>NC_077233.1:41229881-42479881 GCF_027887165.1 Monodelphis domestica | reverse complement strand
CTCGCCACACCTATATGCTCATTGGTCAATTCAAGAAAGGTTATGCTTATATGGGTAACTCTTGGATATCATGTGAATCATCCATTTCCCCCTATTTTTCATACCTCATTGAATATGATCAATTACTACAGTCTCAATGGCTGAGCAATACTCCCCTATCAGAACAGCTATTCAGGGAATCCGGGATCCATCTAGTCCAAATCCTTTAATAGATGAGGATCCTAAGGCATAGAGAGGACCGATAGAAACTGAAGGGGGATGATTTAGGAGGCAGGCTATGGGGTGATGGATTGGACAAGTCAGTATTTATAGTAGAGAGTTGGGATCAGGATGCAAAATTGGGACAATCATGTCAATGTCAACTAGATTTTCTTTGAATATGTTAGCTGCAGGCCAGTGCTTGCCAGTTAGGATTTCATTTTCTGTTCAAAGAAGAAAGGTAAGTGAAAAATCCAGGTCTGTTCAGTTTTGTGAAGAGAAAATATGTACTTTCATGCTACCCAATAATAGGAACATAGAATTTCCTCACCCACCCATGACCAAAATGGTTTATGTTCCAAGAATCCTAATAATCTTATTAAGTTAAATGAAATTTACTTCATTTAAAAGTCATATATTTCCATAGGAAAGATAGTTGGAAGTAATAATGAATGCAATTTTGTTGAAACACTGAATTTTATAGATGAAGATCCTCAGAAGCTAAGTGTATTTTCCAATTTCCCCCAAATATATTACTGTTTGCAATAGGAAAGGCATGAGAGGCATGTTTTGAACTGGAGTCTTATAATTCCTAAAATTGGTGTTTTTATTTCATTGACCAAAGTCATAATTTCATCTTCTTAGATAATATTGGTATATTGATAACCATTCCACAGTCTGAGTTTATAGATTCATAATATCCTGTGGGCAAAAAATATATCTGTGGTCAACGTTCTGGTGATCAAATTGACTGTTCTATTATCAAAGATTTATATTTTTACCATCAGTGACTATTCCATCTTAGCTTTTATATACCTATGATCTCATGGCTTGGTGATTTAAGTTTGTTCCATTATTAACATTTAATAACTATATTTTAGTTATGCCTGTAGGCTTCTCCTAAAGCTGAGAATCCTTTACACTATGCTACCCAGTCTAGGGGAAAAAAACAATTCTGCCTAGTAAATAACATTTGGTAAGGATGTGCGTTTTTATATCGGCAATTTGGATCTAATTCTCCAATCCATGTCCTTACTAACTGTGTTAAATATCCAGGCTGCCAAAACAGATCGCAGATCCGATTCAACATTATCTAAAATCGCCAGGATTAAACCCACCCCAATCTGAGTTTCAAATGGAAATGGCCCCTCGAGAAACATTATCCCAAAGCCAGGGAGAGGCAGGAAACCTGAGGCAGAGATTTTGCCTTCAGGGTTGTATAACTTTATTCTGCGTTTAATGTGGGGTTTAAAGCTCCTGCTGTTTGATGGGTAGTGTTCGACTCCTGAGCAAGAATGTGCTGCACATCGGAAATGAGGAGCGGTGAGAATTCCATTCCCTCTCCCGTCACATTAGCGCCAGGACTCACTCTTCAAATGTTTCCTGCTGGCTCCCAGCGAGCACAGGAAGCAATGTTCTGGTGATTAAGCAGCAATATCGTTATAGGAGCCAAATGAATAATCATTGTGTTAATGAACTTTATCTTAGGAAAGATTAGTTTTTTAATGTTAAGCCTCTTGCAGTATGAAAGAGAAAATGGATTTCCATTTCATTTAATCAACCTGAAGATGTTCATCATCTCTACAATTTCATTTCTGAGCGGCAGCGCACATTTCCCCGAGTCTTCCCATGCCGAGACTACAGTGGGAGGCTGGCAGATCTCTTTGATGGGTCAGAAAAACTCTCTCCAATAATAGAGACATAAAGCCTTTCCACCAGGGGTGATTTGCCTTAACAATGTCTGCCTTTGATTGGAGAGATGGACTGGTAACAAGAGACATACTGTTCAATAATTAGTACTAACAATGTAACTATCCGAAGATCACAGATGTAAAACTGGAAAGTACATTAAAGCTTGCTACGTCCACATACATACTTTTTTTTTTTTTTCCCTGTGAGGAATGTGAATACTGGAGAGATTTAAATGATTTGGCCAAGGTTAGGCAGGTAGGTGGTAGTAGAGCTGGGCTTTGAACGGAATTCCTCTGAAAGCGTGGCCAGGGGTCTTTCCACTGAACTGTGCTACATCTTACTATGGAACAATTTTATTTATTTCCTGGAAGTTGGAAGTAATTCTACAGTTTATTTAATAGAATATTAATTAATAACAATAATTGATTATAATATTTAAATATTACAGATATATTCATACATGCACAGACATATTTATAGTTATATCCATATACATATTATATATATATGTATCTTTTTTAGTCATGGGAATTTATTATATAGGAGAATATGTTTATATTTTATATTTTATTTTTATTATATAATATTATAGAAGAGAATATATTTCTAATGTCCATACATACATCCTGTGTGTGTTTGTGTGTGTGTGCACACACATATATAGATAGTGCTGGGGAGACTATAGCCAGGTCAGAGAGAAGGAGAATAGCATGGGCCTTAGGCGATATTCTATTTTCACACAGTTTTTGCTAAATAGGTGCTAGGTTCAGTGGTTTCTACCTACTGTAAAGCACTCTCAGTAGCCTTTATATTTTGATACCCTAAGTGCAAACCACTCATTACCTCTCTGTGGTTATTTGTGACCTCAACTAATGTAAAGCTTCAGATCACAAAATGTTTATGAAATTCTAGAGCCATTCCATTTGTGAAATTTCCCTCAAAACCAGAGTATTTTATGAAGCTCTATGAAATGTTTCTCTTAAAAAAAAAAAAAAGGACTGGAAGGGGGCAGCTGGGTAGCTCAGTGGATTGAGAGCTAGGCATAGAAACAGGAGGTCCTAGGTTTGAATCTGACCTCAGACACTTCCCAGCTGTGTGACCCTGGGCAAGTCACTTGACCCCCATTGTCTAGCCCTTACCACTCTTCTGCCTTGGAGCCAATACACAGTATTGACTCCAAGATGGAAGGTAGGGGTTAAAAAAATAAAAAAATTAATAAAAATTTAAAAAAGGACTGGAGGAGTAACTCAAAAAAAAATAACATTCTTAAAATCACAGGTCTTTGAAATATTTATCAAAAAAGTATATTATTATCTTAGAATCTCTTGGCATAGAATAATAGATTTAAAGTTGCAAAGAAACATAATGATCATTTAGTCCAACCTGTAATTTTACAGTAAAGGAAACTGAGGCCTAGAAAGTATCAGTGACTTTGACAAGGCAAACATAGTAAGTGAGAAAGTTAAGATTTAGTTTCTTCTCAGGAATTCTTATTACAAATCCAATGAGCCCCCTCCAAAAATGCACACAAACACATTATATGTTATTATAGTTGAATTTTATTCCTGAGTCTTAAATATCATTTAGTTCAATCCATTTATTCTAATTATTTAACAAATAAGGAAACTGGAGAGAAGACTCTCTAATCTGAGGTCAGACAGGTAGGTAGTTATAATTTTTCATTTTGTATGTATTTTAATATTTACATAATGCTTTCATTCCTTTAAAATTAGGAGACAGCAGATGAATAAGCTGAGAGTCAGAGAATCTCAATAACTTGACCAGAGTCAGACAGAGTTAGACAACTCTTATGTTTTCTAGGAAAGGAATAATAAGGGGAGTAGGTGAGAAGAGAAAATGAAAATATAAGCTAAATTTCATTTCATCTTGACTTCTACAATAGGAGCCTTAGCATCTCAGAGAAAGCAGTCCAAAATATACTATCTAAATATGAACTAGTAACAACAGAGTAGATAGATGGAAGTTATTTTATAATATTTCAAGAAAGGCAGTCGAGAGAGAATAATTTGGAACAAATAGACTCCAAAATCACAGAGTGACAGTATTTTAAGAAACCTTAGATGTTGTCTAGTCCAACAAATACTGGAATGGATGAATAGGAATCTCATTTACATCTCCAAGAAACTATTAAATGAGTTAATGAATGAATCAAAACATTTATTAAGTACTCAGGTTTTGCCAGGTAGTGTGCTATATATTGTAGATACTAATAAAAAGTGAGACAAATCCTAATCTCATGGAATTTTTTATTCTAATAGGTTTCTAAAAATTATAATTAATGTAGTTCTAGGACTGAAGTCAGGAATGCTAAAGTCCAAGCCCGTTTTAGATATTTTTTTTTAGCTTTGTGAGCCTGAACAGTTCTCTTAACCATTCTCTCCCTCAGTTTCTCCAACTGTAAAATGGGATAATAATAACACCTACTTCACACAGTTATCATGAGGATCCAATGGGAATATTTTAAACTACTTCACACATTTTCTGGCACATAGTAGGCACTCATTAAATGCCTATATCTTTCCCACCCACCCAACAGTTAGCATTGTCATGTAGTTATATCTGACTCTTTGTGACTCTATGGTCCATAGCATTCCAAACTTTTCTATCCTCCATTTTTTCTCAAAGTGTGTCCAAGTTTACTTTTGTTGCTTCCATGACACTATTTCTTTCATCCTCTGTCAAAACTTTTCCTTTTCCCTCCAATCTTTCCCAATACCAGAATCATTTCTAATTGTGTGTGTGTGTGTGCATGATGCATATATGTATGTATCCTAGGGATGGGTCCTCTTATGGGATCCCAGGGTGGGGAAAGTGGGTCAGGAATATTAAGGGCTCCTTCCTCATTCCAGGGACACCCCCTGGAGGCTGCTACAGTTCACAGGAAACAGTTTAATGGGACACAAGGATTCTTCTGGCTTCTTCTTTTGGTGGTTTTTTTTTCCCAGTTTTTTTTCAGGGGAGATTTACAGTTCAGAGGTGATTCTTTTCCTCATGATGCAAATTGTGGAAAGGAAGATATTGACAAGAATGACAGTTGGTGGGGGGAGGGGCAACTGGGAGTGACAGTTGGTGTCCTGATGGACTCTTGTCCTGGGCCTCAAACTGGAAGGAGCCTCTCTTCCTGTCTGGACAGAAATTCCTCTATTCCTGAATTTCCAAACTGTGTGTTCTACCTGTATTCTTGTGATCCTGTCATTGAACAAAAGGATCAAAGGGGAGCAATTTGGAGCTGTAAGGCTGGTCTTTAGGAGGTGTCAGCCCAAAGAGATAGGTCCAACCAGCTCTGAAAGTCAGAACTTTTCTTCCTCTTGCTGTCTATTGCTAAGACTTTGAACTTAAGGAAACTAGCACAGATTAGCATAGATAGGAATAAAAGAAACCCTCCACCAGCCTGTGAGGCCTGGCCTCAGCTCCAAAGCTGAGAGAGACTCGTACCCAATCTAGAGAAATCTCGATTCCCATTTCCCTGATACCTCCCCATTCCAAACTTGTTATTAAAATTCATCTTTATTTAAATAACCACAGTCAGATAATAAGACTATAATTTCAGGGGAACATAGAGGGAGCTGAACCTCAGGGCAGCCATTCAACTATAAACGGTCCTTATTGGACCCCTGCTAGGCAACCTTGGTCTGGAGGCAGACTTGTCCCTCAGGAGGATCCCTGCTTACCTTTTCTGGGGTATCTTCAACATCAATCCATAGAGAAGACATCCCCTCAGGCTATCATAAGTGGCCCCTTTCTCAGGAACCTCATTTTTCAAAAATAGCATTTTGACAGGGGTATCTCTCTCCTTTTACCTCACCAGCAGCCATATTCCCTCTCTCCCTTCAACTCCTCCATTCCCTGTTGCAAAACCTTCAGTATCCCCTGTTCTTCAATCCCCACACATTTTCCCTATAACTATTACAAAAGAGGGGGACTGTGGGGGTATCTGTGTGTGTGTATTTCTTTAAATCATCTTAACTATTCTTTCTTCTTGAATTTTTATAGGATTTCTTTGTCATCCAAAGGACTCCCAAAAGTGTTCTCCAATATCAAAACTTGGATTTTGAGATGCTCAGATTTTCTTATATATATATATATATATATATATATATATATATATATATATATATATATATATATATATATATATATAGCCCAAGTCTCATAGAAATATATTACTACTGGAAAAACCATAGCTATAAGTATACAGACCTTTGTAAGCAAGGTGATATGTCTGCTTTTTTGCATTCACTCCATATTTGCCAAAGCTTTCCTTGCAAGGAAATAGTACATTTTCATTTCTTGGCTGCAGTTGCCATAGGCATTAATATTTGACACCAAAACTATAAAGTCTGACACTGCTTCCATTACTTCTCCATTTTCCAGAAAGTAATGGGGACAGCAGCCAAGATCTTAGTTTTTTGATGTTAAGCTTCAAACCAGTTTTCATACTCCTCTTTCACCCCCATGAAGATATTTCTTGATTCTTCTTCACTTACTGCCATAAGAGTACTATTACCTGCAGATTTTATATCATTGATATTTCTCCTAGCAATATTAATTAGGGCTTTTGATTTGTCCACCTTGGAATATTGCATAAAGTACTCTGCATATAACTCAAATAAATAAGATGACAAAACATATCATACTTCTTTTCCAATCTTAAAACAATCAGTTGTTGCATGTTCTGTTCTAATTGCTGTTTCTTAGCCCTCCTACAGGTTCCTTAAGAGACAATTAGGATGACCTGATCTTCCTGTCTTTTTGAGTACTTGATATATTTTCTTAAAGGCTTTAATGTAGTCAGTGTAGGGGAAGTAGATGTTTTATTATTTTCCTGTAACTCCCCTGATTTCTCCATAGTCTAGTGAATGTGAGACACTTAGTTTCTCCTTTCCCTTTGAAAACCAGCCTATTCTTCTGGAAATTTTTAGTCCACACATTGCTGAAACCTATCTTGTGGAATCTTAGAATATTAAGTATAACATTGCTGGCATGTGAAATGAGGGCAATTGTTCAGTAATTTGGATATTCTTTGGCATTGACCTTCTTTATGTTTGTGAAAAAATTTGATCTTTTCCAGTCTAGTTACCACTGTTTACATTTCCAAATTTTCTGGCATATTTAGTGTAATACTTTAACTTGCCATCTTTTAGAATTTTAAAAATCTCATCTGGAATCCCATTACCTTCAGTTGCTTTATTGTTAGCAATGTTTCCTAAGGTTCATGATTTAATTCCCCAGAATGTTTGGCTCTAGATCAATAACCATACCATTATGGTTACCAGTGATGTTAAGATTTTTCTTGTATGGTTCTGTATATACATGTAAACTTTTCTTAATCTCTTCTACTCCAGTAAAGTCCCTACAACTTTTGTTCTTCATCATAGCCATTTTTGCACAAAAGATTCCCTTGAGATCTAATTTTTCTTGATGAGATCTCTTGCCTCTCATTCTATTGTTTTCTTCTATTTCTTTGCATTGCTCATTTAAGGAAATTTTCTCTTGCTATTCTCTAAAATTCTGCATTCAGTTGGATATATCTTTTCCTTTCTCTTTTTTCCTGTCACTTTCTTTCTTTATTCAGCTATTTGTAAAGCCTTATGAAACAACTTTTTGCTTTCTTTTTCTTTTTATTGGGGATTTTTATGTTGTTATTGTTGCCATTGCCTCCTGTACAATATTGTGTCCATAGTTCTTCGGACATTCTATCTACCAGATCTAAATCCTTAAATCTATTAATCACTTTTATAACATATTCATGAGGTATATTATTTGTGGTATATTTATAAGGTCTGATGGTTTTCCCAACTTTCTTCCATTTAAGTGTGAATTTTATAATAAGAATCTCATGATCTGAGTCACAGTAAGCTCCAGGTCTTGTTTTGACTGACTGTATAGAGCTTCTTCATCTTTGCCTACAAAATTAATGATTAATCTGATTTCTTTATTGACCATCTGGTACTATCCACATATGGAGTTGTCTTTTGAACACACAGAGGATCATACATCTATAGCTGGAAGAGATCTGAGAAGTCATAAATTATAGCCCTCTCATTTTTTACATGAAGAAACTAAGTCAGGAGAAATTTGAGTTAATTGTTTTGTGTACATATGTACATGTGTATATATATATCAAAGAGTTGGGAAACTAGATCCTCTAATTCTAGAGCCACTGATCTTTTTTGTCCTAAAATAAAGAAGCCAGAGAAACCTAAAAATGGAAAACTTGAAGACCCTCAAACTCATTTAAAAACTTTGCTTAATGCAAACTCTAAAAAGTATACTTAACCATTAAATAGAGAACTAAACCATCAGAGAAAGCCTGAATACATTTAAAACAAGATAGGCATACTTAGACTAGAATTCCAAAAAGCCGTATTTGAGTTAAATAATAGAAATTAATCTAGCAGGAAAATAAAAGCTGATACTTGCCAATGAAATGTCTAAGATTTAAGAATGCAATCAAAAGAGACAAATGTATGTTGTCAGCTAACAATCAGTTTTAAATAAGTGTTGCATAACAATCCTACCTAAACTAATCTACTTATTCAATGCTATCCTGATTAAATTACCAAATAATCATCTTATTGAGTTAGAAAAAATAGTAACAAAGTCCATTAGGAAGAACAAAAGATCAATAACATGAAAAGAAGTAATGAAAAAATGAGGAGGTATAGCAGTACCACACTTTAAACTGTAGTATGAAAGAGTAATTATCATCAAAGCTAACTGGTACTGACTAAGAAATGGAAAGATGGATCAGTGAAAGAGAAAAGACATATAAGAAAGAGCAGTGAAAGTTTAAATAATCTTGTATTTGATAAAAGCCCAGATCTTGGTTTTTTAGGATTAGTAATCACTACTGGGTAAAAATTGTTGGTACAATTGGAAGCTAGATTGGCAGAAATTGGGTATAGACCAATATCTTATACCGTCCACTGAGATAAGATCAAAATGGATAAATGATCTAGTCATAAAAAGATATCATAAGTAAATTATAATAGGGAACATATTACCTATGAAATTTATGGATAACAGATGAATTAATAGATCAATAAAAGATAGAAAAGATAGTGAAATGTAAAGTGCATAATTTGGAGTTCATTAAACTGAAAAAAGAATTGTACAATAAAACAGATGTTTCCAAGATTAGAAGAAAGGCAGAAAACTGGGGAAAATTATAATCAAACTCCTAGATAGGTGGAGTCAAGATGGCAGTATAGAGTCAGTGAAAGTTCAGACCTCTAAAAACACTTCCTTACCAATTACAAACTAAATGCTCCTAGGGGGCTGAAGATCAAACCTAACAAGGCAAAGCTAAGGAACCCTCCTGCTGGACACAACTTAAAAAGGTACATCCCTCAAAAGACTCAATTTGAGAACACTCTGTTTAATGGGAAGGAAGAAAGAAGGTCCCAGGACCCCTTCCCTCACTTAGAGTGCTAAGCCTCCAGTGGCAGCTGAAACCTCTGGGAGGGCAAAGGTGCTGGTCTAGAGGGAGTACCTTGTGGGCAAAGCTGTGCCAGGCTCAGAGCATTGAACACAGGCTTTAGGGAAGCAGTTGGAGAAGAAGTGCAGAGTGAAGAGCTGGCAGCCTAGTTGCAGTAGCAGAGACACTCCATATTGCCCACCCCCTTCCTGAGGTTTTGCCCTCATGGCACATCCAGCTCAACTCAGCAGGGTTTATTCCCATCAAAGATTTCAGAGGGCAGGTAAACTCAAGCTCCAACACCCCTCCCCCACAGTCTGAGCTGAGAGATTTGCTGACTAAGCTCCAAGGGTGAAGGCTAACAGAAAAGCCAAAAACCACAGATCCAACAAAAAAAAAAAGAGAGAGAGAGAGAGAGAGAGAGAGAGAGAGAGAGAGAGAGGAACAAGACCTAAGGCAACTGCAGGGAGTAAAAAGGGGGTAAATATGAGCAAAGAACAGAAAAAGAAAAAAAGAAATTATAATTGACCACTTCTATACAGGCAATAAACAGAGAGCAAATGGTACAGAGAAGGATGAGGGAACACCAAGCAAAAAAACACAAACCCCAGCGAATTGGATATAGGCTATGGAAGAACTCAAAATACAATTCAAAACACAATTGAGAGACCCTGAAGACAACTCGGAAAAGAACTTATGAAGCAAGATAAGTCATCTGGAAACAAAAAACAGTGTCTTGAAATCCAAAATCAATCAGTTTGAAAATGAAGCAAAGGGGATGAAAGATGACCTCCAAATAAAATCAGACCTAGAAGAGAAAGATGACCAAAAATCCAGGGATGAAATCCACTCTTTAACCAGAATACAAAAATTAGAAGCAAGTGTCTTCACAAGGCAGCAGAGCACTGTAAAACAAAATCAAAAGAATGAAAAAATGGAGGAAACTATGAAGCACCACATTCACAAAACAGAAGATTTAGAAAATCATTCTAGGAGAGATTACTTAAGATTCCTTGGTCTACTGGAAGACCATAACAAAAGAAAAAGCTTGGACATCATACTATAGGAAATTATATAAGAAAACTGTCCTGATATTCTAGAAAAAGGGAAAAGTGGAGATTGAAAGGATCCACAGATCACTTCTTGTAATTAATCACCAACTGACAACATCTAGGAAGTTTATAGACAAATTCAAGAACTATTAGACCAAGGAAAAAATATTACAAGCTGCTAAGAAGAAGTCATTCAGATACCATGGAATCACAGTGAGGATAACAGGATCTGACTGCATCTACACTGAAGGACTGAAAGGCACGAAATATGATATTCCGGAAAGCAAGGGAACTAGGTCTACAACCAAGAATCAACTAACTAGCAAAACTGACTATATTCTTACTGGGGAATGTATGGTCATTTAACAAAATAGAATTCCAAGTATTTGTAAAGATAAGACCAGACCTGAACAGAAAATTTGATCTCCAAGCACAGAACTCAAGAGAATCATCAAAATGTAATTAAGAAAGAGGGAAAAAAGAAAAACAAAACCAAATATATACATATTATATTATAAAGGTATCATAA
This sequence comes from Monodelphis domestica, assembly GCF_027887165.1. NCBI lineage: Eukaryota > Metazoa > Chordata > Mammalia > Didelphimorphia > Didelphidae > Monodelphis > Monodelphis domestica. The sequence continues at coordinate 42,468,969 of NC_077233.1, read as the reverse complement.
TATGAGTTACATATGTCCAATCATGAAATTCATGTTTCCATGTTTATCAGGGTATAAAAGGAGACACATGTCACCTATATTAAAATTAACAAAAATTAATTTTAAATATGATGCATCAATTGACATTTAGTCTCTATTGGTTCTTTCTATGCTCTTGCATAGACTTTTTTGTAATAAGTCCCTTGGAATTGTTTTGGGTCATTTCAGTGATGATCATAGCTAATTCATTCATTGCTGATCATTGGATCTTACTGCTGTTACTGGATAGACCAAGTTCCTGGTTCTACAAGATTTTAGTTAGTTCTTTTCAGGTTTTATTTCATGATTGTCTGGTCTGTCATTTCTTATGGCACAATAGAATTTATTACAATCATATATATTAACTTACTTACATTCCTCAATTAATGGCATTCTTCTAGTTTCCAATTCTTTGCCACCAAAAAAAAGCTGCTATAAATATTTTGGGACAAGAAGGTCCATTCCCCCTATCTTTGAACTCTTTGTGATATAGACCTAGTATTGATGATATATTTACTTTAATGCTATAAAATAAAATTATAATGGTATAATAATTATAAATTCATTATGCATTATATCATATATAATGCTGTAAAATAAAAAAACATATATACAAATATCCCTATTCCCTTTGTGTGTGGCTGAAATATCACCCATAATTCCACTTGTTGCTAGGGAAGGGAGGAGGATAGGTTCTAATTTAATTTAATCCCTACAAAATCTAGTCCTTCTAAATTTGAAATTGAAAACCCCTGTAAGCTTGCTTATCAGCAGTTTCTCTCATCAAGATTTTAATGTTGGGCTTGCATAATATTTGGCCAATAGTTTGGATTTCAAATTCAGGGTTCAAGGACATCAACTGTACCTAAAGCTGAAAATGAAAGCGAAATATAAAAAAAAAGTCCCCAAGCATGTTCCAAAATCTCAAAATGGTATGTGTGTGGTGCAGAGGTATGTCTTGTCATATAGATAGTGCAATATGTAAATTATGAACTGTAGGCTGTAAACATTTAGCATCTATTGAGTATATATATAATAAGGTATAATCTGGGGGCCAGAACTTTTGATCAGAAACTTGTTATATTTTGTGGTCTGAAAGATTGTAAATCCTCATATATCAAATTTAGACCTCAATAGATAATTGAGAAGTCAATAAAAAGATAATAGAACCTGAAATACCAAGCCTTGTGTAAATATCATAATAAAATAGGTCACATGTTATAATATGATACGCTATTGCATGACATGGAATGACATAAAATAATATAGTTATAACATCATATAGGGTAAAGAATAAATTAGGATATGGTATAATATATAATATGATGAGATGATATAACATAATATGTAATGAAATGTAATAAGGTGCATATCAACTAAAATTTCATAGCCTTATATTAAAAAGGGTGGAAAAGTGAGAGAATTTGGAAATAAGGTAAGGGTGGAGGGAATAGATTCTATCATTTTTTTCTTCTCAAAAACTTTCATTCTAGGTTTTTTGGCCAACACTTTTCAATGATATTTGTTCCATTAAATACCTGCTTCTCAAATCACACTTTTCTCAAAATTCCTTAGCATATCTTCTCCTAAGTGGAATCTCAGATTATTTCACTGCAGCAACTTCAAGCTACCTGGACCCACAGATTACATCTCATTTGTACGTGAATTTGTAGTACCTCCCAATCTGTGTCATCTGGCAGGTTAATCCATCTCTTCTTAACCCTCTTTTCCAAGTGTTACTAAATCAGCATAGGCTTTCTTTTAGTTTTGTGGGGATTCCAGCAAAATGATAACATTAAAATCTAATAAGTAGGAGTGCAATAATCTTATTAGTAATTAGAATATAGGTATGAATTTGAGATGAGTGAAGGAAAGATCCAGAGATAATGTTAGCATTATTTGGGGCTTTGAAATAGACCATCTTTTAAATAATATGGGAGAATGCTACTGAGATAAGAGAGATCAAGGTGGATTATTCTGTCACTTTAAAACCTGTCCTAATTAGCTCCATTGTCATTTTTGCATTGGGCTCTAATAAGGTGTCACTGAGAAGGAGATAATGTTTAAAGACAATAACCTGACTTTCTTCAGTCTTCCCTTTTGACCTGTAATAGAACGTTCTATTTCCCTTTCATACGACAACGTTATTTAGACTTCTTTATAGGACTGCAGCAAACACTTGTTTAGGACTACACTCATAACTTTACTCTTCTCAGACTTTGGTGTCTAGAAGTATTCTGGGAACAGCTGGCATTTCTCCATGGTACCATCCTCTTTGCAGTAAGTGGATTGTTGGCTAATTGAGAAGGTTTCATCGACCTAACAGTGTATCAAGCACGGTCCAAAAGGATTCAGTATCAGGGCTTAACTTTCAAATTACACCAAAGTGGGTGAGCCAAAGAACTCTGATTATTTGTGGTAAAGGGACACGAGGGTAACATATAAAAGTAAAATCCACAGGCAAGCACTGACATCAGTCTAAGAGAGCTTCAATATCTGTTCCCCTCCACACCTAAACATTTTTTAAAGTCAAGATTATTGACAAAGAGAAAAGTTATGTTACTTGGGTTACATCTTCTATTTTTCTCATCATCTTAAAAGAGGAGAGGATTGAACCAAAGGGACATAGTAGGAGGGGGGAAGGGAGAAACAAAGGTTCCAGATATTGTAGAAAAGTCAGTAGGTGGATAATGAACATTTGACTTTAAAATATCAATTAAGTGGCCCCATTATGTTAGAGAATTTTTTCATTATAGCTGGCAAATGCATCCTGAAACATGTGAAACATATATTTAACTCCTACCCCAAACTGTTGTAGAATATATATATATATATATATATATATATATACATGTATCATTGTGTATATATTTGACTCACATAGGTCATATTCAATACTGGAAAATTCTTCCAAATATTTGCTGTAGGTCTACACATCTACCTTAGGAGAGATCATAATTTAATTACTATCTAATATAGTTCAAGATCCTATGAAAACATCGCAAAGAAAGTTCAATTTAAATACTTTTTACCAGGGAGAAGATAAAAAGGGCTGATGATTGAACTTTAAAATAGTCAAAAAATACTCTTAATTGGGCCTCTGACTTCACAAGGATCTCTGTGTTCCTCAAGAATTATAATATATTTTTATATATTATATATTTATAATAAATATAATATATATTTGTAATATTTATATATTATATATTTATATATAATATAATATAATTTCAATATTGTCCACTACTTATGGAAAAAAAACTAAAGCTTAAATAAATGAGGCTCTTAGAAAGTCTAGAAACTTTCTCTTTTGGTAGGCTTTGCCTTCTCTTGGGAGCTACACAGTTTATATGTCTCACAATAGCATTGAATTAATTCATCTTAGTTGGTTCTCTTCATTATGGTTCTTGGCTCCATTGTCTCTACTTTCTCTGAATATAACTAGTGATGGCTCTTTCTATCATTCTATTACTCAATCTGACTGTCACAACTTCTTTTCTATATCTAAGACTCATAGTCAATGTCTTTTTATATCAGTGTTTCTCTTTTATACCAGATAACGAATGTACACAGGCATCTTTGTATCATAGTAAATAGAATGCAGGGCCTAGAATTAAGAAGACATGAGTTCAAATCTAGCCTCAGACACTTACTGACTGTAAGTCATTTCACCCTATTTGCCTCAGTTTTTTCATGCATAAAATAAGTTGAAGAAGGAAACAGCAAACCACCCCAGTATCTTTGCCAAGGAAACTCCCAGCAGAGACAAAAAGAATCAAACAAAACGGAAATGATTGAACAATAATTAATGTGCATGGTTACATCGTTGTATGGTAGAATGGTCAAAATCACATGGTTCCCAGAAGAAGTATGAATATTCAAACTTTATTCTAGGGAACTGAATTGGTGTTTATAGAAATACTTTAAAGTGTGTATCTAGTAGTATAGAGTATATAGGCTGAAGTCAAAGCAGGGCCTCATGAATACAAAAATAAGAACTCAGACTAAGAGGGATTTAGATCTTATCTAAGGAATTTACACATTTCAAAAAGACTACAGGTAGAGGAACTTGAAAATCTGCTGCATGGTAAGATTATTTCTTTATGCAAAGAGAACAGAGATATTTCTTTTCTTTCCCTTCTCCTTCAGTGTTGTAGGAGAAATATAAGACTCTGATGGCCCATGCACCTTAAAATCTGCTAAAGACAGAATACCATTTGAAGCAGATCATATAATGTATATAGTCTTCCATTAAAGGTATCCATAGTAGTTTCACTCAGAAACAAATCTGTCTAACTCTTCCTTGTCTTGGTCTGGGCATGCATCATTATACTATAATTTTTTATATTATGTATTTTATTATATATATGTAATATAATAAAATAAATTTAACTTAATTTAATTTAATTTTTCTCTTCTAAAACAGCTTATCTGACAGTATTTTGTTTTGGTTTAATCAGAAATTGATTTTATTTGAAATATCCAATTTAAAGAGTCTAGAAAAGTGTTTCTCAATAACGAAGTAAAAGCTTCAAAAAAAAAAAAGAAAAAAACTCCACATTACTATATATTGGTGACTTTTTCTTATCCTCATGACAAAACGGAGAGGTAAGTATTACAAACATTTTTTTCCTTTAGACATAAGGAAACAAACTCAGAGATAAGGATTTGCCATAGCTATAAGAGTTGATTGATGCAGCAAAATACTCAAACCAATTGTAGTATATTAATGTAATAGAATATCACTGTGACATATGAAATGACAAATACTGAGGGAATTTGGAAAAGCATGCAAAATCGATCTGAATAAAATGGGGTCAAATAATGAATAATAACTTTGAATGACAGTATTTTATATTTTCTCATGGAAGTTATGGGGAATTTTGTAGGAATTTAATTGAGCAAATAGGGTGACTTGGTCACTATCTGATATTTAGGATGAATCAATTTGGCAGCTGAGGGGAAAATTACCTAGAATGAGGAGGACCTGAAGTAGGGAACTACCATAAATCTATTACAAGGATTGAGGTAAGAGATGAAAAGGACCTAGATCAGTTGGCAGTTCCAGATGGAAAAGTGACTTATTAAGAAGGTAAAATATATAGGAATTGTTAACAAATTGGGTAGTGGATGTGAAAGAGGTTGAGGAGTTGAGGAGACCTACATTGTAAGTCCAAATAACTGGGAATGTGCTTGTTGATATCAACAGGAAATTTTGGAAAAGGGGAGTTTTAGAGGGGGAAATACAAAGCATTTATTTTCTAATGAGCTTAATTTAAAATATTGATGGGAGGTATAGCTTGCGATAGTCAACGAGCAGTTGGAAATTGAAGACTGGAGATTTTCTTATTCAATGTTCAATCTGACCATATTAATTCATAGGATTTGTATTGATTTCTCTATTAAGGTTAATTTTCCTTGCTCTTCTAGCCTGTGGGTGTTTTTCTTGTATAGAGGTTTATTTTTTGATATGTTTGTGCTGTTTTTTGATGTTAGCTCTCTCCTCTTTCTCTATCTTTACTAACTACCAGGACTTATATTTCCTAGTGAAAACCATCTACCAACCTCTGATAGTTTCCAGATGTATTTTTGTGCAATTCTCAGGAGGAAAGAGAAGAATACTTTTTATTCGGTTATTCAGTTTTCATTATCATGTGCCCTATTAATATCTTTTTGCTTTAGTTTCCTCAACTACAAAATGGGAATAATAACAGCATCTGTCTTATAGAGTTGTTATTTAGATCAAATTAGATGAAATGAGATAATTTAAAAAGTGGTTAGTGCAGTGCATGATGTATATTAGGTACTATATACTTTTTCTCTTCTCTTCCCTTTTCATATTATTTCTAGGGTTTCTCTGTAACCTTTTGCATTGCCATCTTAACCAGCAGTCCTGAGAGTACTATTAGACATTCTTGACATGTTAGCATAGATACCACTGCAAGTCAATAATACATTGATTTTTTTCTTTTTCTTTTTTATTGGAGAAACTTGCAACTCATGGGTACTCCATGAGGCCAGGGTAGCTCATCTGGGAACTTATTGGGAAAACTAAGATCAACTTTTGGATTTTGGTGAAATATACATAGATGTTTGGTATGAACAAAAGAAATGATGAACTGGTTTGAACCTATAGTTTTCAGATTCAAAGATTATTTTTTTTCTGTTCTACCTGGTAGAAAGAACTGACTATTAATATACTGAATAGTGCAGTAGTGAAATTTCCAAGGTCCTTCCATCTTTGGCATAATTCATTTGGATTCTCATCTCATGAGGAGAAAAGAATGATGTCTGTAGTAGACTGTTTAGAAAATCTTTCTCCAACTAATAGGATGTGTCTAGAGGGATGGTTTAATGGTCATAAAAAAAAAACACACAAACAGAATTCTGATTCTCAGCACTACAACTTGGGAATTAATGTATTGGAATATATTTGCAAAAAAAATCATAAACTTACCATTTCACATACTAAAAATTATCAGAGAGAGAGAGAGAGAGAGAGACTATCTCAACCACATTTTTCATTATTTTTTGAGTTAGAATGAACCAATATTTATGTGACTTAGCTATGGCCTTATCTTCTTGACACTCCTTCTCCCTGGGGATTGCTTATTAGTGCTCTCTGATTATGTTGTCACTCAGACCCACAAACAGAGTGCTAGAAAAATAAGTGAAGTTTAAACTTTGTATTAACACTTCCTTTCAAAGAACTTTTTTTTGCCCTCTATCAATAGATGGCCCTAAGACTCAAACACCCAGTGATGAAGGATCTCTTCCTTGGGGAGTGCTCTCTTTATTACTCTAAAGATACTGAATAACTTAATGTTTTTTTGAGTAAATATAGCTTACACCCAATGTTACCTTGAAAATTTCAGGAGTTAGCTCTCGATCTGTCGATGTGCAACATGAATATTTTAGGCAAAGAAAGGTCTATTTTATTCCCTCTCTGTTTTCTTAGTAGTCCTTGAAGTTAAAAAAAAATCACCCATTTTTACAAGAATTAATGAATGAGAGAAGAGTTGAACTAAAATATCTTTCAGAGAGAGACCAAGAATGATAAGGGAAGATGAGCTAAAATCATTTATTCAGTAATACTTTCTATATGTATTCATAATAATTTTATCTTTGTAAACATTCAGGATATGAGGGATGAAAAATATCTCTCCAATTTTACCAATGGTCAATATTTTAGGTCCTTTCTGTTCATTTTTCCCCCAAGCACCCTGTGAAGTAGATGGTATAAATGTTAAGTTTATAATTTTATAGATTAGGAAACAGAAACTTTGATAGTGTAAATGACTTGATCAGGATAAAGAGTATAAGTATCACTGAGGAATGGGTTTAAAGCTGGAAGGGACCCCAAAGACCAATTAGTCTCATCTCATGATTTCACAAAGGTACTGAAGCCCAAATAGATACACGCTCTGCCCAAACTCATACAGAGAGTTAAACAGTCAAGATTTGAGCCCAGATCCTCTTATTCATAATCTAGTGGTACAGTCTGGGGTGTCTTTGTATCTCAATTTAAAAATATAGAAAGTTCAGAATAGCAATAGTTTTCAATATTTATGTATAAATATGTATATATATATTCATATGTATAGACAAAAAATACATAATATTATTATGTATCATTATTGGTACACAGCTTGAGATATATATTCACAATTTTCAGTTTGCATGTGCATGTAAATGTGTGTTCATGTATATAAGACAAGACAATAAAGCAAACCAAGTATATTTCAATGACATACAATATGAAGGATAATAAAGGAGGATAATGGAAATAGGTCAGGTACATTGAAATATTTGGGAATATTGACACTCAAATGGAACCTCTAATAGAATTGGGTACTTCAAACTAATGAATACTTGTAGATTTGGGGGACTGCTTACTTATTTTAATCAGGAGTAGGCATTAGAAGAAGGGAAAGAGTGAAGAGCTCAAAGTCTGGAAATTGGTGCTGATTCAAGCTCCAGGAAGAATCCCTGGGAAATGACATCTATTTAATATTCAAATTTCCTTCTGGCAGGAAAGGAGTTTGAGATTTTTCTGTTGGTTTTATATCTGACAAGGAGTCTCAGAGCGTTTTAAACCATTCAAGCCTTTTATTGTTTTGTGGAATGGACAAGCTACTAATGTCCTTCCAGCTTGAAACTCAGACCTTTTGACTCCAAGGGCAATATATCATAACAACTACCTTGGCTCCAATTTCATCCTATAAACCATCTTCTCCCATTCTCCACATTTAAACACATGCTACCTATTTGTATTTCTGGGGTTGACTTTTCGATCCTAAAGTTGCCTTTCCTAACTGGCCATTTTTTATTTCAAGAGTAATTTCTTTTTAACTAATCAAATCAGTGGGGGAAAATGAAAGGAGGAAGAAGCATTTATTAAGTACCTTCTATATGCTAAGTGAATTACAAATATGTCAATGAGATAATAATTTTAAAGCACAGCTTCTAAAGCACAGCTTCTAGCACATAGTTAAGTTCTATATAAATGTTGGTTATCATTATTAGTAGTGATGGTGCTTGATCTTCAATAAAATCTTGGTATTTAGATACTGTGATGATTCCCATTTTGTGATCAAAGCAAATAGAAGTCAAATAACTTACCCAGAATTGTACAACTAATAAGTATCAGAGACTCGATTTGAATTTATATCTTCCCGACTTTAAGTTCAGTATTATATACATTGTGTTACAAGTTGTTATTGAACTAGTCACTGCAAGTACATGTTCTATTGCTTAAAAGTACATGAGAGATTTTCAGTTCTCTTTCATTTCACTGGGGAACCATTTCATGCTTAGAGGGAGTAATTTTCAAACTTGTGTGGTTGTCACCTGAATTGGCACAGTTTTTAAATGTATTCCCAGGATAAAATCCAATAAGAATATACTATCGCTACTATGGTCAAGATATCAGAAACCCAATTTACCAAAGGAGAAGACCCTTAAATAAGGAATATAAAGGTGAAAAAAATAGGAGACGGGATGATACCATCATTAAAACAAAGGACCAAGACAAAAAAGGGAATGATGTACAATAGCACTGAAATGAAATAAGTTAAAAAACTAGAATAATTATCAGATTTCTTCTCCTTAAATTTAACTTCTCTGAGACTCAGTTTCTTAATGTCTAAAATGAAATACTGGAGTGTCTGTTTAATAGTCCTATGGAATACCTCTAGGTTAAGTCAGGACAGGTCAGGTTGTCTCGAGCTTAAAATCTATGAATTTATGATCCTACAACTCGACTGAGACTTGGATTAATTTTACAAAATTCTTACATCATAATAGCTTAAGTATGACTTGTAGGGAGGGAATATATAGTACTAGACATCAAAGTCAAAGTGTCAACTTTTGTGTTTCCAAGGTGACTTCAGCTGCCCTTCTCAATAGGAAATAACAATGTCAACAATGCACAACTTGAGAGCCATTTATGGGTTGTCAAGATTTTGCTGAAGGGAGCAAAATTATTTTTTCATACATAGAAGATAAATAATATATATGGCATATCTACAATTGTTTGTTTTTATATATCTCTGAAAACTATATTCTCACCTATTCCTTTGTCATACATTTATTTCCTTTTAAGGTATATGTCATAATAATTTATAGGTGATAACTAGTTTAATAATTATAGTATCCAATAGAAGAAGACAACCATATGATTCTCCTGGCTTCTGACTACAATGGACTTCCTTAGTCTCAGAAATAATCATGAAACCTAGGAGAGGTAGCTAGGTCACTGGTTAACAAATTAGAATTCAAAAAGGTTTTGACAGGCTATAAGACCGAGTTTAACAGAATAGAATAGAATTTATTAGCAAGAAATGTAAAGACATAATTGGGTTCAAAAAATCAATTTCATAGTAAGTGGGGGATGTGTGATTATACAAGTAATTTATCTGAATGGAAATTTAGTTATTAGAATGAAATGCAAACTAAATTTAATTCAAAAGTATGATGTAAAATTAAAAAACCTAATGTGAATTTGAATTGCGTAAGAGAAATGTAGTGCCCAGAACTATAGAGGTGACTGTTCTCCTTTATTCTATCCTGCTCTGGCACATTTAGAGTTCAATTATATGACTTATTTTAAGAAGGATATTCATAAGTGGGAAACTATATAATGGATAACAACTATGATGATATAGGCCAGAGGGTAATTCATGTTACTATTGGTTTAACATAGAGAATAGAAGACCTGGGGAGACGGGTATATGATTATTGTCTTTAATCATTTGAAGAAGCTATAAGTTGGGAAGGTAACTTATTCTGCTTGACAGCAGGAGGCAGAACTAGGAGCCATGATTGAAAGTGGCAAGAAAGCAGATAGAATTTTAACAATAGAAAAAACAACTATCTAGAAATGCAATCTGCTATCTTCAGCGTCATTATGTATACATCTCTTATAGGACATCTTGTAGAGGTGATTGCTGTCCCAGTAGTTCAAGGCAACAGAAAAAAGTATCTCATGAAGCATCATTCTTAAAATGTAGAAAGACTCTTATCAGAGTCAGAAGCCATTGACTGACACCTCAATCTTGTTTTTTTCTGCTTTGTGATGGAGGACAAATCACTTCATCTCTCTAGAGCTTAGTTTCCACATTTGTTTTAAAAAAATGTGCTGCTAAAGATCCTCTGGAAGGTTACTTCTAGTTTAAAATGTGTTTAATTTATTTTTTGAATTTTGATTTCAAATTCTCTCTCTTCTTCCACACCTTCTCCATCCCCATCATAAGGTAAGCAATATGATACCATTATATATTTAAAGTAATGTAAAACATTTTACCATTTTGGCTGTGCTGCAGAAAAAAAGTTTGAAGAAAATATACTTCCATTTTTACCCAAAGTCCTTCAGTTCTTTCTCTGAAGATAAATAGAATTGTATTATCATGAGCTCTATAGAATTTAGAAATTTAGAAGAGTATCTATCTTTCACAGTTGATCATCATTATCATATCCCTGTTATTCTGTACTATGTTCTCCTGGATCTGCTAATTTAATTTTGTATCAGTTCATAGTAGTCTACCTAAATTTTTTCTGAGACTCTGCTTTTCGTTTTTCTTATATCACAATAGTATTCAATAACAATCATATCACATTTTTTCAGCCATTCCTCAATTAATAAATATTCCTTCAATTTTTAATTCTTTGATACCAAAAAGAGCTTTTATAAATGTTTCTGTAAATATAAGTTATTTCCCATTTTCTTTGATCTCTTTGGGTTATAAACCTATAAATGGTATTATTCAATCAAAGATTATGCAGTTTTATAGTTCTTTGGGTATGGTTCTAAGTCACTCTCTAGAAAAGTTGAACATCTCCACAAAGGGTGCATTAGTGTCCCTATTTTCCAACATCCCCTCAAGTATTTCTCATTTCTCTTTTCTGTTATGGCAGCCAATCTAATAAGTTTGAAAGAGTATTTCAGATTTGTTTAATTGGTATTTATCTAATTATTAGTGATTTAGACTAGCTCAAAATCTTACATTTATAGATAATTGAATTGTATAGGCCAGAATTTTCTAAAAATATTCCAAAATAGCCTTATCTACCTTTTGAAATGTGTGAATAATTTGATTGTAGGGATTCTTTTGGGATACAGCTTGATTTGAATGGTCACCAAAGCTTCTTCCAACTCTCATAGTCTCTATAGGTGATTCTGTAGAAGTCACATGAGGAAGTCACACAGATGCTAGGGACATTTCCCCTCAATATTTTGATGGATGAGAAATTCATTAATGTCAATCCAATGATGCATTTGCAATTGTCTGGGAATACTTTCAAAGGAGAGGAATGAGATCAGTTGGCCAATGGGGATCTGATCATTGTTCATCAAAAACAGGAGGACAAATTGAAAGCAAAGGGATGTATTAACATGGTAAGGAGAATTGTCTCTCCAAAGAGCAGTTTCACATTACTGGGTTTACAGATTTGTTTTTTACAATTTATTAGGCATGATTAGACTATATAACCAATCAGCAACAGTTTGCATCAACATTTCATGGAAGAAAGGGTAAAGGCAAGGATCAGTCAAGGAAATGAAGGTGTAATATTTATTTGGGAAAGGAAATGGAGGATTGGAAAAATGGGGATAATGGGAGGTTTGTATAGGGTTAAGGGGAGAGAGGGAACACTGTTTGGTGAAGCAGTTGCCTCTTCCCCCAAAAACTATCAGTCTTATTTCCTTTCCACAAAGGAGAGTATTTGGAATTCAACTGGCAAGATTTATCAGAATAAGGATATATCCCCAGTTAAATGCAGAAGAAAAGAGGAAATAAATAAATACTTTTGCAGTTATGAAAGAAGCCCCTTTAGATAGAACTTAAAGGTCTTCTATCCAAGGAAATCAAGTAGGTTTTGCAATAATAGATAGGACTGTCTGCTTTACTATATCCTTGCATGATTTGTAACATTTATTTTTTCTTTCAATAGTAGTTGGGTTCACCAATTGACAAATGGTCAAATGATATGAATAGGAACTTTTCAGATGAAGAAATCAAAGCTATCAATAAACATACGAAAAATGTTCTGAATCTCTCCTGATTAGAGAAATGCAAATCAAAACAACTTTCAGGTACCACTTAACAACTAGCAGATTGGACAATAAGAAAGTAAAGGAAAAAAATGAATGTTGGATGTGATGTGGCAAAATTGGGACACTAATACAGTGTTGTGGAGTTGTGAATTGGCCCAGACATTCTGGAAGACAATTTGGAATTATACACAAAGGACTTTAAAAGAATGCATACCCTTTGATCCAGCAGTACCACTACTATGTTTGTACCCCAAGGAGATAAAAAGGAAAAAGACTTGCACAAAAATATTCATAGCCATGCTCTTTGTGGTGGCAAAAATTTTGGAAAATGAGGGGTTGTCCATCGATTGGGGAATGGCTGAACAAATTGTGGTATATGATGGTGATGGAATTCTATTGTTCAATAAGGAACAATAAACTGCTTGATTTCAATTTGAGCTGGAAAAATCTCCACAAACTGATGCAGAGTGAAATGAGCAGAACCAGGAGAACATTGTCCACAGTGATTGAAACATTGTGGGATGATCATATGTAATTGAATTTGCTACTTATAGCAGTGCAATGATCCAGAAGAATCCCAAAGGACTTATGAGAAGAAATGCTATCCACATGGAGAGAGAAAAACTGTGGGAATAGAAACACAGAAGGAAAACATTTGATTTTTCACTTGTTTATATGGATATTAGATGTGGGGTTTTGGTTTTTAAGACATTATTACAAAAATGATTAATAAAAATAGTTATTGAGTGATAATCTATGTATAACCCAGTGGAATTGCTTGTTGGCTCTAGGAGCAGGGAGGGAAAGTACATGAATTATGTAACCATGGAAAATACTTAAATAAAAAGAAACAATAGTACTTGAGCATCTTTCCACTATTGGGCCATAATATGGTATGGGGACTCAATCAATCAAGATGTTGCAAAATTATTATACCTCCCTTCTTTCTCAAAATAATTCATCTATATTAGCACTCTCTGTGTAAATCTTATTCATGCCCTTCCTCAAAATTTCTACAGGGATTCTATCAATTGTGTTAGAGACCTTCTAATGCTCAATCAATTTGTATTTAAAGAAAGACTTAATGAGATGACTTTTGGGGTATTCCTTTAGAGGAGATACCTTTAGATACACTGGTTTGTCTTTATATAGCTTTTATAACAATGATTCCATGAACTTGGAATGACTTATATGAAATGATACAAATGAAAATGAGATGAATCAGGAGAATGCTGTACACAATAATGACTACAATGTATAATAATCAACTATGAATGACTATTATCAATGAACCAAGGATCCAGGACAACTTCCAGGGGTTCGTGATGAAAAAGGCTATCTACAACCCAGAAGGCATAGATGGACTCCAAATGCAGATTAAAATATGCCATTCTATACTTTATTTCTTTCATGAATGTTTCTCTAGTGTAAGTAATATGTGTCTTGTTTCACAACATGATGAACAGGCCAATATGTATTATATGATAGTAACTGTACAAGCTACATTATATTACCTATCATTATGGGGGAGGAAGTAGGGCATGGGTGGGAGAGAAAACAAATTGTAAAATGTCAAAGGATGAATATTAAAAGTTGTATTAACATGTAATCTGGAAAAATAAAAAATAATTTTAAAAATTTCTATGATTTTTAAATGCAGGTTCTAAGAAAGATATAGGGTTCCCATAGTCTCAACTACTTACCCAAGAATTGGCAGAAATACAATAGCAACTGATATTTTAATGTTGTTCTGGGGCTTGGTTTTTCCTTTTCTGAGACAAATAGAATGCATATTACATTACTGACCATATTGCTTTCCTCATCTTTTCACCCCAATATATTATTTCACCTTAGGAAGCTATCATAGTGCTTTCATAGTTAATATAAACAAAAGAGCCAGTAAAATCTCATCTTGAAGTGTTTTCTATATTTTTGTTTCATAGTGAAATAATTTTAGGACTTGTAAAGAATGTTAAACATTCATCTTTTGCTATTTGTATTCATAAAAAAATAAAAAAAAACACCCTGTAGAGTGCATCCCCCCCTTAATAACCGCATGTTAAGGCAACATACCTTAAGGCAAGGGTATGACCACATAATTGAAGCAGTAAATTGATGCCAATTAGATCATTGTGTTGGAATAGCAAAAGAACTATAGACTTAATTGTCAATGGGGTAGGTGGTAATTGATGCTAATGACTCAAAGGAAGAGGGGAGTTGAGACAAAAAGACACAAGCATCCCTGTGTTTTGTGTACATAGTAAAATTGGCAACTGAATATACTTGAGAAACAAGATTAGAAAATAGGGAATAAACCATAAGACCCATAAAGATGATGTTTAATATCTAGCCAAGATTATAAACTCTCAGGGATAAGGAGAATGCCTGTGGCTGTATTATAAAGCAGAATGCAAATATCTACAAATAGTTTTAAAATGATTCTTAAAGGCCATACAAAAGGAGAAATATCTCCCTTCCACTATCTTGAAACTGTAGTTATGCCTCACTGATTCAATAATTTTCTGATTCTAAGCTATTGAGGTTAGATTTGTCCTTCTTCATTAAATTTTATAACATGCCGCTGATGTACATATCAAATATTACCATTGGTCCACACATATAGAAACCCTGAACAGAGAGGTCAGGACATTCATTCTGTTACATGAATTCCTAAACAGTAAAGTTGAAAATTAACTGAACTTTTTAGAAAACCAAGGTCAAACTTTTTATTTTGAACAGACTATTATATAGCATTTTAATATCTTTTTATATGTGGATCCCCAGAAAAGCTATATCACCATCAATTTGAAAATATCAACTATAGAAATATTGATAGTCTGATACATATATATGATAGTATATGTGTGGAGTTAACTCTAATACATAGGACCATGAGCAATTATCTAATGGTTATAGTCAAAGGATATAAATAAGTAGTCCTTAAAAGGCCAACCATTAAAAATCAGGTGAAATATTGCATTAAATTACTCATAACATGCGAAAAACACATTATAGCAACTTTTACCTAACAAGAAAAATAATTTAGCAAAAGTGGAATAAAAGAGATAGAAATAATCCAGGTTACTGAAACACTGACATAGTAATATACTATTGATAGAATTTTACATTTTTTCTAAACTTTTTAATAGGTGTTTTGGAACTGATTGAGATTTTGTGATTCATAGCTCAGAGGCACAAGAACTCCATTTTAGTCCTGAGAACAGTTTGATCAATCACAGACTTTTATTTGGAAAAAAAAAATGACTCATCACATTGACAGTTTTACAAAAAGGCCCACTGAGTCAGTGAGTTAATAGACTGAAAAGTTAGAAGAGAATATCAGCATGGATAGCATGATGATAAAAACAAATTGCAGAAATCTCTCATATTGTAAGTAGGAAAATGGTTAGCATACCCAGGTTGTTCTGGTCCTCCTCCTCTCCTGGTGGGAGAATTTTCTTTCCCCTAACCTCTTATTTGGGGCAGTAGCTGGCTTGCTTAGTCTTCTTTCAGGTCTGGGTCCCCATTTGGAAGCTATAGGAAGGGCCAATTACAAGAGTATTAATTAGTTCCCCAATGACCCCTGGCATGCATTTTACACAAAGCTTCAAGTCTCCTCTAGCAGTATAAGCAGCAGCAACAAGCTGGGGACTACCACCATATATGTCTCCATATATGTTCCAAGCAGCTATCATAACTCTCAAACTGAATTGAGTGCTCATTCATCCAGCCACACTGGTTATAGATGTTTCAGAGCCCTTCCTTCAGAATTCCTTTCTCATCACTGGTTGAACTGAATCATGATGCACTACACATATGAAGAATTCACATAATCATGGAAATTCATATAAATAGATGAAGTTTGAAGTAAGTAGAATCAAGAAACTGTAACCAAGGGAAGCTGGATTCCACTTAAGAATGTGTCCAATTTGATTCTAATAAGAAGATAATAGACCCCCCCAAAAAAAAACCCAACCCTCTTCTTTTTTTCTTCAGGGAGAAACACAAAGCTGTGAGTGTGGAATGTTCCATATATATATATATGTGTGTGTGTGTGTGTGTGTGTGTGTGTGTGTGTGTGTGCATATAATTTATGTAGTGTGATATTTTTATTTATTTTGTTAAATATTTCCATATTTCTCAATTACATGTTAATCTGGTTGGGGCTGCACTAGGGAAGTTGACATCTCTGCTGTGGAGGACACATTTCCCAAGGCAATTCACATCTCAGAAACTAACCGCATTTCCTTTTTCTCCATGGAGTGTCCTTACAAAGTTTATATTGATGTAGGGCATTGGTGATGAACAAGTACCATGATTCTTGGCCTGGACATGTTCACATTAGAACACTGTCCCTCTCCTAGAAGAGGTATTGGTGGGCTCGATTGGTCCAGCCACTCAGATGTTAGGCTGGTTTTTCATAGAAAAATTCGTTACTGGACAAATTGAGGAAAGAAAGAAAGAAAGAAAGAAAGAAAGAAAGAAAGAAAGAAAGAAAGAAAGAAAGAAAGAAAGAAAGAAAGAAAGAAAGAAAGAAAGAAAGAAAGAAAGAAAGAAAGAAAGAAAGAGAGAGAGAGAAAGAGAGAGAGAGAAAGAGAGAAAGAGAGAAAAAAGAGAGAAAGAAAGTGAAGGGAAGAAGGGATAGAAGGAATAAAAGAAAAAAGGAAAGAAGGAAGAATGGAAGGGAGGAAAAATCACAATCTTTTTCATTCATTTTTAGCAGAGATACTAAAAGCATCATTAACAATGTAAAATTGAAGGAGTCAAACTTACAGTTCACTGGACTCATACTGCTAAATACCATTATTTTTATTGATTTGATCAGAATTGATCAAAGTCTAATACTGGCTATAATTAGGAACTTCTGTATGAATAAAGTTGATTAAATGTCTTTTGCCTTGCTTTTGTATTGTTGTTCAAAATCCATATTTTGAATAGCTAATAGTCTACACATTACTATAGCCATCAATTTAAAAGTAATGGAACTTGCTTAGATATGGATTTTGAATCATATAGTCAATTATTGGGGGGGGGATGAATTTCCTGCTTAAGTCTTTATGCTAAATGGACTTTATTCCCCTAAATCTTTAATTCTTCTGATGGTTTGTCAGGTTCTCATCACCTTTTCCAACACACTAGGGAGGCATAAATTATTTCTTATGTAACCTAACTTTATCCTTTTGGATGCAAAGGAAAAAGGATGGATAAATAATCCGATGGAGTAAAAACAAGTATGTTAGTAAGTATGTTAGTATTATTATCCTATTGGAAATTTAACCCTAAGAAGTGCATTTTTGGGGGGTGGGATTGGAGGTTATGCTGAAAGTAAGAGAACTCATGCGTGTCCTACAACCTGGTAAGATTTAGGAAATTATTTAAATTCATCAACAGAGGCTGGACGTCCAGTTGTGTGAATTGAGCCCACATTATATCATGAAAGAGGATGTCTTTTAAAGTACGAATGAAGAAAGGCTTTTGATCTACATTGAAAGATGGAATAGATACATTGACAAAAATTACAGATCTCCCCCAAATCAAAGAGTTCCACCTAGGACTCAAGCCAAGGCTCTACCCGAACATGGCAAGCACAGGGACACTAAATTTTTGCTTTATGGTCTAAAAGGAAGGGAAATAAACTCCTTTGTCAGGCAGCCTTTCCAACTTGTCTGTATCTCTTTTTCAATTGCAAATACACAAAATGCCAGTGATTTTTTCAGTTGAGGAACTCTTTGTATGGGATTTCCATTAGCAAATTGAAATACGTCTTTGAATTAATAGGTAAATTCTAGGCAGTGTATCAAAGTACATGGAGGTAGTTATTGCTATTGGTGATGGTAGAAGTAGTAGTAATATTCAATATAATTTATACATTTGTATAATGTTTACATAT
This sequence comes from Monodelphis domestica, assembly GCF_027887165.1. Taxonomy (NCBI): domain Eukaryota; kingdom Metazoa; phylum Chordata; class Mammalia; order Didelphimorphia; family Didelphidae; genus Monodelphis; species Monodelphis domestica. The sequence continues at coordinate 42,450,508 of NC_077233.1, read as the reverse complement.
TTATAAGGAATGTCATCTTATCTGTTGATAATCACATAATTGTTAATATAGATTCCATTATGAGGAAATCAAGGTAAAGAAAGTTTAAGTGACCTGCTCAGGGGATATTGTAATAAGTAAATGAAAAGAAAATTGAGCATATATATTTTTGATTATGAGTTCAATGTTCTAGGTTGATAAAGAGTCAGATGTGGAACTGCAAAGATATGAATTCAAATTTAGCCCAAGACACTTTTTATTTTGTGACCCTGGAAAAATAACAATTATTTTCTATCTTTGTTTCCATAAAGATAACAATAGCACATCCCTTGCAAGGTAGTTGTTAGATTAAAATGAAATAATATTTGTAAACTACTTTGTAAGCATTAAAATTCTGTATCTTATTATTAATATATGAAAGTAGTTTAAGGGTCTTTATAGTGAGATTATACATTTGAATTTGAGAGTTTTTTTCTTTAAGTTATTGTATGTAATGATGAAGAATAATGAAAATCATGATAATGATTATGATGTTAAAAATGAAGATGAAAACAGTATACTAAAACATTCCCTGAATTCATTGGTTATAGCTTATCATTAACATAAATAAGAATTTTACTTACAAAATACATTTATGATAACGTTTCCTGCTAATTAGCATGGAGAGTATATATCTGTAATAAAATACTAAAATTTTAGACAGGTATAATACCCTAACTGGGGTTGATACTAACAGGGTTAAGGGAACAGTCAATCTCATTAAAAATTCAGTTATTTTTTTCCTTTTAAACCATTCAGTTATTAACATTAACTTTGTCATATAGATTTTCTCCTTCAGAAATCTTGAAACAACACTGTATGAACAATGGAAACATTTTTAAATGGTCTGTGCTTTGCATTTTATAATTTATAATCAATCTAATAGAAATTATTTATTTTCTATGGTGAAAGATCATCCTTAGACATCAAAGTTGATTCTCCCAAAGCTTTTTTGACCAACCCTCTTGGTACTATTTAGGAAATTGTTCTTCAAAAACAATTACACTGTCTCATTATCCATGAAAATGTCAGCCTCTAGAGATGCTCTTTTCTCTCATTCCAGTACCTGGCTCCACATTATCATGTGTCCCTTTAGTGACTAGAACTTCTGTGAAGAGAAATGTGAGATTGCAACCCATTCTAATACATAGCTAAATTGCTGAGTAAATTATGTAAAGTGCCTGATTTTCCATTTCTTCTTCAGTGAAATGAAGACTATAGCACTTGAAATACCTACTTGTAATAGAGACATGAAGAGAGAGAGGTCTTACAGGTCTTGTGGACCAAGATGCAAGAACCAGGGTTCCAATGGAATGTTCCCAGTTGTTGGGAGTTTGAGCTGCGAGGGGTGGGGGGGGGAGTCACTGTCTTTCCCTAGAGTTTTGAACCTGGCTGAAAGACCTTTGTGAGGCTGACTTGGTTTTGGGGGTTTCTCTGCCTCTGAGCAGTTGAAGTTGACACTGAAAAGAGAAACTTGGCTTTTGGAACTTGGTCTCTGGCTCTCTGACTCTGAACAGTGGAAGCTGACCAGGGGAGAAGCTTTTGAGTTGGTGGTCTATTTGAGAGTTGAGCTGGCCAGAAGACTTAGAGACTTTGAACTTTGTTTTTCTCTGGGGTTGAAGCTGAGAAAGGAGACCAGCCAGGCTGAATTTGTGAAGAAGAAGAAAGAAGATTTTGAAAGGGCTGCTGTGCTCCATCTTCCTAACTGTCTAAGAGTAACACTTGTGACTCCCCAAACCCTCAATTTTATCTCATTTAGATTAGGGAAATCCTCATCCCTCTTACCTCAGTTTCCCATCCTGTTATCCCAATAAACCCCTTGACTTGAAAAAGGAAAGGAAAATAATATCTTTATAGTTTATTCAAGTGGGGAGGGAAGGATCCAAAGGCTTCAAGAAGAACTGGGTGGAGAGGGTTGGTTAAGGGAGGGAGTGAGGGAGGAAGGAGGTTAGGAAATAGATTGATCCATCAGCTATCAGTAGGAATCAATAGGCAAAACCCCAGAGCAGACCCCAGAGCAATTCCTTGTGTATCAGTATCCCTGTGTGGCATCCCTCAGCATTTCTATGTTCTACCTCCATTACCAATAAGCAGGTTTAGGTTCCTGTAGCAATTCTCTCAAGTCTTGGAAAAGAAACAATTCCCTTCAGTTTACCTTCTCTATCTCAATAAGTAATAGTTTCCAGTCAGTTTACCTCTTTTATTTCATTCTTTAATACATCACTTTGCAAAACTTTAAATTTTATGGAATGTAATACAATGTACTGTCCCAAAATCTTTGTATTTAGATGGCCATAATGAAAATATAAAAATATTATAAACAAACATGAATTTGAGTTTGAGGTCATTGGCCTTTAGGATAAATATTTTATTTCATAAACTTACCCCAATGAGGACAGATGCATAATGTCATCCACCTTCTCTACCAAGCTCTTTCATTGTGATCAGTGTTACACATTTAGGAAATAAATGTTGACTCTGATCTCATTAACACCATGTTCTATATAAGTTAATTGACCATATATATGGTCAATTTTGAATTGCTAATGGTATGAAGTCACTTCAGTCACTCTCAAAAATGAATAAGAATTAATTGAGGGTATATTAAATATTTATTCTAATATTGTTTTTATTACTGTTTCATAGGACTATATATTTTATTCTCAGAAAGACTGTCATTTCCATGGGGGCAACAATCTTAGACTATATTTATATTCTGTTTGAGATTGATTTTTCTGTAGAGTAAATTAAGCATTAGTACAAAAGCAAAGATGTGAGAGGGTTTCTCCAATGCAGTTCCTTCAAATTACTGATGGTGAGCTCCTGGAAGGCAAGAATAGTTTTTGACCTCTTTTTGCTTCTATAATTCTTAGCACAGGGCTTGGTAAATAGCAGGTACTTAAAAGATGCTTATTGACTGAACTGACATTCTTTCAAAGTGATATTCTGTTAAATTCATATAACAAATTTTCTAAACATGTCTTACCTAACTGAGACATTTCCTCAACTCCTTCCTTCTTTCTGCAAGGAAAAAAAAATACATTTATCTTTAAGTACTTATATGTGGACATTTTTTCTTGTGTAATTGGAAAATCTTGGACCTTTGGACTCCATCTACCAGAATTATTTTCTTATCCCAAGAATCCTTTCCCCTTCATTCAAGTTAGCAACATTACATTATTGTTTTAAACTTTTGGGAAGGCCTCCCCTTTTTCTCTTTTTCACATGTGAGGCTGGTGAGCTCCCTCTGTTTCTCTAGCCTTTCACTTTCCTTTTGATTGAAGTTAAATATTAATAAGTATTATTAAATATACTAACTTGGAGTGTTAAATATTAATTTTTAAAATTTATAGTCTACTATAATGCAAATAATTTTGTTGTCAGAATTTTTGAAAAAATGATACTAGCTCTTGATAAGATAAACTTCTTGGAATATCCCAGTTGTAGAATATGTGGGTCAAGAGATTACCACCGTGTATAAGAAAATATGTCCAACAAGAGAAAAAAATGTAGAGGAAATGTGGCATAGTCAGAAAGACTCAAACCCTACTTACTGTTGGCACTTAGCAATAAGACCATCAGAAATCTACATAACTTTTCTAGCCCTCAGTCTATAAGCCATTTGTACTTATGCCATAGGGTTCCTGTGAGTCTTTTTAAAGAAAATTATTGCAAAAAATAAAGAATTAGATAACTTTCCATTTTTAGTTTTGTTTTGTTTTTAATGTCAAAGTAATGTCCACCATGTTTTAATCCTTGAAAGCATGAAATGTCATTGGGCATAGTATTAAAGTAACTGATTATGTGACCTCCTAATTATTCACTATGAACATGAGGATTTTCATAGACTAAGAGATTCAGAGATTGCATTCAAGAGGGATTGGGTACATGTCAGTTCTAAATCATCTGAATTTTAATTGTTTAGTTTCTTCACTTCCTCACTTAGTTACAGTCCTCAAGACACTTTTGTGATCTCCATTACCTCCTTCAGCTAATTGGAAGAGTAGCAGGGAATGTATTTGGAGTTAGTCTTTAAACTTCCTAGCAGTTCTCATAGACTGCAATGCATAGATTTATTGAAAGCAACAACCATCATGATATCTAAAATAGCCTCCATTGGTTTCTTCTGTAGAGATCATTGTGCTTTCTTCAGAGACATTAGCACATATTAATAAAATGAGTATTGTAAGGGGTAAACTAATTCCATTCACACAAAACTTTTGAAATGGAGATTGCTTTTTCACTGTGCTTCCAGATTGAGTAGATGACCAAGATAAAAAGTGTTGATCATTTTTTCTGTGGTATATAATACCCATAGAATTGTAGTCAATTTTGTGCTAGTAATATACACAGGATACATTTTTAAGTTTAAATTATATTAATAATATTTTCCATTATTTTCTTAAGTTTCAATAATCAACCAAACAGTAAATCAAGCCTTGATTGGTAGCATTTGTCAATTTCCAATGTGTAAATGCTAACCCCCCCAAAAAAACAAAATTAGCTCTCTTTGGGGTAGTGAAAACTATTTTCAGTACATCACTGAATATAGGCTATAAACGAATTATATTTTAAATTTTTTCCCTCAAGTCTTCAATTTCTTTCTCACTGCCTCTTTCCTTCTCTTCTCTGCCCCTTTCTATCTCTCTTTCTTTTTCTCTCCTATTGGAAAGGTTCCACAGATTGTTTTACATTTTGAGTATCAGGAATTCACATTTTATATAACTGCATGTTAATTTTATGACAATAATAGCTTTAAAAAAGCAACAACCCAGGGACATTCATTGTTTACCACACTTAAGGGCATTTTTGTTATTAAAATTGCTCAAAAGGTCACCCCTTTAAGTGCCTTATAATGGAATTCATTCATAAAAGATTGAAAATCATTTCCGTGCAAATTCCTTGCCAGGGCAGTTCTGTCTGACAAAACTTTTCTTTCTACCCTCAGTCTTTGTGTTTATGTTCCATGTTCTCTTCTGTCTTCATTGTAACATACCAGTAAAATATGGTCCTTGAACAGAGGAATATTTTTTTGTCTTTGTATCCCTAGCACCAAACAAGATGCTTAGAAATATTTGTTGAACTGACTTGAACTGTTGAATATTCCAACATCAATGGTGTCTAGCAATAAGAACTAAGAAAACACAGTTTTGTGTGAATTCTGCTATTTATTGAATCTCAGTTGGAATCAGCTATTTCTTAAATATAAAAACACCTATGTAAAGAACATGGAGTTTAGGGAAAGAGTTTATAATTCCACTAGTTTCAGAAAACAGCTAATGGCTTCCAAGGCCATACTATTTTTTCTATTGCCCACTTCTCCTAATTTTTCTAATTTAGTAATGACTCCAATTTTTCTCCAAGTTACCCAGTTTCAAAACTCTGTCAGTCTTTAACTCATTGCTCTGCTTTTCTCATATGCAGTCAGTTACCAGTTTCTTCTCCCTCCCACCCCCCACCCTTTATTCATTCCTGCTGCATTTGCTCTGGTAATAGTGGTAATGAAGGAGTTTTCAACTCATCATTCATCTACTTAAATTCTTGGACATAATCAAGGTGGGATAAATTCACTCTTAATAGCGGAATCTACATGTTCAATAATGGAAGTTTCATTAGTCCAAGTGTTCCCTCTAAAACTTAATAGACCATTTCAGAGTTTCTGTGGCCAAAATAGTTATCAACCTGGTGGCCTCACCAAAGTAGTGTAAGAGAATTTCTGTGGATATTGTGCTTCTGTCATTGTGATTGGAGTATTGAAGTAAAGTTTAAAAAAGAAAAAAAAAACAACTCTTCCCAAAAGCTCTCTTTATAGAGAGTTCAACATCTTATCCATCTCTTCATTTATGACCATCTGTTTTGCTTGACTTGACATCCCCATCATCATCATGACCCTCTACTACAGGTTCTTTTCCAATGCCCCTCCTCTCCTTTTTAATCTTCTTTTTATGTACTGCCTTCCCTTATTATATTTTAAATTCCTTGAGAGAAGGTGCTATTTTTTTTTCTTGATTGTATTCACAGTACAAAGGATGGTGTGTGGAACTTAATAAATATTTATGGCACTGAATTATGGGTATAGCATTATTAGGTCACTTCTTGACATATTTCTCGATTAGTAGAACTGACTCAAGATATACTCTGCTGGCTTAATCTTTCAAAAGCAAGGGTCCCCTCCATGATTTGATGGCCATGAAAGTTAGGATTTGATGGAGATGAATTTAGGTTTGGGTAAAAAAAATCTTGAATTTTCTTAACAATTTAAATGTGATTTTGAAGGGTTGCACATTGTAGAAGAAATAAAAGAAAACATTGAAAAACAAAATAAAACTTTGTTCTTGGGAGTCAGGAAAGCAGGAATAGAACTTTAACTGATAAATTATATGACTTTGGTCAATTCACTTAATGTTTCTATGAATTCATTTCTGACCTGCAAAATGGATATAATTATATCTGAATACCTGCTTCATAGCAATTGTTTGGATAGTTCTACAAATTGCAATATTTTATATACCTTTAGTTAAAAATCGTTAGAGTTTTAAGTTATGTTTAAAATTATCCCTTGGGGAGACTGGTCTCCCAAAGGATCACAGGGGAAAATGTGTTATTCAAAGTCTTGAACCCTTCAATTTCATTTCCCAGAATCCTTTTCCCTTTGTCCACATTTCTTCCTCACATTTGGTAAATAATTGGTGTGTAACGCCAACCTCTTGTTCTCTTCTCCCACATTCCTGGCTAGGAAAGATGGCTTTATTCTGGCTTTTACTTTTGTCTTTTTATTCCTCTTATTTCAAGTTATTATTAATAAATTTTGTAAAATAAAATACTTGGAGTCATTGTTTATTAATTTTTAAGCTTATGATATCTATATGTATATATTTGTTTATATATACATATGTATTTGTATATACATATTTGAAGAATCTATAGTATACATAAATACATATTTATATATATGTATGAATATATCTTTTCTGTTTCTATCTCTATCCATAGTTATAGCTAGCTAACTAGATAGATAAATATCTATATTGGCATATCTTGATCTTTATATATATATATATATATGTGTGTGTGTGTGTATCTATTTATCTATATATATATCTTTCTAATTTAAAAGAAGGGACAAAAAGAAGGCCACCACCAACCTGTGTCACCTCAAAAAAGTTACTTCCTCTCATTAGGCTTTAGGCTTCAGATTCTTCATCTTGAAAACGAGGAGCGCAGACTCAATGACTATTGTTTCATTGTACTTCTATTTCTAAGACCACATTATAATTTAGCACTACATTCTCATGAATTTCAGTGATTTGTTTGTTCTCTGTCCTTCATATTTAAAAATTACTTCATATTCAGATATTTACTTATGTTACATTACTGTTTTAAGAAAAAATCATCTTAACCTTAAGATTTCTTACATAAGTGGAGAAGGAAGAGAGGGTTGACATCACAAGACCTGGTTTGAAATCTCTGCTTTGCTATTCACAAGTTTCATGACCTTGGTTAAGTCACTTATCTCAACCTCAGTTTCTACATTTGTAAAATGAAAAGATCTGACTAAACAGTCTTTAAGGCCCTTCAGCTCAATTTCACCAGTATTTTTTGTGTCTACTGTGAGTTATTCATTTTTCCATGGGGCAAAATAATAACAATAGCATCAACAGACCTTTCTTTTAGGGAGGTTATATACTTCTTTCAAATATAAATCCTATGAATGCCTACACAAACAGTGAGGTGTAATTTGTTTATACTCCATACTATGTGTTCTACTTAGATGATGATAACATTATAATTTCATTTGTAATTATGAAGTTTCTTATTCCCATATGATGCAAGGTACATGAAGGCAATAAATATAAATATTTGATAATAGTATGATGTGATTCCAACCAAAATCCTTTGATTTCAACTGCAGCCTTCTTTAAGTTACAGAACTGTTGAAATATGCTTAATAAATATTTGTTAAATTGAATATAGTTAATGAAAAGTACAACAATTAGAATATTTAATGAAATAAATCTCTTTTATTATCCAAAATAAGAGCAACCCTTTTCAAAGTAAGCCTAAGAAGGGAGATATGATGCTAGAGAATAGAATTGGTTGTTAGCTGATCAAAGGTAATAACCTCTTGAGGGACACACAAGAAAAGAAATTTGCTCTCTTAAAAAAGTATATCCCTTGAACAGGATTACAAATAATAAAATTAAGTTGAGGCTCTGATGTGATGTTAGTCCTGAGGGAACTACTAATAACAAGTAGACAATTGAACTCCACACTGTAATATTGCTGTTTCTTGACAACTGAAGTTCTAATAAGTTGTTGGTTGGTAAGAAGGAAGGTCTATGAAGAATGCTCCAAGGAAACTTGAAATACTGTAAGAAGCTGCAAACACAAGAGTACCTGTAATTACAGGCTTAAATAGAGGATCTTTTTTTTTTTTGAGAATACTGTTGTAAATGGGAGAAAGCTTGCCCATAATAACTGTTTATAAGACGATCTCATAAATTCTAATACCTGAGCACTAAGGTATCTGGCTTCATAATGCTTGCAAAAGTGTAATAATAGGAATAAAGGACAGAGAATCTGAATGAAGGGGAACTGGCATAAAAGTCATAAAATCTGGGTTTCATCACTCTCTACCACCATAACTTTAGGGAAACTATTTTATTTCTCTAAAGCTTTAAAATCCAATAAAAAGAACTTCAATAAATTTTATGAAGGTCTCTTAAATTAATTAATTAATTGATTGATTCAGGATATTTTTCCATGGTTATATGATTCATGATCTTCCTTACCCCTCTTCCCTTACCCTTCCCGGTTATTAAGTTTTTATTGTATTGAAGGTATTAAGTAGATATTGGGGCATTTAAAACAAAACAGAAAAGTTAAGATAATATATTGACAGGTGCTAGGATGCTAAGATGTCATTTACTCTAACTCCTTTCTTACACAGAAGGTGGAAGTGAGTTAATGAGTGGAAAAGGGACTTACTCAAGATCATATATAAGTATGATGCAATTTGAACCCAGGTTCTTTGATTTCAACTCTTTACTCTGCAAAGCCATTAGCCACTTTGAAAGAGAGACCCTTCTTAATGAATTTACAATCTAAGTACCCTTATAGGTGTGAGAGAAACATGCAAAATAGCTGCTTTAAATCTTTCAAATATTAAATAATATTTTCCTTTAAAAAGCATTTGGTCTTTTTTTCATATACTACCTCTTTCTCAACTTCCTTTTTATTATGAAAAAAGACAAATGGAAAACCCTTGTAACAAATATGACTGGCAAAGCAAAACAAATTTTCCCATTGACCATGCCACAAATATATCTAATTTGGCATTCTCAATCTATTGCTTCTCTGCCAAGAGGTGGATAATAAGTTCTTTTTTCCCTTGGTCTTTTAGAATCATGGTTTATCCTTGTATTCATCAGAGATTTTAATTTCTTCCAAGCTGTTGATTTTTACAAAGCTGTTGTAGTTATACACATTGTTCCCTGGTTCATATAAGGGAGAGTGCAAGGGAAAGATATACATAGTTTGAGAAACAATAAACCACTTAAAGATGGGAAAACTTCATCTGGGGCAGAAAAGGTAGGAATTGAGTTGGACTTTTAGGAAATGGAGGGAATTCTATAGGTGAAGTGGGGCAGCAGGTAGGGGTAGACAATTTTCTTCTTAGGGAATGGCATGAACAAAAATCTTTCTTAAGCTGAGTCTTGCTTCATCATGAAAAGCTCAATAAATAACTACACCTCATCCATCATTTAATTTCTCTTTCCCAGACCCCTTAAAGATCCCTTTTGAATCTATGTCACAAAGGACAGACAGACATAGTTGTGTTGTCTTCTGAGAAATTTCTGAGAATGCCTAAATCAATGAGATACACACTTTCATCCTTCGATGACTTAGAAGATAGTCTTCAAAAGTTACTATGATCAAGAATTTCATGATCCTTCAGTCACCACAGGGAAGATCCTCTTGTGAAATTCAGCTAGCTTGCACAAACATAGAGTTTATTGTTGAACCCACACGGAAAGCCTTTTAGATTTAGAAGTGCCTAATCATGCTTTCAAGAGTCCAGAATCATCACTATCATATAGAGGAATCAGAGTAGAATTTTAGTAGAGGGTGATATTTTTTGATGCAACGGAAGCAGTATCATGTGTATGCTGAAGAAAGAAGGGGTTTTTTTAATCTTTTTTCTTCCAATCTGTTGATAGGAAAGATGAGATCTGGTTTTATATTGCATGAGCTGAATAATTGATTAGGTCAATGAACTGGCTTAACAAAAACCTTTACTGTGTACTAAAATTATAGGACATTGGGTTGTGAAATGGACTATTATCTAGGTGAAATCTCATATTATACAAATGAGGAAAAGGAGATACAAAAGGGGAAAGTCATGTAACTAGGTCTAGAGAAAGCTACTGACAGAACCAGGAGAGCTAGGTTTCCAGTAGAGCTCGGTTTCCTCATACTCAATTTATCATTAGACCTTGGTAAGTTGGATGACGGGTATTATTTTTAAAAAATGAGCAACAATATCAAGCCATAAGCAGTGGATTTTAAAGAATATAGAATACCATTATGATAAGCATTGTAGGGAATAAGCATAACTTCTCTCTCTTTTTTTTTTACTTTTAAACATAATTTTATTTGTTCATTTTCAAACATTATTCCTTGGAAACAAAGATCTCTCTCTCTCTTTTTTAAGAGAAAGTTACCACTAATCACTATATTCTAAACCAATTTGATTTGACCTGTCATATGACCAGATGTGTAACTTGGTAAGAAACTTTGTCATGGAATCTACATGTTGAATTTAGGGCTTGATGCAATTTTTTCAAAGGCATCGCATCTCCTTATCTGTATTCATTCTGTCTCCTCTAGATCACAAATATCAGCAGGGTTATATATGTAAGAATAGTTTCAGGAGTAATAGAATTATGCCTTGCTGTTTGTCACTGTTGGATATCCTACCAAAAGTGTAGGCCCCAGGCAAGGGAGGTAAAGAACTGTTTCACATGTGGTGAATTCTAATAATTGAAGACAGAGAACCTCATTACTTCCCACAGGGAAAGGAGGCAAGCCTCTCACTCAAGTAAAGTAGGAACCCAAAAGCCCCATTTGGAGACTTACCACTAAAATGAGTCTGATTCTCTTGACCCACATATTGAAGAATCAGTCTCAGGAAATACTTGGAAGGGAAAATACTTTGCAAACTTACCTGGGGGAAGGGTGGGAAATGGAACCTTCGCCCTTTATACTTATTGCATCTTGTTTGACTTAATTTTGACTTTTTGGAGATCAGCCATTAAAATAAACACTTACTTATTGTTAGCTTAAAAATAAAATAAATAAAAAAGCAAGAGGTTTTAAGGATAGAGACTTTATTATAGAATTAGAAAAATTTTATGCTTATTTCTGATTCTATAATTAATTCTGTGACCGTAAGCAAGTTATTTCACTTTTCTGACATAATTTCTCTACCTATAAAAATAGAAAAAGTTACATGAACTAATTCCCTAATAAACATTGCTAGAAAGACGTCATATTCCAAACCTTATAGGGTTTTATCAGCATGCATTGCTAGAAAGAAGTCATATTCCAAACCTTATAGGGTTTTTCAATATGGCTAAGGTCAGACCCAATGGAAACCTTGAGAAAAGCTTAATAGATATGTATTATTGGTTGCAAATTCCCCTGGATACTCATTGCATGGCTCACTTTTGTAAACTTTAATTGCATAGAACAAGATATTCAATTTTTTTTGCAGTCCTAAAACATTAGTGTAAAAGCTCTTACTTATGTCTTTATCTTCATTAGTCAACCAGAGTGCACACAAAGCTCAAAGCAAAGGTAGTTGTGGAGAGAACATGTTAGCAAGAGTTAAAAAATATTTTCTGCATAAGTCTGGAATACATTCTACCACAATAACTTTGTAATCTTTTAAGCATTATATACCTCATATTAATTAATAAGTATTAATATTATACAATAACATAATTTGATTGATTATATATTGATATATTATCATGATTAATAATAATTATTAATTAAAATATATAGAGTACTTTGTAAATTATATTCAGTTTAATTCAATAAGCATTTATTAAGTATCTCTTATGTCTCAGGACCTTAAGGGTCATTACATGAGGCCCTGATGATCCAAAGATAAAAGTCTTTATCTTCAAAGACCTTCCATTCTAGTAAGGGCACCATACATTTAAGTCATTTGTTTATTTTTCACATTGATGAGTTAAGAGATTCAAGAATTGATGTGATCTGGGAACAGTATTCAATGTGAATTTTTAAAAGCCACATAGAATTGAAGATATTCAAAGTAATGAGTATAACAATCGTTCCCTGAAGTCATATTTGGATGTTACCTCTTGAAGTCACTTTGAGGTTGTAGGTCAAATAGATCTCTAAAGGTAGAGAGGCACAACACGTGGTTCACACTTAGACATAGACATTTATTATGTGAATTTTGCTCATCTGTAAAAAGGGTTTGATAATGCACTATATCCTTCTCAGGATTATTAAAAAAAATTCTCAAGGATAAAGTTGATACAAAGTTGAGTCATGTTTATTTGAGAACATGAGGCATTGGGATAAGAAATTGTTTGGTTTTTTTTGGGTATAAAGCAACTCTTGAAATTTATTGCTAAGGCTTTTGATGTATTGATAATTTGTTGTCTAATTTTTTAGATGTTAGTGTAGTTTTCCATTTTCATCTCCAGCTTATTTTCAGATGGAGAAACTGAGGCAAATGGGATTAAGTGACTTGCCCAGGGTCATACAGATAGTAAGCATCAGAGGGCAAATTTGAGCTCATGAAGATTCCAGACCCAGTACTCTGAACACCAAGCACCTAGTGGTGTAGACATTTAAGAAACACTTATTGACTGACTGACTGCCACCAAAGATGTCTGTCAAACCAGTTAACATTTAGTGAGCATATAGAGAACCATTGTTGAGAGCACAGTTCCTGACAGGTTCTAGATGCTTATGGTTTGGTGGGGAGAAGACATTTAGACCACTTAGACTATCCTCCACATTTGTATACACTGATTTGTTTTTCCCATCAAATTCACCAAAATAAAATGAATAATGGAAGTCAATTGTTACTGCTGTGCCAGTAATAAAAGAAAGACTTATTATCCACAAAACAAACATAGACAATATGAAGAATTAATCTGTATTTTAATTGGTATGATTAGTAATCAATATAATATTGTGAAAGGAGCTTGGAATTTGATTCTGAAGAAGAACAAAATCTAAATTCTCTAGCCACCGATGATGAAAGAATGCCAATCATTTAATCAATTAAAAGGTATTTTTAAATCCTTGCTAAGTGCCAGGCTGGCCATCTTCTAGAATAAACAGAAAACAAAATAGTCCTTGCCCTTAGGAACTGGTATTCTATTTAGGGAAACATGTAGACACAGATGCAAATGCAAAATAAATAGCAAGTAAACAGAAGGCTGTTTGACAGAGGAAGTAAAAAAGCTAGGGGAATGAGAATGGGATGTGGGAATAATCCTACTATCTAGCTCAAAGAGCCTTTAGGATGACCATGTTTATTAAATCATGAATTGCTTGCAAAAGAAGTCATTTATTATTATAGTTGACATTATTAATAGAGAATGTCTACAAATTCCCTTTGGTTTTTAAAATATTTTTTTAAATTTTTGTTAATTTTAAAATGATTTTAAAAAATAATTAAACATATTTCAATACTTTCATGGATGTAAAAATTAAATGGTGCGTATATGTATACTCCCTCCAACAATAGCAATATCTCTTATCCATGCCTACCCAACTTTTGGAGCTTTCATCTTTGATCTCCAGTTAATCCATCCTATGGAATCTCTCCAAGGTTATAGGGATCTTTTTGGTCTCATGATGTGACATGGATATTAGTAGAGCATATGGGCAGGTGGATAATCATTTCTCACTCTCACTACAAGAATACCAATAAAATAGACTTTGTGGTCAGGGGAATAGAATAATTTCCTCCCAACTCAAAATTTCTATAACTTTTCCAAACCTTTTTTTAAAAATAATGATGCATCTAAAACTCAAAGTAATAGTGAACCAGTTTACTAATATTATCTCCCTTAATCTCATTCATGACATTTTATGGATTTTAATAATAGATGAGGTGGTTCCTACTTTTCATAGCTGAAATCTGAGGCTCACTAAATATTCCCATACAAGGAAATCCAAGATTTACAGTTCTCAAATAAGTAGTAGAGAATTAGAAAGGACTAAAATAAATCATTAATATGCACTTGGAGCTGGGTTGTTTATGGAACAGCCTCATCAGCTACAAAACAAAGATTATAGCTTTGGAAAAAAGTCAAACAAGTAAATAGGCCCAGATCCTCACTAACAGTACCAGGCCTTACATATTTTATTGCAGAACATATTACCTATGATTTAAAACCTTTCATTCTTCATTCATAACAAGTTGCCTGGATTCTAAGAGGTTATAAAACCTTGATTTTTTTGATAAATAGTTCAATCAACATTATTTACTACACACAGCAGGTCCTTGAGGACATGTAAATTATACTATATCTCTAGGAGAACAATGGGATAAGCCACCATTAACAAAGCAAAATAATTATAATAATCTAACAACTTATATTTTGTAGTTTATTATTTTTTTCCAATAATAAGTCACTGGTATTTGTTTTCCTCTGTATAATCTTGAGTTGGGCAAACTCCTTATTGAAAAAGCAGATGATAAATGAGATTTCAGAAAACATGGATGGGGTTGGAGTCAACCAAATCACATTCCAATTATGCCATCCAGCATCAAGTTGGAACTTTTGTCTCAATACCCCCAGGTCTCTGACTCAACAGATCTTGGAAATTTAGGCTTCTGATCTTGGAAATAGCCTCAGGAAGGCATTTAAGATGGGTCAGGGTTATAATTCTGAGCTCAAAATCACCTGGATCTATAAGGGAATCAATATTTAAAAAATCCATAGATATGTAATCTTTGATATAGTACAATGCTCTGCAGATAAGTGAAACATGGCATATTTTGCATCTAGGAGGTTAAGAATGTCTCCTTTAAAAACATGAGCATATCTCAACTACTAGAGATGACAAATGGAACTACTGGCTGCTTTTCAAGGAAAAAAAATAAACAATTTCTTGTGGATCCAGTGCCTGGAACCTTGATTGACTTTTCCTAGCACTATAGACTTCAGGATTAATTGATTGGGACTTAGGAATACATATTCTTGTTGGAGAAGTTCTCTCCATAATATCTTATAAAAGAGAGTGGCATTCTGCTCTTAGTCTTATTGTCCCCCATTTCCCCCTATTTAAAGGACAAATCAGAACTGAAGAGAATAAAGCCATGATTGGATGGGAAGTTATATCTCTGATGGTACAGTGTCCCCAACCCCAAGAACTAGTTGCTGTAGAGCAGAAAAAAGGGAGGAAATGAGTGCTACATGGCTTTATCCATAGATGAATTTTCAATGTGGCTGAGAGGATAACAACAGAATTTTTCTAACAAGATTCCCTCCCTGTGACAACCACCTAAGGGGCAGCACCAATCAGGAGGGACCAATCAGGATTGGTCTAATTAAGGGGTTAGCCCTTAATGAAATATCAATGGACATGCCAATAGTCTATCAGGGAGAGGTATGCTCATCCAATTGGCCAGAGAGAATTCTGCTGATCAATTCCCTTTTAATTGTAACTGTCACTCCTTTGTAATTTAAGGTTTTTACAAAAGTTGTCATAACACACTTGTGAGCAAATCAAGATGAAGATGATCATGAAAATGAGTATGAGTGCAAATTATATTTATAAAGTGTTTTAAAGTTTACATCTCCATCATCTTTCTTCTCTACCACCCACTATTTCCCAAATCTCCCTGATATTGCTGCCAGGTGGTACCCATTCCTGGAACCTTTCTTAGTTCTTGGCTCCCCTGGTCTTCCTGCCTGCTTAAATGTTTTCTGGCCTTGTGGGCAGTCTCTCTTCTCTTTCAGTCCCTGGACCCCAGTGCTGCTGGTCAAGCCACAAACCTCTTGTAGATACTAACTTTTCTGTCTCTCTAAAGGTTCTCTGAGAAGGAAAAAAATGACTATTATTAGGCTTTTCCAGTGAGAATACAGGTTGGTACCTTTTCTATATCTTTGTGGAGGAGCTTTGGTGGATAACTAGACTGGGCTTTTTCTTGTTCTTCTTCCATTTTAACTCTAACATGAGAAATCACAGGTCTATTCCCATCCCCAACATCATACTCTTGAAATACATAATAGTAAACCTATGAATATAAGTAATGTGAGATTGTATTCAGAATTTCCATTTTAGGTCCTTTAGTACATAATCAGTAAAACAAAAACAATAACAAAAACAAAACAACTGAAACAAAACCTTGTACCAAACCCACTCTTACACAGGAACATTCATTTGTTATTTTTCTGTGTAAAAGGAACTTAAAAAAAAAGACCAAAATAATTCCTATGTTATTTCTTTCTAAATATTCTTCGAACACCTGGCTTTCTCTAGTCTGTTGTTATGGAAATGACTAAAATGTCAAAACATTGTACTCTATGATCCCACGGGGAAAGGTGAATATTACTAGGAAAGTTCTAGAAAGAGGAAAACTGAAAACAAACTTGGACTTGACACTTCAAAATTACAACATGTTGTCTTCTGATTTTCACACCCCATCTTCTATGTGAAGGTATGGCTCTATGGCTGGTGAATAGGATATGAAGGCTAGAATGGTCTGTTATTTATTCTAAATCTATGAACTTGGGGAAACAAATCCCTGATCCTCAGCCAGGGTCATTGGCTACTGACACACTACTGGAACTGAGTGACAAAAAATAGTCACCTTAGCCAATGAGGATGAGTAATTCTGTGTACCTAGTACTATTTTCCCCTCTCTTTTGAAAATTCTGGTTAATTGTCTCAGAAAGATCACTTTCAGGATCAAAAAGATTGGTGAAATATTAATATATGTAATAAAAACACAATATACAAGTTCTACCCACCATAACGAAACATGAATATTTTAGTATAAACAATAACAAAAACATGAATATTTTAGTAGAAACACTATACATAATTAAAAGAACTTTTTTTACTTCATCTTTAAAGGGTTTAGGATTTACCATACTGTTTATACATTAAAAAAAAATCTCTTCTATGTCCTCTAAGCCACATGCCCTTTCATCAGCTTACCAGAAATGGCATGTAACTGGGAGAATCATGGGATTTTTTGAAAGAGGAGAATCAAAGAAATAAGAATAATATAGTTTTGAGGAACTCTCATAAGAGTTTGGGATAAAGAGAAAAATAGTAGGAAGGCAATTTAATTAAGGTCAAAATTTAGAAAATAGCTATTATTGGTAAAACACTGTATCCTCCTCTAAGATGTTAGCCAGTTCTACTGTATACCTTCTAGTTATACCTACACATGAATTTATCAGCCTCTTAAAGTTTATTCTTAAACTGGAAATATTTCACCATAGTACAACTTTGAGGGGTCATATCATTTACACTGAAAATGATCCAAATCACTATCTTTATTTCCATACCTCTTTCCTTTAAGAGGAGTCAATAAATTGTTTGGATATATGAGGTTGGAGATATCATAATTACGTACTATATTTTCTCAACTTTATCTTTTATAATATGGAATTCGTTTTGATATCTGATTTTATTAATTGAGGATGTTACTGAATACAAATGATTCATTCAGAAATAGTCAAAATGGCTCCCACCTATATTAATAATCATTTAAGGTCACTTAAGACATGGACTATTTCACTATATCTTATTCTATAGTTAATGCACGCAAATTTCAGGGCTTATGCATATCTTTTCTTAAAGAAAGTATTCATGATGTATGGACAGGAGGCATCTGAGCCATCTCTGAGGTTTTGCTTTCCTTCTTTTCTTGATCCCCAAACATATTTTCCAATGTTTTGCTTTCTTCCCTCTGAGGCCACCATGACATTGAAGCCACAGTGAATTAAAGTATGTGTTGAATTATTTTGTCGTGCCTTGTCAAGTTCTTCATGGGATTTCTCTGCTCAACCTGTGCAACAGATGTCATCCCAGAAGCTGCAATTATCTTCATTATATTTTGTTTGCTTGCTCTTCTGAGCGCTGGGGGGGGGGGGGGAGAGAGAGAGAGAGAGAGAGAGACAGACAGACAGACAGACAGACAGACAGACAGACAGAGAAAGAGAAAGAGAGAGAGAGAGAAAGAGAAAGAGAGAGAAAGAAAGAAAGAAAGAAAGAAAGAAAGAAAGAAAGAAAGAAAGAAAGAAAGAAAGAAAGAAAGAAAGAAAGAAAGAAAGAAAGAAAGAAAGAGAGAAAGAGAAAGAAAGAGAGAAAGAAAGAAAGAAAGAGAAAGAAAGAGAGAAAGAAAGAGAGAAAGAAAGAGAGAAAGAAAGAGAGAAAGAAAGAGAGAGAGAAAGAATATGAGGGACAAAGAGTGAGAAAGAGAGAGAGCAAGGGAGAGAGATAGAGACAGAAAGAGTCAGATATAGAGAGATAGCAACAGAGACAGAGAGACAGAGAAGGGGAGACAGAGACAGAGAGAACTGATATATTTATATATGTGTGTGTGTGTGTGTGTGTGTGTGTGTGTGTGTGTGTGTGTGTGCTTTATTGTTGCTGGAGATAATGGTTTGCTAATATAACCAAATCAATTCCTTCATCTAATTTTTGAATGTAAGAAGACATCTACAAGGTGCCTCCTTAGGTTGTTGCAATCTATTTTTTCATTAATAATCTATTTATAATGAGAACTTCAACATAGATATGACCAAGTTTCTTAAACAGTGCTAATCTCATCATTAAAACAATGTTAATTATGATATATTTATTTTGCATCTATTTTAAGCATGCTTTACATGTGTAGATATTTATACATGCTCCCCCCCTCCCCCCGTGGATTATAAACTCCTTGGATTCAGGGATTTTATTTCATTGTTTTATCCATATTTGTAGAGTAGAATAATGCTGTCTACATTATAGGCACTTCATGAATGCATACAAATTGTGTGATTGACTGGTTATTAAGAACATCCATAATTTAACTAGGGTTTGTAGAGAGACTTAGAATTTTTCTCAAGCCTCTGACCACCTTTCTACTTGCTCCCAGCTATCACTGAGAAATTGGAACGGAGGAAAAAATAATACTAAACTGCATTACATATTTTCACTATGTCATGTCAAAGCAGTGAAATAATTCATCACTTGGTGGCAAAACTTTTGGCCATGACTACATTTGACCAGTACACCCTGTGACTCATCCTAGAAACTTCTCGAGTTTGATAGAACCCCTTAGAATTTGTACTTCACCAGTCTTCGCAGCCTTTGAGAAAGAAGGGTCACCTCCATGCCACAGTAAGCCAGGAGAAGAGGACTTTCTTGGAGGATTATTTTCAACAAAGAACACAAATAAATTATTGTTTCTGAAAAACAGTGACTAATTTTATGTTTTCTGTGCAATTAATTCCTGTCTTGGTGACTATAGGAGTTTGCATTGCTATTTTTAAATTACTCCAAACAAATACAAAAGGGGGATATTATATTATGGAGTATGGGAAGATTATCAAAATAAGAAAGGAACAACATTCCTTTCAGATGATAGAACAAGAGGTCTTTGAAAAATAAATTGCATTTTAACACAACTATGTTATACATAATTTTACTTGTGAGAAAACATTTATATGATATTTACCCTTTTTCAAGGGGATTGGCTTACACCACACTCATCTAAGATTGACTTAAAAGTGGCAAAATGGATAGAGTTTTGGGTTCAACCACTGGAGGACTTATGTTAGATTTCTGCCTCTCACCCATTCCCTATTTGACCATGGGAAAATCACATAAACTCTTAGTGCTCTAAGCAGGTATCTCTCAAGGTCTCTTAAATTAAAGAGAAAAATGCCTAACTGCATTAGAGGAGTTTCCTATCTTATTGACAACTCAGGTCAGTTTCCATCAATTATATCTTCTAAAATCCTTCCTTTATCTCTTTTGAACCTGAACTATCTTTCAATGCTCACATAATCAGAAGATATATGACAGCCAGCTTTTCAACATAACAGAAATTGTATCAGTGTCTTAGGAGATGATTCCTGATCCATCTGATTTGTTTACATTCTGCAGGATTCAATTTGTGATCTAATTTTAAACAAATTCTGGTTTGAGCCAAAGGAGCAATGTGACAATGCCATTGTTGCAAGAATTATAAATTCTTTAAGGAAAATATAATTGAACGTGGTGGGAGAGGACAGGTTTTTCACTTGTAGAGCAGAGGGGATTCCAGGCTTTTTGCATTTGCCATCATGGTGTCATCCTCATTGCCCATGAGCAATAAAGCATTTGTTAATCACTGTATTTTGAGATGATAGTGAATTTATAATGTACGGCTTGTACTCTGCAGCTGCCAGGTAAAAAGTAAATATTAAGCATGGCTATGTAATAGACCCAATACCTTATAAACATATTTTCTTACATATAGACAGAATTGTTGACAATTTTCTTTATGAAAGGAAAACATTATCATACTGGATCTAGGATCTGATTACCCAAGAGTAGTCACACATATTTCCTTATGTTACAACCTTCGTGTTTATATTTTGTAAGGAAGACCCAATTAAAAGGCATCCTTAAAGTCTTTATAATCTATGTTTCTCCATCCTTTCCCAAATCTGCCACACAATTTCATTTAGATCACAGGGTCCAAGATTAGAAATCATCTCATTTAAAGGGCTCATTTTATGGATGAGACACATAGTGCTGAAGTGACTTGTCCAAAGTCTCAGAGGTAGCAATTTGCAGAGTTAGGAATTAAATGTAAGTCCTCTGACTGAATATGCAGGGCTATTTCCACTGTACTTTCCAGACAAGGAGCTCAAATCTAGGTAGAGTGATGGAATCCAGAGACTATTCTCAAATGAAAACAATTACATTTTACATCCCAATTGCCCTTTTAGATTCCTGAATGTAGCAATGGGCGAACAAATAAATATATTATTGTAAACCTAATAGTTCTTTTCCAATACAAGATTATTTAAGCAATATGACTTGCTGCCAATATATCATTTTTGCATCAGTCTCAGGGGAATATTTCATTTGTTTATAATTTGATTGAGTCTCTTTTTTATCTTTAGTGAGTGCCAGCAGGGTTAAAGGACACAAATCAACCTCATCACTCCACATTCTGAACAATTCTACGTTTGGTCCATGAAGCCAGCTGTTCCTAGAGGAATAGAAGTATGTGTCAACTGTTCTTTCTAGGGAATAACTAGCTTTTCAAAGCTGAGGGGAACCAACAGGTCTGGATACTTTTACTTACCTCAGTTCAACAGTGAGCTATTGTGCTTCAAAGAAGACCTTAACCAGTGCTCACCACCAGCTACGTGTACAAAAGTGTATCAATTTAGCCTTGGAAAGAAATGAAAACCGGACATTCATTGGAAATCCAGACAAGACTGTTAATACAACCTGCTTGAATTCCCATTTCTTTTGAGAGATGATTAAAAAATGCCACTGAAAGGGTTCAAATATCCTATAGTGACATCCAATTCAGAAAGTCCTCTGACTGAAGTCAAAGTCTGAGAAACCCTTTAAAAGCTCTGAAAGCATTCTATTTCATCTGTTTTCCCTTCAGCAAGCTAATTGTTGACTTTTATTTTGCAGGGGGGTGTCTGTGTGTGAAATACAAATGAACCAATTTAATTCATAAATGAGAATAAAATGGTCATAGTCATCTAGGAGCAGACAATACTCAATTCTTAACATGAAAAGGACCCCACTCCTATTTCCTATGGAGTGACCCGTTTTCCTCCAGAATATAAGCAAGCAGAACAATTCTTTTATGAACCACCTGAGTGAAATGGTGAACTCAAAATTGTTGCTAGATTTGGGTGTGAAGAGTCAATAACCAAAAGCCCATACAACATATTCATTGAAGTGTAATAGCAGAGTAGAGATAGTTGAACTTTTCAAAGGAGCTTACTTAAAAAAGGAGTAGGACTCCATGAGATTTACTTTCATGTAGGCCTAAAATGATGGTAAAAAGTATTTACTTTTCATTTTGATCATGTCTACGTGAGGTAAGTGTTACTAAGCATACTGAATTTTTTTTTCCTCTGTGATTTTTTTAGCTGTTCTTGATTGATTTTATTTAATTCTATTCCATCCTATCCTATCTATCCCATTTTAACCCATGCCAACCCATTCTGTTCCTTTCATCCCATTCCATCCCATCCCATCCCATCCCACTCCATCCCATCCCATCTTACCCCATCCCATCCCATCCCATCCCATCCCATTCCATCCCATCCCATCCCACCCCATCCCATCCCATCTTACCCCATCCCATCTTACCCCATCCCATCCCATCCCATTCCATCCCATCCCATCCCACCCCATCCCGTCCCATCTTACCCCATCCCATCCCATCCCATCCCAACCCATCCCATCCCATCCTACCCCATCCCATCCCATCCCACCCCATCCCATCCCATCCTACCCCATCCCATCCCATCCCACCCTATCCCATCCCATCTTACCCTATCCCATCCCATTACATCTCATTTTATCTTATCCCAATCTATAAGCTTTGATTAAGTCTTTCTAAATGTAAGACATGCTCTATGCAATAGGGATACTAAAAACTCCCCACAATGTGGTGTCTTCACTGTGTCTTCAAGTGACTTATAGTCTATAGGAGGATTAATTATTTAACTAGTTCATTTATTGAGAGTAGGATGATCACAGGAGCTAAGGAAGTGAACAAGTTAGCTTAACACAGAGCAAAAATATATTCTGTGAGGAAAAATTACTCCCCTAGGCCTACCCAATGTCTTCCAACTCTATGTTGGTTGAGAGACTGACTTTATAGATGAATGGCAATCCAGACAATTTATAGATAAGACAAATGATTAACTTATCACAGATGGCGTGGTATTGCCAAGTCTGTACCCTGATATGTATTAGCAGTCACTCCTCTTATTAAATGCTTTTGAATGACTGACTCCGGAATTTTACATATTGTTATAAAATGTTTTTTCACCTCAAGGCATCTGATCCAGTGCTTTGTTAGTCATTTTTGTTTATCATGGCAAATATTAGCCAAACATAGAAAAAAATTGCTCTGAATAACTTGCCTCATTCTGGCAGAATATAATATCTGAAACAATGTTTGAATGAAATACTAATTCATTAATCTGTTCAATAATCAGATTTAGATGCAAAATGATGTATTGATTATATGCAAAAAGTGCTATGCTTTATGGGGGTCATCAAAAGGTGAATTAGAATCAGAGAATCATAGGATTCTAACACTGGAATGAATAGCAGAGGTTTTCTAATGCAACACCTTTACTGAGATGTGGTCCCTGCTCTTACAGTGTTTATATAGATACTTTTTATACATAAAATAATTCTCTATTAATATGCCCCCATTTGAGGAGTTGACAACAGCAATAACAAAAATGTTAATTAACATTTATACAGCACTTACTCTGTGCAGGTATTTGATCTTCACAACAATTCCAGGAGGTTGGTACCACTCTTATCCTTATTTTGCATTTGAGGAAACAGGCAAACAGAAGTTAAGTGACTTGCTCATAATTTCACAGATATCAGTCCACAGATCTCCCTATTGTTTAATTTAGCTTTCCTATTTCCACAGCAAAGGAACCAAAGAATAGCAGGTGCATTGCCTGGTGGTGGACAATGTAATGAAGGGGGAAAACAGTATGGGGAGTTTGCCTACCCAGATATCAGTTCTCCAGGATAGATGCCCATTGGTCTTATGCTACTTGCACCCTGTCCTCCCTCTGTCATAATTCCCTTGCTGAAATTCAGTGATCTCTGCAGTCTTCCCATCATTACTATTTTTGTCTGTTGCTCACCTAAAAATAGGTACGTAATTAGATGGAAAACTCTGCTATTGTATTACAAAGCATATTAGTGTCAGAGGTTCTATAGTTCAGACCTACAATTTTTATTATTAACACATTGTACCTTTTTTTCTCTTGAATTCTGAAGAACAATAGATCTGACTTTCTACATTGAAGTAGCCTCCATTCTCAAGTGTTTCAGCTTGGGCCCTTTGGATAATTTTCCTCTATGATTTTTTTTTGAAATGTTGGTTTTTATATCAAAGACCACAAAAAGCAATTGTTTACTAGAAATAAGAATGATTATTGGCAGAACCGGTCAGCAAACATCCCTGAGCCATTCCTGGGTAAGAAACATGGTGAGTGCTCTTTCCTTTCATTTCCCTGGTATAGAAAGACTGGCATACTGTGAACGTCTAGTCAATAGCTGTTAGCATTTGTGAAAGTCAAGTGAATTTGGAGATATGGAGAATACCTTGGCAGAATTTCAAAGCTCCCTTCCCTATACCCACCCCCAATCCACTAAATAACAAGAAGGTTACTGTACCAAGACCTTGCTTAAACATCATGTCATTTTTCTTCCTCGAAGGCATTCTTTCTTTAATCTTACTTTGTTAGAACATAAGACCTTATTAAAGCTGAGGCAGCTGATGGCACATGTGGGATTAGTCACGCTAAGCTAAGTAAAGCTATATGGTAGGATATGCTGACTAAAAAAAACTTGATGTGAAAAAATAAAAATTTATTTTAAACACATTTTACAAATCATTGGACAAGATGTTTTTGAATAGTGATACATTTGCACTACATAATAGACTTTATCAATCCTCCTAAAAATGATGATAGTTCCAGATTATAAAATGAAAGGCTGTTTGTCCTTCATTTTTTTAAAAGTAAAAATCATTTATTTATTTAACTTAGAATATTTTTTCATTGTTACATGAATCATGATCTTTCCCTCCCTATCTCCCTCCCCACTCTTGGAGCTAACGATCAATTCCACTGGGTTTTACATGTATCATTGTTCAAAACCTATTTCCATTTCATTAATATTTGCAATAGAGTGATCACTTAAAGTCAACATCCCAATCACATCTCCATCAAACCATGTGATCATTCATTGGTTTTTCTTCTGTATTTCTGCTCACACAGTTCTTTATCTGAATGTGGATAGTGTTCTTTCTCCTAAGTCCCTCAGAATTGTCCCAGGTAGTAGAG
The DNA here is from genome assembly GCF_027887165.1 of Monodelphis domestica. Lineage (NCBI taxonomy): Eukaryota > Metazoa > Chordata > Mammalia > Didelphimorphia > Didelphidae > Monodelphis > Monodelphis domestica. The sequence continues at coordinate 42,425,354 of NC_077233.1, read as the reverse complement.
AAGTCCATTACATTTGATTTGCCTCAGTGTATCCATCTCTGTGTATAAGGTTCTCCTGGTTCTGATCCTTTCACTATGCATCAGTTCCTGGAGGTCTTTCCAGTTCACATGGAATTCCTCCAGTTTATTATTCTTTTTAGCAAAATAGGATTCCATCACCATCAGATTCCACAATTTCTTGTCATTCCTCAATTTAGGAAGACCCCCTCCTTTTTCCAGTTTTTTGCTACTACAAAGAGCACAGCTATATATTTTTTGTGCAGTCTTTTTTTCTCTATTATCTCTTTAGGGTACAAACCCAGAAGTGTTATGGCTGGGTCAAAGGGCCAATAGTCTTTTAAAGCCCTTTGAGCATAGTTCCAAATTGCCTTCCAGAATGATTGGATCATTTCACAATCCATCAGCAATGCATTAGTGTCCCAATTTTGCCACATCCCCTCCAACATTTGTTATTTTCCTTTGCTGTCATATTGGCCAATCCCCTAGGTGTGAAATGCTTTGATTTTCATTTCTCTAATCAAGAGGGATTTAGAAAAAAATTTCATGTGCTTATAGTTTTTGTTTCATCATGTGAAAACTGCCTGCTCATATCCCTTGCCCATTTATCAATTGGAGATTGGCTTGAAATTTTGTACAAATGATTTAGTTCATGTCACCAACATCTTCCACCCATTCATTGTATTGATCTTCTGCCCCTGACTCCCAAACATGTACTTCTTTATGAAATATATATTTATCCCATTTTTCTCTTTTCCCATTTCTCTTAGTATTATACTCTTCTTACCCCTAGTTTTTTATATTTTTAACACATCATCCTATACAGTTTGTCACTGTATACTCTAAGTAAACTTCTTCTAGCTACCCCCCTTATAAAAAAGAATTTTTAAGAGTGACCAATATCATCTTTTCATATATGAATACAAATCATTTGAATTTATTGGATTCCTTAAAAACTTTTTTCCCTCTTTTTAATTACTTTTTGGTGATTCTCTTGAGTTATGTATTTGGACATCAAATTTGCTATTTAAGTTTGGTCTTTTCTTCAGGAGTGCTTGGAAATTTTCTATTTTATTAAATGACCATAACTTCCCCTGAAAGAATATAGTCAATTTTGCTGGGTAGTTGATTCTTGGTTGTAGACCCAGTTTCCTTGCTTTCTGAAATATCATATTCTATGACTTCCATTTATTCCATGTAGATGTAACCATATCCGTTGTGATCCTGATTGTGTCTCCATAATATCTGAAAGGTTTCTTTTTTGCTAGTTTGTAGTATCTTTTCCTTGGTCTGGAAGTTCTTGAACTTGGCTATAACATTCCTGGGCATTCCTTTCTGTCAGCTACCTCTCTGACAGCTGCCTGGTCAGAGCCATGAGCTTCCCATGGTGGTACCAAGGTACTCTATCACAGTTGCAGCCCTTATCCTGGGATCTCAGTCAGCCAGATTCTTATCCTGGGTCTCAGAGAAGTAGGTAGGGGTGTGTGTGTTGGAGATGAAGCTTTTCTGCCTTCTGGAGGCTTTTTATCTGCACTATTGATAGAATGGATTAAATGGATTGAGTTGATCTGCAGAAGTGAATGTGCCTTGAGGCCAAAACTTCCAGTCAGAGGTCCTAGAAGAGGGAGTGCTGGATGAAGTTATGACCAGACTTCCCTCCTCTCAGCCCCACTTTTCTAGCTGCCTCCCTGCCAGCTGTGGTCAGAGTCCTGAACCTTGAGTAACTATGGTAGCAAGGCACTCACCCTGGGCTGGAGCATTCTCCCTTAGCTCCCACCAACTGCAGGACTTCAGCACAGTAGGTGTGGGAGGGGTCCTGGGACCTTCCTTCTTTCTTTTCCTTAAACCCAAGAATTCAACCTTCTCTGAGTTCCTTTTAAGTTGAATCTAGCAGGAGGGTCTCCAACCTTGTCCTGTTGTTTTATGTTGTTTTCTGTACCCCTCAAAGCTCTTTTCAACATTTGCTTTCTAACATTTTCTAAAATTTGAATCAACATTTACTGCTCCTAAGTCTCCATCTTTACTGTGCCATTGTCCTTCATTTTTGAAGAAGGCCAATGACAACATGGGGTAATGTCCTGATGTGTGCAGAAATTAGATTTAAATGAAATTGAGTTGGATAAATTATTCAGCCTCACCCTCTCTTCCAGGGTTTTCCAAGTCCAGTGGCAAGACAAAAATCAGGATGACTGGTGATGGTACAAGATGAAGATGCTGATTTTGGCATCTTTGAGGTCTGACAAGCCCCTAAGTACTCCACAAGGTCTAAGTCATCTAATTTCATGGCCATTGGAACCAGTGGTTCTCCAACCATTCTGCTAGAGGTAATCTCCATGAGTTTATGGTAGATATCCCCCTAATTTAGTAATTGAGTTAGACCCATTGGTTACCTTTAGCCAAGATATTTATGAGGGTGGGGCCATGCCATAGTTTCTTGGAGCTATTGGTGAAAGTTGAGTACCAGGTGGACACAAAAGGTGGACAAACATCCCTGAAAAGTGCTTGGCAAGCCATCAGAGGAGCAAAGGCGCTAATCCTTCTTGAATATTAATTCATGCAAAATTGAAAGGTTAATCCACTTCATGCCTCTGGATTGCACTCTGAAATCTCATCTCTCTTCAAGATCACATCAACTCTGAAACTCATATTTCCTCAATATTCCTTGCATCTGGCACCCCAAATTCCCTCATGCTGGAGAGGATAGAGGGTGGCCAATGAAGTGTTCCTCCCATCTTCATTTTTTAGGGGAGAACCCAAAAAATGATCTTTTTATTTCCTTTCCAGTAACACTTTCTCTGTTCTCATGACCCCCTTTTAGCATCTTTTTTTGTTTTTTTTTCCCACTATTAAATTATTAGCTGCTTGAAGGCAGAGAATATTTTTCACTTTTGCTTGTATCTCCAATATTTCACATAGTTCCTAGAACATAATAAACACTGAATAAAACTTTAATTGACTAGGAAGTTTTTTCCCCCTGTTATTCAATGTGTCCTTGCTTTCTTATAAACATACAAATTTTGTAATATCTGAGCCAACTATATGAAATGGCAGGAATTTATTCTTGGGTTATACTCTCCCTGAGTCCAAATATTTTTTTCTTCCTTCAACTCTCTTCTACTTCCCTCACCTGCTATACTTTCCCCTCCTCTTCCTTTCTTTTTTCCAATGCATTCCACCATATTTTTCAGAGTATCTTTGTATTCTTCAGAAGAATCACATTTAAAAATGACATCACAAAGTTGGACAATAACTAAAGAATGGCAACCAGAATGGTGAAAGTCTAGGAGTTCATCCTTAAGAGGATCAGGTGAAAGAATTGAAACATTTTAGTCATGAAATATGACAACTCAGTGCAATATGATAACTTTCATCAAATAATTTGAATGGGTTAGTTTAAATCTATTGTATTGGGCTTCAGAGAGTAGAATAAGAAGTAATGACAGAAAGTTATAAAGAGGCATATTTAGGTTTGAGGTCAGGGGAAAAACTTCCTTAAAAATTAGGGCTTCCTATAAGCGAAATGAACTCCTTTGCAAAGCAAGTTCTTTCTTACTGGTTGCTATTTAGAGTCTAAATAATATATTTTGGATATGATGCGATAGAGATTCCTTTAGAGGTCACATGTTGGCTTTGAAAGAACTTTTAAACTTTGAAATTTTTTAACTTCATGAGTACATTAGGTAAAGGTCACAAATTATGATAGTTTATTTTTGTTGTTGTTTTGTTTTAGGGGGTTATTTTTACAGGATCATATTCCACAGTGTCTTTTGATAATAATGTCTGAAATTTTCACAAAAAAGTTATTTGAAATTTCATGAAATTTCATTCACAGTTTAAAAATAAAATGTTATTTTTATTTAAGGATTTGAGTATTGGTTAACCTGATAATGAATTTAACTTCCATCATAATTGTCTTAAAAACATAACATGAAAATACTGAGTAGTGGCAAGTTTATTTTATGAGTTGGGAACTATTATTGATTGATAAGCATAATTATTAAGATGAAACTCTAACTGGTCAGATTTTGTAGTAAGAGTTAATTCCATCTAGTAAAGTTTAAGTAGCTGAATTTAATTAATTCAGTTAACTACCATATCAATTGATCAATCTAAATCTAAATCAATCTAAAGTGATATAAAAAAATAGGATCTAAAGGTCAAGCCAACATACATTCTACAATGTCCTCATTAGTTACTTCCACTCAAAAATGCTTAATCAAAGTATATTTTATATCCTTTCTGATTTCAATCATTCTCATCTTCATATTCATTTTACTAATGCCCATGAACAACTTCTAAAGCAATATAAATAGTAATAAACAAAATCCACCCTAACAGAGCTAAACACAATACAACAATGAAACAGCACTGAAATCCTGTCCGGTACAAAAATCCCCAACAAAATCAATCAAATCAACTTTGTTGTACTTACCTCAACCTCCCCAGAAATGAAATACCACATTAATTCTATTAATAGGACAAACAACAATATTCTAAAAGTTACAATAATTCCAATTCAAGTTTCATAGCCATAGCCATGGCAGCAGTATAAAACAAAATCACCAGCAATCCTCCCAAATAAACTAAAAATACCACCAGTCCTAAAAATACATCTTCCAAATTTACAACTATAGCACAACCCAATCCACAACTAGCAACCAAACTTAATTGATTCAGCTATTTCCTTCCATAGCCAGCTTCAGGAAGTCAACCAGAATGACAGGAAATCTCTTCAGACTAGGATTACCAAGTTTCATTTTCCTCCATTTTTGCATCTTGAACCTGTTATTGTAATCATTGTATTGCGTTGATCTTTTTGCTTGTAAATAACATGCTGATCCTGCTGCACACAGTCTCAGACCAGATGACGAATGTCTTCAGACCCACTGACTTTAATTTTTTTTTTCTTATGACATTATCTAAGTCATTTATTAAAATGAGTATTAAGAAAGTCAAGGATAGAATCATTTGGTAACTCACTAAAGATCTCTTTCCTCCAATCCGTATGCTTTTAAACAAAGCTGGAGAAAATCATAAAAACCATGTTAACACTCCGAATTTGTTACATAACTACAACTAACCCTTTTCTGCCTCCTTAACTCTCTCTTTCTGTGTCTTTTCACATTTAGCAATATATAATTCATAAAAGGAATTGAGACGAACCATTCTTTAGGGTTTAGTCTGGGGGCGGGTGGTGGTGGTGTAAAAGAATAGACCCTATTTTACCGAACTTTAAAAGAAAAACTCACTTTGCTCCCTCCGCGTGCTACCGTCAGAGGAACCCTCCACCTCTGCTCCAGAACTACCAAGCATGAATCAAGAAAAATTAGCCAAGCTTCAAGCTCAGGTCCGGATAGGAGGCAAGGGTTCAGCTGGCAGAAAGAAAAAGGACAGCATAGAACGGCCACAGCAGATGACGAGAAACTCCAGAGTTCTCTCAAAAAAAAAAAAGGCGGTGAAAAATATTGCCAGTATGGAAGAGGTGAACATGATTAAAGAGGACGGGACAGTTATTCATTTCAGCAATTCAATTCAGTAGTTCAGGCTTCCCTCAGCCAACGCTGTTGCAATCACTGGTCATGCAGAAGCCAAACCAATCACAAAATGCCAGCTTGGTGCTGACAGCTTAACGAGTTTTAGGAAATTAGCTGAACAGCTCCCTCGGCAAGTGTTGGATAGCAAAGCACCCAAGTCTGAAGATATTGACGAAGAGAAGGAGGAGGAGATGCACGAGATCTTGTGGAACATTTTGAGGAAGCCTCAAAGAATGAAGCCAACTAGAGGCCAATGGTTCTTGGCGGCCGGCATGGACTAGATTGGAGAAAGGAGCTGGTGGCTCCGGAGCTGTGCAGCGGCAGAGAACGTGTCCTGTTAATAGTTGAGTAATAGAAATATTTTGTATATTAATGATGCGGTTTGACCAGCATTTTTCTGTCAGTTGATTCTGCATTTTGCACTTCTCCCAGGATCGACTATTTTGGTTAAAATACGAAGTATTGGTGCAGCTTTGAGGGGTGTGTGATCGCGTGCATATGCGTGAGTGTGCCCGCGTGTGGAGGTGTGTACAGTGGAGAACAAATCGGATAACAGTTCTATTGATCCTCTCCCTTCCCCCAGGAAAAAAGAAAACAGATCTTTAACTCTCTTCCTTTTTATCTTTGCCCAGTAGTGCACAGAAATAGTGAAAAGTGAGTGTCTTGTCTATACTTCAAGGACTCAAGACGTCACAACATCCAAGACTGGGTTTCAATTTGCTGTGTTAATTATTGTACTTGCAAAAAGTTTTCTGTGTTTAAGATGTCTCTGAGAGATAGAGGATGGGCTTCCTGCTAGGGCATGGGTTGGGGGCACCTTTGGTCTTGCTGCCTTTGACTCCCCAGTCAGACCTTGAAGGCATTCTATTCTCTTTCACTTTCTTTCTCCCTAGATGTTCCCTTATCCCCTTTTGTCTTAAAATGGTTTGATCAGCCTTTGTTAGTGCTCCTTATCACTTCTTATCTAGACCAAGAAGGATGTTCTCTATTTGGCCTTATGTGAACTTCTAGACCCTTCTCTTTATAAAATGTTGTTTCTCTTGTCCTGGAGAACAACAGACCTATTCTTGACCTTCCATTTTGCCTTTAATTGTAGCATTCAGTGGATTTAAATCCCAGGGAGCTGGCATGCTTGACATCCCAACAGTCCTCACTGTTGGGAAGGACAGAGACAACTCTCTTTCCAGCAAGTTTGGAACTGGCAGCCTTCGGTTGAATTGGAAGTGAATGGGGCCCAGAGCCTTTCCCTGTATTCGATGGGAACCTATGAAATGATGATGCTGGCTCTGAAAGGGTTTCTTTGATCTACTTCACTGCTGTTGGCTTTGAAACTTACCTCTGGGTTGGATGTCCCTGATATAGCTCACAGGACCCTCCATGTTCATGCAGAGAGTAGAACAGTGTTTAGGTGGGCTCATTGGCCAAAGGCTGCATTGCCTGGACCTCCTCCCCTCTGAAGGCTCAGGACTTTGTTCCTTCACTAGAATTTCCCTCAAAGCCTTGGAGGAAAGCTTTGCATTGTGACCAATCTGTCCTTGATTGGAGCACATGTTGAAGGAAAAAGTAAGAACCTGAAGCAAAGGCTTCTCTCACCTATCCATTGTCCAAACTAGCCATGGCTCACCTTCCCCACATAACAACTCTGAACCTGGATAGCTTTGGAGATCAAGAATACACCGAAAGTCTGGAGATGACACTGGTAGAGAGAAAGAGAGAAAGCAAGAGATTTCTTGTGGTTTGTCGTCCAAACTCCTCCATGGATTTTATAGACTTGTTCATTTTCCTATTATGTTTTATATAATATATGAACTTAACTATAAAATTAAAATAACTATACAAAAAAGAAAAACTATAAAACATAGTCTAAAAGCCATACATATATGTATACGTATATATGTATATGCATATATAAATACTTTTTTTAAAATAGCCCTCCTTTCTCCCCTAAATTCATTCCATAATCTTAATGTGTATTCTTGCAGAATTACAGTTCTACCTCAACGTATTTCACTATCTACAAATATTCACAATAACTTATTTTTAATGCTATGTAATGTACATAATGAACAGCATGTGAATAATTATTGTTATTTCAGGATCCATTACTACTTTAAAATTAGGAGCATTTGTGAAAAGAAAACTTGACTACAAATACATCTTCACACAAATTAAAAGTGCCTTTCAAAGGTCAAAAAACTTGCAAAGTATATTTCCTGACCTAATAAGATAGATGCATGAAAGGCAGAACTGAAGAGCAAATTAATAGCTGGTATTTTTTTTCCCTTATTGAGTTGAAGCGCAGTAAAAATGGTATATTTTAGGGAATTCAGTGGCACAAGACACACTGCCATAACTTTAAGGAAATTATATGTTAAAAACCACATAGATTTTTCTCCCTTTTTGAAACACTACATTACATAATTTTACTGGCCTAAACAGATTCAGGTTAATAAACTTCCAACATCCATAAAAATATAGCTTTCTCATTAAAATGAAATAATTGAAAAGGTTAATGTCTAAACAAGAAAAGACAAAAAACAAATTGGAATGAAAGCCTAAATTTAGGGTCTTTTGTTCAGGCTTTCTTATTCTTCTCTCCCTCTACCCTATTCTGCTATAGTTGCAGGCCCCATTATATTCATTTCTTTATGACCCTGTGTATCCAAAGTACCAGCTCTTTCCTGCCCAGAGCCCTCAAGATTTTTTTCACTTCCCAATATGGAACCACTGAGGACTTTTGGTGGAACTCTAGGACTGGCTTCAATACCTATATCACTACTATCTAAAGGTGGAATTTTCTGGCTTCTTGAGACACAGAACTTTTTCAAAATCATTGCTCCTGCTCCAACCATTCTTAGTATGGATCCATCCCATGTGAGTATAACTTTTCTTACTTTGGCATCTCATTTACTCTTCAATCTCACATTGGAAAGTCATCATTTCTTCTCTTCTATCCTGTTTTCATCTTGCCTTAATTATATTTCTTTGAGTTTTTACATTTCTTGATTATGAAGTTTCTCCATTTCCTCATTAGATCTTGGTGTAAAACGTTTGCCTGAAGTCCATGATATGCATCTTTCATTTCACTATCCATTTAATCTTTTGCATATTTCATATTTTTTTTCAACCTGCTCATCCTGCTGCTTTCCCATTTCAACTAAAGACTTCCATCTCATGAAATGCTGAAATTCAAAGGTACCATGATGAACAAAACAGGGAGGATTCTTTCTACTTTCAATACTTTGGATTCTTCCTAGCAAACTTTTCAGGATACTCATATTCTAGTTGCTCAAGTGGTTCCACAATGAAAACACTCCACTACCCTGTTCAAATAATTTTTCCAGTGGTTTTAGAAGGGAATTCAGCAATGCCCTTCTGTAGAAATGGTCCTCCATCATCAACAATTTTGAGCCCTTTCAATAGACACAGATTGATCAAATACTGCTTCCACCAATGAATTGGAAAACTAAGGTGAAGGATTTGGTACAGAGAGGGCAGTAGCATGTATTGCAAGAAGAATGGGAAGCTATTGCCCTGTCATGGGTCTATTATGAAGTTCTGCTCTTGTGGTTTCTACTAGGGCTCTAGATTCTAGATAGAGGAATCTGCATCCTTTTGCCCTTGTTTATCAAGACATCACCATGTTCTCTATATTTAGCAAATGATCTTTTAAAGTCCTGTTTAGTAATATCAGCTGGTAGATTTCCAACAAATAACGTACATTATTGCATGTAAGTTTTCTTTTCACCTCCTCAAGAGAGACAATTTTTTCTTTTCAAAGCCCTCCAAATGAGTCCTAGATATTTTCACTTCAGCCTACAGGTCAGAGAAGTGAAAGTCTCTAGTGATGGGGAGGAGGCAGGGGTTCTACTGCTACTGGTAGAGATGCTGCTGGCCCCATGGATCTTAGCTTTTGGTATCCTTCAGGATGAATAATGCTAGGCAGACCTTGTTTGGGAATGCTGGGACTTGACAGGGCTTAGGCCCCTTGTCATAGGGAAAGAAGGAGGCAAGATTCCTTTTGAGCCAGAAGACAAGGATGTAAGGGTCAGTGAAATCTGTATTTACTGGAGGGCCCACATTGGGGACTGGTTCAGACCCATTTCAGTGATGGGGATCCAGATTCAGGACATGGGGCTTGTCTGTCTCCTTTCTGAACACAAAATGGTTGGGGACACTAGCTTCATTCATTCTCTATCCAATTAAAAAAAAAGTACATCTTCCAAAACTTTTCACTGTTCCTTATACTTTCCTTAGCCCATCTTCCCCCAACACTCTCAACTGGTAATTCCCACAAATTTTATTGAAAAAATTGAGACAAATTTGAGAACCACGTCTCCTCTTCTACTCATCTGACATCATGGAGATGCCTTTTGTTGATCCTGCTTGCTTCATTCCTGTCTCACATGAAGATGTGACCCTTTTCCTGACCAAATAAACACCTTTACCTGCAAGTTGATCCCATTTCATCTCATCTCTGAGCAGATTATTCCCTTTTTCTTGCTTCTATCATACCCACATCATCTCATCTTCAAAAAAACCTCTACTGCTAAAGTCTTCTGATGGGTCTGTGGTCTGTGTGAAACAAGTCTCTTCACATTCCAGTTAATCTTCCAGTTAGCTGGCATAGAAATCTCCCCAAAACCTAGATTTGATCACTTCAGCTCCCCTTCTCTATGAACTCCAGTAGCCCTCTACACCTCTACACCTCTCGTATCAAATATAAAATATTTGTTTACCAGTCACAGTTCTTCATAACCTGTCTCCCTATATTTTAAATGTTCTTACCTTTTGCCCCACATTGTATTCTTACCATCCAATGACACCGACACCTTTGCTGTTCTTCAAACAAGATTGTACTTCCAGACTTGATGTGTTTCCCATGGCTGTCACCAATGCTTGAAATTCTCTCCCTTTAGCTCTACCTCCTGGATTTCCTGCCTTCCTCCAAGTTCTAATGAAAAACTCATCCTCCACTGGCACTATTTCTTGATTCCTCTTTTTTCTAGTGACTTCCCTTTGTTGATTAGCTCCAATTTATGCTGCATATAGTGTACACCATAAAAGTCGTGTCTACAATTTTGACATGTCTCCCTCATTAAATTGTGAGATCCCCAAAAGCAAGGACTGTCTTTGTCTTTTCTTTGTATCCTGAGCACTTAGCTCAGTGCTTCAATAATTATGAGAATATTGTTCCTTCTCTCTAAGTTTTAGGGACACAACTCTTTCCTGGTTTTTCTCCTAGATGTCTGACCTTTACTCGGTATTTCTTCACCCAGGGCCAGGCCACTAAATGTGAGTATCCCCAAAAGTTTTCTCTTAGACAATCTTCTCTTTTCCATCAGTACTATTTGACATTGATAATTCAGATATCAATGAAATTAGTAATTTAATCATTATTCTTTTTGTTCTGAGAGTTGCTCAGTTATTAAATCACCTGCTTTTTCTTGGGTGGATTTCATTGTATTTCACCCTAATTTTTCACCTGGTCAAAAAAGTAATGAGAAACATAATTAAATGACTTCCTGCAATGTCTGGAAATATCTGTGATATTTGAATTCACCATTTTTCTAAAAATCCTGGGGCTAAATGTAATGAGTTTAGATAAATCTTTTATTGAGCATTTACTATGTGCCAGACATTGTGCTAGGAAGTGGAAATAAAAATACAGGCAAAATGAAAGAGAGTTCCTGACTTCTAGGAGCTTATATTTTAATGAGGGTAGGGATGGGTGGAGGAGGAGACAACATAGCAAAGAAGCTGGAAGACAAAGGGTGGCAAGGAGTTCTAAAATCATGAAGAGTCAAATCTGAGAGATAAATAGTGTTAGAAGTGAATAGAATTAGTGTGGGTACTTCATCAAATGGAGATTCCAGATGAGTACTTACAAATTAAAGAAGGGAGGCCAGAGATATAAGGGTATTTCCATCTTAAGGACGAAATAGGATTGCGGTAGTTGGTACAGAAATCCATAGAGAAAAAAGCAGAGAAACTGAGCCAGGTTAGGACTAACCATTGTGAAATTTTATTGTGATTGGACTCTGAATATTTATATAGGTGGTCACTAAGGATTTAATTTCTAAATCCCAAATGAATTAGTAAAGTAAATGGAATTTCTGAAACTTATTTACAATAGAGGGAAGGTATTAAGGAAGAGAGAAAAGGGAGAGAGAGAGAGAGAGAGAGAGAGAGAGAGAGAGAGAGAGAGAGAGAGAGAGAGACAGACAGACAGACAGACAGACAGACAGACAGACAGATTAGGATCTGGCTTCTTCTGAGATCAGTTAGAATTTCTAAGCCCCAGCCAGGGGAAAAATGTCTCAAGACAATGGGCCTTTCCTGGAGGCTTCACACCTCCAGAAAGGCAGGGCCACAAAGTCAGCCTTTCACTCACCAACAGTGACCATCTAAAATGGAAAATCAATATGAGGTCTCCTGCATGAATTCCTCCAGGGATCCAGTTCCTCCAGTCCAACTCAGAGTCAGAGAATCCTCCATCCAACTCAAATCTTGAATCAAATATATCCTCTTCTCGCCTCTGGTCCTCTTTTAAAGATCTTTTTTCTTTTGTGTCAGCCCCCCCCCCCAATTTCACATCTACCAATCAGAGCAGACACTTTTCTCCAGGACTGCCCACTCTTTAGATCACACTTTTTTTGGTTAGATTATACCTTTTGGGTTACTTAACACCTTTTTTGGTTAGTTCATGTGTTTTAGTTACTTAACATCTTTTTTGGTAAGTTTACCTTTTGTAGTTACTTAACACCTTTTGTAGTTAAAATGGGTAGATCTACTTAAAATACTGATTTATCACCTTTTGGGGATTAAAATCTAAAAATAGATTATGGATTACAATTCAATCTTCCCAATAAAGGAAGAGCTAAGTACCTTCATTGTTACAATCAGGAGATAGCTAAATCCAATCTTCACACCCTGTATGAAGGTACATTTTCCTGATTTATTAGTTACTCTTCATAAGCTAAATAATACTTTTTAATATTCCTCAAGAGTATTATGGATATTGTTTCTGAGGTCTGTGGTCTCCTATAATTATAACTCTCTATATATTATTTTATATTTATGCATATATAATATTATATCTATATAGTAGATTCAAAGGTTTTTGGAGAGGTGCACTGCAGAATATTTTCACATTATGTAAATCTTATTAGGGAAAGAGTGACAATATAAACATTTTTATTAGTCATTAAAGTACACTCAAGTTCTTCCCCAAAGCCTCAATTTAGAATTTCAGCAATCCTGAGTTTTAAAAACATTACTGAAGACCCAAAAACTCGATTAGTATTGCCAAAGTGGGACATCCATAGACCAAATGACAGTCAGTATATATGTTACCCAATGATGAACTTAGCCAAATTTGTAGTTCATTTTCAAGATAGTTGATGGATGATAAAAATTTTATCTATGGAAATACTCACAGACTATCAAGTCAGAGAATAATAATTTTTAGCCATGGAGAGAGTCCCCAAATCACCAACATCATAGGTTATTAAAATATTCACCTATTAATCCTATACATTTAACTGAAAGTGAGTTTAAGGTACTTTCTATAGAGATGTTGTTGACTTTGAGAATGGTGAAGAAAGTATGATGAATATATTAATAGCTTGTTCAAGAGGAAAGAAGCAGTAACCAAGAGGGAGAAAGGTCAATAATCATGAAGTAGTGGTTGAGAATTAGGTCAATGAAAATAAATATTGCTTACTTAATTCTGCTGAGGGCTGACTTTACTCGTTGGTAAGATGCATTTATAAAAGAACTATCATGGAGCAGAAGGAAAATATTCTTGACAGGTTCTAGGGAAATAATTGGGAGTTTCTTAGATTTAAATACTCACCATGGTACTATCTCAGAGACCATGGAGAAGACATTACAACTCTCTTATTTTTACTTTTTTTTTAATCAGTCAACTTTAATAAGAATAATTGGAATCATTCTCACAATGTAGAAAGGTGCCATGGCATAGTTCACAGATAGGTGACCTTGGAGGCAGAAAGGGATGAATTCAGTTCCTGTCTCTAATATATATTGGTCACATGGTAAGTCATTTAACTGCTCAGTGTCCCAGGCAACTCTCTAAGTTTAAATTTAAGGGAACTTATTTACCTGTGAGGTAGAAGAAGCTTCATCAATTATGAGTTCCATGTAACTATGACATTTCAGGTTCAATGTCTTTCCTATGATGATAGTGATGATGATGATGATGATATCTTCAATTTCTCTCTCCCAGGCTTGTTGCTTTGAAGTTCAAATGAAGTATTGGATGTGAAATGTTTTTGAATTCTAAAGCCATTATTCAAAAGTTAGTTACTATTTTATTGATGAACTTCCCTTTTAGTTTCATTCCCTTATGCCTAAATAGAATGCCAAAATCTTTTCTCTTTTCAAACCAAAACTTTATCTCCTCTATAATATTTGAGTGTTGAGAAGAGGCTGTATCATTAGCAAGTTGCAATATTCTTTTTCTGGGCTACCATCATACACTGAGCTTTCAAATTATTGTCTATACTTTGCTAGACATTGGAATTCATTAAGTCCAGGAAACACTGAAATGTTGTTTCAGTATATGATTCAATACCAAATGTGCTCCTAGATAAAGCTGGTCAGTCTTTTCCCAAATGCTAAATCATTAATTTCATGATGATAAAATACTATTCTCTTACACTTTCTCTCTGCCTTACTCTCTCATCTATCTATTTATTCATCTTCATCATCAGTTGTTTTCAGTTAGTTTCCCAAGAATCATTTGACTCAAATGGTATGGGACATATATATGGATGTGTGTATAACTGCCTGATGTTATTCAGGTATATTTTATTTTCTTATATAATACATCATCGATTAATTACATTTACCAGAGCAACTAATTCTTTGAAACTTTAGACATGTTCCACTGTGACATGTTTAGACTTTGGAGGAAAGATTGCTGATTTCTTATTATAAAGACAAAATCTTCAGCAGGGAGCATAGCTTAGGGGAAGGATCACTGGATTTAGAGTCAGAGGACCAGAATTCTAGTCCCCAGGATGCCACCCATTGCTTATGTCATGGGCAAATCACTCAGCCACTCTGGGTCTCATGTACTGCATCTATAAAATAAGGTGATGGAATTAAGTGGTCTCTAAAACTTATCTATTTATAAGTACCTGACCTATGACTTTGTTTCAGTTTATGTCTTTGCCATTTATTCTCTGCATATGGTTGGGAGAGTGGCTGAGTGAGGTAGCCAAAGTCTTACCTGTAAAATAAAATAATTTAGATTAATTCATCCCTACAGCCCCATCCTTCTATAACTATTATGAGTTTACTTATGTCACCTACAAATACAAAAATTTGCATTAGGTATTTCTGTAGAGATTTTAGTTAGCATCATTGAGTTAAAGAAACAACAGTTTCAAGAGGAAAAAAAAGAGTGGGAAAAGTATTAAGAAAAACATCAGGAGAGGCGGAGTCAAGATGGTGGCATAGAGGTAGCAAAAGTTCAGACCGCTGAAAACCCTTCCTAACCAATTAAAAAACAAATGCTCCTAGTTGACTGAAAACCAATTCTAACAACAGAACAGAGCAAAGGAACCCTCCTGCTGGACTCAATTTAAAAGGTACACCCCCAAAAGCCTGAATTCAAGAACACTTGGTGTAAGGGGAAGGAAGAAGGTCCCAGGACCCTTCCCCACCCACAGTACTGAACCTCCAACAGAGGCTGGAATTTCTGGAAGGGCAGGGGCACTAGTCTGTAGGGAATACCTTGTGGGCAAAACTGTGCTAGACTCAGGGCTTCAAACATGGACAGCAGGGAGGCAGCTTGAGGAGAAGCACAGAGGAGGCAGCCAAGTCACAGCAGTAGAGACACTGCATATTCCCCCCTCCCCCTTCTTGAGGTTTTGACCTCAGGGCACATCCAGCTCTGCAAGATCAACTCAGCTGGGCTTAATCTCATCAATCCTTATGAGGGCAGGAAAGCTCAAACTCCAATACACCTCCCCCACAGACTTCTCTGAGTGCCTTGCTAAACTCCAAGTGTGAAAGCTGACAGAAAAGTCCAAAACGAGAGGAGCAAGAGTGCAGGCAACTTCAGGGAGAAAAGAAGGGGAAAATATGAGCAAACAACAGAATATGAGCAAACAACAGAAAAGGAAAAAAGAAATTACAATCTACAGCTTCTATCCAGGCAATGAACAAAGAGCAAATGTAACAGAGGAGGATAAAGGAACACCAAGAAAAAACACAGAAACTCCAGAGAATTGGACACAGGCTTTGGAAAAACTCAAAATACAATTCAAAACAAAATTAAGAGAGGCTGAAGACAACTGGGAAAAGAAATTAAAAAGCAAGATAAGTCATCTGGAAACAGAGGCACTTGAAATAAATGAGAAAATAGTGTCTTGAAAGCCAAAATAAAATCAGCTTTAAAATGAAGCAAATGAGATAGAAGATGACTTCCAAAGAAAATCAGACCAGAAGGAGAAGGATGACCAAAAAGCCAGGGATGAAATTCAGTCTTTAAAATCAGAATAAAACAATCAGAAGCAAGCAAAATCACAAGGCAGCAAGAAATTATAAAAAAAAAAAATCAAAAGAATGAAAAGATTGAGGAAAATATGAAACATCTCATTCACAAAACAGAAGATTTAGAAAATCATTCCAGGAGAGACAACTTAAGAATCATTGATCTACTGGAAGATCATGACAAAAGAAAAAGACTGGACATTATACTACAGGAAATTATCCAATAAAACTGACCCAACATTCTAGAACAAGACGGAAAAGTGGAGATTGAAAGAATCCACAGATCACCTCTTGTACTTAATCCCCAACTGACAACTCCCAGGAATGTTACAGCCAAATTCAAGAACTATCAGACCAAGGAAAAATATTTCAAACTGCTAAGAAGAAGTCATTCAGATACCATGGAACTACAGTGAGGATAACACAGGATATGGCTGCATCTACACTGAAGGACAAAAAGTCATGGAATATGATATTGCTGAAAGCAAGGGAACTAGGTCTACAACCAAGAATCAACTACCCAGAAAACTGACTATATTCTTAAAGGGGAAAGGATGGTCATTTCATAAAATAGAAGAATTTCAAGCATTTGTAAAGAAAGGACCAGACCTGAGCAGAAAATTTGATGCCCAAACACAGAACTCAAGAGAATCATCAAAAGATAATTAAGGGAGGGGAAAACAAAATAAAATGAAACAAAATCCAAACAAACTTTTCTTATGGGACCCAATAAGTTAAAATGATATGTATCCCTATAAGAAAAGATGATATTGGAAACTCTTAAAAATTTTTATTATCACCAGGGTAGCTAGAAGATTATACTTAGAGGGAACAGTGACAAACTGTATAGGCTGAAATATCAAGAAAAATATGTATATAGATAAATGTATGCATAAATATATATATATATATATATATGTTAATACACCTTCCTTCCAGCAGCACATGATACATTCACAAAGATTGACTATGTACTAGGGCCTAAAAAACATTGCCAACAAGGGCAAAAAAGCAGAAAAATAATAAATGCAACCTTCTCAGATCACAATGAAATGAAAATAATAATTAGTAAGGGTACATAGAGAGGTAAATAAAAAACTTAATTGGAAATTAAACAATAAGATTCTCCAAAATCAGTTAAAGAACAAATCATATAAACAATAAGTTCATTGAAGAAAGTTACAATGATGAGACATCCTTTCAAAATCTAAGGGATGCAGCCAAAGCAGTACTCACGGACTATGAATTGGGCATGCAAATTAAAAAACTAGAACGTGAACAAATTAAAAATCCTCAGATGAAAACTAAGTTAGAGATCCAAAAAATCAAAGGATGAATTAATAAAATTAGAAGTCAAAACATTATTGAATGAGTAAATGAGACTAAAAACTGGTACTTTGAAAAAACAAATAAAATAGACAAAGTACTGGTCAATCTAATATAAAAAAAGGAATGAAGAAAACCAAATTAACAGTATCAAAGATAAAAAGGGAGACTTCACCTCTAATGAAGAGGAAATTAAGACAATCAGTAAAACTATTTTACCCAATTATATGGAAATAAATATGGCAATATAGGTGATAGGGATGAATATTTATAAAAAATATAAATTGCCTAGACTAAAAGAGGAAGAAATAAATTACCTAAACAACCCCATATCAGAAAAAGAAATTGAATAAACCATCAAAGAACTCCCTAAAAAAAATCCCCAGGACTAGATGGATTCACAAATGAATTCTATCAAACATTCAAAGAACAATTAATCCCAATATTATACAAACTATTTGACAGAATAAGCAAAGAAGGAGTTCTACCAAATTCTTTTTATGAATCAAATATGATAATGATTCCAAAGCCAGTTAGGTCAAAAATGAGAAAGAAAACTACAGACCAATTTCCTTAATGAACATAAATGCAAAACTCTTAAATAGAATACTAGCAAAAAGACTCCAGCAAGTGATCACGATGGTTATTCATTATGATCAGGTAGGATTCATACCAGAAATGCAAGGGTGGTTCAATATTAGGAAAACCATCCATATAATTGACCATATTGACAAGCAAACCAACAAAAATCACATGCTTATCTCAATAGATACAGAAAAAGCCTTTGACAAGATACAAAACCCATTCCTATTGAAAACACTAGAAAGTATAGGAATATAAAGGCCTTTCCTAAAAATAATAAACAGTATATATCTAAAACCATCAGCAAACATCATTTGCAATGGGGATAGATAAACTTGAAGCCTTCCCAATAAGATCAGGAATGGAACAAGGATGCCCTTTATCACTTCTATTATTTAACATAGTACTAGAAACACTAGCAATAGCAGTTAGAGAAGAAAAAGAAATTGAAGGCATTAAAATAGGCAAGCAGAGACCAAGCTATCACTCTTTGCAGATGATATGATAGTCTACTTAAAGAATCCTAGAGAGTCAACTAAAAAGCTAGTGGAAGTAATCAATAACTTTAGCAAAGTTACAGGATACAAAATAAACCCACATAAGTCATCAGCATTTCTATATATCTTCAACACATCTCAGCAGCAAGAATGAGAAATAAAATTCCATTTAAAATCACCTAGACAATATAAAATACTTAGGAATCTATCTGCAGAGACAAACACAAGAAATATATGAACACAACTATAAAACACTCCACGTAATTAAAACTAGATCGGAAAAATAACAATTGGAAAAACACCGATTGCTCATGGGTAGGATGAGCTAACATGATAAAAATAGCAATCCTACCCAAAGTTATTTACTTATTTAATGCCATACCCATTGAACTACCAAAAAACTTTTTTACTGAATTAGGAAAAAAACATAACAAAGTTCATTTGGAAGAACAAAAGATCAAGGATGTCCAAGGAAATCAGGAAAAAAATGCAAATGAAGGTGGCCTTGTAGTCTCATTTCTTAAACTATATTATAACGTGGTAGTCATCAAAACAATATGGTATTGACTAAGAGACAGAAAGGAAGATCAGTGGAATAGACTTGGGATAAGTGACCTCAGCAAGACTGTCTATGATAAGTCCAAAGATCCCAGCTCTTGGGACCAAAATCCAATATTTGATAAAATGTCCTGGGAAAATTGAAAGACAATAAGGGAGAGATTATGTTTGGATCAAACATCTCACACCCTACACCAAGATAAACTCAGAATGGGTGAATGACTTGAATATAAAGAAGGAAACTATAAGCAAATTAGGTGAACATAGAATAGTATACATGAAAAATCTTTCAGAAAGAAAAGATTTTAAGACCAAGCAAGAGTTAGAAAAAATCACAAAATATAAAATAAATACTTTTGATTACATCAAATTAAAAAGGTTTTATACAAACAAGTCCAATGCAACCAAAATTAGAAGGGAAGCAACAAATTGGGAAACACTCTTCATAACAAAAACCTTTGACAAAGGTCCAATTACTCAAATTTATAAAGAGCTAAAGCAATTATACAAAAAATCAAACCATTCTCCAACTGATAAATGGACAAGGGACATGGATAGATAATTTTCAGATAAAGAAATCAAAACTGTTCATAAACACATGAAAAAGTGTTCTAAATCTCTTATAATAAGAGAGATGCAAATCAAAATAACTCTGAATTATCACTTTACACCTAGCAGATTGGCTAACATAACAGCAAAGGAAAATCATGAATGCTGAAGGGGATATCGCAAAGTTGGGACATTAATGCTCTGCTGGTGGTGTTGTGAATTGATCCAAACATTCTGGAGGGCAATTTGGAACTATGCCCAAGAGTACCTAAGAGTTTGCCTACTCTTTGATCCAACCATAGCTCTGCTGGATTTTTACCTCAAAGAGATAATAAGGAAAAAGACTTGTACACGAATATTCATAGCTGCACTCTTTGTGGTGGCCAAAAATTGGAAAATGGGTGGATGTCCTTCAATTGGGGAATGGCTGAACAAATTGTGGTATATGTTGGTGATGGAATACTATTGTGCTAAAAGGAATAATAAACTGGAGGAATTCCATGGGAACTGGAATTATGTCCAGGAAATGATGTAGAGTGAGAGGAGCAGAATGAGGAGAACATTGTACACAGAAACTGATACACTGTGGTACAATCAAATGTACTGGACTTATACCTTAGTGGCAATACAGTGATCCTGAACAACTTGGAGGGATCTATGAGAAAGAACACTATCCATATTCAGAGAAAAAAAAAACTGTGGGAGTCAAAACACCGAAGAAAAATGACTGTTTGATTATATGGGTCTAGGGTGATATGATTGGGGATGTAGACTCTAAATGATCATCCCATTGCAAACATTAACAACATGGAAATAGGTTCTGATCAAGGGCACATGTAAAACCCAATGCAATTGCACATCAGCTATGGGAACAGTTGTGGGAAGGGGAGGGAAGGTTAGAATATGATCTTTGTAACCAAGAAATAATGATCTAAATTGACTAAATATTTTTTTCAAAGAAAAAACAAACCCATAAATTCTCTCTACAGTTATATGCAGCCTATTTAGTTCTTGCCCCTAAGTGAATAGTTACATAGTTCTTATTTCAAAGTATGCTTTTCTACAAGGTCAGTGAATTGGTTCTCTTTGAGTTGGTCATTTGTGGGAAAATGAGAGATGATATGCATGTATACACAGAGATTACTTTTGTGGACAAAAGCAAGAAGGTATATAGATAAAGGAGATAGCCTATTGAGCATAATCAATAATAAACTTTTTCAAAGAAAAGATACACTCATTCCATTCTATTTATCACATTGTTACCAGAATATTAAGTTATGCCATGTTCCATCCTTTGTTTGATATTGTGAATTTTACATTTTCTCCATTTTGCTTAGTCTTAGAATTCTAGTAACCAGAAATATATACACCCCTACTTAAGAATTTAGTGTTGAGGAGGATGGCCTATGACCAACATGTGCTAGCAGGTGGCAAATAAGAAACAACTGACAGACCCCCCTGAGCTGTCCTAAGTGGAGCTTAAGCTACCATTGTAGCTTGTGAGACCATGTGAGACACAGGAAGTTATGTAAAGAACAGTCTATATATTTTGCATCACTTCCTCACTCTCATGCTCTCTCTCTCTTTCTCTGAGACACTGGGTTTTTTCCATGTTGGGAGCTCGTGGCAATGTGCTTGGTGTTTTGTTGGGTTTTGGCATTTGCAGCTTGGTGATGAGGTGTCTTATTCCTCCCTTCCTCCTTTCTGGCTTGCTGTTTCCTCTCTTTCTTCTTCTTAATTTCTTCCTACTATTGTAATTAAACCACTCTGAAAATCCCAAACTGACTTGAGTATTTTATTGGGATTGAATTTTATTCCCTGATGACCAATAGTAGAATATATTCAGTCAACAACCCTAATTTTACCCCTTAAAATATGCTGATACTTTTGATCTACAGTCAGCCAGATTTGGTTAATTTTTTTTTGTTCTCAGTAGTAGTCACACATGCTGAATCATTTGCTCTCATTTCTAGACCTTGACCATTTCATTGGTATGCTCTGGCAAGATGACTGGCCAATGTAGCCTACAGACAGAAGAAATTCTCTTCTTCGTGAATATGTTGATATGTTGCTGGTCTTGTAACTCTTGTCTCTTTGGAATGATGTTTTATATATGGAAAGTAAGTAATCCAGAGAGCCCTCCAATGAAAACTTTTGGTCTATTTTCATTAAAACAATTCTCACATAAAACTCTTGACTATATACAATTTTTTTTTATTTTAATGTCAAAGTTGATGTTACTATCTAAAATTGATGGATTATTTCTGAAGTTCTTCTCATATTACTTTAAAATTCATAGTATGCTAATTTGTCTTGATTCCACACTCATTCATAAAGCAACCTCTTAGTCCTCCTCTTTTATGGCACTTTTATTTGACTTTTCCTTCTATCTTCTATCATATCATATAGATATAGGAATCATACAACTTGACTTTAATTAATATATTCAGACCACCAAGAAGAAAAGACTATTCACCATTGATATATCATTATGTTTACATATAAAAGGCGATGCATTGCAGCATTGTAGTCAGAATATAAAGAAAACAAGTTCTAACAATCCTTTGGTGAATGACTAAATCATATGACTTTCTCAACCAATAGTAAAGTTCTGGAAATGGTTGGGATTCTACAAAAAAATCTGATTCTCTCTCTCAATTCCTTAAGACTTAAAGCTCAAGTCACAGTTGTTGTAAATTAACTGACCATTTTGTTCTCAATGATTGCATTACTTGCTTATTCTTATTAAAATTCAGTCTTCATTTTTTAAAGTTTAGTTCCTTAGAAATCTACTTTGGAAATTGTTCAGAAAGTCTCATTCCATGATGCTATTAACCAATTTAACTATGAAAACAATTTTCTCATTTAATACTGCTCCTTTGTTAGTCTATGTGTCTATTTATAAAGGGATCTCTCTCTCTCTCTCTCTCTCTCTCTCTCTCTCTCTCTCTCTCTCTCTATCTATCTATCTATCTATCTGTCTGTATATAAACATGAATATAAATATAGATCTCACATGGAATATAATTTTATTTATAAAATATATATCTGGGTGCATATTGCAATGATGGAGAAAGAAAAAAAAAAGAACTGTTGGGAGAAAATGGAAGTTGAGAGCTTTACAGCGCATGAAGTAGGAATGGCAGTTGGGAACTGAACAGGGACTTCTTGGAAATTCTCCTGGGGAGCAGGTTCTTGAGTGTGGAGACGAAGAAGGGAATGGAAGGAGTTCCTGTTTCTCTGGGCCATTTTCAAGGCCCCCTTGGAGATTTCTGACATTGACAAAAATCTTAACATCATGGGTTCCTGTTTAAAACATCACTGACTCCTGTCAAGAAACCTAATTTCTTTAGGGTGACCCAGAACCCCTCTAACTATTCCCCTTTGCCCCAATCAACAATTAAATCAAATAAGCTGTCACATATAAAATTCAATCTCATTTATTTATATCTAGAGAGTAAGCCCATTGGCAGACTCCATCTTGTTGCCAATTTTCAAGAAGACAGGAGGGGGAGGCTTGTGAATGCCTCAAAGCAGCGCATATCCAGATTGAGGTCCCTCATACCTCCTTTTGTAAAGACTTCCCACCACCCTTGAAGGCCCGCTCCACCATCAAGGGGCAAGCCTTCACCGAGGGAAGATCTCCATTTTGTCTCCCTCAAGTAATTCAGGGACTCCAGGAGGGAGTAGTGAGGGAAGTCATTTTCATCAACCTTTTCCTCACTGCCTTCAACCCTCATTTCTCCATCTAAGTAGTGTGAGTCCCTCTAAATTACAATATAAAGGCATATAGTTTTCCATTTTCTTAAGTGGAACCTTCCCCAGCCCTATAAGTAAAGTAGTTTTTTCTGTAATACAAATCTGGCCATGGACCTTGGGAAGAAAGCCAGAGAGGGTGTCAGGAAAAATGGAGGGCTTGATAGTTGGGGGTAGAGGCTGGCACACAGTTAAAAGACAATTAGGGGTCAGGGAAAGAGAAAGCTCAGGAGGAAGATCAGGGATAGGGACCATGGAGTCATATGGAGGCCTGGCCTAACCAGGAGGAAGAGCAGGACAGACAGGGAAGGGCAGACACATAGTGGGTGCATACATGGGGTGGAGGCAGACAGAATTCTAAGCACTTAAAGACAGGTCCATGGATGCTGGGCAGGGTGGACTGGCAGAGTGTGGGGAAGCTTAGGCAGAAGTTGGCCAAAGACCTGTGGAGACTAAGGTGGGGGATAGGGGGTGGTAGGGTGTTGCCAGATTATTTACAGGTGTTTTTTTTTTAAATGTTTGTGTGTATGTACATAGGTGTGGGAGTCTAGGGTGCTTAAGGGAAGAAGCAGAAAGAGAGCCCAGTATAGTATCATACAGTAAAGTTAATTCGTGTTATTTTTGGAATGTAGATTTCTTTCAGAATTCTTTATGTAAAGTTGAATTTACATAATACAAATTTTTGTAAAATAACAACTATCTATATACATTTTATAGATGCTTACATACCTATATTTTGGGTATATGCATATATATATATATATGTATTTACTCTCTTCTCTTTGATTATAGATATATCACATATTTCCATATATATGAATACACATAGAAAATATATAAACGTGTCTATATATTTATATATACAACCATATATTTATTAGATATAGATATATGCAGTGAATAGTGAATAATGTATATCTTTATCAATTATATATCTATCCACATATATACAACTATTTTTTCCTCTGCTTCTGTAGTAAGGATTACTAATAGAGTTCATTTCTCAGAGGATTAGGCCTTTATTTCTGAGAGTTTTATATTATTTTGTTCTTTTGTTACTATTTAATTTCTCTTTAAGTGATTTTCCCATAGCTTAAAAAACTGAAAAAAAAAATTAAAAAGGTTCCTATCCTCTTATTTCTTTCACTCTAAGAGAGGGGGAAAAGATGACACTTCCATCAGCAGCCTAAGGCCTCTCTGAGGATAACAGACAGTAGACTCATAAAGTTTATTAGACAGAAAAGAAATTAAACACCTGAAACCACTGTGAATCTCCAAAAAATGAAATCTGGTTTCATCTGCCCTATTAAATCTACAAGTTTCTGTTTTATTAGATGGATTAGCTTTTGAATTTTGAGCAGTTTGAAATCTGCCCTAAATCAGTTGAGAGATTTGGGGATTTCTTGCCCTGTATCTCATGGGCAACAAGTACCTCCATGACTCTGATAGAGTATTTGCCTGCTCAAGAGGCAAACAGTTGTAAGTTTGGGGAATTGTGTATGCTTGAGTGCTTTGATGGTGTAAAGAGCCCTAATCTTCAGGGTGATTTGGAGCCCACAACACTAGACACAGCTGCAAAATTTGCAGTGATTCACACTTCTTTTAAGGCTTATGTTTCAGAAACTAATCAAATCAAAAGTGCACATTTGCCATTCCTATGCACAAGCTATTCATGGAGGAGCTTTCTTTTTCAGGATCCTTTTATCCCTCTTCTTCCACTCCTGTTCCTATCTCCTCCCCCTCCTCTCTGTCTCTGTCTCTGTCTCTGTCTCTGTCTCTCTCTCTCTTTCTTTTTCTCTCCTCTTCTAGAATTTATTATATGTATAATACATTACATTATATTTAACATATACATAAGCAATATGTGTATCTCTCTGTCTCTCTGTCTCTTTCTTTCTCTCTCTCTCCTCTTCTAGAATTTATTATATGTATAATACATTACATTATATTTAACATATACATAAGCAATATGTGTATCTCTCTCTGTCTCTCTGTCTCTCTCTCATCTAACTATCTATATTTTCTCCCTCACTTTATTCCCTTTCTTACTTTCTTTGCTACTCTAAGTTCTTGGAAGCTAACATATCTATTGATAGTTCCATTATTTAGGGAAAGATAATGCTACCTCTTTTAAATGGTCTACAGATGTGATATTTACAGCTAATTTAGAAATTAACTCCCTCAGTAAGGAAGTCATCTTTCAATAGGACTCAAAACATGAATCACAGGGGAGAGGACTACCATGAATAGCCTATATTATCTGAAAAACATTTAAAAAACCAAATGATGTTCAAATTAAAGAAAAAGAGCATTGATCATTTTGAGAGAAAAAAATTCAGAAAAGGAAGTGTTAACTGTGGTTGAGCTAGAAAAGACAGAATTGGAGAAAGGGGGGAATATACTCTTTAGATATATATGTCTATTCTATGCTATTCCTCCCCTAATTTGAATTTGCCAAGTGGGCTTCCTAGGGAATGGTCACCCCAAGTTTTAAGTACAACATTGGCTCACAATTCTAAAACTATAAGCCCCAAGTCCCTACCAATGTTTTTTTTATTTTTAATTTAATCAACCAAAAGATATAATTTCCTTATTGCCAGGGCTTTCATTGAAATAGAATTATAATAATATAAACCTGGGGATAATTTCTCAGGAACATATACAGCATCCATGGAAAAAGTGGATACACACAAATGTTACAATAGAGAGGTACAGATGTTACTGAGGCATATGTGATTAGGCAGTTCCTATTTTGTTTCCTCAAGACTGTCACTTCTTTCTTTGCATTATTCTCACAGACCTTGGTTTCTCTGTCTCTACAGACATTGTTCTATGAGACATGGCAGGATGCCACTTTTCTAGATGCCACTTCATATTGCTTCATTGCATGTTCCTCCACAATTGACACTTGCTAAGGATTTTCAAAGAGTATAACATTGCAGAACCTTTATGAATCTTGGCTTTGGAAACTATAACTCCTGAGAAGGATTTTAATTCCAGACAGAAATTTCAAGTCCATTTGTAAATATTGACTTCCAAGAATTTCAAGATTCCATTGCCATTGTGGGAGGGGTGGAGAAAAGCAAGAGGAATCTTGGTCTCAAAGTTGTATTCTCCAAGAGTTACAAGTGATTCAGTCAAAGATAGATTCTACATAGTCATTGTTTTTCTTCTTAACCTGTTTTTTAGCTCTAATTCCTCTGTTTCTCAAATTTTAAACTCCTATAGAGATTATTCCACCTAGAGGCAAGTTCACTGTACCAGACAATCTCAATCTACAATCCTAGTTCTTTAATATGCAATGCATTAATGAATGCTTGAAAGGGACAATTTTTGAGATGTAAATTGAACAATTTAAAAGGGTTTTAGAGAGTTTAGCCTTTACATCTTATTGTCTGTTACATTTTCCTTACATTTTAAATTTCACCAAGTGTATATTAGGACTTTCCATTGGTCAGGGGTACATGATCAACACTTCTCTGCAAGTGTGATACTAAAGACCAAATCTTCAAATAATATATATATTATATAAAAACATTTACACATAAATTATTTCATGAAAAAGATTGATTATGATCACATAGTTAAATTAATGTACTCCAATATCATCCTCATTTTCTGGTAGCCATCTGATGTTATGAGATGATTAAAATTCTAAAAGGCTGACTTTCAGGAAAAAAAATCAGTGTATTGATCAGGTTAGCATTAACCAATAAATTAATATTCTTTAGTGATCAAAGACCTTCAGCATCTGGAGTAATTAAGTGCAATTTTGGAAGACCATTATTCAGTCTTCCCCTAGACATCCTTAATTGGTGAATAACTAATGAGGAAGTGTGCCAGTATTTTGTCAATTCTTCTTCATTCCTTCATGGTATAATAGAGGTTTCAAACCCTAGAACTGAAGTTACAGTCTGGGAAATTGATGGAGTCTCAGCCACAGCTAGGGTGAGGCCCCAGGAGATGTTCTGGAATCTTGGGAGAACAAGAGTTTCAGTCAGAGAGAGGCAGTTAACTCTCAATCCCAAGGCAGTGTAAAGGAGAGGTCTGGTCAAGACTTTGCTCCTGAGAAAAGATTTACCTCTTCTGGTGATTGGACACCCTTCCCCCCACCTATTCCCAACTGAAGAGTCAGTTGGAGAAGAAACCAAGTATCTGACTAGATCACCGAACAGCTCCTGGTGCCCTGGGTCTGAAAGGTGCCCCTGGACCAAGAATTGGGGCATCCAAGCCTGAATCTCTCAGGGGCCCAAGTCTGCCAAAGCCTGGGTTCCCCAACTTGAGGAGGGAGGTAAGAGTAGCTAGAATAGGGATGCCTTTTCCCTTCTTTCTTCACAAAACCCCTTCCCACAGCCATTTCCCTATGTTATTTCTAAATTGATTCAGTTAGAATAAAGTTTGTCATTTTCCCTAACTGACTCTAGTGTGAGTGGGAAAAAATTCCAACTTGAGGGGGGAGAATAACTCTTTCATAAAGAAGGGAACCTTTATACATTAGTAGTAGAGGGAAGTCAAGAGAGAGTTTGGGGTTGAGCAGCCATTGCTGAGGGGAGGCTGAAGGGTGCAACTACTCATTCCCCCTCTCCTCTCTCTTGGCCAAGTTAAATAGCAGTTGTTTCCCCCTGAACCTCAATTTGAGAGGGGAGGTCTCTACCCTTTCTCCCTCTCTCTCTTTACCACCAGACTAACTCTCTATTACAATGGTGATGTATAAAAACTATTCTAGGATTCTAATATCTAAATGAAAAAAAAATCAGGTAAAACCTGGTTGAGTGATATTGTCCATTTTTTTTTCCAATGGGGGCATTCAAAGAGATTGTCTTGCTACATGCAAACTTACTTGGCTTAAACAAGTTTTAGTTTACTGGGCAATATGTGACCCACATTCTCAATTTCAATCATCCCAAATTTGAAAACTGCTGTAAGACAGGGAATGTCAGAGAATGTTATTATAAAGTGTAAAAAATATCATTATTTAAATATCTTTTAAGAAGAATTTCAGGTAAAGAAACTGAACTGTTGGAGAAGACACCATGAAGAAGCCTCCAGACCACAAGCTGCACAAGAATGAACTTTGGGTGTAGTTGATTGAACATTTATTTGTACGTATTCTTTCAAGCCAAAGGGAACTGCCACCTAACTGGCTTTTTGTCAATGCGTCCAGCAATTTTTGGTTTTGTTCTTTTTTTTCTCCTATCCTCGATTTATTGTAATCCTTAAGTTGATTATTTTTTCATGATCCTTTTGGGGAAAAATGTCTTTTTTTTTCCAAAACGATCATATGGGTAAATGTAAAAATGGAGATTTGAACTCTGGACTCCATTCCCCAGAAGTCCTTGCTCACTTCCCAAAATGCCTTGTAACCTCACCTGGGCCGAGACTGAGATGGGGTATTTAACCTGGTTGTAAAGGTTACTGGGCTCTCTTTTCCTGCTTCCGCTTCAGAGAAGACCCATCTTTTCATGATGTAGGTGAGGTTGTCTAGGTCTCTCTGGGCCTAGACATGTGCTTTCTTATTCTGTATTTTCTTTAATCCTTAACCTTTAATAAACCTCTAAAACATATAATACTCCTTGCAGAGAGAAACTAATTTCTACCTGCCTCAGTTTCTCCCCAAAATTTTAATCTTTACAAAAGGAATGAAAAAAGAGGTTAAAAACATAGATTACATCCCGATTAGAAACATATGTATTACATTATTTAGAAATTATGTTATTAGAAATAAATCTTCTCAATTAAAAGAACCTGAAGGAAGGACACCCTGTGGCAAAACTTTGAGAATACACAAACAAGAATACCTCAGGATAAGTGAATGTGGTTAGATGGCAATCTATAGAATTCGAAGTAATACCCATGACAATGAAGTCACAAGTCCATTGGAAGAGAGAGATTTCTGCAAGAAGCTCTTCATTATGTAGAACTATTATTCCCATTTTACAGATAATGAACTGAAAGATATTGTGACTTGACCAAATTCACACAGTTAAAAAAATATCAGGCCTATAACCTAAGCTTTCTAATCTTTATTACCTCACTACATTTCATTCCAATTTATAAATGGAAATGATTTTTAAAACTACTTTATTTTATGCTTAAATGAAATCCTCAAATAGTTAAGTGATTTACCAGTGGTAATAAGCCATAGGGGGCAGATCTTAGGACCTGGAATCAGCAAGACATGATTTTAAATCATGTCTCCAAAGGTTCGTAGTTTTCCAATTATTGGTAAATATTTTTCCTCCTAAAATGTATCATCATTTATAAAATGAACATAGCAATACTGAGAAAATTTGCTTTGCTGGTTTGTTGTGAATCTCAAAGGAAACAGTAGATCATACTTAAAAATGCACTGAAAGAGGAAAAGCAACTGCTTGACTACAGGGGTTGAGGGGATATGACTGAGGAGAGACTCTAAATGAACACTTTAATTCAAATACCAACAATATGGAAATGGGTTCGAATCAAGAACACATGTGATACCCAGTGGAATCACGTGTTGGCTATGGGAGAGGTGGGGGGGAGGAAAAGAAAATGATCTTTGTCTCTAATGAATAATGTTTGGAAATGATCAAATAAAATATTGTTTAAAAATGCACTGAAAATGGGTTCCATGTGTTAAAGTACTAAATAAATGTACATTGACTTGTAGCTACTAATTCTTGGTCTAGGTTTCTCTCTAATAAAGTGTTTTTGTCTAAAGGTCATCAATCTCAATCAAGGATGAATCAAAGTTAAAAAAGCTTCATGGAACCAATGGAACCATGGTAAATGAGTACTTGAAAGGAGAGAAGAGAGACAGAGAAAAAGATATAGAATGAGAACACAGAGATACAGAAACAGAAGAAGTGTTCTCAGGAAGTTTTGGTTTTGTATGCAGTAGAAGCCCCGGTGCATAGTGTTAATAAGTTGAGACCTCTTGCTTGATCATATATTGCTTCCCTTCTGTAGCTCATCTGGGACTTATCTAGAGTTCACAGAATGGGTAAAGTGTCCCAGACTCTATTAAATTATTTTCAGTGTTGCTGTTAACATGAGGAAAGACATCCACAATTAAGTTAACCTAACTCAGTGCAAGGTGGACTTGCTGTAATGAACTCTCGAATTTATCTGGGATTACTAAATTTAGTAGCAATAAGCTCCAGATTCAAGGGTGAATGTATTTTCCCCCAAGACATGGAGAAATGATCACTGGACATAATGTGTGCCAATGAAACTCTGACACGAAGTCAAAGGCAAACCAGTCTATAAAGGGAAACAGAAAGTCCTGCATGAGTACATGAACATCCACCTTTGACTCTTCTGGGTGCAATTATCAGCTTTGAAGGTGAATTCTAATAGGAAACAATCAGTAAGGATTGATTAAATAATTACTATTTGGCTAGCTCTATGCTAGGGATCAGGGACATGAAGAAAATCAGTGTATTCTGTCCTCAGGAAACTTGAATTTCATCAGAAGGAAAGAAAAGTGCATCTTTAAGTAAATCATACACAGAGTAAGTAAAAGACTTGAATGAAAGTCCTATATTTTCAGTTTTCTTCTGGACACCTTAACCTATACCCTTAGGCATCTCAAACCCTACATCTCCATAATTTTTCTTGCCTAAAAGCCATTACATGGCACATTACCTGGAATCTAATGAGCACTTAATTGCTAGCATTATAAGTTCTTGATGGATTCTTGATTTCTCTTGGGGACACCACCACCATTCTAGTTATCCTTCTTAATCATGGGGGACACTGACACATGTTTGTAGGAACCAGGGAAGTAGACTTTAAGTGAGAGACTGAAAATTAGATGAAGGGATGATTGTAAGGACACTCTGCCAAAAATGATAGGGAAGGATGGAATTAAGGAATCCAATTAGGAAATAATATTGATAACGAGAAGAGCTTCTAGTCTCTTCATCAGAATTTAGAGTAAAGGAGAAATGGAGAAAGATATTCCTGAGTTTTGTTTTCCTCACTAAAATCATATCCTATCTTATCCATTCTGTCCTTTCAGTCTCATCCTTAGTTCTGACCCTCATCATCTCTCTCCTGGACCATGGTCACTGTTCCCTCATTAGTCTTCATGTGTTCTGGCTCTTTAATCTATTATCCATCCTCTGCATAGCTGCCAAATTAATATTCTTTAAATTTTTGTCTAATCATAGTCTTCTACTTGAAAATCTTCAGTAGCGTTTGTTTGGCTCCAGGAAAAATATGAAATACTCTGCATATCATTTTCCTTTTTATCTCTCTACAAATTGTTTTTTACCCATATTTCTCATCTTATATTGTGCCCCACTAAAATGTTCTATTGAAGTCAAATTCACCTACTAGCTTTTCTCTGACGCCAGGCTTCTAACTCCTGCCTCTTTGGCTTTGCAAAGAAGGTTCCCGGTGTCAAGAAATGGACTCCTTCCTCACCTCCACTTCTCAGAATCCCATGAGTTACTTCAAAATTCAGCTCAAAACCCCTACCTGAAACCTTTGTTGGTCTTGTCATTGTTACTACTGTGATAATCTCTCCATGAAAGTTATCTATTATTTGTTTCTCTATCTTTACCTATTTATCCATCTATCTATTCTATTTCTCTATGCATGAACTTTACCTTAACTACTCTATTCTCTTTTCTAATAGAATGTATCTTTAAAGCATGGACAGGCTTGATTTTAATTCATTTTTTTGTTTTTCTTTGTATACTTCATACCTACTACAGTGCCATATTTCTTCATAAAATCAGAAAATATTGATAGCTAAATTTTTTTAATTGAGATTTTCAATCATTTCTGACTCATGATTCTCACAATGAACCTAAGAACTTAATATGGTTATTTTTATATTTTCATAATAATAAATAATTGCTGAATTATATTGAATTGAAATAA
This sequence comes from Monodelphis domestica, assembly GCF_027887165.1. NCBI lineage: Eukaryota > Metazoa > Chordata > Mammalia > Didelphimorphia > Didelphidae > Monodelphis > Monodelphis domestica. Next base: position 42,393,157 of record NC_077233.1, on the reverse strand, counting down.
GATAATTATTCTATTTGTAGTATATGTTGAATCTCATGAGCCAAACTCCAGACTTTATGATTATAATTATTATTTTATATGCATAGGAGATACCATATACATTACTTAGAAAATTGAGGCCATTCACAATTACCATCCTCTTCTCCCCTCCTATTTATTCAAATCATATCCTCCATCTCATAATTCTATGATATCACACTTTATTATCTTCTCTTTTATTTCAACTTGCAATCATGTGGTCATCCTTATTTTCATCCATCTTTCTCTTCTTCCTTGATACAATACCATCCTGTCTTCTTCAGCAGATTGCTCTTGCTAACATTTCCATCATTTTAAATTTTGTCATTTCCTATGTGCTTATTAGTTACCTACCAAAACCAAACCTAATCAACTAAAAAAAAAAACCTTTCCTCATTCATAAAATTCCTTAATACATCCAAACATTTATGCAATCTCTTATTTTATATCTTCTTTCTTTTGGTCAAATTCCTTGAAAAAGCTATCTATAGTTGGTATCTCCACTTTATTTACTCTCACTCTCTTCTAACAGCTCTGCAGTATGACTTCTGATTCCATTATGAAGCTAAAACTGTCTTTTGCAAAGTTAGAGATGATTTTAATTACCAAATCTATCAACCCTTTATCAATCGTTATATATGGAGTACGCATACCTATTTGTGTATGTATCTTTATCGAAATCATTTGTCTCATTAAGAATAATCAGAAATAACTTCCCTAAAAATTAATGCTATTATAAGTGGTGCTATTTGGTGCATCCATCCTTTAAGGGACAAGGTGTACAGGAAGACATAGTGTGCATTTATGGCTAAGTTCAGAAACATGACAGAGGAGGGGGTGATGTAGAGGTAAGAGCTTAGAATATAAGAATGAAGAGAGAACAAGATGAATGTTCTCTGGTATGATAGAAGATGCCCAAGCTGGGAAATTGGAACATTTTGTTGTTTCTGATCTGTTCCTTTATCTCACTGGCAAGAAGAAGGGCATGAAGAAAGGTGGAAATTAAGCTGAATTTGGAATTCAGTCATTTAGGTCTGGATCTTGACTGTCTTTTAGAGGATAAAAGATTTAGAGCTTGTAGGGTTCTCAGAGGCCATTGTGTTCAACAACATTATTTAAAACAAAACAAAACAAAAAACCCTTACGTTCCTTCTTGGAATCCATACTCTGTATTGGTTCCAAGGCAGAAGAATGGTAAGGGCTAGACAATGGGGATGAAGTGACTTGCCCAGGGTCACACAGCTGGGAAGTGTCTGAGACCAGATTTGAACCCAGGACCTCCCATCTCAAGGCCTGGCTTAAAATCCACTGAGCTACCAGCTGCCCCTGACAATATTATTTTACAGATGGGGAAACTGAGGCCCAGAAAGGTCTAATGATATACTCAATGTCACTGTGCGTAGGGAGGAAGTGGCAGTACCATCATTCTGACCCAGGCTTTTGACTGCAAGTATTCACAGTTGAGTTCAAATTTTTGTAAAATGTTTCCTTAATTGAGTACTCCTGATGTAAAAGTCTCTTAACCTCTCTGACCTCTGCTAATCTATAATATTAGGTGATCAAATGTGATAATCTGTATTTCTAAATCAGAGATTCAGAAAAGAATTTGCATTTTTTCATTAACAGAATGCAGTTGATGACTTATAATCTCCCTTCCAGATGTAATTTCCTATGCTTAGCACAGTGCCTGGCATACAGTAGGTGCTTGATAAATGTTTTTTGATTGACTGACTACTAAACTTTCTCAAAATATACATGAAACCTTTAGGGATTATTCCTGCCCAATACCCTCATTTTATAGGTGAAGAAATAGATTTCAAGAGGTGAAATATAAGTCCTAGAACTATATAGACTTTATTTTATAAACTACAAAATAACTTAAATGGTAGTTATTAATGATTATTGTTATTTAATCTACTTGTTTTTGGAATAAATATAAGAATAACTCTCTTGGGTGCCTCACAAAGTTGAAAAGGTAAAAGTAACTGATGCAATTTGGATGAAAAGGGTGAGATATTACTCAAATATTAAAAGATTCCAGGACCTGGCAGAGTGCCTTGTACATAGTAGGTGCACAATAAAGTCCGTTGAATAGAAAGCAAAGCCAGTCACTCAGCCTGCATCTGACACGTGTTCATGTTACTTTGTATATTTCTGCATAAATGATGCAGGCTAGATAGGAAAAGAATATCGGCTGTCAGAGGAAGTAAATTCATTCTTATGTGAACTCAGGTGTGTAACCAGAATGCCTCTCCCCACCCCCATTGTATGGATGAGAGACAGAAAATACAGAAAAGCAAGCCAAGCTACACAGGCAGTCCATGCTGCAGCTGGTCTCCGGATCCTCGGTCCAGTATTACCCTCAGCAGAGCACACTGTTTCTATGCATCCCTGCTGAATAATGCAGGTGTGTTACAATCCAATGGAAGAAAAGAGCCTTAATAGAACAGAACAGCAAGAATTCTTTGCTGAAATCAGGCCAGTGAATTGCTCTCACTTTTCCAAGTTTCAGCAGTTGCACATTCATTGTAGACCAATATGCAATTCTATATTTAGTGGCAGTGTGCATAGCACAACGTAATAAACCTAGAATTATTCTTTTTGATATAGGGTAATTACAGTAAAGAAGAACATTATAATTACAGACTACCTATAGTGTTGCTATAGTTTAGAAAATGCCTTTTATTTTATAAAATCATATAATTGCATAGTTTTCATTTTGAGGGAGGAAAATTGCTTTCTCCGTCACTTTGAATAAGAGAATATAGGTACTGGTGCATAAAAGTGTGCTTGTTCCCAGATGTTGCCTATGTTTTCATATTTATGCAGACTTCTATATCTCCACATGACAACACACAGAGAAAGAAACACATAAGAGGTGTGCACATGAACATCTAGTACTCAAACAGAATGATTTAGGAGAAGAAACATGGTAGCCTCCTGCATGGATGTCAAAGGGTGGCTGGCTGATGGCAGCACGCCAGCTTCCTTCATTTTGTCACATCTAGGAGCCATTCTTTCCTACATCTCTTTTTCCCAAGTCAGAATGACCAAAAGACTATCCACAACAGAGTATAATGCAATTTTTTGCTTATAATGTTTGAAAGAAGATTCAGAATATTTAAAAGTTTCTTGATATTTTATTAGCAAAAAACAGTATTATATCTTTCCTGAATAGACTTCCTTCTTGTTTTCCTTCACTGTCTCACTCCTTCCTCTTCTCTTTTCTACCCATTCCTCCCTTTTCCCCTCCATTCTTCTTTACTGCCTGTCACTCTCCAGTTTCACTTTCCATTTGCTTTCTATTTCATCCTTTTTTTCTTCCCTTTACACTTCCCTTCTCTTTTTTGTTCTCTTCTTCCTTTGTCTTCCTTCCTTCCTTCCTTCCTTCCTTCTTTCCTTCCTTCCTTCCTTCCTTCCTTCCTTCCCTTCATCCCCTTCCTTCCCTCTATTCCCTTCCTTCCTTCCCTCCATTCCCTTCCTTTCCTCTTCCTTCTTTCCTTTTACACTGATAAATATTTTTAATGAAGTACCCATGACCTAATAATTTCACTGTCTTCCCCCCTTTATGTATTTTCCCTTGCATGTACTCATAAAGCTCAAAGGCTTTTTATTAAGAGTTAAACTAGTTAACATCTTAACTAATAAAAACATGTAATCTTACCCACCAGGGCACAAACTTTCTCTGGAGTCCCAAATAGACTAAGAAGCTCACAATACTGACCTGCAGAGGCCTCCAGCAATGAGTAATCAAGGTTTGCTCTCTACATGGGCATTCTCTTTTGTTCCCCTCTGAAGCCCCCCTCTTTCTATATTTGCAACATGTTATTTTTGAACAGCTCTTGCCTCTTGCTGTTCTCAGTAGGAGTCATTGCTCCCTCTTGCTTCTTCCATTTGCTGTCCTCAGCAACTCAGCTCAAGTCCCAGCATTGTTATAGACCTACAGAAAATGACATTTGTTCCCTTTCCCTGGAGACTAGCTCTCTACAGCTTGCTCAAAGGGAAAGAATATCCTGGTGGCTGTGTGTGTGGGGGTCTTTAGAGTTAATAAACAAACTTGTTTAATGGACTACCCAGACTGCTCTTATTAAGCCTTCTTTTGAGTTCTAAGACTCAGAATTTACATCTTATTAAAGTCTCTCATAAGCTATTAGAAACATCACTGCTTGCTCTTTACAAGTCTGTTCTTAATTCCAATTAGTCTCATAGTTACTCGTCATTCCAATCATCTTTCCTTCCTATGGAAGTGATATTTGCCCCCCCTCTTATTGTTCCTCCCATCCCTAAACTTAACCCTTGACAACTGGGCGGGCCTATTCAAATGACAAAGGGCTGCTTCTGAAAATAAGTAGAAAAGAAATAAGGGAGGGATCCGAAAGCTCCTTGTTTCTCATTACATTGGAAAGGATGGGGCAAAGATTTTCAATCATTACATTCTTTCAAATATAACAAATTTTTCTTTGGATATTTTGGAAAAGCTCATCTTACAATCCATTATTGTTAATCTTTCCTTTAAAAAGGGGGTTCCAGGTAAGCATGGCCGCCTGCTAAATGTGGCTTACTCACTCTCCCTGAAATACACCGATAAAGATCACCCCCCAAAAACCTTAAGAATCTTTATCAGAGGAGTGGAGGAGCTGTAGAGTGGGGCACAGCAGTGAAGGTGCATAGGATAGAGGCTTTACCAGCCTATAAGAGGGGGAAAGGGAGAGCGGATCCACCCTCCCCCAACCCCACTTATAGGGCCAGAGCCGGGGCCAGCACACATGAAGACAAATGAGCAAGGGGAGCCTCTGAAGCAAGGAGAGGGTACTTCTGTGCCCTTGGGAGCTGACTAGGACAGCAGGGGACCTCCCCCTTGAAGGCAACTAGGCAGAAAAACTCAAAAATGTGAGAGAGCACAGACTTCAGGTGCTCAGAGCCAGGGAGTGAGACAGGAGTGCCTCTGGAAAGAACAGGGAGTGTTTTGGGGTTCTTGAGAATTGACTAGGTCTGCAGGAGACCCACCCCCAAAAGTAGCTAAACCGGAAAACCAGGCGGGCAAGAGAGCGCAGATACTGAGCGCCCCCTGGAGTAAGGTAGCAAGAAAAGTCACAAAGGACTGAGGAAAATCTGGAGCCTGCTCATTAACTCCATATGCAAAAAACCTGCTCAGCAGACTTTGATTTCTGACTAAAGAGGGAACTGAAAACATCCAGAAAAAATAGCTAACTATGCACAGAAGCCTCAAAATCCTACCAGGAGATCAAAAAAGAAAGCTGTCACCCTCAAAAAATTTTTATGAAGGAAAAACCCAGGCTACAGAAGGAATACTGGATGAAACTCAAAGGCAAAACCAAAAAAAAAAAAAATGAAAATTGTCCACAAGCACTGGAAGAGTCTCAAATAGAGCTTATCATCAGAAAGATGGAAGCCCTCTGGAAAGAGAAGTGGGAAATGGTTAAAAAAGAAAATCAACAAATTATATTAGAGAACCAAAAAAATGACAGCTGAATGCCAAATGATTAAAGCAGAAAACCAGGCCTTAAGGACCATAATTGAGCAACTGGAAACCAATGATCTTGCAAAACAGTATGAATTAATAAAGCAAAGTCAAAAAATTAATGAATTAGAAGAAAACATAAACTATCTCACTGGCAAGGTGACAAACCAGGAAAACAGAGGAAGGAGAGACAATTTGAGAATCATTGGTCTACCTGAAAAACCAGAGATTAACAAAAAATCTTTATGCCATACTACAAGAAATCATCGAATAGAATTGCCCTGGTATTCTCAAACAAGGGGGAAGAATAGAAATAGAAAGGGTTCATAGAACACCTTCTATACCAAATCCCCAAAAGACAACCCCCAGGAATGTAATCGCCAAATTCAAGAGCTTCCAAGCTAAGGAAAAAAATCTTACAAGAAGCTAAAAAGAGGAACTTCAGATACAGAGGAGCACCAATAAGGATTACAAAAGACCTAGAGGTGGCCACACTAAGAGACCGCAAAGCCTGGAACATGATATTCAGAAAGGCAAGAGAACTGGGTTTTCAACCAAGAATCAGCTGCCCATCAAAACTGACTATAGACTTCCAGGGGAAAGTATGGGCATTCAACAAAATAGAAGATTTCCAAGTATTTGTAAAGAAAAGACCAGAACTCAGTGGGGTGAATCTTGAAATTTCTCAGACTTGTGAATGTTAAAAAATTCCCCATTGGGGAATTCTCCATTGGGACAACTCCCTATTAGGGACCATTCCCCATCTAAAATGTGAGAACTCTACTTGGATCAAAAATGGGAGGACCTCTACTCCACCCGTACTTGGGACTGCTTTAGGGGAGAAAAACTCCTTGCTAAACAATGAAAAAGTACTTAAACCCATACTTAAGCCATGCCTATTTTTAGAAAGGGGTGCTAAGTACCTATAAATGTCAGGCAACTTGTGAATTTACAAGGAGCAAAGAGGTGAAAACTTACTCAGAACTTTCCTGCTGTGAATTACTCAGAAGTTTTAGTCTACCCAGAAAAGGTGAGAGCAAGATGTGAATTAAGAAAGTGATAACAAAATGTGAATTAAGAATGGTCTGTCTTTTGAAAAACGTCTACTGTGATTGGTGGATATAAGAATTTAGGGGAGGTGACAAAGGAGGAAATGCCCTATATAAGGACATGAGAAATCTGAGTAAAAAAACAGTCAGCTGGGAAAGGCTGCCTTGAAGGGTCTCTCTCAAGACACAGTCTGAAACATTCAGATTGAGGATTGAGCTGGTGAAAGCAGCTGAGATGATGCTGGCCTGGTGTCACTAGACTTAGTGACTAAGCTTGCTTAGACAGATCTTATGGTGAGTGATAAAAGACTGACTGATCTCTCTCTCTTAAGACTCAGGTCTAGGCCATGTTGGCTTAAGGCCCTTTATACTTATTCCTTTCTTACTCTTTCTCTCTTTCATTAATTCCTGATTGCATTATTAATTAAAATCTCTATAAACCCAGTTGACTTGGGTATATTCATAATTGGGAATATTTCCCTGGCGACCACCTTATATTTTGATTTAAAACAAACACTGTAGTGAAAACATATTTTCTGCGGTCACAATATACTCATCCACTCTTATATCTATCACAATTTATATCTTCCAACCATTTTAACTCTTACAGTTTATGGCATCCACTCTTTTAAATGCCACAGTGGAAAGTTTGACATCCAAATACAAAGAGCAAGAGAAACATGAAAAGGTAAATATGAAAGAAAGGGAAAGGAGAAAAGTGTTTTTTTTCTTTTATTCAAACTCTCTTCTATAAGGGCTACAATTAGGTCAAATTATATATGCCAACATATGGGGGAAATGTTATGTGTAACTTTCAAAAATTGTATGCAATAATAGAGTAATTAGAATAATCACTCATAGGGAAAGATTGGGGCATTAACATGATTTGGAAGGGAAAAAACAAAAAGAAAGAAAAAGGGAGGGGGGAATCAATGATGGTACTAAGATATACTTGAAGAGATAGAAATAAATGAAATTGAATAATCTTTGTCATACAAAGATACATACAGGAAGGGGAGGGGAAGAATTCTCTTTTAAGAAAGAGAAGAAAAGAGTCCTAAATGGTATTTCATAAACCTTACTCTCAGTGAAATCGACTCTGAGAAAGAAGAGCATCTAGATCCTTTGGGATCTTGAATTCTATCTTATCCAACAGGGTAAGGAGAGGGGAAACCAAAGGGGGCTAGGGGGGAGAAGAAGTACAAAAAGGGAGGGAAGGAGAGGGGGGAGGGGAAGGGAACAAAAAGGGAGGTGCCAGAAAGAGAAGCATAAAAAGGGAGGGGACTAGGGATACTGATTTAAAGTAAACCACTGGTATAAAAGGTTATAGCAAAAGAAGAAAGGTCAGAATCAGGGAAAGATATAAAAATGCTGGGGAATTCACAAATGACAATCATAACATTGAATTTGAATGAGATGAACCCATCCATAAAATGTAGACAAATAGCAGAATGGAGTAGAATTCAACACCCTACCATATGTTGTCTTCAAGAAACATACATGGGATGGGTAGACACTCACAAGGTCAGAATTAAAGGATGGAGTAAGACCTTTGGGGCCTCAACTGATAGAAGGAAGGCAGGAGTTGTAATCATGATATCGGAGAAATTCAAAGCAAAAATAGAACTGATTAAAAGGGATAGGGAAGGCAAATATATTAAAAGGGACTATAGACAATGAGGAAATATCACTAATCAACATGTATGCACCAAATGGTATAGCACCCAAATTTATAATGGAAAAGCTAGTAGAATTGAAGGAGGAAATAGATAATAAAACTATACTAGTAGGAGATCTGAACCAACCACTATCAAATCTATATAAATCAAATCAAAAATACATAAAAAATGTAAAAGAGGTGAATGAAATATTAGAAAAATTAGAGTTAATAGATATATGGAGAAAAATAAATAGGGATAAAAAGGAATACACCTTTTTTTCAGTAGCACATGGCACATTCAGAAAGATTGACAATACACTAGGTCATAAAAACATGGCATACAAATGCAGAAAAACAGAAATAATTAATGCAACCTTTTCAGATCATAAGGCAATAAAAATAATGATCAATAAGGGTACATGGAGAGCAAAATCAAAAATCAATTGGAAATTAAATAATATGATGCTCAAAAATTGGTTAGTTAGAGAACAAATCATAGAAACAATTAATAATTTCATTGAAGAAAATGACAATGGTGAGACATCGTTTCAAACTTCATGGGATGCAGCCAAAGCAGTACTCAGAGGAAAAGTCATATCCCTAAGTGCATATATTAACAAATTAGGGAGGGCAGAGATCAATGAATTGAACATGCAAATCAAAAACCTTGAAAGCGAACAAATTAAAACCCCCCAGAAGAAAACCAAATTAGAAATCCTAAAAATTAAAGAAGTTAATAAAATTGAATGTGATAGAACTATTGAACTAATAAATAAGACAAGAAGCTGGTACTTTGAAAAAACAAATAAAATAGACAAAGTGCTTTTCAATCTATTTTAAAAAAGGAGAGAAGAAAAGCAAATTAACAGTATCATAGATGAAAAGGGAGACCTCACCTCCAATGGAGAGGAAATTAAGGCAATCATTAAAAACTTCTTTGCCCAATTATATGGCAATAAATAGGCCAATATATGTGATATGGACGAATATTTAGAAAAATATAAATTGCCTAGACTAACAGAAGAAGAAATAGAATTCTTAAATAATCCCATATCAGAAAAAGAAATCCAACCGGCCTTCAAAGAACTCCCTAAGAAAAATTCCACAGGGCTTGAGGGATTCACAAGTGAATTCTATCAAACATCCAAAGAACAGCTAATCCCAATACTATACAAACGATATGACATAACAAGCAAAAAACGAGTTCTACTAAATTCCTTTTATGACACAAACATGGTACTGATTCCAAAGCCAGGCAGGTCAAAAACAGAGAAAGAAAACTACAGACCAATCTCCCTAAGGAACATAGATGCAAAAATATTAAACAGGATACTAGCAATAAGACTTCAGCAAGTGATCAGGAGGGTCATTCACTATGATCCAGTAGGATTTATACCAGGAATGCAGGTCTGGTTCAATATTAGGAAAACCATCCACATAATTGACCATATCAACAAGAATCACATGATTATTTCAAAAGATGCAGAAAAAGCCTTTGATAAAATACAACACCCATTTCTATTAAAAACACTAGAAAGCATAGGAATAGAAGAGTCTTTCCTAAAAATAATAAACAGTATATATCTAAAACCATCAGCTAACATCATCTGCAATGGGGATAAACTAGATGCATTCCCATTAAGATCAGGAGTGAAACAAGGATGCCCATTATCACCTCTATTATTTAACATTGTACTAGAAACCCTAGCAGTAGCAATTAGATAAGTAAAAGAAATTGAAAGTATGAAAATTGGCAATGAGGAGACCAAGTTATGACTCTTTGCAGATGACATGATGGTCTACTTAAAGAATCCTAGAGATTCAACAAAAAAGCTAGTCGAAATAATCAACAACTTTAGCAAAGTTGCAGGATACAAAATAAACCCACATAAGTCATCAGCATTTCTATATATTAACAACACATCTCAGCAGCAAGTATTAGAAAGAGAAATCCCATTCAAAATCACCTTAAACAAAATAAAATACTTAGGAATCTATCTCCAGAGACAAACACAGGAACTATATGAACATTACTTCAAAACACTCTCCACACAACTAAAACTAGACCTGAGCAATTGTAAAAACATTAACTGCTCATGGATAGGACAAGCCAATATAATAAAAATGAACATCGTACCCAAACTTATCTATCTATTTAGTGCCGTACCCATTGAACTTCCAAATTTTTTTTTATTGAATTAGAAAAAAAATAACAAATTTCATTTGGAAGAACAAAGGATCAAGGATATCCAGGGAGACAATGAAAAAAAAATATAAAGGAAGGGGGCCTTGCAGTCCTGTATCTCAAACTATATTATAAAGCAGCGGTCATCAAAACAATTTGGTACTGGCTAAGAGACAAAAAGGAGGATCAATGGAATAGACTTGGGGTAAGTGACCTCAGCAAGACAGTATATGACAAACACAAAGACCCCAGCTTTTTGGACAAAAACCCACTATTTGACAAAACTTGCTAGGAAAACTAGAAGACAGTATGGGAGAGATTTGGTTTGGATAAACACCTCACACCCTACACCAAGATAAACTCAGAATGGGTGAATGACTTGAACATAAAGAAGGAAACTATAAATAAATTAGGTGAACACAGAATAGTATACATGTCAGACCTTTGGGAAAGAAAAGACTTTAAAACCAAGCAAGACTTAGAAAGAGTCACAATATATAAAATAAATAATTTTGATTACATCAAATTAAAAAGTTTTTGTACAAACAAAACCAATGTAACCCAAATTAGAAGGGAAGCAAGAAACTTGGAAACAACCTTCATAACAAAAACCTCTGACAAAGGTCTAATTACTCAAATTTATAAAGAGCTAAATCAATTGTACAAAAAAATCAAGCCATTCTCTATTTGATAAATGGGATATGGACATGAATAGACAGTTTTCAGCCAAAGAAATCAAAACTATTAATAAGCACATGAAAAAATGCTTTAAATCTATGATAATCAGAGTCATGCAAATTAAAACAACTCCAAGGTATCACCTCACACCTAGCAGATTGGCTAACATGACAGCAAAGGAAAGTAATGAATGTTAGAGGGGATTTGGCAAAGTTGGGACATTAATTCATTGCTGGTGGAGTTGTGAATTGATCCAACCATTCTGGAGGGCAATTTGGAACTATGCCCAAAGAGCAATAAAAGACTGTCTGCCCTTTGATCCAGCCATAGCACTGCTGGGTTTGTAGCCCAAAGAGATAATAAGGAAAAGACATGTACAAGAATATTCTAAGCTGTGCTCTTTGTGGTGACAAAAAACTGGAAAATGAAGGGATGCCCTTTAATTGGGAAAGGGCTGAACAAATTATGGTATAAGTTGGTGATGGAATACTGTTGTGCTAAAAGGAATAACAAAGTGGAGGAATTCCATGGAGACTGGAACAACCTCCAGGAAGTGATGCAGAGCGAAAGGAGCAGGGCCAGGAGAACATTGTACACAGAGACTGATACACTGTTGTACAGTCGAACCTAATGGACTTCCATTAGTGTAAATGCGATGTCCCTGAACAACCCAGAGGGATCAAGGAGAAAAAACCATTATCCTCAAGCAGAAGACAAATGGTGGGAGTAAAAACACCAAGGAAAGGCAACAGTTTGACTAAGAGGTGGAGAGGATATGATGGAGGAATGACTCTAAATGAACAATCTAATGCAAAAACCAATAACATGGAAATGAGTTTGGATCGAGGAGACATGTGATAACCAGAGGAATCACGTATAGCCAAGGGGGAAGGGTGGTGGTGGGGAGGGGAGGAAAAGAAAATGATCTTCATTTCTAATGAATAATGTTTTAAAATGACTAAATAAAATAATGTTTAAAAAATAAAAATAAATAAAAGGGGACCAATGGATAGGATGTTGTTTTATATTAGGTGTGAACTAGATTTAAGAGAGCTTGAGTTGCACAAATTCGTTAGCCATATTCTCTCTTCCAGGGTCATCATAGTCCAGTGGCAAGACAGAGGTCTGGATTTCTAGTGATGGAGCAGGATGCAATGGAAAGTCTTGGCATCACTGATGTCAAGCCAAGCTCAATGTATTTCACAGTTGCTTTTCATGGCAATTGAAATAAATTATTATTATCCATCCATTTTGCTAGAGAACATCTTCACGTGCTTGTGGTAGACATATACCTAACTCACCAATGGGTTAGACATTTTGGATACTCTCCTCCTGATTTAGTCCATCTGCCTCGACAGTTTTACTGGGCTATTGCCACTGTGCATACAAGAATATTTTAGAGCCACAGATGAGAGTTGGGTGAAAGGTATACATGAAAGGTGAATGAGTAGCCCTTAAAAGGGCTCAGCAAACCCTCGTATAAAAAAGTACTATTTTTCTCTGAAAATTCCATATGCCCTTATTACTGAAACATAGATTAGTTAGATCTTGAACACTTCATAGTTGTACAAATATCTCACTGGATACTGTTTATTTTATCTTTTTAAGTCATTTTTTGATTCAGGGAAAATATTTGAAGATATTAACATAGCACTATACTCACTATTACAGGATCATAGGATTTTGGGTCACACAAGACATTGAATAGCTGGAATATGATTCTAAGTCCTTTGATTCCAAATCAGGAACACTAGGGAGATATTCAATAATACTAACTCTAGAAATTAAGCAATAAATTGTTGGAGTTTGGGGAATTGTTAATATTTAACTTTTCCCATTTCCAGAAAGAATTTCAAAGAAATATCATAGACACAATTTCATGTAGCATGAAGTTTTAAAACTGTTTCTTTCTGTTCAATGTTAATAAATATACTTAGGAATTAGTCTCTTTACAAAAGAAAATATAACTTTATCAATATTTATATATACATATATATTTATCTATAAAACATAATGTCAACTTTGATGGAAAAGTAAGGAAAAGTGTTTTAATGTCATGCAATTTTATTTTGAATTAAAATAGTCATCTATTATCTCGGTGGACAAGGCTATGTATTATATATTCAGTAGTTTATTTATGGAATATTTCTACAAAACTTGCTATACACATATAGCACAAGTGTATATTAATGGAAGGCCCCATGGGTCTAATTTAGCCCCAGCCTAGAGCAAGAATTCTAAGAAATTGAAAATATAAATGGACACACTGGCCTTCTCCCCTCATCCTGTAGTTTCCAATCAATCAACAAATAATTATTGTTCACAAACTAAGGCACAAGATGCTTTTGTTTAGGGGAAATTTTACATTTGTTATGGTTAGAAAATATGGTTAGAAAGAAATTAATTGTTCTGGGACTGATTTAGTTTAAACTTTTCTATGTATTCCTGCTTTGTTTACAAGTGTATTGCACTGGAAAGAAGATTAGCCAGAATAGTCTTGCCTTAATTCCTTGTCCAATATTTGTTAGGTTATGATCATGAGTGAGCACTTCTTTATGGGAACCAGTATCCACATCTCTAAAACAGGGAGATTAGACTAGAAGCTTTCTGAAGTTTCTCTCATCTCTACCATTCTATTAATCCATAATATATATGTACATATACACAGGGACTCGCACACATACATTCCTCTGTCCTAGGCGATTACAATCATTCAACATCATTAATATGCCTAAAATAGTTGATAAAATTATTGAATGAATTCCATTTTTCAATCAAATAGTAACAGCCCTTAAGATAGCTGCCTTTGACAAATTGTATGGTTAAAAAAGTCTTTTTTTCCTTTACTAGGAAAGATGTACCTCTGGACCCAATTCCTCTGGGATATTTGTCTCATTTCCCTCTTTTATTGTATAGATATTAACTAAGTCTCCCAAGAAAATGATTTAAAATAAGATAGAAAGATGTAGCCCTATGTTCCGATATATTTCCTACACAACACTAAACATGGAAGCTTGTTTGCATTTTTCTCTTAACAGACTGTTTAGTAACACAGAGAGGCAGTCTAAATCTAGGAAAATGGCCCACCACTTTCCACCCACGTTGATGACTTTGATGCCTTTTTATCTGAGCACTTAGTTACCATGGAGATGGGCACCATAGGCATGCATAGATTATATTGATATAAAGACAGATACAAACTCAATTTCAGCTCCCATTCAACTTCTTCATTTCCAAAGACACTTCTTAATATCATCATATTGTCTTAGGTGATATCCAGAATAATCAAATATGCTATAAAAATTAAGCTCCAATAGCAAATTCTTAAGGTGTGAATTCCTAGTGGTCATCTCCAAGTGATAGAGGGACATCTGCTTTAATATTCAGATAAGGATTACTTGGGAGAGAACAGATCAGATACCAGTGGTCACTGGCATCTAATTCTTTATCTTTTCTGGCAAAGAGGAGGATTAATTAATTATATATTGAATTCCATATAAAGAAACAATTCACATAGTTGAGGTAGAAAATTATCTACACATTGATAAATAATATATTTTCCCCATCTTTTCTTTTCATTTCTTTTCCTTTCGTTTGCTTTCGTTTGTTTTCATTTGCTTTCTTTTCCTTTCTTTTGCTTTTGTTTGTTTTCATTTGCTTTGCTTTGCTTTGCTTTGCTTTCCTTTCCCTATTACTATTGTTATTATTTCTATGACAATTACTCCTATTAATGCTGTTACTACTAATCGCAATTACTATTACTAATTCTGTTATTACTACTATTGTTTTTGCTATTGCTGCTATTGCTCTTACTACTGCTCTTACTACTACCATTATTACTACAACTTCTACCACTGCTGCTACTACTACTACCACTATGACTACTACTACTACTACGATGACAATGACTACAATAGTATATGGTATACACACATATGCATAGATACTACTTTGATTTCTCAGTTCCACTGACTTTTATAAATTATATGAATAATTAATTGACCCATTGGGTAAAAGTTAAGTATTTAAAAAATTTACAAAATTATATACTCATCACTGGGAAGGAAATTTAATCTAAATTTTATTTTGGTAATGTTGGCAGTGTGTTAATATATCATAGGATTTTATATTATCCTAAATACCTTGTAGATGCTCAATAAAATATCATTGACTGAATGGAAATCTTTATATGTTAGGGTATTGGGATGTATAAAATGAATATTGTATGAAAACGACCAAATAAAATAATGTTTAAAAAAAATAAAATAAAATGAATATTGTATAGTAGAAAGAACACTGTTTGGGACTCAGAAGGCCCACATTCAAGGTTGCAATGGTAAATATTTAATAAAACTGGCTTTCCAAAACAAAAATCCAAGTGTAACAAACACACACACACACACACACACTGATTAATACAGAATATATTATATAAATGATGTGGATTATATAAATAAAGACATGGATGGATAGACAGATAAATACATAGATAGATAAATAGAGAAAATGAGCATAGATCTACCTTCTCACCCTCCCACACTGCCTAATCCCATTCCAGTTGAGAACATGAGAATAACAAAACCTTTACATACTTATTACAAGTACATATATACATATACTCAACTCAAACATATCCATATTGGCTATGTCCAATATCTTTTAATTTAAAAAGTCTCTTCTACATTCTGAGTCTTTAACCTCCATATTAAATGATAATTAATAATTAATTAATTAATAATTGGGGTGTATGGGGTACTCAGGGAGGAGTAATATCTCTGGTATGCAGGGCTTGTCCTTCCCTTCTAGGGCAGCTCTCCAGCCTCTGACCCCCACCTGACACCCAGCTCTCACTTGTGGCTCCCAGTAGCTGCTAGCATGAGGCAATGGCCACACCCTGGGCAACGGCTTAGACAGGCCGGCTAAACCTTGTGAGGGTAGCCATTGGGTCGTCATTGACCCCTGGTGAACCAGGGCTTTGCTCACCCAGCATGTGAAGACTGCTTCGGCGGAACAGGCGGAAGAAACCAATAAGAAGGTTCAAAGGCTGAGAGGGCGACGCAGCAAAGCACTGTGGAGTGCTTAGGGCGTGTTGGAGCACAAAGGACAACATGGCCATCCAATGCAGCTGAGGAAGTCTCCAGGTGTAACGACTTTTCATGCCACTGGACCCAGGCTTCCAACACTGAGAGAGTGGGACTGTCTCTGTGCATTGGCTTTTCCACTTAAATCTTCATGCACAGGTGTCTTTGTGCACAAAAACACACAAAGACAATCGTCATCCTCGGTTACTGAGAGACTACTACCAAATGATAATTATGAAATGTAAAGTTTAATCATTGGAAATCTTGGTGGGTCATTAGGATGATATGAATTCAGCACAATAAAATTCTATCACATTTATATACTCTAAGTTTTTCATACATTTCCCAATTTATAGATATTTTTTCAGATTCCCATCCCTTGCCATCTCAAAAAAACATTTTTATATATACTTAGAGTTTATTTTATCTAGGATTCATCTGATGCTCAATGTACCCTTTGTTTCTCCTTCCCTCCTTCTTACCTTCTATTTTCCCCTTTAGAGAAATGAATTTTTATTCCCAACTGAGAATATTTATCATTTTTTGATCAGATGAGAGGGAAACTCAAATATCAACTCTTCCCTGAACCCTCATCTTGTTTGTATAGATATCTATTTGTCATTTTTTTTATGTGAGTATCATTTTCCCTATTCTTTTCCTTTCCTTCTAAGAATATTTCTCTTCCTCTTTCTCTCCATTCTTTTTTTTTAATATTATCAAGACATTAGAATCATTCATTCCCAGACATTCTCTAATTGGTATCTATGAAGATTGGATTTGGCTATCTCCTGATTGTAACAATGAAGATACTTAGCTCTTTCTTGATTTTGAAGATCAAATTGTAGTCACCTGATTGTAACAATGAAGGTACTTAGCTCTTCTTTTATTGGGAAGATTGAATTGTAACACCTGATCTATTTTTAGATTTTAATCCCTAAAAGTGTTAACTCAGTATTTGAAGTAGACCTACCCATTTTAATCTACAAAAAGGTAACTAACTACTAAAGGTGTGAACTAATAACAAAAGATGTGATATAACCAAAAAAAGTATAATCTAACCAAAAAAGGTGTGAACACCCATTCATATATTGAGTGGGAATTCCTGGAAAAGAGCTTCTGCTGTGATTGGTAGATGTGAAATTTAGAGGAGATCAAACAAGAGAAAAAAGATCCTTAAATAGAGGAAACAAAGACACACAAGATATAGATTAAAAAAAAAATCTCTCTTGGAGTTGGACTGGAGGATCAGTCTTTTGAGCTTGGAGTGAAGAAGAGTAACTTGGATGCATATTTTTCTCTCAAACATTTTCTTTCTAATATATACACTCTCTTACAGACACAGTATGTACACATATATGGATATGTATGTGTGTATATTCACTATTTCTCTTAACTTTCTTGATCTGTATTTCTGTATATGTATAACTTCATTTCTTCCAGAAATTCCACTTGACTTTATGCACAAACTGTGTTTTTCTCATAGGCAGTGCTCATCTTTCTCTTCTTTATTAGTGTATTGAGCATCCATGATCATTGTGGGTGGGGAGAGGGGGGAGGTTGTCCATTCTTGTCCATTCTTCCAGTTTATTTCCTAACTTTAAACTTCATGGTGTAAAGGAGCTCTCCATACTTTTTGAGGGAAGGCTCAGCAATGCTGGTCCTGATGCAATCTTGGAATATGAAGTGTTGTGTTGTTAGAGAGTCTCTGGGGCAGACCAGGGATTTGCAAAATTTCAGTGCTCCCAAAAGATTGCAAACTGGGGCAAAATCTGACTTTTTCTGAACTTTGTGAGTTTTTGAATTGTGTTTGGATGTGTGAAAACAGAGTTCTGCTAGACTTTGCACTACCGGCTAGTTAGAAAGCTCTATTAGTTCAAAGTGGCAGAATTGTAGGCTTCTATTTGGTCTGAGTTTCCTGTCTTTATTATTTCTCTATAAGCTGGGCTGGATGTTTGAAGTGAGATCCTGATCTAAGCTTGAGACCTGAGTCACATCCCTGCTATTGCTATCCTCTGAACTTCTCCTTTCTTCCTATACCTCTGATAGATTTTCCTGGGAAAAATAATGCTACTGACTAGCCATCTCAGGACAGCCTGGGTGACATTTTCACTATCCTTTATAACTACAGTCCAGAATGTGGCAATGGGCAACAAATTTCCTGGTTGGCATTTGTCCCAATTTTGGTGCCATAATATGGGTCTGGGGATGCCCCAGTATGGGTTTTGTGCCAGTATACAGCCTTTCCCAGGTCTTTGTTTGCTCTGCAGGTATGTGTGCTTCTGCCTAGACCTTATCTCTGGTGACTGATTACATCTCTGTCTCCTTACATCTTGCCTGAATAAAATGGGTCCTTGACTCTTCCTGGAAATGTCTATCAAAATTTGGAATGTACATTTTATAGATCTGTTTGGTTCAGTTGTTGATGGGAGGTCACCCACATTGCTTCCTTCGACTCATCCATCTTAACTTTGTCTCTTGCAACATAATTTTAAAATTGATCTATTATTTTTTCTCTATTACTTTCTTAAGCTTATTTAATAAAAAAGATAAAAAATCAAATTGTGATTTGTACCATTTGTTAATTTCTGAGATGCAAATGCTCACACAGAATGTTTAATTATCAGGTCTCATGGAATCTTATGAGCTGGTTCCAGCATGCCTCCAAATGCTATTTATAAAGCATTCTAAATGTGTAATATTCATCATTGCTCTTAACTTTCTTGATCTGGATTTCCTCTAAAATGAGGATGTTGGATATGATGTCTGAAGTCCCTTCCACCTCTAAATCACTGATCCATTGAAATTCAAAGGAAAAAAATAATATATTTGTTTCCTCTGTATTAGTAAAACACATTCCCGGAAGACAATAATCATATCTTCTTTTCCAGAATAATCTGGAATTTTAGAGTTTTAAAGCTGGTCTTAGAGATTATCTAGTCCAACTCCATCACTGCCCCAGTGGGAAAGCTGATTTCATCCTCCCCTATCTCCTTATCACTGGGGATCTTATCTCATGTAAAGTAGTCACTCAGTAAATAGCTTAGGCACATGAACTGAAAAGTGCACTTTGAATGACTCTGAGACTCCCTTAAAATCTATTTTGAGTTATTGCAATTACTTGTATTACAATTCTTCATTTATCCTATCCTTAGAAACACACTCAAACACCCCTTAAAGTACCTTGAGGCTTGGCAATTCATGAAACTATGGCCTTTAATATCTTCCCAACACCCTAACAAAAGACTACAAGATACTTGTAAAAGTTCACATTCCCAGGGTGATTTTTTCCCCCAGCAAATAGCAGTGTTCAAGAATAGTTGAGCTCCCCAGTGGTTTGGTTGGTTGATCTTCTAGTCATCTTTTAGCCACAAGCCAAGGGGATATTGGCAAACATTGTTCAGTACAAAATAAAGTAATAATCTTTATAAGAATGTCTACACACAACTAAACCTGTAGGGTCTTAAGAACCACAAAGTGATTGTGAACATAGGTCTCCTGGGTTAATAGCTGGGAATCAAATGCATTAGAAAGTCCAGGAGGAAGGGACTGATAAGAAACAGTCTTTGTTCCTCTGGATATAGAAATACTTAAGATAAAACTAGAGTACATTTTAGAGTGTGGCCGAGTTGAACTACAGAGTAAAACATGAAGTGAATATTGAAAAGAACAGCAGGGAAGCAGTTTTGATTTTCGTCGAAGACTCAGTTTTTGAACTTCAAAAATAAATTATTTTTCTGCTCATTTTAATGGTTCTGAAGTTTCATGCTTTTTATTCACTAGCACTGCATAGGCTTGTTTAGATTTTCCTTTTTAAAAAGTCATGCAGTGTGCCTAAATCTAGATCTAGATTTTTTTAATAGAAGAAAACAAAATCTGTTGAAAACAATCAGTCAAGTTTGTTTTGCTCCTGAGGTATTCTACAAGTAAGAAATTACAGATTAATGGATCATCTGAAAGCTAAAATAACTCTCCTGCCTGTAGATAGAAACATAGATTCCACATTGGAATAGAACTTGGAGGTCATGTAGTCCAACCTTCTCATCTTAAAGATAAGGAAACTGAGGTCCAGGGACTGATTAACTACTTAGCAAAGACACTACAAATGGAAAGCCACAGAACCTGAATTTAGCCAATATTTTGCAACTCTGGAAGCTATATTCTTTCTCTTGCACCATCCTAGTTCCCAGATTTGAGATTTTAAATGCAAATAAATTCAATTCAAATGTTCCTCCCAGAAATGTTAATTAACCCTTTTTTCTGACCAAATATAAAAGGTAAATTCCAAATTCTATAATCGAGAAGCATCATAGTTCGTGTTTATAGTACCATAGCCTGAGATAGAGAACCTATGTGAGGAAGACCTCAGTTCTGTGGTTTTAAAAATTAATAATCTATAACTATTATATTTTATAAAGTCTTATTAATAATAACAAAAACAAAAGAACTGCTTGACTTCAGCCCGATTGTAGGTTCAAAAGAGAGTGAGGGAGGAGTTACAGCTACTTAAATACAATTACACAAAACATGGGGACTCAGAAAAATAGAATTCTTGGAAAAACTAAGGGAATTCTGGGAGATGAAGTTCAAAGGCTCAAAATCTCCATTTATATATATATATATCTATATATATATATATATATATATATATATATATATATATATCACCCCTCTGATCCTATTGGGAAACCAGTTTCCCCAAAAGGATCATGAAAACACAATCAACCTAAAGATTACAATAATTTGTGGATAAAAGGAAAAGAGAACAAAACCAATGATTACTAGGTTGACAAAAAGTCCATTTGGGGGCAGTCCCCTTTGGCATAAGAGTATACATTCAAAGCAAAGGCATTTCAACACCCAATAGTTCCAGTCACACCCAAAAGTTCACTCTGGATCTTCTGGTGAAGCATGTGGTCTCTGCAGGCATCTATCTTCATGCGGCATTCTGGATTCTGGAAAGCAGCAAATTTCTTATCCTAATATTGCTCAAATTTAAATTAAAGTTCACAACAATAACTTAGCCCCCCTGAGATGAATAATAACAAACACAGGGATCACTCAATGATTCATGGCTGAGTCATGAAGTATACGAATCAATTTGCAAAAGAAAATAAAAAACATGAAAAAATCCAAATAAAAGATAAAAATAGCTTGTGGATATAAAACAAAATGTAAAAGTCTCATGTCTAAAAAAAATCTAAGTAAAGGAAAAACCAATGTATAACAGGTGCTTGAGTCAGGGCCCAATTAAAATGATTTAAGCAGTGATGCATTTACCCAATCAGTAATCAGGACTATAGAAAGTTTGCTACACTATGAAAGACAGAAAAGGGACTGGATTATAGAAGCCAGGTAGGAGCCAAATTTGAGATACTTGGTAGAATGTGGGACAAGGAAGACCTCCCTTTAACACAAGTCAAACAGTCGCAACCTTGAACCCCAAACAAGTTCAAGTCCTCTTGTCATGGCTTAACATTTACATCAATCCTATCAAGATTGGTTGGTCTCTTTGACCTTGTGCTCTATTGGCACTATGCAGTTTAGCTTTGTGCTTCTTTGGCACTGCGCAATGACTTTTTTTGTATTCTCTTGTCCTGGAATCAGACAGAATCATTAAGCAAAGTCCCATAATTTTTTAAACAATGAATGACATCATTTTTTATAGTCTAAAGCTTTTTGGGTATGCATTAATATTAGAACAAATGTATTTAAAACATATTACATAAAAATAAAAATAAATTAAAGAAAAATTTTCTCAATACTGTTGACATGTGCTTCAAATACAAAAAGGAGAGAAAAAATAAAACTCAGACACTATATTGTACATGCAATAAAAATCAAAGGTTTTTATTAAGTTTTAAAAATAAAAAATATATAGCTTAAAATCAGTGACACACTTTGTTAACCATGTGCAAGTACAAAATGATTTTCAGAATAAAACAATAACATAGTATATAATGAGCATTCAAAGTAGTACCAAAGTCTCCAAAATTTGCAATAGCCCAGTTAATTACAATAGCAAACAAACCCACTATCATATTTCAAATAAGTTGCTGTATGACATAAAAAAAACTTTTAACTGATAAATATCACAATTTTTTACAGATGTAGCAAATCTTTCCACCTTGGCAAATATATTTTTAAACAAAATAAAACTTATTTGGGTCTAGATCATCATTAAGAAATCTAGATTTGTTCTGCTGGAAGTAAATTGAAATGAAGAGTTTTGCAGGAGCTTTTTCTAGCTTCCTGAATACATATAAACATCTTGGTAGGAATAGTTCTTTGTTTCTCTAACTTTAATACAACATTCTTTATAATATACATATATATAGATATATATAGATATATATAAAATAACATCCATTCAGAAACCACTAGTTATGTAAAATTATTTCTAAAGACACTTTAAAATTACAATTAAATTCTTAGCTTATTAAATTCTCTTAAGGTTGTATATAACTTTTAACCAGTTTTGTTGAAATCCATCCATCATCATCCATGTAACAATTAACAAAGACAACACATGATCTTCAATGGATCTAGTGACAAGGGTATTAGGCAAGATGTTCATGGGCTTATACAGTGATATTTTGTTCTTCAGCAGAGGTAAAGGTACAAATTAAAAATCAATATAGGCGGGGGCAGCTGGGTAGCTCAATGGATTGAGAGCCAGGCCTAGAGATGGGAGGTCCTAGGTTCAAATCTGGCCTCAGCCACTTCCCAGCTGTGTGACCCTGGGCAAGTCACTTGACCCCCATTGCCTAGCCCTTACCACTCTTCTGCCTTGGAGCCAATATACAGTATTGACTCCAAGATGGAAGGTAAGGGTTAAAAAAAAAAAAGATCAATATAGGCAAAGCATTATAGCTTAAAATGGTTCAGTATAACAGAAAGATATTGAGTAAATTAAAACAGATGAACTTAAAAAAATTTAAACCTTAAAGCAATCAGTAAATACAATAATATAAAACAATGAGGAGGTGTAGACAGGAGATGCAGTCAAAATCCTTTTCACCAATCCCAATAGACTTGTTCGGTATTATAGGAGGAGAATAAACTCAAAATAGTTAGCAATAAGCTTCCAGGTCTCTTTTAAAGTTTCCTTTCCCTCACCCAGTATTTATTATCCATTTAGATTTCATTTGTTAGAGGTCTGAATTTCCTCATAGAAGCACAGGGCAGAATTTCCACTCTGCATGTTGAGAGCAGTTAGGACCTTTAGAGCTTTGTCAAAATATTTCAGGTTGGTTTGTAGCATAAGCAGCCTAGATTGTGGCATATTCTTGAGGAGAGAGAAATAAAGTGGGAAATCTCCAAAGAAAATAAAAAGTCCCAGGATAAGAGAATTTTTTTTATAATACTGGCTTTTTAATGACTCCCCCCAAGTCACATAGTATATATGTGTCAGAGGTAAGACTTGAATACAAATCTTCCTGATTCTGAGGCTACATATAGATAACTTCTCTTTCTGTGTGTATATCACCAAAAGAGATCATTCAGAATCAGACATATTTACCTCTGAAGAAGCCCTGTCACCAACTCAGTAAATTTTTTACTCTATCAATATTTCCTCTCTGATAGAGATATTAAACAATATTATGTTCTACTAAGCCCAAAAGTTTAGTCATTATCTTAGCTTTCTTTCATAATACAGTACAGCCAAAGGTGTGCTGGTAAGCATTTAACAATCAATTCTCTGAAAAGAAATGTAATGATTTTTACATGGTGGCTCACTTCCCCCTCTCCACCATGGCTGAGGATATTTTTCCCATCACCTACCCCTCTACCCAGCAGCCTAATGGGAGAGCTTCTTCCCTCCTCTGTCTGAGGTAAGGGGGCAGCTAACAGTTGGCATCAGGGTACAGTTTGGGCAGTAGGTCTCTAAAAGTTTCACCATCACTGCTCTAGAATATCCCCTATACACAGGGACCTAGCTTTACTTGATAACTTCTAAATACAAAGAATATACTGCTCCTCAAAGGAGTACATTCCCTTTCTGATACTCATAAAAATTAGAAAGGTACTTTTCCCCTTTATAGTGAGCAGATATTTGCACTAGTGAAACATTGAACTCAATGATTTTGGGACAATCTAATCCTTCTTCTACATTATAACAATGATTCACTTGCAGTGGTCACATTCTTCCAAAATCTCTTTTGCAGGACAAAAAAGCTCTATTTAAATGATTCATTAATTCTTTGGGTATTATTATTCAGTTAGGAATAAATATATGTGATTTTACTATTTAAAAAAACTATGCTGCCATTTTTTCCCTAATCATATAATGGAAACTTATTTTCAGATGCCTTGTTGAATTCCACTGATACCAATATATTATAGATCAATATTATTACAAAAGAAAATAAGCACATTCAGCATGATTAGTTCTTAATTAACCCATTCTGACTCATGGAAATAACCTCATTTATTTTCTAAATACTTATAAAATCTCATTTAATTTAATACATCTAGATTTTTTGCAACAATTGGCATCAAACCCACTGGAATATAGTTTGAAAAATCTACTATATTCAACTTTTGGAAATTTTAACTTTCCTAAGTCTATCCCTACCAGACATTGCTCCTTTTTCACATTCATCCTAAATCACCTGTTAGTGCTTTTATTTTTTCCTGTTATTTTAAAATCTTGGCTTCACTGATAAACTCTCTATATAGCCACTGTAAGCATTTTAGACTCTTTCCTCCCTTCTCTTTCCCTTCAGAATGATTTACAAATGAATTATGAAATTGTCCTCCTTGAGATCCTTCTGATGAGATCTTGCTTATTTAGAGTCTCAGGCCAAAGACTTCTCCCTGTAATTTATTTGAACCTTTTAAAATCTATTCTCTAAAACTTAAATATAAAAAAGTTAGACAATTTTCAACATTTTTCTTCTTTACCTATTACATGTCCTAGAAGGGTATTCATATATAAAAACCTCTTGATCCTTTTAGAATTCTTTAAATCCCCTCTCCCAAAAGGCATTACATGACACCTACCTGCACTGAAATTTGTTTGCTCCTTTTTTAGCTCATTTGCTTACCAGCCTTGTGTTATCTTCCTCTGGTTCTAGCCCTATCATCTTCTTAATACCTCAGTGTTCTGTATCATCCTTGATTTTACTGTACATTCCTGCTTCTATGAAATACATTAAAAAGGTGAAACAAGAGTAATCTCATCTCAGCATTCTAAAGGTTCCTAATATGAATAATTCATCCCTATTAAAACTAGTCATTTACCCCTATCATTTGGTAATTCTAAAAACCCATACCCAACCCATGGGAAAAAAAAACACTCTTCATCACCATTGCAATAAATTTAAGGTATATATTTATTATATCAATTTTTTATATAAATGGTAAGGTATGAAATCTTAATAATAGTCATGAAAATATAAAGTCAAGATGGCTAATAATTCTTCCTTATTCTCATATTTATTTAAACCTTAAAAAAATGGATTCAGGAGGCAGCTGGGTTGCTCAGTGGATTGAGAACCAGGCCTAAAGACAGGAGGTTCTAGGTTCAAATCTGGCCTCAGCCACTTCCTAACTGTGTGACCCTGGGCAAGTCACTTGACCCCCATTGCCTAGCCCTTACCACTCTTCTGCCTCGGAGCCAATACACAGTATTGACTCCAAGATGGAAGGTAAGGGTTAAAAAAAATTTTTTTTAAATGGATTCAGATAAGACTTCTGGAATGATCATAACTATTTTGCATTTGAATAGATTATTCTTATTATGTTCAATAATTACATCATTGTATATTCCTTTCACTCCAACTTATTAAGTCTATAACTTGTTAGTCTTCAAAACTCCAGATCTTTTGTAGGATACCTTTGAAAGATGGATCTCATATTAACAACTCATGATTCTTGTAGAATAGTGATTATCTAGTAGATGCTTTCAACCACTGATTTTCTATACATTAGCATATCAAAATTTTGGGAAATACACATTCCTGTTCTAACTTTCCCCATTTTTGGATTATAAGAAAAGCCTTCAACGATTGTGAAGCTTTTAAACAAAACTATAAGACAACACCAACAAAAAAAATAAACATATTTCACATCTTACATTCTCTGAACCATTATTTTGCTATGCAGAAACTCAGCTGCAGACTATCATTTGGAAAAGGCTGCTCTATCCCAGCCATTTTTTATTAAGGGTAACTGAGGTACGAACACTAATTCTCCCAAAAATTCAGCTAAAAGGTAAAAGAATGAAACTGATTCTCTTGTCTCTTAGGCCTGCTACTTTAATTCATTTAGAACTGATTTCATTCCTTTTGGCTAAAGGAATATGGGTTGATGTTAATTTGCATGGCTGCTTTAGCAGTAATATTCATTAAGTCCATTAAATTTCAGAGCAATGTCCAAAAAAACAACAGTTTTTACTTTCCTCCATACCGAAATGTTGTAATAAGAAACTCCAGGATTTGATCAGTGATTTCACAGTTCTTGTTCTGTCAAACAATCACACTGTGAGAGATCCTACAAGTCAGATTCATTGGAAGACTTTTTTCCCTCATGCAAGGCTAATATTGGATAACGTGTAAGTGCATTCATTCATCTCACCATTAACACATTGGCAGCTTGACTTCATTCCTCTACATAAGAAGCAGCTGGATGTTATATAGTATTAGGATATCATTTTGTATATAACTATATGCGTCAGAATACATATATACAAATATACTATATATACATATATACAAATTGGTATCCTAATACTGTGTAACATACATAGGTGTGTGTGTGTGTGTGTGTGCGCATGTACGTGTGTGTATAAAAGTCCAGTTACCTTCTTCTATGGGGAATTCCTGATATGGAAACTACTATAATAATGCTGATCATTTCAATTCAATAAGCTTGCATTTATTCGATGTCTACTATGTATTAGGATAGATAGTATTTGGGGATGATACAAAAATAAATGTTAAAAAAGTCTTTGACTTAAAAAAAAAACAACAATGTTATATTCTCCCTGGGCACTATGGTACAGAAATAAGTGAATAAAACTATATGAACAATTATAACTGCATAATGGGTCAACAAGGTTTTTTAGAATCTCAGAAAGTAGCCAGGAACATTGATTTGTTAATCATTTGCTTGATCACACAATCAGTTGTAACCGGGACAAGGATTTTTTAATTTCTTTGTTTGTTTTTACATAATGTTTTTTTTAGAATATTTCTCCCATGATTACATGGTTATACATGTATCATTGTTCAAAACCTATTTCTATGTTATTCATATTTGCAGTAGAGTGATCTTTTAACACCAAAAACCCTAATTGTATCCCTGTCATATTACATGATTGATCATACATTTTGTTTTGTTTATTTTCTGTGTTTCTGATCCCACAGTTCTTTTTCTGGATGTTGACAACATTTTTTTCTCCTAAGATCCTCTGGATTGTCCTAGGTCATTGCATAGCTGCTAGTAGAAAAGTCTATTACATTCAATTGTACCACACTGTATCCTACTCTGTATACAATGTTCTCCTGGTTCTGCTCCTTTCACTCTGCATCAATACTTGGAGGTCTTTCCAGTTCACATGGAATTCCTCCAGTTTATTATTCCTTTCAGCACAATAGTATTCCATCACCATCAGATACCATAATTTGTTCAGCTATTCTCTAATCAATGGATAACCTCTCATTTTCCAAAATTTTTCCACCACAAAGAGTGAAGTTATAATTATTTTTGTATGAGTCTTTTTTCCTTATTATCTCTTTGGGGTACAAATCCAGCAGTGGTATGGCTGGGTAAAAGGGTAGGTATTCTTTTAAAGACCTTTGTGTTTATTTCCAAATTACCTTCCAGAATGGTTGGACTAATTCATAACTCTACCAGCAGTGTATTAGTGTCCCAGTTTTGCCACATCCCCTCCAACATTTATCACTTTACTTTGCTGCCATATTGACCAATCTACTAGGTATAGGTGGTACCTCAGAGTTGTTTCAATTTGCATTTTTCTAATCAGGAGGGATTTAGAACATTTTTTCATGTGCTTATTGATACTTTTTATTTCATCATGTGAAAAGTGCCTATTCATGTCTCATGACAAATTGTGGATTGAGGAATAGCTTGATTTTTTGTAAATTTGACTTAGTTCCTTATATATTTGGGAAATTAAACCTTTGTCAGTGAGTTTTGTTATAAAATTTTTCTCCCAGTTTGGTGTTGTCCTAATTTTTGTTGCATTGGTTTTATTTGTACAAAAACATTTTAATTTGATAGAATCAAAGTCATTCATTTTACATTTTGTAATGTTCTCTATCTCTTGTTTGGTCTTAAATTGCTTCCTTTCCCACAGATCTGACAGGTATACTAGACTATGTTCACCAACTTTATTTATGACTTTACTCTTTATATTTGTCATTTACCCATTTTGAATTTATCTTGGTATAGTTTGTAAGATGTTGATCTAAACCTAATTTTGGGGGCAGGGTTTTTAAATAATAATTCCTTATTTTTTTCCAAATTACCTATAAATACATTTTTAAATATTCTTTGTGATTTTTGTGATTCATGCTTTTCTCTCTCCCTCCTGACCCCTCCCCAATGAAGGCAGGCAATAAGCTATATACATTTTATCACACAAGACATATTCCCATATTCATCATATTGTAGAATAATATACATATTGATATTAGAGAAAGTTCATGGAGGAAATAAAGTAAAGATGATATCTTTCAATTGCTATTCAGACTCTATATGTTCCTTCTATGGTGGTCTCCCTGTATCCTCTATTTTGTGCATGCTAGTTTCTCAGGATTTCACTTTTTGTATCTGTCTGCTTTTCTCCACTCCCACAGCTTCTGCCCTGAAGGAAGCCCAGCTTATAGAATGTCTTCCTGTTCAGTCCATTCTTCAGAAAGAAATCATCTTTATTTTTTCTAAAATACATGTAAATTTTGGGTGCCCACATGGTGAGATGAGCCCATATCTCATAAATAGTATAGAACTGGATAACTAAACAACTCCCCTATGCCCCTTGGCCCAGGTTAATAACATTGGAGTAAAACATTATCTCTGGGATCTTGAACTGATAGCATTAGAGAAGAAACACCTCAATCGATCTCCTCAACTACTTAGCGTACCATAGAGGGGATTCTAGATAAAAAGTCTATACATCTTTCAAATATCATGGGAATCTCAATAGATCCCTCATGCAGGTTTTCCTTGAACCTGGAATACTGGACCTCTTCGAACCCCTTGCTTTCTTCAAAGCACCTTATGGGGGATATTTTCTATATAATTTCTTCTCTGATCTCCCAATATGTTAGTGTTTTCATAAATATATTTCCCAGGTTTTACTTAACTTATTTAATGTATTCTCCTCTAAGAATGTCAGTTTTCAAGAAGGAAAGGGACTGGTTTTCACTTCTTTGTTTTTTGTCTTTGGAAGTGATTTTGAACAGAATAGACACTAGGCAAATACATAGGGCATTAAAGTGATTTGAATATATTATGTCCAACAGTTCTTCCTGGATCCTTCATTGTTTTGAGAAGGTAACTCTACATTATCCAAAGCCTTATCAGCAGAACACATGCTCTAACATATCCAAGCAAGGAAAATAGGATCAATATCACACATTGCTTCTCTGAGGCCAGTTTCAATATCAGCCCAATAACATTAACGAGGAGAGCCTCAAGTTTATGACTTTTTAAAAATGTCATTGAGAGGTGGAGTCAAAATGGCGGCCTAGAAGGAATAGAAGTTCAGACCTCTGAATACCCTTCCTCACCTATCACAAACCAATCCAAGGGGACTAAAAATCAAACCTAACAAGACAGAGCCAAGGAACCCTCCTGCTGGACTCAATTTAAAAGGTATGCCCCACCAAAAGCCAGAAACTGAGAACACTCGGACTTAAAGAGAAGGCAGAAGGAATGTCCCAGGACGCCTGGCCAGAGCTGTGGAGATCCTCGACATTTGCTCCAACCTTGCAGGAGGTGTTTACCTCAGAGCACACGCAGCCCAACCAAGATGAACTTAATCCCTTCAAAAGTCTTCAGAACTCAGGGAAGTCCAGGCTCTACACCCTCCCTCATTGTCTGCTGGACTTTAATCCAATCAAAAACTTCCAGAGGACAGGGAAGCTCAAACCCCCAACATTCCTCCCCCAGAGACTGCACCAAGAGATCTTCTGTCAAAGTTCCAAGAGGGGAGGCTGACAGAAGCCCCCAAAACCAAAAAAAAAATGAGAGGAGCAAGAGCACAGACAAATACAGGGAGCAAAGAAGGGGTGGATATGAGCAAATAACAGGAAAAAAAGAAAGAAATTACAACAGATAGCTTCTATACAGTGAAAGGAACAGAGGGGGAGGGATAAGCAAATGATAAATCAGAAATCCCAGCAAATTGGATACAGACTTTGGAAGAACTCAAAATGCAATTCAAAACACAATTAAGAGAAGCTGAAGTCAATTGGGACAAGAATTTTAAAAACTAAGATAAGTCATTGGAAATAGAAAATAGTCAAACAGCTGGAAAATGAGGCAAAGGAGATGAAATTTTAGGCAAAGAAAATGAACGATGAGACAAAGGAGATGAAAGATGAGGCAAAGAAAATGAAAGATGAGGCAAAGGATATGAGAGATGAGGTAAAGAGAATGAAAGATGACCTCCAAAGAAAATCAGACCAGAAGGGGGAGGATGACCAAAAAGCCAGGAATGAAATCCAGTCTTTAAGAACCAGAATACAAGAACTAGAAAAAAAACCAAAATAATGAAAAAAAATGAGGAAAATATCAAACATCTCATTCACAAAACAGGATTTAGAAAATTGTTCAAGGAGAGACAATTTAAAAATCATTGGTCTACCAGAAGAACATGACAAAAGAAAAAGACTGGAAATACTACAATACTACAATACTACAGGAAATTATTCAAGAAAACTGCCCCGATATTCTAGAACAAGAGGGAAAAGTGGAGATTGAAAGAATCCACAGATCATCTCCTGTATTTAATCCCCAACTGACAATACCCAGGAATGTTATAGCCAAATTCAAGAACTATCAGACCAAAGAAAAGATATTACAAGCTGCCAAGAAGAAGTCATTTAGATACCATGGAACCACAGTGAGGATAATGCAGGATCTGGCTACATCCACACTGAAGGACCGAAAGGTATGAAATATGATATTCTAGAAAACAAGGGAACTGGGTCTGCAACCAAGGATCAACTACCCATCAAAACTGAATGGATCAACTACCCATCAAAACTGAATATATTCTTACTGGGGAAAGTATGGTCATTAAACAAAATAGAAGAATTCCAAGAATTTGCAGAGAAAGGACCAGAACTGAACAGAAAATTTGACATCCAAGGATAGAACTCAGGAGAATCATCAAAAGGTAATTAAAAAAGAGGGAAAAAAGAAAAAAACAAAACAAAACAAAATTTAAGAGACTCAATAAGTTAAAATGACATGTATCCCTATAAGAAAAGAGGTCATTGGTAACTCTTAAAAACTTTTATCACCTGGGCAGCTAGAAGAATTACACTTAGAGGGAACAGTGACAAACTGTCTTGGATGAAAGGACAAGAGATAGTTATAGAGATATATGCATGCATAAATACACATACATGTGTGTGTATATATATATGTATAAATAAAACTAGAGCTAAAAAGGCAGGTTAATACTGAAAGAAATTGGAAAAGAAACAAATGGGGGTAAATTCATATGTCACAAAGAAGTTCATGGCAGGATGGGGGAGAATATCAATACACTGGAAGAAAGAGGTTGGAGATAGGAAATACTCAACACATACGTGCTTTGAAATTGACCCAAAGAGGGAAGAACAATCCAGTCCATTGGGACAAAGAATAGATTTGTACCCTAGAGGGGAGTAGAAGGGTAATAAATGGACTGGTGGGGAGGGAAGCAGTACAAAGGAAGGAGAGGGTGGGGGGTAATTTTAGAAAGACTACAGGGAAAATAAGGGGGTGAATAAGAAGGGAGGGGGGTAGAAAGGGAAATAAAATAAAGGTGGGAACTAGGGGGACTGATTAAAAACAAACAGTGGTGTAGAAGGACATAGGGAAAGAAGAAAAGGCAGGACCAGGAGTAGAAATCAAAATGCTGGGAAATACACAGCTAGTAATAATAACTCTGAATGTGAATGGAATGAAATCACCCAGAAAATGTAAGCAAATAGCAGAGTGGTTTAGAATCCAAAACCCTACCATATGCTGTCAACAAGATATACACATGAGGAAGGTAGATACATCTAGGTTGAAAGTTGAAAGTAAGATGATGGAGCCAAATCTACTGGGCATCAACTGATAAAAAGAAGGGAGGAGTTGCAATCATGATATCTGACAAAGTCAACATAAAAATAAATCTAGTTAAAAGAGATAGAGAAGGTAATTACATCCTGATAAAATCAGTATAGACAATGAGGAAATATCTGTGCTCAACATGTATGCACCAAATGGCATAGCATCCAAATTTCTAAAGGAGAAACTAGAGGACATCAATGATGAAATAGACAGAAAAACTATACTAGTGGGAGACCTGAACCTTCCTCTATCTGAACTAGATAAATCAAACAAAAAAAAAATAAGAAAGAGGTAAGAGAAGTGAATGAAAGCTTAGAAAAATTAGAGTTAGTTGGAGAAAAATAAATAGGGACAAAAAAGGAATATACCTTCTTTTCAGCAGTACATGGTACATTCACAAAAATTGACCATGTGTTAGGGCATAGAAACATTGCAAACAAGTACAAAAGAAAAGAAATAATAAATGCAACCTTCTCAGACCAAAATGCAATGAAAATAATAATTGGTAAGGGTAGATGGAGAGGTAAATAAAAAATTAATTGGAAATTAAACAATAAGATTCTCCAAAACTGATTAGTTAAAGAACAAATTGTAGAAACAATAACTTCATTGAAAAAAATGACAATGATGAGACATCCTTTCCAAACCTATGGGATGCAGCCAAAGCAGTACTGAGGGGGAAATTTATATCCTTGAGATCATATATTAACAAATTAAGAAGGGGAGAGGTCAGTGAATTGGGCATGCAAATAAAAAAAAAAACTAGAAAGTGAACAAATTAAAAATGCTCAAATGAAGACTAAATTAGAGATCCTAAAAATCAAAGGAGAAATAAATAAAATTGAATGTCAAAGAAATATTGATTTAATAAATAAGACTAGAAACTGGTACTTTGAAAAAAACAAATAAAATAGACAAAGTAATGGTAAGTCTAATTAAAAAAAGGAAAGAAAAAACCAAATTGACAGTATCCAAGACGAAAAGTGAGATCTCACCTCAAATGAAGAGGAAATTAAGGCAATCATTAAAAACTACTATGTCTAATTATACAGCAAAAATATGGTAATCTAGGTGATATGGATAAATAGTTACAAAAATATAAATTGCCTAGACTAACAGAGGAAAAAATAAATTACCTAAACAAACACATATCAGAAAAAGAAATTGAACAAGCTATCAAATAACTTGATAAGAAAAAATCCCCAGGTCCAGGTGGATTCACAAATGAATGCTATCAAATATTCAAAGAACAACTAATCCCAATATTATATAAACTATTTGACAGAATAAGCAAAAAAGGAGTTCTACCAAATTCATTTAACGACACAAACATGGTACTGATCCCAAAACAGATAGGTCAAAAACAGAGAAAGAAAATTATAGGCCAATCTCCCTAATGAATATAGATGCAAAACTCTTAAATAGGATACTAGCCAAAAGACTCCAGCAAGTGATCACAAGGGTTATTCACTATGACCAGGTAGGATTCATACCAGGATTGCAAGTATGGTTCAATATTAGGAAAACCATCCACATAATTGACCATATTAACAAGCAAACTGACAAAAATCACATGATTATCTCAATAGATGCAGAAAAAGCCTTTGATAAAATACAACACCCATTTCTACTGAAAACACTAGAAAGTATAGGAATAGAAGGGTTGTTCCTAAAAATAACAAACAGTATATACCTAAATCCATCAGCAAACATCATCTGTAATGGGGATAAACTAGATCACTTCCTAATAATAAGATCAGGAGTGAAACAAGGATGCCCATTATCAACTGTATTATTTAACATTGTACTGGAAACACTAGCAGTAGCAATTAGAGAAGAAAAATAAATTGAAGGTATTAGAATTGCTATCACTCTTTGCGGATGATATGATGGTTTACTTAAAGAATCCTAGAGAATCAACCAAAAAGGTAGTCTAAAAAATCAACAATTTTAGCAAAGTTGCAGGATATAAAGTATACCCGCATAAGTCATTTCTATATACCTCAAGCATTTCTATATACCTCCAACTCATTTCAGCAGTAATAATTAGAAAGAGAAATTCCATTTAAAATTCCCCTAAACAATATAAAATACTTAGGAATCAATCTGCCAAGACAAACACAGGAACTATATGAACACAACTATAAAACACTCTCCACACAATTAAAATTAGATCTAAACAATTGGAAAAACATTTATTGTTCATGGGTGGGATGAGCTAACATAACAAAATGACCATCCTACCCACATTCATCTATTTATTTAGTGCCATATCCATTGAACAACCAAAAAGTTTTTTTTTTTTTTACTGTGTTAGAAAAAAAAAACAACATAGCAAAGTTCATTTGGGAGAACAAAAGATCAAGGATATGCAGGAAACAAAAAGGAAAGGAAGGAGGATTTGCAGTCCCAGATCTCAAACTATACTATAAACAGTGGTTATCAAAACAATTTGGTACTGGCTAAGAGACAGAATAGAGGATCAGTGGAATAGACTTGGGGTAAATGACCTCAGCAAGATAGTCTATGATGAACCCAAAGATCCCAATTTTGGGGACCAAAACCCACTTTTTGATAAAAACTGCTGGGAAAATTGGAAGACAGTATGGGAGAGATTAGGTTTGGATCAACATCTCACACCCTACAACAAGATAAACTCAGAATGGGTGAATGACCTGAATATAATGAAGGAAACTATAAGCAAATTCGGCGAACTCAGAGTAGAATACTTGTCAGATCTTTGGGAAAGGAAAGACTTTAAAGTCAAGCAAGAGCTAGGAAAAAACCACAGAATGTAAAATAAATAATTTTGATTACATCAAATTAAAAAGTTTTTGTACAAACAAAACAAATGCATCCAAAATTAGAAGGGAAACAAGAAATTGGGAAATAATTTTCATTACCAAAACCTCTGACAAAGGTCTAATTACTCAGTTTTATAAAGAGCTAAACCAGCTGACAAAAAATCAAGTCATTCTCCAATTGAAAAATGGGTAAGTGACATGAATAGGCAATTTTCAGTTAAAGAAATCAAAACTATTAATAAACACATGAAAAAAGTGTTCTAAATCTCTTATAATCAGAGAAATGCAAATCAAAACAACTCTGAGGTGTGATACCTCACACCTAGCAGATTGGCTAACATGACAGCAAAGGAAAGTAATGAATGCTGGAGGGGATGTGGCAAAGTTGAGACATTAATGCATTGCTGGTGGAGTTGTGAATTGATCCAACCATTCTGGAGGGCAATTTGGAACTATGCCCAAAGGGCGATAAAAGACTGTCTGCTCTTTGATCCAGCTATAGCACTGCTGCGTTTGTACCCCAAAGAGATAATAAGAAAAGGGCATATACAAAAATATTCATAGCTGCTCTCTATGTGGTGGCAAAAAATTGGAAAATGAGGGGATTCCCTTCAATTGGAGAATGGCTGAACAAACTGTGGTATCTGTTGGTGATGGAATACTATTGTCCTCAAAGCAATAATAAAGTGGAAGAATTCCATAGGGACTGGAACAGCCTCTAGGAATTGATGCAGAGTGAGAGGAGCAGAACCGGGAAAACATTGTACACAGAGACTGATACACTGTGGTACAATCGAATGTAATGGACTTCTCCATTAGTGGCAATGCAATGACCCTGAACAACTGGGAGGAAACTACAAGAAAAACAAGTATTCACATCCAAAGAAATACTGAGGGAGTAAAAGCACTGAAGAAAAACAACTGCTTGAATACATGGGTGGAAGGGACATGGTTGGGGATGTAGATTCTAAATGAATATCCTAGTGTAAACAACAACATGGGAATAGGTTCTGATCAAGGACACAAGTAATACCTAATGAAATTGTGTGTTGGCTTCGGGAAGAGTGGGTGGAGGGGAGGGAGGGAAATAATGTGATTATTTTAACCAAGGTATAATGTTCTAAATTGACTAAATAAAGTTATTCAAATAGAAAAAAAAAAGAAATGAGCATAAGGAGTTCCAAAGTTAGCCAGGGACTAAGGGATAGGAATACATGATGAGCTTCAACAAAAGTGACATTTGCCCATTAAAATGCATCAGTTTTGACTTTATAAATCCTATTTGACACATTAATACTTTCACCAGGTAACAGGTAAAAAAATAAAAATAAAAATGTCATTGAAATGGAATTTATAAATAGTCTAAGTCATGAAGGAGTACTGATCTGTGTAAGGGATGGGAGTCACCATGCCTTCTAAATCATTAATCTTTGGAGCAATGTGATGTAGTAGATAGGGAAAAAGAGTTCAAATCAGGTAGTCCTAGATTCATAGCCCAACTCAGACATTTACTAGTTGTGTGATCCTCTTCTTCTGACTTATTTCTCTCATTTTTAAAATGAAGAGTTGGGATGGGATGGTTTGGCTCTTTCAACTTTAATATGGAAGTAAGAAGTGGCTTTGAGACAAGCTGTGGTTGTTGTGTATAGTTTTATACTGACATCCTTAGAAAGGAACTAAGGAATGTGACAATGGAACATGGAACCAAGATCTTGCTATATGTGAAAAATTTCAACAAATAGGACAACAGCTATTTTCAAACATCTAGAAGCTACACATTCCCTTTGTTCTCTAAATATATGTTTGCAAGCCTCTCAAGCCTGAGTTGTTTACTCCTCCAGCAGAGGAGTGTAAAACCACATTAGAATGGAGTGAGAAATCTTTCCTCACCAAGGAAATCCCTCTTGTGTAATCTGAGACCATGTCTCTGCAATATGAGGTAGAGACATGATGAGATTATCTGGGTAACTGTTGTTATTCCTGTTCATTGGTTTGTTTTTTGGGAGGAAAGGGAGGGACTGATTTGACAGAATACCTGTTTTTTGCTGAAATAAGTAATTGAAATGAAGCTTTCACTTTGTTCCCTTGAATTATTCAGCTAATTGCCTTCATTATTTATCCAACTATGTTGGAAGAAATATACCACTTAAGGAACCTTCAATAAGTTCAGTTTAAAAATGCTAATTATTAATCCTATGTATGTGATTATTTGCTGCTTAAGGGCACAAACTTCTCTACTCACTTTACTTGGTATCAATATGGTCTACTCGTGGAGTAGGCTTATTCTTACTGCTGGAATGTTCTTTTCTTTTACTGAGTAAAAAAAAAAAGTGCTAAAGAGAATAGTGATTCCCTGATTTTCTTCATCCATCCCTTCCTCCTCAGTAGAAGATTTAAAAAAAATCTAAATTATCTCTTAATTCACATATTCTGAAATATTCCTTATGTAACATCCTAGGTATCTTCTCACGTTGAAAGTATTATTGATGTATTGATATTGCAACCTAAGTACTCATATACCAGAGACCTGGTCATGTTACTTATTGATCATTGTATTTCCAAGTCTTCAGTCCAAAGATCAGAAGAATTCCTGGGCAGGGCGTTAGTTACCACAGGATACCAGCTACCTCCTTGTTAGACCACACTCCTTACCAAGTCACATGTTTGATTAACTCCCTCCTCTTTGATTACATGGTTATCAATTGAGCCAATGTTAAAACCTATGCCATGTCCCATGTTCATTAGCTACCTCCCACTCCACATTCCTAAATTCTCCAATAAAAGTTTGGGGGCACGTGCAGATCTCTCTCTCTCTCTCAATACCATCAGAGGAGCACGCATGATAGAGCCCATGCTTTTTAACTCCTTGTCTCTGAGTCTTTATTTCTTTGTCTCTCTTTCTTTCCTCCTTACCCATTATCCTTTAGTTTCCAATCTCCTTCTCAGGTGTCCACCCATGAAAATATTAATTTGTAACCACAGGCGGTTACACCTTAAGTCTTTTCACAATTCAATAATTGTAATTTAAGAGAAAGAGGATTTAGCTGCTTAGTTCTCTGTTGAGAGGTACAGTGAGCAGTCTTTCCAAAGCAACTTGCCACTGAAATTCTCTCCACATAGGAAACTGAGGCTTTTGTAAGATGAATTTTAATGTTAATTTTTCAGCAATGTCTAGTACATACAAGATCTATAAAATGTACAAATTACATTAAAGTCCATAGCAATGTATACATATTTCTTCATTAAAATAACTCCTTCAGTTAGAAACCTAAGCAAAGGGTTTCAGACTAAAGGTGGCTGCAATTATTATAATCAATGGGTTCTGTCTGAATTAAAGTGGATATGCTTATTGTAGTGCATGTATATCTATTCCTCTCCTATTTCATGATTTCCAGAATTTCCATCTCAAAGCTCCCCTATTATTGCTATCAAAATGAAGCCACCAAAAACAAATCCAGGTTCTAGGTATGCATACGATTGATGCCAACCTGGATGGCCTATCTATGGTATTAATTTATTTAATTGATTCATTCTTAACTAATTGACTTACTTTAGGTATAAAACAATTACTAGAAAAGTATATCAGGCATGCTCAATACATTGTGTGGGTATGTTTTTTAATATGGATTCCAGCTCAACTTCTGCTCACAATCTCATTAAATAGTTTAGGAGTAAGTTTTGAAAATCTTGAAAGCATCTGAGGATGAAAAGAGTCTCAAATATCCATGCCATCCATATTCATATTACATATTTAGAATTTTATCACAATGCACTCTATACAAGTGAGAACTATACACACGTAAGTGCATATATACATATATATTTATATATGCTTTCACATGCAAGTGTACATATATACATTTGTTTATATGTATGTGTAAGTATAGATATACACATACACACAAATATATATTTCTCAATAACATATAAAAATGTAATAACCCCTCTGTATACCTCTTATTTAAATTCATACTAATATTCCCCAGAGGGAAGACTGCTATTTTATTTCTAAAATATAATCTGTGAATCCAGTGTACTAAAATTTTATTTTATTAGAACTCTCATGAATGAACTTACCTTTAACAGCCAAAAAGTAGACATGTTAAGACAAAAGAAATTGATAAGAAAAATAGTAACTCTAGCTATTAGATATTCTCCCTATAAACTTGTGCTATATTATCTGAAAAACATTCCTGTTATCAATAAGAAGAATAGAGACTATCTTATAGCAAATTGAATTAAAAAACAAATATTAGGGACATGTAGGCACATATTTATGGAACAGATGAAGCCAAAGGAATTCTTGCTTCTGGATAATCAAAGCCCTTGTAATCTTTCACTCCTTTTGCTGTAAATAAAGAAAAACAAGCAAACAAACAAAAATGCTGTTTCTTGTAAGCCCCATATATCTTCTGGAAAGGTTGTTCATTTAGGATCTCAGGGCCTGAGTTCCAGAAAAAAATAAGTGTAACAATCTTATTTTAACCTGTATTTAGTCATCATTGGTTCTTTCTTTGGAAGTAAATATCATATTTCATTATAAGTCTTTCATAAATGTCATGGATCATTCTATTGACCAATATAGCTAAATCATTCACAGTTGATTCTCCAAGATTGTGTATTTCGTAATACTATCTGCAAAGAGTGATCGTTTGGTTTCCTCATTGCCTATTCTCACTTCTTCAATTTATTTATCTTCTATTGCTATAGCTAGCATTTCTAGGAAAATATTGACTAAGAATTGTGATAATGGGCATTCTTGTTTCACTCCTGTTCTTATTGAGAAGGCTTCTAGCTTATTGCCTATACTAATAAAGCTTGCTGATGTTTTTAGATAGATGATATCATTTTCAGGAAAGTTACATTTATTCCTTGCTTTTTAGTGTTGGTAACAATGTGAATGTGTTGTATTTCGTTGAAAGATTTTCTTACACCTATTGGGATGATGACATGATTTTTATTATTAGTATCTTCAGTTGTGATCCTAGTTTTTCTTATATTGAATCAGACCTTCATTCCTGGTGTAACTCCCACCCTGGCATAGTGTATGATTTTTGTAATTTATTAACATAATACAGTTGCTAATATTTTATTTAATTTTTGCATAAATACTCATTAGAGAAATTGTTTTATAATTTTCTTTCTTCATATTTGCTCTTCCTCATTTACTGGTCATTTGATTTTCTTCTCTTTTTAAATCAAATTAACCAATGGTTCAACTCTCTTATTTTAGTTTTTCATAAAACCAGATCCTACTTTTATTTATTCAATAATTTTTCTTTCAATTTTACTATTGTCTCCTTTGGTTTTTCTTTCAACATATTACAAATAGTCTATTAGAAATCAGTTATATTATCACTGAATCTAGTTTCAAGTATATATATATATATATATATACATACATATATGTATATATGTGTGTGTGTGTGTGTGTGTGTGTGTGTGCATGTTTGCTGGGAGGATACTTGATTTGCTGTATATTGTGATTTCACACATTTTTAGGATTTCACAATCTTTAGGAATTTCTCAATAAAGAAACTCCCTCTACCAATGTAATTCACAATTTCTCTCAAATTCATAGTCTTATAAAACTGCAAATTGTGGTGGGGAAATAAAAAGTTAAATGACTTTCCCAAGATCATCTAGTCTTTATGTGACAGAAGTAGTGCTTTATGACTTAATGACTACAATGATAACTCTCTCCCCACTCTACCATATCACCTGCCAAGTTATATAAATGCTGTAATTTACATGATTGTAAATAGACTCTAAGTCTCTTGAGGAAAAGGATTGTTTAATTCTTTATGTTGAAAGAAGGTCAAGATGCAGCCTAGTATGCTCTTCCTTCTTCCCTTAAGGTCACTGGATGAAGTATAAATCAAATGACCTTCACCAAAATACTGCTAAGAGAATCTACCCAAGCTGCTAACTACTCTCATACAAGTAGATTCTAGAGATAGGATGTGCTCAGCTCAATAGTCTACATTTCCAATATGAGAATTTAAACCATAGAAATAAACACGTGCTATAAATCAGGGCTTTATTGATTAATTGATTGATTTCTACTCTTAAGCAAATGCTGAATAAAAACAGTCATAATGTAGATTAAACTTAAAAGTGTATTGTACCAGAGAATCTAGGTAGCATAGTAGATTAAACAACAAGATCTGGAGTCAGGAGGAACTGGGTTTAAATCTGACCTGACCCTTCCTAGCTATGTAACCCTGGGCAAGTCATTTCACCTTAGTAGTCTAGCCCTTGCTGCTTTTCTGCCTTAGAACTGATATTAAGGCAGAAGATAAGGTTATTGTTGTTTTAGTATTTTGATTGTATTCTTTCCTCCTCTTCTTTACAAGAGCTAGTTGTTATATTAAGACAGAAAATAGGGTTTTTGTTGGTTTTTTTTAGCATTTTGATTGTATTTCCCCCCCTCTTCTTTACAAGAGCTGGCTGTTATATTAAGACAGAAGATAGGATTTTTGTTGTTGTTGTTTTAGTATTTTGATTGTATTCTTTCCCCCTAGTCTCTACAAAAGCTGGTTGTTATACATTAACATACTACTTACTATTTTCCATACACCTTGTTATTTGTAATCTCTCCATAGGCTGTGTTCAGGTTTAGGAGACTGTCTATTTTTCCACCAATCAAATCATCTCATCTTGACTTCCACCTTTTAGTCCATCTTCCTTCCTTTCTCCTTGATCTCCCTCAATCCCCTTTATGACAGTCATTAGTTTAAAAACAGTTTAATCAAAGTGGTGTCTTAGGTTTACACTTTCATCCCACCCTCACTTTAATACCATGAGTAGTAAAGAGAGCAAAAGTCCAGAAATCCATTCTCTAATACTAGGTTCAAATCTATGGGGTTACTAATGGAAGTCATTCAAACTGTGATAAGGAATTCAGGGATCTCAAAGTGAGGGGTGTCTCCCCAAATTCAGTATGTGGCATACAGAAGTGAAAGTGCAAGTCAGACCTGCTGATCCATATCATATACTGCTTTTAAAAAGGTGGGAGCCAGCAAAAAAATTCACTTCCTCTAACATTGACAGCAGATTTGATTTTCAGATTTTCCTACCCTAACTAATTCCACCTCACATCAACCCTCTGCCTCACATCTGATCAAGTGTATGTAAAAAGCTATTTCTAGGGGTGTGCTAGTAACTGTTTAACAATCAGCTCTCTGGGGGCAGGGAATGGGAAAATATACTACACACACTTTTAAGTTTAATCTCCATTATTAATATTTTCTCCATCACTTTTTAAAGTCAAGACAAATCAACAAAACAATAAATCAATACTTGCTTTGCCTTAACTATTATCAACAATGCAAAGATCCAGGACAACACAAAGACAACCATAAGAGAGAAAGACTATCCTCTGCTCTAGAAGGAACTGAAGAATCTGACTGCAAATGAAAGCATATTGTTATTTCTTTATTTCTTCCATGAATTTTCCTCTAGTGTAAGCAATATGTGTCTCTCTTTACAAATATGGAATGTACACATGTACAACATATATTGTATTATCTATCATCTTTGGGGAGTACAGAGAAGTTACAAGAGAGAGAACATGGATTGTAAAATGTCAGAAAATTATTATAAAAAATTATATCAACATGTGACTTGGAAAATAAATTTAAAATGCCCAAAATAAAACAAAACAAAATCCCTGCTTTGCTGTGTTTGGGTATTTTAGCTTACAGTAAAAATTTAACATTTGACCCTAGCATCATAATCCTGCTATTCCTCTGTTTCTTTAGTACTGATAAAGGATGTTGAGTTTCTTTGCAGGGGAACAGATTTGCATAAAATCTGAATTCATTTATATGCAAAAAGAGGAGGTTGAAGAGACTGGCTGGTTTCTGATAGTCATTACTATCTCCCTCAACCCTCCACCTTACTAGTACCTCAAGAATATAACTTGTCTTAACTTATATCTCTTTTGTTGAAAAGGTGAACTTAGAACAGGAAAAGCTGAGTTCAAGTCCCCTATCTGACACATACTGGCAGTGTGACCTGAGGAAAATTAATTAACCTCTCAGTATCTCCACCAAATTTTCTCAACTGATAAGCTACAAAAGAGATGTCTACTTGTTTTGATAGAGGCAATTCCTCTCTGAGAGCATTTTGTATGACTGAAATCATAGCTCCAGACACAATCTTTTTTTAATTAAAAATAATTTTAATAACATATTTCCACATAAATTTTTAAAGTTATTATAATCCCATATTACTCCCTCCCTTCTTCTCTCTACCCTCTCAGAGCTAAGAATCATTTCAATCTGGGGTACACATGTATTATCACATAAAATATATTTCCATATTATTCATTTCTGCAAGCAAATAATCTTATAAAACCCAAATGCCAAAACATATCCAGATAAACAAGTGAGAAATCATGTTTTCAACTACATTTTGACTCCAGCAGTTCATTCTCTGGCAGTGAATAGCATTTTTTTTCATAAATACTCAGAATTGTCCTGATCCAGGCCCAATCTTGTCATTTTAGTATAGATCTATTTATGTACATTTTATCTCTCTGTGAATACAAATGTCTTGAAGACAAGGAATATTTCATTAAAATCTATTATCCATAGTATCTAACACAATGTTCAATACATTAAATATTGTTTATTAAATATTTATTATTAAATATTAAGTATGCACAAAATTATTACTATTAATATTTTCTAAATCACAGTCTTTTTACTTTTAGTTCTTTCTGTAGGCCCCACATTTTAGCTCTGGAAAGTCCTACCTCCTACCTCATGACTTTCATAAATCCCATCCCTTCCAGTCAATGAGCCTGGGAGGCTAGAACCTGCTTGACTTATCAACCCCAACTTTCAACCATTAGGAATCTCACCTTAACCCTGTATGTTTTGTCAGGAATATTTCCCAAGCTTGGTGACAGTCTGCAGTCATAAGCAAGCATTTTCAAGCATGAGGATTGTCAAAAAATAGTAAATTTGGGAGATATTTTGATTTTAATGAGATTTCTCATTTCTTTAACTGAGTAGTAGTAAAAATCTCTAAGATTTGCTAAATCTCTGATTTAGCAGTTGATTCAGGCAGCAACTACTTACAATGTTTGCAAGTACTTTATTTTGCAAGGAAAATATTAAGAAGAAAGGGAGACACTCTTTGAATAAATATTGTAGGCATCCCTTTGCTAAAATTCCTTTGTAAAATAAAGGACCATGAGAATTCAATTCAATTTCATTTCTTTTCTTTTCTTTTTTTTTGTAAAGGCAGCCTTTCTCAAATTTATTTCAAAGAAAGTAAATATAGA
Source organism: Monodelphis domestica (assembly GCF_027887165.1). Taxonomy (NCBI): domain Eukaryota; kingdom Metazoa; phylum Chordata; class Mammalia; order Didelphimorphia; family Didelphidae; genus Monodelphis; species Monodelphis domestica. The sequence goes on along the minus strand of NC_077233.1, from coordinate 42,348,606 downwards.
AAATTTTGTGATACTTTATACAATGGAATATAGATAATTCAGAAAATGAGAAGAGTTATTCTAAAATCTAAAACATAAAACCTCTTATTCTACTACCATCATATCCCATTCCAACTATTCCATTTCCCTTGGAAAGAAAGGAGTCCAAACCTTCTTCCTTATGTCATATCAAAGGCAATATAACATGAGTAACTCCATTTTGCCCTAAATATGCCATTTTGGGAAGGAAGTTATGTTTTAGCTTCTTAGAAAACATCTGATTTTGGGGAAGTCACAAGATTATTTCCCTTCTTAATAGCTACCAATTTCATAAAACAATCTTTTCCCCACTGACCTCAGTGCTTGCTGAATCCCTCCACAAATAAGAAATTAGGAGTATTGATACTTATATCCTGTATTTTTTTTATCTTTTCAAATTTGTATTTACTGTGTAGAATCCAAGATTCTGAGTCCTTGGCTATGGAAAGTCTTGGACCTAGTTTATTCGTTACCACAACCACATGCATTTTTGAATAAAGTATTGCCTACCTAATGAATCTCTTCCTAAGTCTAGCCCATTGGCCATTTTCTTTTAAAATATGCATAGTTAAAAGGCATGTAGAAAAAGAATAACTAGGTGCCCTAAGGAATAGAATAAAATGTATTTCCTCTCTTCCCATGATCCAAGAGAAAGACAGAGATGAAACGTGAGGAAACCACACTGAATATACTCAGGACAGATTCATTCCTTATTGAATTATTGAGAAATAATTCTCTTAGAGTCTTCTTCAATTTGTCCAGAGTAAAAAGAACCTAATGTGAAAGAGTCTTGATGGGGAAATGCTCCAGTGAAATGGTCCATGGATATCTGGATTATATTTTTGTAGCCAGCCATCATTGCAAATGCTTGAGTTAGCTAAGGATGAAGGCTAGACCTCTGTAAGATCCACAGCATCCTATCTGGAGCCAAAGGGCATGGTTAGTAAGAAATGGAGAGGAAAAGTCCAGATTTCATTCCATTCATGGCCAAGAGCAGGAAAGTGATGATGCAATGAAGAAAGTTCCAGACAGTTCATGGACTCCTAGGAAGCCAAGGAAAAGAATCAAGGGATCAGGAGCATCTCATCTATGACTTCACAAATACTTTCACCTTGATCTACTGTGTAATCACTGAAAACATATTGAGATGAGATCTTTGGATCACATAATCCTAAAGAAAAGAAAGCTGTCAGTCACTGGCAGGCACAGGTCCAGAACTCAGCTGGTCAATTTTCCTCCTCAGTACCAATGACATGGTCGATGAGGATTGGGGGTGTAGCCTAGAGCCACCCTCTACTCTTCAGGTAGGAGTTTATTAAGAAGGACATGAGGCAGGTGTCTTGAGGGAATGCATAATCCTCTCTGGGGTTATAAGTCATGGTTGGTGGAGAAGTGGAGGGAAGAAATCTCTCTTCCATGCCACTCATACCTAAAAACACAGATATGGTACTTCTGGGAGTGGAGTAATAAGCACTGACCAAGGAAGACTGAGTGACCTGATTCAAGGGCCCAGGATTCAATGGGGTCTCCTCATTGAGTTGTGTGACAAGGAAATCACTTTAAAAGACTGATATATATTAATTTAAGGTCGCCAAGGAATTCAGCTATGTAATTCCTAAATGAAAACTCAAGTCAGCAGTCAACCTTTTATGGAGTTAATTTCAAACAGGAGTAAGAAAGGAATTAGAGATAGAGAGAGAGGGGGAGAGAGAAAGGGGAGAGAAGGGAATAGGGCTTAAATACCCCCTCTGTTTAGGCTAGGCCAAAAGGCCCAAACCCTTAGATAGCTGGGGCAAAGAAAAGAGATCAGTCCCTATTACTCACGTGACCAAAATGGAGAAACAGTCTCAGAGGCCCCCACCTTCAGCTTCCTTCAGAGCAAGCTTCTCAGAGCACACTCCAACCACTCAGACCAACTCCTCAACCACCCTGAGTCTCCAGACCCCTCTATCTTTAAGGAAACTATCCAAGTTCCCTCCCCTCAGTTCTCACATCTACCAATCACTGTCCATCAATTTCCCTGTGCCAATGGAGGCTCTAGCTTAACCCAGGACCGCCCAGAGGTCTCTGGGTTTGCACATGTCTGTTGAAGGTCATATTCTCAAATAATTAAATCTTTGATCCTTTGCTACAGCCCTTTCTAAATCCTGTTAACCTGAGTAGGGTAGAGATTGGAATAATTAAATTTTGATCTAGGCTACAGCCCTTACTCAATCCTGTTAGGACTGAGTAGGGTGGAGATTGATTCCAAGTATCTCCATTGTATCAATTCTAAAATCAATCATGACTCAAAGAAATTCCTGTTCTATGCTTAAGCATAGGTCAAAGTCCTTTCCATTGTTCAGCAAACGGTTTCTGTCCTAAAGTAATCTTAAGAAGGGAGGATGAGGAAACTCTCATGCCAATGGGGTTCACATTCCAATAGCCAAGACCCACTATCAATAGGGAATTTTTCAAGTATGAAATTTCCCAATGGTGAAATTTCCAACATTTATAAGTCTAAGAAATTTTGAGGTTTACAGTTGGCAAGTACTCTCTCCTAGCTCCTGGAGGTAGCCCCTAGAATTGGTTTCAGGGAGGTGATGGTCATGGTAGTTCATTCTCCTGATCCAAGCTACCTGTTCACACTTTAAGGTAGTCACTTTCTTTATAGCATCTCGAAAAGTAGCTTATTTTAAGTTATGTGATCTCCATGTAATGAATGAAATTCTCTGGGGGAGGCTGCACATAGTAAATTTTAAAATTAGTTTGCTAGATGAATGTTTAAGGAAATCTAACTCACTAGTGGACACCCTCTATCATCCATGCAGATGCCAAATAATATGAGTAGAGCAAAAAAAAAAAAGCTGGACCCAAGAGAGAAACATGAGAGCAAGGAACTAAACTGCTAATCTGGGCAAGGAAAGGGATGTGAACTTCCTTCCTAGACATGCCATATATGTCCCTGTGGTGCCATCACTTAATTCTTCACCAGAATGTCTCTGGAAAATGTGCACACAGGAAGTGGAATCAGAGAACTTAACTATGTCATGACAGTGTGAAGATTGGATTTGGCTCTCCCCTGATTGTAACAACAAAAGTATTTAGCTCTTCCTTGATTGTGAAGATTAAATGGTGATTCCATTTCTATTTTTAGATGTTAATCCCCAAAAATGTAAGCATAGTACTTAAAGTTGAACATGGAGATGTAGCATTCATAGCTGTAAAAAATAGACTCGAACTCTGGACTTCAATCCCCAGAAGCCCTTGCTCCATTTCCCCAGAATGCTTTGAATTCTCACATGGGCCAAGATCAAGAAGGGATTTAACCTGATTGCAAAGGCTTTTGTGGTCTCTTTTGGACTTTTGTATTAGACCCTTTTCTATTAGATCTAAAAATAGACCACCTAGCTTAAGGTTTTTGCTTCACTATAAGTTGGGGACTTTTCATTGTTCAGTCAGGAGATTGCAATTGTATCTTCCCCCAAGGCACTGTCTGAGTAGGGTGGAGTAATTTTAAAAGTTCTCAATACATTCCTGACCAAGTACCTCCATTGTTACAATAGGGGAATAGCTTAACCAAATCTTCTAAGGTATTGTCTGAGAAATTTTAAGATTCACAAGATCCCAAATTGGGATATATCTTTGGATGAAACTATTTTATTTTAAAAATAGGATAGGTAAAAGTTAAGATGATATGAGTTATCATTGCATATTAAAAAGATATATAATGAATAAGTCCAGCATCAAAGTAATGAAGTATGAGAAAGAACATTTGGGTATGGATTTTTAATGGGTATAAAATAAGGTAGGCATGATTAAATAGCCTAATTTCTTTTTCAAAAATCACTAAAATAGATTGGAACCTTAATTTTATTTGATATCCATATAGCAAATCACAAAGCTAGAGATCTTGGACTTCAGTAAGATAAGCTTGCTTTTAAAGAAAATAATGAAGTAATAGTCTTATTGGATTTTTCTGTGTTCAGTTTTGGGTATTGCCTTTTCAGAGAAACAGTAATAAATTGAAGAGTGATCGGAGGAGAAAAATCAACATGGTATAAGATGGGTTCATGCCAAATGAGAATTCTTTGAAGAAACTATTGATTTAACCCCAAGAAGACTGAGTGTGGAGGGTACAATACCTATAATGAAGTGCTTGAAAGGTTGTTTTGTTGGGGGAAAGGGATCTGGATTTGTTTCAAAAACCTTTAGTCAATAGCTTGTGAAGGAGACAATTTAGGAAATTTTGGACTGTATTTGTTCATTGGTTTCATTTATAAATGACTTTGTGAGTCCATTTGGGGTTTTCCTGGCAAAGAATATTGTAGTAGTATGTCATTTCTTTCCACAGCATACTTTACAGATAAACCAACTGAGACAAACAGAATTAAGTGAATTGCCCAAGGTCACACAGCTAATAGGCTTCTTTTTTTGTCATTAAAATTGATTAATGTATTTATTTTTCCCATTAGCCATACTAGTCACACTTTTATTTTTTCTTGTTGTCTTGAGTGCATTTTTGTTTTTTGATTGAAAAGTTTTTATTTAATTAATTAATTAATTTAGAATATTTTTCTGTTGTTACATGATTCATGTTCTTTCCCTCCCCTAGCTAATAGGTTTCTGAGGTCACATTTGAACTTAGATTTCCTGACTCCAAAAACTGGGGCTCTATATGCTGAGCCACCTGGCTGTGGTTGGAGTGCATTTAGAGAGTTATAATTACCAGAAATAAGGAAGTAATAATTTCAATCTACTTACCAATTCCCTTAGGAGAAAAAAAGCAGTCTAAATGTAGATTGGTCAGCCCTAAGGGGTATTGAATTCTCCTTTACTAGAAGTTGCTAAGCAAAAGATACATGAAATTTCCTTAGGCATGTCATAGGCTTCCAGAATTACCATCATTGTTTGCATTTATTATTCTCTTTAACATCTGTATATCTATTACTTCTATTATTTCATTGGATTGCCATGCTATAGGCTATTGAAAAAAGACCTCATCAGTCACCCTTTTCTTTTGTGCTTCATTATAGTGCTCCTTTGATTGTCCTCAACTGAAATTATTTACACTACAAATTCATCACCTTTACTGAACAACTTTATTCTTTTTTTCCCCTTTGGGCATATCTTGATTTTTATTCTGTTTCTTTTGCTTCTCCGTTAGCATATATATAACAGCCTAAATTATGGTTTTCAGGACTTAAAACACACACTATGATTATCAATATGTCAAGCTGGAAAATCTATGATTAAAAGTTATATTGCTCATTATTGCTGCAAATCAAAGCAAGAACAATGCTTGCTGAACAGTTTGGGGAGAGAATTTCTCCTTCATTTCTTCCTGTGATCTCTTCAAAACACAAAAGCAAGAAAAAAAATTAAGCTGATGATTACTAGATTATACTGTGGGAAGAATAGAGGAATTTCATAGTTAATGGAGCAATGGCCTATTATTGACCACTTGCACCACTCTGTAGCTGCCTCTCACGCCACAGGACCACATTTCTTTTTTATGAGATCCATCCTAAAAAAGGGACTACTAACACGGGTAATGATGATAAGATGAGTGAGATGGTCATTTACAAAAAGCAGTTGCTATTCTGATCTCTCGTTACTGTTAATTTCTTAAGGATAATGCCCCAAACCTGTAAGTAAAATCCATGACATAAGTGACTATCTGCCAAGAAAGTCAATGTGTCTTTCTAATTTAAATGTGTCTTTCACACAAGAAAAATAGCATGGCAATGAAACAGAGATAATGATTAACTTTGCATTACCTCAGTCCTATGGGCAGTGATGGACATGTATTGACTCTCTGTAAAAGAGTTCATTTTTGAGCCAATTTCTCCTAGAATTCAGCCATAGGAAAATAAGCTTGGAGTGGAAAGAGATTTTGGCTTTTTCACATGACAAAAGTGTGTCCCAGAATCTGAAAGTAACATTTCCATGGTCTCATAGCTAAGTTGCTATCAGAATGGACATTAAATTCAGATATATGAATGCTAAATTTAGCATACTTTCTGAAAATTAAAATATAATGGGAAGGGAGAGAGATCTTTGAGTGGAAAATAGTTATTGGCAAAACCATATATTTTTACTCCAAATAAGAAGCAGGTATATACTTAGTTTCTCAAAATATTCGATGAATGAACAAATTATTACTTCTTTTGATGTACCAGGCATTATACTTTATACCAGGACTTCAAAAACATACATTAAATAGACTCTGCCCTCAGGATGTTTTCATTGTATTCCAGGTGTATGCACACATGAATACAATTATATATGAAATATGTTTTGCTATCTATCTATCTGTCTAATGTTTCCAAAATAAATTCAAGATATTTTTAGCAAAGAGTACATAGAGTTCAATGGAAATGGTCAAGAAACCATGGCTTCTTAGAGTCTAAGAGATATTCATTATAAATAATCAAAAATCCCTACTCTTATCACCTCACCAGGTATGATGCTAGTAGGAAGAAGTGAGGTAATTCACTGAGGAAGAAGATATAAAGCTAATTATGCCAGCATCTAGTAAGAGGTAATTAGGGAACCAACATCTTTATCTCCCTCAATCACCTCTGATGACATTGCTGAGTTAAATCTTGGTCCATCAAGTGATATACATAATAATTGCTACCTCATGAAGAAAAGATATAATTATATCTTATTATAATTATAATATGTAACATATGTTATATTAATTATGATAATATCAATTAAAAAGGAAAATCTTTGAATGTTTGAGATTATTTTCTACCAAATAAACTGGTTGAAACAAAAACAATATTATTTTTTAAGAGTAGATATACAATGTTCACCCAGAAAGTATCTTTAGAGTAGATTTATTTTCCTCAAGATTTTGGATTAATGAAATACTTTTGCATTACATTTGAGAAGCAAATAAGTGACATTTGTGAAGTCGAAAACTTAACAGAATTGAAAAGAATAGTTGCACTAAAATAGCATCCAAAGATTTTATAAGTTCTTTAGCTATTTTTCTCATTTTATATAACTAAATGGTTGCTAGATGTGTGGGAAAGTATGATTTTTACAAATAAGCAAACTGACATGAGGGTAGAGAAGGGTGTGAAGGGCATAAAAAAAATCTCCTTTTCAAATGGAAGACTATGGATTCCAATGATGAACATGTACTTGGGCTCTATCTTCCTTGCAATCAAAATCCACTTGATGAAAAATTGCCCTTCTGCTTGGAGTGTAGGTCCAATTCTCCAACAACAAATATTATCAATCAATAATTATATTACAAAAATATCAAAATTTAAAATCCTTTTAGGTAACTCTAAGTGATTTTGACAATCATGGTGATTGAAATCTCCTAATCTAAATTATGTCAAATCATTTCTGCTCAAGAGATCTATAATTTTATCAATATGAACTCCATCTAGCAACCAAGAACCTAACCCAAGAATGACTTACTAGATAAACACTAGGGAATTCCTTGTGGCATAGAGTTAGAGAACTTGTCCAGGGTGACAATTATTCACTGTTAGAAGTACTTTAAGTTGGTTTTATACAGCAATTCTAACACTGGCAAGTTTTTAAAAGCTGCCTTTTGCAAAAAAGTTCCTATTTTTAAGTAGTGCATTGCTTTTATTAATTTATTGCATTTACTATATCATTTGTAAAAAAATAATTTTACTTGTTTTATGTTAATTTTCCCAATTGCATCTCAAAACAATTTTAACATTCATTTTTTTTTAAATCTTGAATCCCAAATTACTCCCTTTCTCTGCCCCCTACTTATCTCCTCACTGGCATACAGATTTTACATGCATAATCAGGTAAAACATCTTCCCTTTATTGTCCTTTGGGAAAATAAAACTCAAACCAAAAGAATGAAGAAAGTGAAATATAGTGATCTTTGGCCTAAACTTGGAGTCCATTAGTTTTTTCTCTGGAATCAGATGCCATTTTTCATCATGAATATCTGGGGATTATCTTGAATCATTGCATTGTTGAAATTTTGTTGACACAGCCAAATCACTCACAGTCATCCATCATTTAATATTGTTGTTACCGGCTTTCTTTAGTCAGGGCCAAGATGGAAGGTTAGAGGAATAGAAAGCTCAAGCATCCCTGAAAATCCCCTGCTACCAACTTTAAAATAATACTTCAAAGCGATACTGGAGTGATACAATCAACAGAGAATCTGGTAAAGCAATTTCCCTTCAAAAACAACTTAAAAGATAGGGAAAGAAGATCTACTTCACTGGGGCAGAGGGAAGGAAAAGAAATGCAACCTAGAACAAGGATGAACCAAGGAGCACAGATATGTATGAACAGCAATCCTCCAGATCCCACTGGTACTGCTTGAATTGTGAACCTGTGCCAGAGGCTACATTGAAACACCTTGATTCCACCTAAGCTAACAGCAGATGACCTCCATTCCCATCCCTTGAAGTTCCAAACCCTTGGACAAACCTACAGTGAGGATCCAAGACCTAGAACAGGGCAGTCTTACAGTATGTCTGACTAGACCATAGAAGGAGACCAGGAACCCTTGCCCAAATCTAAGATGATACCTTAAGCCTCAGTTTCAAGCATCCCCCAGTGTGTGGAGCCTGTGCAAGCCTATAGTGAAGACTAGAGACCCTGTCCAAGCCTTAGGTGAAGACTTGAGACCCAGAAAATGGTAAGTTACAGTGCTCTGAGCCTTTCAAGTCAGTAGCAGGTGCTGTTGGAGACTGAATCAACAGTGTTGGTGGGGTGCCTTTCAGAACTCCCAGGCCACAGGCTATCATACCATCTTGGAAGAAGAGAAATGTGCAGAAACTCAGAAATAGAGCTAACAGTAGTAGCAAAGAAAGAAGTAAAAATTGAATTATAAGAGAACCCTGAGACTAAAGGACAATTTAAAGATAAAAATAATAATTGAGAAAAAGGCTAGGAAAATGAGTAAACAGCAAAATAAAGTCTAAAAATATAAATTATTAAGAAGGAAAAGAAGAACAAAGTAAAACTCAGAAAGGGATGATGAGATCAAAGCACCTACATACAAAATTTATATACAAAATTTAAGAATTTGAAAATTAGATTGAGTCTCTGAAAAATCTCAAAAACTGTTGCAAAAATCAAATAATAGAGGGAGAGCAATTAAATGGTGAAGAGAAAATGAAGGTGAAACAAGAAGGGAATAGCACCTTAAAAGTAGAATTAGCCTAATGGAAAAAGAAGAGCAAAAATTAAATGAAAATATAATTATTTAAAAAGTAAAATTGACCAAATGGAAAAGGAGGTTCAAAAATTCATTCAATAATAAAATAAATCTTTAAAAATTAGAATTGAGCAAGTGGAAGTTAATGAGTTTTTGAGACATTAAGAAACAATTAAAATCAAAAGAATAAAAAATTGAAGAAAATATGAAATTTCATTAGAAAAACAATGGACCTGGAAAATTGATCTAGGAGAGACCATTTAAGGAACTTGAACTATTTGAAAGTCATTATTTCAAAAAAATGCCTAGACATCATTTTACAAGAAATTATCAAAGAAAATTGCCCTGATATTCTTGAACAAGAGAGTAAAATAGAAATTGAAGGAATCTTCCCATTACCTGTGAAAATAAATCTCCAAATGATAAACTCAGCAATATTTAGTCAAATTCCAGAACTCCCAGGCCAAGGAGAAAATATTGCAAGTAGACAGAAAGAAAAAGTTCAGTAATCATAGAGCCACAATCAGGACCACACAGGACTTAGAAGTTACATTAAAGGTTTGGAAGGCTTGGAATATGATATTATGGAAGGTAAAGGAACTAGATTTACAAGTAAAAATCACCTACACAGTAAAAATGATTATATTTGTTCAGGGGAAAATGGTCATTTAATAAAATAAAAGATTGGCAAGGATTCCTGATGAAAAGATCAGACCTAAAAAGAAAAATTGAGATTAAAATACAAGACTCAAGAGAAGTATAATAAGTTAAACAAAAAAAAATAAAATATTGAAAATGATTCAATTAAGGTATTCAATAAGATCAGATTATTTATATTCTGACATGGAAAGATAAGATTTACAACTCTTAAAAATTGTATCATTACTAGGGCAGTTAGAAGGAATATGCAAAGACAGAGATTACAGGAGTATTTGAATTAGGATGACATATTATTTAAAAAATCATAGGATGAAAAAGTTTGTAATGAAAGAAAAGGGAAGAGAGATGTATAATGAAGTAAATTATCCCACCTAAAGAGACATATACAAATGGTTACACTTGGAGGGGAGGATGAGGTTGGTAACAAATAATACTTAAACCTTTCTAATTGGAATTCAATCAGAAGGGGAATAAAAATCATACTCATTTGGGTGTAGAAGCCTGATTTACACTGTAGTGAATTAGGAGGAGAATAAGAAAAGAGTATTAATTAAAGGGAGGGTAAAGTGGGACAGTTGATGGTATTAAAATAGAACAATTGAGAAAGGGGATAGAATTAAAGGAGATAAGGAGGATTGAAAAGGGAAAATAAGATGGAGGGGAATATACATTTAGTAATCATAACCGTGTATGTTAATGGAAGGAACTCACATAAAATGGAAGTAGATTGCAGAGTAATAAAAATCAGAATTCTACAACATAAGGCTTACAAAAAACACATCTGAAGCACAGAAAAACAAATTGAAGTTGAGGGGCTAGAGCAAAAATGTTTTAAACTTCAGCTAAAGTAAAAAAAAATAGCAACCATGATCTCAGACACAACTAAAACAAAATTAGAACAAATTAAAAGCAATAAGGAAGGAAATTAATTAAACATTGATAAAAGCTACCATAGGTAATGAAGTAGCTTCAGTACAAAACATATGTGCACCAAATAGTATAAATCTGAAGTTTTAAAGGTGAAATTAAATGAACTATCATGGAAAGTAGACACTAAAATATAGTAGAGGGAGACCTCAATTTCCCCCTCTCAGATCTTAATAAATCTAATCCAAAAATAAACAAAGAAGTCAAGAATGTGAATGGAATTTTAGAAGATTAGATTTGATAGAATTATGGAGAAAATTGAATGACACTAATACATGTTACATACACAAAATTTAACATGTATTAGGACATTAATACTTAAAAACAAAATGAAGAAAAGCAGAAATAATAAATGCATTCTTTTCAGATGACAATGCAACAAAAATTATAATCAATAAGTGTAAATAGAAATACAACTTAAAATTAATTTTGAAACTAAATAATCTAATTCTAAAAAATGGGTAGGTTAAAAAAATAAATAACTTAATTAAAGAAATTTATGATGAGGAGTCAAGATATCAAAAATTATACAATACAGCCAAAGCAGCATTTAGGTAAAAATTTATATTTCTAAATGTTTATATCAATAAAATAGTGAAAAAGCAGATCAATGAACTGGACAAACACCATAAAAAAAGAAAAGGAATACATTAAAAATAACCAAATAAAACACCAAGAAATGTTATAGCCAAATTCAAAAACAATCAAATGAAAGAAAAGATATTACAAGCTGCCAAGAAGAAGACATTCAGATACCATGGAAACATGGTGAGGTTAACACAGGATCTGGCTGCATCCACACTGAAGGACTGAAAGGCATGGAATACAATATTCCGGAAAGCAAGGGAACTAGGTCTACAACCAAGAATAAAATACCCATCAAAACTGACTATATTCTCACAGGGGAAAGTATGGTCATTCAACACAACAGAAGAGTTCTAAGCATTCATAAATAAAAGACCAGACCTGAACAGAAAATTCTTCGATGTCCAACCACAGAACTCAAGAGAATTATCAAAAGGCAATTAAAAAAGAGGGAAAAAAACAAACAAACAAAAGAAAAACAAAAAAAAAATTAAGAGACTCAATAAGTTAAAATGATATGTATCCATATAAGAAAAGAGGTCATTGGTAACTCTTAAAAACTGTTGCTATCACCTGAGCCACTAGAAGAATTACACTCAGAGGGAACACTGACAAACTGTATAGGATGAAAGGACAAGACATAAATAGGTATATAGATATATGCATGCATAAATACATATACATGTGTATGTATATATATATATATATACATACACATGATACACATGACTAGAGCTAAAAAAGAAAAGAGGTTATGACTAAAAGAAATGAGAAAGAAACAAATGGGGGTAAATTTATATGTCACAAAGAAGCTCATGGTGGGAGGGGGGAGAACATCGATACACTGGAAGGGTAAAGAGGTTGGAGACAGGAAATACTCAACTCTTACGGACTTTGTAACTGACCCAAAGAGGGAAGAACAATCCAATCCATTGGGGAAGAGAAGAGATTTGAGCTCTATAGGGGAGTAGAAGGGTAAAAAACGGACTGGTGGGGAGGGAAGCAGTACAAGGGAGGGAGAGGGTGAGGGGGAAATTTTAAAAAGACTACAGGGGAAAATAAGGGAGGGAATAAGAAGGGAGGGAGGTAGAAAGGGAAGTAAAATAAGGGAGGGAATTGGGGGAGAGGGGGACTGACCATAAACAAACATTGGTATAGAAGGAAATAGTGAAAGAAGAAAAGGCAGGACCAGGAGTAGAAATCAAAATGCTGGGAAATATACAGTTAGTAATCGCAACTCTGAATGTGAATGTAATGAACTCACCCATAAAATGCAAGCGAATAGCAGAGTGGATTAGAATCCAAAACCCTATAATTTGCTGTCTGCAAGAAACACACATGAGGAAGGTAGATACTCATAGGGTGAAAGTAATAGGATGGAGCCAAACATATTGGGCATCAAATGATAAAAAGAAGGCAGGAGTAGCAATCATTATATCGGACAAAGCCAGAGTAAAGATAAATCTAGTTAAAAGAGATAGGGAAGGTAATTACATCCTGATAAAAGGCAGTATAGACAACGAGGAAATATCTGTACTCAATATGTATGCACCAAATTTTTAAAGGAGAAACTAGAGGAGCTCAAGGATGAAATAGATAGAAAAACTATACTAGTGGGAGATCTGAACCTTCCCCTATCCGAACTAGATAAATCAAATCAAAAAATAAATAAGGAAGAGGTGAGAGAAGCAAATGAAATCTTAGAAAAATTAGGGTTAGTAGACATATGGAGAAAAAAAATAGGAATAAAAAGGAATACACCTTCTTTTCAGCAGTACATGGTACATTCACAAAAATTGACCATGTACTAGGGCACCAAATCATTGCAAACAAGTGCAAAAGGGCAGAGATAATAAATGCAACCTTCTTGGACCACAGTGCAATAAAAATAATAATTAATAAGGGTACATGGATAGATAAATCAAAAATTAATTGGAAATTAAACAATATGATTCTCCAAAAACAGCTAGTTAAAGAACAAATTTCGTTTGGAAGAATAAAGGATCAAGGATATCCAGGGAAATAATGGAAAAAAAATTCAAAGGTGGCTTTGCAGTCCCAGATCTCAAACTATATTACAATGCAGCAGTCATAAAAACAATTTGGTACTGGCTAAGAGACAGAAAGGAGGATCAGTGGGATAGACTTGGGGTAATTGACCTCAGTAAGACAGTCTTTGACAAACCCAAAGACCCCAGCTTTTGGAACAAAAATCCAGTATTTGATAAAAACTGCTGGGAAAATTGGAAGACAGTGTGGGAGAGAATAGGTTTGGATCAACACCTCACACCCTACACCAAGATGAACCAAGATGACTTGAATATAAAGAAGGAAACTATAAGTAAATTAGGTGAACACAGAATAGTATACATGTCAGACCTTTGGGAAGGGAAAGATTTTAAAACCAAGAAAGACTTAGAAAGAGTCACAAAATGCAAAATAAATAATTTTGACTACATCAAATTAAAAAAGTTTTTGTACAAACAAAACCAATGTAACTAAAATTAGAAGTAAAGCAACAAATTGGGTAACAATCTTCATAACAAAAACCTCTGACAAAGGTCTAATTACTCAAATCTATAAAGAGCTAAACCAGTTGTACAAAAAATCAAGACATTCTCCAATTGAAAAATGGGCAAGGGACATGAATAGGCAATTGTCAGTTAAAGAAATCAAAACTATTAATAAGCACATGAAAAAGTGCTCTACATCTCTTATAATCAGAGAGATTCAAATCAAAACAACTTTGAGGTATTACCTCACACCTAGCAGATTGTTCAACATGACAGCAAAGGAAAGTAATGAATGCTGGAGGGGATGTGGTAAAGTAGGGACATTAATGCACTGCTGGTGGGGTTGTGAATTAATCCAACCATCCTGGAGGGCACTTTGGAACTATGCCCAAAGGGCGATAAAAAACTGTCTGCCCTTTGATCCAGGCATAGCACTGCTGGGTTTGTACCCCAAAGACATAATAAGGAAAAATACTTGTACAAGAATATTCATAGCTGCGCTCTTTGTGGTGGCCAAAAATTGGAAAACGAGGGGATGCCCTTCAATTGGGGAAAGGCTAAACAAATTGTGGTATATGTTGGTGATGGAATACTATTGTGCTAAAAGGAATAATTGTAAAGATTAAAATTTAGGAATATGGGGAGACTGAGGCAGGTAGAAATTAGTTTCTCTATGCAAGGAGTATTATATTTTTAGAGGTTTATTAAGGATTAAGGATAAAAGAAAATACAGGATAAGGAAAATGTGCCTAGGCCAGAGGCCTAGACCTCACCTACATTATGGAAAGAGCAAATTCTGCTCCAAAATGGAAGTCCAAAAAAAAAAAAAACCACAAAAACCTTTGCCATCAGGTTAAATCCTTTCTCGATTTCTGCCCACCTCAGAATCCCTGTAAGATTACAAAGCATTTTTGGGGAAGTGGAGCAAGGGCTTGTGGGGATTGAAGTCCAGAGTTCAAATCTCAATTTTACATTCCCCCCCTTTGATCCTCTGGGAAGAAGTCCTTCCCCAAAGGATCATAAAAACATAATCAATTTAAAGATTACACTAATTTGAGGATAAGAGAAAAAAAAAAAGAACTGGACGCATTGACAGAAAGCCAGTTAGGGGGCAGTCCCCTTTGGCATGAAAGTATACATACAAATAAATGTTCAATCAACCACACCCAAAGTTCAATTTGATCTTGTGCAGCTTGTGGTCTGGAGGCTTCTTCATGGTGACTTCTCCAACACTTCAGTTCTGGATTCAGAAAGGTAGCATCTTCTTTACCTAAAATTCTTCTCAAAAGGAATTTAAACTTTGCAATTTAAATAATGGTATTTTTTACATTCCCCTGTTAAGAGGGTGATTGAAAAATACAGGCTCACTTAGGGATGCATGGCTCAGGTATGAGGTATATGAATCAATTGGTAAGAGAAATTAAAAAGACATCAGAAAAATCCAAATAAAATTTTTTCTGGATGAAAATATAGACTATCAATGTCTTATGTGTAAAAATTCTAAGTAAAAGAAAAATAAATTTATAACAGATTCATCTATATAATAATAATATTCTTGTACAAGTCTTTTTCCTTATTATCTCTTTGGGGTACAAACCCAGCAGTGCTATGCCTGGATCAAGGGGCAGACATATATATAAAAATAGTAAATCTATAAGAGGAATCAGGGCCCAATTAAAATGATCTAAGCAATGATGCATTTACCCAGTCAGTAGCCAGGACTACAGAAAGGTACCACACTATGAGAGGCAGAAAAAGAAGGGACCATATTATAGAAGCCAAGTAGGAGCCAAGTTTTTTGGGGATACTCATCTGTGAGTATTTTCAGGGTGAGTGTGGATACAAGGAAAGCCTATGTCTTAACACATGTTAAACATAGTAACCTCGAGTCTTCACACTAGGTTCAAGACCTTTGTATTGGCCTAGAAGTGCATCAATCCATCATGGATTGGCTTTTATTTGGCTCTGTGCAATGGCTCTTGTGTGTATATCTTGCCCTGGAATCAGACAGAATCATTAAGCAAAGTCCCATAATTTATTTAAATAATTAGTGGCATTGTTGTTATAGTCTCTAGCTTTTTAGGGCATGCATTGGCAAATGTATTTTAAACTTGTAGTACTGAAAAATCAAAAGGTTAAAGAAAATCTTAATACTGGTGACATGTGCTTTAAATATAAAGAAGGAGATAAAATAATAAAAAACTGAAAAAGTATATTGCACATGCGAGAAAAATATAATAATAAAAGAGCTTTAAAAATTCAAAAATGTAGCTTATAATCATTGACACTCTGTGTCAGCTAAGAAAATATAGAATTCAAGGCTTTCTCATCAAAAGTGAGATCCATTTCCTCTTCATATCTGGCCATGATCCACTGTAAGTATGAGCAAATGAATTGAACAAGGTAACATTTTTCATTTTTAAAGAATAGTATTACAAATATGTAGTTATCAATATCTCCTAAATTCTCAATAGCCCAATTAATTACAATAGCAAACAAACAGTATCATATTTCACTTAATTTGCTGTATGACATTTTAAAGCCTATGAATTGATGGATATTTGTCACAAGTTTTTACAAACGTAGCAAAAAGTAAAACTCATTTTGGGTTTTGAACATCAAGAAATCTAGATATCATTCTGGTAGAAGTAAAGTAGTGAGCTGAAGAGTATAAATAAAGGGGTGCTCCTTTTTCAGAGGCTTTTTAGGGGTACACATGCCCTGAGATTAACTGCCCCAACTTCCATTCACATATTTAGAAATGCAGAAAAGTTGGGGTTATAAAATGTATTTGACTTCAGCTACTAGAATGGGCCTTACTGGTAGGGGCAGGCAAAAATGACCAGAGATTGTTAAAATTTTTTCTAAAAATAAACCCTTAAAATCAATTGAGATATTTAGCACATTAAATTTTCTAAAGGTTGTAATAGCAATTGTAACCAGTTCTGAAGTTCATCTATCCTTGGCAAAATATAAAAAAGCTGTCTTTTTTTTTTCATATGGGCTTAATTACAATAATATTTGTTCAATAGTTATAGGGGAAAAGCAACAGAACTTTAAAACTCAGTACATTCAAAATAAATTCAATCAACCTTTAGTGTAACAGAATAATATTCAGTCCAGTAATATATGAACTTAAAATCACAAAGTTATATCTTAAACAGAACAATGAGGAAATGCAATAAAAATACAGAGATTTTTTTTTATAAACCATTGGAGTCTGAAATGCCTCAAAATATAGCCTTTAAGTTCCTTGGGTTCTTATCCATTTAAATGTCTATTGTCTGAAGGTAGAGTGGTAAGGGCTAAGCAATGGGGGAGTATCTGAGGACAGATTTTAACACAGGACAGCATGTTTTTAGGCCTGGCTATCAGTTCGCTGAGCCACCCATTTGCCTCCCCAAAGTTGAATCTTTGGGCTGAATCTTTCTTCTGGCACGCAGGTGAAATCAATGAAATTACCAGAAGAGTCAAAAGGTATCCTTTTAAACAGCCCATTGCTTAAAAGTCTGTTTGAAAAGTCTGTTTCTTCTCTCTCCCTTTTTCTCTCTCTCCCCTGCTACCATCCTCCCATGTGGCCAATAGTTACCAGCTGGTAGAAATGAGTCCTGAGCGATCTGCTCCAAGGATCTGTGTGATGAGCCATCTGGGGTCACGTTTGTGGGTCTGGGGCTCAGAAACAGGTAGGCCGGGCCAGGAGATCGGGGACCAGGTGATTGCAATCTTAGTTGAATCAGGTCTGGATAGGGGCTGAACTCCCACAGGCAAAAGCGGCTGAGCCGGTGGGGTGGGCGGCAAACCCAACAGGTATTAAGGAAAGAGCAGCAGCTTTGCGAGGGCAAAAAAATCACCTTGACCAGAGAGATGTGGCTCAAAAATAATTTCTAGGTACTAGATATTAAAGATTAAATCAGAAGATTGAGAGTTATTTTTCCCATTAGGTCGCCAACTGTAAAGATTAAAATTTAGGAATATGGGGAGACTGAGGCAGGTAGAAATTAGTTTCCCTCTGCAAGGAGTATTATATTTTTTAGAGGTTTATTAAGGATTAAGGATTAAAGAAAATACAGGATAAGGAAAACATGCCTAGGCCAGAGGCCTAGACAAGACTTCACCTACATTATGTAAAGAGCCACGTCTGCTCCAAAAAGGAAGTACAAAAAAACCCCACAAAAACCTTTGCCATCAGGTTAAATCCTTTATCGATCTCGGCCCACCTCAGAATTCCCGTGAGATTACAAAGTATTTTGGGGGAAGTGGAACAAGGGCTTGTGGGGATTGAAGTCCAGAGTTCAAATCTCAATTTTACATAATAAAGTAGAGGAATTTCTTGGAGACTGGAACAACCTCCAGGAAGTGATGCAGAGTGAGAGGAGTAGAACCAGGAGAACATTGTACACAGAGACTGACACATTGTGGTACAAGAGAATGTAATGGACTTCTCCAGTAATGGCTTTACAATGTTCCTGAACAACCTGTAGTGATCTACAAGAAAAAAAAAAAAAACTATCCTCAAGCAGAGGACAAACTGAGGGAGTAAAAACACCGAGGAAAAGCAACTGCCTGACTACAGAGGTTAAAGGGACACGATAGAGGATAGATGCTAAATGAGGGCCCTAATGCAAATACCAACAACAAGGAAACGGGTTCAGAGCAAGGACAAATGTGATACCCAGAGGAATCACGCATCAGCTAGGGAAGGGGTGGTGGGGGTTTGGGGGGGAGGAAAAGGAAATGATCTGTTTCCAATGAACAATGTATGAAAATGACCAAATAAAATAATGTTTCAAAAAAAATCACCAAATAAACCCCATATTGAAAATCTTAAAAATCAAAGAAGAAATTGATAAAATTGAATGTAAGAGAGCTATTGAATTAGTGAATAAGACTAGGAGTTAGCTTTATGAAACAAATTGAAGAACTGGTTAATTATGTTAAGAAATGAAAGAAGATCAAATTATCATCTTGAAAAATGAAAAGGGTGAATTGACCACAAGTGAAAAGAAAATAAAAGCAATCATTAGGGCATATTTTGAACCATTATATGACAATTGTGAATATTAAAATTAACTCTCCCCTAATTATTAAAATGAAAATACTTAACTCTCTCCTGATTGTGAAGATTAAATTGTAACCCCTGTCTATTTTTAGAATACAGTACTTAAAGTTGAATATGAAGATCTGCCCCTTTTAGATTTAATCACCAAAGGTGTAAACACCCCATTTACACTTGAGTGTGGGAGGTCTGTGATCCACTTGTTCGATAGTGAGTGATGAATCAAAATCAACTGATTGTCTTCTGGGCAGTCTTAGAGCAGAGCATCAACTCTGATTGGTAGATGTAAAATTAGGGGAAGACACAGGAAGTGACACAAAAGAAGCGTTTTGAAAAGGAGCTGTTGCTTCCTATGAGAGGGAGTTCTTCATTTTTAGAAGTGAAGACTGGAGTTCAAGTCTTTGTGCTTTCAAGCTGAGGCTGGTGAAGAGGGGCAGAAGGATCTGCTGACTGGACTGACACATGATGAGTGAAAAGTTGACTCTTAACTCCTGGATTTTTCTGAAAAATAAATTATCCTCTGGAGAGACTTACTCTTGAGAGACATTTCCCAGGTCCTTGGTTTTGCCAAGACTGATTGAAACTAATTCTCCCTGCCCGGAGTGTCCAGGAGTAAATTACTTAGTGCTCAGGCCAGATACCTTACCTTATACTCTCTCTTCTTTTCTTGCTTCATATTCTATATATTGTAAATAAAATCTCTTTGAAATTAAATCCCTGGTGACCACACTCTTAAATAATCAAGTCCAACCCTTTAAAAATAACCCTTTTCACCCCTTACACCATGAATCTGACAACCTAATTGAAGTGAATGAATATTTACAAAAATATAAATTGTCCAGATTAATAAAAGAGGAAATGGAATAATTACATAATCTCAGTCTCGGTAAAAAAAAAAAAGTAGAACAACTCATCAATGAACTCCCTAAGAAAACATCTCCAGGAGTAGATGGATTCACAAGTGAAATTAATCAAACAATTAAAGAACAATTAATCCTAACATGTATTCTAATCTATATAATAATTATATATATATACTAATATAAACTATTTCAAAAAATAACCAAAAATTGAATCCTATCAAATGACTTTTATGACACACAGATGGTGCTGATACCTAAGCCAGGAAGAGCAAAATCAAAGAAAGAAAATGACAGACCAATTACTTTAATGAATATCAGTGTAAAAGCTTTAATAAAACACTAACAAAGAGAATATAGCAATATATTACAAGAATCATTCACTATGACTGGGGGGACTTTTATCATGAATTCAGGAGATGAATAATATTAGGAAAACTATCAGCATAATTGGCCATATCAATAACAAAAATAACAGAAATCATAGGATAAACTCAAGAGATGAAGAAAAAGCCTTTGACAAAATATATCATCTATTCCTATTAAATCACTAGGAAACATGAAAATAATTGGGCCTTTCTTTAAAATGATAAGTAGTATCCATCTAAAACCATTAGCAATATCATCTCTAATGATGATAAGCTGGAAATTTTTGAGGTGAAGCAAAGATGCCCATTAACAGCATTTTATATAGTATTGTATTTGAAATACTAGCTATAGAAATGAGAGAAGAAAAATAAATGAAAGGAATTAAAGTAGACAATGAAGAAAATAAACTATCATTCTTTGCATATGATAGAATGGTATACTTAGAGAATCCTAGAGAATCAACTAAAATTTAGTAGAAATAATAACTTAAGAAAAGTTGAAGGATATAAAATACACTCACATGAATCATTAGCATTTCTATATTACCAAGAAAGCCAAGCAGCAAGAGATAGGAAGAAATATTTATTTTAAAATAACTCTAGACAAGATAAAATTCCTGTGATCAGCCTTCCAATTATTTATATTTTACATAAATAATCAGATCTAACCAATTGAAATAAAACAAACATTAATTATTCGTAGGTAGACCAAGTTAAGATAATAAAAATGATAATTCTAACTAAATTGGTTTACTTATTCAGTGCCATACCAATGAAACTACCAAAAAAATTTCATTGAACTAGAAGAAGTAATAAGAAAATTTGCCTGAAAGAAAAAAATATTAAGTATAGCAAGGGGATTAATGAAAAAATACATGAAAATAGGTGGCTTAGCATTGCCAGCACTCAAAATGAGACATAAGGCAGTAATCCTCAAAACAATCTTGTATAGGCTAAGAAATAGAACTATTGATCAGTGGAATAGATTAGATACGTACTCTACAGAGGATAATGACCATAGCAGTGTAGTTTTTGATAAATCAAAGATCCTTGATTTGGGGATAAAAACTCATTATTTGACAGAAACTGCTAGAAACAAAAACTTGAAAATAGAATGATGCAAAATAGGCAAAGTTGAATACTTCATACACTATACCAAGATAAGGTCAAAATTAATTAGGGTCATACCATAAGCAAATTAGGGGTAGACTATTTTATTTGGAAAGATTTATGGAGAAGGGAAGAGTTTATGATCAAACAAGGGAAAGAAAACATTGTGAGATGTAAAATAAAAAAAATTTATTAGATTAAATTTAAAAAGTTTTTTGTACAAACAAAATCAATGTAACCAAGATAAGAAGGGAAACAACAAATATGGTAGGAAATTACATTATATTTCTCTGAAAAAAAAAGACTCATTTCCCAATTAAATAGAGAACTAAATGAAATTTATAAGAACACAATTCATTCCCCAATTTACAATGGTCAGAGGATATTAAAAATATTCAAATGAAGAAATCAGAGCTATCAATAATCATATAAAAATGTTCTAAGTAACTCCAGGTTAAAGAAATTCAGATTAAAAACAAAACAAAACAAAACTCTGTGGTACCACCTATCAGATTGGCCAATAATACAGTAAAGAAAAATTAAAAATTTTGGAAAGAATGTGGAAAAATTGGTACATTAATGCATTGCTGTTGAAATTGTGAAGATCAATTTGGAATTATGCCCAAAGATGCTATAAAAGAAGGCTTACCTTTTGATCTAAGAATATCACTTCTGTGTTTATAACCCAAAGATATATTTTTAAATGGGAATGGACCTGTTTGTACCAAAAAAATACTCATAGTTGATCTTTTTGTGGTGCCAAAGAATTAGAAACTAAAGTGATGTCCCTCAGTTGGAGAATGGCTGAACCAATTATATTACGTGCTGGTAATGGAATCTTACTGTTCTATGAAGAATGATGAACAGGATAATTTCAGAAAAACTTGAAAGACCTACACGAATTGATGCAGAGTGAAATAAACAGAACTAGGAGAATATTATACATAGTAACTGAAATATTGTGGGAAAATAAAATGTGATATTATCCACCTCCAAGGAAAGAATTGTTGAAGTAAAAATGCAATTGGAATATATGACTTATCACTTCTTTATTTGGATAAGTCGGGGTTTGGGTTTATAAGATTATTTACTTACAAAAATGAATAATATGGAAATATTGATAATCTTAAAGAAGCTAAAAAACCTTGAGGCAATTTTGTCTGTCCTTTTTAATAAATAAAATTGTCCTTGACCAACTATGACAGATTTGTAATAGAAAGAACCTTAGAAGTCATTTCCCACTCCCTCATTTTACATCTGATGAACAGAGAAAGTGAGATCCACACAGATAGAAAATGATAGAGTAATAAATTGAATTCACCTTCTCCTAATCTAAAGCATACACCGTGTTCACTGCATCATACATTATCTCTTCTCTTTCTAATTTAAAGATACTAATATAATGCCAAGGGGGCCACTCAGTTCAGTTAATTGTTGGGATATTCTATTCAATTGGTTGGTAGACATTATATAGACAAAATAAGTGCAATATATAACTTTTCATTCAATGTGTTTGAGTCATAGTGCCAAATCATTGTGTAGACCAATTGTGTGAACATCATAGTAATACATCCTGGAAATGTGTAGATATGACATTATGTACAAATTGTGAAACAGTCCATTTAAAATCAGTTCATTTTGATATTCTTTTTGGATGGTAGTGTATGAGAGGAAGAGAAATACATACAAGTTTGGAATCAATGGAAATGCTGATTTAGGAATAAAAGAATTCACTTTGAAAGCAGAATTTCATTTCCTTCTCTCCCTTCTCCTTCAACCTAAACTCACAAGTGAAACTCACCTATAACAAAGCCTATGTAGATCAAATTACTGTGTGTTTCAATCAAATTCAAAATCCCTCCCCAAAGACTGTGCAACCAATGGTACATTTTCTCAAACAGACCAGAATAATTTCAACATTATCAATCTTCTAGTTTGGCAGAATGCAATGTTTTAACCTGCTTCAAGAGCTTTCTCCTGAGATTTTATATTCCTTTACAAACTCATAACATTACATGGTACTTTGGAGACAATCAGAGGGGCTGAGGTAGTATATACTGTGCCAATGCATTCTCATGAATGTTGAATTCCTTATAACATGTTTTCCATTGCTCTCTTGAAATTAGAAAAAAACACAAAAACAACAACCACTCAGTAGGTTCTATTAATTTTTTTGAAATTTGGCTTCATCACAGTCAATTGGTCTCAATATATAGATATTTTAGGTTGAACATTAATTTAAAAACAGAATATTATTTGTTACATAAATGAATGTTCTCCTTCTATTAAATCTATTGTTACTTATTTTTAGTTCCTGCATTATTGAGTCAAGAGTATCCAATGGATCTTTCAGAATTATGATAATCATTCATGCTAAGTCATCAACTTAGTTTACACATGAAACTGCAAAGCAAAAGGCATTGAGAATATAGGAAAATCAATTGGCCCATGCACTGTCAATTACATTATTTATATATGTGTGTATATATGTATATATACACACATATTATACATTTACATATACATATACACATTATACACACACACACACACACACACACACACACACACATATATATATATATATATATATATAAACACATACATGTGAATACCCTTTCCCAATATATCAGAAGAAGTTAATTTGAGACTATATATCAGGAAAATGGATGTCATTCAGGGAGTCTGACATGCAACTTCCACCTTATAAATAGCAACCTTTACCTCAATTGAGAAAAACAATATGACTTTATTATTAAACTTCTCTCCAATTTGGAAATGAAAAATGGAAAATCATTCTTCATGTACGCCAGCCTTCTTAGAGGATTAAGGTAGGTAGACTTGTTAATTTCCATTTCCTTCATAGCCCCATGTATTTCTGTGATATTAACTGTATCACAGTTTTAATTCAGTAGCATTTGACTTAAATATAGTGTGTCTACTTATGTGTACAGCACAATGCTAAAGCCTGAAGATATAAACACAAAAATTAAAACAATTCCTAATTCCAGTAGCTTAAATTCAATTGAACTTCATTAGAGTTTGACTACATCATTTTAAAAGTTCTTACTCAGTATTTTCTCATTCAAAAAGATATGTTTTGATAAGGACCTGATTAATTATATCTATTATAATTCTTTTTAAATAGTATTAATATTTTAAGTCTGAGTTCAGGCTAATTGTATTCTTTAAAAGTTTTCTTTATGATGTCAGAAATTTGAGTCAATGTTAACTAAAGTATGAAGGGGTCAATCAGTAAAAAGAAAATCATAGAAATTGACAGAAAAAATACTTAGACCATAGAAGGGGGCTTAGAAATTAACTTGGCTTTTCTTTAACATATATCTGTGGCATCTAGGATAAAACTAAAAATAGACAGATCTGAGACTTGAATCTATACCTCCCAATAATTGAACTGAGATTCTTTCCATGATACTATGCTTCCCTTCAAGGTATGTCTTGAAGTAGATATTAGTCTCTAGTTTCTATTATCTCAAGTGGCATATTTCATCTAATCCTCACTTTCCTAAACTCAATGAATATGTATTTATAGAGTTCCATAAAATGAAATGCATCATTCAAAACTATGCTCTTTCTCCCCAAATTGGCATTCATCTATAAATAATAAAACAAAAACTTCACAATGTAAATAAACAGTGTTATTTTGGGGCATTTGAACCTTGAAAATGAATGATTCAGTGATCTCCATTGACTATAGTTTTCATGGTGGAAGAAAATAACCTGGAAGAATACAACTTCATTGATTAATATCAGAATTCAATTAGTCATACCACTGACTTGGTAGAATTGAATTCTTTAGTAAATCAAGAAACAGAAAAAAAAAGAATTTTAAAACAAAAAATACTCAATCAAGAAATTAAGTATCCAAATAGATGCCAGGCAAGTATACCAACCTTAACATTGTTTATTTCTTTCTTATTTAGAAAAACAAACAAACAATAGAGTCCATGGATTTAAAATGAATTGTTGTGTCAACTTGCTGCCAACATTAGTTATTTGTTTTCACTCCCAAGTATCTTTTAGACCATCACAGAGAGATGAACTATTCTGAAATGCCATTTTGGTATCAACTTAGTCTGGATTACTTTTGCCTAAGATCCTATATATAAAATATTATGATAGAGAACAAAAATGAAGACAATTGAATGTTAATAAAGATTCATTTCTCCCATAAATAACAATAGATGGGAATTGAGCAATTGGATATTGTTACCTACATGCAGATAAGCTTCTCATTAAAACCAAATTTACCAGTTATGGTATTGTCAGTTAGGATACCATGGCATATAGACAATGAAATTATATACAATTTAAAATGTTCTCACTTTTACAAAATAGACAATTGCATAACTGTAATTGATTCATGTATTATAATTTTCATTCCATTAGTTAGAATATATATCCAAAATTGGAGATGTCAATCAAAGAAAATGAATGCATGTTTTGTACTTTATATTAATTCAAGGCAGGAGATTGGGGGGGAAGGAAATCCTATTCAGTAAGGTTATAAGAACTTCGATTTATATAACAGTAAATACTGATGTTAGGTGATTTGGCAGAGCTTGTTGGTCTAATAAATCACTGAATACAAGTTAGAACTAAACCATTGTGAAAACTTAAAGATCCTTTAATATTATTTATAGTCATTCATTTATTTAGAAGGGAAGATGAGGGAAACTTTTAATTCATAATAGAGATAAAACGGTATCAGATTATGCAATAGACCCCATTTTATGGTTCTGAGGATCAATATCTTAGAGAATTTTCAATTAAAGAGGAATAATATCAATGAAGTGAAGAAGATAGAGGTTCTTGATGCTTGTCCATTTTCTAAACATATTGAATGACCTTTCCTAGACAAAAAAAGTGATTTCTGAATTTTGCTCCTTCTTTCAATATGGCATTCTGTTGTCCTTCATTTGTAATTTCTTTGAACACTGGCCTCAGCTACCATTTTTAGAATACATTAAAGAATACAGAGTGCTTATCAAAAAAAGAGTCAGTATAGATATACCTCACATGAGTAATGAATGGTTAAATTCTCTAGGGATGATGAAAACTGAAATTACAAACTTGAAACCTTAATTGTAACAAACACAAAATACTCACATATGTTTAACATTTTGGATTCTATTATTTTGAAAAAGTACTTTTTCACTATGACATCTGAAATATAAAACATCTCCAACTAAAGAAACAGACATATGCATAACAATGGGTTAAGAAAGAGTTTCATGCAGAGAGTTTGCCCTTTTTATTATAAAATACTTAATTAACATTATGAGTGCCACTCCACCAAGAGGGAAAATGAATGAGATTGAAAACCTGTTGGAAAGCCATTGACAATAAATCAGATTATTCCCTATGATCAGATGCATAAAGGTTACAATCACACTATGCTAACTCTGATCTATATGGTAATGGGAATTCCATCACCTACCCTCATAGACATATCTATAAGAAATATATGTCCTTGGTAGAAATTGCATTGTCTCTTACAATACATGGGTCAGTGAGGGCTTATCTTTTATTTTGTCTGCAGGTAGTAAAGCTATCAAAAGTGTTCTCAAACCTAATAGGCTATTTCAACTCATCAAAATTTTATGTAACCTTGTCATAAGCACCTGGTAAATGTCTATATTTTTACCTTTTATTCTTTAGGAATGACTTTCTAAGAAAATTAACAAGCCACAATAAAAAAGTTTTTTTCTCTAAAGCCAAAATTAAAAAAAAATTAAGTCATTTTAATTTTAAAAAAGGTTGAGGCTCTTACTATGTACAACATATGCTGCTATGTATTGAGAATAAAAATATAAAATTAAACAATACTTACATTCAAGAAATATGTAGCCTTGTAAAGCAGAAAGATTATATAAATAAATCTTCCACTGACCCAGCAACTTACTCAAACTATCATCTCTTCTTTATCCTTCCTCTTTACCTCCTAAATTTTCCTAAAGCTTTTGAATTTTGTCCCTTAGAAAATAGGAAATTATTTAAGTGATAAAGGCAGAAAGAAAATAATATCAAATTTTATTGTTAGAAAAATTATTCTAGAAATGATATGAGGATTGATATAGGAGAGAAAGACAAGATCTAATTACAACCGTTATGCCAATGGGAATGGAAGGGCGGCAGAATTAGAAGATGTGGAAATACAATCGAAAGGAATAAGTATTTCACTTGATAGGGACTGTTGAGGCAATTAGAGTAAAAAATATTTTGACCTTTTAAATATGGATAAAGGACGAATCACAAAGCTATCAGTAAAAAAAAAATGGAAGGAAATGAGGAAAAAGAGGTGATTGTAAAAAGGAAATGTAATTATTGAGCTTCTTCCTGAGGAGGATTTGTTGTCACTAACAATTTTAAGAATTTGCAAATGAGAAGAAATTGTGGTAGCTAAATAGACAGGACAGGATGTGAAGGTAAGATGTACTGTCTAAGTTAATATAATAATTGAGCTCATCAAGAAGGATGAGACCACTTGGAGAGAAGCTGTAAAGAGAGTCTATATTGAACCAAGCATATTAGAGTCTTAAGGTTCAAAATTGATGTCTTGATGTCTGCTGAGAACTAGAATGCTTGAGATTACAATATTCCATGGAGAGAAACTAGGAGCTTTGGGAGAATGGCAAAGATCAGAGTATCTCTATACATTCTACAGTGGTCTACTGGGAGGAATCTTTTATAGTGATTGATAGTCCAAATATGTCCTGACAGGACACCATCCAAGGTTTTGCTGCATTGGAATATGGGGAACTTGGGTGATTTGTTGACCAACGGTTTCATGTGAATGCACCATGAGGTGATGGGGAAGGGCCATAACTTGAGATCATGTGGGCCATGAGAATTGTTGATATTTGGGTTTATTTTCAGTTTGTACTTAAGTTTTAGGTACTTGTAGTGGAGCTTTAAATCTAGGCTAAAACAAAACAAAACAAATCAAAACTTGAAGTATAAGGATCTGGGAGTCTAAGAATGCAGGTTTGGTGTTGTAGCCAATCTTTTGAGAGAAGTCTTAAGGAAGAAGGCAGAAGAAGGACTATAGCAGAATAGAACAATGATACTGGCTTTCCATATGAATGTGGCAGGAACAAATCTAAGTGAACATTGAGGTAAATTTTGATGTGGAATCAAGAAATATCACCATTTTTAAAATTTCCTCCATAATTTTTTCTCTAATCCAAAAGATATGTGTTTTCTTTCATAGCATGAGGAACATTGAAATATGTATGTATTGTATGATAACAAATGTATAGCATATATCATATTAGCTGACATCTTGGGGAAGGAGGAAGAGTGGAAAGGGTGATAAGAAGAGGAAGAAAGAAGAAGAGAGGGAATGTGGATTGCAAAATATCATAAATAATGATTAGAAATTGCTTTAAATGTAAAAACATAAATAAAAGCTGAGGAAGAAGAGTCAATAAATGAAATAGTAGGAAGAAGAAAGAGGGAGGAGGAAAAGCATAGGTATTTAATATCCTAGAAACCCAGGTAATAATAAGGAAGGACTAGATAACAGTGTCATACATAATCTTGAGTTGAGTGAGGAGTAGTAAATTATAAAAACAAATGAAAAGAGCAATTCCTAAAATGTTTTGGTAACAAAGAGGCAAAGAATAGGTTGAAGAATGGACCAAATGTTTATAAGCAAAAGTTTTTGAAATTAGAGGAATCTTTCTACTGTTTTGTACAAGAATTTCACATTTATATCTTAATTATATATAATGAATGTTTTTGTATATATGTACATAGGTCATAGACCCCTGGTGAACTAAGGCTTTGCTCACCTAGCATGTGAAGACTGCTTTGGCTGAACAGATGGAAGAAACCAATAAAAAGGTTCAACGGCTGAGAGGGCAACGCAGCAAAGCACTGTGGAGTGCTTAGGGCGTGTTGGAGCACAAAAGACAACATGGCCATCCAATGCAGCTGAGGAAGTGTAACAATTTTTCTTGCCATTGGACCCAGGCTTCCAACGCCGAGAGAGTGGGACTGTCTCTGTGCATCGACTTTTCCACTTAAATCTCATTCACGCACAAGTGTCTTTGTGCACACTCATCTATACACCATCGATGAAAACGCACAACGACAATCATCATCCTCGGTTACCAAGAGACTACTACTAGTACATATGTGTATGTATGTATACCTTAGGCATTAACATATGTGTCTATAATAAAAGTATAGTGGAAATTTAGTAATTATCACTTTAATAGTATTACCATAATGCTTAGTTGTGTAAGATTTAAAATAGTTGTCTGCCACAAACTGTGGCAGTTAAAAGAGTGGGAGCCATAAACTGTAATAATTAAAATTGTTGATGTCATAAACTGTAGTGAGTTAAAATGGTTGAAGATATAAATTGTAGTAGATATAAGAGTGGGTGAATAAATTGTGACCACAGGAAATATGTTTCCACTACAGTGTTTCGTTTAAAATCAAATATAAGGTGGTCGCCAGGGAAATATTCCCAATTATGAATATGCCCAAGTCAACTGGGTTTTATAAAGAATTTAATTAACAATACAATGAGTAATCAAAGAAATCAAAGTAATCAAAGAAAGAGATAAAGAGTAAGAAAGGAATAAGTATGAAGGGCCTTAAGCCAACATGGTCTAGACCTGAGTCTTAAGAGAGAGAAATCAGTCAGTCAATTTTTTATCACTCACCACAAGGTCTGTCTAAGCAAGGATTCTAGTGACACCAGGCCAGCTCCATCTCAGCTGACTTCACCAGAGAGAGTTCCAGCCAGAGTCCTCCTCAAAGAGAAATCCAGCCAGAGACTGTTTCAAAGGGCCTCTCTCAAGAGATTCTTCCCAAGCGATCCTCATCAGAGATTTCTCCAAAAGGATTGTCTTTCAAGAGATTCTGCTTTTTCTTATATAGGGGGTTTTCTCCTATGTCACCTCCCCTAAGTCCTTACATCTACCAATCACAGTAGACATTTTCCAAAGGACAGCCCATTCTGAATTCACTGCTGGGTCGACTAATCGCCTCAGTAAGTCTGAACCAGAGAAAATACAGCTGAGTCAACTAATCCCCTCAAGAGAAAACCTCTGAGTAAGTTTTCACCTCTTTGTTCCTGGCAAGTTTAAAAGTTGCCCGAGCTTTATAGGTACCTAGCATCCCATTGTATCAATTCTAAAAACAGGCATAGCTCAAAGAACTCCCTGCCTCATCATAAGCATGGGTCCAAGTACTTTCATTGTTTAGCAAGGAGTTTTCTCCCCTAAAGCAGTCTTAAGTAAGGGTGGAGTAGAGGTCCTCCCATTTCTGATCCTGGCGAGTTCTCACAGCCAAAATGAGGAATGTTCCCAGTAGGGAATTATTCCAATTGAGAATTCCCTGATGGGGAAATTTTTGACATTCACAAGTCTGAGAAATTTCAAGATTTACAGTTGCATTGGGAGAAAAGGCCCATCTTTCAGAATATGTGTTGAGGGCAGAGGGGAATGGTCACCATGCCTCGCCAGAACCATCAGGTTTAGTATTACCACCCTGGCAAAATGTCCATCTTGTCCAAAGTTAGTTATACTTTCGCCATCTAGTTCACAATAAACAGACATATAGATAAATACATTAATTCTACTTCAGAGAGAAAATCAGATCTTCAAAGTAAATTTAAGGAACACTGTGGTTATATACAATCATTAATTGAATGAAAACAAACAAACACATCTTCTAATCTGCCTGTAGGAAAATAAATGCAACTCCCTAGTACACAAACAACTGAGGTGACACCTTTGACAGGTTCTATTCCTGATTAAACAGAATGTAACAAATCTCTCCTTTTGACCTACGTTAAATCAAATATATTTGTTATATTGAATTTTCTTATTCTTCCACCTCCTTTTAAAGTCCACAGTAAAATATTTTGTTCCTCCATCTTTCCTTCCTTCCTTCCTTCCTTCCTTCCTTCCTTCCTTCCTTCCTTCCTTCCTTCCTTCCTTCTTTCCTTCCTTCCTTCCTTCCTTCCTTCCTTCCTTCCTTCCTTCCTTCCTTCCTTCCTTCCTTCCTTCCTTCCTGCCTTCCTGCCTTCCTGCCTTCCTGCCTTCCTTCCCAATAGCCGGGAACAAAAATGAAATGGATTTAGAAAATGAGCTTTTAGAGATTGTTAAGGAAACTCTGGTATACTTCACATATCTTCTAGTTTGATCATTTTTTTTGCAAAGCCTTTTTTTTTCCTCCAAAGACATAATGTGACGAAGTTGTTTACTGTCCATTGGACATCAGATATCTGAATACAGTAAAGTGTAAAAAGAACCATAGCTTGGCATCAGATTCTAGTGATCGTAGCAGAGAAGTGCTCCTCAGCTGGGTCTTTTTCATTCTTTGTGCCTTGATTAGGGATCATCAATTATTTAATAAGAAAATGGACATATGTAGTATCATCAGAGCCTATCAGGAAATAGCACTGAGTTAGTCAACTGTTAAAGAAAGAAAGCTGTATTTTTACTGGCTTCTCTCTTTTCATCTTTTCAAAGGAAATTCAGCTAACCTGCTCCAAGGCAACTCCATTAGGAAAGGTTTTAATTAGAAAGAATTAAGAAGCAGCTTAATGATCTAAACAGAGATCAGCAAAAAGGTTACCAAGAAAAATCTGCTTCTTTTCTTACTAGTTGATGAGAGAATTCCTTTTACAGGAAAGTAGAAGCAATGTAGGCCAAAGAAGCTTTCTTTTTGAAAACTACAGATTTGAAGAACATTTTGTTTGTAATTAACAAGATGAAACAATATTTATATGAGTACTGTGAGGCCATATAATGGTGGGGAAGGTTGTTTATGTGGATCATCTAGTGCAAGTTCATTCATTACTTATACAGATAAATAATTAAAAGTCTGAGATCCTAAAACAAATTATTGGACAAACTATTTAATTTCTCTGGCCCTCGGGTTCCTCACTTGTTGCAATAAAGAAGTTGGAATATATGATCTCCAAAGTCCCTTCAAGCTCTGTCATCTCGGAGAAATCTAGTTACAGATGCAGTCAACTAAAGAAACTAAAAAAATAAAAAAGTTATATAGAAAAAAAGAACCAAATGTATTCTGTCTCTTCTTCATCTTTCTCAGTTATTTTTAAATTAAAAGCCATATTTATTATCAGATTCCAAAAGCACGTTCTGTATGAGAAATTGCCTCCTGCTGGTTTAGTGATAGAGAAGGTAAAAAAAAAAGTTTATATTGAGAGGATTAAAGGATATTTAGAAAATATATGAGGATAGCACCAGCAGACGTGGAATTCAACAAAGCCAATTTTCTAAAACAATAATATATTTTAATGGGTCTATTCCTTTTATTTTTTCAATTACATGGAGAAATAATTTTCAACAATTGTTTTCTGACATTTTGCGATCCAATTTCTCTCCCTCTCTAGTTCCCTTCTTTCCCTCTTTCTGAGATGGTAAACTTCTGATTCTGCTCTCTTCACTCTGGATTAGAACTCATAGAACTCTTTCAAGGCTTTTTTTTTCTGAAAGCATACTGTCCTTCATTTCTTATAGCACAGTAGTACTTCATTACAAATACACACTACAACTCGTTCAGTCATTCTCCAATTGATGTGCATCCCATCAGTTTCCAATTCTTTGCCACTATAAAAATAACTGCCATACATTTTTTCCAACATGTTCATCTTTTTTTTTTCTTTCCTCTTTGATTTCTTTGGAATATAGACCTATTAGTGGTATTTCTGGGTTAAAGGGTGTGCAGAGTTTTATGGACCTTAGGGCACGGTTCCAAATTGCTCTCCAAAATGGTTGTATGAGTTCATAGCTCTCGTAAAAGTGATTGGTATGAAGTGCTGTCTCAAAGTTCTTTTAATTTGTGTTTCTGTAATCAATAGTTATTTGGAACATTAGACAATAATAATTGACATATAGAGGGCTTTAATTTGTAGAAAAGTTATTATCTAGTTCATCTCATTTGATTTAGCTATATGAGACAGGTAAATTAGATACCATAAGTTCTGTGGGTTTTTGTTGTTGTTGTTTTTAAGTAATTCTAACTCTATGTGAACCCATAAACTTTTGTTCATAGAGTTTTCTTGGATAAGGTACTACAGTGGTTGGCCAGTTCCTTCTCCATTGTAACTCCATTTTACAGATGGGGAACTGAGGAAAATAGGGGTTAAATGACTTGCCCAGAGTCATACAGTATATGAGCTAGAATTTGAACTCAGATCTCCCTGTCTCCAAATCCAGTGCTCTATTCTGCACTAGCCTCACCCTGTACTGTTCCATGACATACAGACAAAAACACAAGATAAATATTTAGTTCAAGAAGAAGCAAAGAATTTTAAGAGGGAAAAGCCCTTGATATTTCCCAAAGAAAACAAAATTTATTATCCTGTTGATTTCTCAGTTCAATATCTTAATTCAATGGAAAGAGAGCTCATATTGCTGTTGCTTCTGTGAATAAACATTTCAATATTTATGATAATTTAAATTTTATGTCATTCTTTCTTCAAATTTCAAAACTTCAAGCAAGTTTTCCTTGACCTTACACAATGATAAGCCCTCTTTTGATGCAGGAGAAACCATTGTTTCTTCAACAGGAAAGCCTTCACTTAGATAGCAAATCTTTTTGCATGATCATTTAGCACAAATTGCAGGGCAAACAGAGATTTTAGAGCCCTGTGGGAATCATTTATCTGATTCATTGAAGATTAAACAGATGTCCTCACATTTAGATTGCAGGGTTCATAAAGTATGATAAGATTTAGGAAATGCAACTCAACAGGAAGTTATAATGATATGTTTTCTCCTCCTTTTAGGTCCTTTATGGACTGCTTCCCAATTTTGCTTCTTTTATTCCTTCACGTCTCTCAGGGACTGATTGTCCTTTGGAGGTGAAGTTCATATGCATTTTGTTAAGTGATATTAACAAAATAGTTTGAGGAAAACCATCCACATAATTACCATATTAACAAGCAAACCGACAAAAATCACATGATTAACTCAATAGACACAGAGAAAGCCTTTGTCAAAATATAACACTCATTCCTATTAAAAAACACAAGAAAGCCTAGGAATAGAAGTGTCTTTTCCTAAAAATAATAAGCAGTTTATATCTAAAACTATCAGCAAACATCATCTGCAATGGGGATAAACTAGAAGCCTTCCCAATAAGATCAGGAGTGAAAGAAGGATGCCCATTATCACCGCTATTATTTAACATTGTACTAGAAACACTAGCAGTATATATCTAAAACCAACAGCTAATATCATCTGCAATGGGGATAAACTAGATGCATTCCAAATAAGATCAGGAGTGAAACAAGGATGCCCATGATCACCTCTACTATTTAACATTGTACTAGAAACACTAGCAGTAGCAATTATAGAAGAAAAAGAAATTGAAGGTATTAAAATTGGCAATGAGGAGAACAAGCTATCACTGTTTGCAGATGATATGAGGGTCTACTTAAAGAATCCTAGAGATTCAACCAAAAAGCTAGTCAAAATAATCAACAATTTTAGCAAAGTTGCAGGATATAAAATAAACCCACATAAGTCATCAGCATTTCTATATATCTCCAACACATCTCAGCAGCAAAATCACCCTAGATGATATAAAATATTTAAGAATCTCTCTGCCGAGACAAACACAGGACCTATATGAATACAACTACAAAACATTCTCCACACAATTAAAACTAGATCTAAACAACTGGAAAAACATTGATTGCTCATGGGTGAATAAGCTAACATAATAAAAATGACAATCCTACACAAATTAATTTATTTATTTAGTGCCATACCCATTGAACTATCAAAAAACTTTGTAACTGAATTAGGAAAAACCATAAGAAAGTTCATTTGGAAGAACAAAAGATCAAGGATATGAAGGGTAATCATGAAAAAAAAATGTGAAGGAAGGAGGACTTGCAGTCCCAGATCTCAAACTATACTATAAAGCAGTGGTTATCAAAACATTGTGGTACTGGCTAAGAGACAGAAAGGAGGATCAGTGGAATAGACTTGGGGTAAATGATCTCAGCAAGACAGTCTATGATAAGCCTAAAGATCCCAGCTTTTGAGACCACAACCCACCATTTGATAAAAACTGCTGGGAAAATTGGAAGACAATATGGGAGAGATTAGGTTTGGATTAACATCTCATACCATACACCAATATAAACTCAGAATGGATGAATGACCTGAATATAAAGAAGGAAACTATAAGCAAATTAGGCAAATGCAGAATAATATACTTGTCAGATTTTTGGGAAAGGAAAGACTTTAAAACCAAACAAGAACTAGAAAAAAAATCACAAAATGCAAAATCAATAATTTTGATCACATCAAATTAAAAAGTTTTTGTATAAACAAAACTAATGAATCAAAAATTAGAAGGTAAGTAACAAATTGGGAAATAATCTTCATTACAAAAACGTCTGACAAAGGTCTAATTACTCAAATTTATAGAGATAAACCAGTTGTAAAAAAAAATCAAGCCATTCTCCAATTGATAAATGGGCAAGGGACATGAATAGGCAATTTTCAGTTAAAGAAATCAAAACTATTACTAAGCAAATGAAAAATAGTTCTAAGTCTCTTATAATCAGAAAAATGCAAATCAAAACAACTCTGAGGTATCACCTCACACCTAGCAGATTGTTCAACATGACAGCAAAGGAAAGTAATGAATGCTGGAGGGGATGTGGTAAAGTTGGGGAATTAATTCATTGCTGGTGGAGTTGTGAATTGATCCAACCATTCTGGAGGGCAATTTGGAACTATGCCCAAAGGGTGATAAAAGACTATCTACCCTTTGATCCAGACATAGCACTGCTGGGTTTGTACCCCAAAGAAATAATAAGGAAAAAGACTTGCACAATAATATTCATAGCTGCGCTCTTTGTGGTGGCCAAAAATTGGAAAATGAGGAGATGCCCTTCGATTGGGTAATGGCTGAGCAAATTGTGGTATATGTTGGTGATGGAATAATATTGTGCTAAAAGGAATAATAAACTGGAGGGATTTCATGTGAACTGAAATGACCTCCAGGAATTGATGCAGAGTGAGAGGAGCAGGACTAGGAGAACATTATTCACAGAGATGGATACACTGTGGTACAATCTAATGTAATGGATTTCTCCGTTAGTGGCAATTCAGTGTTCCTGAACAACCTGGAGGGATCTATGAGAAAGATTACTATCCACCTTCAGTGGAAAATCTGTGGGAGTAGAAACACAGAAGAAAAACAACTGCTTGATCACATGGTTCAAGGTGATATGGCTGGGGATGTAGACTCTAAATGAAAATTCTAGTGCAAACAACAACATGTAAATAGGTTTTGATCAAGGTCACAAGTAATACACAATGAAATTGCACATCAGCTACAGGAAGGGTGGTGGATGGGAGGGAGGGAAATAATGTGATTGTTGTAACCAATGGATAATATTCTAAATTGACTAAATATATTAATTTTAAAAATGAAAAAAATACTTTGTTTCAAATAAAAATTTGCAATCAATTTAGTATGCACAAAGAAAACTATTTTATTTGAAGATGTCAATTCAAATAAAAAGATAACAAGGGACAATTTTAATTTTCTGAAGTAAACTTTGTTTAATATGTCAAGATAATTTATCAACATGTTGAGAAGTAAGTGTGAGCAGAGATAACATTGGAAATAAGAAGAATCTTTAGTTTTGTTGGGTACTCTATACATTTTGATTTATTTGCTGCTATTTTAATTTAAGAAATATCTTTCCGCCCCACTTTTGTTTGCCTATGAACTGTGGATATTTGAACTTAATCTGTCAGGAAATTAACTACATTATTTTCTTATTCTTTCGATTGGATGTAGCAACCAAGTATCTGACAAAATAAAGTGCCAGTGACACCTGTGTCACCATTAGAGTGGCATTGGGTTGTTTTTTTTAAATGAAATACCTCGGGGTTTTAAACCAATGAGACTTTAGAATGTTGTGCTACCTAGAAGGATTACAGGGCAATCATTGCAACCTCAGGCAGATGTAGCTATGTTAATAAATCCCAAAGTAGTTCCCAATTCCTTCTCCTTACCAGCCACAATGACTGTAGTAATGATATCAAACTATTATTCTAATCAAATTTATTCAAGAATATTTTCAATCAAAAGTGGATGATAAAAAAAAAATATATATATATATAGACATATGCATATTTTTCTTAAAATAAATTTCAACTCATGATTAAAGATTTAAATTCTGCCATGGATGTAAACTTAAAAATGTAGAGAGAGACAGATGTAGAGAAAGACAGAGTGACAGAGACAAAGATATGGAAAATGGACAGAGACAAGAGAAATAAATATGAAAAGGTGCGAAGATAGAGTAAGAAGGGAAGGATGGAGGAAGAGAGAGACATGAGCAAAGACAGAAAGAGAGAGGAATAGAAAGAGAGAAAAGAAGAAGAAGAAGAATGAAAAAAGAGAGAGGAGGGAGAGAAAGACAGAAACAAAGATAGCTAAAGACAGAGATAGAGACAAAGAGTGCTTATTACTGGAGGAAGAACATTTTTTCTCCCTCATTCACTTTTAATGTTTCTAGGAGCCACTCTGAAAACTTAAATTGTGTAGCTCAAGTCAGTAAAAGCTTCTGACAAAACTAGGTTTTAATGTCATACAGTTACAGGGCTAATAATTCTCTTGTGGCAAACCCTCAGCATAGATTCAAGTTGATGTTTTTTCTTCTTTAAACCTATCATTTTCTTATGGTTTTTAGTGACCTCTGATCCATCCATTGAAGAATTTCATGCCTTTTGTTGTTATTCAAAGCTACTCTCCTTTACTCCCCAAAGGTATTTTTCTCTGCTACAGTGTTTTTGAAATATCATAAGCAGGTTTCTATGTTATATTTCATGAATACCAAGTAGAAAAAGAAAGAAAAAGTGAAAGATACTTCCCCCTGAACTGTGAGGTAAAATTATAATCAACCTTCATTGGGACTTTTTGCACATCTCATTTTGATTAATCTCTAACAGCGTCTTACCTTCATCTTATTTTTCTATTTTAGGTAGGACATATTTTTCACTAAATTGGGGAGGAGAAATAACTTCCACATGAACTTTGCTTAGCATTTTCATTTTTCCTTTTCCTTCAACTATATACAATACAGAAAATCAATATGAAGACAATTCCTGGCTGTAAGCATTGTTAAAAAGGAAATAGGTGATAGAAGCAGAATGCAGAATCTTGTTCCTTTAAAATTTTTGAAAAAAAGCTCAATTCTCATCTGTAATTTGTCTTCTTTAAATACTAGTTGGTCAACTACATGAATTATCACAATCAGCCCTTTGTCTATGAATCTATGGTATATTTTGATTATTCTTTTGTCTTCTACATCATCAAAGCTAATTGGTGTAGCCTGTGAGATATGACAGTGTACCTTCAATGAATTACTGAACCCTATATCTAAATTAACTTCATAATTTATAAAAAGGGAGAGACCCAAAATGAAAACAGATTGAAGAGAACTGCAACCATGGAAGAAAGAATGAGAAAAGGTATCCTAGGATATATATCCCTGTTTTGATTTGGTATGTGGGAGATTATTAATGGGAAAAAGTATTCAGGAAAAAAATAAATTGGCTCCAGATTCTAAGTTTCAGGACCTGAAGTTAGTCCTTTACTATATAAACAATAAAAGATTACCTAAGACACTTGAATAGATTATTTATATAATAAAAATGGTGCATCAAATTGTCTAAACAAATCAAACAGTGTGAGTTTCAAAACTATTCCACCCTAATCAGACCATTCTTTAGAAGATGTGATTTAGCTATTTCCTGGTCAGTAACAATGGAGATACTTGGAATAACAGAATCAGGTCTTGGAAACTCTACATTCTCCACCCTATTCAGTTTAACAAAATTTTAAAGGTCTGCATCAAACTCAAGATTTAATTATCTGAGGAGATGGCCTTCAAAAAGAAGGACAGACCTCTGGGCTGTCCTAAGTCAAACTAAGTCCTCATTGGTACAGATGAGACACAGAAAAATGATGTATAAGTGTCCATATAAGGCACGACACTTCCTGGCCCCTCCTTTTTCCCTGGAGAGACGACTCTGGTTGGCAGAGTGCTAAGTGTTCCAATGTCTTCGAATGTTGGGTGGTGAGTTTTGCCCTGGAGCTGATTTCAGGTTCAGGCATCTTAGCTGAGCACTTTGGAGGTCAGGCTGATTCCTTCCTCCTTCATACTTCAAACCCTTACTCCGCTATCTCCTGATCTCCCTGCCTGATACTAATCAGACAGAGGGAGAGAAAAAAAAAAACTACTCCTTCTTCTTATTCTTCTCCACTATCAATTAAATCACCATAAAATTTGGCAGGTGACTTGGGTATTTTATTATTTGCGAATTCCCTTGGTGACCACTTAAATTTAGATTTTTTTCAGCCTCAACCATAATTTCACCCTTTAACAACAGGACAATATGTAAAAAAGCAACTCATTGGAGATATTATAAGATCATTTCAATGATGAGATTATTTGGATCTTTTTAAAATCATTCTTCCATTTATATTTTTATTTATGCTTTATTAAAATTGCTTTTGTAATGGAACTGGAGAATGAAGCTAATTCTTTCTGATATGTGCAGAGTTGCTATATCTAGTTATGGTTCTCAAATCATGTGATGAAGAGAAATCTATTTTATTGTTAATAGAGTGAGAAATATGATGTATTTAATAGGTGCAAATTTTCTAGGATATGTCTTTTTGTCTGGATTTTTTCTGACTCATTTTATTCTGGTAAGAATCATGTGATGAAGAGAAATCTATTTTATTGTTAATAGAGTGAGAAATATGATGTATTTAATAGGTGCAAATTTTCTAGGATATGTCTTTTTGTCTGGATTTTTTCTGACTCATTTTATTCTGGTAAGAAAGTGATATAAAGAGTGAATGAGGAGAACCTTCTCATTCTAAGGCTTTATTTTCAACTGGTGAAGAGGAATTTAAGGTCTCTCACCTTACATCATCTTCTCACAATTATGTAATCAAACAGGGCAAAAATTATTCACAAACTAGACGCTGGCTTACTTGCACCTTATAAATGGACCTCAATATGTACTCATAACCAGTTAAAGAAGTTCTTCTTCCATCTGTATTTAGAAATCTGGAGCCACTTAAAAATATCTGCTGATGCTTCAAATTCTAGGTGGGGATTCCATTGGTGAACACTATATATTATCATAAGGATTCAGTCTGACATTGAATGCCATATTGTACAGACAGTGTCCCCTGTCTCTCCATTAAAAGGTAAATTTCCTTCTTTTATTTTTTATGATCAGTTGGAGCATTAAAATGGAATTTGGATGGTTTTGTTGTTTTTTAGTGATGTTTAAAAAATATTGTAGTCATTGAGGTTACCATTAATTGGATCAAGTTTTACTTTTAACTCTGTTCATAAAAATCTTCCCAAGTTTCTCTTAATTATTCATTATTTCTTATGCTATAATAACATGTCATTATATCATATTATAAAACTTTTTCAGCTATTTCTCACTTAATGAAAATTGTTTCCAGGTTATCATTTTCAGACTTTTGCTTCCACAAAGTGCTGCAATTAATATTGAGATATTGAGACCTTTCTTTCTAGCATCAATTATCTTGGGAATTGACTGTTCTGCAAAGGATTTGCTTGGCCAAACGATTTGAAAAGTCAAAGTACATGTTTTCTAGAATAGCTGGATTACTCCTTATCTCTTCCAACATGCTTTTAACTTACCTGCCTTCCCGTCGACTATCAATGTTACCCATTTTGAGAGATACTATAATTGTATAATTCTAAAGTTCAATATATAACAAACTCTGGACTGAGTATTTACTTTTACTTATACTCTGTTGTTAGAGGTATAGGGGAACTATTGGGTAAATTGGTGAAGGCTTTATGAAGTGAAGAAAAATAATACAAGAAATTGCATGATAAAAATAAGATGAACTGAAAAATGAGAATAGCTTATATGCAAAAACACACCAAGCCAACATTAAAGAAAAAAAACAACTTAGCTATCTTTAGGGAAATTTTTTAAAAAGTTGATTATGCAATGATTATACAATTATTTACCCAGCTAAGTCCTTTAATGACTGGATAAAGTGTAAAAGTGGCATATAGATCTATTGGGAAGCAGATGCATTGTTAATTAAGTCTGAAATAATAAAAAGTATCATTTCCATAGGGCAGTGTAAATAGCCATGAACATATATGATATGATATATATGTTTCCCCATTCATTAGTCAAATTATAAAGCATGTTAATATTGCCTAAATAATTTATTTGTGTTAAAATAAAGGAAAAAAAATTAAAACATTAAATTGCTTTATAATCCTGAAGTCAATAAGTTGTTATATGACAGTTATGTGAATAATTTATGACCTCATTGGCAGAAATGGGTAACAGCTTTTTTCTAATGAAAAAATAACTCATGTT
Source organism: Monodelphis domestica (assembly GCF_027887165.1). Classification (NCBI taxonomy): domain Eukaryota; kingdom Metazoa; phylum Chordata; class Mammalia; order Didelphimorphia; family Didelphidae; genus Monodelphis; species Monodelphis domestica. The sequence goes on along the minus strand of NC_077233.1, from coordinate 42,306,902 downwards.
TTGACCACAGGTTTCCCAACTTTACAAAATTGTACCTGATCAAAGTAAAAATCCCAGGCATCTCTTCATTTGCCTTTAGCTACTCTAATTGATTTCTAGTATACCATTCATGACTCCTCCCTTACCCAAACACAAACATCCTTTCAGTTTATCTTTGTGTATTGTCTTCCCCCATTAAAATTTAAGCTCCTTGAAGGCAGTCTTCCTTTTTTTTTCTTATTTATATCCCCAGTGCTTGGTGCTGTGTCTGCCCAGTAGAAGATCCTTAATGATGTTTATCTTTTCATGTGTATCAGTAAATCAGCATAAGTAAAATATTGGGGAGTCTTGTTCTTGTTTCTATGGGTCATCTCCATTACATTATTCACTATGGTATTATAAAAGAAAAGACTTTTCCTTGTTGTGTTATTTTAAAAAAGAAAAACAAAACATGAGTTCTCCACTGAAAACATTGAAGCAAAAATGCAATACCTTGGCATATGATGCCTTCTCTTCCCTTCTCTCTTCTCCCTTTCTTTCCCTTCCTTCACCCCCTCCCTAGATAACAATATGTATATAACAATTATTGTTATTTTTTACTGATATTGTTGTATTAAACAAACATGTTATCACTGATAGAAGAAATCCTACTGAGGAAACTTCCTGCTCCAAAGTTAAGTTGGCACTTACTTTGAAATTTTTCATTTTAGAAAATTGCCTGAGGGACTGAAAGATTAAATAACTTTCCCAGGGTAACATAGCCAGTATGTGCCAGAGGCAGGAGCTGAACTCGATTCTTTCTGATCTGAGTCTATGTGGACTCCTTTTCAATGTTTTATGTGAATCTTACTCACTATGCTATACTACCTTAAAGTATGCTATATTGACATGACAAAACATCATCAAGAATGAAACAGAACGTGGCTGAAAAGTTAGCTAAGAAGATTTAAAGGAGAAAGTAGAACTTTAATAGTCCTCAATGATGGGCAAAACTTAGGCAGGTATAGAGTAATAGAGAGGATAGTATAATAAGGTACTACCAAAGCTAAAGGTCATGACAGTTCTGGGGGGGGTGGGATTTAGAAGCATTGCTTTTTAACTAGAGTTTATATTTTGTTAGGGAAGGACTCTAAACTGAAAAGAGCTTCTGCTCCTTTAGTTAATACATTTACTCTTCTTCTTCATGGTCATTAATGAAGAAATATTAAGGGATGGATATATTTAATGCTTTAGATAAAAGAAGATATGGAGAATGCATAGGCTCTGAGAGGATCTTATAGCAGTACAAAGAAAAGAAACATACATAAGAGGTTGGTATGTATAGGCTGCAATGAATATCGATGGAGAAAATATCTACCTTGATGACTGACATTACATCTTGCAAAAAGATACTATAAATAATGAAATATTATCCATATCCATATATGCACCAAATGACCTACCATTTAAATTTATAAAGGGGGAAATTAAATGAACTTTAGGAAGAAATAGACAATAAACTATAATAGTGGGAAACTTCAATTTCCCTCTTTCAGATCTAGATAAAACAATCCAAAAAAATAAACAAGAATGAAGTAAAGGAAGTGTCTGTACTCTTAGAAAAGTTAGTACTAATAAATCACTAGGGATAATTGAAAGGAAATAGAAAGGAATATACCTTCTTTTTAGCAGTACATAGCTCCTACACAAGAATTAATCATGTATTAGGACATAAAAACTTTACAACCAAATGCAGAAAAGAAGTCACAAATACATCTTTTTCAGATCATAACACAATAAAAATTATAATCAAAAAAGCTCCATGGAAAGAAAAATAAAAATTATTTGGAGGATAAATAATTTAATGTATAAAAAAGGGTGGATCAAAGAACAAATTGTAGAAAAACAACAGTTTTATTAATAAGAATGACAATAAGGAGACCACATATAAAAATTTATGGATGCAGTCAAAGCAGTACTTAGGAAAAAATTTATATATCTAAATGCTCACATCAATAAAATAGAGAAAAAACAGGTCAATGAATTGGGAACTCAACTAAAAAAATGGGAAAATTAAAAATTAAATTAAAATCCTCATTTCAGGACTAAATTAGAAATCATAAAAATAATAGAAGAAATTAATAAAATTGAAAGATAACCATTGAACTAATAAATAAGACTTGGAATTCATTTTATAAAAATAAAACAAATAAAGTAGACAGTGTTGGTTGATTTGATTATAAAAGAAAAGAAAAAAATCAAACAAGTATCAAAAATGAAAAGGTTGAACTCACCACTAATGAGGAGGAAAATAAAGCAAGGATTAGAGCTATTTTATCAAATTATATGCCAATAAATCTTACAATTTAAATGAAATAAATGAATATTTGCGAAAATGCAAATTGTACAAATTAGAAAGGAGGAAATAGAACCCTTTAATAATTTTTCTAAAATAAATTGAAGAAACCATCAAGCAACACCCTAAGGGCAGGGGGTGGGGTGGGGATGGGCCATAAGTAACACATTAATGATTGATTTGAGGATTCCTACAAAGGGGCTATGGCACTCCATGATTTTCTGTTTCTTTTTAAAATTTCTTCCTTTAAAATTTTTATTTCTTTCCTTAATTCCTTTAAGTCATTGTTCTCCTCTTCTTTCTTTTCATGGCCCTTGAAGACATAAACTGCTACTCTCCTCAATCTCAATTCCTCGAGATCCCTAGAGTCCCAATTTAGGCAGCTGATTTTAAAATAGTCTGACCACTTTACAAAATGTTTCAATGCATTGTCTACATATCTGTCTAATATCCCTTTCTCTGGACATATGCAGGTCTATGTATCTAACTCTCAGCTCAATAAGTCTATCCATAAACTAGGAGGAATTTTTCCTCTTGTCTTTGCTTAAGAATTTCCAACTTTGCCTATGTATCAGACCTATCAGAACAAGCTCTCATTGCTGTGAATAATGCTTCTCTAGCCTGGCATAGTTTAAAATAGTTTTGTTCATTGTTGAGAGACCATCTTGGGTCTTCCCAGGGCCAGTGAATTGCTTTCCTTCCCTGGGATTTATTTATAAGAGGTGTGATTTTATTTTTCTCTCTTTTTGTCAAAAAAATCTTTGAGCAAATTTTTCATATCCTGTTATGAAGGATTATAAGCACAGCAAATGTTTTCAAGCTTTTTAATGACTACAATAGGATTATCATCAAAGGAAGGGGTATTTTGCTAGAATTCTCTCAATATCTTGCTACGCAAAGGGGGTACAATGTCTTAAGGACAACACATCTCCAGGTTTATTGAAGGTGGGTACTTCCCTTAGAGGCAATAGGCATTTAACTGTATTATTTACAATTTCTGCCACTTGGCTGAATGTTTGTTTTGCTGCAGAGCAGGTGAGGAGAAGGGGAGTAGTATGTGAGCTAAGAAGGAGAGGTTGGTCTGATCTTAGGTTAGGGAGGCAGGGCTGGAGGAATGGAGGCTGGGCTGGGGGTATGGTTGGGGGTGAGGTTATGGGCTTGGGGAAGGGCCAAGGGAAGGATGGTCTGGACAAGAGAGGAGGCAAAGAAGGGTCTCAGTGGGGTAAAAGAGGGAGGGGCTGAGTTAGGGGAAGAAGAGGAAGAGGCAGGACTAAGTGAGATCTGGCAGGAAGAGAAGTAGAGAGAGGAAGGAGAAGCAAATGGGGAGGGAAAAGGAAGGGGGCAGGAGGGAGTGATGGTAAAGATGAGCAATGTGTGTGAGAGGGTGGAGTTAGGTCCTAGGCTTCCAAGAGCTGAAAAAGACAAGAGAGTATGTATTCAGCTTGAGGCTTACTCTAGACAGGATTGAATGGAGGGGAATCTTTCTTCTGAATTTTGAAATTGATCAAGTGTTTCTCAATGGGTATGTAGTTTAATCAAGGTAACCTTTTGTTGATTTTTCTTGAGGAGAAAATATGCTATGAATAAGTGCCCTCCCAGGAACAGTACTAAATAAAACCATTCTGAAATGTTGAACAGTTTGAACTCAGTAAAGTTCTTTGGGAAGAAAAGCTGTTTAAAATGGAGAGAAAACTATTCCCTCATTGACAGCATGATTTTAAATATGATTATTAGATAAGCCCCTCTTAGCTAGTTTAAAAAATAGAAAGTGGCCAAAAGGCTTTAGCTAAAAGAAAAGACAAAAGCGTTCTCCTCACACTTATAGCCAGGAGCTTGGAAGTCCCCTGCATTAGTTTAAATTTGGCTTTGGAGCTTAATGGGGGAGGGCAGTGTGGAAGGGTCCCAGGATCTCCTACTTGCTGTATGTTCCCACTGTGCTGCTAGTCTAAAAAAAATTCATCTCAAAGCTGGAAATTCAAGTGGCTCCTGCATGCTTAAGAACCATTGGGATGGGGGTGGGGGGGTTTGGACTGTAGCCTAGCCAGGAGGCAGGGGGCCAGCTACTTAGCTTCTTACCTTTGGAGCAAGAGTAATGGGGAATCTGCAGTGCTTAGGGACAGCAGCAAGGAAAACTAGTGCAGGCAGATGGGTGCAGGTATATGGGCATAGGCGGGATGCAATGGGAAGTGGCTAATCTATTTTAATAAAGAGCCCCAGGCTTATTCCCACCAGGAAAAATAAAGTGAATAGGCTGAGATACCACATCCTGGCCCCTATTGTGTGAGGTTCCCCTGTACTGGAAAATAAAAAAAATCTCTAGAGAGTTCCCTGGAGGGGAAATGCAAAAAAGCCAGGGCAGGAGATAAATGAGTAAGGGTCCTAAATTCTAGACTTTATGTCCCCCAAAATGTAAAATTCAAATTTATATCAATAACTCCATGTAGTAATTTTATAAAGTTTATTAAAAATCACTTGAAGTTGAAGGAATAAAAAAGAAATAATAGTATAAAAACTAATTATCTAACAAAAATGAAACCACCACATGAGTATATTCTCCTGCCTGGCTCAAAGCCAGTTTCCTCAGCCTTGACCAGGGGAAGACAGACAGACAGACAGACACACACACACACACACACACACACACACACACACACACACACACACACACATAGAGAGAGAGAGAGAGAGAGAGAGAGAGAGAGAGAGACAAAGAGAAAGAGAGAGAGAGAGAGAGAGAGAGAGAGAGAGAGAGAGAGAGAGAGAGAGAGAGAGAGAGAGAGAGAGAGAGAGAGAGAGAGAGAGAGAGAGAGAGAAGTGGGGTCAACCATAACTATATTCTACATACATATTCTATCCACACAATATAAAATAAATCCACATAAGTCACAAGCATTTCTATATATAACCAACAAAGTCAAGCAGCAAGATATAGAAAGAGAAATTCTATTTAGAATCACTAAAAACAATATAAAACACCTGGGAATCTACTTGCCAAGGCAAGCAAAGGAATTATATGAACACAATTACAAAATACTTTTCCATAAATAAAGTAGGAATTGAATAATTTGAAAAATATTATTTCATAGGTAGGCCTAGAGATATAATAAAAATGACTATTTTTTTACTAAATTAATTAATTTATTTAGTGATATATCAAACTCCCAAATAAGTATAGTAATTATTGTCTAGGCTTTTTTTAATCAAAATTTTCAGGTAGTTCAAATAATTTTTAAATTGTCTCTCCTGAATCTATTTTCCAGGTTCCTTTTTTTCTCTAGAGGTAGTTCATTTTTTTTTCTATCGTTTCATTCTTTTGATTTTATTTTATTGTTTCTTGAAGTCTTGTGATATCATTAGCTTCTATATGTTCAATTATAATTTTTAAAACTGAATTTCTTCCATGATCTTTTGATCCTCTTTTTTACCTGGTCTGTTCTACTTTTCATGGAACTCTTTTCTTTATTGGATTTTTGTGCCTCTTTTCCAAGTTGATCAATTCTGCTTTTTTAAGGTTTTATTTTATTTTTGCATTATTTTAATTTCTTTCCTCCATTTTATTCAACCTTTCTTACTTGATTTTTAAATTCATTTTTGAGTTCTTCTAGTGCCTGAGACCAGTTTCCATTTTTCTTTTAAGTTTTGCATGTAGCTGCTTGGATCGCACCATTTCCTATTGAATCTCTGCCTTGCTTTTTATCACCATAGACATTTTCCAGAGATAAGTTTTCTTTTTTTGTTTCCACATTTTCCCAGTCATCTTATGCCTGTCAACTAGGAGTTCTGAAAGGTCATCATTCTGTTTCCTCTGCTAATGACTTGCAGGACTCAACATTTTGAATTTATTTTGCCCTGGGGCTATGGACTTCACTAGAGCAGGCTTTAAAGGACCAAGCAATATTGACTTCTGGACCTTACTTCAGTTTGGTGCCAATGTTTGGGACTTTAAAGGATTGGGTCTGAGGTTTTGAGTATCAGTTTTTGGTATAGTCAAGGTCCAGTGATCCTAAAGTTTCTTTATGGCCAGACTTGGAACCTGGGGCAGTAGGTGTGTGTGTGGGGGGGAGTTAGCCAGCATTCCTCTGTGTGTTGTTTTGTTTCTGATTCTGATTTCATGAAAATCAACTTACTCTGCCTACCTTTCAAGTTGTATTCAGTGGGAGAGCCCTCTCACTCTATCTTGCTGTTTCTTTTTGACTCCTTTTGAGGAATTGAGTTTTACAGATTGGTTTGGAAGGACTATCAGAGATGGTTCCAGTCAAGATGGTGGCTTAGAGGTAGAAAAAAGTCAGAACTCTGTAAACCCTTTCTCACTTATTAAAAACACAGGGTTTATAGGGGATTGAAAACCAAATCTAACAAGAAAGAGCAATAATAACCTCCTGGATCCAACTTAAAAGGGATGCCTCCAAAAAGCCTGAACTCTGGAACATGTGGGTTTAAGTGGAAGGAAGAAGGAAGGTCCCAGGATCCCTCCCCCACCTATAGCATTGAGCTTCCAGTAGTGACTGAAATCTCTGGGTGGGCATGGATTCTAGTTTGGAGGGAGAACTTTACTGGCAAAACTATGCCAAGCTCAGGGCTTACAACACAGGAAGCATAGAGGCAGCTGGAGAAAAAGCACAGAGAAGGCATCCAGTCTCAGCTGAAACACTCCATCTTGCCCCTCCTTTCTGGAGGTTTTGGTCTCAGGGCACAGTCGCCTTTGCAGATCAACTCCTCCACCCTGGTTCAATCTCATCAATAAGGGCAAATAAGAAGCTTTTAGAGGACAGAGAAGTTCAAGCTCCAACACCCCTCCCCCAGAGACTCATCTGAGAGCCTTGCTGGCGGAGCTCCAAGGGGCAAAGGCAGCAAAATAAAACTATAGGCAACAACCATGAGCACACAGCAGGAAGCCGAGCTCTTTCTCAGTTTCTTCTATCGTCTAGGGAAGATCAGACTACCTGACCAAACAGCAGAACAGAGAAGAAGCCCCTTCAGGACAGATCAGCCCAAACTCACAGATCTAGTACAAAATTAGAGGAGCAAGACTACTGGCAACTACAGGGGAAAAAAATGAGGGAAATATGAGTAAAGAACAGAAAGAGAAAAAAGAAGTTAAAATCAACAGCTTCTATCCAGGCAATGAACAAAGAATAAATGAAACAAAGGAAGATTAAGGAAAACCAATGCTCCAACATTCTAAAGCAAGAGGGAAAGGTGGAGACTGAAAGAATCCACAGACCACCTCCTGTATTTAATCCCCAACTGACAACACCCAGGAATGTTATAGCCAAATTCAAGAACTACCAGACCAAGGAAAAAATATCACAAGCTGCTAAGAATAAGTCATTCAGATACCATGGAAATACAGTGAGGATAACACAGGATCTGGCTGCATTTACACTGAAGGCCCAAAAGGCATGGAATATTCCAGAGAGCAAGGGAACTAGGACTAAAACCAAAAATTAACTACCCAGAAAACTGACTATATTCTTGCAGGGGAAAGTATATTCATTTAATAAAATAGAAAACTTAAAAGCATTTGTAAAGAAAAGACCAGATCAGAACAGAAAATTTGAAGCCCAAACACAGAACTCAAGAGAATCACCAAAAAGAAATTAAGAAAGGGGAAAAAACAACTACAAAAAAAAAAACTTTTCTTAAGGGACCCAAGGATTTAAAATTATATGTATCCCTACAAGATAAGAGGATGGTAGCTAGGTAGCTAGAGGAATTATACTTAGAGGAAACAGTGACAAACTGTATAAGATGAAATGCCAAGACATAAATAAGTATATAGATATATGTGTGCATGAATATATATACATACATATGCATATATATACATATATATATAACGAGAGATAAAAAAGAGGTTAATACTAAGACAAATGGGAAAAGAAACAAAATGGGGTAAATTTATATGTCATAAAGAAATGCATGGCAGGAGTGGGAGAGAACACCAATACACTGGAAGGGTAAAGAGGTTGGAGATAGGAAATACTAAATTCTTATGTGCAATAAAATTAACTGAAAGAAGGAATAACAATCAAATTCATTGGGACAGAGAAATGATTTGCACCCTATATAGAAGTAGAGGGTTAACAAAAGGATTGGTGGGGCAGGAAGAAATACAAGGGAGGAAGATGGTAGGGGTAGTTTAAAAAGACTTTAAATAAAATAAAAGGGTAATAAGAAGGGAGGAGGGGTAGAAAGGGAAGTAAAATAAAGGTGGGAATTAGGGATACTGATTAAAAACAAAACATTGGTGTAGAAGGAAATAGTTAAAGAAGAAAGGGCAGAACTAGGAGTGGAAATCAAAATGTTTGGAAATACACAGCTAGTAATCATAACTCTGAATGTGAATGGAATGAATTCACCCATAAATCTCAAACAAATAAAAGAGTGGATTAGAAACCAAAATCCTACCATATGTTGTATATAAGAAACACACATGAGAAAGGTAAATGCCCATAGAGTAAAGGTAAGCAGATGGAACACAATCTATTGGGCATCAACTGAGAAAAAGGAGTTGCAATCATGATAGCTGACAAAGCCAAAGTAAAAATAGGTCTAGTCAAATGAGATAGTCAAGGTAATTACATCCTAATAAAAGGCAATGCAGACAATGAGGAAATATCAGTACTCAACCTATATGCACCAAATGGCATAGCATCCACATTTCTAAATTAGAAACTAGTGGAGTTTAAGGTTGAAACAGAAAGAAAAACTATACTAGTGGGAGACCTGAACCTTTCTCTATCAAAACTAGATAAATCAAACCAAAAATAAATAAGAAAGAGGTAAAAGAAGTGAATGAAATCTTAGGAAAATTAAAGTTAGTAGATAATGTGGAGAAAAATAAAAAGGGACAAACTGGAATGTACCTTTTCAGCACCACATAGTACATTCACAAAGACTGACCATGTACTAAGGCATAAAATAATTTCAAACATGCAAATGAGCAGAAAAAATAAATGCAACCTTTTCAGATTCCAAAGCAATGAAAATAATAATTAGCAAGGGTATATGGAGAAGCAAATGAAAAATTAATTGGAAATTAAATAATAAGATTCTCCAAAATTGGTCAAAGAACAAATCATAGAAACAATAATTTCTTTGAAGAAAATGACAATGATGAGACATTCTATCAAAATATATGGGATACAACAAAACAGTACTTAGGGGAAAATTTACCTTGAGTTCATATATTAACAAATTAGGGAGGGCAGAGGTCAATGAATTGAGCATGCAAATTAAAAAAAAAACCCTAGAAAGTAAACAAATTTAAAATCTTCAGATGAAAACAAATCTAGAGATCCTAAAAATTAAAGGAAAAATTAATAAAATCAAAAGTCAAAGAAGTATTGATTTAATAAAGAAGACTATAAGCTGGTACTTTGAAAAATACATATAAAATAGACAGAGTACTGGTCAATCTAATAAAAAAAGGAAAGAAGAAAACTATATTAACAGTATCCAAGATGAAAAGGGGGACCTCACCTCTAATGAGGAGGAAATTAAGGCAATCATTAAAAAACTATTTTGCCCAATTATATGTTAATAAATATGCAATCTATGGGATATTGATGAATATTTACAAAAATATAAATTGCCTAGGTTAACAAAAGAAGAAAAAGAATACCTAAATAACCCTATATTATCAAAGAACTCCCTAAGATAAAAAACCCCAGGAATAGATGGATTCACTAATGAATTCTATCAAACATTCAAAGAACAACTTATCCCAATATTATAAAAGCTATTTGACAGAATAAGCAAAGAAGGAGTTCTACCAAATTCCTTTCATGGTACAAATATGGTACTGATTCCAAAGCCAGGAAAGTCAAAAACAGAGAAAGAAAATTACAGACCAATATCCTCAATGATCATAGTTGCAAAAATCTTAAAAAGAATATTAGCAAAAATCATGCAGCAAGTGATCATGAGGGTTATTCATTATGATCAGGTGGAATTTATACCAGGAATGCAAGGATGTTTCAATATTAGGAAAACCATCCACATAATTGACCATATTAACAAGCAAACCAACAAAAATCACATGATTATCTCATAGATGCAGAAAAAGCCTTTGACAAAGTACAACACCCATTCCTATTAAAAACACTAGAAAGGATAGATGTAGAAGGGCCTTTCCTAAAATAATAAACCATATATATTATATATATATACATATAAACTAGATAAACTAGATAAACTAGAAGCCTTCCCGATAAGATCAGGAGTGAAATAAAGATGCCCATTATCATCTCTCTTATTTAGCATTGTACTAGAAACACTAGCACTAGCAATTAGAGAAGAAAAATAAATTGAAGTTATTAAAATAGGCAATGAGGAGACTAAGCTCTATGCAGATGATATGCTGGTCTACTTAAAGAATCCTAGAGAATCAACCAAAAAGCTAGTCAAAATAATCAACAACTTTAGGAAAACTGTAGGATACCAAAGAAACCCAAATAAATCATCAGCATTTCTACGTATTTCCAACACATCTCAGCAGCAAGAATTAGAAAGAGAAATTCCATTTAAAATCACCCTAGACAATATAAAATACTCAGGAATCTATTTGCCTAGACACACAGAAGAACTATATGAACACAACTACAAAATATGCTCCACATAATTAAAACTAGATATAAACAATTGAAAAAAAAAACATTGATTGTTCATGGGTAGGATGAGCTAACATAGTAAAAATGACAATCCTACTCAAATCCATTTATTTAGTGCTATTCCCATTGAACTATCAAAAAACTTTTTTTACTGTTAGAAAAAAAAAAACATGACAAAGTTCATTTGGAAGAACAAAAGATCAAGGATATCCAGGGAAATAATAAAAACAATCGCAATACCAGATCTCAAATTATATTATAAAGCAGTGGTCATCAAAACAATATGGTACTGACTAAGAGACAGAAAGGAGGATCAGTGGAATAGACTTGGGGTAAGTGACCTCAGTGAGAGAGTCTATGATAAACCCAAAGATCCCACCTTTTGGGACCAAAACCCACTATTTGATAAAAAAAAAAAAACTGCTGGGGAAATTGGAAGACAGTGTGGAAGAGATTAGGTTTAGATAAACATCTCATACCCTGCACCAAGATAAACTCAGAATGGGTGAATAACTTGAATATAAAGAAGGAAACTATAAGTAAATTAGGTGAACTCAGAATAGTATACATGTCAGATCTCTGGGAAAGGAAAGATTTTTAAGACCAAGCAAGAGTTAGAAAAAAAATCACAAAATGTAAAATAAATAATTTTATTACATTAAATTAAAAAGTTTTTTTTTAAAACAAACAAAACCAATGCAACCAAAATTAGAAGTGAAACAACAAATTAGGAAAAAATCTTCATAACAAAAACCTCCAACAAAGTTCTAATTACTCAAATTTATAAACAGCTAAATCAATTTTCCAAAAAACAGCCATTTCTCACTTGATAAAAGGGCAAGGGTCATGAATAGGCAATTTTCAGATCATGAAATCAAAATTATTAATTAGCTCATGCAAAAGTGTTCTAAATCTCTAATAATTAGAGAAATGTAAATCAAAACAACTCTCAACTATCACTGCACACCTAGCAGACTGACTAACATTACAGCAAAGGAAAGTAATGAATGCAGCAGGGGATGTGGCCAAGTTGGGACATGAATGCATTCCTGTTGGAGTTTTGTATTGATCCAACTATTCTGGAGGGCACTTTGGAACTAGGCTGAAAGGGTGCTAAAAGGTTTTCTGCTCTTTGATCCAGCCATAGCTGGGTTTGTACCCCAAAGAGATAATAAGGAAATGACTTATACAAAAATATTCATAGCTGCACTCTTTGTGATGGCAAAAAAAAAAAATTTGCAAAATGAGAGGATGCCCTTCAATTGGGGAATGACTGAATAAATTATTGTATAATTCTGTGATGGAATACTATTGTTCCCAAAGGAATAATGAACCTCAGGAATTTCATGTGAACTGGAACGACCTCCAGGAACCTATGCAGAGTGAAAGGAACAGAATGGCACAATTGAATGTAGTGGACTTCTCCATCAGTGTCAACTCAGTGATCCTGAAAAACTCAAAGGGATGTATGAGAAAGAACATTATCCAAATTCAGAGGAAAAACTGTGCAAGCAGAAACACAGAAGAAATACAACTGCTTGATTACCTGGGTTGAGGGGGATATGATTGGGAATGTAGACACCAAACAATCATCCTAGTGGAAACATCAATAAAATGAAAATTTTGACCAAGGACACATTTAAAAACCAGTGGAATTGCCCGTCATTTACAGGAAGGGGTGGTAGGGTGGGAGGGAAAGAATACGATTCTTTGTAATGAAGATATAATGTTTTAAATTGACTAATTAAATAATTTTTTTTTCCAAAAGAAATTCAATTAAATTAAAAAAAAAAACACAAGTAAGGATTGTCAGAGTGATTTCAATTTTCTCTGCTACTAAACTGCTTTCTTGGCCTTAAAATTTTTTTTAAATTTATGGTCTTTTTGATACTGTTTTTTATGAATATCATAAGGTGAAATGACTAAGTATCTCATAAAATATATGCCAGCATTTGAATACGAAGTAAGATCTAGTTAAAATAAAAAACAAATTCTCTCAACATCTGCCTCCTCTATGAACTATCTTTACTTTTAACTCTAATTTCCTTTTATCATTTTTGTTCACTTATAGAAAGAATATTGTATAGGTCATAATAAATTATTTTATCGATTCATAGATATTGTCCATGTGAAATTATTAACAGTAGTGTTATTAACATGGATAATACCCTTCAAATACAACTTTTGGTAGCTTGTCCCTTTTGTAAAAACTTGAATAACAGAATATTATCATTGTAAAATAGCTTTTTAAATTATTTTTATATAGTTGAACATAATAATTAAGAATATATATTTTTCTTTTTTTTGTCATTATTTAATGAGCCTAAATGTTTAGGAGCTCTATTTGCATGATTCTGATAGGCACTTCTATGATTTAGCTGACTATAATTTTCATTGTTGCTTGATATCTCACTTGAATGAGAATATTTCTCAACTGTGAAGCAATAAAAATCTTTGATCCTGGGGAGTATACACAGGCATCTCTCTCCTTTCCATATCCTTGACCAACTACTTTCAATCTGTCTGTTCCCTGTTTGCTAATCTATATTAGATTGTATATAAACTCCTTTCGGGCAGGTAAAATTCTACTTTGTCTTTGTTTCTCTAGAGTTTGGCACAATTTCTAGCACATATTAGGTGCTTTGCAAATGTTTTTTGCTTGCTTGATTGCACCAAACTATACCAGGACCTTTGTCCTTATTTTTATCCTCTAAATCCTCAACCTAAAGAATTTGGGGGCATCAACCACCCCTAATTTTAGTTGAACCCCACAATGGTTGTGCCATTGAAGTATTTCAGGACAATCTCCTCTGAAATGACTGATTCTTTTTTTTTCCATTCCCTTTTTTATCTTCTTTCTTTCTGCTAGACTAAAATACAGTGGAAGCTGTCATAAATGAAGGGCAACAATTGAGGGCACATGAAAATTATGAAGCATATGTTTTCTTATTTTCTATATCTAAATACAGAAACCTTAGCCATATTGAATATATTTTTAAAAGATAAAATAGAACAGGAAATTTCCCAGATAAAGAGCTAAAAAATTACCCCCAAAATGTAAAATAATATAAACAATAATCCAAAGTTTTTGTGATTCACCATCCACTCAAATTTATACTATTAAAAAAAAAAAACCATGAGGCAGAGAGGTGATCCAGTGAATTGAGAGCCAGGACTATAGGCAGGAGGTTTTGGTTTCAAATCTGGCCTCAGACATTTCCTACCTGTGTGACTTTGGTCAAATCACTTTACCTTCCTTCCCTAGCACTTACAGCTCTTCTGACTTGAAACCAATATATGGTGTTGTTTGTGAAATGGAAGATAAAAGTTTCAAACAATAAAACAAAACAAAATGACTGTAAGTGAATGTTAGTCTTCCTAAAACCACGTACACATCAATATATAGCACATCCTCTTGGATATTCCCCAAGCTTTCTCTTGCAGGTTTGGTCTCCTTTGAGGTAGCTACCTCAGATCCAAGTTATGCTGTATTTCTAACCTTGTCTAATTACATCTCATTTAGTGTATGCACCTGACTATACTAGTATACTTAGCCTATTTGTACAATTGGCTCAAAGAGAAGACATTTTCAGAAGTGGCCTAACATGAAGAGTAGAAAGCAAAATATTTCACCTTTAAATCTGGGACATTCTTCCAAAAACATACATCGAATCCACAAAAATAGTGGGAACATGTATAAAGGATGCTAGTTTAGGGAACTCATTTCTAGTGCTACAGGGACCTGATATCCTTCTTCTTGAGATGTTCTTCACACTAGTACTCCCTAGGTACATTATCTCAGCTGGGCTCAGGTAGCCTCCCTGAACCTGCTCAGCAGCTTAACTTACTCTCTGCAATAGGACTCTCTGTGCCTTCTCTTTGCTGGGAAGGGCATCTCCTACTCCAAAGTGGTTTTCATTTTGATGGTGATGGATTCTCCATGGTGAGAGCCTGTCTCCTGCATGGATGCACATTTGACCACACCACCGTTTTCTAGCTATCTAGCTGCTCTAGAATTCAACAAGTATCATTGGAGAATCTCTCATTTTTTGAAAGAGCAACAAATACCTCAAACCCCTTTACACTTCCTTTGAGACCTTAACTCATTATCTTTTTCAGTTATTTACTCTTTTATTTTCAGAAAATTCAATATTGCACTGTTTCTTTCTCATCCTGTCCTGTGGTGTGAAGTAAGATGTTATCCAGGATCAGAGTGGTCAATAGTAATCCTGACACCAGGGGCAAACACCAGAAAACTCAAGAGGGCATCATAATTAAAGACTGTGGTCATGGGGTCATGAAGGGGCAACAACTTCAAGTGCAATTCAAAAACTTTGGCATAGCAAAGAGGCTTTTTATGCCTTATTCCCATCCACCTATTCTATGATCTAGTGACACTAGCCTTCTTTATGTTTCTTTTAAGTTCTTCTCCTAATCTCATGACTTTCTTATCTGTGCCTTATGCCTAGAAGGTACACCTTCATCACCTCCACATCCTGGTTTCCCTTGCTTTTTCCTGACTCAACTAAAATTTTACTTTACCAAAAATATATTTTCTGGCTAAGCATGATTTTGTTATCCTGTTGTGAGAACACCCCAAAATATGGGTGCTTAAAGCAAATTCTCTTTCCTATTTCCTACTTGCTATTGAGTTGCAGATAACTTCAAACTCTGATTAGTGTGATCTTATTGAAATAAGGAGCACACGGGGAAAAGAAAAGCTGTTGATTGAGCAGATAAAATATGTTTAGTCATGCAAGAGTTTAAAAAGGTACAGAAATTCCAAATCCTTTGGGAAGAGTAGAAACAGGTTAGCAACTCCAGATTAAAGTAAGCGTAATTTGATATATAGTGAATAACAAACATAAAGATGTCGAAGAACACTTCAAAGTTCTTATGCAGTTTTGCCTTGATTTCCTTCCATGAAATGCTTCTCTTTCCCTTTAAACTGTCTCAGAAAGCCTTTCTTGCTTATTATGCATTCAGTGATTTTTATGTGTATATTTGTAATTTTACAATCTCTTGTTTAGATAAACAAACTCTCTTCATAGTCTGGCTATATCTAACTTTTCAGTTATTCATTGTACCCATGTCTTGAGTACTAGGGCAGCATTTTTATCCAATTTAAGAAATAGAAATTTATAAATTTATGATTTTGTATATAGATTTTAAAGTCATTCTGAGAGATTTAATATGCACAGTTTAATCACAACTGCTTTTAATTTCATGGAATATTACCAGGATGGCTCTGAACTGACTTTCCATAATGTCCTTTTTTAACAACTTGTCCTGATGATTTTAGGGTTTGTTTTATCATGCTAAGTACTCATCAGGATTCTGTTTATGTAGCATTGTTTAGTTAAAAATAAAACCTTCTGAAATTTACAGTAAAGCATTTTAGCAATTGAATTTACCTTTTCCTTATATAGACACAGTCTATATACTCCCATTTGACATTTCTTTGATATCTGAAACTTTCTCTTTCTCAGTTGATAAACTAGATGAAATAGTCTTGACTATTATGAAAACCAATGTTTGTCTTCCACTTTTTAATATTTGTTGAAAATTTACTTAAATTTACATTACAACATTCCTATTCTAGATTATATAAAGACAGAATTATTCAACTTTACTTAAGAATGTCACTTGACACTCAAATACTTATTCACCCACAAAATGTACACAACTAATAACTACTTGACATATTTAGTAAGATTTTAAATCTTTGAAAAGTGTGTTTTGTCAAATTCTCATCCAGGTTTCATAACTTCATAACTTGAATTAGTCAATTTGACTAATTCAAGATCTGAGATTCTTTATTCAGACATTTACTCAAGTTGATTATAAAAGTAACCTCAGAATCTTCAGTAGAGAATACAAGAATATTGACCTGGTTAATTTCAATTATTAACTAGACCAGAGGTGTCAAGCATATGGCCTTTGTAGCCTAAACTAGATTAAAATGTAATTGAAAATTGTAAAATTTAAAAATAATTTCAAAATATTATGTTTTAGGAAATTTATTAATGATCATTAGAAATAAAGGAATAAAAGGATACAAAATAAAGACCACACGCCCATGGCTAATCAGCCAGTTTAAACCCTCACTCACCACCACCATGCTTGCTGTCTTCAACACAAAAAAGACTCAAGATAACCACCCACTCCCTAATATCCTCTGTCTACAGGAATAATGTAATGAAAGAAAGTCAGTGGGCACCCAGGAAATGCAGTTCTTTTTTAGGGTAACAGATTTTCAATTATACATTCTGCCCCCACCCCAAGATGTGGTGGAAGACTGGTCTCTCCAATGGATCTTGTAAACATAACAAACTTTTAAATTAAAATAATTTTGGGGACAAAAGCAAAAATAACAAACCGCTGATTGCTAGGTGCATTGACAAAAATCCAGTTGGGGGCAGTCCCCTTCAGCATGAGAGTATACCGACAAAACAACTGCATTCAATCCCACACAGTTCAGATCAATATATCCCAAAGTTCACTCTGGATCTTCTGGTACAGTGTCTGGTCTGTGGAGGCATCTTCATGTTTCCTTCTCCAAACACTTCACTTTCTGGATTTGGTGTGGTAGCATGTTTCTTAACCTAAAATTACTCTCAAAATAATTTAAACTTCACATTTTAGCATAATTATACATTCCCCCTGAATAAGGTATTGAAAAACACAGGGATCACTTAGGGATGCATGGCTGAGTTATGAGGTATATGAATCAATTGGCAAGAGAAATTTAAAAAAAAAAACAACAAAATAAAAGAGAAAAGACAGCTTCTGGATGAAATATAGACTATCAAAATCTTATGTGCAAAAATTCTAAGTAAAGAAAAATAAACCTATAACAGATCCTTGAATCAGGGCCTAATTAAAGTAATTTCTATCCCACAAGTCTGTGGGACAAATGCAGTAATATTTAACTTAGCAATTTGCAGCCAAGAGTACAGAAAAAGACAGAAAAGGGACTAGATTTCTGGGTGAAAGGGAACTGTCATTCCCTGGTCTGATTTTACCTTTACTCTCAGGGATAGGGGGAGCCAGGATGATAGCCAAATTTCGATACTTTTCTGTGAGTATTTCACAAAGAGTGTGGATACCAGCTGTCCTGCATCTTAACATATGTCAAGCACTGGCACCTTGAGTCTCCCAGAAGGTACAAGTCCTTTTGTATTTGCCTAGAAGTTCATCAGTCCTACCTGGATTGGTTTTGCCCCTTTTGACCTTGTGCTCCTTGGCACTGTGCAGATTCTCATCAACCCCAATAGGATTGGTTGGTCTCCTTGACCTTGTGCTTCTTGGCACTGTATTATGGCTCTTTTGTTCCCTTCTCCTGGAATCAGACACAATCATTAATAACAGGCCCATAACATTTATAAATAAATGGCATGTTTCCTTAGTCTAAAGCTTTTGGGTATGTATTACTATTATAGCGAATGTGTGTATATATATATATATATATATATATATATATATATATATATATTAACTTATATTACTATAGAATAAAAACAGTTAAAGAAAATCTTTTCAATACTGTTGACATGTTCTTCAAATACAAAAAGGAGAGAAAAATAAAACTGAAATAGTAGCAATAGCACATGAAACAGTGCAATAGCACATGAAAGCAAAAACAATAATAAAAGTCTTAAAAATCAAAAATATATAGCTTACAATCATTGACATACTGTGTCAGCTAAGGAAAGGAAGAATATAAAGTTTTTTTCACAAAAAAAAATGAGATCCATGTCCTCCTTCAAACCTTGCCATGATCCACTGTGAGTGCAAATGATTTTCAAAAAAGTAACAGTTTTTATAAAGAACAGTAGTACAACAGGTAATACACATTCAAAAAGTAGCAAAATCCCCAAAGTTATTATAGCCTATTTAATTATAATAGCAAACAAACCCACTGTCATTAGGATTCATCCGAGTCTGCTGTATGACATTTAAAATTAATGGATACTTGTCATGAGTTTTTGTTAAATGTATTGTGGTTGGACTTGAATAATTAATTGGTGGTTGCCAGGGATTTAATTTTTTAAATCAGGAAATTACAATTTAATCTTCACAATAAAGGAAGAGCTAAGTATCTTCGCTGTTACAAACAGAGGAGAGCTAAATCCACATTTTTTAGGTATAGCAATGTTTCATCTGTCCCTGGCTAAGTCCCTCAAAATAAAAAAAGCTGGTCCATAGAGAGAGTGACAAGGCAAAAAGTAGGGAATAAAAAACAGCATAAGTAAGGCAACAGATCCAAAGAGAATTCAGAGTTCTCTCAGAGTTTGCAAGGGGGTTGAGGGTTTGGGGAGTGAAAAGCCGTGGTAGGAGAAACATGGCTTAAAACATTTATTTAGGCTATCTTAAAAATTTGAGAGTTTCTGTCTCCAAATTCTCATTGCCAAAAATGTAAAAATTATCTCAGGAATAAAAATATTATATTTTAGGAGCTATATTAATGATCATTAGACATCAAGGAATAAAGAGGATTCAAAATAAAGATCAAGTGCTCATGGTTGATCAACCCATTTAAAATCCCTGTGCTCAGCTTACCACCACCACCAAGCTCAATGTCATCATTCCAAAGAGACCCAAGAGGATTGCCCACTCTATAATATCCTTTGTCTACAGGAAGTGCTTAATGGCAGGAAGTCAGTGGGCTCCCGGGAAATGTAGTTCTTTTTTAGGGTAACAGATTTACAATGACACAAAATATTTGTAGCAATCCACCCCTATATAGGGACAAGGGAAACAGTTAGAAAGTACAGAGTGGATTAGAAGAGAGCATACTCAGTCTTGGCTATGAAAGCCTCTGACCCTTAATCCCAGCTTCCCCCAGATTAGGCGGGAAAAAACAGGTTTCTTTGTGTTCACCTAGCTAAGAAAAACCACACCTATACCTTGTTGTTAACCAATGATAATCATCCCTAAGTTTTGTGTATGTTTGCATATCAAAGAGATTAAAAGGAGAGCCACAGCAATCGCCACCCTCTCTCTCTTGGATCTTAGCTCTCACTGATGTCTGTCTTTGCTGGAGTTTGGCCTCTCTGGCCAAGCTCCATCTTTAATTCCTTTCCTTCTCTATCTCTCTCACCTGGGACCTGGCCTTTGGCCAGGCACTTTCTTTTCTCTATCATGTCTCTGACCTGTGTGGTATTAAATTTGGATCATTGGACGGAATTAGCCTTTTGAGAGGTTCACTGATCGAAGTTCTGCTGTGGCTCATTTGTAATCAATATAGCCTGGTTTCTGACTCATTTCTGCCATCTCATATCTGTAACTTGGCTCTGCCATGCCCCTCGCGGAACCCTAAAATTCTATCCTTTCTATATCTTTCATACCTTGTGGCTTCTTGCTGGCAAGAGGTCACAATATTTAACAAAATAAAATACAATAAAATATATATAATATTGCATCTTAAAGTTAATTGACTTTATGTAGTTTGCAGGAATCTTCTGGACATATTAGTAACCTTTTTCTATTTGCATTTGACACCAGTGATCTAGATTGCTACAGGAAAGATGAAATACATTATTAGTATCCTTGTCATTTCAAGAGAAATTGAAAGACACTCCCAGTACAACGTGAAACCTCTTTGGCAAGCTAAATGCATTGCATAAAATGTGAGAGTAAGGATGAGTTGTCATCTGAAGAAAATATTATATTAGATGAGATTACATATCTCTTTGGTTATTTAGAATATATCTAAATATAAGTGAATGATTTTTATCATTCTAAGAGATACTGAGGAATGACATTTTAGCCTTTTGATCAAGGTATTCACCAATAACTATGGATATTTTGAAACTTTGATTCTACTTTGTATCTGAACCTTTCCCATTAATAATGACCATAATGATGACAGATTCAACCCTTTTGTTTTAATCTATTTACTCACTAACTTAGTAGAAAAAGTTTATTTTCAACCAGTTTATTATTTTAAAAGAACCATATCTTGCTTCAAAAACATATGACACTAGATGCATTTTTGTAAAACGTGGTTTAAAAATAAAAGTAGAAATATGGACGATTCAATGCTTAGTCCTTCCTACAACCAAACTAACTAAAGCCTTAAATTTTTTATTTTAACTTTTTAGTAGCTATCAGACCATTGATTCAGTGTTCCCTATTCAGGGACATGAATATCCTTTGGGACATTTTGTGCCTGAGATGACAAGGATGCTATAGCCAAAATGAAATTTGGAGCCTAATTTTAAATTGAATCTCAACCTCCAGAGTAAACAATAGATGGAGGCTGCCTATTAAATCATCAACTTTTAATTAAATACTCTTTCAGCTGTTAGTTCCCTATACTAAACTCTGTGATAAATGCATTGTATTTTAATGGGGTTATATTTTGTTCTAAACTCATATAAGAAAAGTTCCATATGTTATTTACTAAGTTTCCAAGAAAAGGGAAAATCTCAACTTTATTTTGGTGATCATTTTTCATGAAATATATTACATGGTAACCTAATTAAAGATTGGAGCCCCATGAGACTTCCTGTTGTGTTAAAGTCTTAAGAATTGTAGAAACAAAATAAAATCATCTGAACTATATAGGAGGCTTTAGATATAAACATGTACTAATCAGCAACTTCTTTAGAAACTCTAGAATAACAATTTTCAACCACATGTCATAAGGAATACTTATGTTCAAAACTACATTAGAGGTCTGCAATGTTTGGGAAAGTTAGCAAACAATTGACCTAGGTACGGTTCATAAAATAATTTTGGTAAAATTTTTCCAATTCTGAAGTTATTAAATCTCTGTCTTTGGACTAACTACATGGCAAAGTGGCTAAAGCTGCAGGTCTTGAGTCTGAAAGATTTGATTTCAAATCTTGGCTCAGATTGTGAGCCTTGTAAAGGTGTTTAACTTCTTTTTGCCATAGTTTCCTCATTTGTATAATGGAGAGAATAAGAGCATCTACCTCCCAGGGCCCTTGTGATAATTAGATGAACTAATATTTGTTAAATGTTAGCACAGTACCTAACAGGAAGTAAATATGATGTAACTGTTAGTACTAACAACAATTATTATTATGATTATTACCTGAAATAAAATATAAATTAAACCAGATAAATAAGAACATGTTATAAAACTAACAGAAGACAAAAAAAAAATTAAAGAAAACTCCCTGGAGTTCCACATTTAGTCCTCAAAGTAGTAGAATATGCATCCATGAATAAAATCCACATTTAGAATACATTTTAACAAACTGAATTTTTAAAATCTCATCATACACAAGGAAGAGTAAGGTACTAGGAATACAAAGCTTAAAATTCACACAGTCCTTGAACTTAAATTTTTCTAGGGTGTATAATCCATGTATACAAATAACAATTACATCAGGAAAGATATGACCACATTCCCCAATTGATAAATGGTCAAGGGATATGAATAGGGGGGGAGTTCTGAGATGAAGAAATCAAAACTATCCAAAAGCATATGAAAAAGTGTCCCAAATTCCTTCTGAAATGCAAATAAAAACAACTTTGAGGTACCACCTTATACCATGTAGTGTGGCCAACATGGTAGCAAAGGAAAGTAATAAATGTTGGAGGGGATCTGGCAAAATTGCAACACTAATACATTGCTGGTGGAGTTGTGATTTGGTCCAACCATTCTAAGGGCAATTTGGAACTATGCACAAAGGGCTTTAAATAATTTCATGCCCTTTGATCCAGCCATACTAGTGCTGGGTTTGAACCCCAAAGAGATAATAAGGAAAAGACTTGTACAAAAATATTTATAGCCATGTTCTTTGTGGTGGCAAAATTTTGGAAAATGAGCAGGTGTCCATCAATTGGGGAATGGCTGATTAAATTGTGGCATGTGATAGTGATGGCATATTATTGTGCTGAAAGGAATGAAGAAATGGAGGAATTCCATGTGAACTGGAACAACCTCCAGTAATTGATGCATAGTGAAAGGAGCAGAACCAGGAGAACATTGTACACAGAGACTGATACACTGTGGTACAATAGAATGTAATGGACTTTTCTACCAGTAGCAATGCCAGGACAAACAAAAACCCAAGAAAATCAAAAGGAACTTATGAGAAAGAATGCTATCCACATCTAGAGAAAGAACTGTGGGAGTCAAAATTTCAGAAGAAAAACATGATCAATCACATAGTTTAATGGGGATATGAATGGGGTATTGGCACTAAAAGATCAGTGTATTACAAATATGACTACTATATAAATACATTTTGAACAAAAATAAATGTATAACCCAATGGAAATGCTTGTCAGCTCTGGGAGGAAGGAGTGAAGAGGGGGTAGGAAAAATCATGAATCATGTAATCATGGAAAAATAGTCTAAATAAATAAACTAATTAATTAAAAAAGAAAAAAATATGATCAATAGAAAAGGAGAAATATAAATTAAACTTCATGAAAAATTAGGGTAAGAAGTGATCATTGTCAGGTAAAAGCATGGAACAGGAGATGGGAATTTGGGGAAAATTTAGATAACCTGCAACAGGGAACGGGAAAAATTGAAATTTGTTCTAAGTTATGGTAAAGCAGGATGATGAGAGGTAATTGTAAGAAATATAGGTGAGACTTAGGACATCATGAAGAATAGTTCTGAGAGAAGGAAAGATACAAAGAGTGAGATTGTTAAGATCTGACTTCCAGAATAAAAAAGTTTATGGAAAAGGAAGTTGTGTAATAGAAAGAGAGGTAAACAGACAATTAAAGCCTGAATTTAAATCCCAGGCTCTCATTAACTACCTCTGGGACCATGGATAAATCACTAATTCTCACTTTCTTCATCAGCAAAATAGGAATAATATATGGTTCAAAAAACTTACACTGTTTTATACTGAGTTGCAAGAGAAATGTGCTGTAAATCTCAAAATGTTTGATTATTGTTATTAATAATTCTTTATTTGATGGGAAATATGCCAATTAATCAATAGACATTCCAAGTACAGTAGAAAGAATGTGGTTCAAATCCTACCTACTCTTGGTAAAATCTTCGGCAAATTATTTATCCTAACTGGGCCTCAGTTTCTTCTTCCAGAAGATGATAGACCTTCATTTGATATTCTTTGAAGTCCTTTCCAATTCTAGATCTGTGGAGTTATGAAATATGACTCAATTTTGGTCTAGATGCTTTGATTGCCTTTAGACATGAAAACAAAAATGAGAAAGTTCCTGCCTTCAAGGAATTTTCATTCAATAGGACATAATAGTTACACATGTAAATACAAAATATATAATGCAAATGGAAGAAGGTAAGAGCAAATGGGAAGATCTAGAAAGGTCTCATGTAGAAGGTAATAAGTATCTGTAGGAGGTAATAAGTATTTTAAAGGAAATGAGACATTATCTGAGATAGAAAGAAGGAGATGCATTCTATGCATCTGAAACAAGTCTGCATAATAAAAAGGGAAATAAAATAAAACAAATTTAAAAAATAACATGTATTGTTTCAATGAATAACAGCCAAGTTAGGTGAAGTATAAACTAGTGCTTAAAACAACAGTGAGTAGTGCATTACTATATTCATCCAGAATAAAACAGATAAGCTACTTTAGAGTCAGTGCCATTTACAGAGGAGGGGAGTGATATGATTAGAACTGTGTTTTAGAAATATCTTTTTGGTAGCTGTGTGGAGGGTGATCAATCAAAAAGCTTTTTTTTTTTCAAAAAATTTATTTAATTAGTCAATTTAGAACATTTTCCCTTGGTTACAAGAATCATGTTCTTTCCTTCTCCTTCCCCTACATAGATCATACATGTATACTATTCTGTGTTCACATACTTTACTTATAATATCCTTCTTTATATATAAGTCATTCATCCACTCTGAGTTTATCTTGGCGTAGGATGTGAGATGTTGATCCAAACCTAATCTCTCCCACACTGTCTTCCAATTTTCCCAGCAGTTTTTATCAAATAGTGGGTTGTGGCCCCAAGAGGTGGGACTTTGGGGTGTATCATAGACTGTCTTGCTGAGATCATTTACCCAAGTCTATTCCACTGATCCTCCTTTCTGTCTCTTAGCCAGTACCATATTGTTTTGATGACTGCTGCTTTATAGTATAGATTGAGATCTAGGATTTCAAGGCTCCCTTCCTTCCCATTTTTTTTCGTTATTTCCCTAGATATGCTTGATCTTTTGTTATTCCAAATGAACTTTACTATGTTTTTTTTCTAATTCAGTAAAAAAGTTTTTGGTAGTTCAATGGGCATGGCACTAAATAAGTAAATAAGTTTGGGTAGGATTGTCCTTTATATTATGTCATTAGCTCTTCCAACCCATGAGAAATCAATGTTTTTCCAATTATTTAGATCTAGTTTTATTATGGGGAAAGTGTTTTGTAGTTGTGTTCATATAGTTCCTGTCTCAGCAGATAGATTCCTAAGTATTTTATTTTGTCTAGGGTGATTTTAAATGGAATTTCTCTTTCTTGTTCTCGCTGCTGAGATGTGTTGGCGATATAAAGAAATGCTGATGACTTCTGTGGGTTTATTTTGTATCCTGCAACTTTGCTACAGTTGTTGATTATTTCAACTAGATTTTTGTTTGATTCTCTAGGATTCTTTAAGTAAACCATCATATCATCCACAAAGAGTGATAGCTTGGACTCCTCATTGCCAATTTTAATACCTTCAATTTCTTTTTCTTCTCTAATTGCTACTGCTAGTGTTTCTAGTACAATGTTAAATAATAGAGGTGATAATGGGAATGCTTGTTTCACTCCTGATCTTATTGGGAAGGCTTCTAGTTTATCCCCATGGCAGATGATGTTTGCTGATGGTTTTAGATATATACTGTTCGTTATTTTTAGGAAAGACCCTTCTACTCCTATACTTTTTAGTGTTTTCAGTAGTAATGAGTGCTGTATTTTGTCAAAGGCTTTTTTTGCATCTATTGAGATAATCATGTGATTTTGGTTCGTTTGCTTCTTGATATGGTGAATTATGTGGATGATTTTCCTAATATTGAACCATCCTTGCATTCCTGGTATAAATTCCACCTGATATTAATGAATAATCCTCATGATCACTTGCTGCAGTCTTTTTGCTAGTATTCTCTTTAAAATTTTTGCATCTTTATTCATTAAGGGGATTGATATGCAGTTTTCTTTCTCCAATTTTGACCTGCCTGGCTTTGGAATCAGTACCATATTTGTGTCATAAAAGGAATTTGGTAGAACTCCTCCTTTGCTTATTCTGTCAAATAGTTTGTATAATATTGGAATTTGATGGCTTGTTCAATTTCTTTTTCTGATATAGGGTTAATTAGGTATTCTTTTTCTTCTTCTGTTAACCTAGGTAATTTGTATTTTTTTAAATATTCATCAATATCACCTAGATTGCCATATTTATTGCCATATAGTTGGGCATGATAGTTTTTAATGATTGCCTTAATTTCTTCTTCATTAGAGGTGAGGTCTCCATTTTCATCTTGGATACTGTTAATTTGGTTTTCTTCTTTAAATTTTAAATTAGATTGACCAGTACTTCATCCATTTTGTTTTTTCAAAGTTCCAGCTTCTAGTCTTATTCATTAAATCAACAATTCTTTGACTTTTGATTTTATTAATTTCTCCTTTGATTTTTAGGATCTCTAATTTAGTCTTCATCTGAGGATTTTTAATTTGTTTGCTTTCCAGTTTTTTAATTTGCATGTCCAATTCATTGACCTCTGCCTTCCCTAAATTTTTAATATATGAACTCAAGGATATAAATTTCCCCCTAAATACTGCTTTGGCTGAATCCCTCAAGAAGCTATTTTAGATAGACCAGGAATAAAGCAAGGAGGAATCTACAAGGAAGGCCATGAAACTAACCATTTGTTTTAAAAAATAATCTGTTTCCTTTAAGCATCTTCCCCTTTCTTATACTTGCTAACATGAGGTGACCAGCCAAAAACCTGCTATGTTTCTGGCTAATTTCCTAGGATGTCTTCTGGTGCAGAGAGACATGGTTTTTCCTACATTCAAGGATTTCCTAGCATGTCATATAAGTCAGTCCACTAATTGTTGTTGCAGTTCAGATGTTCAGAAGGGTGATTCCTATGGGTAGAAATACCTTTCAAATTCCCAGTTTCTAATGATGATTTTTAGCAGAAACAGTTTCAATTTTTGAAGCACTTTAAAATATGACTTCAAGATTTCAGTGGATTATATTTCCTATTAATGGACAGTCAGCATTTCCATATTCATTGACCTTTTTGTGATACAATGAGATCCTACATTGCCTGTGGTTCATTTTGTAATCACAAAATGGGTTTGCTATAGAGTATCAGTTGTAAAAGTCCATCTCTTCTGAAATCAAAAAGCAAATTGATCGAGGATGCCCTCAAGATTTATGTGGACAGTTGTGATGAAGATTCTGTAGTCTGTTCTTTCTTCACTGCTGGCTATTTTCACAGGCAATACTATGTATAATTTTCCAGTCTTCACGTTTATAAAGCTATGTAAACAAGTTACAATTCGATAGCTGTATTGCCATTTTGGGGCATTTATGTGCCAAAGTTTTCCAAGAAGATCAAATGAAAGATAGCATGTGATCCACATGGGAACTTTTGCTAAAGGCAATGTTCAAGAGGACTTCAATAAGAGAATTCAGGGGAAATTATATGTGTAAATTTTGTGTCTATATGGAATTTTTCTACAGTGCCTGACACAATAGGACGAGAAAATAGGGAATGTTTAAAAACTCTATTATGATAACAGAAATAAAGATGATATTTGTATAAGTAGTGTAATTAAAAGAACATTGGTCTAAGAGTCTGGGAAGCAGAGTTCCAAAGCCAGCTATGATATAGGGCACATTAGTCATTTTCTATCTCTGGATCTCACTTTCCTTATATGGAAAATGATGGATTTGAATTTGATGATTATACATTCTCTTCTAGCTCTAAAATCCAATGGTTTTCTATGTCTGTTTTCTGATAAAGCATCATTAATAAGTAATGGCTACTGAAATATGTTTCTGGTGAAAATTTTTACTTCTATAGTGGCTAGTGAAATGAGCCCATTATAATGTTGCCCCCAAACAAAATTAATAGCTAATAAAAAGATATTAATTTTGCTCTATAATAAATTATTCTCGGGTTTACATGGTTTACTTTCATGCAAAATACAATTCATTTCCAAACTCAGAATAGTGAAAGTAATAGTATGTGCTTAATAAGTGTTTATTGAATATTGACTTCATTTAAAACCCACAGTTATTAAGTGAATCATCCATCTTGGGGTATGTTTGAATTGTACTCCAAAATAAAATGCATTTGACATTTCATTTCCAATTTCTTCCCATGAATGTGTTTTCTATATAACATGAGAGCTTAAAGGAACAAGATAATAAATTTTTTGTCATAAATGTTTTTGTCAGAAGTTGGTTTATGGCATCAAGGACATTGAAAAATATTATACTATGTGTATATATATATATATGTGTGTGCGTGTGTATTATGTATATGTATTATATATATTAACCTATATGTTTTTAAATTAATTATCACTCATAAACCAAAACAAGTAAATTAAATTGAATGCTTGCTTACTGTGATTATTTGCATTGATCTGTGGTGCAGAATATTGAATGGTATATGCAAGAATTCTAATTCATAATTGTTTATAATAATTACTATAATGGTAAATTGGAAGGGAATTGTTACAAGTGAAAAGGTGATGATGAATTATTTCGAGATGATAATGAACTTTAAGAGAAAGTTGCTTCTAATAGTCATTGTTGATATTTCACTATTTTTGAGTCAATAAACCTTTTCTAAGTTCCCACTATGTTCCAGTCACTGTACTAAGCAATAGGGATACAAAGAAAGCTACAGATTATCTCTGCTTTCAAGGAGCTCAGAGTTTAACTAGAAAGGCATCATGATAAAAAATTATCTTTAAAACAATCACATACACAATAATTGGAAGATAACCAATAGAGGAAAGGCATTGGCATTAAGGAAGATCAATAAAAACTTCCTGTATAATGTGAAATTTTGGGAAATATTTGGAAAAAATAAGGGATGCCAGGAGGTGGGGATGAAGAGAGAGAGAGAACTTCAGGTATTGCTAAACCCCATGAAAATGCCTGAAGATAGACTTTCATTTTGGAGCAATAGCAAGGAAACCAGTGTATCTTATAGCAAAATGCAAGATGGATATGGTAGAAGGTGTAAGAAAATTGGAAAGGGAGAGAGAAACAGCTCCTGAGGGCTTTGAATATCCATCAGAGGATTTTATAGTTGATCCTGGAGGTGTAGGGGAGGTGGCATGGTTAAGGTTGTATTTTAGGAATATATTTCTGACCATTGAGTGGATAAAGGAGTGAAGTAGAGAAAGAAGAAAAGTGCCAGGCTGAAGAGTGTGTGGAACTGATCACAGTGAACTGATAGAGGGAGATTGGAATTCCAGGAGATTGGAATCTGGAGGAGGAGAAGACTCTGACTGGTAGAGGAGTTGGTCTCTCAGTCTAGAGAAGCTGAAGAGAAGGTTGAATAAGACTTTCTCCTGAGGTTTACCCACTTTTCCTGCTGATAACTAGAAATATTTTCCCCCAACATTTTCCAATTGAAAAGACTATTGAGGAGGAAACCTGAGAAAGACATTTTAAATCTTTGTCTGACTTTACTTCAATTTCTGTTCCCTGAGTCTGAACTGTGGCCAAGGGACAAAACCCAGGGTGAGTCAATCTGACTTTGTCTCAGGGGGATCAGGCTGCCAAGGCCTGAGTTCCCCCAAATTTGAGAATGGAGGGGAAAGGGTTAGATAGAGACAGGGACCCCCCTTTTCCCACTTTCCTCTCCCATTCTTTCCCTGCTAGTTATGCCTTTGAATTATCCTGATTGAACTGACATTAAAATAGTTATCTTTTCCCCAAGCAGTTAATCAAGTGTGAGTGAACAGATCAAGGGGAGATCATTTGGTCTTGAGTAGAGGTGGTGAGACAAGAGGGACAGAAGAATATGGGGGAGCATCCTTAGCTAAGGAGGGAAGGCAGAAGGGGGGAAATCTTCAAACCCCCTCTCCTCTCTCTGAGCCAATTTTAAATATCAGCTGTCTCCCCTGAACCCTGCTTTGAGAAGGGAGGTCTCCACTCTTTCCCTCTCTCTACTGAAATGCTGAATGCCTTGGCTACAACTAAACAACCCCTCAAATACATAGGAGAGAAAGAGGCATGTAAGAAAGATGTTGTTGTCAAATGATATAATTGCATATAGTGTTCTTTTAATAAGTGCTTATTCCATTCCATTCTATTCCATTTCATGAAGATAAAAAATCAATATACCTCACCAATAGATTGATTGGGTGGTGTGACAGAATGAAGACCAGAACATGACAAAAATAGATTAAGAGATGGGAGACAGGAAGGATTTTAGAACTCAACAGTAATAAAGAAGCTAGGAAGGAAGGAGAGTAGGAGAAAAGATAAATTCATTTTGGGATGTTTTGAGTTTAAGATATCTAGGGAATATATATGGAGTATCTTTAACTATATCTGCTCCTTCATGAATTTGTGATGTAAAAGCAAAATTTCAATTTATTAATTTATTTTGTTAGAGTTCCTGGTAAAACAGTCATTTTTTCCCTTCCTACCATATCATCTACAGATGGAAATTTTAAATTTGATTTGCATATGATTCACTTAACATCATTCTTAATATAGACAAATTACTTTGTTGGTCCCAGAGTTTATCCAACTGAAAAATTTTTGTTTATTTTCATATTTTCATATTGTTTTATTCTCTTTATTTTTCATTTATATAATTCATTCAATCACTTCATGTCACAGAGATGCTTTATGATGAAATTTAAACAGTATTTTCTTATTAAAATATTTAAAGCAAAAGATAATTATAATTTAAAACAAAGCCCTGGTTTTCACCATAAAAATATTTTCTTGTTAATTCATTTTGTGTATAAATTACAAAACATTTAAATTTATAAAATACCTTATTTTCTGCAACTAATACAGTCAAACACAGAAAAACAAGTAGTTTTTTCTTTTCTCTCCATCAGTAGGAAAATTTGGTATGCTCACCAATACAATATAGTGGTCCATATTCTTTCAAGTTACACTTTTTTACTTTGTATCTCCATAGTTTCACTATTTAAAAAATGTTTTCTATACTAATACTTGTCATTAATCATTCAGTGTATTTTCTCTTTAAACTTATTATCTGTTTATTCATTATGAAAGAATTATTTTTCATTTAAAAAATAGGAGACAAAATCTCCACAAACTTTAAGCAGATTTTATTGGCATTTTAAATTTCCACATTGCATCTTCCTTAAACAATTAAACTTAAATTTTATTCTTGCATATTCATGATGATTATAGATACCCATCCATTATTTATTTCAATTTTAATAACTGAATTGTTGCCTTTTTCATGTTAGTACTAAAATCTCCTTCTCATACTATAATTATAAAACA
Organism: Monodelphis domestica; assembly: GCF_027887165.1. Taxonomy (NCBI): domain Eukaryota; kingdom Metazoa; phylum Chordata; class Mammalia; order Didelphimorphia; family Didelphidae; genus Monodelphis; species Monodelphis domestica. The sequence goes on along the minus strand of NC_077233.1, from coordinate 42,275,543 downwards.
ATGAAATTGAGAAATAAAACAAATATTGTGTTCATTTTAATTTCCAAGTGAGACAATTATTTAAAACTAATTGGATACTCAAGAGATGTAATAACAACTAATCTGTGTTTGAATCTCCATCTCCCCTATGGACATGACAGAGATATATCAATGTTAAAATTTGCCACCACCAGTTCAACTTCAACACATGTACAAAAACACTTCCTTCTCATAGTGAATGCAACTCAGTGATTATATAAAAAAAAAGCTTTCTACCATATACAATGATTACATATATATATTACATAATGTACATATGCATATTCCATACATTCAAATAAATGGCTTTCTTCATTTCTTCATTCATATATATATAGTATCAGGTTTATTGTTATTTTGGACAACTATTTACCTGATCTTTTCTCTTGTATTTGTGAATAAACAAGCTTATCTACTACTATCTGTAGCTTTACCAATGGGGGGGGGGAACTCAAGTGACCTGTTTACATTAAAATGCTGGCTTCTTTTTTTCACAGTTGTATCATAGCATGATTGAGTTGAGAATACAAGAGCCCTAGTGCTCAAATCTTCCAACCTCCTCATTTCATCAGTGAAGAAGTAGAGGCAAACAAAGAAGAAGTTGATTTGTTATTAGTTGCAAAGAATAGAAGTGTCTGAATTTTTTTTCAAGGAGGCATATCTCTATATTAGGATTATGGGATTGATTATCATTTTAAAGCAGGAGAAGGAACTATGATATCATTAAGCAAAAATCATAATTATTTTTTTAAGAGGAAACCAAATTTGGATAGCTTAAGTGACTTTTATAGCTTCAAATATCCAGAAAACAATGAGGACTTGAAACAAATTTCATCAGTCTTTTTTTCCTGTGTTCTACTACCAATTTTTCTTGTTTTGATTGTTTCTTTGTTTTCACTAACAGCCATCATTTAAAAACATAAAGAATTGCCAATACCTTTGGCAACTTTTAATAAGCATTTTTTTCAAAGGTTGGGAACTAAATTTCCCCTCAAAAAGCTGCCTATAAATTAGTCAAGCACCAAATATTTTCTCGTTAAAGAAATCTCTTCTACTAATATTAGCAAGTGTAATGCTTTTTTTTAAAAAAAGAATAGATTTGTGGGAATTTAACATCAAACAAAAAGCACCAAATGACACGTCTCCTTTAAAATGTGGACTGACTACAGAATGGCAGAAAGTACATTTTAAATTAGAACACTGAAGTTATCATCATAATGTCTGCATGGAAATCTTTGTGTAAAGTTATAATGATGGCTAGATGATTGACTATATGCTATCATATTATAATAATGATATTAGGTAAAGTCATCACCTTGTGTTGAATGCAAGATTCAAAAGTCAACATATATTTTCCCGTACAAATTAGATTTTTTATTGCATTTCTTAAAAGTAAAGTTTTCTACAAGACAAATCTTCCTCCTCCCACGTCTATGTTTTGATGACTCCTATGCATGCCGTAAGTTAGGAGGGGACTAGAGGACAAACTAAAGACATGAGACTTTTTAAACTGAGGAGGGTAACTTCCTATCTAGTCTCAAAGAGTGCTTTCATTTAATTACTTTTATGTCTAATGTGAGAGCTGGTGAAGTACAGTGGATAGAAATCTGTCATTGGAATTGAGTTGAGTTAAAATTCTGAACTTGAAACAAATCTGGTTTATGAGCATAAACACATCACATAATATTTCAGTGTCATAGTTAGCTCTCTTCCCTTTTAGGTTACAGTATCATCTGATCACCATTAAGAGTCTGTATTTAGGAATTTCTTCTCAATGGAGTGAAATGTTCATTTGAAACAAATACTTAGAAAAAAAATTTTTCTGAGCAGAACCAGGATATATATACAACCTAACATTAGGGGCAGAATAGAAAAATGGATAGAATTTAGGACCTAAATTTAAGAAGTCCTGGGTTTAAATCTTGCCTTGGATGTTTAAAAAATTGGTCTTTGAACATTGCTTTCCTCTTCTATAAATTAAGATAATCAAACATAAGGGATTGTGAAAATTGAATGATATAAATTGTATGAATTATTTTGCATAACAAAGTATAGATGGATGTTCATTATTAATTAGTGCTTGTCACACATCATCTGCAATATCAAGGTCAGTTCTGGATGCCATAGTTTAGGAAAGACAATGTTAAATAGAGCTAAGCCAAAAGAAGAAAACCAAAATGATGAGGTGCCTTGACTATGTCTTATTAGTGCAGTTTAAAGGAAGTGGGATTGTTTATCCTGGAGAAGAACAAGCACAGGCAGGACATGACAACTGTGTGAATATTTGAATGTGAATTGTGAATTTTTGTTATGCAGATAGAAGACTGATTTGATTTGGTCTTTTTTTTTTTTTCAGCCAGAGGGCTAAACTAGATGCAAAGGCTATACGTATTATAAAGAGTAAAATTATGCCTGAAATCAGGAAAAAGACTTTCCAAAATTGGAATGGGTAAGTTTCAAAAGAAGATGTTCTCTTCATCATTGGAGGTCTCCAAGAAGAGCCATCAAATGAAATAAGGTAGCAAGATAAAACAAATAAAGCTAAATATGGCATCAAATAAGAAAATATCTCTTCCATTAATTGCAAATAGTTTCTATATTCCATCCCTCTAAGGGGGTATTATTTATATTTAATGCATCTAAACTAACATTAGGAAACACAGTCAGGCTAAAATCATAAAATTAATGTTGAAGAAGACAAACTAAATCTTCTATATAAAGTCACCTTTCAAAAGTTGGAAAGTCTTAGAAAAGAAATTGATGTTTTAGAATAAATGTATACCGAAGCCTCTTGTTATATTTCCTGTATTCATCATAAAGTCAATAATGAATTCCTGAATTCAGTATTACAATTCTAGAACTCCCTTGGCCTATATTATATGTGGGCAATTTTTTATGCTTTTAAAAAAAACCTATAACTCTATGATCTGCGCCTCTATAATATGGACTAGCCTCCAACCTAAGGCTCTTACCATGTTTTTAGAAAATCTAATACATAAATAATTGAGTATGACTAGGAAGTGGGGGAAAAAGTCTTCTAGTTTAAGCCTCCTCTTTACCCAATCAGCATTCATTCTGGAAGACATTAATTACCACCTAGTGGTGTCATGCAGATTTTTGGGGAATGTAGTCTAGATAATGTACTAAAAAATTGAGACTTAGCCCCCAAAATGATAGGAAATGAAGTCTCTCTAGAGATGTTTCATCTACATTGAATTAAAAGTAACACAATTTATTTTTATTTGTAGAAACTGTCAATAGCCCTTGAGATAACTAGAGATTCAAAATCAGGGTAGGGAGCCATTGGGCTAGAGGGGAGGGATAATGTTGGTTTTCACTACTCTTTTTAGAAAATGCCAAGAGCAAAGAGACACTTAATAAACAGTATTTGTTTTTAACCATAAACACCCCCACTATAAGTAGAAACAAAATGACAGCAATATTCATAAGAAGAATACTCAGGGGGAAAAACACAATGAAACAGTGACACGGTATGATGCTCATTCTTCAATTCTAGCAATAGTGAAAGACCAAAATTAATAGGAATTGTTCATCCTGAAGAGAGATGAAATCAGCCCCTCTAGCTATGTTTTACTTAAGTGTTCAATAGAGTTTTTGCTTCTGTATAACAATAAGCTTTCATGAAACATTCAAATGTCACACTTAACAAAATCACATTTTAAATGGAAATGGACTTTTGAAAGAAAAGATTCTTTTTAATGATACAACAGATTATTACTGCTACAAAGGTAAATATATCGAGTACCGAAATGTGAGTATGGGAATAAAAGGCAAATATAAACAGATGTCAGAGAATTTTAAATGGTTAAAATGAAATATTACTATAGAGTAGCCTCCCCCTGCCCACATCCACAGAGGGAATTTCTCATTTCTACTGTAGATGTCTAAACCTGAGAATACAAGTGAATAGATGCTCACAAATAAGTGAAACAGTAAATTATTAAATCATTGGGGACAGGGGAGACACAATGTCACTACCAAAACCACTATTCTTATACTTTAGGGACGTTATTGTAGTAAGTAAGGGCTTTCTTAAAAACTACAACAAATGTGATCAGGGAAATTCTACAATGCTACAACAAATATACAACAAATGCAATCAGTGAGACTGTTATAGGTAGACTGAAGGAAAGTTTAACATAGGACCGTGGATATGGGAAAAAAAGAAAAGTCATGTACTGGACTGGCTGACTTCACCATTTTATAACCTGTACTCACTTGACAGATGATTTAAAACACCTGTTATCTACATACTATTGATCCACTCAATTCATGGAAAGATAGCTGAATTTGAAACCAGCCCTTCATTCTCTTCAACTGTGTGATGACTGAATTGGATTTAAAAATCTCTAAATTTCTTCTAGCTCTAATGTATTGCTATCCTTGTGATAGATATTAGCTACTTTTTAAATTTTTTCATTTGGATCTTGCCTGAAAGCATATGTTTCAGGTACTTGGCAAATAGTGAAGATTTATTTTTCTTGATTCCCTGCTTTAGAGGTCTCTAGGCATCTTTGTGCCAGGCTGTCTATACTCTAGACATATTCATTCATTTTGCCTGCTATTCTCACCCAGCCATTTATTTTATTTTTTAAAATAATTTTATTGATATTATTTTTATGACTTAAATTTTTCCCTAAATCCCAATCGCTGTTCAACCTAGACAGTCATCACCTAAAAAATAAATTTTAAGCAAATGTAAAAAGAAAAAAGAAGAGAGGTAAATCTACAAAATCAATGATAACATTTTGAATAAATCTTAAAATATATGCAGTTCTCTACATACAGACCTTCTGCAAAGGAGTTGAGGCAGAGGAGCTGTGTTTTTCTGTATTTCTTCTTTAGGGCCATGATAGTTCTTTTTTTTTCTTCTTCTTTACACCCAATTTCTTCTTTGATTTAATTGATTAACTTACTGTAGAGTCCAGGTAAACTTCACTCATACATAAAGTAGGAAATTGAGTCCAGGTAAAAGAAGCCTTTCTTTTTATCCACAAAGGACACATAGTGGTACTCAAGCCTAGAGTTTAGGTCTTTTGGCTCTCATTCAGTACTCTGCGTAATATGCTATCAGGTTAGGCCACCCAGCAAAAACCTTTCCTGGGTCAGGAAAAGATGGATAGTTAGATGTTGATGCTGCTGCTGCTGCTAATTCATTTTGGAGTTGTAGTTTTTCCTTCCATTTTAACTTTTCTGACCCTTCCCAATGTAATGATTAAATTTTTCTTGGAGATTGTCTCCAACCTCTTTCACCCTTCCTTTGTATTGGTCTTCTCCTACCCTTCTCTGTACTTCTTTATGAAATATAAAATTACCATATTTTACTTCTTTTCTCACTTCTTAGTATTATCCTCTCTTTTACAGCTAGTTTATATATATATATACACATATGCATATATATATATATATTTCATCTTATACAGTTTGTCACTGTTTCCTCTAAGTATACTTCTTCTTGATAACATGATGATAATAACAATTATTTAGTTACCAATATTATATTTTCTTATAGGAATACAAATACTTTGAACTTATTAGGTTACTTAAAATTTCTGTTTGTTTTTTTCCCTTTCTTAATTAACTTTGGTTATTCTCTTGAGTTCTGTGTTTGAGTATCAAATTTTATGTTTAAGTCAGGTCTTTTCTTTAGGAAATCTTGGAAGTTTTCTATTTTATTAAATAACTATAATTTCCCCTGCTAGAAAATAGTCAGTTTTGCTGGGTAATTGATTCTTTGTTGTAGACCCAATTCCCTTGCTTTCTGGGATATCATTTTCCATGTTTTCCAATACTTCAGCATGAACTCAGCCAGATCCTGTGTTCTTCTAACTATGGCTCCATGATGTCTGAATGGTTTCTTTTTAGCAGCTTGTAGTTTCTTTTCCTTGGTCTAGTAGTTCTTAAACTTAGCTATAACATTCCTGGGCATTATCAATTGGGTTTTAAATGCAAGAGGTGATCTGTGGATTCTTTCAATCTCCACTGTGCCCTCTTGTTCAAGAATGTCAGGGCAGATTTCTTGGATAATTTCTTGTAGAATGATGTCCAGGCTTTTTATTTTGTCATGATTTTCTGGTAGTCCAATAATTCTTACATTGTCTCTTCTGGATCTATTTTCTAGTTCTGTTGTTTTAACAATGAGATGTTTTTTGTATTTTCTCCAATCTTTTCATTCTTCTGATTTGTTTTATGTATTCTTGCTGCCTTGTTAATTCATTTGCTTCTAATTGTTGCATTCCTATTTTTAAAGACTGAATTTCATACCTAGCTTTTTGATTATCCTTTTCCATTTGGTCTGTTATTCTATGTAGGTAATATTTAAATTTCTTTACCTCATTTTCAAACTGGTCAATTCTGGCTTTGAAGAAAGTATTTTCTTATTTTATTTTATTTTTTATTTTAGTTCATGTGCCTCTGTTTCCAGAAGGCTTGTTTTGCTTTTTAAGTTCTTTTATCAATTGTCCTCAGCCTCTCTTAATTGTATTTTGAATTGTGTTTTGAGTTCTTCCAAAGCCTGAGCCCAATTTCCTGGAGTTCCTGAGTTTTTGTTTGGTGTTCCTTGGCCTTCCTCTGTCCAATTTTCTCATTGTTAATTATCTAGATAGAATCTGTTGGTTTTAATTTCTTTTTCTCTTGTTTACTTATATTTTTTTTCCTTCTTCTCCCTGTCATTGGCTATAATTTTGATCCTTTGATTATTTGCTAGATCTGTGGGTCTGGACTATTCTGTCTGGAAGTGGCTTCTTCTCTGCTTTCCTGAATGACTAGATTAGGCTGATAGAGTATTAATGATCCCTGAGGTCTGATCTCCTCCATCTGGCTGCAGAAGATAAAGGAATAGGTGATGGTGTGGAGATTGAGGGAGCTGTATTTCCTGCCCTGTTATCAAGGTATTCTATCACAATTGAAGTTTGCCCTGGGATCCAAAGGTGGCTCGGGGTATTTGGTGGGGGAAGGGTATTGGAGATTCCCTGCCATTTATTTTAATAGAGAGGCCTCATTATCATTACCAGCAGCAGCTTCACCACTACCATCATCATCAATAATAAGTAAGTGGCACTCTAATACATATATACATATTTATACATATAATTATATATGTTCATATCTATATCTTTGTAGGTATCTTATTTGACATTCACAACAGCCCCCACACAAACAGCACATATATGTTATTTTTATTTATATTTTGTAAATGAAGAAAATGAGTTGAGCCAAGGTGAGTGATTTTCCCAGAGTTATACCATTAGAAAGTGTCTGAGGCAATAGTGGAAGTTGTGTCTTCCTGATTCTGGGTTCAGCCCCTTTTCCTCCAGGCACTAAACAATAATTAAATATAAAAATTGACTCCAATTCCCAGTTTCATTATTTTCTATGTGATCTTGGCCAAGTCACTTAATTCTCAATTTCCCCATATGTAAAATAAATAGGATAAAATTTGCTCTGCTTAGAATTGTCAAGGATTAATATACATATAATGAATTTAATGATTTTTATTCATATAGTTTGATAAAATTCAAGCTATTGTTATAATGCCTTAGAGAAATGTTTCAACACTGTGTCTTCCCCATCTTTACTTTGGAGAGGAGATCCTTCTAGCACAGTAGTGTTAAATTTAGCATTTGAAATTGCTCAGTATTCAGGTGACTAACAACTTCATAGGATTATAAATAACAACAACATAGTGTTAAATCTGTCAAAGACAGAAAAATTAAAAGTAGAAGAAAGGTAAATATCAAATGTTACTTATACCAGATGGATCATTTGAAGAAAACAACTTGGAATTATAAGGGTTTTCTACAGAAGTGAATACTGCTCTGTGTGTGTGTGTGTTTAAACAAAGAAGAAATGAAAAGGGAAGTAACCTACATTCATTTTCCACTAGGACAATGGCCAGAGCCTGAGCTAAAATAATCTAGTGACTTAGTAATGTCCACATATGGAATGAAAGAGATTTTCAGAGTAATTAGAGGATAATGAATGTGTACAAAAATTGAAGGCATTAATATTTTCTTAACTTAGAAAATCAATTTATTAAATGGCTCCCAGATGGCTCTATATTTTGAAATTACCAGCCTTCTGTGATTGGCAAATACTCTTCTGTCCTATGAGCCACAAGGGCACTTCACTGAGATGTTCAAAAACTCCCATGATTATAACAAAACCATTGCTCAGAATCTGATCACGATAATATGAATTTTACAAAAACCTTTAAAATCATTGACAAACCTATGTGGAAGAACAAATTACTGTTTAAGTTTCATGTTGCTCCAAGAAGATTTTTAGGCTACTGGTGAAGGCCATCTATATGGTGGAGGCCCCCTTAAACCAGCACCCAAGAATGGATTGACAAAAGATAAAATTATGAAGACTGGAAAGTTTGCCCTCAGTTTCTCCTTTTCTCTTTTGCTAGGACATTCAATGTCTATACACTAAGCCTAACTGTGAATTCTCTTGGCAATTTAGGGGAAATCAATACCTTGCACCTCTATTGATACTCCCAATTACATTATGTTAATAAAATTAAATTAGACCAGGAGTTTGTACATTGGTGTTTATGAAATAAGAAAAACAAAGATTGAGATCTGTATATCAATCTAAGAAGTTTCCTTTGCATTCCTATGTATTTTGTTTCATGTATTAATTTTTTTTCTGAGAAGCCATCAAAAGGTTTTACCAGCTTACAAAAGGGTTCCATGACACAAATGAAGAAGATTAAAAAGTCCTGGACCAGAAGACCTTACAGGACACTCAAAATGCTGAAACTATAATCTCATGATCATCGTTTCCATTCATTTTTAATAGCACTTAGAATGAGATGACCTAGTTGGGCTTCTGCAGTTTTGTGCTGACTTGTCTGGTTTTCCTTTCCTTCTTATGCCATATTCATCTTAACCTTTCACCATCCTTCTCTATAGTTTTTTATAAGACTTCACATTCCACACTTACATTGTACATAGTTGTTATGGTTCTTACCGCCTGGACTGAGGCTTTGAAATAACTCTTTCCTCATCCCTTAGAGTTGCTAATTCCCTCTGCCCTTTCTTAATTTCAGGTACACTGTATTGACAACTGTACTGATATCTCTTTGAACATATATCTTCCCAGTAGTATGAGTGCTCTGTGGCATAGCATGGAACTAGGCACATATTATTCTCTTAATAAATTTCTTATTGACTGAATTCTACTAATGCCTTGAGGGCAGGAACTTCTTCATTTTGATTTTTATTCCTATTCCTAGCATAGAGTAGGCGCACATCAAATATTTAATTATTCAGTGATTGCTGGCTTTAGTTTCCTTTGCATAATTCACAAATGTCCCCCTCCCTGATCATTTAATTTTAAGACTCTTGACTGTAGGTTCAGTGTCATTTTACTCTGTGATTCTGTTCTCTACTATGGTTTCATGCACCTTTAGTATCTCTCTATTATCTCTCACACAATGGGTTACTCATATAGCCTTTGAAAAAAATGATTATTTTTATATTTTATTATATTATATATATTATATTTTATATATTTTACTCATATAGCTGTTAAAAATGAATTGAAAGATGAAAAAGTAAGTGAATAAGTACATAATGTTACCATTTCTTAGCACTATATTTCCATTTTATTCAAGTAATTCTTCTACTTCAGCTCTACGGTGAAGCCCAAGAACTCCATCTCATATACAACCATCTCATACACAGCATAACATATATAAAATATTTATATATTTTTATATAACACATATATTCCCTTTTTATATTTTATATTTATATATTATGTGCAATATATTTAAAAATATAATATATAAAATGTGTTTTAAATATAAAAAAGCAAACCATTTATAAAATAAAAATATAAATAATATATAATATTCTATATTCTATATTCTATTAACATTATATGTACATATAATCTTAATTGAAGGAAAGGCTAAGTTTTAGTAAGAGAAAAACGAAAATAAATATTTAATTTTTTTTCCTTCATCCAAATTCATGGATAATCTGAAATCCTTTCATGGAACTTCATATAGTCTCTGGACCTACAGTGAAAAATTTTTATTCTAAAGGGCCTTTCTTAAACTCTAGTATAGACTTTCATCACGTGGAATTTCAAGTGAGGTGCTGTGGTTGACCAGGAGGTGACTTATCTGGGGCAAACTTAGGCATTTCATTGATCCTTAGATCATGCTGCATATGCAATTTTCTTTACTACCTAGGACTTTAGTCCCCAACTTTTATTGAATTACAAAACCATATAGGGATTCTAGCTCAAAGTGCTGAACTAAGCATCATCCTGAAGTCACCCATTTCCAAAATCAGCAAGAACTCACACTCTCTCTTTATTCCTTCTCACTTAGACTCAGGATCAACTTTCATAGACAAACACATTTGCACTATCTTTAATCTCATGAAATATCACCTTAATAATTACGATGCCACCATCATTATAGCCCAGGAGGCTTTCTGGCTATCCCTATTTCATGATCTTGAGATCTTTTGGATTTTTTCGGGGGGGAGGTTGTGTTTCATTGTTGCCATGGGACTGGACTTTCATTTGTGTAGGAATGAGGGACTTCCCTCTATTATCATGTTTTTACAACCTTTCTGTAATTCAAAGCAAAGTAGCTTTTTTTGAAGGGTAAGTGATTTGTCCAAGGTCACACAGCCAATATGCTAGAGATAAGATTTCAAACTAGAATATCCTCACCTATATCCACTGTATCTACTTTATAGTCAGTCCAATTTATGATCTACTGAGAACAGAACCTCTCCATGGATATTAATCAGGATTACTCCAAGAGGGGGGAAAAAGACTAAGAGAGATAAGAAGAGAGAGAAACAAAAACAGAAGTGGAGAATAACAGAGTGAGATGAAGTCAGAAACAGATATAAAGAAAGGGAAAGAGAGACAGGAGACAAAGAAAGAATCAAAGAAATAGAGACTGTGATAGAGTCAGAAAAAAAAGTCAGAAACAGAGGGACAGAGAAAAACAGAGAGAAAGACAGACAAACAAATACACAGACACTGAGACAGAGAGACAGGAGAGGAGAGAGACAGACATGTTAGATTATTGAGAGCCATATTATTTGTCCCAAGGGGCTCTCAATCCTAACATCCATGCTTTAATAACTCTTAATTGTTTTATGGAATTTGGGCATTATCCTACTCCCAGCAGGCCTCTAGAGACTTAAAGTCTAATAATACTGATATTTTCAGTGTACCTTTCTTGACCTTGTCCACGAAGTAATTGGATGAGTGACTGAAAACCACAGATTGAGATATCTGAAAGAATTATTTTAAATACATTTTGGCAAAAAGGATTCATTTTTAATGGAGTTAATCCTCACAGAAATGGATAACAACAAGATACTTAATCAATGCATATCCAGTTTAATCACATTTATTACCCATTGGGAATGGAGACTCTACAAGGATAGTGGAATGCCTAAATCTCTAATCCCCTTATGGTGCCTATTGGACTCTGGACTTTGGCAACGTTTTGACATTGGGTCTTGATCCTCTGTATTCATTAGATTGTGCTCAGCAATGTCAGTATATGTAATTTAAAACTGAACCAGGTTCAGGATGATGTTTTTCTCTTCAAAAAGGACCACTGAATCCCTGACTTGGATATTTTTGAAGTGAGCATTAGCTAACTTTTTTTTTATGTTTCCTGTTTGTAATTGAGCATTCTAAATCTTATGCTGATTGAAAGTAGTTTAAGAAATGAGGTTAGGTACACTCAAGAAGTTCACGTTCTAATTTGTCCATTTCACAACATTCCATTCTTGGGCTGGATTCTGGACCACTCCGTCCATATCCTAAAAGTAAAACATTATAAAATGTATCCAATTTACGGGAGCCATATTGTTTAGATTTTTTAAACAAATGAAATGAAGGTAATTTGGTACCCTCAAATCTGGCAATTACTTATCCACCATTCATCTGTCTACCTATCTGTCTGTCTATCTGACTATCTATTCAGTTGTTTTAATCCTGTCTTATTCTTTGTCATCCCATTTGAGATTTTCTCAGCAAAGATACTTGTTTGCCATTTCCTTCTCCAGTTTATTTCACAGATGAGGAAACCAAGACAGAGTTAAATTATTTGTCAAAGGTTACACACTTGGTAAATGCTTAAGACTGAATTTGAATTCAAGTCTTCCTGACATTTTATGCATTGAACACCTGGCTGCTCTCTCTCTCTCTCTCTCTCTCTCTCTCTCTCTCTCTCTCTCTCTCTCTCTCTCTCTCTCTCTCTCTCTTTCTCTCTCTCTCTTTCTCTGTCTGTCTGTCTCTCTCTGTGTCTCTGTCTGTCTGTCTGTCTGTCTGTCTCTCTCTCTCTGTCTCTCTCTCTCTCTCTCTCTTTCTCTCTCTCTCTTTCTCTGTCTGTCTGTCTCTCTCTGTGTCTCTGTCTGTCTGTCTGTCTGTCTGTCTGTCTCTCTCTGTCTCTCTCTCTCTCTCTCTCTCACTGTTAGTTCTCTACTGTGAAAAATTTACAATTAGAAAATTTTGGCAATGCAGATCAGGAGCTGATCTGTAACTCCAAGTCTTTAAGAGCAGCCTGTAACATTGAAATTTTAAGGGATTGTCTAAAGTTGCACAGCCAGTATCGCTCAAGGCTCAAACCTGAACTCAGTTCATCCCAAATAAGAAGCTTACTGTCTCTTCAGCATGCATATCCCTTCTCTGATCTGTGTCATGCAAAAATTACAAAGCATTCCCCATCAAGAGCACAAGAAATAAAATTGGAATCATAAATCTCATCCCCATTTCAGCAGGTGATATAACTTTGATACTGAAATAAAATTCATGAACAGATTTTCAATTAAATATCTCATTGTAGGGAAGTCAAATCATACAAATAATAAAATTTCTTATATCACTTTCCACAAAAAAAATATCTGGCCAGATTGCAAGGCTCATATGCACTTTTGTTCCTTAATAAATCTTCCCTTCCCCATAAGTAAACAACTTTATTGAATAAAAAGCATTTCTAGAAATAATGATTTACTGCATTTCATGCCACCTCTACAGGATGCCAATAAAGATAAGTTACTTCTCAAGATATGGACTCTGGGATGCATTCTGGGATATGACAGGTGAGAAGCCATTCATTGTGAAGGGTCCGTTTAGCAACAACACGGCAACTGTATTGCATTAATAGGGAAATACATCAATAAAGATTCCCATCACATTAAGATTCTGCGAGTATGTAATATGAGTTATTTGGCTCAATAATTGAAGTAGTTTGGAATACATATATCAGACTAGATGAAGTCAAGACACATCAAAATTCAAGAAGGGAAGAATCTCAGAGTTGGAAGGAACCTCGGAGGCTGCTATCTAGTTGAATATATAAATTAAGAATAATGTCCTGGAGCCGAGCTCCAGCAAGTGCCCAGGGATCCTTTAGGCTGTTTGAGACCCTCTGATGAGGAGTAGCCACGGGCCTCTGAAGAGAGGCCATTCTGTTACGAAGATTCTAAGAGGTGATGGATGGATGGCTAAGCCTGGAGTCAAACAGACCTGAGATGATATCCAGTCTGAGTTAAGTGGCCTTGGCCAATTCACTTACCTTCTCTTTGTCTCAGTTTCATCAACAGTAAAATGGGGATAATAATAGCACCTACTTGACATATTTGTTGTATGGATCCAATGAGATCATATTTGTAAAACACATAGAACAGTGCATGGCATATAATAGTCACTCTAAAAATATTAGCCATTATTAAGATGTTTCCCTTTTATATCAAATCCAAATTTGCCTTTTTTTTTACTTTCTCTTCATAACTTCTAGTTCTACATCCCCTAGCTGAGTAAAACAGTAGCAGCAATAAAAACAACAAGCATATATATAACACTTTAATGTTTGTTAGGAGGTTTACAAATATTTTCCATTTGATCCTGAAAATAACTCTATGAGATTGGTTCTATTATTACCCCCCCTTTTACAGATGATCAAAAGTGATTTGTCTCAAATTCCACGGCATGAGCTTTAGAAATGATCCATCTAGCTTTGGAATTTGAGGTACTTTTTTTTTTGCTTTGCCATCCCCCTACTCTGCTAGTCGTCTCTATTCATTAGAGTAAATAGTCGTACAAATGTACAAGTAATTATTCTTATTTTTCTGGTCAAGATTTGTTAAGTCCAAAATATTATAACAACATGAACCCTTTCCTTTGGACCTTTGAAAGAATATAATTACAGCTCCCAAATAGAAACTATGAATAGTTTGCTTGTTTGTAGATCTCCAGGACATAAAAAAGTCATTGGGCTAATGAGAACATTTGGTCATCTAGATAAAATGCTGCCATGCTATGTAAAAAGGCTATGGGAAATTGCCAAGGTGATCATATTTGAGAGAGGGGAAATTCTATTTCCAAGATCATCACTTTGGGGAGGTGGGAACAGAAAGACAAATAAGGACAAGATAGAATGAATTTAGTCATTGGTTTTGTTTGTTTTGTGTAGGGATCTCAAAAGACTCTGGAAATCAGGGAACAATTTTGACTCCAAAGAACTGAAAGTGAGTACTATGGAGAATGGGGCAGCCAGGTGGTACAATGGATAGAGATAGAAACCTGGAATCAGAATCTTCCTGAGTTGAAATCTGGTCTTGGGTCCTTACTAGTTATTTGTCCCTGGGTAAGACACTTAGTCCTATTTGTTTCAGTGTTTTTGTCTTTAAAATGAACTGGAGAAGGAAATAACAAATTACTCTAATATCTTTGCCAAGAAAAGTAGCAAACAGGGTTACAAAGAGTTGGACATGACTGAAAAATACAGAATAACAACAACAAATTGCACATAAACAATGGAGGGATGCATGATTATTATGTGTATCTATTTCCAACAAGGAATTACAAAGGAAAAGTGAAGGAAGAATATGTTTAAAGACACTTATGATGAAATCATTCTAGGGGCAGGTAGATGGCTCAGAGGTAACTTGTTGGACCTTGAGCTTAGACAAGTCACTCAGCCAATGTGTACTTTAATTCATTGAAGGAGAAAATGGCAAACCATTTCAAGATATTTCTCAAGATGACTTTCTCCTCCAAACAACTTTAAAATAATGCCTCATATAAAATTCTGGAGAGTCAAAGTCAATAAAATGTCAAGGTGAAATATTTTTCACCCTAAGAAAACTTTGGAGATCAACAGGACATGTATGTGGCACTAAAGTAAAGGTCTTTCAATAGTATGCAAACAGGGTGGCAATAGCAGCAGTACCTGCTTTAGAAGCTACAAGTCCAGAGATGATAAGGAGTCTAAAATTGGTCAGAAAGAAAATTCAAGGGACTATTTACTCACAATGAATGCAGCTGGTATTGATTGGCAACCTTTTGCCCATACATACTTTAGGGTTTCACTTCCAAGGTGGAAAGGGGCACTTGTACATCTCACAAAGGATTATGGACCTTGCCTGGCCACAGTTCCATGGTCAAGATGTTCTCCTTGTTGCAAGAGAAGAGGGAACCTTCCTGAATAAAAACCAGATCACAGACTGAGAGAGCAGTGGGTGACCACACCTCTCACTGGTCACATCACCTTGAATACAATGAAAACTTGTAGACTTACAGTACTAGCTCTGAAAAGAGGCACACAAAAAAGTGATGCTTGGATTGTGCTTTTCCATACACAGGTAAAATGAACACAACCTAAACATTGAGTTAAAAGGTAAGAAATAGGCTAGAAATTAAGCAAACAATAAAGAACTCGAATATAATAACTTACTAAGATGCCAAGAAAGACCTAAGACACAAACTCAGAAGAAGACATCATTGCAAAAATAGCTACAAACAAATCCTGAAAGGAAAATGTCAATGAGATCCAAATACAACAAAAATTCCTGGCAGAGTTAAAGAAAAAAAAGATTGGTAGAGAAAAAGTTGGGAAATTAAATGACACTGAAAGAAGAAAATTTTGAAAAGAGAATTAATAGCTTGATAAAAGTGGCAGTAAAAATTACATTAAAATATCAAAATTGGTCTTATGGTAAAAGAGATACAAAGACATACTGAAGGAAAGAATGACTTAAAAAGCAGAATTGGACAAAGGGAAAAGAAAGTATAAAAGCTTAATGGAGAAAATATTTTTTAAAGATGGAATTTGACAAATGGAAGCTTTTTAATTCCATGAGATAACAAGAAACAATAAAACAAATTCAAGTGAATGGAAACTAGAAAAATATCTCATCAGAGATATAATTTACCTAGAAAATAGGTAATAGGTACCTAGGAGAGATAATTTAAGAATTGTTAAAATACCATAAAATCATAATCAAAAACCCTACACCAAATATTTTATGAAATTACAAAGGAAAACTGCCCTAATGTCTTAGATGAAAACGGTAAAAATGAAATTGAAAGAATCCTTTGGTCATCTCAAGAAAGAGATCCCACAATGAAAACAGCAAAGAATATTTTATTCAAATTCAAGAACTGTGAAGTCAAGGAGAAATTTTGCAAGTGACCAGAAAGAAATAATTCAACTATTGGAGCTAGTCAGAATCACACAAAATTTAGAAGGTCCCACATTAAAGGAGTGGAGGAATTGGAATATGATTTTTCTGGAAGGCAAAAGAACTAGGATTAAAATTGAGAATTAGTTTCCTAGCTAAATTGAGCTTTGAATATTTAGGAGGAAAAAAGAGATATTCTATGAGATAGAAGAATTTCAAGCATTGTTAATGAAAAGAACATTGCTGAACAGAAAATTTGACATTTCAACATGACTAGAGAGAAACAGAAGCTGGTAAAAACAAAAGAGATATAATAGGGGAGTAAATAATGTTAAATTGTTTAATTCCTACAAAGGAAGATGATACATGTTACTCCTATGAACTTTAGCATTTTTAGGGTGGTTAAAAGGAAGGAGTTCGTGAATACAGAAGGCATATGTATGAAGGAATGTGTATGTGGGAATGATCTCCCACTCAAAAAAAAAATAAAAGGCTGAGAAAGGGGATGCATAGGGAGAAGAAAAAAGGGGGATAGAAAAGGGAAATTTTTTCTTACATAAAAGAGGTGACCATGGAAAAGCTTTTATTGTGGAGGAGGAAATGGAAGTGTTGATAGGCATTGCATAAAATCCTTTCATTGGAATTTGTTGAAAAAGAGAGAAAATACCACAAGGAGAAACACATACCCATTAAGTTATTTATGGAAATCTATCTTACCCAAAATGGAAATAGGAGGAGAATGGGACAAATTAAGGGGGGGGGAGGTAAAAGAGAGGGAGAATTATAGTAGGCACTGGTTAGAAGCAAAACAGACTTGGGTAGAGAAAGCATTTAAAATTGTGCCTTGCTCATAGAAACACAAACAAGAATATTATTTTTATAGCACCTACTATATGCCAAGTATTGTGCTAAGCCCTTACAAATATTACCTTATATGGTCCTCACAACAACCCTAAGAAATAATTGCTATTATTATCCTCTTGGATGAAATTGAGTTAAACATATGTTAAGTGACTTACCCAATGTCATACAGCTCACAAGTATTTGGGACAGGTTTTCCTGACTGCATGTTTACTCCCCTATCTACTACATCAAACTGTTACCCATACAGTGGGTTCTCATAAAATATTTAATAAGTGAATTAATGAATGAATGGATATACCAGTGTCTGAGGATTTGCCCTTAAATTCCATGGCTGTTAAGCCAAAGCAGCATCCAATAAAAATTAACTTCGAGTAATTAGGGCAAACGAACTCCCCATCATCTGATATGTGAAATTGCCTCTCATTGAGATTAATGTTCTAAACTGAGTTAGTAAAGTCAATAGGTGGTGAATATCTAATGAGAGAGAGAGAGTAGTTACTCTGCCCTGTGATGAGTTCCTCTTCCCCCACCTCTCCTGAACCCTGCCAATTTATGAGCTTGGAACAAAATGTGAGTAACAATGAAAACATTCAATACCTTCACCCTGTGGCATGCTGAATTTTTCTCAAGCAAGATCTTTTTAATTGGTTAAATCCTCCAATCAAAATGACTATGTATCTTTGCAGAAAATGACTGCCAGCAGCCAAGAAAGAAGTTGTCTAAATATCCAAATGCAAGACCTCATGAAACCAAATAATATAAAAAGATGGCTTTCATTTGTTGAGCACATATACATTAGACCCCACAGGACTGATTTCCATAAATACTTTGGCTACGAACACTAACACCACATACTATCCAATTCAGAAAACTGTGCCAAAACCACCACACTATTGAAAAGCAGGAGAGAATTCCCAGCATCTGTTGTTGTAACTTAGGATTTGAAATTGGGCAACTAGAGGCTCAGTGGGACTGTCAAAGGCTCTGTCTGCACTATGCTAGGAAGGTAGATGAAAAGCAAAATATTCTGCCAGTGTTCAAGATTTCTGAAATCTGGCATCAGGTAGTCAAATGCTGAGGATGACTGCCCGATTTTCTTTCAATTTTCCATTTGGACTCTCGGTGAGTGGATAAGATACAGTTTGTATATATTATCATATTGTTTGCAGAACAGAAATAGCACCACTCCAGTCTCCAACAATTATCTGCATTGCATTCATTTCCTTTAGGTTCATAAGGACTCCTCAGATGTGCTGGTCTGTGATATTCCGGTGAATGATGATTGAAAACCTTGGTGTTTATGAAAGGAAGGATATAAACTGTGGTAAGCATTATGATGGAGAGAAAACAGAAGCCACAGGAGAGCCCCAATATTCTTTTATCCCACTGAGCGCTTTAATGAATATATTTAAATGCTTAGAATAAATCTTCTTGTTTATTTCAACAAAAGTCAATAACATTGCAATTCCTAAGGGGTTGAGATACTCAGCAATTCCATTTTCAGGGGATGCCTGACTTTTAAGAGTTCAATGTCACTAACTAGTCATCCTAGGATGAATTTTGATAATGATGGTCTTGGGGAGCCCTCCATCCCACTCCATTTACTAGAGAAGCAGACTGAAGGCACGGGAAACATATATAAACACACCCAATCTTTTTATTTTTCTTTTGGGGGGGATATTCTGGTCTCTATTTTCATGTACCATCAAATCTTTCTGACTCTGAATGAAGTTATCACATAAAAACACATAGTATTTTGAGTACAGTTAAGAAAATAAAACAAAATGTTGTGTTTATCATTGATATACAATTTTAATGTCATCGTTTTATTTTTAGGTTTCATATTGCTGTCCCTTCTAACTAGCCTTTCTTACCCCAGAACACAACATCTCTCAGAATCTATAGTTCACCACTTCCCTCACTGAAGGATGTAGATATATTTTATCATTTGTCCTACAGGGTCAAATTGATCATTACATTAACCTGAAGTCTACCATCTTCTGAGGTTTCATAGGCATGTTACCAGTAAATTTCAATTGTGCCATTTTTATCACAGTCATTTCCAGCTATATCATCACTCACCCCAATACTGATAGGGAATTTAAATATCATTTGTTTTTCATATATTGGATCATCTAATTAACCTTCTGTCTACTTTAAAAAAGAAAAAAAATCACAATAAAATATTTAAAACAGAAGCCATCTTGTCAGTTTTATAATTTAACATGCTTTGATAACATCTCTTTCTTCTGTCTCCACATGAGCTCAGGATATAAAACAAATAGACCTTTCTCATGTGAACACAACTTGATGCTGTCATTCAGTGCTCCATAGTAGTCCCTGGCCTTGGAATTATCAAATAAAAGGCATAATTTCCTCCTTGAACTGGCCTCTGCCCTGATCCTCTCTTTCTTCACGCTTTGTGGTATGTTTTAATCCACATTCACATTGCATCAAGTCCTTCTATGGTGGTAGATAACGTTTTTCACCATGGATCTTTTGGAGTTGTCCTAGATATTCATATCACTGATGGTAGTTAAGTCACTCACCTACGATTATTGTACATTATTGCCATAAACATGTACAACCTTCTCTTGCACTAATTCCCTGAGTAGTCTTTTGCATTCATGTTCTGCTTGCAGTCTACCGTGCATGACAGTGTGAACTCTAATTCTGAAAGAAGTAAATGAGTTATAACCATCCCAAACTCACCTGTAATTTATAGTTTTACCAAGTTGCCTCAGACTTAGAGAATGAAAGTAATTTTTTCCACTGCCACGCAGCTCTAGTCAGAATTAGAATCTGGGTTTTCTTAATTCTTGGTTCCAAACATCTATCCTCTTTGGTTCAGAGGTGTCAGACTTCTGGCACACAGGCAAAATCTTTGGAGATTTTGCACAAAGTAAATTGAATTATAACAGGGAAATTCTTTTTTTTAAATAATATTTTATTTGATCATTTCCAAGCATTATTCATTAAAGACAAAGATCATTTTCTTTTCCTCCCCCCACCCCCCATATCCGATGCATGATTCCATTGGGTATCACATGTGTTCTTGATTCGAATCCATTGCGATGTTGTTAGTATTTGCATTAGAGTGTTCGTTTGGAGTCTCTCCTCTGTCATGTCCCCTCAACTGCTGTAGTCAGGCAGTTGCTTTTCCTCGGTGTTTCCACTCCCACAGTTTGGCCTCTGCTTATGGATAGTGTTTTTTCTCCTGGATCCCTGCAGATTGTGCAGGGACATTACACCACCACTAATGGAGAAGTCCATTACATTCGATTATATCACAGTGTATCAGTCTCTGTGTACAATGTTCTCCTGGTTCTGATCCTCTCACTCTGCATCACTTCCTGGAGGTCAGGGAAATTCTTAATAAAATAAATAACACAATATAGCAGGGCTAATGCTAATTTGTGGTTTTCTAAGTCAAAGTATAGCCCCATGGAATTTCTTTGTACTGGAGTTTGACACCACTCCATACCATCCTGCTCTTACTGTCAGGAGGGATTTTTGAGGACGTAATTCTAGCCCATAAAACTGCTTTAGCTGAATTAATTGATCATCAGTAAGTTATTCAAAAAAGCACATTTTGCATGGCTTTTTTGATATGATGGCATGTTAAAGACTTGGGATATAGAGTAAAGCAAAAATTTCATCCCTGGCCCTCATGGAGCTCATATTTTAATGGGAAAATGCAAAATACTAATAATTATGCAAATATAATATATATTCAATGTAAATGAGAAATAAAATTAGATTATAAATACTAGTAGGTGGGGAGAGATGGGACAGTCCCTCTTCAGAAAATGAGGTTATATAATGATATGTAACAACTGATATCTAATACTCAAAAATTTTACCAATAGATGGTGATAATCAATATTTGACAATGAACATATTGATGCATAGGTTTGTCTAAGGCAGAAAATCAACATGAAACACAATATCCAACCTGGTGGATCAGATAAGTAGTACAAATCTTTGTCAATGATAAAAATAATTAAAATAATTATATTTGAAATGGAAATAAAACCTTCTGGAGCTCATTTTTCTGATGTTCTAGGTCAAACACCCAAATCAGGAAATATTGATGTCACTAAAGATTTATGAAAGTATGATGGGTCTATAATCTGATCCAATATTTTAATTTGTGTGATTGGGTGTATTTAGAAAATCCTAAAAGCCTGAAAGAATCCTGGAAGTTGCTTGGCTCTGTCTGCTTTTAGCATTTCAGAGTCACCTGCATCCACTCCTTTTGCTGCTTCTCAGAAAAAGAAAATTCACATCACTGGATAAATCTTTAACCTGCTCCAGTGATTAAAGTGCTAGGATACTGTGGCATTGGCATACCAGAACTTGATATAAAAGTCCCCCAAAAAGGGACTGTACACAAAATTATAATTTTTATGCTGATGATAAAAATATACCATGCTTTTGTGAAAGTCTTAGACTTCTATTAAAACAAAAAGACGTTTTTTGGGCACATCCTAACAATCATAATGGCTCAGCCAGGTGGGGCAGTGGATAGAGCACTGTGCCTAGAGTCAGGAAGATCTGAGTTCAGATACAGGTCCAGACACTTCCTAGTTGGGTGACTCTGGAAAAATGTCTTAATTTCTCACTGACTCGGTTTCTTCCTAAGCAAATTGGAAATAATAATAACTATAGACCCTGCAGGATGGAATAATAATGTCAATGACCAGAGTTTTTAGGAGGATAAAATGAGATAACATTTTAATCGTATAAATGCTCTTATTGTCAACATTGTTGTTGATGATGTACTGACCAAATACATGATGAAAAAAAATGTGAACTTGCTCAATACAGTAACTATTTTGGTCTTTTTCTATTCACAAAGTGCAAAGAGAGAGGCATATTGTGAGCATTTTTGTTGATTTGAATTAAATTGAATTTGAATTAAATTGAAATAATTATTTGACCACAAGAAGCTTAACAATGATAAGAGGAAAATAAAACATTTTTTTAAAAAATGGAAAACATAGAAGACATATAACATTTAGCAAGTTCAAAAGAGAAAAGTAATCATAGGAGCTTTTATGGAATGCATGATAAATAAACTTGGCTTTAAAAGATAGACAAAGAGATTAGAAGGGCAGCTAGGTAGCACAGTAGACAGATCGATGGACCTGAAAACCAGAAAGAATTTAATGAGTTCAAATCTGGCCTCAGATACTTATTAGATCTATGACTAACCATCTGTATAGGGATGACAAAATGGATAAAGTATGTTTGTCATCCAGATTTTACAATTTATTTGGATACACCCTATGGAATATTTTTTTGTGTGTGCCATGGACAACTTTGGCAATCTGGTGAGTTTTATTCATCTCTATTCAGAGGAATAATTTTATATAAATGCTTTGCCAGTGAGGCAGTGCAGTGGATAGAGTGATGGGCCCAAAGGCAGAAAGACTGAATTCAAAACTGCCCTTAGATGCCCTCTAACTGTATGGCCCTGGGCAAGTCATTTAACCTCTATCTCAGTTTCATTCAATGTAAGTTAGGGGTAATATCAGCACCTACCTCTAAGTGTGGAGGATAGGATCAAATGAGATACTATTTATTTAACACTCAGCACAGTGACTGGCACAGAGTAGACCCTTGATACATGTGTTGTTTTGTTTGTTTGTTTTTCCCATCATCCTTTCAGTTACAGTCTATAAAAAAATGCAATTTTCCCCCAACACATTCGTGGATCCTCTAAAATATATTGATAATCTCCCCCAGCTAAAAAATATCTGCTCTTGAGCTCTTTAAACAGTTGTGGACAATTGAGATAGAAACCTAACTACATGGATAATTGGCTAGAGCTCTGGTAGAGAGGGAGGAGGAATCTGGATTGCTTTCATGATTATAAAAATCTTTTACTGACCCCATGTTTCTGATGAAAGGGACAGCAAAACTCTTCAATGGTAGCAATTTGACAAGGTTGCTATATGTATATTTCACATTATGACAAATATGGAAACAAAATGTGGAATACCAATTCAAAGAAATAAAGATGGGCATTACCTAAGTGCAGTGGAGAGGTGCATGGTGATTGTGACCAGGTAGTCATATGTAATCAAAGAAGACATCTAAAAAGAGAGAAGTCAAGAATATCTTCAATGAAATCCATGAGAAGAAAATAAGACGAGTTTTTCATGTGACAAGAACAAGGCATGACTGAGGGAAAAGTCAGAGTTACACTGGTATCTTTTCAATAACCAGAGAGACTAGATATATTGTAAGCACATTCCATGGCAAACCTTTGAGAGCACATGGAGATTTCACAGGATGAATACACCAGGCAGTTTGAGATATGCAACATCGGTGGGATTTCATGGCACTGATTTGATAATATCATAATTCTATTTTTGTTCTTCCCTAGCATCTTTACTGAATTATAATTCCAAAATACCAATTGTCCTATGCAGGTTTTGAACTGGATATACAAGCAGGTATCAAAACCTCAATGTGTCCAAAATAGAATTCTATTTTCCCTACCCCTTTCCCTCTTCTGAGATCCTCAATGATTTTTGAGGGCAATACCAAACTCTCAGGGAACGTAGGCTGACAACTTTGGTGTCATCAGTGAGTCTTCACTCTCACTCAACGTATCTAATTCATTGTCAGATTATGTTGCTTTAACCTTCACAACACTTCTCATATGCATCCCTTTCTTTGTAATAGGAAGAGCCAGAATTTATTTATTGTTTGCTATGTACTATGGGGTACATGATCGTTCAAGGAAAACTATCCCTTCTGGTGTCAGAGTTGGTCAAGACCTTTTCAGGCCAGTTTATTCACCTCTGGTGTACACCTGGCATTCATCTCTCACGGGTGCCTCCAAAAATTTACAGGAGGGGCTACATCCTGGTGAAATCATCAAGGCTGCTGGTCAAAACCAATTTGAGGGTAACTGATGCACTGCAAACCTATTGGTGAGTTGGAGGGATGTCTACTTCAACATATGAAGAATTCTCCCAGCACAATGGGCAGGTGGGAACTATTTTCCCCAAAGCCACAGAGGTGTCTGTATTAGATACTATAGTGTTGTTTAGAGCTTGCCCACACATTAATGATGCCATTATCATGCCCTGCATCCTATGCCATCACCACTCATATTGCATTTTGTCTTGCTGCTGTCTTGGATGGTTTCTGAAGAGACAGTGAGGATGACAACTTTGTGTAACTGTCTCACTTAAATCTAAATCATGCACAAATCAAAACATCACTCCACGATACCATTGATCCACTTCAAAAATGAAGGACAAATAACTATGTACTCTGTGGTAAGCACTGGTCTAAGTGCTTTACGATCATCTCATCTGATCCTTTCAAAAAGTCTGAGAATTAGGTACTATTATTCTCCCTACTTTTCAAGTAAGCAAACTGAGGCAATCAAAGATTAAGTGATATGTCCAAAGGCATACAACTAGTAAATATCTGAGGATGGATTTGAACAGGGGTCTTCCTGACTCTAAGCCTCGTTTCTACCCAGTATATCACCTTGCCTCTGCACCACTAGGACGTATACCATCTAGTAGTTAATATAGCTGGCCTTTTGAAATAGACACCTCTTTGATATCTCTGGTCCAGGTTTTTCTTTATTTTAATATGTCATCCCATAAAACTAATTTCTTCTAAAGATTAGGTCTGGCTATATTATATCATCCTCCCAGTAAACAAATTACATTAGTTTCCTTTTATAACTAGGATCAACTATTATGTTCTCTGTTTGGAATTTAAAACACTTCATAGCCTGGCCCTTCTTGCCTTTCAAGTCTTCTTACACTTTATTCAGCCACATGAGCTCTACTGTTGTAAAGATTAAAATTTAGGGGGAAACTGAGGCAGGTAGAAATTAGTTTCTCTCTGCAAGGAGTATTATTTTGTGAGGTTTATTAAAGGTTAAAGATTAAAGAAAATACAGAATAAGAAACACGTGTCTAGGCCTCTGGCCTAGACAACCTCACCTACATCATGAAAAGAGTTGCGTCTGCTTGCAAGTAGAAACAGGAAAAAGAAAGAGGGCCATATAATGGGAAGACCCCTGATATCATAATTTGCTCTTGGCCCAGGTGAGAATTGAGTGAGATTACAAAGCATTCTGGGGAAGTGGAGCAAGGACTTCTGGGGATTGAAGTCCTGGATTCAAGTCTCCATTTTTTACACTGTCCAGCTACATTGATCTATTCCTTATTCCTCATATTTAAAGCTCCATCTCCTGTTTTCATGATTTTGTATTGTTGTCTTCCATGCCTTATAGATTCTCCTTCATCACTGATGCTAGTAGTTTCCCTGCCATCCTTCTAATTTCAATGAATATTCCTTGTAAAATCCTGTACAAAGGCCTTTCCTAATTCTACCAGCTGCTATTGCCTTCACTTTAGATTACTGAACAGCTATTCAGTTTATATCTTGCATTGATCTAATTTTTATATACTGTCTCTTACAGTAGAATGTGAGTTCTTTGAAGGCAGGGACTATTTTTCCTTTGATTGTATCCTCTTCATTTAGCACAATGATTAGCCCATAATGAGGCCTTAATGAATTAGTTTTGATTGATCAATTCTGTATCTATTTATATATTTCTTATCTCATTCGGTAGAAGATAAACTTATTGCAAGGAGGGATTGTTTTATTCTTTTTCTTTGTACTTCTAATATTTCACAAAATGATTGTCATAAAGATGCTTAATAATTGTTTGTCATTGTTTTATTGACTGATTTTTCCCTTAGATAATGAATTTTCCAACATATATACAGTTAAAAAAACCCTTACCTTCCATCTTATAATCAATACTGTGTATTGGCTCCAAGGCAGAAGAGTGGTAAGGGCTAGGCAATGGGGGTCAAGTGACTTGTCCAGGGTCACACAGCTAGGAAGTGTCTGAGGCCAGATTTGGACCTAGGACCTCCCATCTCTAGGCCTGGCTCTCTATCCACTGAGCTCCCCAGTTACCCACCCCCCAGCCTATATACTCTTAAAAAAACCTTTCCTTCTGTCTTAAAATCAATACTAAGTATCACTTCCAAGGCAAAAGAATGGTAAAGGTGAGGCAATTGGGGTTAAATGTCTGGCGCAGGGGAACATAGCTAAGAAGTATCTGAAGCAAATTTGAATCCAGGACCTCCTGTTTCTAGGCATGTCTCTCTGTCTACTGAGTTACCCAGTTGTCCGTAACCTATGATATCCTGGAGTAGACTTGGGAAGACTGTGTGTCTTCTTGTGACTTCTTTTTGTTTTCAGTGTAGCATGTATTCTGCTAATTAGTTATCACTTGCTAACTAACAAGGCTGACAAGAATGACACTGATTTGGGCATTGATAAAAGATAGGTGGACATTTAGCAAATATTTTCTACTCCCCAAAATTTACCATGGACATGAGAAGAAAAGAGAAGCAATAGAAAACAGAGTCCAAGTACACAGGTTCAGAGAGCTATAGAAAACACATTAACTATCCACAGAAAAAAAAGTTTTTAACCAACTGAACAAAGATTGAAAGATGCTATATATTACTAATGGAATATATCCAAAGTGAAAGCCATAAATTCTGAGCTATATGTAGTTAACTGGGAAAATCTTCCTCAATTGTTATGTGAAGTCACACTTTTAAAAGCAGGAAGGAAGATGTTAGAGAGAGGAAGTATTTTTCTCTTTTCTTTTCATTTTCTTTTTTTCCTCTAGAATATTTTTCCATGGTTACATGATTCATGATTCTCTCCCCCCTCTTTTCTTCCCCCTCATAGAACTGACAAGCAGTTCCACTAGGTTATAGAATTTGGGGGCAACGCTAGGTTCATCTCCTAGCTGGCTCACCAAAAATTGTAATATTTATTGGGAAAGGAAATGGGATTGGGAAACAGGGATAATGGGAGGTTTGTAGCAGGGTATGGAGGAGAGAGGGGATAGATGTTTAAGGGGAGAGAGGGAATATCACTTTGTGAAGCAAAGGAGGGAGATGCCCCCTGCTGAGAGGAAACAGCAGGGGTCCAATAAGGACTGTTTGTCCTGGGATGACTGAACTGAAGTTCAGCTCCTTCTATGACCAGAAAAGATAGTCCACTTATCTGACTGCAAATTCGAATAATATAAAGTTTAATAATCAGTTGGGATTGGAGTTTTTTCTCAGTTTCAGACCTGAGGCCAGATCCCAGAGGCTGGCAGAGGGTATTCCCACTCCCATCTACCCTATATCAGTCCAGTTTTGTATAATTCAGAATCTTAGAAGTAGACAGAAAGCAAACAAGAACAATTCTACCCTTCATAAGCCTGTGTCTTTGGGCTGAACCAAGAAGAGCATTCCACTCCAGACTGGGCTGAACAAGCTCCTCACTCCTCCAACACCAGGAAGCAAGTCCCACCCGGCAGGAAGGAAGTGCTAGTCACAAGACCCAACTGCCACTCCCAGTTGCCCCTTCCCCCACCAACTGTCAATCTTGTTTCCTTTCCACAATGGATCATTATTCAAAACCTACTTCCATTATTTTCATATTTGTAGTAGAGTGATCCTTTAACATCAAAACCCTAATCACATCCACATCAAACCATGTAATCAAGCAGTTGGTTTTCTTCCTTGTTTCTACTCCCACAGTTCTTTCTCTGGATGTGGACAGTGTTCTTTCTCCTAAGTTCCTTAGAATTGTCTTGGATCATTGCATTGCTGCTAGTAGAGAAGTCCATTACATTCAATTTTACCACAGTGTATCAGTCTCTGTGTACAATTTTCTCCTGGTTCTGCTCCTTTCACTCTGCATCAGTTCCTGGAGGTCGTTCCAGTTCACATGGAATTTCTCCAGTTCATTATTCCTTTGAGAACAATAGTATTCCATCACCAACGTATACCACAATTTGTTCAGTAATTCCCTAATCAATGGATACCCCCCTCCAAATTTTTGCCACAACAAAGAGTGCAGTTATAAATATTTTTGTATAAGTGTTTTTTCCTTATTATCTCTTTGGGGTATAGACCCATAAGTGCTATGGCTGGATCAAAGGGCAGATAGTCTTTTAAAGCCATTTGCACATAGTTCCCAATTTTGCCACATCCCCTCCAACATTTATAACTTTCCATTGCTGCCATATTTGCCAGTCTGCTAGGTTGAGGTGGTACATCAATATTGTTTTAATTTGCATTTTTCTAATCAGGAGGGATTTAGAACACTTTTTCATGTTCTTATTGATTTCATCATGTGATAACTGCCTATTCATATGAGGGAATGTTTTCTCAAATCAGGAAATAATATAAAAAGAGGAACAAATATATATATATATGCATATAAATATACATATATGTTTACATATACAAATATATGTATATATTAGGAAAAACTGGCATGAGGAAGTATTCTGTCTCAGCATCATGAATTTTCATTCAAAAATGAAACAAATACAAAGGAATCATTTACAATATGATAAGAAAAATAAAGTGAAAGAGGTATGGCAATGTGGTAATCTAGGAGTAATCAGAATGATGGAAAAAGTTAATGTCAGGCAACCAAACACCTCACCATATACTGCCATGCTTTTTTGTACTGTCATTTAAGAACTTAATTCCTGATTGAGCTCCTTGTCCTTACCATGTCATTTCTTTTCCTTTCTAAATTTCTGTATAAATCAAGCTGCAAAAGGATAATTTAAACATATCATTTAGTTAGATTCATATGAACATAGCAAAACAGACTTGATAATTGAATGTAGAATAGTCTGTCCATCTTATTCAATCCAAGGCCCTACATACCAGGCATGAGGGAAAATGAACTGTTGATTTTTTTTAGACTTGTACCATGTGGGCAGAGGAATAAATATTTTATAATAAACATATTGCCTTAAACTTATAGCTTTTGCTATAGGGAGGTAGACTGTAGAACCTTTCTGTAGTTGAAGTGGCTTAAATTTAAGAAAGTGAATTTTGCTCTCATTGATCTAATTTGCTATTTCCTTTCCGAATGGAAACCTGAAGTTCCTTTTTGTCCTCACTAGGGAAAATATGAATGCTTTACTCTATTTCTCAGGTATTTATCTGTTCTTGAAGTCCCAAAATCATTGGGGAAAAGTCAATGATAGGACCAATAAAATGCTAGAATGTCAAGGAAATCTACATGTCTATTTTGTCCCTGCGTTATGGACATTTTGTAACATATAGTGGTAGTCTCTTGATGACTGAGAATGACTATTGTCTTTGTGTAGTTTCATCTACGGTGTACCCTCATGTGGCTTTGGAGTCCAAAGGCTGAGGCTCACAGTTGGTGGCACATGGGGCCTGGGACGCCAGTTGTTAAGGAGGTGCAGTTGTGGCCTGGTGTCAGCGTTCAGGCGCAGTGGCAAGACGTTGATGTCGCTCATCTTCAAAGGTGGCGGCGGCATGGTGAATGTGGGTTTGCCAGCTGCTTCTGTCAGAGGCAGCGAGTTCTAGTTGCTTTGGTGTCATGCCAGCCCACTTCAAGTTGGACTTTAGCTGATCCTTGAATCTTCTCTTTGGTCGGCCTTGTTTCCTGAGTCCAGCTGACAGTTCACCATAGAATTCCTGTCTTGGTATTCGCTGTGGGTCCATGCGGATGACGTGTCCAGACCATCATAGCTGGGTTTTGAGGACCAGGACTTTGATGCTGGTGGAGTTGGCTCTGTCGAGGACTTCCTGGTTGGTGATTCGGTCCTGCCATCGGATCCTCATGATTGACCGGAGGGAGCGTTGGTGGAATGGCTCCAGCTGTTTCATGTGCTTCCAGTACAGTGTCCATGTCTCACAACCGTACAGGAGCGAGCTGAGGACCACTGCGTTGTACACTTTGAGCTTCGTCACAGTGCTTACACTGCTGTGTTGGAGGACTTTGGAGCGCAGCCGCCCGAGTGTCTGGCTGGCCTTTTGGATCCTGGCATTAATCTCGTGGTCTAGGGACCCATCATTGGCAATGGTGCTGCCCAGGTACTTGAAAGTGTTGAGGTTAGAAAGCTGCGTGCTGTTGATTGTAATGCACGGCTGGTTAGTTGGTCTCCCTGGTGCAGGTTGGAACAGCACCTCTGTTTTGCTGAGGCTGATAGTCAGGTCAAACAGTTTTGTTGCGGTGGAGAACCTGTCCACAATGGTTTGGAGGTGATTTTCTTGGTGGGCCAAGAGAGCACAGTCATCTGCGAAGAGAGCTTCCAGGATGAGTCTCTCTGTTGTCTTTGTTTTTGCAGTCAGGCGGCGAAGGTCAAATAGTGAGCCATCCAGCTGGTATTTGATGTAGATGCCCAGGTCTAGATCCATCATGGCATGTCATAATACTTGGGTGAAAAATAGGTTGAATAGTACCGGAGCGAGGACACAGCCTTGTTTCATGCCATTGGAGATGTTGAAGTGATCAGAAGTCTCTCCACTGGATAGAACTTCCCCTGTCATGTCGACATGAAAGAGCTGGATCAGTTTGACGAATTTTGCTGGGCAACCGAGCTTGCTGGGGATCACCCACAATGAGTCCCTGTTCACTGTGTCAAACGCCTTTGTCAGGTCTATGAAGACAATGTAGAGACTCAGGTTCTGCTCAAGGCATTTTTCCTGCATTTGCCTCACTGTGAAGACCACGTCGATGGTGCTACGATCTGGTCGGAAGCCACATTGTGATTCAGGCAGGTTCTGCTCTGAAACAGATGACAGGAGTCTGTTGAGTATAACACGGGTGAGGATCTTTCCAGCAGTGGAGAGTAGTGAGATGCCTCTATAGTTGTCACAGGCTGCTCGTGAGCCTTTGTTCTTGTATAGGGCTACGATGGAGGCATCTCTGAGTTCTGGGGGCATGCCTTCCTCTTCCCATATGCTGGTCAGCACTATGTGGAATGCCTGGAGCGCCTTTCCATTTAAGGCCTTGTACACCTCGGTTGGGATCCCGTCTTTACCGGGTGCCTTGCCTGCACTCATTTGTTTAATGGCTTTTTGGACTTCCTCTATTGAAGGAGGGACGTCAAGTTGTTCAATGGAGCGGTTTTGGGGGATCTGGTCAAGGGCGCTTTGGTCGACTGAAGAGGGTCGGTTGAGAAGCAGACTGAAATGTTCTTTCCACCTGTTGCTGATGCCTTTTTTATCTTTTATGAGAGTGTCACCGTCAGAGGATAGCAAGGGAGTGGTGGTGGGTTTTAATGGCCCATAGACAGTCTTGAGGGCACTGAAAAATTGTTTGTAGTTTTTTGTATCAGCAAAGCGCTGGATTTCTTCTGCCTTTTTTCCCACCACTGGTCTTGCATCTTCCTGATCTCACACTGTGCAGTGGCTTGGAGAGACTTGAATCTGTCCTTTTTAGGAGCAGAGTTTGGGTTATTTTGCCACTCCATAAAGGCTTTGTTCTTCTTGCTCAATAGGTCTTCAATAGCAGTGTTGTTCTCGTCGAACCAGTCCTGGTGGTTGCGTGGTTTGGGGACTAGGACTGCCTTTGATGTTTCCTTCACTGCGTTTCTGAACTGGTTCCATTTCTCGGTTGAGCTTCCAGTGAGTGGTCCCTTGGCAGACAGCTTGTTGTCCAGGCAGGACTGGAACGTTTGCAAATAAGATGGATCTCTAAGATGACTCACGTTGTAAAATGCACGAACTGTCTGGGCGCGTTTTGGATGGCGAGGCGCAATGCGCATTTGAAGAGTCACTCTAACCAATTGGTGGTCTGTCCAGCATTCAGCTCCTCTCATGGCTCTGGTGATCTTTACATACTGGATGTCTCGCCGGCGTACAATGATGTAGTCAATGAGATGCCACTGTTTTGATCTTGGGTGCATCCATATTGTTTTATATTTGTTCGCCATTCTACACAGTGTTCGTGATGGTGAGTTCAAACTGAGCATGTGCTGAGTAGCAGTAGGCCGTTGTTGTTCATTTTGCCCAGGCCGTGTTTGCCGAGCACTCCTTTCCATCTTTCATGGTCCTGGCCAACGCGGGCGTTGAAGTCTCCCAGTAGTATCAGCTTTTCATTTGTGGGCACTGAGTGCAGGACGGCACTCAGGTCAGAGTAGAACTGCTCGATGGTCTCCTCTGTGCTGGTCAGTGGTGGGGCATATGTGCTGATGATTGTGGCATACCGGTCTTTGCTGAGAGGCAAACGGATCTTCATGAGCCTCTCACTGATGCCCACAGGCAAGTCTGGCAGCTGTTTGAGCAAACTGGTCTTGATGGCCAGGCCAACACCGTGGATTCTGTCTTCATTTGTGGCTCTACCTTTCCAGAAGAAGGTGTATCCAGTGGTGGGTTCGCTGAGTGATCCCTCTTCTGGTAAGCGTGTTTCGCTTAAGGCTGCGATGTCGATGTTATATCGTGCCAGTTCTTTACCGATTAGAGCTGTTCTTCTCTCAGGTCTTGGGGTATTCTCTCTGTCAAGTAATGATGTTCCATGCTCCTAGTAGGAGTTTCTTTGCCTTTTTTCTTTGATTTCGACCACTTAAAGGGATGACCCGCCAGCCGCAGTGTGCTGACCGGGTGTTTGTAGGGCAGGCAATGTTTGGGACACCTTTTTTAGTCCCCTCCCTTGATTAGGATGAGCAGTGCTGTCCTAGAGAGGGCTGCTCAGTCGCCCAGGATGCTGCCGAACGTCCCTGCTGCCCACAGGGCCGAGCGACCACTGGTCCGTGGGCCGCCTACATGCAGGATCGTGACTACAACTGCCAGTGGTCACCTCCACCTGTTGCTTCGTCACTCCCCATCGCTGCAGGTCTTGAAGAGGGTGGACGGGGTCAGGATAGATGAGTGTGCACAAAGACACTTGTGTGTGAAGGAGATTTAAGTGGAAAAGCCGATGCACAGAGACAGTCCCACTCTCTCGGCGTTGGAAGCCTGGGCCCAGTGGTAAGAAAAGTCGTTACACCTGGAGACTTCCTCAGCTGCATTGGATGGCCGGGTTATCTTTTGTGCTCCAACACGCCCTAAGCACTCCACAGTGCTTTGCTGCGTCGCCCTCTCAGCCGTTGAACCTTCTTGTTAGTTTCTTCCGTCTGTTCCGCTGAAGCAGTCTTCACATGCTGGGTGAGCAAAGCCCTGGTTCACCAGGTGTCTATGACCCGATGGCTACCCTCACAAGGTTTAGCCAGCCTGTCGAAGCCATGGCCCCGGGTGTGGCCGCTGCCGCATGCTAGCAGCTACTGGGAGCCACAAGTGAGAGCTGGGTGTCAGGTGAGGGTCAGAAGCTGGAGAGCTGCCCTAGGAGGGTACGACAAGCCCTCCATACCCTAGATACTACCCCTCCCTTGAACACCCCATACACCCATATTTTGTAACAAAACTGTGGTAAAAAACAGACCTGCTCTCTCTCTCCTTATCACTAACCTTATATCCAAACTACTAACTAACTAAACCTATTTCTAATATCTTTATAACAATATACAAAATTCTTAAAAATACTGTCTCCAGTTATTCTTCCAGTCTCTCCTTCACTGCCAGCCTAGTCAAGGTTGATCCTAGTTGAGGCAGGGATGGTATCCTCGCCTGGATAGGTTCAAGCCTTGCCTTGACTCTGTTGTCCCACAGAGGTTAGAGAAAAAAGGTCTTTCTTCCATCAGTCTTCTCACCCAGCCACTGCCAAACTCTCTTTCCCAACTGCCAAACTGGTATTTCCAAGTTTTCACAGGAACCACAGGAAGAACCAGGAAAATGTCAGCCTATAGGATCTAAGGTAAGATCCAGAGTGATAGTGACAGTTGGAAAATCCAACTCTTATCACTCCCTCAGAATTCTAGTAGGAACTTTGGCTCCAAATTCCAAAGTAGGCCTGACACTGAGACAGTATTTCTTTATCTATCCTTAATCACTAATCTCCTTTAATTAACCCCAAAATTTATAATATTCCCAAAACTTGACAATGTTTATAATATAATGTAATATAACATAATATAATGTAATATAATATAAATATGTTTATTATAATATGATTATAAATATTATATAAAACAAATAAAATGTTTTATCTATATTATGTACAATATAATATTATTATAATTAATATCTATAATATAACATGTTTATTATAAAATATTTATTCCTCTGACCATAAGGTATATATATACACATGTATATAATATTATAGTATATTTCATCATATTATTATATATTATATATCGTATCCTATCATTATATTATATCATACTATATTATATCAAGGTATGTTACATTATGTTATATTACATTACATTATACTATATTGTGATGCTATGTTATATTCTATTGTATTGTGTTATATTCTATTGTATTACATACATTCTATTATGTTATATTATATTTTATTATATTACTTTGTTATATTATATCATATTATGTTATATATTATAATATCCTCAATGTTATATCCTTTTATGTTTCTAAATTTCCTTCCATTCCTATGTTTGTTGTTACTATTCTCTGTCATCCCTCTGAGTTTTACATACTTGGGATCTTAACAAGCAAATAGAGCAAATGAGCTACATCAGAATTTTTGTTGGAATTTCAGAAAGGGAATAAGTTAGATACTGAGTGCAAATGATATATTACCTTGAAATTCTACAGTGATAGGTATTAAATTATTCTTTCTCAAACATTAAATTAATTTGCCTTTAAACATTATATCAGTAACAGATTAGTGTCCTTCCCTTCACAAATCTCATTAATCAACTTATATGTAATATATGCAAAAATGTATATTTTCTATATGACATATACATATGTATATATGCATATATGTATGAATCTACACATATATATTTGTGCATGTATATATACACATACAAGCTAGTAAGTGTTGTTCATGGCTACTAGTACAGTATCTAGGTGGCAGATTGAATAGAGTACTGGGCCTGGAGTTGGGGAAACTCACTTACTGTGTTTAAATCTATCTTCAGACACTTAGCAGCTGTGTGATCCTGGGCAAGTCATTTAAAACAATATGCCTCAGTTTCCTCATCTGTAAAATAAGTCAGAGAAGGAAATGACCAACACTGTCCTAGATCAGCAGCATACAGGAAATTGGTAAGTTCTAAGTTCCCTTCTTTTATCTAAAAACTTTCTGCTAGAAAATGACAATCATGATTTAGAGCTCAAAAAAGAACTTTGTGAACTTCTTGTCTTCTCTCTTTATTACAAAGATGGGGGGAAATGAACCAATAAAGCAAGAGTTGTAGTGCCCAGCATATAGTCACTAAACTAATAAGAAATAGAGTAAGGATTTGAACAAGGTCTTCTGATTCCATATCAAATACTCTTTCCATTTCTGCTCCCTCCTGAAATCCAGAGCACTTGAACACATCACCATTCAGTTAATTATTTTATTTTTACATGATTTCATGAATTATCTGCAGGAATAAAAAGGTTTCTTAGTAAAAAAGTGATTTTTAAAAAAAATTTCTGTTACATAATTTATTTTTAAGGAAATATGCATATGGAAGCATGTGTGTGTGTGTGTGTGTGTGTGTGTGTGTGTGTAGGGGTCTGTATGTAGTAGAAGTTAAACTCCATGGAACATTGAGCAGATGGACTCAAGAGCCATATAGGGATTGCCCCTGAGTTTTCTAAGCAACTACTGGAGACCTGTGTGGCTCAAAACTAAAAGGCTTGTCCATTTAGAGTAACTTACAACCCTGAGATATGCCTTGGTTCCCTACCATGTGATCAATCATGTGTTTTTCTTCTGCATTTCTACTCCCACTGTTAATAAATTGAATTTTTACAGTTAGCAATGATGCCATGAGTAGAACCTAAAAAAATCATAATAATCTCATGATAAAAGCCAAAAAATCTATTGAAAAATCTTTAAAATTTTCCCTAAACCAATGTTAGCATTTACTTGGATTTCCCCATTTTCCCCATTTTAAATATTGTCTTTACCTAAAATAGTTCTCTCTTTGTATTCCAGCTGTAGCCCAGCTCCTGCATGATTTATATAGTCTTTAATCTTTAGAAACAGACTCGTACATAAAATGTACATTATTAATGTCTTTCTATCTCTTCCAAAAATTTATATTGATTATACCATATGTTGTGGAGAATCATTGATCACTTAACGTATCAATTCTTTATGCAGAGTGATGAAGTCCAGTCTATAAATCCATGGCAGTAAATTTGTTAGTCCAATTTTTCTTTGCCGAAACTTTGCAGCCTTCGAGTTAATGAGGACCTTTATTGTGCCTGTTTGCCAGCACCATCCTTGTGTGCTGACAGCGGGCATTGATCTGGTGTGTGGCCCTTTAAATCTTTGGCTTGCCTGGAGTTGAATGGTTTCAGCATCAGCCCAGTGCACTTTAATTAGCCCTGAGGAAATCACAGTGGGGATGAAACAAGTTGGCTTGTTATTCCTCTGTTTGTACCAACGGCAAATAAAAGCATGTAATTGGATTTTTTAAAAGCAGTGTCAGGTCTCTTGAGTCTGAACTGTTTACAGTTATGATAGCCTCATCTAATATGAGTGTCACACTTATCCAAAAAGCATCTTTTTCAGTGTCTAAAAGGTGCCACTCCAGGAGGCCTCGGCATTTAAATCGAATACCTGCTGTTCAGCTGTAAACCTGAGGCACTCCAAACAGCGTCCTGGTACATCTCTCTGTGCCACTGTCTGCTAGTAGCTGACCAATCACTTGTCCAATCTACCTGATATTGAGGAGGGAGGCACAAACAGAGTTTTTTGAGTCTAAAAATGTAAAAATCAATAATATATAATATATAAATATTAAATATTATATAATAATAAAATACAAAAAAGAGTTTTTAGTCAAAAATGTAAAAATCAAAACTATATAATATGTAAATATTTTGTATTATAAACATTAAATATATGATAATAAAACAATAAAATAAAATTTGAGTCTAAAAATGTAAAAATCAATACTATATAATATGTAGATATTATATATTGTAAATATTAAATATATAATAATAAAATAAAAACTGTTTTAGTCTAAAAATATAAAAATCAATAATATATAATACATAAATATTAAATATACAATGATAAAATACAAAACAGATTTTTTAGTCAAAAATGTAAAAATCAATACTATATAATACATAAATATTATATATTATAAATATTAAATATATAATGATAAAATAAAAATAGTTTTAGTCTAAAAATATAAAAATCAACAATATAATATGTAAGTATTATATTATAAATATTAAATATATAACAATAAAATAAAAACAGTTTTTGCATCTAAAATGTAAAAATCAATAATATATACATATATTATAAATATTATATATTATATAATAATAAAATATTAATATATAAAGTAAAAGGACACCAGAGATTAAGTAGTCATCTGTGTAGACACTTCTGACTTTCCCTTCTCAGAAAATAATACAAATATATTATTTATAATATATATCCTTTTATTTTAAAGTTACAGAAAAAAATATTGATATATTAATGTCCATGATGACAAATTCTAGACTTCTTTCTCTTTTAACAGTTAATAAGAACTTGGATTTAAAGTTGGAAGGGGCGTTGAAGGCTATCTAATTCCATGCTGTCAAACTCATTTTGAAACAGGGGGTACTAAACTATATGTGAGCATTCCTGAAGGCTGCATATTACTTTAGATTTAAAATGTAATATTACCTATGTTTGGCTTTCTTCTTATTTATTTTGTTAAATATATCCCAATCACATCTTAATCTGTCCTGGTCCCCAATCAGGAACACTGTAGGTCACAGAGACATTGTTTGATCCCTCTGATGTAGGTCAAGTTTCTAATTTTCTTCTAAAAATCCTAATTCTAGAGCTTGATGGACCCGAGAAGTCATCTGTACCCACCTCCTCATTTTCTGAATGAGGGAACTGAGGTCCATAGAGAAACGACTTATCCAAATAAGCAACTGAAAAAGTTCAAATACCAGCAATTTGTTTCCAGCTCCATCATTCTTTTTCCTCAAGAGACATGATTTCAAGTAAAGAGGGAATATAGAGAGATGAAAGTTATCAAATGGCAAAAATAAAAGAGTACTGATGAAGGGAGAAATAAAAGAAAAGTTAGGAAACTGTCATCCTTTTGGGGAAAGAGATAGACTTCAAACTATTTTGCAGTTCCTGTCTAAAAGTAGACAATATTTTTTTCCAAAACATCCAGCTTAGACACAGCTGTAATATGGTGGCCACAAAGCAGGTGGGTGCTTACATTTGAGTTAATGTTTCAAAGAGAATCTTCTCTTTAGTGCTAGCTGTCATGACTTAAAGATATCCTAAGGCTTTCAAAAAACCCTGAAATTTGAACAGAAAAGGGGTCTTTGAGGATTAAATACATTTTTTTCTTTAGAAAAATCTCCCAATGTGACTGATAAAGAACAAATGTGCTGACTTTTTCTCTTGGCCTGGGTCAGCAGGATTTCATGAAAATGAAATCTCTCTGTCAGTCTGTCTGTCTGTCTGTCTGTCTGTCTCTCTCTCTCTCTCTCTGTCTGTCTCTGTCTGTCTGTCTCTGTCTGTCTCTCTTTGTCTCTCTGTCTCTCTCTCCTCTCTCTTTCTCTCTCCTTCTCCCTACCTCCTACATCTCTCTCTCTCTGACACACACACATATCTATTCCAAGCACTATGACTAAATAAATGTCAAAATTAATGCTTAGAGTGATAAAAATAATTTCTCAAGAATTATAACAAATTAGAGTTAAGGAGTTTTTGATATAAGTCAGCCCTAACATTTGCATAAAGGAAAACTGATTCTCATAGATTTGATTTGCCCTAGGACATACTGTGGTAGAAACACTAGAACTCATGTCTTCTTACTGCAATTTTCATGCGATTTTCATTATACTAGTTTCTGTGGAAAAGAAAGTCTTTCAAATGACCTTTAATTCTTTTAGATTAAATTCTGTTTGCAATCTTCCAAGGTCCATTCAGGATCCTGATTTTTCTGGACTACATCTAATACCAAAGTCAATAATATGAAGACATTTATTTCTTAAAACAGTAATTTTCAAAAATTAAAATTATTCTAGTGTAGGTAAGTGAGTAGATAAGATTAGAATATTGACTAAATCAATGCTATACATAGAGAAAGAAAAGAGAGGGCAGAGATTAAGCTTAAATCGACAGCAGAGAGCATGATCACCTGCACTTAAAAAGAACTTTATTGCAGATCTGCTTCCCAGATGAGAACTATCACCATCTGGGTACAACTGGCAGATTTCCCTCTGGCCTCTCACACAAGAGAATTCATAAACAAGTGGTCACAGATCAAAAAGTCTAAATTCCTCTAGTCTTTAATACTTCTGAGGGCTCCATGACAATATATTTTCCTACAGCTTTATAAATCCCTGAAACATCTTAGTTCACAAATTTAAAAGCAATGGGGAGGGTGAAGGGAAAAGAACCTTCTATTAGAAACCATAATATCTACTACAGGGCTAGGCTCAGAATGAACAACAGGTAATTATTACTAGCTGACAAAATGAAGGCAGAGTTACTGAAGATTTGAAACATTCAACTAGTCATTTTACAACCACACAGTAGTCCAGGCATCCAAAGTACAAATTACCTGTATACACTGAATGGGACAGTGTAGAGGAGCCAAGTCAAATCCAACAGCTTAAAAAGGGGGGAATTGTTTTCATAAAAAACTTGATTTGGGGATTTCAAAGTATAATGTTATTCTAGATATAGAAGAAATATTTGAAAGGGAAAATATGGAGGTGTTCTGGCAAAACTGGGACACTAATACACTGCTGGTGGAGTTGTAAATCAATTCAACCATTCTGCAGGGCAATTTGGAACTGTACTATAAGAAAGGGAGCTAAAAGACTGTCTGCCCTTTGATTCAGCCATACCACTCCTGGATTTGTACTTAAAAGAGATAATAAGGAAAAAGATTTGCACAAGAATATTCATAGCCTTACTCTTTGTGGTGGCAAAAGAAACCTGAAAAACGAGGGGGACTACATCAATTGGGGAATGGCTGAATAAATTGTGGTATCTATTGGTGAAGGAATAATATTGTGCTCAAAGGAATAATGGACTGGAGGAATTTCATGTGTAAAAATAGAGATTTGAACCCCAGACTTCAATCCCCAGAAGTCATTGGTACTTCCCAGAATTCTCTATAATCTCACCTGATTCTCCACCTGGACAAGATCACAAATTATTATTTATAAGGCTCTCTGTTTCTCAAGAGCTCTCTTTTTCCGCTTCTAAGCACATGTGTCTCTCTACCTGGCAGGCAAGATGTAGTGAGTAGGCTGTGAATGGGCTAATGTGCCCTAGGCACATGCTTTTCTTATTTTGTATTTCTTTATCCTTGATTTCTCATAATCTTTAATAAATCTCTAAAAATATAATACTTTTATCAGGAGAGAATAAATTTAACTTTTACACATGTGAACTGGAACAACCTCCAGGAATTGATACAGAGTGAGAGGACCAGAATCAAGAGAACAGTACACACAGAGATGGATACACTGTGGTACAATTGAATGTAATGGACTTCTCTACTAGCAGCAATGCAATGATCCAGGACAAGCCAAAGGAACTTGTGAGAAAGAACATTTTCCACATCTAGAGAAAAAACCGTTGGAACATAAATGCAGAAGAAAAACATGATCTATCATGTGGTTCAATGGGGACATGATTGTGGTTTTGACATAAAAGTTCACTCTACTGCAAATATGAATAACATTGAAATATGTTTTTTTTAACAATGATACATGCATAATCCAGTGGAATAGTTGATGAGCTTTGGGAGGGTGGAGGAAAGAGGTGTGTGAAAATTATGAATCATGTAACCATGGAAAAAATATTCTAAATAAATAAATAAATTATAAACAAAACAAAAATATGAAAGGGAAACAAAAGATACATTCTCTGCCCTCAAAAGAATTATAGTATAATAAAAATAGTTTTGCTTTTTGGCTCAAAAGTTGACCTTGGAAAGAAGGAAGATCTGGGTTCAAATACCACTTCTGAACTGTTTTGACCAACAGTCTCATTACATTATTATGCTAAATTGTCTGTAATATTCTATATAAGTCACTTAACCACTTTAAAACTCAGTGCCATCAGAAGCTCTTTAATTAGTTGTGTAGAAAATGCCAATCTGCACTGGGAGAGGGTGGTTTCTCATCTAGAATTTTCTATACCATTGAAATTATAGGTTCAGCCCTTTTTCTCAAACCTAAAAATGTAATATATACCTTGCAAGTGTGGGAGGAGGAAGTTTGGTTCATTTAGCATGTCCAATTGACTAGATAATAATAGCAGGCATTTATATGGCCCCTTAAAGTATACAAACCACTTTACATGCAATATATCATTTAATCCTCACTATAGCCAGGTGAAAGGAATATTATTGCTATTATTAGCTCATTTTGTAGAGAAAGTAAATGAGTCTTAGCAGGGGTCCATGATTATAGCCATAGAACTACTGCTCTTAGAAGGCAGGGTTTGAGTCCATGATTCTCATTTCAAGACTTTTATACATTCTGCTATTTCACAATGCTATTATTATTATTTCAACCAAGATTTCAGACAAAATGTTAATCATTAAAAGACCTGTTGCAAAAATAGTAGTAGGATCAAGTTCCCATTGACTCTCAGAATATACCATAAACCTTTGGCTTTACATTCATATGAAGAAATAAGAGAAAAAGAGCATGTGATGCTGGTGATATGAACTTTCTTTCCTTATGATGGATTCTTAAATGTCTTTTCTCAAAATAATCTTTTATTTTCTTGCTGAAGATATAATGTGTCCTTTAATCTATGAATTAAGCATCAATAATGTTGTTCAGGGGTGATGTTTGAACTGCTACAAAAAGATAATAATGTATGTATTTACTATATTCTGTTCTATATATTACCAAGAGTTCTCTGTTTGAGTGGGAAGGAGAACAATGAACTTTCCCATGAGGAAGCTCCCTCTCTCAATCTAAGTCAGCACCTTCACTGCAGCTTGTAATCTTGTAGTGGTATCTAGACTACCGACAACTTCATTGACCTATGACTTCTTTTTATTATATTGAAGGAAATAATGCTTAATCTTATATATCTTTAATATTTCTAAAGTTTTCATTATTATTATTTCATGTGGCTAAACTGGAGATACCTCAGTCCTGAAATTACAGGAAGAAGTGACAAAGAAGACAAAGAGGGAACTTCTAAATTAAGAAAAAAAACTGATACTTAAAAAAACATGAAAGGAGTAGAGAGGAAGGTTCTAGAACTAAGGATATATCTAGATTCTCTTATACCATGATGTGAAGACCACTGAGAAAGGAAGATCATCATGATTGTCCTGCAAGATACTTCTAGGACTTGGAAGATCATTATTGACCAACTTCTGAGAAGTTCAGGAGGCAGGATACCTTTTACCTATATTAATTCCATCCAATTGAGCATCTGGGAATGCTAGATATATTCACATATTTAATGAGCCTGGATAGAGGGTTCATTCATTTTTATATACTATGTATAATCATTTGTTTCCTCTTTCTGAGATAATAAAAAAGCAAAGCACTAATAATGGAGGAAGGTGTGAGTTTCTACCTTGAAGTTTTCTGGGATATTCTACATGTAAGGCAAGAAAAGAGGACATGTTTAGACAGTTGGCCAAAAAATGAAAAAATAATGAAAAAAAACCAGATGTTTTACTTCACAATAGTACTCAATATATAGGAACATCACTTATTCTTGGAGAATAGAGGAAATTGTGATAGGACTGTTGAAGACCAAGAGTTATGAGAGTATGGAAGAGGATATGAGAGATTTTAGTGTAAAAGGATGTACTCTTCATAAGTCATAAGTTACCAAATAAAACAGGGTATTGGGAGGAGTTGAGAATAGGAAAATATAAGGGAAGAAAAGTTTAGGAATGGCTGCTGTGAAGAGCATGATGGAGACTTAACAGAAATGAATAGGAACTTTGTCATGCAGCCGTGATGACCTAGCTTGTAATGCATCCCCTTACAATTCTCCATTGAACCACTGTGTTCTCTCCATTATAGTGCCCCAAGTCAATGGTTGGTGAGGCTTTAATATCATCCTCCTCTTGCCAGGAGTACCACTTGGGACTGAACTGTAACTTACAGGGTAAATAACGACAACACTTAGCCCCACTTAAACCGGTTTTACTTCAACTGAAGCTACTACTACATGAACTTAATGTCTTTTTTCTTTCTGCTACACAGAGGTCACCACTGTGAGATTTATTTGATTTCACAGTCTGCTTAATTAATTTGTTCATTCTGTGCATTCAATGTCAGCATTGCTTTCTGGAGCAGTGCTAGCAAAGCAATACATTAATTTGCATGGTACAATGCATTTGGAATAATTATTACCCCATAGAATTGTTATTGCTCAACTTCTAAAGGGAGAGGATGTTCCCCCACTGTGATGAAAGGGTTCTGTTGGGAGCTTTCAAGTGGGTTCAGAATTGGGTAGTATAAGTAACATGGCATAAATTTCAAAAAAGAATGCTTTAGAAATTTTAATTTCATCATTCTGCATTTTTAAAACATTATTGTATTGGTGATCTCTCTTGCTTGTCAAAAAATTTTGACCCCACATTGAACGTTTAAGGAAAATAAAAGTTATTTATTCCCTTGCCTCATGTGGGCAGCAATCATTTCCTAATTTTATAGTATCCAATTAAGGGTAATTATTTAACCTATACAGGGGAGCAATACTAATGACAATCTTACATAATGGCAAAAGGATGTTTGCATGGATGCTGCTCTCTATTTTACAGAGTAACTCTTGACTTAGAAGTAGTTCAATGTTTTAAGATGCATATTTGGTTCATTCACATACCCAGAAGTAGAAATATGCTCAAGAAATCAAAGTAATATACAAATACAAAGAATATACCAAAATTTGGAAATTTTTCTTTGAAAATATGCAAAGTGAAATAAGTAGAAAAAATACAGGAGTTATGTTCCAGAGACCCCCACGATAAGTAAAAATCCATGAACTAGTGATGCTATATTTATTTATTATATATATGCACATATATATATATATAAAGGTTTTATAAACCATTCCCACTCTCTTATAAACCTTCTCCACACTCTTA
This sequence comes from Monodelphis domestica, assembly GCF_027887165.1. NCBI lineage: Eukaryota > Metazoa > Chordata > Mammalia > Didelphimorphia > Didelphidae > Monodelphis > Monodelphis domestica. The sequence continues at coordinate 42,231,200 of NC_077233.1, read as the reverse complement.
TTAACTTTTCCCACACTCATAAACACAGAACCCACTGGCACCCAAGATATAGAAGACTGTGCTGTGGTTGGTCACCTTTTACTCCATCAGCCAATAGTGGGCTGTGTATAATCTCATTTTGTCAAACTTGTACAAGCTGTAGTGGCACACTGCATTTGCATTGTGTACAGTATGATTTTCATCTGTAACATCCCACCATATAGCAAAAACTCCACGATACAGAATTAGATTTTTTTAAAACCCAGGATAGAGTTAAGTCATGATAAGTGAACCACAATATAGTGAGGGATAACTGTATAGAGTAACTATAACTATGAATGTTTTAACCTGTGTGTATTAGAGACAGATGGAGAGAGAAAAGAGGGATGGTAGTGAAAAAAGCAAAAGAATAAGGAAGAAAGATAATAAGAGAGGAAGAGATAGGCAGGAAGACAGAGAGACAGAGAGAGGCATGAAATGACAAATCAAGAAAAAACTCATATATTGCTTCAGCAACTATGTGATCCTAAGCAAATCACTTCATCTGTTTTTCCTCATGTATAAGACGATGATAATCATTAGATAATCATAATAGGACTTAACTCTCAGGGTTGCAGTGAGGATAAAATGATGAAATGTATGTACAGTGTTTGCTTTGTAAATCTTAAGGAGAGCTATAACACTTATATAGATCAACATATATACATTTTGGCATGGAGATTCACCAAATTATTTTTAAAAGATTGTTCTTGGATATAGGCAAGTTCAAATTCTTCATCTCACACTGGTTGTGATTCTAGGAAGGTCACAAGCTATATTTTTCTTGGAAAGCTGACAAAATTTAAGCTAAACTAAACCAAAACTGTAAACAAAGAAGATAGATAAATATTTGGTGTATAATGATTGAAAGAATGTTGAAGATACAAAGATATATATATATATATATATATATATATATATATATATATATGGTACTGACCACTATTTCCTATACAGAAATAGTCATGAATGAAAAAGAAATTAAATGTCCACTACCTTAAGTGTATTTTTTAAAAAAAAACCCTTACCTTCCATTTGTGAATCAATACCGTGTATTCGTTCCAAGGCAGAAGAGTGGTAAAACCTAGGCAATGGAGGTTAAGTGACTTGCCCAGGGTCACATAACTTGGAACTGTCTGTGGTCAGATTTGAACCCAGAACTTCTCATCTCTAGGCCTGGCTCTCAATCCACTGAGCTACCCAGCTTCTTTCCATAAATGCATTTTTGAAATTATTTTAATACCTTATTTACAAATTAAGAGTAATTTCAAGAATTAATTTGTTTTCAATTGTGTTGATTTAATCCATAGCCACTATTAGGTCATCTTTAATTATAGTGTGAAGACAATCTGTAGAAATATTCATTGAGGTCACACAGTTAATAAGTTAAAACTAGGATTCTTTTTTTGCTATATTTTTCTTTTTGTAGACATCAATATAATTTGATCATTTTCTGACATTTTGAAATCTTTATTCTCTCTCTCTCTCTCTTTCTCTCTCTCTCTCTCTCTCTCTCTCTCTCTCTCTCTCTCTCTCTCTCTCTCTCTCTCTCTCTCTCTCTCTCTCTCTCTCTTTCTCTCTCCCCTTCACCATCCCCAAGACAGTACGCAATATGATATACAATGCATATGTGCTATTATGCTATATATATGTACATTTATACTTATGCAATATATGTGTGTATATATATCCACAATCATCATATTGTGAAAAAGGACACATATCTCTTACACTAGAGAAAATTTATGAAGGAATTAATTCGAAGAAGAGTATGCTTCAATCTACATTTAAACTCTGTCCGTTCCTTATATGGCAGTGAACAGGCTGATTTATTGGGGTTGAGGTGCTTTCTAGGTATATGTCTGGAGTAAAAATTAGTAATTAGTAGTGCACTGTTCACAATTATGGTTGGCATTAGGATTGATAATAGTAGTGATAATTTCTGATCAATTATCCCTATAACTGTCTACATAATAAACAATAGAGACATGCTCTCCTTGAAGTGAATAGATCCTCCCACACCGCCAATGGAGCCCCTTCTGATTATTAGTACTCCTTTAAAAGTGGCCAGACAGTTTTCCTTTCCTTTATTATTAATTCTCAAATGACTTTCAATCAGCATTTCAAGGGTTAAGAGAATGAAGTACTAAGAAAAATTACAGTACAAAGAATCCAGTGAGGAGGCAATGGAGCCATAATCATGAGAATTAGTTTCTCTATCTCAAAAGACTGTAGCCTTGACCTTGTATATTCCTGAATTATGACCCAAACTGAGAAGGTGTTAATTTGAGAAATACACTCATGATTCAAAGAGAGCTGGAAAACTAGAGGAGGGTAAGACAAGATAAAAAATAATATAACATATTCGGACATTATATCACACAATGGTGTTGGGTAACTTAAGACACCATTGTATTAATATTCCATAAATTCTACATTCATTTGTACACCTGCGAACATCACTGCTGAGAGATCACTCAGTGTTGCAGTGCTCCCCAATGACTCCCCTTTCCCCTTGCCCTTCTCCACCTTTTTTTCCTTTTCCCCTTTCCATAAATAAAGTCACAGCCTCCAGCATCTTATCACGTCTCCTCTCTGGTCATTAGAGTGATTTCTTGGGGGTACAAGTTCTGCACCAAATTCCACTCCACATAGTATATACAACTTACTAGTTAGGATATCAATCGATCAATGAGAGATGTCTACATTTCAATTCCTTTACAAGTGATTATTTTACAATACTTTTATTTCTGTCAATTTTAGATCACATAATGATTAATTTTAAAGAATAAGGCAAAATACTATGAAATGATCGTTATATACATATACATGTATACTTCATTATGCATATTATTTTATGATGCTTAATTAAAACATTATTTCCCCATTTTTATACATCAATACATAGCTTTCATATTAAATATTTATATTTTCTTCAAACTTGTAGTTTAATGGAAATTTGGCTGAAGATATCTGAATAGGGACCTTTGACTAATGATAAAAAAGTCAACTATTTCTTTCAATTTCCCAGTTTATTATTTATCTTAGCCATAGTTCTTTCATAGAGGATCAATCCTGGGAAGCTAGTATCAGTATTTGAAGGCAACAGAACTATTAAATGGTAATGTCCTCTTTATAGGAGACAAATTTCAGGTACATTTTAAGTCCTCCATAAACTCCTATTTGTGAATAGTTTATGCTGATTATGTCAAGTCCCAAACCATAATGTGTCTTCTCAGAGATATATGATTGTTTGATAAAGTTTGCTTTCAGAGAGGAATAAAAGTATTAAAATAACTTCTGTTCATATTATGGACTGCTACAATACCAGCATTAAATCTCAAAATTTAAAAACTAGAAAAGACTATGAGAAATCATATGTTCTAATTTCACAAATAACTGAAGTTCTGGGACATAGAAAAGAAGACAAAAGTAGTAATCCAGAAGTATTTCAGTCTTCTAAAATTGAAAGTATACTATTATAGAAAACAAATAACAAAAAGGACCAATACATAAGAATTTATAGTTTTCAAATATATGATAAAAAACTTTAAACATAAGAAATTCAGCCTTTTTAATAATAGAGCTTTTGGAAATGTAGCAAAAATGATTCAATTAGACCTCAAGTACTTTTGTTTCTTTTTTCTATGATCAGAGTTATGTGATTTCATTACTATGGGGAGCTACCAAGTAAATAACTTCCAACTTTTTGTACATATGGTAAACTACTATGCAACTTTTGTCTTAGAAAATTGCCTGGAACATGAATAGGTTATGTGAATTACCCAGGATCACAGAGAAAATAGGTAGTAGAGGTTGAATTTGAACCTAAATCTTTTTTCATCCCAAGGTTACTTCTCAGTCTTCTTTGATATACTGTCATTTTCTGTTTTGTTTGTGAATTGGCACTAAAAACAATTTATTGATTTGTAGTATAATTGCCAATATTTGTTGGGGGAATTCACTCAGGAATAATTTACTCTACAATGAAATCACAGGCCTTCAAAAAATCTCATACCAGTTAAAATACAAAATTACTTCTTCATAGGTAAAATCATAATGGCAATTATAAGGAAAACCAATGGATATAAAGTGTTAAGGCACACACTGAGAATAAAAAGCTGTTGAAAGGAGTATTGCAGTATAAGATTAAAAAAATAATAAGGAAGCCTGTCTCCCCTATTTAAAAGCATTATGAAGTTGTTATTATTAAAGCTATCTGATACTGGAAAAATGGATAAAGAGAATTTTAAAATTGAATAAATACAGCAAACATAAAATTAAAGACATACAATCAAATGTTTGATTAAAATTTAAAAATAAAAACTAGGAAAAGGATTAATTATTCAATAATATATTTAGAAAATTAGTTGATAATTTAATGGAATAGGAATATAGGACTACATCTTATACCCAAAATCTCATGAACCCTTGTATTATGAATGTGAGAACATATTATAAAACCTAGAAAATGGGATAAAATTATCAATGTTTATCTCAGCATCTTAGTTATAATAGTCTACTATTATAATAGTAGATAAATTTAATTCAATTAAACACCAAAAAGGAATTACTGTGCCCAAGATAGATGTAAAAGATATATGTGTCTGTGTGCCTTTTAAAACAGTAAACAATAATATTAAAAATAAAAAAACATAACAGAGGCTTCTATTCTCTATGTAGGGCCAAGGTTTCTTAAGTTTTCAGAAAAAAATCTTTCTTCTATAGCCAATAATAGATTGGTAAAATATGGCAACTATCATGAATATAATGTCACATCTAAAGTACATTTATAATACCACCATTTATCAATATTCCTTTTATCAATATCAATATTTTTAAAAGTGATAGAAATATTAACGCTTTTGATTAGCCTGTTATTTGTCTCTAAATAATGCTTGCCTTTTTGTTCCCAAAATATTTCCCAAAATGGGAAAAGATTCCAATGATATGAATGATATTCAATATAGCAAACAAAGAATTTGACTAACCAAAAACCAAATTTAAATGCTGGCAGGGTTTTGATAAGATATTGCAGAATTTTTATCTTTTCTGTAGAGGAATTTATAATCATATTTAAAATACTAAAAATAATAACATTTTTTCTAATGATTCCCATATTAAGATTAGACCTTGATATTCTTGCAGATCAGCAATAAAGAACTATATAGTAACATGTCTTCATAACAATTAATTTTTTTTTCCTCCAAGCAAGGCTAAACAGGGAAAAATCTCACTTAGTAAATAAAGAATATAGAGAGTATGCCTCCAGGAGGGAGTAGGATTCTAAATGAGATAGTTCATGTGTGTGTGTGCATATATATAGCAAAAGCTTTCATATTTCTATCACCTTTAAAAAAAATCAAGACCAGAGATTTTACCAACTATATACTCAGTTCCTATATACTCAGTTGGTAAAATCTCTGGTCTTGATTTTTTTTAAGGTGATAGAAATATGAAAGCTTTTGATTAGCCTGTCATTTGTCTCTCAATAATGCTTGCCTTTTTCTTCCCATTGCACAAAAATTGGTATAAAAAATTAAAACAGAGCTATAGGTGAACACACTTTAAAAAAATGGAGATGGACAAATATACAAATAATAATGAAGCCTATAAAGGTTTTTATTGAATAATTAAAAATGAGGGAGAAAAGCTTAGCCAAATAACTAAATTGTGCTCTAATGATGAGATAATGGAAGTTGAATGAGAAGAAAAAGACAGATAACATAGACCATGTAAGATAGAGACATGGGCTAAATCTGCTATTTCATTAACATGTTAGAGGGAAATTCTAGAGAAGGAAACTTCTCTGCCAAAGCAATTGTTAACTCGTCTGCAATTTATACTCTTATAGAATTGCCCTGAAAAAATTGATTGAGATTGCCAAAGGTCACATAATGTTTCTTAAATGCTACTCTTGATCTTAGGTTTTCCTTGTTTTTTGGAAAGATCTTATGAATTGAGCTTATTTATTAATTGGAGATATAATTATTTTCAATGTTTTGATATTTTTTGCATCAATATCATGTATTTTAATGTAAATCTTTGTAAAGTACAGGTAATTATTTGTGTTGACATGGGTCACTGAAAATAAAATATAGGAAAGAAAATGAAAGATTATGATATTACCAACAGTTGCCATTGATGAACTATATCAAAGTCTCTTCCAAGTAGAGGACCCTAAGAGTAAATGAAACTTTCATGATTTAAAAACTTTTTTCAAAGTCACATAGAAAAAAAAATGTTCCAACCCAACTATATAAATATGTGTTTCATTCCAACTCTACCTATGTGTGAATTTAATTTAAACAAAAGAAAAAATAACTTATACATTGAAAATTTTTACCTTAAGCTACAAAAGTTTAGGCAAAAATTGTTTCCCCTCAAAGCTCTCTAATTAGCTTCCTGGGAAATTGGCTTCTCTTTTGCCACCTTATTAATCTTCTGGATTTATCTCAATAAAGTATTAATTCAGTCTTATCTTTTTTTTGCTTCCTATTTGTCACTCAGAAACTGACAATTTTCTTCTTCAACATTTATAGTTAATCATTGACTCACAGAAAATAGTAATGGAAAAGACCTGACTATTTACTCTATTTGCTGTTTTTCTCTATTATTTGTCATTGATTTAGCCATAGCTGATGATTTAGAAAATAAACCTAATTCATAAGATTTCCTGAAGCCTATGAATGTGTGTGTGTGTGTGTGTGTGTGTGTATGTGTGTGTGTGGTATGGCTTTATCACTCTGTCATTTATATATTTTAAACCCTTATTTTCCATTTTAGAATCAATATTGCATATTGGTCCCAAGGCAGAAGAGTTCTAAGGGCCGGGCAAAGAAAGTTAAATGACTTGACCAGGATGGTGTAGCTAAGAAGTTTCTGAGGGCTAGTTTTGATTCCAGGACCTTTTGTCTTTGGACCTGTCTTTTTAAGAGCCACTGAGGCTCTTAGCTGCCCAATTTTGGTTTGATCAGATCATTCTTGAAGCAAATTGAGCTCAAGTTAAAAGTTAGAAGTTGTCCTCCTAAAACTGCTCCATGAGAAGTTGATTTAATTAATAACATAACATAATAAATAACAACCTGTTATTTAAAGGAGAAGAAAGCTGTCAAACCTATTTGTTGAATGAACCAAATGGTCAACTCTTTTCAAAACTCTGGTCAGACTGTTTTGCTAATCCACATTTTTCAGATTTGTAATAAGAAGTTATCATCTGCCAATTTTTTTATACTAAGATAAATTTGAGGGTCATTTTCCCAGGATAGAAACAAGTACATGTCTTTTCACATTCTATCTGTGTTGTCCATAAATCATCCATCAGCAATCTGTCTGACACGATAAAGTTGCTGTTCTTAATACTACACTACACTATACTATACTATACTACACTACACTATACTATACTATACTATACTATACTATACTATACTATACTATACTATACTATACTATACTATACTATAGTATCCATGTTGTCTATGTTCTCTTTCCTCTGACTTCATGACTTCTTATACACCAAAATATGGTACTAATTCTTGAAAATAGTTTTCCTAACTTTGGCAGGGCATTACTGAAGGCTAAATTCTTCTATTATAAAGAAGATACAAAAATAAAGAACAAATCATCGATGAGTTAGTTACATTGTTAATGCAATTAGTTCTTACCTCTGAGGCAAAAAGAAAGCAACACTGATAAACTCCACAGTCACATTCAAATACGATATTATGCCACCTGAACATCACTTACTTAAACCTTCACTGTTCTTTCTCCTGTATCTGACACTCTAATCCATTTATTTCTCTTAGATTATTTAGAAATTCGAAATAAAGTGGATTGATATGATTGCTATTAGCAATGAGAGCATCGCAAGATATAACTCAATATGAAGACGTCTTCCTGGCAAGAGAAAGAATAACAGATGAAGAGGTAAGATCTCTATAATTACAACTAAATAGCAAGCCTAAGGGAAGGGCTATTTAGTCACACTTTGTTAGACAAGCCAAGACAAAACCTGAAGCTGGATCCAGGAGAAAACTAGTAAGATTCATTTCGATCTTACTAATACCTTGCTTGCTTAAAAGACAGTCATATTCTTCTAATCCAGAACTAAGAACAAAATAAGATACATAAGGACCAATCATCTAGGATGTGAAATATTGTGTATTTACATCTTGGAAGGTGGTATTCTATAATTCTACCTAATGCTGCAATTCGCAGACTAATGTACAAATCAAGCAATGATTCAGTATACATTTATGAAACATTTGCAATGTGCCAGCTACATAAGATGCAAAAGAATCAAAAAAGTCTCCATCATCAAGGAATATCTATCTTTACATTTCTCAATCTATAGATTTCTATGTATATATAATTGCATATTTGTATATAGACTTTCTGCAAATAGATCTATAGATATCAGTATCTAAATCAGTACTTAATGTTTATACATCTTTGTTCTACAAAGATCTCGATATGGTTATTCATGTATAGTAATAGACATCAAATATCATGTGTCCATAGTAGCTCATACAAATATAAATGTTTAGTGAGAAAGTTGGAGTAGATGACTTCTAAGATCCTACAAAGTTCTAAATCTATGAACCTTTTACAAGAATAAAGGGGGGGGATGCAGGCCTAGCACATCCTGCTGATTGCATGGCTTTATTGAATCACAATTCAACCTTACAGTACTGACTCCTTCTGGACCAACCTGTCTTCTCTGTGACTCAGAGACTGGGAAAGTGGTACCTTCCTAGATAAAATAACTTGTTTTAATAACCTTGATTTTCCAGGATTTAATTTCAGATAGAAACTAAGACCTAAATGAGCCAGTCACCATACTATAAAATGTTTTTTCCTTTACAACATTGGAGATAAACAAAAATAATTCTGTAAGATATTATTGTATTATAATACACTTAACAGATATGGATGATTCCCAAACAATATGTAACATAATAACTATAAGCTAGATAGGGAGCCTGACCCATGTACCATTGGATAAGTAACAAATGTTTCCATAATTTTTATACCGAATCATATAGCATTTATTTTGTCATTTTCTATGTATGTACAATTAACCACTCCTTATAAATGTCAGGTTCTTTAGGGCAAGGCAGAATTGTTTCATTTCCATCTTTCTATCTCCAGTCCCTAGTACAATGCCTATTACATGCATCAAACACTTAGAAAATCATGGATTATTGATTGATTGATATGTAAAGTGCTTTGTCAGCATAAAACATATAATTGAGAGCTATAATTATCACATGTCAAGAAAATGACAGTGATCAAAAGTGAAATGTTCAAAATAAAAGTAATGTATATCCACTTACATATCTGGGTCCTTCTTTCCCAATGGTGAGGAACAAAATAGTCAAAATACGATAACTACTTATCTCCAAAGGGAGTTCTCTCTTGAATAATAGTCTGAGAAGTCTGACTTGTACTTTTCTTACTTCCTTAAAGAGATTAAAAATAAAGAAAAATCCAAAGGTAAATACAAATTAAAATATAAACTATTTATTTAGAAAAAATATCAACAGTTAGCTTGGATCCAGAAATTAAGTCCAAACTGCAGCATGTGTAAGCATGGGTTCTCTCTATAAAACCTGAAATTCTGTTCAATCACAAAGGACAAAAAAATAATTCTTTCTGTTTTCAAACTGTCAAAGGTTTTGAAGGAATTGTTGGCAGCTAAATACTACATATTTCATTCTCCCTGTATCGGTACCAGAGGCAGAATATGGCCTGCAGCATTCTAGGTAGAATTATACATCATTATCTCTATTTGGTCCTGAAATTTTTCAGAAAGATGAAGTGTTAAAGTGCATAGAGCACACAGGATCATGAGACTTTAGAGAACTGCCAGAAATGTGAGTATTGTTTTAGCAAAATTGTGGATCAGAGAAACCTCCTGTTTTTGTTTTTGTTTTTTCATTTTCCACAAAAGAATTCCAAATGAAAAAGAGATAACTTTAAGAGTTAATTTTAGTTGTGGCAATTGTCACTACATCTAAATGGTTTTGTTTCTCCTTTGTACTTTAATCCTTTTACATAACTGTAAATTCCATTCTTCTCTAAACTGCCCCTCTCAACTGTTATAATAATGGTATAATAAAACAGATTAGAAAAGAGTTTCAAGATGGCAGAGTAGAGATGAGGAAAGCTGGAACCTCTCTGACAATCCTCTACAATCAAAATGTTGGGATGGGGCAATTTTTCTGCAAAAGGTATGTTGGAAGGTAGGCAGAGAGCTTGTATTCCACTGGGACAAGAGGGGAGTAGAACCCTTAGCAAAAAATAAATGAATAAATAAATGAAAAAAATATATATAAAAAAATCTCCAGCTAGTAGTAACTCTCTTCCTTCTCCCTCTGCACCAGGTTATGAACTCAGGCCCAAACCAAATCACAATCCCATACCCTGCCTAAGACAATAGCAGAGCACCCCCACAACCATGCTTTAAAGTTTTGAGACTCAGCAAATAAATGAGAAGATAAATTAGTTCTAATAAATGTGTAAGACTAGGAGTTGGTTTTTTGAAAAAAATGAGTGAAATGTATAGACCATTGGTTAATTTGATTTAAAAAAGAAAGAATATCAAATTGCCATTTATAAAAATGGAGATTTGAACCCCAGACTTCAATACCCAGAAGTCCTTCGAACTTCCTAGAATTCCCTATAAACTCACCTGAGTCCTCACCTGAGTGCAAGATCAGCATTTGTATTTAAACTGACTGTAATGCCTATTTGGGGCTCTCTGCTTCAGCTTCTAAGCTCATGTGTCTCTCAGGAGGTAGTAAGTGAAATTGAATGGGCTTATCAGTCCTAGAAATGTGGCTTAGTGATTTGTATCTTTGATTTCTAATAATCTTTAATAAACCTCTAAAATATAATATTTTATTAATAGAGACTAATTTAACTGTTACATATTATCAAAAAGAAAAAGAATTAATTCATCACTGATTAAAAGGAAATTAAAGCAAGCAATCAAAACTATTTTGTCCAATTATATGCCATTAAATTTGATGTTCTAAATGATATGCATGAGTATATACAAAAGTGTAAATTTTCATATTAAGAGAAAATGAAATAAAATACTTCAACCAATATCAGAAAAAGAAATTGAAAAAGCCACAAATGAAATACCAAAGGAAAAATAAACGTAGGACCAGATGGATTGACAAATGAATTCTACCAAATATTTAAAGAACAATTAATCTCAATATTATATAAACTGTTTGGGAAGATAGACAAAGATGGATATCTTTCAAATTCCTTTCATGGTACAAATATGGTGTTGATATCTAAGCCAATAAGAACAAAAACTGAAAGAAAAAAAATGGGCATATATCCTTAATGAATATAGGTGTAAAATTATAAATAAAATACAAATAAGGAGACTACAGCAACATATCACAAAAGCCATTCATTATAACAAGGTGGGATTTACACTAGGAATGCAGATCTGGTTAAATAATAAGGAAAATTATCAGTGTAATCAGACATAAGATTAACAAAACCAACAGAAGCTGCACAATTTCTCAAAAGATGCAGAAAAAGCTTTTTTTTCCCATTTGAATTAATTTATTTAGTCAATTTAGAACATTATTCCTTAGTTACAATAATCTCATTATTTCCTTCCCTCCCCTCCACCCAATCTTCCCACAACCAACATGCAGTTTCATTGGATATTACTTGTGTCCTTGATCAAAACGTATTTCCATGATGTTGATGTTTGCACTAGGATGTTCATTTAGAGTCTACATCCCCAACCATATCCCTTCTACCCATTTATCCAAGCAGTTGTTTTCCTTCAGTGTTTTTACTCCCACAGTGTTTCCTCTGCATGTGGATAGTGGTTTTCCTCATAGGTTCCTCCAAGTTGTTTATGGTCATTTCATTGCTACTAATGGAGAAGTCCATTACATTTGATTGTATCACAGTGTATAGGTCTCTGTGAACAGTATTTTCCTGGTTCTGTTCCTCTCACTCTGCATCAATTCCTGGAGGTTGTTACAGTCCCCATGGAATTCCTTCACTTTATTATACCTTTGAGCCCAATAGTATTCCATCAACAACAGATACCACACTTTGTTCAGCCATTCCCAAATCGAAGGGCATCCCCTCATTTTCCAATTTTTGGCCACCACAAAGACTGCAGTTATGAATATTCTTGTACAAGTCGTTTTCCTTATTATCTCTTTGAGGTACAAACCCAGCAGTGCTATGGCTGGATCAAAGGGCAGACATTCTTTTATCGCCCTTTGGGCAGAATTCTAAATTGCCCTCCAGAATGGTTGGATCAATTCACAACTCCACCAGCATTGAATTAATGCCCTGAATTTGTCACATCCCCTCTAACATTCATTACTTTCCTTTGCTGTCATGTTAACGAATCTGTTAGGTGTGAGGTGATACCTCAGAGTTGTTTTGATTTGCATCTGATTATAAGAGATTTAGAACACTTTTTCATGTGCTTATTAATATTTTGATTTCTTTATCTGAAAAATGCCTATTCATGTCCCCTGCCCACTTATCAATTGGAGAATGACTTCATTTTTTTTTGTACAAATTGGTTTAGCTCTTTATAAATTTGAGTAATTAGACCTTTGTCAGAGGTTTTTGTTATGAAGATTGTTTCCCAATTTGTTGGTTCCCTTCTAAATTTGGATGCATTAGTTTTCTTTGTACAAAAAGTTTTTAATTTAATGTAATCAAAATTATTGATTTTACATTTTGTGATTTTTTCTAGCTCTTGCTGAATTTAAAGTCTTTTCTTTCCTAAAGATCTGACAAATATACTATTCTGTGTTTGCCTAATTTGCTTATAGTTTCCTTCTATATATTCAGGTCATTCACCCATTCTGAGTTTATCTTGGTGTAGGGTGTGAGATGTTGATCCAAACTTAATCTCTTCCATACTGTCTTCCAATTTTCCCAGCAATTTTTTGGGGGGGCTTATAATAGACTGTCTTGCTGAGTTTATTTACCCCGTTTATTCCACTGATCCTCCTTTCTGTCTCTTAGACAGTAACAAATTGTTTTGATGACCTCTGCTTTATAGTATAGTTTGAGATCTGGGACTGCAAGTCCTCCTTCCTTTGCATTTTTTTTTTCATGATTTCCCTGGATATCCTTGATCTTTTGTTCTTCCAAATGAGCTTTGTTATGTTTTTTTTTTTCTAATTCAGTAAAAAAAGTTTTTTGGTAGTTCAATGGGTATGGCACTAAATAAGTAAATAATTTGAGTAAGATTGTCATTTTTATTATGTTAGCTCATTCCACCCATGATCAATCAATTTTTTTTCCAGTTCTTTAGATCTAGATTTAATTGTGGGGAGAGTGTTTTGTACTTGAGTTCATATAGTTCCTGTGTTTGTCTCTGCAGATAGATTCCTAAGTATTTTATATTGTCTATGGTGCTTTTAAATGGAATTTCTCTTTCTAATTCTTGTTATGGAGATGTGTTGGAGATATATAGAAAGGCTCATAACTTATGTGGGTTTATTTTGTATCCTGCAAATTTGCTAAAATTGCTGATTGTTTAGACTAGCTTTTTGGTTGATTCTCTAGGATTCTTTAAGTAAACGGCAAAGAGTGATAGCTTGGTCTCCTCATTGCCAATTTTAATATCTTCAATTTCTTTTTCTTATCTAATTGCTACTCTACTGCTAGTGTTTCTAGTACAATGTTAAATAATAGACGTGATAATGGGCATCCTTGTTTCATTCCTGATCTTATTGGGAAGGCTTCTAGTTTATCCCCATTGCAGATGATATTTGCTGATGGATTTAGATATATGCTGTTTATTATTTTTAGGAATGACACTTCTATTCCTGTGCTTTCTAATGTTTTCAATAGGAATGGGTGCTGTACTTTGTCAAAGGCTTTTTCTGCATCTATTGACATAATCATGTGATTCTTGTCGATTCTTGTGATGCTTGTTAATATGGATAATTATGTGGATGGTTTTCCTAATATTGAGCCATCTTTGCTTTCCTGGTATGAATCCTACCTGGTCATAGTGAATAACCCTTGTTGGAGTCTTTTTGCTAGTATCTTATTTAAGATTTTTGCATCTATATTCATTAAGGAGATTGTTTTATAGTTTTCTTTCTCTGTTTTTGACCTGCCTGGCTTTGGAATCAGTACCATATTTGTGTCATAATATGAATTTAGGAGAACTCCTTCTTTGCTTATTGTGTCAAACAGTTTGATTAATATTGGGATTCATTGTTCTTTGAATGTTTGATAGAATTCATTTGTGAATCCATCTGTTCCTGAGGATTTTTTCTTAGGGAGTTCTTTGATGGCTTGTTCAATTTCTTTTTCAGATATGGGTTTGTTTAAGTAATTTATTTCTTCTTCTGTTAGTCTATGCAATTTATATTTTTTTAAGTATTCATCCATATCACCTAGATTGCCATATTTGTTGCCATATAATTGGGCATAGTAGTTTTTAATGATTGCCTTAATTTCCTCTTCATTAGAGGTGAGTTATCCCTTTTCATCTTGGATATTGTCAATTTGGTTAATTTCTTTCTTTTCTTAATTAGACTGACTAGTACTGTGTCTATTTTATTTGTTTTTTCGAAGTACCAGCTTCTAGACTTATTTATTAAATCAATAGTTCTTTGACTTTCAATTTTATAAATTTCTCCTTTGATTTTAATGCCATTTGGTGCAAAAATGTTGAGTATGAATATTTCCTCATTATCTATACTGCCTTGTATCAGTATGTCATTACCTTCCCTATCTCTTTTAACTAAATTTACTTTTACTTTGGCTTTGTCAGATATCATGATTGCAACTCCTGTCTTCTTTTTATCAATTGATGCCCAATAGATTTGGCGCCATCCTCTTACTTTCACCCTATGTGCATCTAACTTCCTCATGTGTATTATGGTAGGGTTTCAGATTTTAATCCACTCTGCTATTTGCTTGCACTTTAAGGGTGAGTTCATTCCATTCACATTCAGAGTTATGATTACTAGCTGTATATTTCGCATCATTTTGATTTCTACTCCTGGTCCTGTCTTTTCTTCTTTCGCTATTTCCTTCTACACCAATATTTGTTTTTAATCAGTCCACCTATTTCCCACCCTTATTTTACTTCCCTTTCTACCCCCCTCCCTTCTTGTTCCCCCCTTATTTTCCCTATAGTCTTTCTAAAATTACCCCCACCCTCTCCCTCCCTTGTACTGCTTCCCTCTCCACCAGTCTGTTTGTTACCCTTCTTCTCCCCTATGGGATGCAAATCTATTCTATGCCCCAATAGATTGGATTGTTCTTCCCTCTTTGGGTCAATTTCAAAGTACATAAGAGTTGAGTATTTCCTATCCCCAACCTCTTTACCCTTCCAGTGTATTGATGTTCTCCCTTCTCCCGCCATGAACTTCTTTGTGACATATAAATTTACCCCCATTTGTTTCTTTTCCCATTTCTTTTAGTATTAACCTCTTTTTTAGCTCTAGTTGTGTGTATATATATATATATATATATATATGGATATTTATACATGGATATAACTATATACCTATTTATGTCTTGTCTTTTTATCCTATAAAGTCTGTCACTGTTCCCTCTAAGTGTAATTTTTCTAGCTGCCCAGGTGATAACAACAGTTTTTAAGAGTTAAAAATGACCTCTTTTCTTATAGGGATACATAATATTTTAACTTATTGAGTCTCTTTAAAAAAGGGGGGGTGGTTCTTTGTTTTGTTTTGTTTTGTTTTTCTTTTTTCTCCATTTTGTAATTACCTTTTTATGATTCTCTTGAGTTCTGTGCTTGGGCATCAAATTTTCTGCTCAGGTCTGGTCTTTCCTTTACAAATTCATGGAATTCTTCTATTTTATTAAATGACTATACTTTCCCCTGTAATAATATAGTCAGTTTTGCTGGGTAGTTCATTCTTTGTTGTAGACATAGTTCCCTTACTTTCCAGAATATCATATTTCATGCCTTTCAGTCCTTCAGTGTGGATGTAGCCAGATCCTGCATTATCCTCACTGATTCCATGGTATCTGAATGAACTCTTCTTGGCAGTTTGTAATATCTTTTCTTTGGTCTGATAGTTCTTGAATTTGGTTTTAACATTCCTGGGTGTTGTCAGTTGGGGATTAAGTACAGGATGTGATCTGTGGATTCTTTCAATTTCCACTTTTTCCTCTTATTCTAGAATATCAGGGAAGTTTTCTTGAATAATTTCCTGTAATATTGTGTCCAGGATTTTTCTTTTGTCATGGTCTTCTGGTAGAACAATGATTCTTAAAATGTCTCTCCTCGAATGATTTTCTAAATCCTCTGTTTTGGGAATGAGTTGCATCATATTTTCCTCAATTTTTCCATTCTTTTGGTTTTGTTTTATAGTGTCCTGCTGCCTTGTGAGGTCACTTAATTCTAGTTGTTTTATTCTGATTCTTAAAGACTGGATTTCATTCCTGGCTTTTTGGCCATCCTTCTCTTTCTGGTTTGATTTTCTATGGAGGTCATCTTTCATCTTCTTTATCTCATCTTTCATTTCCTTTGCTCATCTTTCATCTTCTTTGCCTCATTTTCAAGCTGGTTGATTTTGGCTTTCTAGACACTATTTTCTCATTTTAGTTCAAATGCTTCTGTTTCCAGATGACTTATCTTAGTTTTTAAGTTATTCTCCTAATTATCTTCAGCCTCTCTTAATTGTGTTTTGAATTGTATTTTGAGTTCTTCCAAAGCCTGTATCCAATTCGCTGGGATTTCTGATTTATCATTTGCTGATCCCTCCCCCTATGTTCTGTTTGTTGTATAGAAGCTGTCTATTGTAATTTCTTTCTTCTTTTTCTATTGTTTGCTCACATTCATCCCTTCTTTGCTCCCTGTATTTGTCTGTGCTCTTTTTCCTCTCATTTTTTGGTTTTGGGGGGCTTCTGTCAGTCTCTCCTCTTGGAGCTTTGACAGAGAATCTCTAGGTGCAGTCTCTGGGGGAGGAGTGTTGGGGTTTTAGCTTCCTCCTCTGGAGGTTTTATCTTCCTCTTCTGGAGGATTTTGATTGGATTAAAGTCGAGAAGTCAATGAGGGAGAGGTGGGCTTCCCTGATTTTGGAAGAGTTTTGATGGGACTAAGTTCAGCTAGGTTGGGCTGGGTGTGCCCAGAGGCCAAATCCTCTTGGAAGGCTGGTGCAAATATGGAGGATCTCCACAGCTCTGGCCAGGCTGCCAGCTCTATGCTCCCTCTCCAGCTCCTTCTCTGCCATCTGTGTTTGATGCTCTGAGCTTGGCACAGCCCTGCCTGCAAGGTACGTCCTACAGACCAGCACCTTTGCCTGCCCAAAGGTTCCTGCTGCCGCTGGAGTCTCAGCACTCTTGGTGGGTGGGGGGAGGGGTCCTGGGGCCTTCCTTCTGCCTTCCCCTTAAACCCAAGTGTTCTCAGATTCTGGCTTTTTTTTTGGGGGGGGGGGGCTTACATTTTGAATTGAGTCCAGCAGGAGTGTTCTTTGGCTCTGTCTTGTTTTTAGGTTTGATTTTCAGTTGCCTTGGAGCATTCAGTTTGTGATCAGTAAGGAAGGGTATTCAGAGGTCTGAACTTCTTCCCTTTCTAGGCCGCCATCTACCAGAAAAATCTATTTGACAAAATACAACACCATTTCCTATTAAAAACACTAGAGACTATAACAATAAATGACTCTTTCCTTAAAATGAAAAATAGTGTCTCCCTAAAACCATCATCAGGTATTATCTACAATGAGGATATCCTAGAATCTTTCCCAATCAGATCATGTAGTTTAGTCAAGTATAAGATAGAGATATAAAATATAAGATAAGCAAGTATATCATAACTTTTATACCATATCATACTGAATAGTAGTTATAGCAATAAGAAAAAGACATGAAAGGGATTAAAGTAGGCAATGAGAAAACTAAACTATTATTCTTTACAGATGATATGGTGGTGTACTTAGGGAATCCAAGAGAATAAAAAAAATCTAGTTCAAATAACTTAAGCGAAATTGTGGAACACAAAATAAACTGACATAAATCATTATTGCAGTACAGCAATAAGAGAAATAATATTTAAAACAACTCTGTACAGTATAAAATACCTGAGAGTTCACTTGCCAAGGCAATGAGGAACTATATGAACACAATTACAATACACTTTTCATGCAAATGTGTCATATCTAAAAAACATGGAAAAGCATTAATTGGTGATGGGAAATCTGAGCTAATATAATAAAAATGATAATTCTATCTTAATTAAGTTACATATCCAGTAACACACCAATCAAAATACCAAAAATAATTTTGTAGAACTAGAAAAAATAAGAAAATTAATCTGGAAGAGTAAAAGGTCAAGAATATCAAGGGAATTATTGAAAAAGTGTGAAGGAAGAAGGTACCCAAACAGATGCCAAACTATTCTATAAATCAGTAACCTTATGAATAAGAATTAGAATGGTAGATTAATGGAATAGTAGGGTTACACAATAAATAGTGGTAAATGATCATGGTGATCCAATGTTTGATAAATCCAAAGATCCCACCTTTTGGGACAAGAACTCAATATTTGACAAAACCTGTAGAAAAAAAAAACTGGAAAATAATTTGTCAGAAACTAGGTATAGATCAATATCTTGCTCCCTATACCAAGATAAGGACAAGATTGATATATAATTTAGATATAAAAGGCATTACCAGAAGCAAATTGCAGAAACATGGAATAGTTTACCCATCAGATTCATGGATGAGGGAGAGATTGATAACATGAGATTTAAAATGGATAATTTTCTTTATATTAAATTTAAAAACGTTTTGTACAAATAAAAGCAATTTAACCAATTTTATAAGGGAAGTAAGTAACTGGGGGAAATTTTTACAGAAAATCTCTTTGCCAAAGACCTCATTTACCCAATCTATTGAGAACACAGTTAAATGTATATAGTAACCAGTTAATCCATATTCAGCAAATGGTCAAAGGATAGGAACAGACAATTTTGAGATAAAGAAATGAAAGCTATTTAAACTCTATAAAAATGCATGCATACATTTTGTTCTTATCTTAGTGACCAGTATAAGATATTGGTCTAGATCTAGTTTCTATCAAAATATCGTCTACTTATAAAAAACTTTTTATGACAAGTAATTATTTCTTTTACCCAAAACCTGGATCTATGAATTTGTCAAATATAAAATTACTAAAATGTTTTGCTACTATTTATTGCATTCTTGTTATAATTATTGATCTTTCTATTTTTTATTTAGAACCAGATAGTTTTGATAATTACTGCTTTCTATTACAATTTACAATCTGGTATTTAGTTCTCCTTTAGTGCTTTTAAAATTAATCCTTTTGATATCTTGATAATTTATTCTTTCCAAATAATTTTGTTATTATTTTCTAGCTCAATAAAATAAATTTTGGTCATTTGGTTGGGATGGCATTGAATGAACAGAATAGGTAGGATTATCATTTTAATCCTCTTCCTCCTTTTTTTTCTTTCTCTTCCTTCTCTTTCTCTTCTTCCTCTTCTTCCTCCTCCTCATTTTTGTTGTTGTTGCTCTTGTCCTCCTCATCCTCCTCACCCTCCTCCTCCTCCTCCTCCTCCTCCTCCTCTTACTCTTCCTCCTTCTTCTTCTTCTTCTTCTTCTTTCTCTTCTTCTTCTTCTTCTTCTTCTTCTTCTTGCTCTTCTTCTCCTTTTCCTCCTCAAGATAGTTTTTATGCTTTTGTTTTCATTTTAAAATTCTGATTTTTCCCCTCATTATCCTCCCCCTACCTTAAAGTAGTGAATAGACTGATATACATAATACCCATACTTTCTTATAATATACATCCCCATATTTCTTATGTCATGATAGAAGAGCCCTATCACACATAAAATAGAAATCTCATGAAAGATATATAATAGAAGATACCATGTTTTCATCTACACTCAGATTCCAATAGTTCCTTCTTTAGCTATGAATAGCATTTTCTTTATGAGTCTCTTGTGATTTTCTTGAAGAACTACCTTGCTGATATGGTTGTCTTTCATAAGTGATCACTGCATAATATTTCTATTACTACATATGTTGTTCTCCTGTTTCTGCTCACTTCACTTGTCATCAATTCATATAAGTTTATAAAAGTTTTTTTCTAAATTCATTCTGTTCATCATTCCTTATGGCTCAATAATATTCCATTACAACCATATACCAGGCATTGGTTATCCAATCTTGAAATGATGGAGAATAACTTTGCCACTACAAAAAGAGATTCTAAAGTTAGTTTGTACAGGTGGGTCCTATTCCCTTATTTCTGATCTCTTTGGGATACAGATTGAGTAGAGTTATTGCTAGGTCAAATTCATAGTATTGTGGTCCTTTGAGCCTGAGTCCATATTGCTGTCTAGAATAGTTTTATCTGTTCACAATTACACCAACAGTGCATTACTGTCCCAATTTTGTGACATACCCTCCAACATTTACCGTTTTCCTTTTTGGTTATATTAGTCAATCTGGTAGGTATGAGGTGGTATCTTAGAATTGTCTTAATTTGAATTTTCCTAGTCAATAATGATTTGGAGCATTTTTTATATGACTCTGAATAGTTTTAGTTTCTTCCTCTAAGAATTTCCTATTCATATTCTCCAAACATTTCTCAGTTGGAGAATATTTTGTATTATCATAAATTTGACACAGTCTGTCAGATATTTGAGAAATGAGAACTTTTCCATAGATACCAGCTATAAAATACTTTTCCCAAATTTATTGCTTAATTTGTAATTGTGATTACATTGATTTTTTGCATAATACATTTATTTTTATTTAATGTTCAAAATGATCCATTTACTTTTTATAGGTCTTTATGTTTTATTTGGTCATAAATTCTTCCCTTAAAGATAAGTCTGACAGGTAAACTTTTCCATGCTCCTCCAATTTGTTTATGGTATCATTTGTGAATTATAGATAAAGTATATTCACCCCTTTCATCTTGGAGTATCTTTGTAGTGGGGATAGATGAATTCTTTCAATTTATATTTTACCACTGGTTTAGAATTTTGAGGCAATTTTCATTGATAATTTTTTAGTTATTATTTTTAAGAGTCTAAGTATTTTTATATTATATTTCCTTGATCTCTTTTACATACAAGTCACTTGTATTTGTGTTAAGAGGTTTCATATTCTCTTCTGTTATTTCATTCTTTTGATTTTGCTTTACTATTTATTATTGTCTTAGAAAATTGTTAACTTCCCCTTGTCCAAAATGAGGTATGAATGAGTTATTTTCTTCCATAGTTTTGAATCTCTTTTTTCTATTTGGGTGATATTACTCTGGTTTTACTATCTATTTCCTCATTAAACTCTTTTACTTTCTCCTTTAAAAAATATGGATGCTATACTATTTGGTGCATATATATTTAGTATTGATATTACTTCATTGTTTATACTACCTTTTAGCAAGATGTAATTTCCTTCCCAGTCTCTTTTAATGAAATCTAATTTTGCTTTATCTTTATTTGAGATCATGATAGCAATTCTTGCAACATAGTTCAGGTTGCACAAGGATCCAAGAAAACCATACCCCCACCCCTGCCATGAGACAGCCTTTTCTTTCTGCCCTCTTAAAATGTCTTGAGTTTTAATTTTTTTTTCATCTGAAGATCTTTTGGGTTCTGTCAAATTGGAATCAATACTATGCATTGGTTCTAAGGCAGAAGAGTGGCATGGACTGAGCAATAGGGATTAAATGACTTGCCCAGGGTCACATAGCTAGTAAGTACCTGAAGCCAGATTTCTAGATTTGAATCCAGATCATCCTGTCTCTAGGCTTGACTCTCAATCCACTAAACAACTTAATTTTTCCTTGAAGTGTTCTTTTAATGTTATTTGGAGGCAAATTTGGGAGAATAGAGATGAGTTCCTATCCTTATTTTGCCATCTTATCTCCACCTTATTGTGTATATTTATTCTGAAAATTCATAGTTCTTCATATGGTTTAGTCTCACAGATGAAAAAAGCTTATGGCAGGAGGTCAAAATTTTTTGCTAGTTTTTTTTTTTTACTTTCTTAATGGGCACTCTAGCTAAGTGAATATGCTTACTTTTTTTTCTTTTGAAAGAATTGAGATATCTACACTCCAAAAGGAATTATAGTTCTTTTATGCTCTAATAATTTTGCTTACCCCCTGTGCTAGTGATTAGAAACGGCCTGTGATAAAAGGAAAATGAATCCCATTTTGGGCTGAGGAGGAGGATATATATATATATTTTTGTTTGTTTGTTTGTTTTGTTGTTGTTGTTGTTATTGTTGAAGAATGAACTTGGACTATAAATAGGACTGGATAGATTACATGGTAATTTCTAGAAAGCCAAGAATCAGGACCTGAGAATAGGATTTGAAGGAAGAACAACTTTTAAGGACTTGGCATATTTACTGTGCCCATATCTTGTAGTGGAAAGAATATTAATTTTTTGTGAAAGGAAGGTCTGAGTTCAATCTACATTTGACATTTAGTAGTAGCATGACTGTAGATAAGACATTTCCTAATTCAGTCTCATTTCTTTATTTAAATAATGAGAAAGTTGATTTCAAAGAGGTGTAATATCTTTTCCATTTCTAAACTTATCATTTTTCATTATGAAGGAATATGCTCCTTCCTTTTACTTGTCATATAAAATCCCAAATTCCTTCTAGTGTTAGCTCAAATGCTGTCGCCTATAGAATCTTGTCCCTTGGAAATTGTTTTGCATTTCTGAACTAAAAGGTTTTTTTTTTGTCTTTTAACATGTCATTTATTAATGAGAATTGATGGCATTTTGAACACATTTTTCAAATTCCAATTCTAATGCTATCATCTATCAATCAATCTATCTATCTATCTATCTATCTATCTATCTATCTATCTGTCTGTCTGTCTGTCTATCTACATAACTAGCTATTTATGCCTATCTATATAACTTTTATTAATTCTCTTAGTATTTCATGTCTTGGTAGTTTATGAAATAAAGGATTTGGAATAGGTGGTTCCTGTGTATCCTCCTAGTCCTATATTTGTAAATGTCAACTTCCTGGAAGTAGGTACAATTTCATATTTGTTTTTATAACACCTAAGAATCTGACACATTTTAAACAGATAGGAAATGATTACTGAATGGATAGCTAGATTAAATAAATGAAAGAATAGATGGATAGAAAAAAAGAATGAACTGATGGATGGATAAGTGGATGAAGAAAGCCAAAATAAATTAAATTCTTGGACTTCTCTATTTGTATGGATCTGTCTGATTCTGAAAGATTTGATAATTTTATTGTGATTTCTTCTAGGTATTTATATGACAGAAGTAGCTGGCCACTGACTCTCCTTGGAAATCAGTTGCCCCATCAAACTCATGGGCATGGATATGTAATAAGCATTTGGGAATTTACTTGCATCCTGGGATTTGTAGTGCAGAGAAATAAACATTTCTTTAACCCTGAGAATTATTTATGTTATCTTGGTCTTAAAGATAAAAGGCAAAGTTGAGGGTTTAAAGAAGAATATACAGCATGCAAGACAGCAGACTGAGAGGAAGAAACAGAGGGACTTCAAGATATAAGAAGCAGCAGCAGTGGGGGATGTAACAAGCTCAGCTGGAAAGTTTTGGCAGAACAGGACTAGCAGCAGGTTAAAAGACTGAGAGAAAGGGGGGATGATCTGTCACCTACGAAAGGGAGCTAAAGGAGTGTTTTTGGTTCCCTATAGCCACCTCTTAAAAGAAGACAAACTAAAGCTACATGTTCTACTGACTTCTTCCAGGACTGAGAAAAGTTGGAAAAGGTCTTTTCCCCCCACAACTTAACCCTTGCTAGTCCTGTCCAGGAACAGCTCACGTAATATGTTCTCTTTACTGATTTTTTGCACGTTTTTAGTGTACCCTATTTTACCTCAATGATATAGAATCTATTTGTTTGTGGAAAATATGTAAAAACCAAATTGCCAGAAATAAAGGTATCTGGATGATGGGGATTTTCTGGATGACTACATTATTATGATTATAATAACGTCTTAGCTGATATTATTGACATACATAGCAAAAAAGGGACCTCATGAACCTGAGATCCACTCTGCTGCCCCTAAACTAGAAGGGAAGAAATTCCTATAGTAGGCAAAGCTTCTGATTCTCTGGAGAGGAGATAGAGAAGGAAGAGAAGGCAACGACTATAGACAAGATCACAGCTTGAACTGCCAAACTACAGAGATATTAGAAAAGACCTGGGAAAATTCAGTTGGACATTATTTCAAAAGAAAAAAAAGTAGAAAGATTATGATATCCCCTGGCCAAATTCATTATTCACATAGAAATCCTTGGATGTTGTATATATTATTCCTAGACTGATGACTACATTGTCACATACAAGTAGAGAGGCAAAAAAGTGTTGTATCTTTCATAAGTGGTGTGTGTGTGTGTGTGTGTGTGTGTGTGTGTGTGTGTGTGTGTGTGTGTGATGAATCTTGTCAGGTAGTACTATGAACATGACAAAAGAAAAAGTAATTGAAGTATCTTTGACCATGGCTGTGGCCATGATATGTAAAAAGGTTGTTGGTCCACTACAAGTATCTGTGGTACCCCTATATGTTACAGAAACTTAACATTTAAAAATCTTGGGCTGAAAGAAAAACTATCAAGGTCTATTCTGATGGACCAATATAAAAGCACATATTATGTTCTCTCATTCTATTGCCCTGCTTCCTCAGGCAATATAGCTATCTCTAGAGAAGATTTCATTTTCTAATGTATTGTTAAATTTATGGTTGGAACTGAATATTTAATTTGTTGCCAGGGATTTAATTTCTAAATCCCAAAAATGAATGATTAAAGTAAAATGGAATTTATGGGAGTTTATTTTTACAATAGAGGAAAGATATTAAGGAAGAGAGAAAAGGGAAGATAGAGGGAGAGAGAGAGCTCCAGCTTCCTCTGAGCCAGGTAGAAATTCTAAGGCCCCAGCCAGGGGAAAGGAGTCTCATAGATGATGGGCCTTTCCTGGAGGCTCCAGAAAGAGCAAGGATGGAAGTCAGCCTTTATCTCACCAAGTTTTCAGTTCAATCAGAAGATTCTTTTAGCAGCCTCAACTCCAGCAGGCTCCACTTCAGGTGTGTCTCTTTCAAACTCCAAGTGTCTTCACTCCAAGTGACTCAAGTCCAAGTGTCTCTCTGCATTCCAAGTGACTCTCTTCAAGTCTAGAGTCTAAGTGTCTCACTCTCTGTGTCTCTTTTCCACTTTTAAAGACCTTTTTCTCTTGTGTCATTTCCCCTAAATTTTACATCTACCAATCACAGCTGACACTTCCCTCCAGGACTTCCCACTCTTTCACATGTGGGTCACAGACCTCCCACACAATGTATGAAATGGGTGTTCACACCTTTTTGTGGTTAAAATCCAAAATGCTTAGATCTCCATTCTCTACTTTAAGTACTGTGTTTACACTTTGGGGATTAAAATCTAAAAATAGACAAGGGATTACAATTTAATCTTCATAATCAAGAAAGACTAAGTACCTTCATTGTTACAATCATGGGAGAGCCAAATCCAATCTTCACACTATGAAAATGAATGGAAAGAAATTTACTAGTATCCTATTTAAGATTTTTGCATCTATATTCATTAGGGAGATTGGCCTATAGTTTTCTTTCTCTGTTTTTGACCTGCCTGGTTTTGGAATCAGTACCATGTTTGTGTCATAAAAGGAGTTTGGTAGAACTCCCTCTTTGCTTATTATGTCAAATAGTTTGTATAGTATTGGGATTAACTGTTCTCTGAATGTTTGATAGAATTCACAGGTGAATCCATCAGGCCCCGGGGATTTTTTCTTAGGAAGTTCTTTGATGGCTTGATGGATTTCAATTTCTGATATGGGATTATTTAAGAATTCTATTTCCTCTTCTGTTAGTCTAGGCAGTTTGTATTTTTGTATATATTCATCCATTTCTCCTAAATTGGTGTATTTATTGCCATATAATTGGGCAAAGTAATTTCTAATGATTGCCTTAATTTCCTCCTCATTGGAGGTGCTGTCCCCCTTTTCATCTTTAATGCTGTGAATTTGCTTTTCTTCCTTCCTTTTTTTAATTAGATTGACCAGTACTTTGTCTATTTTGTTTGTTTTTTCAAAGTACCAGCTTCTTGTCTTATTTATTAAATCAATAGTTCTATCACTTTCGATTTTATTAATTTCTCCCTTAATTCTTAGGATTTCAAATTTGGTTTTCTGCTGGGGGGTTTTAATTTGATCGCTTTCGAGTTTTTTCAATTGCATTTCCAATTGATTGATCTCTGCTCTCCCTTGTTTGTTAATATAAGCTTTCAGGGATATGAATTTGCCTCTGATTACCACTTTGGCTGCATCCCAAATGGTTTGAAAGGATGTTTCGCCATTGTCATTTTCCTTGATGAAATTATTAATTGTTTCTATGATTTCTTCTTTAACTAAACGGTTTTGGAGTATCATATTGTTTAATTTCCAATTGGTTTTAGATTTGATTTTCCATGTACCATTACTAATCATTATTTTTAATGCCTTGTGATCTGAGAAGGCTGCATTCATTATTTCTGCTTTTCTGCATTTGTGTGCTATGTTTCTGTGACCTAATGTATGGTCAATTTTTGTGAATGTGCCATGTGGTGCTGAGAAGAAGGTGTATTCCTTTTTATCCCTATTTATTTTTCTCCATATGTCTATTAATTCTAATTTTTCTAAGATTTCATTCACTTCTTTTACCTCTTTCTTATTTATTTTTTGATTTGATTTATCTAAATTTGATAATGGTTGGTTTAAGTCTCCCACTAGTATGGTTTTATTGTCTATTTCTTCCTTCAATTCTCCTAGTTTCTCCATTAGAAATTTGGGTGCTATATTATTTGGTGCATACATGTTGATTAATGATATTTCCTCATTGTCTAGAGTCCCTTTTAACAAAATATAATTACCTTCCCTATCCCTTTTGATCAGGTCTATTTTTGCATTGGCTTTATCAGATATCATGATTACCACTCCTGCCTTCTTTCTATCAGTTGAGGCCCAGAAGGTCTTACTCCATCCTTTAATTCTGACCTTGTGGGTGTCAACCCGCCTCATGTGTGTTTCTTGAAGACAACATATGGTAGGGTTTTGGATTCTAATCTATTCTGCTATTCGTCTACGTTTTATGGGTGAGTTCATTGCATTCACGTTCAAAGTTATGATTGTCATTTGTGGACTCCCTGGCATTTTGATTGCCTTCCCTAATTCTAACCTTTTCTTCTTCGGCTCTACCTTTTAGTCCAGTGATTTACTTTGAATCAGTGCCCCTTGTCCCCTCCCTTGATGTTTCCCTTTTTAGTCCCTCCCTTTTTCTTCCCTCCCCCTCCCCCCTCTCTTTCCCTCCCTTTTTGTTCTCCCTCTCCCCCTCCCCCCCTTGGTTTTCCCTTCTCCTTACCCTTGTTGGGTAAGATAGAATTCAAGATCCCAATGGATCTGGATGTTTTTCCCTCTCAGAGTTGATTTCCCTGAGATTAAGGTTTAAGTAAAAAATCCTCTCTTCCTCTCCTTCTTATAGGAGTTTTCTTCCCCTCCCTTTCCCATGTGAATCTTTGTGTGAGAAAGATTATTCTATTTGGTCTTTCTTTACCCCCTATTTATACATTACATTTTCCCCACATGTTAGTATATATAGATTGATAGAGATGTAGTCCTTATAGAAGAGAGTTTGAGTAAAAGAAGAAGATAACATTTTTCCCCTTTCCTTAATATTTACCTTTTCAGGTATTCCTTGCTCTTTGATTTTCGGTATCAAACTTTCCACAGAGCTCTGGTCTTTTCTTTGCAAAAAGTTGGAAGTCTTCTATTTTGTTGAATGCCCATACTTTCCCTTGGAAGTATATAGTCAGTTTTGCTGGGTAGCTGATTCTTGGTTGGAGACCCAGCTCTCTTGCCTTTCTGAAGATCATGTTCCATGCCTTACGATCATTCAGAGTAGAACTTGCAAGGTCTTGTGTGACCCTGATTGGTATTCCTTTATATCTAAATTGTCTTTTTCTGGCTTCCTGTAGGATTTTTTCTTTTGTTTGATAGCTTTGGAATTTGGCAATTACATTCCTGGGAGTTGTCTTTTGGGGGTTTAGTGTAGAAGGTGTTCTGTGAGCTCTGTCAGTGGCTATATTGCCCCCTTGTTCTAAAATCTCTGGGCAATTTTCTTTGATTATATCTTGTATCACCATGTCCAGTTTGGTGTTTATTTCTGGCTTTTCTGGGAGTCCAATTATTCTTAAATTTTCTCTTCTCCCTCTATTTTCCAGATCTATCACCTTGTCGGTGAGATATTTTATGTTCTCTTCTAATTTCTTGGTGTTTTGGCTTTGCTTTATTAGTTCTTGCTTTAAAGCCTGGTTTTCTTTTACAGTTTGGTCAAACTGGTTTTGTAGATGCATGAATTTCTTTTGCATTATTTCCCACTTTTCCTCCCAGAGGGCTTCCATCTTTTTGGTCATTTCTGATTCAAATTCTTCATGGGTTTGTGGAGAGTTTCTATTTCCTTTGGAAGATTTTGGAGAATTTTCTTGTATATCTTCTTCTATCTGCTCTGTATTTTGTATTTTGGCTCCATAGAATGTGTCCAAAGTTGCCCCTTTCTTCTTATTTTTCTTGGTATTTTGGGGCTTCTGTGCTTCTGTGGAGTTTGTCATCTCTGAATGTGGAGGATTAGCTTTTCTTATATCTGTCTGGTGATCAGAGGCTTTAGTCCTGGGCAGATGTTGGTTCTATGAGCTTTCCCTAGGTTAAACTGAATATGCCTCACTGGAATTGGAATGGAAGGGTCAGGACCACGAGGCCACACTCTCCCCCCGGCTCGCTTTCCGGAAGTTGCCTTCAGAATCGCTGGCCGTGAGGCTGTTTCGTCGGCCTGCGGGGGGATGGGCTGCAGCTTCCCCAAGCTCCGAGGGCAAGGACTTTCACTGAGACTTGGATAGCAGGATCCAGCCGGTGAGGCTGTCTTGCCCGCCCTGAGGGTTGCTGTTGTTTCGACCAGCTCTCTGCAGCAGAAGCCCCAGGCAGTAACTTTCACCGGGACTCGGGTAGAAGGCCCTGAGGGTTGTTGTTCCGAGGACCCTGCTCTCTGAGCCCAGCTGGGCTGCGGCTTCTGGGAGCCTTGGATTCTGCGCTCCTACCCCTGAGGTCCAAGTGATCTCGGGTTCTGGCTTTTGAGGGGAGCCGTACCTTTTGAACCGGGTCCAGGTCCAGGAGGAGGGTTCCCAGGGTCTGTGCTGTTGATCGTTTTGAATTTCGGCGCCTTAGGAGCTTATAGTTTGAGATCGGTCGGGAAGGGTTTTCCGGAGATCTGAACTTTAGCTTTCTCTAAGCCGCCATCTTAACCGGAAGTTAAGAAAGAAGAAATTTAATGGCCAAGAAACTTCCCCTTTTAACCTGACAGGTTACTTACTTCTGTTTACTGGGAGCAATAAGTCTCTAAAGAAAACTAAATTTTAATTCAGTGTTGCTTTGAATGAAAAAAAAAAAAAACTTAAAGTAATCCCATTCTATTTTATTATTTGAAATCATAATATTTATTATTATGAGATGTGCATAGAGAATAAGGCTCTAAGAACTGAGTTCCATTTGTTGTACCCACCATATGACTATGGACAAGTAACCAAATCCCTCAACATCCAAGAAAACACAAAATGTCCACTTACATTGGAAGAGGAATTTTCCTCATTGGAAGGTCCTTGAAATTATGGAACAGAACCCACCCCAAATTATTTACTTCAAAGCTATAGTTATATATACTTTAATCTGTTTTTAGCAAAGAAAATAATATTTCAAGAAAATAAAAACAAAAACATTGTAGGTAGGAATGACCTTGGCACTGTGCTATAGGAGACAGAGTAACAGATCTGGGGTCAGACATAATGATCTCAAATCTTATCTCTGATATTTAGTCAGGCAATAGGTATTTAGTATACATATACTTTATGTCAGTAACTGTTCTAAGGATTGAGGTATGAAGAAAGTAAAAGATATCCCCCTTGATACAAAAATACACATATAGGACAAATGGGAGTTAACCAATAGAGGAAAAACTTTAGCACTGGGGATACTGGGAAAGACTTCTCATAGAAGGTGTTTTGTTTTGTTTTTTTAAGATCTCAAAAGCTCAAGATGAAGAGAGAGCATAGTCCAGGTATGGGACATACTCAATAAAAAATTGGATTTGGGAGGTGGAGGGTCTTGTGTGAGGAAGATCAAAGAGGCCAATTTCATGGGAATTCATATGTGAAGTGGAATAAAATGTAGGAATATTGGAAAGGTAAGAGAGAACCAGGTTGTAATGCTTTTCAATATCAAAGAAGTTTTAAATTTGAGCATTAAGGTGACAGGAAATTACTGGAATTTAGGAAAGTGTAATGGTTGGATCTATACATTAGGAAGCTTAATTTGATAGCCGAGTGGATGGTGGAGTAGAGAGAGTTTTTAGAAAGGGAGAATAATCAGCAAACTATTGCAATAGTCCAGGTGTGAGATGTTGAGTTCCTGGTCACAGGGTGTTGTCAGTGTCAGAGGAGAGGAGGTATATACAGAAAACATTACAAAGGCAAAATTGATAGAACTTGCCAACATATTAGCTATGGGATAATTCATTTATGGCTTGTAAATCTTGAGATTAAAGGCAAGTTAGGAAGATAATCTTAATTTGAATAATGGTTTAATGGCACATAATGGTATATAATCTTCTAATTTTAATAACCTAATGGTACATAAAATTCTCATATCATACCATATTGAAAAGAGTGTTACTTTCAATTTATTTATAGGGTTTTAATTTCATTTTCAAAGATGATTAAAAATCTTCTGATATTTAGCGAACTTTCCTATTTCTTTCTCCTTCCCCCCTGCATGATGGTTGTGCTATTCCTAGAGTTGTAGTCAGATAATGGGGGAGTGAAAAAAAAAAGATGAACGACAAGGCCGGGGATCATTTTTGTTCACATCTTAAAGGAAACTCCTTAATTTAAATATCCTGAGATTTGAAAGTAATATACAGCTGTAGAATTTTAATTCTACCTATGAATACAAAGGAACATTCTTAGAAAGAATAATTTATGAGTGAAACACTAAGGAATATATCCCATAATTTATTTTATATCATGATCTTCATTCAAACCACTGCAAAACCCTCTTCAGAGGGAATGCATCAATTATGAGCCAGAAAAAAAGACTGCTTGACTAGAATATATCTTCCATACTTACATATGTGCTCTATGCATATGTCCTTGTAATAGATGCTTTGTTGCCTCAAATCATTACAAGCTGTGAACCATGAAGAGAAACCAACGATAAATAAAATACTCAGTTTCTTTTTAATAAAATGTCCTCTGTCAGAGCTGAAGAAAAGCTTCATAATAACAATGAGAAAATACCTGCTCTAGCAACACCCTGAAATTTAAATGCTCACTTTCTCAACTTAATCCAGAGATGATTCTCAAACTACCCAACTGTGTTCTGGGACCAGAAAATATCCATTATGGCCACATAAGCAAAGTCAAGTGAAGTTTCTGGAGGCAGAGTTCTATGGTTTACATTATTTTTACTGGTGGTGTTTGATTTTGTATGAATTAGAAATTAGGCCAGCATCGTGCACTGAAAAGAGAGCCAGACTTGCCACCTAAAAATCTGGCTTCAACTTCTAACCCTGCCACCTGGTACCTGAATGATTTGGGGCAAGTTACTTTAGCTGCTTAGGTCTCATTTTTCACTGCTGTAAAATGATGGGTTGAACTAGATTTCCTCTGAATTTGATTCTAATTCTCAAGCCCAGATTCCAAGAGCCAACCTTGAATTTGGTGCAGTGTCTAGAGTTAAGAGGGACTGAAAACCATAGGAATAAAAGAATAGAAAACCATAGAAGTAGTAAAAAGTATAGAACTTGTGAGGCCATCTGAAGTCATAATATCAGAGGTCATAATGTCATCTAAACCTGAAAAAAGTTCAATCTATGTCTCCAACATGTAGTGGTAGTCTCTCGGTGACTGATAATGACAATTGTCTTTGTGCAGTTTCATCTACGGTGTACCCTCATGTGGCTTTGGAGTCCAAAGACTGAGGCGCACAGTTTGTGGCACACGGGGCCTGGGACGCCAGTTGTTACAGGAGGTGCGGTTGTGGCCTGGTGTCGGCGTTCACGCACAGCGGCAAGACGTCGACGTCGCTCATCTTCAAAGGTGGTGGCAGCATAGTTAATGTGGGTTCGCCAGCTGCTTCTGTCAGAGGCAGCGAGTTCTAGTTGCTTTGGTGTCATGCCAGCCCACTTCAAGTTGGACTTTAGCTGATCCTTGAATCTTTTCTTTGGTCGGCCTTGTTTCCTGAGTCCAGCTGACAGTTCACCCTAGAATACCTGTCTTGGTATTCGCGGTGGGTCCATGCGAATGACGTGTCCAGACCATCGTAGCTGGGCTTTGAGGACCAGGACTTCGATGCTGGTGGAGTTGGCTCTGTCGAGGACTTCCTGGTTGGTGATTCGGTCCTGCCATCGGATCCTCATGATTG
Source organism: Monodelphis domestica (assembly GCF_027887165.1). Classification (NCBI taxonomy): domain Eukaryota; kingdom Metazoa; phylum Chordata; class Mammalia; order Didelphimorphia; family Didelphidae; genus Monodelphis; species Monodelphis domestica. The sequence goes on along the minus strand of NC_077233.1, from coordinate 42,198,658 downwards.
ACCGGAGGGAGCGTTGGTGGAATTGCTCCAGCTGTTTCATGTGCCTCTGGTACAGTGTCCATGTCTCACACCGTACAGGAGCGAGCTGAGGACCATTGCGTTGTACACTTGGAGCTTCGTCGCAGTGCTTACACCGCTGTGTTGGAGGACTTTGGAGCGCAGCCGCCCGAGTGCCTGGCTGGCCTTTTGGATCCTGGCATTGATCTCGTGGTCTAGGGACCCATCGTTGGCGGTGGTGCTGCCCAGGTACTTGAAAGTGTTGACATTAGAAAGCTGCATGCCGTCGATTGTAATGCACGGCTGGTTTGTTGGCCTCCCTGGTGCAGGTTGGAACAGCACCTCTGTTTTGCTGAGGCTGATAGTCAGGCCAAACAGTTTTGGTGCGGTGGAGAACCTGTCCACAATGGTTTGGAGATGATTTTCTTGGTGGGCCATGAGAGCACAGTCATCTGCGAAGAGAGCTTCCAGGATGAGTCTCTCTGTTGTCTTTGTTTTTGCAGTCAGGCGGCGAAGGTCAAATAGTGAGCCATCCAGTCGGTATTTGATGTAGACGCCCAGATTTAGATCCATCACAGCATGTCGTAATACTTGGGTGTAAAATAGGTTGAATAGTACCAGAGTGAGGACATAGCCTTGTTTCATGCCATTGGAGATATTGAAGCGATCAGAAGTCTCTCCACCAGATAGGACTTCCCCTGTCATATCAACATGAAAGAGTTGGATCAGTTTGACGAATTTTGCTGGGCAACCGAGCTTGCTGGGGATCACCCACAATGCGTCCCTGTTTACTGTATCGAATGTCTTTGGCAGGTCTATGAAGACAATGTGGAGACTCAGGTTCTGCTCAAGGCATTTTTCCTGCATTTGCCTCACCGTGAAGACCATGTTGATGGTGCTGTGATCTGGTCAGAAGCCACATTGTGCTTCAGGAAGGTTCTGCTCTGAAACAGATGACAGGAGTCTGTTGAGTATAACACGGGCGAGGATCTTTCCAGCAGTGGAGAGTAGTGAGATGCCTCTGTAGTTGTCACAGGCTGCTCGTGAGCCTTTGTTCTTGTATAGGGCTATGATGAAGGCATCTCTGAGTTCTGGGGGCATGTCTTCCTCTTCCCATATGCTGGTCAGCACTATGTGGAATGCCTGGAGCGCCTTTCCATTTAAGGCCTTGTACACCTCGGTTGGGATCCCGTCTTTACCGGGTGCCTTGCCTGCACTCATTTGTTTAATGGCTTTTTGGACTTCCTCTATTGAAGGAGGGACTTCAAGTTGTTCAATGGAGCGGTTTTGGGGGATCTGGTCAAGGGTGCTTTGGTCGACTGAAGAGGGTCGGTTGAGAAGTTGACTGAAGTGTTCTTTCCACCTGTTGCTGATGCCTTTTTTATCTTTTATGAGAGTGTCACCGTCAGAGGATAACAAGGGAGTGGTGGTGGGTTTTAATGGCCCATAGACAGTCTTGAGGCCACTAAAAAATTGTTTGTAGTTTTTTGTTTCAGCAAACCACTGGATTTCTTCTGCCTTTTTTTCCCACCATAGGTCTTGCATCTTCCTGATCTGACGCTGTGCCGTGGCTTGGAGAGACTTGAATCTGTCCTTTTTAGGAGCAGAGTTTGGGTTATTTTTCCACTCCATAAAGGCTTTGTTCTTCTTGCTCAATAGGTCTTCAATAGCAGTGTTGTTCTCGTCGAATGAGTCCTGGTGGTTGCTTTGTTTGGGGCCTAGGACTGCCTTTGATGTTTCCTTCACTGAGTCTCTGAACTGGTTCCATTTCTCAGTTGAGCTTCCAGTGAGTGGTCCCTTGGCAGACAGCTTGTCGTCCAGGCAGGACTGGAATGTTTGCAAATAAGATGGTTCTCTAAGATGACTCACGTTGTAAAATGCGCGAACTGTCTGGGCGCGTTTTGGATGGTGAGGCGCAATGCACATTTGAAGAGTCATTCTAACCAATCTGTCCAGCATTCAGTTCCTCTCATGGCTCTGGTGATCTGTACATCCTGGATGTCTCGCCGGCTTACAATGATGTAGTCAATGAGATGCCACGGTTTTGATCTTGGGTGCATCTAACATGTAGTTAACTAGATTAAAACATCTAGTTAACAGAATGTGTCTACCATTTTGGATATCTGTTAGGAAGTTTTCCATCTTAAACAAAAACCTGTCTACAAATATTGTGATTTCTTTCAATTACTGAATTTTGGACATGAGCAGATATAAAAAGTCTTATCCCTCTTCAATATGACAGTCAAGAAAAAGTTGGAAGGCTAATATATCTTTTCCAGATGTAACAACCTGCTCATATATTTTGATTAGTATTAACATGATGTTTTGGTTGGGTCTCATCAGTTCCCTGATCATTTTTTTTTCATGAATAGGGTCCCACAGGTTAACATTATCTTTTTTAATTGACACTTATAATTGAAACCATTATCCCCAAGTGATCTGATGCATTCATTAACATCTTTATTATTTTTGGAAAAATTTTAATAAATCACACTCAGATTATATGCCGTTTTTTTGGTTCTGTGTCACATTATTGATTTATGTTGAGTTTTCGATTCACAAAAACCACAACTTTTTTTACATGAATTATTTTCTAGATACATATCTCTTGTCATGTCCCCAGGTCACTGATTATTTTTTATTTCATGTGAACTTTAATCAATATAAGATTGTTTGATTCATTCCACAATTCTCATCTATTATTTTTGTCTGACTATTCTACCAACTATTTAAATTATTTTCCATTTTCTATATCATTTATTCTTTTTCTTTCTTTTAGAAAGGTATTTGTATTAGATTGTTGCCTTGTGTTCCTTAAATGACAAGTTTTTCTTTAAAACAAAGAAAAAGAATGAAGGAAAATCAGATAACAGTACATGTGTCTAGAAGGATAAGGCAGAATTCAGCACCTCTAAGTCAACAATACCTATATCATGAAAAGGAAATCAGATTTTCATCCTAGGTTTTCAGATGAAAGATTAGTCATGAAACTTAGCAAGTTTGGCTTGCTTTGTTTGTATATTTAATATCATAGTTTTGTTGCATTGTTTGTATGTTTAATATCATAATCATCAAAGTTGTGTTGTTTGTATGTTTAATGTCAATCATTAAAGTCATGTTCTTTGGCTTTCTTTACTTGGGATCTCTGTAAGATGCTCCATGTTCCTCAGAATTCCTTTTATTTGCCATTTTTATGGTGTACTTATATTCCCTTATATTTGAATATGTACCAACCGATATACATTTGGGTGTGCCTATGCATATTACAATGTATATAAATATACACATATATGTCGATATGTATATGCTTATATAAATAACATATGTGATTATATGAAATTACATATATATATAAATTCATACAATACATAGGACAGAGTTATTAAACTATGCAATTATATTTATATATAGTTTGAATTTATTTATGTTTGTACCCATTTATGTAAATGTATCAATTGCCTTAATATCTTAATTTACCCATACATACATATGTAGACACATAAGTTCATACATACACAAATCTGTATTTCATGGCCAGCCTATCATTGGGCATTTACTTTCTATTTTGGAGTCAATATAAAGGGTGTAGCTTGGAATATATTTTAATATGTCTTGAAAACCTGATCACCGTGCCATCCACATTTTCCACTAAGTCATTTATTAAAATATTAAAGAGAACAAGGACAATGACAGGTCACTACAGAATTCTGCTGCTTGATCACTCTTTTCCTGGTTAACATTGATTCATTTTGCTCTATTCTTTGGATATCTTCAATCAACCATTTCTAAATCTATAACTCAATCCTTATCCTCCCATTGTTCTCACAAAAATATCAAGAAAACCTTTGTCAGAGTCTTATAAAATTGTATTTTCTTTTTGAGAATTATCCTGGTCAAATTGTCAAGTCAAATAATAGAACTCATAGAATAATAAAATGAAGCTACTTTGCATAATGCCTTATTAATCAATAAGTAGTGACTTTTAGTGGTGACTACTTCCCTTCCTAAGTAGTATTGAGAACCCATACTTTTAAAAATACAGAGGTAGTAGTAGTAGGAATAGTAGTAGGAGTAGGAGTAGGAGTTGGAGGAGTAGGAGTAGGATTAGTAGTAATACGAGGAGGAGGAGGAGGAGGATTAATGATAATAATGGCTAACATTTATATCCAGGCAAGGTGGTGAGTGATTTTTATAATATTGTCCCATTTGTTCTTCAAAACAACCCTAGGAGATTGGTGCTATTACCCTCATTTTCACCCTTCTCCCACTTGCTCCAGACCACTTGTTCCTGACCCTCTTCCTTACTCCAAGCATTGATCTATGGATCAGTTTACAAGAACTAGAATTCACCCTATTCTCACCTGACTCCCTCTATCATCAACATTGTCCTAGCCTTGTGTCCTATTCAGACACAAAGATCCAAGGCACAGTTTTGATTTGGGGTGAGTGGAGAGGCATCTCTGTCCCTTCAGACACCCTCCACACACACACACACACACACACAGGAGGCCACAGATGCCTCCTCGCTTCCATATTCACCCTTCTTGCCTGGGTGTGGGAAAAGAAGTGGTGGCTCTATCCTTAGAATGTAGCCCCCAGCACTACTCACTATACTCCTGATGTGGTCCAGACCTGCCTATTGATGTGCAAAGGTGTCCCCAGCTGGCTGCTTCCTGCTCACTACTGTAGACACATCTCTTATCCTTAGGCTCAGAAAACAGTTGGATATTTTTTGTTTTGCTTTGTTTTGAATTTCTTCCCTTTATTTTGCTCAAAAACCTTTTTCAGTACAGAGGGAATGCAAGTACTACTCCCTTTCCCATCTGAAAAGGAATAAAGCTCTGCTCCAACTCTCAAAAAAGAGAAGTTGTGGACAACGAGGCAGGCAAAGGTCAAGCGATTTGTCCCAGATCATATAGCCATTACATTTCTGATAGAGCATTAGTACTCAGGTCTTCCTGACCCCAAGCCCAGTATTCTATTGACTGCTTTAATTGTCCTCTCTAATGTATTTTGTAGGACTTCCTCCCCACAAATAATCAAAGAAAAACTCAGCCTGAAGTTCAAAAGATTCTCCCTTTTTTCTTTATGAAAGGTCGAACACACTTTATTACTCTCCCTTTTAGGAAAACCATTTCTATTTTCCATGACATTAAAAACAGTCATTGATAACATTTCACCAATGACTTCTGCAAGTACTTGGGTAACCCTGATGTAGCATATGGGACCTTGGTGACTTATATTTGTTAAAAAATAGTAATATTCTTTCTTATCATTACCTCACGAGAGAGAGAGAGAGAGAGAGAGAGAGAGAGAGAGAGAGAGAGAGAGAGAGAGAGAGAGAGACAGAGACAGAGACAGAGACAGAGACAGAGACAGAGACAGAGACAGAGACAGAGACAGAGAGAAAGGGAGATTTTGTTCTTTTGAAATAAAATATCACTCTTCTGACATTGAATTTTCTATTGATTGATTGATTGATTGATTTTTTGTCCTAATTTTCACCAAAGTTGTTCAATGTTTTCTTTAATAAACCAATAAAGCTTTGAAAAAAGAAAACTAAAAATAATGTTAAATTGCATTTGTTCTTTTTACTAATTAGAGGCTATACACTGGTTAACAATAATCACAATGTTATTAGAGGGCTATATTTTCCTTCTTCACATCTTCAGGCCTTTCCCCTTCCCCCCATCTTCTGTGCATAACTCATTTAAATCTAAGTAGTAATATATACTTTTGTTTTTATGTTAATTTTTTTTAGACAGAGACATTTTTCTGTTCCCATTGATATAATCTGAATTCTGCTCTTGGGAGTGTCCCATCACTCACAAAGTAACTTATTTGCTTCCTTCTGACCTTTGTGAACATACCTTTTATTTTTCTTACCTCATTAGATTCTGCTTTAAAATCTAATGGATATTAGGCTATTTCCATTTTTATTCCTTATTTATTATGAGCTCTTAGGTGATCATTTACTCCAATATTTCTTATTATTAACAACTCATATTTTATTGGTCAGAAAATTTAAGATTATTAACTTCTTGTCCCTGATAATTCTCTATATAGAGCATTCAAATCAAAATGTGTGGAACTAAGTTTCAGAGCTTCAAATTTCAAATAGAAAATAAAAAAGAATAAAGTTGGTAAATGGAAGAGAATGAGTCAAAGAGTACCTAAAATTTAATGGTTAAGAATATTTTGTGGTTTTGAAGAAAAATATTCATTTTGGGCATTTAAAGTCCTTTGAATATCTAGCAATGATTTAATGATAAGAAATAGTGCTAGTATATAGAAATATAATACCTATTATGTATTAGTTTTTGTTATTTGGTCGTTCAATCATACCAGGCTCTTCATGACCCTTCTCAGAGTTTGTTTTTGTTTTTTTTTCAAATATATTGGAATTTTTTGTCATTTCTTCTCTAGTGGCTTAAACAGATGTTAAGTAAATTGGCATGGTCCCAGAAGTAGCATGTGTCTAAGACATTTTTTGATCTTTCTGAGTGCATATATATATATATATATATATATATATATATATATATATGTATGTATATATAGTCTCTTAAGATGTAAAGGACTCCTCAGGAGCCCTGTAATTCAGTCCCATTTATATATGTGGTGAACACAAGCCAAAGAAGTTTAAGGGATTTGTCCATGGATACATAAATATGACTGTAGAAATATAAATTAGGGATAGAGTAATTTCAGGTATTAGCTATAAGAGGAGAAGAAAGAAATTTGGATATAAGCCCTGGGAGAGGATTCTGAGGAGAGAAGGATTGTGGGGGTTTTACTAGTAATTAACTGATCTTACCTAAAAAAAACCCCAAACTATCTGACTCTAAACTAATCTATTTTTTATGGATTAACAAAAGAGGGCTTGTATCTAAATTCCTTTCTTCTCATTTTATAGCTAATTCCTGAAATTACTCTATCCCTAATTTATATTCCTATATGATTGTCATGATAGAAATAAAACCTGGGATACCTGTCTTGACTGTGTACTCTTTTGACAATATAAAATGCAATATAAACAGGACTGAACTTAGAGTCATAAGACTTAGATTAAAATCCAGGCTCTGCTAATTATTGTTTATGTTATTATATGATTTATGAGATTATTTTGAAATCATTAAAATTATTCACATCAGGTTTCTCATCAGTAAAATGAGGAGGTTAGTCTATATGACTTCTAAATTTCTTCCACATAATAGTCTATGACACTATAAAATGTTTCTATGTAATTCAGCAAACTTTACTATCATTTATCTTTTCCATTTGGTAAAGAAGGAACTATTGCCCATCCTAATCAGAGAGAAGGCAAGAAAGAAGATGGGAATTTCTAGATTGAGCATTGGATGAACAAGAGGTCTTCAGATTAATGGCTTCTGCTATAAAGCCAGGCTCCTACTCTTTCCACAATGACAGTCATAAGAGTAGGGAGGAAGGGCAAGTTTCCAACTTCTCTCACCTTAGACATTTAATTAGAGAGTAATACAAAGGGGGAAGATTGAGAGTTTCATCCTTCTGATACAATAAAAGGCAAGGAATTTAGTTAAAATCATCAATAGGCCTTAAATTACATATAGAGGACCTGGAACCACATCATGCCACCTATACTTAATACCTATGTGTCTCAGGGCAAAGCATTTAATTTCCAAGGACCTCTGTTTCCTTATCTATAAATCAAGATGGTGAGGTTAAATGGTTACAAAGGCCTTTCCAGCTCTATATCTAAGATCCTTCCTGCAAAACAGTACATGATAAATCCATCAGAAAGCTAAATAATGACTGAGAATTGATAGACCTAGAAATTCCATAGCATCTACTGATCATTTAACCATTCATGGGCATTTTGCAAGATCATGTGATTGTACTTCTAGAGCTAAAATAGAATCCAAAAGTTAATGAATTCAACTTCATTTTATTGAATTTGAAACAAAGGCCAGAGATGGCAAATGGCCTGCCCTACCATAATGCCTGACATTATTAGAGTCCTTTATAAGATATCCTGCAGTTGATGAGAAATCCTTATTGTGCAATTACTTATATTTTAATGCTTTATATTTGCAAAATCTTTCTAGAAAGCAAATGCACAGATGTTTTTACTTATAATAATTTTAAATTTATTAGGACAAATCCATTATTTGATGAAAAATAAAAATAAGTAATGCATGAATGGAGTGAGATTATTATATTTTACATTTTAACATATTTAGTAACATTTATTATGTTTTATGACTATATAGTAATATCCAGGAGCAATGAGGGGGCATAGTGAATAGAGTGTTGTCCTGGAATCAGGATGACCTGAATTTAAATCCAGGCTCACTAGCTATTTGATCTTTGGACAAGCCACTTAATCCTGTTTGCCTCATTTTTTTCTTCTGTAAAAGGTTCTGAAGAAATGGCAAATAACTCCAGGTCTGAAGTGGGGTTAGGAAGTCAGAGATAATTGAAATGACTAAACAACAGTAATATATATATTTTTATAAACTTTTTTTTAAATAGACTAGTTTCCTTTTTTATTCTTGATGGGATTTTTCTTAAAAAAGATATTATGTCTAATTAAAAGGCTATTACCTTCTCTCATTCCACTTTTACATCTATAATTGGACAGAAAAACAAAACAAAAGAAACGAAGAATGAATCAAAGAAGCAGGAAAAAGAAAAAAAAAGAAAAGTCCAAAATAAATACCCATAATCTAGCAAAATGAATTCAAATACCAGTCATATTCAAATGCTTGCCTCCTACTGTTTAAGCCCATCATCTCTCTGGCAACAGGTGAGCAGTATATTTTTTATTTTCTCTTTGGTCCTCTGGCATTGTGGTTTGTCATTATATTGATCAGAGTTTTAAAGTCTTTCAAAGTTGTTTTTTTTCTCTCCAAAATGTTATTGTTGGCATATAAATTGTTCACTTGATTCTGTTCAGTTCACTCTGATTTCCTTCCCATTTCCTCTGAAACGATCCATTTTCACATTTCTTGTGGAGCTATAATATTCCATTATATTAATATACCATGATTAGATTAGCTGTTCCCAAACCAAAGGGACATCAATTCCCTTAGGTTCCACTTTTTCTGCTTTAAAAAGTAAGCTCAAAATATTTTTGTACTTCTGGGTCCTTTTATTCTTTGATATTTGGGGGGCATATGCTTAGTAATGGAATTTCTCTGTGAAATGGTAGGCACAGTTTAATAACTTTGGGGATATGGTTTCAAATTGCTTTCCAGAATAGTTATATCAGCTTACAGTATAGAAAATGAACTACAGAATGAAAAAACTGATAGCCTTTTCTATTCTCATCCATGTTATTGGTGAACTAGAGACACAATATTGATAGTTGATTATTCAAAGTTTTAGAAGATCATGAGTCAAGAATGAAAGGAAGAGATCAGGAGTTTCCTAATATTATTAATCAATATTATTTACTGGTCCTTCTCAGATTGAGATATTCCTTTGACATACAAAAAGATAAAGGCTGAGCTAAAGGAAGCACCAAGCTTTGTCTTGATATTTTAAGTAAGATATACTTATTCAGTACCTTGAGTGTTGAGAAAATCTATTGCACTAGTATCTACTTGGACAAAATAGTGAAAGTAGCAGGAGGAGGACTTGTTGCATGCCAGAAATTAAAATCTATTGATTCATAGATTCTTTAAGATTGGAGATAAAAACTCTAATAAAAATGTGCCTATAGACATCTTCAGAATCATCAGAATTGATTCCCCTTTGCCCTTGAAAATTTAATGACAAACCAGAAAATGGTGATGCTAAACTGTCTGAGGAAGAGTCTAAAAATTGGTTTACATTTAAAAAGTATCAATCATTTATAACAGCTGACATCGTCCCACTTTTATGCCTCATGATGCCTGATTCCTCTGAAATACACCAGTAATTCTTGCCTTGGAACCCTATTCTCATTGGTTAGAGCTCACCAAACCCAAGTGAGCTCTAGTCAACCAATCATACTCTATAGACTTCCTCCTGCCATGCCATTATTAAATTAAATTAAATTAAATTTCCCCCTCCCAACTAGATCTCCAGTTATTTCCACTTGGTAATGCGATCCTACCTAATAACAGCTAGTTTTGTCTATGGCTGACCTTGTATTTGGCCATACATCATACACATAGTCAGACTTTATTCCACATCCTTTCATTCATTTTCATCGCAATTCTGTTAACTGTAATAAAAACTACCAGCGTTTCCGAAAAGAGTATGACAAACAATGGCCCTAGAGCTGCAGTCAGGATTCCCATTATTTCCTAAAATAGGACCCTCCCCTACAGACTCTTTAAAATGACCATGATGATGGTGATGGTGATGATAGATAAAATTTAAATAGAAATTGTTGTGTGACATACTATGTTAAATACTTTACAATTATTCTCATTTGAACCTCCTAACAAGTATAGGAGATATATGCTATTATTATTTCCAGTTTTCTCTGAGGAAAACTGAGGCAAATAGCTTAAGTTAATTGTCTCAGATCACACAGCTTGTGCCTGAGCCTAGATTTGAATTTAGGTCTTCTTGATACCACTTTCAGTGCTTTATCCTTTGTACCACCAAGCTGCCAATATGTGTACACTTCAAAATATGTTATTTTTCCCTATCACAATGTTAGCTTCTTTGGAGCGGGGTAAATTCATTTTTTCTATTTGTATACCTAGAACTTATTTTAATGCCTGATATATAGCAGAACCCTCATGTATTTATTATCTTTATTACTTGTTGTAACCTCATTGTCCATGGATTAAAACATTGTCTCTATGCAGATTACGCCATGATCTACATACTGATCTCCTTAATAAGCTCTACGTTTATATCACCAACTCCTTATTGGGTATTTTGCCTGAGATGCATGTTGGAGAACCTATAGCATTTGTGTTGGTAGGGGCTGCTTCCCTCCCCGTCTCCATGCAAACCTGAGGACATTTCTCACATCACCTTCTCCTCTGTCCAGCATCCCAATGAGAGTGCTTCATTCTTCCCTGGTTGGGGGTAATGCAGGAGGCTCATATGCAGCATGAGGGTTGCAGTTTGGGCCCTCATTCTCTAAAAGGTTCACCATCACCAACCTAGATGTTCCATAGGAATGTCAAAGTCAATATCTCAAAAGCTATGTTTTCCCCTTAACTATTGCCATTAACCATTTCCCCTTGATGTCTTTCACTTTGCTTATTTCAAACATTAGTTTTTTATCAAAGGTACCATCATACTATCAGTCATCAACAGTTTGTCCCATCTGTATTACTGTTTCTGTCTCATCCCACATGTCCAAGGGTTGTCAATTCTAACTTTATAACATTATTTGGGTATATCTGATTCTCTCCACTCACAGTCATCACTCTAGCCCTGAACCTCATCATCTCTTGCTCAGACTGTCAAAAAGCTCCTCTCTCCTCTCCAATTCACACATTCCACAACTGCCTAAGGACAAGTCTGACCATATCACTACCTTGGTAATAATAATAATAATAATATCTTTTGTATCTAACATGAAAGTTAATCTTTTTAATTTAAAGCACTTTACTCTTTGGTTATCACTTCTCTTTTTAATGTATTGCATATTACTGTGCTTTATGTCCTCTTTAGTTCAACAAAATGTGTATCATTGAATCTCACATATGGAATTCTATCTCATAGTGTTCCATGGCTGCAGAAGTTGTACCCCATGTCTAATTATTTTTATTCTTGAATGTATGGATTTTAAAAATCCCATTTTAGTTTATAAGATGTTAATACATACCACAAAAAATGTTTACAGTACTATACTGATATAAATTTATGAAGCTCTTAAAATATTCACATCCAATCTGATTTGTTAGATGATTCAAATAGCTTCCTACATTGAAGAAGCATCAAAAAACCCTTATAATAATGTAAACAAAATTACTTTCTTCCTAAAAGGTGATTCCCCCCATTTCAGTTCATTATTAAGTGGGATGATTAGAAATACCTCTATCTTTTGAAAGAACTATTTTGAGATCAGACTGAAAACCTAGATCTACAAAGAGATGTAGATCTTGACCTCCTACCATGGCTCCTGCTCATTAAGTGAGGATATCTACTTTTTCTGTACCTTGAATCAAAATGAGATCATGACTTGCTTCTCCTTTGCTGGCTAAAGAGATGACAAATAAAGAGATGACAATCATAAGCATAATGACCTTTATCACCCCACACTCATAATATCTGTCATTTAGTTTTAGACTAAGGGTTGGTTACATTCAAAGAATGAATAATTCCAGCAATTTCCAGGCCAAGGTAAAAAATAGCTTTGTTGAAGGGGAGACTATAGCTCTAGATTGGAGATATAGAGTACCCCATGGGGTTTTCAAGAACAATATTTATCTTGTTAAGTTTTCATGGAAGGAGTTAATTATTTGGGTAGTAGTATAACCAAGGAATATCACCATACTTATGGTTCACTTTAGTCTGTGTGGCTTTACCCATGATTCACCTTATTTGCCCAATACAGGGTGAAAACTGTAATTCAAATGAGATGAAAATGATTTGTTAAAATACCACGGAGAAATTTTTAGTCAAATTTTGGTAGTTCTGCACAGACTCCAGGGCAGGAAATACCCTGGTTGATATCCATTGAGGTAGACATTATTGAGGCAAAGATCTGCTGAGATGCCCCAGGTAGAATTACAAAGAAAGATATAACCAGAGTATATGCACTTGGTAACATGGGTGTGGGAACAAAAGTAGGGCAAGCCCATGGGGCAGAGAGTGTGGCATTATACTTATCCCATGGAACAATAATTTGATCCATACCCATGATGAGAGTGACCAGGAATCCAAGTCAATGGAGAGGGACTACTTGGAAGCAAAAGATTTGGGTACCTGTAGAGTTAATTGCTAGAGTTCTCAGAAAGATGGAATGAAATTCTTTGGTCAGCAGGGCCAACAGGAAGTATTAGTGATGAGGATTTCCCAAGGGCAGGGGAGGGATACCCAAGAGTTGGTTAGGTTATCACCATGGATCACAGCCCTAGAGAGCTGGAAGGTGACTTTATTTTCCATTGTGGGATTCCACTGGACTGTAGGGATGCAAAAAAGAGAAAGAGGGAATCAAATGCCTGTATACTTAGCCTAGGAAAAGAAAGCAGTTATTCTGATATAAGCACGGATTTCAGAGGAAAGTCACTTGAATTTTGGGGGGTGCCCTTTTTCTTTCTTGAATATGAATGTCAAGTCTTCCATAGGCTCACAGGAGTAGCTAGGTATTTCAGCATTGTTGTCAGAGCTTGGAGAGAGGAAAAGTTTAATATGGGAAATGTGAATCTAGGATGGATGCCCCTCCAGCTTCATAGCAGTTGCAGTGTCCAGGCTGGCCCAGAAGAGGCCCTTCTACTTAACCATGGATTTGCCTGGCTGAGCCCCACAGTCTCCAAGTTTTTTGGTAAATCATGTCCCCTTGCTGTGAAGGTGGGGTCTCTGCAGCAGATATGCCAGAGTCAGGCTAGGGCAGAAGCAGGTTTGCATATTGGTACAATGCTCAATGGGTGGCTCCTTCTTATTGAACAAAATGGTTGAGGGTATATTGCTTTAAGTCTACCAGAGTGTTTACAATGAGGAAGGGTACCCCATAAGTAAGTACAAATGGGCCGAGGCCAAGATTTGCTTGGAGCTGACATGTGCCCTCAGAAACCCAATTCATTCTCATTAACTGCCCTTAAATCATGGAACATTAGATATTTCCCATTTGTTTTCTTTACAGGAAGGATGAGCATGCTACAGGCAGAGTAGGTGAATACCAGAAGCCCATGTAGAAGAAACTTGTCTATCAAAGGTTATAGTCCTTCCCTCCCCTCCAGGCTAATGAAATATTGCTTCCTAGGGAGGAATTTGCTTTAATCTTTCAGGCAGACAATCACAGATCTGTGTGGATTGCCCTCCCAGCGATCTCCTTGTCTCAAATGTTTGGACCCCTTCCATACAAAGGTGGGAATACAGGGACATGTACTTAAAGATATCTAAGGGTGTGAAGGTGTCAGCATGGAAGGAACCCTCAACAAGGCTGAAAATGCCCCCTTATTTAATATAATATCTCTTCCTAGTAAGGGATCCAGGCAGGAGGGGATTATCAAGGGGCTATTTTGGAATAGGAGATCCTCAGATTGGCAGTGGAGTGGGTGGATTTCTAAATACTTCTTCTGTTGCCTTTTGATCTTAAATACATGATGTGTGGGGAGTTTCGTGAGACAAGAGAACTGAAGTAGGACAGAATAAATGGCTCCCATATCTATAAGAAAGGTCAATGCTCTTACCTGCTAAGTATATCAGAACCCTAGGTTTGACCATGGTGATGGAGAGGGATGGAGCTGTGCTGAACCCTGTGCCCCATCACTCAAACATCTGAGGTGATTGGAACTCAGGTAGTTGGTTAGTGACTTCAGCATTGCCTGAGTAGTTCTCTTTCCAGTGGTCTTCTTGCCCTCAATTAGGGTTCAGCCTGGGCATCTTCCACATCTGCAGACAGGTTTTGAATCAGTGGTCTTTCTTATCAGGTTTGACACATGACCCAAGCTCCCAAGGGTTTCCTCCTTGGTTGACAGAGCAACCACATTGTAGATTTTAAAATTAATATCCAATACTCCAAGTATTATATTTAATAAGATTTATTAATGATACCTTGAAGCAAAAAGGCTAGAGAAACAGAGAGAGTTTGCCCAGCCTCACATGTGGGGAAAAAAAGTGAGGACAGGGAAAACATTCAACTTAAAAACAATAATGTAATATCGCTAATATGAACAAGGGGAAAATGGGATGAGAAAAGAATCCTGGGAGATGGAATCCAAAGTTTTCTAATTATACAAGTTGCGAAAATCTGAGCCTCTTAACTTATTACAAGCTCAAATCTTACAATCATTTCCCTCAGCCTTTGTGAGATGATGCTAAAAACCTCAAAAGTTGAATGGACCATTTGGGGTGGGGAGTATTAGATCCCATGTCTAACTATTGCAGTTTCCTGTGGATGGCTTGGGCTGACCAATAAAAATGCATAATAAGAATAGTTACCCCTTCCAGTGCTTCATGGTCAATATTGGTGTATTTGTTCATAGCTTCTAAAAGCCCACTATGAAACAAGGCTGGGTTTTCTTTTCCACCCTGGGTAACTTCCATAAGTTTCTCATAGTTAACTGCTTCCTTATTCCATATTACATGCCTTCAATCAGGCACCTTATCATTTGATCCCTTTTCTCCCTCTCCTAGTGGTCTACTTGGTGGTTCCAACCAGGATCAGTAAGGAAAATCACAGTAGCCTTCATCTATGCTTTGAATAAGTTTTAGCCATGCCATTCCCACATTTTGGGCCAGTCCCAAAATTCCCTACTTTTCATCAAAGGTACCACAGTGTAGCAGTTAAAATTAGTTTTTCTGCTAGAAGTGTTATACTATATGATGTTTATTAAAGATTAAGAATTTAAGAAAATATAAGAAAGCATGTGCCTAGGAGGGCCGAAAGGCCCATTCAATTTTACTTACATCATGAGAGACTTGTCTGTTTGGAAGCAGAATTAGGAAGAAAGCTCAGTAGGCTTTTACAGACAGTTAAATAGAAATTTTTATCTCGCCCAGGTGAGGATTTCAGTGAGATTAGAGGGCATCCTGGGAACTAGAGCAAGGACTTCTGGGGATTGAAGTCCGGGGTTCAAATCTCCATTTTTACAACAGGAAGAAGTAATGATGTGTAAATCTGCCCAGGACAAATCAAACTGCAGTCCCAATGACATAAACCTCTCTACGAATTTGGTAGGATTTTTTTAAAACCTTCCAAATGTCTTAATTTGGGAAAGGTCACATGAACCCACCTCATCCCTTCTCCCATTGCTACCTCTCTAAGGGACAAATGGTATTGGGGTATCTAGCTGGGGTTGAATAGGGGGCACTGTTCCATGCATGGCAAGGCCAATGGAGTGGAAGATATAAGAAAAGGAAGAGATGGGGTGTAGACTGATTAGGAGTGCTATCCAAGTGGTAGGGTGACAGTGGTAGTATGCTGGAAGTTGCTGGAAGGGTGGACAATGAGGCAGCAGTGGTTAGCAGAGAAGATATTGAGGGAGGGTTCAAGAGGAGTCATTGAAGGGGTGGAGGTGAGTGGGGGGAATGGGATTTTGTCTTGGAATAAACCCATCCTGGCAAAGCACAGCCAATATTCTCTGAGTTTGGAATCTTGTGCTAGTTCCATGAAGGACATAAGGAACTTCTATCTATTTCCCCTCCCTTTTGCAAAATAGATCCAATTTCTGAATGGTAAAATTTAGGTCTCATTTACTGGTCTTACTTTTCCAAATTCTAGGGGATATTAAAGCTATTCATTATTACAGAAAAATTCGAGTCACCTCTTTTTTAGATCTTATAGGTGGATCTTTTTCTAATAAAAAAAGATTGTGCAGGAAGTCCTATGGGATTGAAGGAGTTTGTACCATTGTGAAGGACAGGGAAACAGGAGCAGTGGCAATTTGTTAAGGCCCCAAAAATGAGAAATAGAGGAGGCGGTGAAGAAAATGATGAACAGTGGCAGAATGAATCCTGCAAGTGGCCTCAGGTGGCATAAACTAGTCCTCTAACTTCAACTTCTATATCTTTTGGATCTTCAAATTATACAAAAGCAAGTCTCAGAGGATTTCTGGCAATTGATTTCTTATGTATCTAATAACTAAATACTCTTAGTAATTCTCCATTGTTAGCATCAGTTGCCAGGTTGCCCAACATACACTTTACTCTCTCTACCATACTGTCCATAGTGCAACATGGTTTCCAACCTTTAAGCTCACTGCACATAACCTAATTTAAGAGTAATCTAAATTAAGGCATTTGCTGCTTCCACTTAGTGGTTTGAGAAATTCCCCTGGACTACCTGTCTAGAATAGTTTCTTTCCTTCCTCATATCACTCTCAGTTTTCAAGGTGAGTCCAACAGAAAATGTCTGTTTTAGGTTCAAGGTACTCAAAAACTATCTTATTTTAAAAATAGTATTTTTTTATTCCAGAATTACACAGAAAAAATTTAACTTTTCTTTAGGAGTCAAATTCTCACCCTCCCTATTTCCTTCTTATTTCCTCCCCCCTCCATGAGATGGTAAACAATCTAGTATAGATCTTAGATGTTTTATAGTGTTCTGTATAGTTCTATATTTCCATATTAGTCAATATGTGAAAGAAAAGCTGAACAACCAATATTAAAGTGAAGACATAATGCAAAATATAGCATTTCTTTGCATTCAGATTCTTTTCAGTTCTTTATCTGCAGATGGAGGTTATTTTTATTCTTAAGTCCTTGAAGATTGTCTTGGATCACTGTATTGATAAGAATAGCTAAGTCATCCATAAATATTCCTTACATAATATTACTGTTATTGTGTACAATGTTCTCTTGGTTCCGTTCATTACACTTTATGTCAGTTTATACAGATATTCCCAGGTTTTTCTGAAGTCAGATTGAAGCTCTATACTCTTAAAACTAGTGAAACTCATTTGGAAACTTATGATCCCACACTGATATATTTAGTTTTTGATTCTCAGCCATAAGATACATTTGGCATAAAGGCATTTATTGGAATGCCTTAAGGAAAATGCTATAATTTTATGGGATCAGGGTTTTTAATGGGACACTACAATAATTATGAACAAAAACCATAACCTTATTCATCAGAATGTGGATTATCTCATTAATTTGTTAATTTTAATCTACAGTTATAAAGCAATCAATGGTGAATATTCCATTTTTAGAATAAAAGGAGAGAAATGGAGAAATATTCATTATTTTAAAAAAAATTAGCTTTGAGACCCCCAAACCAATTTATTAAAAATCACAAAGAAATGAACTTTTCCCCTTAAACTTTCAGTTAGAGCATTCTGTTAAGTCTCCTATTGTTTCAAAGGCTGTGATAAATTCAACTAATATTTTCGTAAACAAAACAAATTTATATCTAAATATTCAATAATATTAGGTATTTTGAAATTTCTAAATAACTATAAATGGTGCCAGCACTATTTAATTGTGTTTTACTTAAAATTCAATGCCCTAGGGCCATGATGGAAATGCACATTCAAAGAAGTACCAAAATTCCACCAAAATTAGAAGAGCATCAACTTCCCCAAAAGATTACTAATACAGGTTTTGTCCAACTAATTTATGGACTTTTATAATGGTATTTTCTCTAGTCAAGACATAGGGTGGTACAAATATAGGCCATGCAACTGAATATATTTCTAATAGCCAAAACACCAAAACATAGTAACAGAAAGTGACATAGTATAACAGAACATTATAAATTAACTTAATATGTAAACTTAAAAATAAAATTAAATCTTAAAACAAACAAATCACCAAATATAATAAGCATGACACGATACAGTCACTTATTATCTACAGAAGGTACTCTCTTTACATGTGAGCCCTGGATCCAAGAGTCCTTTTTTTTCCAATTTTGATAGCTGCATTACAGAGACTTCTTCACTATTTGAAGTTGAATAAACTGAAACAATTACTATCACTAAGGCAGTGGAGTCCAAAAAGGCTTAAAATTCACCTCCAGACTCTTTAAGTTTCCTTCCCCTTCCAAGTATCACCATCCATTTAGATTCCTTTGGTCTCACTTCTGGGGTTTCCCATACCCCTTCTAAGCCTTCTGTGGAAGAACCCCATATTGGATATGTAGCAGAGACTGGGCAGGCCAAAATGGCAAGCAGGTATAGGGAAATCAATCTCCCCTCTGAATCTTGAGATTACTCAATCTCTCCACTACAACATATCCTATCAATACAAGAGCCCCCTGGAATGTCTACAAGAAAAGACATCCCAAAGAAGTAATTCACTGTTCTTCCATGGAGTGGGCCATGCTTGCAATTCTGTTTCTGTTCATAGGTGGCACTACCCTAGTATGTACTGGCTAGGAGTAAAGTTAAGAGGTTTGGAAGAGTAACCTTCCTCCCCCCACCCCAGGTGTAAAAACCAGTAGTCACATGATACCTCTGTCACCACCCCTAACAGCCATGGAAGCCCAGCTGGGTTAGCCAGGGTGGGGTTGGTGTAGAAAGCATGTAAGGGGCTGATCCACACTGTGTTCCCCTGCTTAAAAGTAGTTAATAGAGGCTTGAAACCCCCCTGGTTGTAGTGGGGGGACAGCCCAAGGGGATTTGAATCTCACCCTTCTGGCAGGAAAAAGAAGGTGCCTCCAAACAGCTCTCAGAACTTGGGCAAACAATAGTGGTAGGAGGCTGAGCAAAGGGAGTAACAGAATGAACTGTACTAGCTTGAGAATAGCAGAAATTGTAGGAGGCTTATCCTTTTCAGCCAGGAGCCCTTGGGCTGGGAGGCCACTGAAAAAATGAAAAAAACAAAAACAAAACAAAACAGTACAGCAAAAAGCAGCATATTAGCAGGAGCAAAATTTATCTGCTCCCTTTCCTTTATTCAAAGGTTTTCTTAAAAAAATAATAATTCAAGGATTCTGTCCTTTTGTGGCTCACCAGATATGTAAGATTTTAATTAATAGCCAATAACTCAAAGTATTATATTTTATAATATTTATTAGTAATCACTTGAAGTAGGAAAAATACAAGAACAAAAGTAAAAGCCTGAATAAAGACACATGAGAAAAATTTTCCCAACCTGGGACTGACCCTACTTCCACAAACCATGATCAAGGGAAAAAGGCACAAGAAGATGGAACTTCACAAAACTAATATTGTCCATGCGTTAGTACATAATGTGAGAAGGAACATAGGAAGCTGGGATTTAGAGTCCTGGGGAGCAAATCCTAATTATACACCTCAAATTAATCTGATATCTCCCCCCCCCAAAAGAAAATAAAAAGTCAACCTAAGTCTTAAAAAGGAACAAAATAACTTTCTGTCACTGAACATCCAAGCTTAAGTCTTGAAAGAAAAGATGGAACCTCTATGAAAAGTTATCTATTTTATCTCTAAGATGGAGAGAACTTTTGGAGTCAATTCTCTCGTTAAACGTATGAATAAAACGAGGCTCAAAGAGGTTGTGACTTGCCCAAGATACAAACATGGTAAATGTCAAAGGAAAGAATTAAACCTGTCTTATGACTCTAGAACTAGTGGTTCTTCTACTGGCCTGCATTGAATTATATTAAGGAATATTATTATTACTTATAAATAATAATATTTATTTAGTTTATATTTTATTTATTATTTATTATTTATTTTATTTATTAGTAATAATATTAAGGAATTATATTAAGGAATCAAGTCTGATACTTCCTAGAAAATTATTATTCTTTGCATAGGAATTAATATACATGATTACAGAATCTCTAGGATTCCTTAATTAAAATAAAAGTAAATATTCTTGAGATTATTTTTGATTATTTTCACTTTCCCATTAAATTCACAAAATTATTCATTTCTACCCTTCAGGTGGTCATATTATTCACTAACATGGGAATATGATCATGATTATAATTTGATAAGGAACTTATACAAACATTCAATTAGGAATTTT
Source organism: Monodelphis domestica (assembly GCF_027887165.1). Lineage (NCBI taxonomy): Eukaryota > Metazoa > Chordata > Mammalia > Didelphimorphia > Didelphidae > Monodelphis > Monodelphis domestica. The sequence goes on along the minus strand of NC_077233.1, from coordinate 42,178,159 downwards.
CTGAATGCTATAAGCCCTATTTAATCAATTCTGAGAAGAAAAGAGTTTCTGTCTTTTTAAAACTTAGTTCTTCAAAACTATTTTGAAATCCAAATGGTACACACATCCTGGATTGAAGTTCGGGATTTTTGTACATTTCAATATGCCATGCCAGATTGTATGACTTTAATGTCCAACAAGCACTTTTCTGCTTAAGTTCTCGATATCCTTCTTTTTTCATAATGATTTCCTTCATGATATACTAATTTATCATTGAATGCATCATTTCAAAGCAAATGGCTCAAAATTCACTTTAATAAAATATCTTCTACAATGACTATTATGTCATTAAAATAACACAGGCACAATAACCTAAAAATAGAAAGTAATACAAATAATGAGGGAGGATTTATATTTCTATTATGAACTGAGTGGTTCTTTCCCAATAGCTCTAAAAGATTATTTATTAAACTACATTCTGAGATTTTTAGCAACTTAAAGTAAATCTGATTTCCAATCTTATAATAAATCCTCTTTTCATTTTACATGTTTTTATTATTTTAATAGGAAAAACTAATATTTACATGAGGAGATAAGAATACCATTCTTTACACAGCGCCTTTATATACAAATTAAACAGCTTTATTCAATGATTTTTAAAGTAATATATTTGGATGCAAAATGAGAGCTAGGGGTATAGAACTTCACACATTGTTATACTAGTTAAATAACCTCTATTAAGAAAATATAGAATCATCAAAAATATAATTTATGTCAGATATAATGAATCTTAAATTTAGAGCAGTAAGAGAACTTATGGGTCATCTATTGCAAATCTCTCATTCAATAGCTGGAAAAATGATATGCAGAAAGGCTAAATTTAATTTTGAATATACATAAAGAGGATTCTCCATGAAAATTTGACTTATGATGGAAATAGAGTTAAAAAGTGGTTGAAACAGTAATTCTTTTCAGAGACTAACAATGCCAAAAATACACTTAAGCAATTTTTTTCTTTTCTTTTTTTCTAATAGAGAAAATAGGAAAGAAATTCTCATGATATTTTTGCAGGAAAAAAATGAGCAAACAAAATTGTTATAATGGAATCAATAAATAATTTTAGATAAACTATTTGATGAATATTGTTAAATCTATATTTTGGAAAAGGAAGGTAATACAAAGGAAAAACAGCATATATAAATATTATTGAATTTATTAACAGAGAAGGGATGAAGGGAGGAAAGAAAATGAGAGAAGGGAAATCTGACTGCTTTACCTTCTAATTAAACCCACTTCTTAACTACTTTAACTAATTACATAAATTCCTAAAGGCAAGTTCAATAGGCAACCAGATTTCTCACACTCAGAGAGTCCTTCCGTGGGTCACATACAGGAATCCAGATGAGTCCTCAGATGTCCAAAAGAAAGACTGATTTCCTCCAATTTTCCTCTCTGTCCACCATAGAGTAATTGGGGAAACTCTTGCTCACTCTTGCTTGATGGTATTCAAAGAGGCTACTTCCAAGAAGTCCAAGGGACTCAAGGAGAATCAGATCTGAATCTTTCAGACTTCACTTCCCAGCTCCTGACTGTCAGTTGGAAAACTGTGTCTTCAACAGTTTGGAACTTTCCTTGTGAGCCCTGGGAGAATTCTGAGTCTTGAGGGCTTGTCAATCAAAACTCTTTGCACCCTGTAATTTCCCTTGCTACAATATAAAGAAAGAAAAAATATATAATTAAGCTAGACCTCCAGAAATGAGAATGGAACTAGGATCAGGATTCTTGAATTTATCCAGAAGTTTCTTTAAATGAGAAGTTAAGAAAAGATAAGGAATTAGAATAGTTTAGTTAGGTTTAGCATGAGATCAGGTTAAGCATTTATGATTTGCCAAAAAATCATATTAAACACTGAGAATAAAGCTGTAAAGAATAAAAGGAAAACTTTTATGTCCTCTAAGAGTCTATATTCTACTGGGGAAAGGAATACATATCTCTTAAAGAGGGAAATTCACACAAAGAGAGAGGGTGACATGTCAGAGGTAAACATGGCAGTTGGAGATCATTTCTCAAATGGAGCTTACTAAGAAAATCTCACCAGTTAGAAGAATCTTTTGGAACTGATTCATCTCTAGCCTCTGGAACTGTGGGATTGTGGAAAATAAACCGGAGTATCAGGAGCTAAATCAGGTTAAAGATGGTCATGATTGGAATGGATGTCTTAAAGACAAATATGTGAAACAATGATTCAGAAGAGAAGGTAGAAATATTAATAAAAGTACACACTCACCAAAAGTAATACTGCAAATAGTTATTCTTTAAAATGCAGAACTATCACAAGAAAATTGGAACAAAATTAAAAGATAAGCAAAACTGGAAAAACAATTGATGCCACTATGAAAAAAAAAACAAAAACAAAAACAATTGACCTTAAAGACAGAACTCTTTGAGAGTAAAGAAAATCATTGGCTGAAAAGAAATACAACAGTTGGCAAGAAGTTATGGAGTCATAGGTCAAAAAATAGATCAATATAATACACATGGCCTCTGCAGAGACAAAACCAAATTTTGATTTACCTATAAAAAGTGATTCATAGCATCAGAGCTTTGTAGTCATGGAGATATTTTTACTGGTCAGTGAAGGCAGTTGATATATCAAAGAATACCAGTTCAAAACATATAGTACCCTTCACTGACCATGAGGAAAGGAATAAAAGGTTGAAATAATATACTCAAAGATAAAGGAAAATGACTTAAAATGCATCCTGCAGATTCTGTAACTTCATGAAATAAAATGCACTTTAAAAAGACTAAAAATTTTATTCCTCTAGAGAAAGAAATGATCAAGTTTTTAAAAAACAAAATGCATGAAAAAATAATATTTTTGAAAAAGTAAACATCCATATTGAATGAAAAATTTAAGTAATTATTTAAAGTATCTAGTATTAAAAAAAGAAGATAAAACTGCTTTCCCTTTGAATTCCTAGTCTGCCTTTGTATGGAAGAGATTAACAATGAAAAACTGCTAAAAGCTAAACCCAGGAGGGGTGATCCTTGGAATGAATATATATATATATAATCCTTGTAACTTAGAAGGTAAAGAATTGATGCTGCCATAAAATAAGAGTAGCAGACTTGGCCTTATCCTCCCATAACTCTTCCATACAGATCCATTCAATTTGTTAGCATATTTGTTTTAGTACCTTGAAATTACATGAATTCTAGTGAAGTATATCATCTATACATTTGTTTTCCTTTGTTCTCACTACAGAAATGCCATTTTTTTCTAATCACATATTTACTTGAAAACAACTATGTTATTACTTCTCCATATTGGTGGAGGATGTCCAGTGCAGAGCCTAAATGGAAAAGAAAATCCTTAAAGACAAATATCTTCAGCCATTTTTGGTTACTGATGGCCATTGCTGATTTCATTAAGTCTAGGAACATCATATTTCTATATTTACCTCAGATATAACAGTTTAATCAACAACATATTGAAAATCAAGAATATATCAGATAATGCAAAAGATGTAGTTAAATTCTTTTCATTTTATAAGCGAAGAAATTTAAAATATAAGAAATTAAGTTACTTGTCCAAGTTTACATGTACAGGAAGTGACAGAGCTAGGATTCAAATCATAACTCTTTCTGTCTTCAAATGCATCACTCTCTCCAGTGTCCCAAGATATTGTGCAATGCTAAAACATGATTGGAAATTTTGCTACCAAGGTCAAATGGCACAAAATACTACCTAAATCGCAAAATAAATTCAATTTGGAAGAGGAGAAACTCTGGCAGAAGAAATGAAAATATAGACTCAAGATCACTGGTTTCCCCATGGGCAGATGTTTTGAGATTTAAAGCTGCTACTATTAGGGAAGATATGGGATTTGGGATTATTGTACAATTGAAAATTGATTTTAATTGTATTTTACAAACTATATTTAATTTTCTCTTTTCAGCTCCTTCCTCTTATAATCTTCACCCACCTTTCACATCCCAGAGAAACTGCCTAAAGTGGATCTTTTGTCTGCTAATTATTTCCACCTTTGTTTATCACATCCGTATCACTCAATTTCCAAATTTTTGTAGTCAAATCTTGTAGCAACTTCCATCCCCTAACAACTACATTCATTGCCTTTTCTCATTGATCTTTTCTCTTGTGACTCAGATCACATGCATTGACTATGGTTAAGAGGGTTTCAAAAGGGGAGGTATGAATGATGTAATCTCAATTCTGACTATGTCCTAAGCAATTCATATTGCTTTACATTTTGTTCTGTCCTCTTGCTAATTGTTATAAAACACCTTATCAGCCTTCACTCAAGGTACTTACTCATTGAGGTTGGCCATTACAGCAAATAATTTATTATTGCTAGCCTAACTAATAAATTGATTGTGCTCTGAATTTTGTCTCTCAGTTTATATTCATTTCAATCCTCCTGGCTTCGTAACTTGGTAACTATTTTTATCCCTAGATATTTTTTTAAAGGAAAGTGCTCTACAACAATTTGGGAAAACTTTTCCTTGAAAGATTTCTTTGATGAGGAATGCACAAGAGATTAGATTCATCCCTCAGTCCTAGTTAAGTGAGCCCCTACATTGGTGGGATATTGCAACTTGCTTGTCTGTCTTGTACTGTTTTTTATTTAGTGCAACTATCTGGCAATTGAAAAGAGAAAGCTTGGAAAATTCCCCTAATGAGTTTAAACCCTTAATCCATCTTTGAAGAGGATTCTGGGCTCATGACAAGAGAGATTAGTATTCATTCAGGTGGCTATTAAACCTTAGAAAATTTATTTTCTCTAAGGGGGTTCTTGTTTCAGGCCAAGGGGGTGGAGGTTCATAAACTTGGAAGAATCCTTCTTTCTCCCAAGTAGAGCAAAATTTTAAAGCCTGGAGGAATACATACTTCCCATTTAAGAACATGGTAAAAAAGAAAAGAAAATATATAGAGTAAAATAAATCTAAGTTATAAAAGTCTAAAACTGGCCAGAAGAGATACGTGTGTGCGCATGCGTACACATCAATTTATTTTTGATTCTTTATTACTAGCATTTCATATCTGAATATTGGTCCTGTGATTCTCCTTCTGGTATATTTAAATTTCTAATAAGAGAGAGTAGATCTCCAGATTTCGCCCTAAATACTATCCTCTATTCACTCATAAACTGGATCCCTAGACAAAACACTCAACATATCTATACTGGAGCCATATAATCCTGTGAACCTCATTATAAAAATCAAGGATCAAAAGAGGAATCCTATATCTATCTCCCCAAGAAGAATTCAGTATACAAAAATGTCCAGCATCTCTGAGAAATCCCTGAGTTTTTCCTTACTGAAATGACTACTCATTCTGGCACTAAAACTGGCTACCAGTTTGACTACCCTGAGCTGTCCAAAGTACTTCTGATGGGGGCTACTAAGTTTTTATTAGATTCATGAATCAAGAAAGGACTAGGTCTGGGCCTGGGTTATTCATCTGAACCATAGGAAACTCCAGGATGGACTCATGAACAATCATTAAAACCTCAGAAGGGCATTTTTGGAGACCATATGTCTATTAGTTGGCATCTGGATGACTCCACAGATAGAGTACCCAACCTGGAGTCAGGAAGACTCATCTTCTTGAGGTCAAATCTGTGCCCAGAAACTTACCAGCTGTGTCATCCTGAGCAAGTCCCTTAACTCTATTTGCCTCAGTTTCCTCATTTTTCAAATGAGCTGCAGAAGAATATGGCAAACTATTCTAGTATCTTTGTAAGAAAAGCCAAAATAGAGTCACAAAGAGTTGGATTCTACTAAAAACTACCAAACAGCAATGATCTCTATTAGCCATCCACATATTTTAATGGGAAATTTGATTGGTAAAACATCTTTTTAACTTCTTCAAGATGAAAAGGTACCTTACAAGGAGAGATAAAATTCATAGAGTAAAAACAAAGTCTTCTACTGAAATCTCTCAAACACCAGTGAAAATTTTTTGTATTCATTGTTTGACCAGAGGCTCATGGAAGATGCTTCATCAGAGTCAATTGGTCTTGTGTCTATTAATTTTTCCTTCTGTTTCAGTATCTGTTACTCTTCAGTTTTCTATGTTGGAATATAAGGAACTACCTTTTCTAATAGTCATGAAAAAAAGTATAGGCCTAAGCAAAGAGCATAAACAGCCTTAAATGTAAACTGTCCATGGATTCAGTGTATTTTTGGATATTGTGCCTTTGTGATAACTCAGAACTATAGAGTTTGTGTTAGGAGAATAAAATATTACATACAGACTGCTTTTAATATTTTAGAAGGGGGTATTTTTCACTCTAATTTTACAAGTGTCAAACTGCTAGAAGTCAGCTTCAGTAAGATTTCAAAGACAGTTTATAATTTGAACTTTCTTGTTGACCCTGAAAGGAAAAACATTTCTCTAAATCAAGGAGTGACTTGAGGATGAGATAAAATTAATTCTTAGTTGTAAATAGCTTTATCAAAATTGATTTAAATATTTGAAATTGTAAATCCATACTTAACTGGATTTTGAAACAAAATTTTATAGATTATCACTACTTGTGCTGTCCATTCCAGAATTTGGAGCATTTTTTAAATTTCCAGAATAATTTACTAATTTTAAAAATATGTTGTGCAAAAATATTAAACATTAAGCAGCTCTAAATTAAAATGATCCACATGATATCCAAATTATTAATTTAGTTTTGTCAAATGGTCTCAACCCAAAATTAGGAAGCATTTAAAAAAATGTTTGCAGGAGGCCAGCTGGGTGGCTCAGTGAATTGAGAGTCAGGCCCAGAGATGGGAAGTCCTGGGTTCCAATTTGACCTTAGACTCTTCCTAACTGTGTGACCCTGGGCAAGTCATTTAACCCCCATTGCCTAGCCCTTACCACTCTAATGCCTTGGAAACAATGCACAGTATTGATTCCAAGATCAATAAGGTAAGGGTTTAAAAAAATTGCAGAAGGTGCCATGAGAAAGGAACTGATGAATAAAATTATATAGTCCAGTATAGCTGTGCCAGAAAAGACAAGGAAAATGAAGAATATAAGCATAAGCTACAGTTATATATTTTTACGGTCTAAAAGAAGTTCCTTGATTAGGAACTAAAAAAGAAGAGATTTGGATATTTATGGAATAGGTTTTGAACAAAAAAAGAATTTCAGAATAAATTTAAGATAAAACTAGTCCCAGGGAATGTTGGATATAAATGTTGTATATAAATGATTACTCATTGAACTCAACTTCTATGCAGCTACACGATATTTGTCATCAATTAAATTAGTGTAAAATATGCAAAAATAAGATTTTTTAAATTAATGCATACTTTTTTCCTATTTAATATTTTATTTTCCACAATTACTTGTAAAATAATTTTAAGCATTCATTGACTTTGAATTCTCAGTTCCAAATTCTATCACTCTTTTCTGCCCCAAAGACCTCCTTGAAAAGAAAGCAATTTGATATAGATTCTCCATGTACAGTCATGAAAAACAGAGTTCCATATCAGTTATAAGAAAAGAGACCAAAAAAAAAATTAAACAAAAAAATAAGAAATTTTTTTTTTAAAGTATGTTTCCATCTGAGTTCATACTCTATCAGTTCTTTTTCTGGATGCAAAGAGTGTTTTTTTTTTAATTGTAAATCCTTCAGAATTGTCTTGCTCATTGTGTTGGTGACAATTGTTAATTCATTTGCAGTAGATCCTCATATAGAATTGCTGATAATCTACAATGTTCTCCTGGTTCTGCTCATTTCACTTAGCATTGGTTTATATATGTCTTACCAGTTTTTTTTCTCTTAGACCATCTTCATCTTTTCTTTTAATATTGTAGTATTCCATCACAATTGCAAACTGTATACCTTGTATAGCTATTCTTCAACTCTATTTCCAATTCTTTACCATCACAAAAAGAGCAGTTAACAGGATTTTTGTACATATAGTTTTGTTTGTCTTTTTATCTCTGAGATACACATCTAGAATGATATTGCTGCTGGGTCAAAGAGTGTGTAAGGTTTTATAGTCCTTTGGGCATTGCTCCAAATTGCTCTCCAGAATGGGTTAGTGTCTCTTTTCCCACACTCCCTTCCAAAGTTTATCATTGCTCTTTTCTTTCAGATTAGCCAATTTGATTGGTGTGAGGTTGTTTCTCAGAGCTGCTTTAATTTGCATGTCTTTAATCAATTGTGATTCAGAGAATTTTTCAGTTGACTATTGATAGATTTGTTGACTTCTTTTGAAAACTACCTGTTCATATTGTGGGAAAGAGAGAAGTTATAAGAGAATTTACAAGGCATGCATGCAAGACAGAAAGCTGAGGACCTAAGCTGTCAGTCAAAAGGAAGATTCCATTTGGAATGTGACTGGGAGACCTTTGGAGTTAAGCCAAGGCCTGAACCAGACAAAGGATTTTTTGGCTTTTGGCTTTTGGCTTTTGGCTGATGGTGGACTGAGCTGAAGGACTTTTGGCTTTTGCTGGCTGGCTGATTTGAAGGCAGAAGGAAGAAGAAAAGACTATGGTCCTCGATCTCTCTGACAATTGTGACTGAATGCCATTTCCCTCAATATCCTCCTAAGCAAGGCTCCCTGTAGAGAATAGGGAAATCCCACCCCTCTTACCTTATCCTCTATCCTTGTACTGTCTTCCCCAAATAAACCCTTACTTGAGAAAAGAAGAGAAAGGAGTATTTCCTCTGAAATCTCATAGCTCACATTGAGTGAGTGAAGAATGGGAGGAGGAGAAGCTGAAAGGCTTCTGAAGTGGAAGGAAAAAAGGAGGAGGGTAGGCAAACCTTGATCCATTGGTCATTTAGTATCAAGCAAATATATAGCCCCCTCAAGTATCTATTACAATATCTTCTCACCTTTTTTTTTTCCTTTTGAAGATTGATTTGTACTCTTATCGTTTTGACTCAGTGCTCTATATTTTTAGGAAATAAGGCCTTGGGGCTTCTAGGTGGCTCAGTGGTTTGAGAGTCAGGCCTAGATACAGGAGGTCCTGGTTTCAAATATAACCTTAGACACTTCCTAGCTGTGTGACCCTGGGCAAGTCACTTAACCTCCATTGCCTAGCCTTTACTATTCTTCTGCCTTAGAACCAATACACAGTATTGATTCTAAGAGAGGAAGTAAGGGTTTAAAAAATAAATAAGGCTTTTATCACAGAAATTTGCTGTAATTTAAAAAACATTTACCTTTATTAATTGTGTTTCTCTCCATTTTAATCCTTGCTCCTGTTTATCCTACTCTTTCCCTCCTGACACTCAATTCATTCTCAAAAGTATTTTCTCTTTTACTACTATCTTCCCCCAGTCTGCCTTGGCTTCTATCAATCCCCATTTTATTCTCTTTTCTCCTTTCCCTCTTTTCTTGTGATATAAGATAGATTTATATACCCAACTGAATGTATATTTTGTAAGATTTGAGCTAATTCTAATAAGATAAGGATTGAACCTACCTCCAATATTCTCCTCTACTCTAAAACTTCTTTTGAGTTCTTTTATGTGCCATAATTTACTCCAATCTACCTCTCCTTTCCATCTTCTCTGAATGTGTTCCTATTTCTCAAACCTTAGTTTAATTTTATATATTTTATATAAATATTATGTATAATATGTATATATTTATGTAAATGTATATGTAGTTTGGTGGGTTCTGCCCCTCTAGGATTCATTTTGAATTATTATCTCAAAATTGTCTTTAGGAAAATTCAGGAGAGATCAGTTTGGTCCCTTTCTTTTCCCCTGCCATCTTCACTCTGTCTTTCAACATATACTTTGATCAGGATTTCTCTATTTTGGACTTAAATGCATTCAATTTAGAAATTAAAAAAAATAATATTTCAGAACAAATGTCATCATAAAACCATAGAATAACAAATGTTGGTAACATTTTTTTAATTCAACTGTCTTGGAATTAAAAATAATAAATCAATATTTTAAGAGGAGATATTAAATCTGCAGAAAAAATTCTGTCTAGATTTTGAAAATTTTGAAATGTGAAAGCTGATATTAGTTTGAATATCTGTGCCATTTAGGAACTACCTATTATTCACTTTCCTAGTTCAGAAAAATAGAAAAGTTTCTGTAAATCAGGGAGTTACTAAAGAGTAAGATTTCATTTTGAAAACTTCATCTCTACTTTGGTGAATGGTATCAGAGACCTTAATTGGCATCTGAATAGACTCTTTTGTCTATTTGTAAGCTTTTAATGAGGATATCACTGAACCTTTCTCTTGTGCCTCAGCAGAAAGAATAAACCACAGCAGGCTTCCAGTCTTGTGTTCTGTATTAGAGACAGATTAGATGGATGTGAAGCACCACTTCTATCACTCCTTTTGACTTCACACAACATAAGGGGAAAAGCTGTGAATGACACCATTGATATACTAGAAATTTGGGATTTGAAATGAATCTTAATAGATTTACAAAAAGTTTCATGTTCCAGTTGAAAAGTTTTTATAACTATGAAAAATATCTTTATGGATTTTTGGAGGTTTGAGGCTATGATTAATAAAAATAAAAACAGCACAAACCTCTCTCCCCTTCTGGTGTTAAACATAGTATTCTGGCTCAGGAGATGATTTTACCTACTAGAGAATAAACAGAATTGGAGCTAGTTTAAAATTTATTTTTTGAGTAAATTAGTAGCTAATTCTCCTGAGTCGTATTAGGTCATACAACTCAAGGAGTTAAAGTTTAAGCCATTAGGTTTTTAAATTTAATTTGAAAATTAAATTTAGAATTTTTAAAAGAATTAAGGAATATTTTTAAATAAAAGATATATTTATTATTTGTGATATGGGAACTAAAGTAATAAAATTGTGGCATGAAATTCCTGGCCTCCAAATCTGGAGAGATGAGGATACAAAGCTGCCAATGGAGCCTCTCCCTTTTTTCTTCCTAAATTAAAATTGCAAAACCTTGGGGGCAGGTGAAAGGATAGGGAGTAGAGGATTAGATTATGACCAAAAAATGGTCTAGATTTGGGGGTGAGTTAGTAGGAAATATAGAAAAGGTTATAGGAGTTGAAAGGGCTGCCATATTTTTTAAAACAAGTAATTGAAAACAATGGGCATTCAAGTCTGAAGTGCTGCCAGAAATTTTGGAGATTTTTAAAACTTATCATCAATGGTTATAAAATCGAGATTTGATCTGACTTAAACCTGTCCTGAAACTAAATTATTAATATTTTTGTTTATCATTGTGGAACAATTCAATGTAATGGACTTTGTTACTACAAGACAATCCCAAGGGACTGATGAGAAAGAATGTAATCCATATCGAGAGAATGAACCGTGGGAGTAGAACCACAGAGGAAAAACAAATGAATTATCATTTGTTTATATGGATATATGGTTAAACAATTGCTCCATTGCCAAAATAAATAATATAGAAATAGGCATAAATGATAGCATTCCTACAACCTAGTTAGAAGTGCTTATTGGACCCAGGAGGAGGGAGGGAAGAGGGGAGAAAAAAATGAAATATCTAAACATGGAAAAATGTTTTTAAAAAAAAATATATATATATATATATTGGTTCATTTTCAACACTTTGTGACCCCATATGAGGTTTACTTGCCAACAACATTGTAGTGGCTTACCATTTTCTTCTACAACTCATTTTATAGATGAGGAAACTGAGGGAAATTGGGGTAACTAAGTGTTTTGTGGCCTTTTCTAACATTTCTTATGGTACACTACTACTCCATTAAAATCATATACCACAACTTTGTTAAGCCATTACTCAAATGATGAACATTCTTTTAGTTTCCAGGTCTTTGTCACCAACAGAAGAACTGCTATAAATATTTTATAACATTCCATTTCTGTTTTTCAAACAGCACTAAGTACTGGTTGTGAGGCAGAAGATCAATAAGGACTAGGCAATGGGGGTCAAGTGACTTGCCCAGGAACACATCCTGATTTGGTAGACAGTAGGAGCTTAACAAATGTTTATTGACTGACTGACTGTGTGACAATACATCTCCCAACCCTGTGTCTTTGTAAAACCTATCTGCTGTGTTTTGAATGCTCTTACTTGCCTATGCCTTTACCTCCCTTTATTGCCAAAGCTTATGTTTCAACCCCTATATGAGGAGTTTCCTGATTTCTTTGAGTAGTTTCCCACCACCTCAAAATTACTTTTGCTTTACACTGTATATGTTTTGATTTATTTTTTTCCCTCTTTGTACGATATTCCCCAGTAAAATGAAAATTCCTTGGAGGGAAAAAAATGTCTAAGGCAAGATTTGAACTTAGGGACTTCTCTTCTCTGGGCCTGGTTTTCTATCCACTGACCCACCTACCTATCTTTCTCCACACATATGTACTTTCTTCACTATTTTGATAATTAACCTAGGAAATAAACCTAATAGTGTTATTATTGGGTCAAGAGGTTTACACAGTTTTATAACATTTTGTGTATAATTCCAGATTGCTTTCCAAAATGGTTAGATCATTTCATAGTTTTACTAACACTATATTAACTATTATATTATATCCTCTCCAAATCTTATCATTTTACACTTCCATTCTTTTATATCATCTAACAGGTATGAGGTGTGAAAATTAAAATTTTCAATCCTCTAATTATAACAATGAAAATACTTAATGCTCCCCTTGTTGTGAGGATTAAATTGTAACCCCTGTCTATTTTTAGAACACTGTACTTAGAAGTTAAGTATGGAGATCTACCCATTTTTAGATTTAGTCACCAAAGGTGCAAACACCCCATTTCACATGTTGAGTGAGGAAGGTCTGTGACTTATGTGTCTGATAGTGGATGATGAATCAGAATCCACTGACTGCCTTCTGGGCAGTCCTAAAACAAAGTGTTGATTGTGATTGGTAGATGTAACATTGGGGAAAGACACAGGAAGTGACACAAAAGAAGTGTCAAGGAAAAGGAGTTGTTACTTCCTATGAGATTCTGTTCTTCATTTTTTGGAAGTGAAAATGGAGGAATTCTTCATGCTTTTGAGTTTAGGCTGGTGAAGAAGGATCTCCTGACTGGACCTGAGACCCTGTTTTCTTCGTGAGGCTAATAAAGAATCTGTCAACTGGACTGACACATGGTGAGAGAAAGGCTGGCTCTTAACTGCTGATTTTTCTCTGAAGAGACCATCCTCAGGAAAAACCCACTCTTGAGAGAGGCTTCCCTGGGTCTTGGACTTTGACGAGGTTGGCTGAAACTAATTCTCCCTGCCCTTAGGGTCTGGGAGTAAATTACTCAGGCTAGATATTGTGAACCTTAAAATTCTCAGACCCTACTTCAGAACACTTGGTTAAGACCATTCCCCATTTTAAACAATGAAAGGACTTGATCAGGAATGTGAGAACTCTACTCCACCCCTACTTAAGCATACCTTAGGGGAAGATCAAATTGTAAACTCCTTGCTGAACAATGAAAAATACTTAACCCATACTTATAGTAAGGCAAAAGTTCTTAAGCTGTGTCTATTTTTAGATCTAATACAAAAGGGTGTTAAGTACCTATAAAGGTCAGGCAACTTGTAGACTTACAAGGGCCAAAGAGGTAAGAACTTACTCAGAGATTTTAGTCTACTCAGGTGTGAATTACTCAAAAGATTAGCCTACTCAGGTGTGAATTAAGAATGGTCTGTCCTTTGGAAAATGTCTACTGTGATTGGTAGATGTGAGAACTTAGGGGAGGTGACATAGGAGAAAATTCTCTTTAAAAGGAGATGATAAGCTGAGAGCAAGGGATTCTCTCAGCACTCTGGCTCAGAGTCTCTCTTTCTGGAGACTGAGCTGGCCAAAGCTAAACTGGTGTCTCTCTGTACACTAGAATCTTGCTTGGACAAATCTTGTGGTGAGTTGATAGAAGACTGACTGATCTCTCTCTTAGGGTTTTCAGCCTAAGCTGGCTAATGCTGGCCTAGGCTGGTCTAGCCCTTTTCACATCATTTCCTTTTTCTATCTCTCTCCCTTTCATTAATTCCTCATTTGCATTAATTAAAATCTCTATAAAACCCAGCTGACTTGGGTATATTTAATATTTGGGAATTTTTCCCTGGCGACCACTTTATATTTGATTTAAAACAATACACTGTCTTGTCTGTTGCTTTCTTTCTGATTTTGGCTGAATAGGATTTGTTTGTACAAAATTGTTATAATTTGATATAATTGAAGTCATTCATTTTTTATTTTGTAATGTTCTCTATCTCTTCCTTGGTCTTGAATTCTTTCTTTCCCACAAATCTGACAGGTATACTAATTTATTTATGATTTCATTCTTTATATTTAAGTCATTTACCCATTTTTAATTTATCTTGGTATAGGATGTAAGGTGTTGAAAAATCTTATTTTTCCTATATAATTTTTCAATTTTCCCAGTAGTTTTTTGTTGAATAATGAGTTATTGAACCAAAAGGTGGCAAATAATTTTCTTTCCCTTAACTTATCAGGAGATAAGAGAGTAAGGTATGATGAAAAGGGCCAAGGGAATAAGACGATGGAAGGAATTAAAGAAAATATTTATAACATAATAAATTAGAGTGTAAGAGAAGGATAATGGAGAGATACACAGAAGGGTAAATAAGTAGATTAATGACTAGGAGGGCAAGGGGTAGAATAAAAGAAGGAAACCTTAAAAGAACAGTAGAGGAAACTAAAGGTTGGACTGAAGAAAGAAGGGATTAGGAAGGTAGTGTTTGGGGGAAAATCATAGTTCTGAGGAGGAATAAAATAAAGAAGGATAGAGACAAAGAAGGAAAAACTGGGAAGAAAAATAGAATAGAGGTAAACATATAGCTATTAATTGTAATTTTGAATGTGAATGGGATTAATTCACCCATAAAATGGAAACAACATAATAGTATAAATTACTTTTTTGTTTAAATGAAACAAAATTAAAAATGACAGACATATGTAGAACAAAAATAGAGTGATGGAATAGAATATATTATGTTTCAGTTGAAAAAAAAAGCAAAGGTTGCAGTTATGGTCTCAGGCAATGCTAAAACTGAATTAGATCTAATTAAATGAGATAAACAGAGACACTGCAATCTGTTAAAATGTACCATAGACAATGAAGTATCAATAGTAACATATCTGTATCAAATATTATAGCATAAAAATTTTAAAGGAAAAGTTAAAGAAATTACAGAAAGTAATAGGTAATAAAAGTATATTGCTGGGGCCTTTAAGCCTGCCCCACTCAAAAGGGGATATAACTAACCAAAAAAAAAAAAGGTAAGGATATGAGTAAAATCTTTGATAATTTGTATATGATAGATATCTGGAGAGTGCTGTACAGAGATAAAAATGAATATATTGTTTTTTCTGAGTAGCACATGTCACTTTAAATGCAAATTAACAATATTATAAGTGACAACATTTTAGAATTAAATGCAAATGAGTATGAATATTAAATGCATCTTTTTCAAATCATGATGCAAAACCATGTATTTAATAAGGATTTATAGAATAAAAATTAATTGGAGACTAAATAACGATTTAATTTTATTTTTTAATTGAAAATTTTTATTTAATTAATGAATTTGGAATATTTTTCCATTGTTACATAACTCATCTTCTTTCCCTCTCCTACCCCCCCCCCCATAACTGATGCACAATTCCACTGGGTTTTACATGTCTCATTGATCAAGACCTATTTCCATATTATTAATATTTGTTCCAGGATGATTATTGAGTTTATATCCCAAAACATATCCTCATTGACCTATGTGATCAAGCAGTTGTTTTTCTTCTTTGATTCTACTCCCACAATTCTTCATCTAAATGTAGACAGCGTTCTTTCTCATAAATCCCTCAGAATTGTCCTGAATCATTGCATTGCTACTAGTAGAGAAGTCCATTACGTTCGATCATACCACAGTCTCTGTGTATAATGTTCTCCTGGTTCTGCTCCTTTCACTCTGCATAAATTTCATGGAGGTTGTTCAAGTTCAGTTGCAATTTCTCTGCTTCATTATTCCTTATAGCACAATAGTATCCCATTGCCAACAGATTCTAAAATTCGTTCAGCCATTCCTCAATTGAAGGGCAGGTCTTCATTTTCCAGTTTTTTTGCCACCACAAAGGGTGTGGCTATAAATATTTTTATACACATCTTTTTCCTTATGATCTCTTTGGGGGTATAAACCCAGCAGTGGTATGGCTGGGTCAAAGAAGGCACACAATCTTTTAAAGCCCTTTTGTCATTAAATAACTTAATTTTTTAAGAATGGGTGCATTAAAGAATCAGTCAAAGAAATAATTGATAATTTTATTAAGAAAATGATAACAGAGAAAACATACCAAAACTTATGAAATACAGGAAAACCAGTAATTACAGAAAAATTTATTTCTGAAAATACTTATATCAATAACATTGAGAAAGGACAGATGAATGAATTGGACATACAATTAAAAAGCTTAGGAAGGAAAGAATAAAATTAATAAATAAAACTAACAATTGGTTTTATGAAAAAACAACAAAATAGATAGACTATTGGTTAGTATGATTTTAAAAAGAGAAGAAAACTAAATCACTAGCATCTTAAATGGAAAGGGTGAAATTATCACTAATGAAGATAAAACCAAAACAGTAATAAGGAGTTATTTTGTCCAAATATATGCCAAAAATATTAAATGATTTAAGTGAAAAGCATGATTACTTACAAAAACAAATCGTTTAGTCCAGCATAGGAAGAAATAGAATATTTAAATACTGTCCTTTAGAAAAAGAAATTAAATAGGTCATAAAATAACTTCCTAAGAAAAATGCATCTGGACTAGGTACATTTACAAGGGAATTTCATCAAACAATTAAACACCTCAGTCTAATGTTATATAAATTGTTTAGAACAATTGGTAAAGAAGAAATAGCACCATTTTATAAAACAAATATGATGCCGAAATTTCAAACATGAATAGCAAAAACAAAAAAAGAAACTTATAGACCAATTTCATTAATAATTATAGATGCAAAAATTCTAAATAAAATACTAGCTAGGAGACAACAATAATACATCACAAAGATTATATACATTGTGATAAAAATATTTATACTAAATATCCAGGGATGTTTTAATATAAGGAAAACTATTAATATAATTTATTATGCCAGCAAAAAGTTAACAAAAACCATAGTTATATCAATAGATGCAGAAAAAGCTTTTTGACAAAGTACAGCAAAATACTTGAAACATACCTATGAATATATTTTATTAGATAAGAAGTATATATTTAAAACTATCACCAAACATTATCTGTAATGGAGATAAGTTAGAAACTTTCCCTATAATATCAGGAATACAAGGATGCCTATTGTTACCATTATTATTTAATATTGTTTTTGAATTGCTAACAATAGAAGTGAGTAGAAAAAGAAATTGAAGGTATCATAATGGTCAAAAAGGTAATAAAACTATTTCTTTTTGGAGATTACATAATATATATATTTATATATACATATATATATATTTATACATATACATACTGTTATAAGGAGTGTTCTTAATTTCACTGTCTCCCTAAGAGCAGAATTTTTATATTAGCGGGAGTTTATTAATTTCACTCTGTGTCTTTAAGAGGCAGGGTATAAAAGAAAAAAATCAGTTAAGGGAGGAACTCTTTCTCTCTGACTTCCTAAGGAGCAGGGTTTCTGTGTTATTTTCTTAGTCAAGAAGATCTGGCAGTTACTTTTGGGAGTTTGGGATATAAATACCAATTTGAGGAGTCTGGCTGAGGTTTTTTTTTTTTCTTCTCAGTACTTTGAAGGAGTAGTTTTCTATGTCTGTGTCTCTGTGACAGGCATTTTATAACTGACAGAAGAATTACTTTAAGGAGTTTCTTATTGTTTAATATCCATCAATTAATTAGCTCAATATAGATAGTGAATTTAATCTCAGTTAGACAGTGTAGATAAGTTAGGCCTGCTTTGTCAGGCAAGAAGATTCTGAGATTTAGGTTTTCTTAGAGATTTAGTATAGGGTTTAGATTTTTAGGCATAATTATACGATAGAAAACATATACTGACCTATTTCCTTCCTCCTATTTCCTATATCAAGTCTCCTCTGAATAAATAAGTAGCGGTGGTTTGACAAATTGGTCTCCAGACTTTTATCACAATATTATTAACCTCTAACAATACCTATATACATATACATATATATGTAGTCCTTGAGATTTGAACTAAATTAATTAAAATTATTAATAATTCTATCAAAGTAGCAGAATATAAAAAACACACATAAATCATCATCTTTTTATATATCATTAACAATGTTCTGAAGCAGAGATAGTAAGAAAAAAATCACTTAAATTAACCATTGATAGAATAAAATCTAGGGAAATATTAATTTTTAATGAGTGGTAGAACCAATATAATTAAAATTATGATCTTCCCTTAACTAATCTACTTAAACAATGTCATTCCATTTAAATTGCCAAAATATTTTATGGCACTAAAAAAATTATAACAAAAATCATTTCACAAAGCAAAAGGAAATAATATCAAAGGAAATAATAAAATTTTAAAAAAAATTAGCCTAGGATAGCCTAGCAGGATCACCAGATTTCTAATTATCTTAAAAAGCAGTAATTATCAAAACTTTCTTGTACTGACTAAGAAACAGAAAATCAGGTCTTTGGGGAAAATAGATTTAGAATAAATAGTTATAAAGGATTAGAGTAATCTTGGCTTTAACAAAAGCAAAGTTCTAAGTTTTTGGAATAAAATGAATATTGAGAAAACTGAAAGGCATGATGGTAGAAACTAGATATAGATCAATATTTTAAATCATTTACCAAGATTCTATCAATTTTTTTTCTTTATTTAAACTGTTTTGTTTTTTTTTAAGAAAAAACTTTTGAGGAAATAAATCATTTATCTTAGATGAGAACTGAATCTATTATAGTTGTGTATTACTTGTTACAGAAGAAACATCTTTTATTGAAGTCCACAACATCTCATCTCAGGGTTGCTTATGAAGGAAAAATCACTTGTAAAATGCTTAGAATAGTCTGTTGCCCATATCATACTTCAAGCACCATATCGTAATTGCTTCTTTCTCAGTGTGGCATTCTAGATAATTACATACTAGGATTTATATTGAATGATCACATACTATCTTAAGTGTTTTCTTATATCATGCAAATTGATAATCACTTTATTAAATTTTATTAAATTTCTTTTTTTTTATTTTTTAATAAAATTTCATTTTATTAAATTTTATTCAATTTCTTTTTGTCCCCTACACTCTCTAGCTCACTATATTCATAATCTCTGTGAAACTTCTCAAGACTGTATTTGAGTAAGTGGTGCTGAAATACCCTGATAGAGTAAGACCAGACTCCTTCCTTTTGTCTAGGCTCCAAATCATAATGCCCTATCAGCCCTCCATTTTGATTGGCAGAGTGATAAACTTTTAACAGCAATGGCTTATAATATTTGGCCTTACATACATTGAACATGTAACAGCATCCATTGAAAATTTAAACTATTAGAGGCTTATGTGCATTTCCCAGTAATGTAAATATGAGATTTATTTGTCTTGTGTGGTTTCACTTATAACAAGGTATATCTTCCTATTACTATAATTAATCAGAACTTATGACTGTTCCTTGTCACCACTGTCTAAAGGAAGAAGTAGCAACATTTACCTACCAGGGTTGTCTGATATATGTAACTTTTTCTTCTGCTTGTGGTATTTTTAATGAAATGGGTTTTTCACTAGTGCTTTGCCAAATTACAAGAATTTTGAGTTTAAAAGCGGGTAGTAATAGAATGAATTGTTTTCTATGAAGAATGATTTAAAAATACATTCACAGACACCGTATCATCTAAACTGATTAAAGGATTTGTGTTATACACTTATTGTTGTTATTTTCCTATTGTGCCACTGAGATTTCTGATATTTCAGTGGAAATAATGACTTGTTTTAAAAATTGTGTTACAAGCATCTCTTTGGGTTGCCTTTTTCTGAAGAAATTATTAACTTTACTTACTGCAGCCTTAATGGATCTCAAGTTGTGTAATTACTAAGTACTAGAACCAAGCCATAGTGAAGAAACTTAAAGAATTCTTATTTTCTTGGACAACTACACATTCTTTATGAAACTACATCTGTGAATGCATTGATTTACTCATCAGGCTACCCCCTCTGAGATTTTGCTATTTGATGTAAAAAAAAAAAAACTTGGACAGAAATTAGACCTTGCTCTGAATTCTGAAATCACAATCACATTGGTTTAAAATCACTAATACATTTAACAACTTTGAGGAAACATACGTGCTGGAGTCTAGCAACTGATACAGGTGGATATTTGTCCCTGTTGAGGGGATAATCTTAGCATGAGTTAAGGTAGGATCTTTTTTTATTCTATTTCCTAAATATGAAATTTTGCAGCTAGTCTTTCATAAAGTCTGCTTCCATATTCTGTGAATAACATGATACTTTCCTACATTATAGGCTGACAGGTAACTTGTCTCTAAAGCCAAACAAAGCTAGGGAAGCCTTTTCTCTCGCTATAACTATGTCCCTCTTTATTTTTTTCTCTTTATAGAAAATTTCTCTGTCAGAGCAGGTGGCCAATACAACATCTAAGTTACTCTTGGTTCATATTATAAACACTAAGATTCCTGTAAGGAATATTATTAGTTCCCTAACTAAATAAATTTAAAAAGAGTTTTTTCATTTTCTTTCTCACCACCTTAAGAATTGTGTGTTCATGTATCAAAATGGACTAGCTTTCAAGCTGATAAAGAAATATCTCTTTATCCTAAGGTGAGAATTAGTTAGAGAGGGAAATTTAGAGAAAGTAACAAGATCAGATAATTATAAAAATCAAATGTAAATTGTTCTTATGGTATATATAGGCCTTCAAAATGTTCTAATGATAAATTCTAAAACCTAGGTTCTGGACTTAATATATAAAATTATAGCTGACCTTCTGTGCAAGCTGTTTTTCTAGAATGTTTATTATATTTCTTTTTTTCTCAATTTTCTCATACTTTGAATTTCTTAAATATAGCAATAGAACAATTTACTAACATACCACAGTAGCAAAAATTATTTTTTTTCCATTTTATGGCTTAAATACAAAATAAAGAATGAGATAAATGGCTGTTTAATTTGAATCTGTTACCTTAAAAACTCTGATCCCCAGCAAAATTACAATTCCCAGCACCCTACTCACTTCCTGTCTTTAGGTGCTTATGTAGACAGGAGATAAATTTGGTGAAAATCTGTCTCTAGGTCTCTTTTTAATTCCTGTGGCGCCTTTGGTGGAGTGGGCTTTTTGGAGCAGGTAGAAAACTTAGCCATTTGGTTCTCTTTTGTCAGATAATAAACTTTATAAAAATAATATTTGAAGTACTGAATATTAATTAAACTACTATGTGAGTACCAGTTTTGAAAAGTTAATTAACAATAGAGGGAATGCCAAGGTAGAAAAGTAGTCTTCAATTTAACATATAAGTCTCCTTTGGTAAAGGTTAAATCATCATGAAGGACTCATTTTATAAATCAGATGCTCATAGATTCTTTTAAAGATTTTTCTTCATTGGTTTATTGGCAATGTCTATGTCAAGTATACCATTTAGGTAAACATCAAGACTGTATGTGTTATGTAAAATATTAAAGTCTCTGAAGTTTCAAGTGAACTATGGGTTCCTATTTGATATTCTTTTTATAAATCTATTCATATAATTAACATCCCAAGGTTTAATCTGGTTTTTATCTGGTGATTAAGTTATTTGAGTAGCAAAATTTAAAGGCTATACTAAATTGTTTTGAGTCTTGTAATGGAAGATTTTAGCAAAATCATGTACAAATCTTTATAAGTAACTTCAGGTGGAAAAGTAGACATTTCAGCAGAAGCCCCTTCTTTCAGAGTTCCTCTGAGGATAGTCTGTATCAGAATGTGCAAGAGGAAGTGTTTTTAGAAACCAGGTAATTGCATGAGACATTTGAGGTCTAAGGTCTGATGTGTTCATAAAAAAACAAACAAACAACTATCTGGAATGGGTTACTAGGAAAGTGTTTGGATGATCTTGCTTCCCTATTATTCCTTCTCCTTGTTCTACGCTCTCTGAAAGGCCCATCTACAGAAGGGACTTGTCCTGTTGAAGTTTGGTCATGGGTAGTCTCAGAGACTAAGGATGAAGTCTAGAGGATTAAACCTGACTGCTTTGGGGCCATCCCTTCTAAAATTAGTCCTTTTAAAATAGTGTGCTGGGATGTCCATGCAGAAGGGAATAGTTAAACAAATTTTGATACATTACTATAAGGGAATACTACTGTGCTGTAAGAAATGATGAACAGGACATCACAAAAAGTCTGGAAAGACTTATAGGAAGTGATGCAGGTGCAGGAGAGAATGTTGTATAGAGCAATAATGGACAATGAGGGTGCAGCTGGGTAGCTCAGTGGACTGAGAACCAGGTCTAGAGATGGTAGGTCCTGGGTACAAATTCGGCCTCATACATTTCCATGCTGTGTGACCCTGGTCAAGTCACTTTACCCCTACTGCCTAGCCCTTCCCACTCTTCTACCTTGGAACCGATATACAGTATTGATGCAAAGATGGAAGGTAAGGGTTTAAAAAAAAATTAATGGACGGTCATCCATTGTGAATGATTTAACTATGATCAGCAATGCAAGAATCCAAGGAAAAATTCAAGAGACTCATGACAGAAAAGGATATCTATCTCCTGTAAAAATTAAAATCAACACACAATAATTTAAAATATTATGTTTTAAGAGATTTATAAATAATCACTAGAAATAAAGTAATAAAAAGGTAACTAAACAAAACCATGTGCCCATGGCTAATCTACCTGTTCAAAAACCCCAGTCCACCATAGTTGCAACAGGAAGCAAAAGAGCCAGGGACAAGGAGCCCTGCCAAATATATCCTTCTGTCTATGCCAGCATGTAACAACAGGAAGTCAGTGTGGGCTCCTGGGAAATGTAGTTTTTAGGGTAACAGATTTCCAATTACTCACACCATAGAAAGAGCTCACTACATAGGCATACCATTTTCACTTTTATAGCCCTCATGAGTTTTTTCTCATATAAACAATATGCATCTTCTTTCACAATATTATGAACATGAAAGTATATAATGCCTGATATATATATATATATATATATATATATATATATATATATATATATATTACTTGTCTCAGGGAGTGAAAGAATTTTTTTAAAGTGCAACTACATGTAAAAATAATATAAAATATATATCAAAAAAGCAAAAAAAATGGAAAATGGTAGCCTTTGATACACAGAACAGTCCCTTTTATCTTCATGCTGCCATTTGGATGTGATTCAAACACAAATATAGCAATATACTATCATTTTAAAAAATAAAATCACAACAAAACAAAAATGGGGTTTGGAGACAGAATCCAGGTTCAATTCCCAGCTGTGCTATTTAATTCTTGTGTGATCCCAAGTCTCTTTATTCAACTCTAATACTCAAATAATCATGACATTTCCTTTTCAGATTATTAAAGATAAGAACACATCAGAAGGAATGAAATTTGGGCAGCTCTGTACAAAGTACCTCAAATCTGGCCACCTGCTGAATGATTCCCTCTCCACCCACCACAGGGATTGTCATTAAAAAAAAAAATCAATTAACAGAAGTCATGTTTTCCTAAAGCAGCCCAGTCAATAAAAGCGCCATATCAACAAAATAGAAGTAATTAGTTTAAAGAGCTAGTAATTATGTTAATTATACCATTGCCTCTTTTGTTTAATCAGGAAGGGGTATATTTTCAGACTCCTGTACTGGAAAGCAGACTCATGACTCATATTAACATTCATCAAAATAACCTAGTCTAGCCATAGCCTCTCACCCTAAAGTGTGTCCCCTGTGAATCAATTACTTCTTAGTTTAAAAGTCATCTTGGTGAGTGGGATTTTATACTGTTAAATCAGTTAATTCAGGATGAGGGAAGAAAATATTTCACATTGGATTCCATTGCCAAGCATGCTAAGGTTGCAGATGCTTTCTTTAATTTGTCTTATCCTTATTCTTTAAAAGTTAAAAGATTTCATTTTTTTAAAAAAGGAAATAAATAAGCAAAGGCAAACAAGGGATGCTTCCAATTTAGTGTTTTCTATTACAAAGATGAACCTGACATTTTCCAGAATTAGGAAACAAAATGATGAAAATAGTTCATCAGAAGTGAGCCAGGAATTTCAGCATAAATGAAGCAAAGCCCTTAAAATGTGTGTGAATAAGAGTAAAGGGAAGAGATATAAACAAGGCAGAGAGAAGAATGGGGGTTAAAATATCTCCGGAGAGCCTCTAGTAAAAATGCCAGCTTCCTTGAAAAGAGGAAAAATCAAACAGGAAATAAAATCCTGTAAGCTAAAATATGAATAGGGTATGAATTGTTAGGAATTGAATATTTACAGACATGCAGCTGGAGTCTCTTGTTGCTTAACTACTCCCCAGTCATAAGTCAGGAACCTTCGGAAATTCAATTAACTTTGTGAGTTGCAAGAGTGACTAACGACCAGGGAGTAACTTGAACCCTGAAGGACAGCCTTAGTATGGAAGAAAGAGCTTTTTTATGTGGAGGTGTTGTACTATGTGTCAGATTTTTTTATCCCTTAGAAAAAGAGGTATTACAAACACACATATATTTTCTAGGTATATTTAGTTTGGTTTTTATCTGTTGGAATTTTCTATCCCCTCCCCCACAAACACATGTGATCCTCCAATTCAACTACAAAGAAAACCTACTTATTTTTCAAAAACACAAAATGGAGCTATGATGGTTGGGAAGATAACATTAAAAGGTCCTGGAAAAGCAAATGTAGAGGAAATAAAAATCTATTTTTTCTGAGACAAGGTTGGGGAGAGCTCATACTATTTTTCCTCATTTGTTTTTTTTTTTAATCCCTCTTAGAAGATGAAATGAGAGGAACTTCCCCAGTTATGTCTGCATGAATAGTAAAGAGGAATCAGCCAACACCAGCCTTGCTTATTAAATTTGCAATGTCTTTTATGAATCTAGCCATCCATTGTCTATCCCAAATGACTCTGCATTTCCTGTAAAGGATGTAATGATAAATATAGCAGTGAGATCCTTTTTAATGCTTTAAGTTCAGGAGACCAGTAAATAGCTGCTTTCTTTCCTACTGGAAATGGAATGCAATTAGTAAGCAGATTGTAGAGTTGGCTGGACTTGTCAGGAGGACCTAATCTACTGAGTTTGTGTTTTTACCAGGCTTAAGAACTGAAAATAAATTGGTGGTAAAAATAACAAAAAAGCTACACTTTTCCCTCCTATGTCCTTACTTCTTAATGTCTTACTTCCGAATGTCTTTCATATCGACCCAGTGGCCAAATCAGGTTCAAACATTCAAAAAGTCATATTTATTGAAGACAAAAACCAAACACAATTCATTACAGAGTTGCAAGGAATTAAGAAAGATTTCTTAGTTCCTGATCACCTTAGGGACTTTTGAAAAGATGGGAGACTTGAGTCTTCTTGTACACTAATGCAAATATTTAGGAATTTTTATTTTGACACACAAAACAGTTTACATGGATTTCATGTAAAATGGTTCCCACATTAATGTGTATTTTGCCCCCTTGTTCAGAGAATCTGACTCCCAAGGGTCAAGAGAATATGATGCCAGAAGCCTAATTTTCCCTCCTTTATAGGA
Organism: Monodelphis domestica; assembly: GCF_027887165.1. NCBI lineage: Eukaryota > Metazoa > Chordata > Mammalia > Didelphimorphia > Didelphidae > Monodelphis > Monodelphis domestica. Next base: position 42,152,509 of record NC_077233.1, on the reverse strand, counting down.
GAGCATGCATCTCAATAATTACTCAGTGCCAAAGGGAAGGTATGACTAAGAAAGTCAGAGATTATTGCTCTCATAACTCTGAGTAGACACATGGCTCTGGCTAGAATATGAGAACCTATCTCTTCCAACCCCAATCCATAATGCTTTATGAAAAGGTTATGGTCTGCAAATGGGCTGGAGTTCAGGGCGGTGCAGAACAATGGGCACATGTGGCCTGGGGATGACTCATTTACTTTTAAAAAAATCATTCTACTTTTATAGATGACCTTGTTTTTCTATATATTAAATTCCAATATACTTCTTCCCCCTCCCTTAGTCAGAAAACTATACTTTTTTAAAACAAAGACACAATATAGGTGAGGAAAAATGCAATTCAACACAACTAACCAATATAATTGTTATGTCTGATAATCTGAAGATATATGGAACATATTATGTCCATAGTGCCCCATTTCTGCAATGAAAGGAAAGGGTGATATTTTCTCAACTCCTCTCTCAGGTCAAGGCTCATTAGTGAAGCTTCCTCCTATTCCTTGAATACTTCTACCAAGTATTCTTTCATTTTGATTTTGGGTCCACTCTTTTCAGAGTTCAAGGCTATATCCTCTAGCACCAGCTTTCGCAAACTAAAATATAGGTCCTATTCTTCCTATTTTCAATGTTAGGAGAGTCAAATAGGTCTTAGCAAGAGCTAGAACCCCTACCCACACCCACATAAATGTTCTCCCTATTTTTAGAACAATAATCAAATTCAAGCTTTCTCTTGATTCGAAAAAGAGCCTACCAACCTAAACTCCAATGACCCCACACTGACTCCTGAGACTAAAAGACTCTAGCTACTACTTCCTAAATGTCTTCTTTGGCTGCTTGAATTTAAGTGATTTAAGGGTACAAATGGCTTTTTGTGGCCTTCTGTATGTGTATCTTCAGTACTAGAACGAGGCTTGGTATGTAATGAGTGTTTACGAAATGTTTTCTTCCTCTCTCCTTTTTCCTCCTTCTTACCTTTTCCTTCCTCTCTAACTTCTCTCCTGACCTCCACTATATTTTTCTGCTTGTTGTTGTTCTTTGCATTTGCATGATTATTGACTCAGAACATTGAATCTAGATAGAACCACAGAGATAATCTAATCCAACCTATTCAATTCACAAATGAAAATAGTAAAATCTAAAGAATTCAAATGGCTGGTTCAAAGTAATATATCTAATACATAGAAGAACTTGGACAAGAAAAGCAGGCTGAATATCCCTAATTCTGAGGATGAATTGTGTAGTTATTCTTTACATAGAACCCTTACAATGCAATTGTTTTTAATACTGATTTAATGATTCAGTGTATGTATATAAACATATACTTATATACATATCTTATTCTGAAAATTTTGTACTGTTTTTAGATTCAAGAAATCCTGGGTCAAATTTCTTCTTTAATACTTCCTTTATGTAAGATTGTCAGTAAGTCCTTTATCCTTTCTTTGTCCTATTCCCTCACATCGAAAAATGGCAGTATCTTTGGCATTATCTTACAGGGTTATTTGGGAGGATGAAAAGGCATAATATGATTTGCAAACCTTTATGCCTACACAAGCAGTAGTATGGTGTAGTGAGTAGAGGGTTATCTTTGGAATCAGGAAGAGCTTGGGTTAAAGTTATGTTTCTGATATACACAAAGTTATGTGACTGTGGAAATAAAAATCATTTAAACTCTCAGTGACCAAACTCATGGCTAATATTAGCTTCTATCCTGTATTATCACATTGAAGGAGCTTACTACGACTTCTCATTTACTCTACAACAATAAATCATATGTGCATAAGAAAAGAAGTGCACTAAAAGCAATGTTAGCGATTATGATAGACTTCAGGGAATTCACTATTCTTGAATTCTGTTGGAATACAAGTCAGTATGAACAATATCTGTTAAGTACTGTGAAAGGGAATTTTTTTTTTATCTTAACTTAATCAAGTACTTGGAGTGATGCACCCTTTTAACTTAGTCAGGAACTTGAGAATCCTTTTGATAAAAGTTCACACCTTCAGAGGATGTGAAGTGGATCCCACAGGCACTGCCCTCTCTACTGGCAGTTCCAGGCAAATTAAGAAACTTTGTTTCCTGAGATGTGACAGACCAGCCCACAGTGAAAGGAAGGAAAAACCAGAGAGACAGGAAATGATGATGAGAAAACTGCTTATAAAAAAGCCAGCTGAGGGAAATCAAGGGATTTCTGCTGCCTTGGTGGCTCTTGCAGAGGGAGGACTTTTGGATAGCTGTCTCTTTGTTGAAGGATCTTCTGCATTGGAGGGATTCTTCTGCCTTGAACTTCTGCTTTAGAGATTGATTCTGCACTGGTAAGACTCTTGCTAAAGAGACTACCATGACTCCTATTTGGAGATCAAGCTCTGAGGGAGCCTTTGTTGGAGTTGAGCTGGATTTCTTTAGGTCAGCAATTATAGGGTATTTAGCTAGGCAATAGTTTCTATCTCCTTCCTACATTTACCTCTTTATAATATCTACCCAGCTGTAATAAAGCTACTAAAGCTACTAACTTACTCATCTTTTAATGTTAATTTTTGTAAATGGCGACCACAATAATTTTTTTAAAAATCATAAATTTAGTCAAACCATTTTTTACCCTTACAGACCATGACCAGCATAGCTTTAGTAATGGCAGGAAGTACAAAGAAAGCATTATACATGGTCTTCCCTTTCATTGGCATGACCTCTGCTTCAGAAATGAGATTTATATGCAGGCAACATTATGAGACATTGAAATTGAATGACACATTATGCTACTGTAGATAGCAAACTTGAGAGTGGCCAAGAAATAGAGACCCCATTGTGAACTAGAATTACCAGGGGACATTTTAAGGAAGGAATATTAATTAATATAAATATTGAAGGATAAAAAGCATCAAACAAGCAAAGATACGATAGTATAGTTGGAGTACAAAGGCAGTAGGGGAAGTAGTGTTAATTTCCATGAGACCCATTTGTAAATTTAAAAGTTATATTGGAAGATTCATATAAAAGAATTGAAATGCTGTAGGAATAAGTACAACAGAATATTCACTGTGGCTGTGAAATTTGGCTTATTTAGACAATGCTGGGAAGAACTGTAGTGAAATCCCTTTCCCAGATGCTCCATTTTATAGTATGAATACTTCTATATTTGGAGCCAGAGAATCAGGTTTGATCACTTTCCATCAAATTGACCTTAAGTAAATCAACTATACTCTCTATTCCATTTTTTCTGCATCTAAAAAATGAGGATTGTGGATTTAATCATAGGATCATATCACTGAAAGGAACTTTAGTGCTCATCTAGTCTAACCCCTTTATTTCAGAATTGAGGAAACAGAGTTCCAGGGAAGATAAATGACTTACCTAAGGTCACATCTATAGTACAACTCTTAAGTGAGCTCTGAACCTATATACTTTAACTCTGGATGCAGTGATCTTTGACACTGAATAATGCTATTTAATCATTTTAAAGTAACAAAACTAGTATGTTGCATGTGATCCCTGTTTTTATGTGAAGGAGCTATGGAGCTTCTACCCCAATTACAGTTTGGAAACATTTCATAGGTGCTGTAATAAAATAGATAAACTGACTGAAACTGTTACTTGTTTGAAATAGTGAAGGCAAACTGAAGAAACTGTTACTGTAGCAATGACTATTCTCTGGCTGTCTGTGACTAGAGAGAGCTGCTAATAGGAACCTAAACCTGCTTATATATAATGGAGGGATGCCACACACACAGAGATGCTGGTACACAGGGGACACTGCTCTGGGATTTGCTCTGGGGTTTCTGCCTGTTGATCCCTACTGATTGCTGATTGATTAATCTATTTCTAATCTCCTTCCTCCCTCACTCTCTCCCTTAACCAACCTCCCCCTTTTGCCTTCCTCACCCCCGAAATCTTCTTGAAGCCTTTGCTTCTTCCCTCCCTCCTGAGTAAACTATAAAGATACTCCAGTTGCTTTTCCAATCAAGGGGTTTATTGGGATAACAGGATGGGAAACTGAGGTAAGAGGGATGAGGATTTCCTTAAACTATGGGGATAATTTTAGAAAGGTCTGAGGAAGTCACAAACTGTGACTCTAAGACAGTTAGGGAGATGGAGGACAACAGCAATTCAAAATCTTCTTTCTTCTTCAGCCAGGTCTCTCAGCTTAACCCCAGAAAGAAACAAAGTTCAAAAAGTCTCTAAGTCTTCTCCTGGCCAGCTCAACTCTCAAATAGACCACCAACTCAAAAGCTTCTCCCCTGGTGAGCTTCCATTGTTCAGAGCCAGAGAGACCGAGACCAAGTCCCAAAAGCCAAGTTTCTCTTCTCAGTGTCAACTTCAACTGCTCAGAGTCAGAGAAAACCCCAAAAAACCAAATCAGCCTCACAAAAGCCTTTCAGCCAGCTTCAAACCTCCCAGGATAAAAAGGGACTTCCTCTTAGAGACAAAGTCCCTTCCCTCCAGTCAACTCAAACTGCCCCCAACGGGGGACATTCCATTGGAATCTTCTCTTGCTGACATCTAGAGCTAGATCTCCAGCCCTGCACCTTGGTCCACAAGTCCTGCAAAACCTCTCTCTCTTCATGTATCTATCACAGTGCCACTCTTCAATTGTCTTCACAATTCTAGTTGGGGAAAAGAAGATTCACAAACCATCCATAATACTCCAATGGAAACATTAAAAAAGGAGAGTCAAGCCAGTAGCACTAGATTGTTGACTTTTACTGACTGGTCTATTCTAAAATAAAATAAGCCTTAGAGATATTTGAGGCTCTTTTTCATTCTTTTCTTGACTTTTCTAAACTACAGATAGTACCAGCATTTTGATTAAATAGCTTGTAATCTCATGGGAGTGGTGAGGGTTGGGTTGTTGAAAGTACAAAAACAATTTTTTTAAATGGACTCTTCCATGAAGAATCTTACATTCTACTAGAATAGAAAGTGACAAAACAAGGCAACTACTCACTTTTAATGTGGCTCTACATTTACAAAGATGAATATTGTGTTAAAAAAAGACTGATTATATATGCTGGGGAATGAACTATGTGTTTTCATCTTTGTATCATTAAAAGATATTATTGGTTGCTTGGTGTATAATAAAATTTGATCATTTCATGAGTTCTAAAAATAAATTAACATACGTGAGATAGAAAGTATAAGGTTTTTCTGATGACTAGCCTAGCAAAATAGAGTCTTATTTCTAGTAGGCTGACCACTAAAGGATGATTTATTTGGCCAACGTTATCTATGATACAAAGAAAAAATAGAAAATAGCCCTGTTTTGTGTCGTCTCCTTTTTTAGTGACAGTTGGCTGTTTTCCCTCTTACTTAAAGAAGACCAAAATGACATAAGTATATATGAACAGTGTGTTTGACTGTGGCAAATCAGACTAACAAGAGCTCAGAAGGTTGTACCACGGTCAGAAACAAATTGCCTATATGAACATTTGGAATGAAGATTTCTCTAAATTTAGTAGTAAAAGTGTAAAATTTTAAAATGGCATGAGTAATCTCTTTTAACTCATGCATAAATGCGATGTAATCAAGGCAGATTTGCACAAAGTCATCAGTCTCACTCTTCTTTCAGAGACATCAAGGTCAAATGGCAAGAAAAAAGTCAAGATGACTGTTGATGGTTTAGGAAGCAATGCATGACCTCGGTGTCTTCAATGTCTAACCAAGTTCTTAGCACTCCATAATAGCTGTTACTTCTCGCATCTGCCCATTCCACCATGATAAGTCTTCATATGCTTGACACAGACCTCCTAACTCATTGATTGATTTGAAGATTGTTACTCTTAAACTTGTTTGGACTGTTTGCCAAGATGGTTTTCTTGGATTATAGCTGATGCACATGCTATGGCTTTTTGGAGATACAAGTAAGCATGGAACAAGTAGACACCAAAGGAAGAAATCAGTCCTGCAAGAGGGCAAATCAAGCCTCATACTGAAGGTACAAGTCTTCCCTGAACATCCTACATACCCTTTAGTGACAGTAGGGTAGTTGAAAAGAGGATACTACGAATCATACCATCTTTAAACTATCCAAACAAGGGGCACCTAGGTGGCTCAGTGGACTGAGAAAGAGCCAAAGTCAGAGATGGGAGTTCTGGTTGAATCTGGCTGCAGACACCTCCTGGCTGTGTGTTTCTCAGCAAGTCACTTAATCCACATTCCCTACCCCTTTCCCCTCCTTTGCCTTGAAACCAAAATATAATAGTGTTTAAAGACAGAAGGTAAGGGTTGAAAAAAAACTGTCTAAAATATCAGCTTCTATGTTGTTACCCTGAATGTGATATTAATTAGTCAAGAGGCATTTATTAGGCACCTATATTGTTTACAGAAATGTTTTTCAATTCTGAGATCAAGATACAAAAAATGAAATAACTGCTATTCTCAAGGAGTTTACGTTATATGGGGGGGGGGAAATACGTGTATCTGTTTATATATATATATATATATATACACACACACATATATATATATAGAGAGAGAGTAAATGCAAATAATATAAGGGAATTAGGAAAGGATGATACTAGCAGTTTGGGGTGACCTTTGACCTGAGGCAATTAAATTTCTTTTGGAGATTCATTAGTAGTCGGGGAAAAAATTTGATCAATATGAAAAGAAGTGAATCTGTTCCATGGGAGTGTCAAATTGCATGAGCTCACAGATATCTGAATGCATTAACTTGTTGGTTACTATCTACATACATTTTTGGCCTTGAATTGTTCACATGTAGTTCAAGACAGAAAGCATAGTCAAAGACAAAGCACCAAATGTAGTTTAAATATATCTCCCTAAAAAGATAATAGTGGTGACACTATTCACCATGCTTTTATGACTCTTTTAATGAATTATTAGGCTGTTTCTTCATTGGTATTTTCCTAAATAAAAAGTAATATTATTTATATTGTAATATATATTATCATCCCTTTTTGACACATGATGAAACACTCAATAAGCACGAAGTTCTCTTGTTTTGTTACAACCTTTAGGATGGCATTTATATCCCAGAACTTTCTTATCACCTATTTTTTTTTTGCTAACGGAAATATTTACTTTGAACTTTTCCATATTTTCTTGCCATTCATTTTTCTTCCTTTTTTCATGCCTAATAATTCACTTTATATGTCAGTATAAAAGACTATAGTAACTGTAAAATTTTCTAAAATAATATTCAGAGGCAGCATGATATTGTCAAAAGAGATCTCTACATGGAGTGAAAATGACTTCAGTTCAAACACCACTGTAGACAATTCCTAGCTTCATAACCATTACACAAGATTTCAATTTCTTCATGTATAAAAGAGGCTAATTGGACTTAATGACCTTTAAGACCTAAATCAACTAATCTTCAGAATTTTATTTCCTGGTTGATAGAATATTTCCTAAAAAAACTTAATAAACACAATTTTGGAGAAAATTTCTTTATTATTAAGTTCTTTGCGGTTTTAATGGCTCGAAAGTTTGAACAATTTAATATCATGAGGACTCACAATCATTTTTTTAACTTTTCTTATTTAAAGGCCCTTTTTTCCCTTTCTAACACTTTTTTGGCATGGATCCCAGCTATTGGAAAGAGAGACTGACAGTTGTCCAGAATACCTGTAATAGGATTAGAATGTTAATAAGTTCAATGGATCAATTAGGGTCACAAGAAAATAGAATCATTTTTATTCCCATCAAATCCCGGCATCATCAATTCTCATTTTGAGAGACATGTTGTCCTTTTCAAAAATGATGTCTAACACAGCAAATTTTTGTTTAATGGTTCAAAAGCTAAACTTTCTCCATGACTTTTAGGTTTTAGTTTTGGCTAAATTTATTATAGAAAGATGAGATAATTACAGATAGATTTATTTGATGTTGGAGCTTGAGGGAACATAGGGATTATACAATCTGAAGGCTTCATTTCACAGGGGTGTAAACTGTAGCCCAGAAAAGTGATTTGTACTTGACCACAGATGTAACAGTTTACAAAACAGGGAACTGTTGATTCTTTGCTTCTCACTCTGAGTCCTGTCCCATAAACTCACAATTCTTTAATAAAATGATTTCATCAAGGCATCACATTGAATTAATTTTAATGTGCATTCATACATATATGCTTAAACAACATATATGCTTTGAAATTAATATCTAAAAATTAAGGCACAGAATTGCAATATTTTGTGGCATTAAAATGGAGATGACCTTTTTTTCTAGTGATAAGTTTTATCAAAATGCAAACAAGCACCAGTCTATAGTGTGTGTGTGTCTGCGTGTGTATGTATACTGACTGTATTCTATCAAGACAAAGTAATTTTTAATGCCGTAGGCAATCTTCTAAGACTGCAAGATGCAGATGAGTTAGAATCAGTGAAGGAAGTTTCCACATTGAGAGTCTATTACATGGAAGGAATTGTATGCCTAGACTTTCTTTGTTCAAATGGAATCTATAATTGCATGCAATATAAGGCATTGTTCTATTGGAAGGTGAAGATATGATGTCTTTAGAGGCAATTTGATATAGGAGGAGAATCAATGAATGTGAAATAAACAGGGCAGGCCCGGCTTTGCATCCTGATTGCATCATTTTAACTGTGTGAGTCACTTAACCCTTCTGAGTCTCATTTATCTCATTTATAAAATGTGGATCATAAACTTATATTACCTATTTGACTGGGTGATTGTGAGGATTGAAAGATATAATATATAGTAGAGTGTTTTGTTACCCTAAAGTGCTAGAATAAGCAAGCTCCTAATATCTTTCTTATTGATTGAAAATAAACAATTGTTACTCAGACCACATAATGAACAAGTCTATTCTGGATAATAATAATAACTAGCATTTATATGACACATTAAGCTTTACAAAGTACATAATGTATTATGTCTTTTGTTTATCTTAAAAATCTTGAGAGGAAAGTGCTATTGTTATCACCAGTCTTAGATGAGCGAAATGAGATTTAAAGAGATTAGGCAATTTTACAAAGATCACAAGGCTATAAATATTTGAGGTAGGATTTGAATTCTAGTCTGCCTGAACCCAGGGGAAATATTCTTCCCTCTGCACTGGAGTCAGTGATGCCTCATCTCCCACCCCCCACCACAATTCTCTGGGAGGAGACCTTGGACATTTAGTTAACCTTCTAGAAATGACCTTTGTGGGTACAACAATGCAAGGACTCAGAATACCCAAGTCTGTGTTGTCATTTAGCACCATTTTTCCTCCCTTAATGCTCCTCTAAACAAGACCCTCATAAATGAAGTAGGGGAAAGAATGCTATATGTGGGGGGTCTTGTCTATTACCTATGCAGTTCCCAGGTTCAGAATTTCTACAAACTCCTTGCTCCAAACTTCTCTAAGAAGATACAAGAGGACTGAGGAGACCTGACTCCAGGCAAGGCTTAAAATTTAATTCTGCACAACAGCAATAGGGATTTGGAGATAAAGTACTGTCATCCCTAAAGGCATCATCTTCCAGGTCAAAAGATTTTGATGAACATAAAAACTCTAAGGAGTAATTTATTACAACTCTTTTGTGTTCAGAAAGCTTTCATTATAATCCATAAATGCAGAAGTCATGATCTCTCTGGATCTTTCCGTCAAAGCTCAGTGTTTCTAAACATTCCTTGGAATCAAGATACTCATAGCTATAGACTCTGCTTTGTGATCCACTGCAGGATAACAGGCATCAAAGGGTGAATTTTACACTTTCTACTTCCTTTCTCAAAGCATATTCTTTGTGGAGTTTTCAGAAAAAACACATGAAGGCAAGTGATTGAACTAATGCAGCTTTGGTCTTCTGAATCAAAACTTAACCAGCAAGAGCTGAAAGGGGGGAAAGTGATTTAACATATCGACCAAGAATAACTAGGGTGTCAGCAGAATGATGGCTCAGAGTTGAGTGTGGCAATGAGCTATCTAATTAATACATTTCTATAGTCCATCTGCTCAATGTCAGTCCCAAAAGGAAGCAAGTTGAAATCAGAAAAAAATTCCAGTAATTATTATGTGACATAGTGGAGAGAGTGCTGATCCTCGAGTTAGGAAAACTTCAATTCAAATGTGGTCTCAGACAATAATTAGCCATGTGACCCTGGGCAAGTCACTTCAACCTGTTTGCCTCAGTTTTCTCATCTGTAAAATAAGCTAAAGGAGGAAACTGTAAATTACTTTAAGATCTTTGCCAATAAAATCCAAGATGGGTCACAAAGATCAGACATCTGAACCAAATGAAAATCAATAACAAGGAAAAGTATTTATAGTGATCAAATTATACAAGAGGTCTTGTGAAGGTAGTTTGGTCAGTTTTTGAGATTTTTTAAATTTTTATTTAATTGATTAATTAAGAAAAAATTTCACAACTCTGAGGTATCATTTCACAGCTAGCAGATTAGCTTACATGACAACAAAGGAAAGTAGTAAATGTTGGAGGGGATGTGGCAAAGTTGAGACATTAATGCATTACTAGTGGAGTTGGGAATTGACCCAACAACTCTGGAAGGCAATTTGGAACTATGCTTATAGGCAATAAAAGAATGCCTGCCCTTTGAGCCATCCATAATACTTCTGGGTTTATACCCCCAAAGGGATAATAGAAAAAAGACTTGTATAAAAATATTTATAGCCATGCTCTTTGGAATTGGAAAATGAGGGGATGCCCTTCAATTGGGGAATGGCTGAACAGATTGTGGTATCTGTTGGTGATGGAATACTATTGTGCTCACAGGAATGATGAACTGGAGGGATTCCATGTGAACTGGAAAGACCTCCAGGAATTGATGCAGAGTGAAAGGAGCAAAACCAGGAGAACATGATCTACAGAGACTGATACATTGTAGTACAATCGAATGCAAAGAACTTCTCTACTATCAGTAATGAAATGATCCAGGACAATTCTGAAGTACTCATGAGAAAGAAATATCAACATTCAGAGGAAGAACTATGGAAATAGAAACAAAGAAGAAAAACAACTGCTTGATTACATGGGTTTATGGGAATTTGACTGGGGATGTAGACTCTGAATATTCACCCTAGTGCAGTTATCAGTAATATGGAAATAGGTCTTGATCAATGACACAAGTAAAACCCAGTATAATTGCACATCAGTTATGGGGGTAAGGGGCAAAAGGGGAGGGAAAGAACATGAATCCTGTAACCATGGAAAATATTCTAAATTAATTAAATGAAATTTTTCAATTCAAAAGGACATTTTTCCAGCCTTTTTCACAATGTGGATATCTTTCTTTCTCATAAGTACCTCAGAAATGGCTTTGATCATTGAATTGCTGCTACCAGAGAAGTCCATTACATTCGATTGTATCACAGTGTATAATGTCTCCGTGTCTCCGTGTATAATGTTCTCCTGGTTCTGCTCCTTTCACTCTGCATCAGTTCCTGGAGGTCTTTCCAATTTACATGGAATTCTTCCAGTTCATGATTCCTTTGGGCATAATAGTATTCCATCAACAATATATACCACAATTTGTTCAGCCATTCCCCAGTTGAAGGGCATCCCCTCATTTTCCAATTTTTGGCCACCACAAAGAGCACAGCTATGAATATTCTTGTACAAGTCTTTTTCCTTATTATCTCTTTGGGGTAGAAACCCAGCAATGCTATGGCTGGATCAAAGGGCAGACAGTCTTTTATCGCCCTTTGGGCATAGTTCCAAATTGCCCTCCAGAATGGTTGGATCAATTCACAACTCCACTAGCAATGCATTAATGTCTCAACTTTGCCACATCCCCTCCAGCATTCATTACTTTCCATAGCTGTCATGTTAGCCAATCTGCTGGGTGTGCGGTGATACCTCAGAGTTGTTTTGATTTGCATCTCTCTGATTATAAGAGATTTAGAACACTTTTTCATGTGCTTATTAATAGTTTTGATTTCTTTATCTGAAAATTGCCTATTAATGTCCCTTGCCAATTTATCAATGGGGATATTACTTGATTTTTGGTATAATTCATTCTTTGAGATTTTAATGATTTCCTTTCCTATCCAGATCAGGGGCATCATCCTACTTGGCTGAAAAAAAGCTTCAGCTAAACGAGGTATGAAATGTAGAAAAAAAAAATTGAAATGTGATGCTGAGCAGAAAACTAGAAATCAGTAGCTGCAAAGTGACCATTAGATAAATATGATGAAAAAATGAGTAAAGAAGAAAAATGAATGAAGTTAAAAAAAATAGACAAAGTTAGCAAATGGGAGATGTCTCCTTTCTAATGGAGCACATATCCGCTTCATTCTCTATTGAGACTTTCTTCCTCATTCAGTATTTTTTCTTTTTCTTGTGTAAAAACAGTTTCAATAGGTTGTCACACAAGTATTGTATATATTTCTACACTATATTTAAGTGTAAATGGAATCAACAGGAAGTAGAAAGCTCCCACTCTTCTTAGAGGGGTTCATTTATTAAGAATCTGTGAGAATAATGGGATTTCATTTGATGTCCTCAAGCTTTCATTACATTTTAAAGATACAATAGCATTAGTCATATGGAAGCAGGATCTTAAAGACGGAATAGAATTTTGTAGAATAATAATTAAGCTAACAGTCCCCAATGGGAAGGGCTACTGAAATAGTTGTAACACTCATCATGTTCCTCTCTTCTTGTGTAACATCACAAGACTGGCACAGAGGATTAAAGATACAATTTGTGATAGGCTAGAAGGGCTAAAAGTAGCAACAAGGGTGAAGGGAATAATCAGAGAAATACAAGAAGTAACGTTTGAAGTGATGCAGCACGTGTAGTGTAAGTGAAGTAAGTAGAACCAAGAGAAAAATATACCTCAATAACAATATTATGAAGGGGAAAAAAGCCATTAGAAATCAGATTAATGTACAATTATTTTTTATGCTATTAGAATGATGCTGAACCCAATACAGTTATGGTGGACTACAAATGTGCAAAATAAGACATATATAGTCAGACTGGGAAAATATATTGTTTGTTTTTTTCCAAAATTGAACTTTTAAAGAGAGCCAGTTTTATTACAGAGTGGATTATTTAGAAGTAATATTTATACATAAACATATACCCAATAGCTAAGATTTATATAGTAAGTTAAATTTTTCAAATCATTTTATATGCATTACCTTGTTTGATCTATACAGCTCTGTGAGGTAAATGCTATAGTTATTTCTACTTGATAGGGAGGAAACTGATATTGAGAGAAGCTAAGTGATATACTACCAATGAAACAAAATGGAACTGATTTAAGATACTTTAACTATGGTGAAGTGTTGAAGGCACGTAAAAGGGAGCATAAATATTGGTTAGGACTGGTCAAGACTGAATTAACATTGATAAGTCTTTGATCAAGTTAATATATTTCTCCTACTGATGGAGGTGACAACTCATTCATGACTACTGACACTTTATGATTCTTTGTTCATGTCTTACCATGAAAGTCCAAAAATCATTTGAATTTGCTTATTTGTGTTCATTGGACCCTTCTAGATTTTTTGACACCATTTAGATAATAGTGTACAGAGGCTATCTTTTGCCTTTTTCCCCTCTCTCATTACTTCTTTCATTAATGGCCTTTATTTTTTGTGTATTTATTTTTCTAGTAATCTTTCTAGCTGATGATATTTCTTTTTTTTTTTTAAATCCTTACCTTCCGTCTTGGAGTCAATACTGTGTATTGGCTCCAAGGCAGAAGAGTGGTAAGGGCTAGGCAATGGGGGTTAAGTGACTTGCCCAGGGTCACCCAGCTGGGAAGTGTCTGAGGCCAGATTTGAACCTAGGACTTCCCATCTCCAGGCCTGACTCTCAATCCACTGAGCCACCAGCTGCCCCCTGATGATATTTCTTTACAAAAAATGTTTTCTGTATTTCAGAGATCTAAAGATGAAAAGAAGGTTAAGGGTAATCTAGTACAATCTTCTCATTTTCTAAATAAGGAAACAAAATGAAATTCAGACAGGGAAGTGATTTGCCCAATATTTAGTTAGCAACAGAGGTGGGATTTGAGATTCGGTAGATATTAGGAAGTAGGATCTGAATCTGTGACATAATTGTTAAAAGGAAGTCCCAGGTGAGAAAAATTCTCTCTTCCAATGTACTTTAACAGCTTCTCTACCACTTGCCATCTTAGAGAGTTGAGAAATTAAGTGATTTGATAAGTACCCTGTAGTTAGTATGTGACAGAAAAAACACTGGAACTGCCGAGCTCCTGGCTCTATGATTGGCTCTCTATTTTTTCCTTCATGCTACCTCTGAATACAATTGTAAATTGGAAACCTGTTGCACTCTGCTCATAACCACCATTTTTTTATCCTTTGGACAACCCTCACATTACATGTATGGATATTGTGATATGCAACATTAGAAATAAATATCCCATGTACTATATACTTCCTCAATAATGTAGAATTTAGATACCTGGTGGTTCCTTCACTCCAGTATGACTAAGAAGCAATAAATAGCATAAATGACCAAGGAGTAGACAAATGACTTTAGATTTAATTTCCTTAAATTATTAGTTTCAACAAGGATTTATAAAGCTCTTGCCAAGAGATAGATACTCTGCTTGCAGTTGGTAATATGAAGATGAAAACAATAGCATTGGCAACAGTTGCAATAACAGCAAAATCTCCTACCCTGGAAGAACTTCTATTTCTATATAATTTAGGCTAAATGGCAAAATTCTACATTTTATCAAGTTCTTGGTACTTTAGTCTTAGATAGTCTCATTACCTTTTTTGAGCCTGTTTTCTTCTATCATGTCCATAGTATTCAAGTTATAGTCCTATAGTAAAGTTTAAACAAAGCACTAGGGATCTCAGGTTGCCCATCTTGGAGAAGGATATTAAGATAGATAAGATGTAGAATGCTTCCCTTCATATAGGCAAGGGAGTTTTTCAAGTAGTACTTTTTGATAAAACAGGAAGAAGGTTTCATTTCTTCACTAACTGGTCTGCAAGTAGGATAGAAGACCAGAATTGAATCTACTTACTACATATCAAATATTTTCAATCTCGGTGCTTAGTGTTTTTTCAGAAGTTTCAGATAAGGGACAGCTAGGTGGCTCAGTGGATACAGAGTAAGGCAGGGAGAAGTGAATTTCTGAATTCAAATCTAGCCTCAGACTAGCTGTGGAACCCTGGACAAGTCCCATAATCCCAATTGCTTCACTCTTACTGCTCTTCTAATTTGGAATTGATATTTAAAATGGATTCTAAGACAGAAGGTGAGGGCATTGTTTGTTTGCTTTTTAAAGAAGTTCCAGATAAAAAGCAGTACCTTCTGGTCACATGAAATGGAATGGGAAAAGTTAGTTAATTCTTGTCAAGGTTAACACAATGCTAGTAAATGCTTGTAACACAAAAGATAATCATGAATAAATAACAAATATATTTATTCATATAAGTAGTAAAATAGAAATTGAGGAAGGTATATAGATTAGATGACCAACTAGGCAAGAGTAAATCAACATGTACTGTGGTAAGATCTCAGATCTACCAGAGACAGAATGTTCTTACCATAGACTTCCTCTCTTAGTAGTTTTGGGCCCTGCAGGCACTGGTAATCAAAGGACACATTAGAGTAGTAGTTTTAGCCATATTCCTGCAGCTTCATTGACTTATTAGTTGCTGGCTTTCTCTCTCTTTCTCCAGTCTACTTAAAGCCTCTGCCTTTCACAAATAATATGACATGTTGTAGACTGAGAACTCTTGAAACCAATCAGGAGCCAGAGAATTATCTTTCTGGAAACACCCAACCTGCCTTTCAGAGGGGATATAGTAGAAAATGAATAGAAAAATTAGAAAGTGAAATTAAGTTTGCACATTTGACAAAATAAGAAATTAGTGATTATAGCCTGACAATAAAAAAGGGAGAAGAAAAAAAATGATGAATATAGATATACAAAGATCAACATCATAGTAATAAGGGACTATTTTGTGTAGGTATAATCATCTCCAGAAAACCATAGTGATATATTAAAAGATTAGAGGGCTAGAGATAAAAGAAACTTCTGAGTCTATTGTGTATAAATTATTCTCTTATAGAATATTTAAAAAACCTGAAATCTGAGGATAAGTGATTTGCCTAAGTTCACATATAAAGTAAACAGTCAACAGTAAAATTAATCTAAAAATAATAAGCCTTATATCGACATTATTGACATTATCTCAACTCTAACATAATAATTTAACATTCTCATTTCATGAAGAAACAATGCAAAAACAGATTAAATGACTTGCCTAAGGTAAAACAATAAGTATGAAAAAGAATTTGACCCAACTATTTTTGACTCCATAGATCACTGATTGTCTTTCCACTTAACCATGATAATTCCTTCAGTTTTAGACCTCTTCCAATGACCTGTTCTTATCATTTGTGACCTTAGGCAATGAACTTGTCTGCCTCAAGATTCCTCATTCAAAGAGAAAGTATTATAATTCTGTTAACCTATCTCAAAGGTTAGTTCAAAAATTAGATGTTATTAGAATGCTATATAAATAAGTTTGGCCCTTCTTCCTCTCCTATGATGTTAATAGCAATACCATATGATATAAAACGATTATAATAATAATTATATAAACTATATATTTTAATCAGAAAATATATCTTCAAGAACTATTAGTTTAAAAATTATTTATTTGGAGAGAATATTTTATTTTACATGTAACACACTTCTGTTCTTAAGGATATACTGATAAAAAATGAAGACTCTTTTGGCAGGAAACTAATGATTTGATATTTTAATATTTGAATTTTATGAGCAAAAAGATCAGAGGCCAAAATTCATGTTTTGAACAATACAAGAGACAAATATCATAGTATTATTCTAAAATAATTTTTTCTTGAATTGTGATCAATTTCCACTTGTTCCCAGCACTGCAATATATTTGTGCATAAGTCAAAGTTAATAAAACTCATAGCTCCAAAAATACCCAATCCTCTCCCAATTCTTCACAATATTATTTTCCCCTTTTCTTATCATTATGACTACATAATGATGGTAAAACTAATGAGGCTATTACCCCTATAATTGGGAACCTAGGCTGTTTAGCAATGATAAAGCTTGCACTAAGCAGAGTTAATGGGCCAACTAGTCAGTCCCAGTGGGTAGCTAGTCTGTTGAGCAGGAAGATAGAATGTTTAAAAGGGAGGATGTTGTTCATAAACGGCAGCTATGTTTCTTTTTTCTCTTGATTAGTTTCCATTGGAATGCCCTCCCAGGAACAAGTTAGAAAACCCAGATGATGAAATCTAGCCATGCCTTATCTCAGTGGTAAAATAAATGCCTTTTCTCTTGCTACACTATCAAAAGTTCATCAGAGATGTCATCTTTCAACATACACTTGAATATCAGAACTCTGTTGAACCTTTGAATATTACTTTCCTCAAGAAACTAATGGTATTGGAGAGCAACAGTATGATCAATATAAAAGTCTACTTTCTTCTGTCTAGAGCAATTGGTTGAATCAGGAATTAGATAAAACAATGTACAAAGAAGACTGAGGAGGGAGGTAAGAAAGGGAAGGTTGTTGGGCCTGTAGGAATGGAAATGTGACAATCTAGAATTCATCTTTTCAGTGGTTAAGGTTAGGAAGAATGAGAAACAGCACTTTCCCAAAAGCATTAATCACAGAAACTTAGAAGACTCCTATTTTTAAGTCTCCTATAATATCTTCAAATTATTTTCATAACACACTACAGTGGAAGAATGTTGATTCCAGAGAAGACATAGAGGTGGGTTGGAGGGGGGAGACATTCCTTCTTAAACTCCTGAATTCAAATCAAGAAAAAAATGTATTCCTCCATTTAATAAAATTTCTTATCCTGTGACAATGTGGATAAGGAAACAAAAATGACAGCCCTTATTATGTGGAGTTTGCCTATGTACACATGCAATGGTGTGGTTGAAAATTCCTCTTTGGGTTTTATTCCTAATATTTTGACTAGGTGAGACAAAACCTCTGTCTACTAATAAAATAACTAAGATTATGACAAGTCTTTGAAAACAATTTGATGAAATAAAATGATATCAGAAAGGAAGTGTTCCTTAAATTCCTGAGAAAACATATTTAAATCTTCAGGGTCATCAATAAATTAGTTAAGGAGTTCAGAAGGGATGTATATTTAAATTGATACGTAGCTAGGGCCTCAGAGAAGCATCCTCTCCTACACACTTATTTGGCTGGTTTCTTCAGTTTATTCAGAGGATATTGGGCCTCTAATATTCTCACTGGTGTCTAAGTCACCTCCTCAGAACACCTGGGGTCTGCTTTTCCCTGTATTTATTATTTGTGGGCAAATGTTTCATAGATATTGGGGAAATATATCTCTTCCACCTGTTATTCTTAATTATTCTTAACACAGCTTTCTGAGTTAGTATCCCTAAAAGATCCTTAAGATTAGCTAAACAAATGGGTATCAAATTATAAGCATTGGCTAGTGGCAAATATCAGCTGGGACTCAAGATGATCACATGAGAAAATTACCCCCAATGCCTCAGTGTCAAGTGTATAACTCAAAGGGTAAACTTAAACCCAAGGTCTGTGGATCCAGCTCATTTTTGTGAGTAGAAATTAGGATAATGATCTTTAGAGCCTAAATGAACAACACATATATAAGGAAAATGGACTGGACTTATGATAGAGAGGGCATAAGGGAATTATAAAGGAACTCCCCTGACTGATGGGGAACAGTTCCTTCTCTGCAACATAAAGTCTTAAATAGTTCCCTTTAGCACAGGGAAGTTAATAAACTTGTCAAAGTTCATGCAGTTATTATGTATGAGAGTTGGGGCTCAACTTGGGTATTCTTGGCTTCAAGGAAAGCTCTATCCACTATGCCAGTTTTCTTCTCATGTACACATATAGGGAAATATAAAATAAATAAAAAATAAATTCAAGTTAATTTCTGGTATAATATCTATAGTTAAAATGGGTGGATTGAAGAACAGGGAATACTAAAGGTTATGTAGCAGGGAATATAGAGTTGAAAGGAGAGAGGGAATATGACTGCTGGTGAGGTAAAAGGAGAAAGATGAACCCTGCCAAGAGGCTATTTTTTTGAAAAACGGGGTTCCTGAGCAATGGGCCACCTATGATAGCCTGAAGGCACATATTCTTTATAGATTGATGTTGCAGATACCCCCGAGCAGGTAAACACAGACCCTCTTGAGGGACAAGTCTACCCCCAGACTAAGGTCACCCAGCAGGGTTTCAATAAGGACCATTTATAGTTCAATGACTGTCCTGAGGTTCAGCTCCCTCTATGTCCCCTAAAATGTTAGTCCTCTTATCTGACTGTGGGATATTTAAATAAAGATGAATTTTAATAACAACTTTGGACTGGGGAGTTATCAGGGAAGAGGGAAGAAGTTTTTCCTTAGATGAGGTTTGAGTCTCTCTCAGCTTTTGAGCTATGGCCAGGCCTCACAGACTGGTAGAGAGTTTCTTTTATTCCTATCTATGCTGATCTGTGCTAGTTTTCTTAAGTTCTACGTCTTAGCAGTAAACAGTAAGAGGAAGAACATTTCTGACCTTCAGAACTGGTTGGATCTGTCTCTTTGGGCTGATGCCCTAAAGATTGGCCTTTGTAAACCTTAAAATTTATTAGACTTATAAATGTTGGAAATTTCACCATTGGGAAATTTCATACTTGAAAAATTTCCTACTGATAGTCTATTGGAATGTGAACACCATTGGCATGGGAGAGTCATTCTCCTCCCTACTTAAGATTTCTTTAGGACAGAAACCTTTTGTTGAACAATGGAAAGGGCTTTGACCTATGCTTAAGCATAGAACAGGAAGTTCTTTGAGTCATGATTGATTTTAGAATTGATACAATAGAGATACTTGGAATGACAGAACCAGGTCTTGGAACTTCCAATCTCCACCCTGCTCAGGGTAACAGGATTTAGGAAGGGCTGCAGCAAAGGATCAAGATTTAATTATTTGAGAATATGACCTTCAAAAGACATGTGCAAAGCCACAGACCTCTGGGCAGTCCTGGGTTAAGCTAGAGCTACCATTGGCACAGGGAAGACATGGACAGTGATTGGTAGATGTGAAAACTGAGGGGAGGGAACTTGGATGGGGTCCTTAAAGATAGCGGAGTCTGAGGACTGAGGAGGAGGTTGGAGAGTTTTTGCTCTGAGAGGGTGTGCTCTGAGAAGCTTGCTCTGAAGGAAGCTGGAGGTCGAGGCCCCTGAGACTGTTTCTCCATTTTGGTTATGTGAGTGATAGGGACTGATCTCTTTTCTTTGCCTCAGCTATCTAAGGGCTTGGGCCTTTTGGCCCAGCCTAAACAGAAGGGGCATTTAAGCCCTATTCCCTTCTCTCCCCTTTCTCTCTCCCTCTCTCTCTCTATCTCTAATACCTTTCTTCCTCCTGTTTGTAATTAAACTCCATAAAAGGTTGACTGCTGACTTGAGTTTTCATTTAGGAATTACATAGCTGAATTCCTTGGCGACCTTAAATTAATATATATCAGTCTTTTAAAGTGATTTCCTTGTCACACCTTACAGTCCAAACTGCTTCCCTTACATCCCTTTGTCCAATGAACACAATCATAAGGATCCAGGTAGAGTACGCAGTTGGGAAATTCAGGAATAGAGCCACTTCTATCCAGAGACAAGGAGAAAGGTCCCTTCCAGTTCCAGTGCCAGGAAGTGAGAGAGCATCACAAGACCAACTGCGACTCCCAGTTGCCCTGCCCACAAACTGTCATTCTTGTCAATATCTTCTCTCTCTAATATCCCCACTTTTGTTTGTTCCAACTCAGTTGCAGAAATTCCAGAACTTGCTTTAGTTTTCCTTTCCACCCTGGGAAGGAGACAGCAGTGACAAATGGGATAGGGAATATATTGATAGGGAAGACATCATGCAGATCATGACCAAAATGTTGAAAGACTTTAGAGATTTTAAAAGGAAGAAGTAATGAGGGAGTACACTGGAACAAGTATGTGGGGGCATTGACTGGACTAAAGGATTTCTGAAGTACCTTTGTGTATAAAGCAAAATGTTTCCAGTAGAAGAAACAAAGGCAAAGAAGAGCAATACATGCATGCATTGTCATCAAGAAGTTTAAGTTCCATTCTACATTGCATACAATAGGGAAAGAGATAAAAATAAAACATTATAGTTAAACTACCAGTTTGGTGAACAGGAACACAGTCCTTTAGGAAATGGCACTTAAGCTGAAAAAGTCAAGTGTAGGTGAGGAAGGAGTACCCTCCCCAAAGTGGGAATTGCCTCTATAGAGGCAGGAGAATGAACACAAATTGCATGTGTTAGGAAGTAGGAAGTCTTAAGACCAATGTCTAGCTTTATCTTTCTTGACCATATATTTTAAGTAAATTTACTAAGCCTCCTTATTGAATACTTTCTCTTCCCTTGGCTTTTCTGACACTGATCCCTCCTGGTTCTCTTCCTAATTTACTGACTATTACTTAATGTTTTTTCCCCCTTAGGTCATCATCCAAGTCTCATTTACTTAAATGTTCTCCGTTGTTCTTTCATATACTCTTCTCTCTACTCCCTTAATTTTGATTATTTCTTCCCTTCTCCCTTGCACAGTTGCCCTTCTTAAGTAAATTTCATTCCGATGAGCTTATGATGACCATGAATCCAAGATGGCAAATGGCAAATTTTCCTTAACTTTCTACTTCAAAATATTTTTCCCTCATTTTCCTCTTTCTTCCCTAACATCTTCATTCAACTACCTAACTTTGCTTCCTACCAATTCACAAAACATCTAGAAATGCCAAGTGAATATTAGAATTGTTTGACTTTCTCTGCCATGACTATTTTTATTATTTAGGTTTATTATGTTTATCTACTTCAAATAGATCTTTGCCCCCAATTCTACACAAAAAGTGACAGCAGATATGAATACATATCCAGGTATTACCATAATTGAATGAATCCCTAATTATGCCACACAAACTCTCTGCAACTGAGAATTGTCACAAAAGTTACCTCTCAGGTCACATTAGAATAATAGAGAATGAGACTGTCCTAGTCATCTATTTCATTGAATTTTCCATTATGAGACTAGAAAGGTAAATCATCTTGTAGATTAAAGGTCACTTCAGGAATAATACACCTACTTTTTAAGGAAATTGTTCAATGAAGATAACAATGTAGCTCACCCTCTGTGGCTACTTCCTACCTCCCACTTTCATTGGTGGGCTAAATAATCAGGAGATAATGAATACTAATAGTGTGCAGTTTTCTAGACACAACTGAAGATTCCCAAGGTTTTCTAGTATTATTATTCACAAACCTCCCCATTGATTATAAAATGGCATGTATTAAGTAGGTATATCAAGAACAGTTTGTTGTTGTTTTGTTTTTTTTTTTTAGAAATTCCCAAATCACCTGAAGTATACTCTCAACTTGCAATTGCAAGTTTTATGATAAGACTGGGTCTAATTTTAGAAAATCACTTTCCTTGCTCTCTCTCTCTCTCCAGGCCCCTTTCATCTCCACTTGGTGTCTTTTGTGTTTTCTCTTTCCCCCTTTGAATGTAAGCTCCTTAAATTAGTGATTGTCTTTGTTTTCCCTTATATCTCCTGCAGGAGGAGGAAGGCAAGGAAAATGGGAGAGAAATAAATAAATATACAGAGAGCAGAGACATAGTTATAAAGACAGAAAGAAAAAAGAGAAAGAAAGAAATATAGAAAGACAAAAATAATATAGATTGAAGAAATGAAAGGTGGTAGAAGAGAAAGAAAAAGAGAGAGAAAGAGAGAGAGAGAAGGAGAGAGATTTACCTACTAGTGGCTAAAAAACTGACACTGACAGCAGGACTTGAATTCCATAGTTGTTAAACATTTTTCATTCCTTTGGATGAAGTCAAGTGGAAGGTATCCAATCAATGTAAGCTGCACAAAAACATGATAATGATGATCAAAGGTTAACATTACTTTCTCAGTTACTTGTCTTTTTCCTCCTTGAATTTTCTGAGAATTCAGCTACTCCTCTTTTGTTTAGTTTTACATAATTTTTTTATATTCACCAACCTTATCTTTGATTCTACTATATCTGTCCATCTGTCTGTTGGTCTCTTTACATTGACATATACTTCCCATCTTATCAGAACATACTGGACCTATGGCAGTACCAAAGAGTTAAATTATTTTTAAGCTATAGTCTAGGATATTCTGATGGACTTTAAGAATACTGTGGTACAAAAGCCAATGAGCCACTCTCTAAAAATAATTTTTGGTTATGATGACAACAACCATATGAGAATTATATAAGGTACAAGCAAAAGATAATCATTAGCTCACATTTTCCTTATAGTTATCTAGTTAATAGAAAGTGGAATGGGCTGGTTTAGAAATTATTAGAGTCCCTCTTTTCTTCGTGTTATTTAGGCATAAGTATTAGACATATATTGGAGAGGTTTAGAGAGAATTCTTATTCAGGTAGGAGTTGGAAGAAAGATTTACAATAATAATTATTTCTTGGCTGCCTGATAAAGGTAAACTATTACTGAGGGTTCATAAGAGATATTTTTATGAATACAAATCGAGAGAATACACTTTACCCTTCAGGTAGCTATTGCCCTCTGGTGGACCCCACCTGCAATAATTATGGGTGTAAATCTAAGTTGGTAAGAATAGCCTAGGGGGAATGTGATACTTATTTAAATAAGGGAATGAAAAGGCATTAATTAAATGAATATATAACAGTCATAAATGAGCACTACAGACAAAAAAAGCCACTATCTTTCTAAGGAGCTCATATTCTATGGGAGGGAAAACGTATATAGGAATTTTCAAATGTAAATCAGATGGGATCTCTCCCTCTGCCTTTTTTCACCATAATTCATTGAACCATAGATGGAGCCAGGGACTATGTGTTTTGCTGGTAAAATCTCTGTTTTCAGATTCTTTAGTAGTATCGCCGCTTCTGCAGAGATAGAGCCTACAAAACAAGAACAAAAAATAATACATATCTCCACCAGATTATAGACTATGGTTGGATTCAGAGATTGCTGTCTTGGAATTGGGCAGCATGGATATTTTCGGGGTGGTAGCTGAGATATCAGTTCCCTTTTTCCCACTGAAAATGATGGTTGTAGAAAATAGTTTAAAACAGGCTGGGTAGTCCAGTGGGCATTACTTGTCCTAGGCCTTTGGAGTATATGATTAGGGGCTTCCTATACAGTGGTTGGAGGGGAAATGATGGCAGTTTAGAAGATGGTATATGCCATCTACAATATCTTTTTTTAAGATACCTTTCTTTCAATAGCTAACTTCCTTGCTTCTTTGATGACAAGTGATCAAGAGTTGGTGCTCATATTAGGAGTGTCAGTAAGAATAGAGTTTTCTATGGGAGATATTTCTCTGAATGATAGCCATAGGGTCAGGCTTAAAGTTATTTTAGTGATTTGGTGTAGGAGTAGAAACTGGAATACTGTTCATTGTTCTGATGCCTGTCTGTAGATGATGATTGTTCAAAAGCAAACGATGGAAACTGGAATGGTGATCTATTTTCTTTTTCCAAATTTTTTTAAAAATATTTTTTTCTAGATTACAGGTCAACAAAATTTTTAATCATCACTTTCTGACATTTTGCAATCCAGATTTTCTCCCTCCCCCTCATACTATCTCCTCAAGATGTCAGACAACTTACATGAACCAATGGTACATGAAGTGAAAATAACAAGAAAAACATAATAAATAATAATGGCAATATTTTTGATGAACAACTGCAAATAACTTGTGAATCTAGTGAAATATCGGCAATACAGGGATCCAAGATCATCCCAGAGACTCATGATGAAAAATGATGTCTGCTTTGAGAGAAAGAACTGATAGAGTCTGAAGGCAGTTCAAAATGTATTATATTTTCCTTTCTTTTTTTTCTTTTGAGATCTCTTCCACAAAATTACTAATATAGAAAAATATTTTATGTGACTGAGCATGTAATATCTATTGGATTTTTTTTTACCATCTAATGGAGAATTTGGAACTCAGAATTTTAAAAGTTAAGTTATTTTACTTATAATTGGGGAAATAAAATATTAAAAGTTATAAAAGAAGCATTAAATATTCCAAAAATAGTACTATAATAAGGAACTAAGTCAATCATTGGGATATATTTAGGGCATCTCATGTGGATATTATATTATCCTTCTTTTTGACATGAATAAGGAAGGATCTTGCTCTCCTTTGCATAGTATAACCTGTTGTTCTTTCTCATACATTAAGTGACAAAGAATGTCTTTTTATTGACTGCCTAGCCAGAACTGGATGTATATACAAAAGGCACAATATAGTGAAATCAGTTTCCATCTCAGCCTAAAAAGTGTTATTTTGGGAACAGGAAGGACTAAGGAAGGAAGAGAATATGGGTCACAAAATGCAAGAAAATGATTTTTTTAATTGCATGGTTATGTTTTATGGAAAAAAGAAACAAAAACAAATTGTCTCTGATACTAACTAGTTGACTTTGAGCAAGTCCTTTGACATCGCTGATCTTTAGTTTCCTCATCTGCAAAAGGGTAATAGGAATAATATCTCTCTTGGGATTGTTTTGATGACCAAGTGAGATACTGGAAAGAAACTCTTATCAACAATTGATCTCTACTTGGAATTTAATCATTGTCAGAAGCTACAGGGGAAGAAACATGCTTTACCTATGGGAGCTGACAATTGTTAAGACAATTATATTCTTTGAGTTATTATAAGACAATCATTATCTTTCTGGAGAACACAGATGTGGTCACTTCCTCGGGTCCATGGATTCAGTATATCTCTGAGGTAGGACTTAATCCAGGGGGTCCTGACTCTAACCCCAGCTCATTAGCCACTGAGCGATGCTTCTGATCACTGTATAAAATAGTAATAAAGCAAATTAAGTTACATTTGAAATTGGCAGAAAAAGTAATAAAATTTGATTTTAATGAATTTTAGTACATATTCTCTGAATACAAATCCAGAGGAAAAATGAAAATAGAGCATCCTCAAAAGGCATGTGTTATAGTACCATGATAATTGTTATATAGGAAAACTGTATGTTTAGAAAACTCCATTCTTTGAAAATTTCATTTCTTTTTTTTTCTTTCATAAAAAACAAAAAAAAATTCATGCCTTGATTTTTGTTAACATCAAATGAAAATGTACCAAGGTAGCTTTGGTATTCAAACCAGCCTTGACATATGAATCTCTGCAACATTTAAAAGATAAGACTTGGAGAATTTCATTAAAAGCCCCACTGTAAACTCCCAATGACACTTCATGTATTTGAGAGTGAATTGCAAGTCGGATGTTACTGAAGTGCAAAATCATTCCATAAATTATCTATGGAAGTGGAAAAACAGATGAATTCTCAGGCATGGGTTATTTTTAGAACCTCTGATTATACACAATCTTGTGTATCACCCTGCCTGAAACAATGAATGTAAGGTACCTCTTAAAATAAATCTAAGTGTACTGTGGATGTATTTTCTAATAGCAATGCAGCAATGGAATTGTCGTTTGACATTCCTTTGCAAAAGAGAAAACTTTTTCATCTTTAACCCTATAATCTTTATTGACTTGAAAAGCCATTTATATTTAAATAATGGGGATGCTGCAGTTGGAGTTTTAGCATGTGATTTGACATACACATGCTTTTACCTATGATATATTCATATCTCAATGGAATCACATAGTCAAGAAAATATTTGCAAATTATGTATAGATGTGTGTATGTGCACATGTGCATATTTAAAAAAATGATTTATAAATTCATTTTCTTATGCTTTTACATTTTAATATATAGAACCAATCAATTCAAAGTTGACTCAGGATTCTTACCATGTTCATTACTCTCGTGGGACATCAAAGTACAATTCAATTATGGATAAAAATGTTCATAAACCCTAAGTAAATTTCATTTTAAATTTCTGGTTAAGAACAAATTTTTATTCCTGTCTTTGATTTCATCATAAGACTTAAGAGTGAATGAAATGGATCTTACAGGTGCAAATGTGTATTGCTTGCCTAAAACCTAATAAAGACCTCTCTCCAACTTTCTCCTGCCCCAAATTGAAAAATGGCAAGAAGAAAATTGTTGAATAAATAAATTATAGATAATTCTCCTAAAAAACCCAAACACTGTGTCAGAGATAAGAATAAAGATTCATATAAGTGGTGGAATAAGGAAGCGCAAATTTAGAACTTCCTGGTGTTATATTATTATAGAGCTAGACAGGTTTCACTAGAAACTTTTGAGCTTAGAAGATGGCATTTTTTATATCTATATCTGTGGGCATGTAATATCCTCCTGTGTGTGGTTTATTATTATTTATTATGAGTATTAATATTTACCCTACATTGCCTGGCTTTATACTAAAGTTGTCATACATATTAAAATGTATGTTGAATCAGATTTCAATAAACTAAGTGGGTGACAGCCAGGAAAGTCTGAGCTTCAAATAATTATTAGACGTGCAATCTATTTTAATTCACTTAACCTCTCTGTTGCTGTTCCTCATATATAAAAATGGAAAACAATGACATTTAAATTACAGGGCTCTTTGAGTGCATCAAAGTAGATAATATTTGAAAAGAGTATGACAAATTCTAAACCTTTTAAAAACCCTAAAGCATGCTATAAATGATAAGTATTTAGAAGCTTATTGAAGGGACAGTGGATACAGTTTAGTTAAGGAGTCAGAAAGACTTATGCCCAAATTCTATTCTACATTCTTACCAGCTTTGTGGCCGGGGATAAGTAAATGAATTTCTGTTTAATTCTGTTTCCTCATTTATAAAATGAGGATGATAAAGTCACCTTTTACTCAAAGTTTTCAGAAGGATAAAATGATTTAATCTTTATAAAACTCATTGCAAAGTTGAAAGTGTTATGTAAATTTGAGATAGTATTTATTATTCTTAGGATGAAACTTACTCTAATGTATATAGACTGCAAATATTTAAAAGAAAGAAAGAAAATATTATCTATTCCAAAAAATGTGCATGCTACATTTTGTATTAATAAAAGTGGAAATATAGTGGGTAGCCATAAACTCTATATTGATAAACAAATGGTAGTGAATTTAATTAATGGAATATTATTGAACCATAATTATTTAGGGAAATGAGGAATTCAGAGAATCATTCAATGACATGAATAAGCTGATGGCGAAACAAACAAGCAGAACCAACAGAATAATATGCATTTTATTACATTGATATCCATAAATTATTTTTAAAATTTGTCAATTATCATTTTCTAAACAAAATCAAATGTGACCATTTTTTCCAGGTTAAGTAATGGATAAAAACAATAATGCAATTTTTGATTTTTACATGTTGATACAATTTTAATAATTGTTTTCTGATATCATGCAATGCATATTTTCTCCTTATCTCCCACTCCTAGACCCTACCCAAGAGGGCAGGTGACATACTCTATGTTGTACCTGTGTAATCATACAATATATATTCCATGTTCATCATGTCCTGAAAGAATACACGTATAATTTACACTAGAGAACATTTCATGGAGAAAATAAAGTGAAGAATGTTATTCTTCAACCTTCAATTATCCTCTGTTGGTTCTTTCTATGGAAATGGATACATAATATAAATTTAAGCATCAACAGCATTAAAGGCATTTGAACTTAGTCTGAGAGAACATTATTGATTCTGGAGATCAGAGGATGAAATGCCATTCTTTTCCTTCAGAAGAGAAGTGGGTTACTATGGGTACAGAATGACACATATGTTGTCAGTCAAGGTTTTGGGGCAAGTGGATTTTGTTTAACTACCTGTCTTCTGTTACAAAATCAGATTCAAAGTAAGGCTAGAGGGGCAACATCTGAGTGTAAAAAATACATCAATAAAAGTTTTAAATAAAGAGAAAAATGAAATGAAAGAAATAGCTATATTAGTTACCTCATAGCACTATTCTTATAATTTCGAATCTTTCTCATCACATATAACTATTCACTCCTAGACTGAACGAGTGTTATCCTAAACTTCTTATATTTCCATTGTCTCTCAGCTTGTACAAATTCATAACTATTACCTAAAAGTATTTATGTTTATAGTCACTCAGTTCCAATCTTCTTCCTACCTCAGGAATGAAAAGATGACATTTCTTGCACATTAAGATAAACAGTGCATTTCTTCTATCACTTCAGGGAATATGTTCGTCAAGTATGACGGTTTTTGCAGTTCACTGTTTATAATATTAATAGCTGAGCAATAAGAAGGGTACTATTGAACTGTCAGGAATGATTTGTTACCAGATGTTAGCATAATTTGCCAGCTGTCAAATTTTAATAATTTTTATTTGCCTAAAATGTGACATTCAACTTCCATGGTAAATCAAGATATAGAGCAGAACTTATTTGATGTTACAGCAACCAAGCAAAAGCATGTATGAGCTGTGATTGATCTCGGAGTTTGCGATCAGTATGCATTTGACACACTCATCTTCGACAACGTGGTTTTTCAATGAGGTTGATTGGTAAACAGACATGTCTGGTAGAATTCTATCAGCAATTTGTGATCCCTTGATAGTTGTACATTGCTTGAAAAAATACAAGCATGATCTTAATTTGTTTTTGGGTTTCTGTTTCAATTTATTTACTCCTTAAGAAGCATTATAAACAAGAAAATCAGAAATCTCTTTAAGGAATAACTATCAAATTCAGTATTTCAATAGAGGATAGATTTGAGATTTCATCCATATGGGAATTCTTTTCAATAATATAGATGACAATCCATCCATTTCTTCTCATCCAGGGTCACTTATCCAAAAGCTCCCATGAATACTGCATTATTGTTCCAGACAATGCTTTATGGGTCTTAGTCTAATTCACTTAACAATTCATAGATATCAGAAGAGCATATTAGTCCTTTCTGTTGATATACAATTGATACACTTTGTTTTTTCGGTCAAGTATATTTCTGATGGCATCCATTTATTCATCTAGCAAAAGATTAAATAAAAGACATCATTTGCTTATCTTTAGGAACTGGTAATTAATATATTTTAAAATACTTTATAAGTATCATGTATTCAAGTCACTTTGATCATGTCAGTTTAAGAATTTTCTTTAACTTGAACTGTATCACCACCATGATTTTTTCATATAGATATGTTATAATGCATTGAAAAAAAAGTACTCAGGTTCATGCTTTTTAGCAAATATAAAAATGGGAAACTTAGGTGATGCTCCATAACTCTAACAACCAATTATTTTGGAAAAAGAAAAAGAAATATAACAGCATTTCCCTGGCTTCATAAAATTCAAGAGACCGCCTGGATTCATTAATAGAGAGCTAGCCTCAAAGGCAATAATACCTGGATTTAAGTTCTAACTCTAATATATACTGTCTGTGATCCTTTCTCTATGTCTTCTTCCTTCCTGAACTTTTTCAGCATTGGTAAATAAAAGACATATATACCTTCAAAGGCCTGCCTCAAGAGAGGTTAGGCAATCAAGGACTTCTTGAGCCAGAAGTATCACCCTGGATACTTAAAATATTTCATTGAGGTGTTAATCATTAGTCTAAGGCAGATCTTACTTAAGATTAGTCTAGTTCATGGATGGTGAATCTATAACATGCAAGTTAAAGATGGCACAGAGTACACTTTGTGGAATTGTGCACTGCCTTTCCCCCCAACCTCCCACCTCACCCCCCAGAATTTGTTACTAGAAAGGCAGAGGGACTCAGGTGGAGCTGCTTCCTTCCCCCTCTTCACTGGGTCTGATGACATTTTTCACACCACCCACCCCTCTGCCCAGCAGCCCAATGGGAGTGCTTTCTCCCTCCCCAGTGTGGTGTAAGGTGGGGCATGCCTGGTATTCAGTGGGGGGGGGGCACAGCACGTGGTCTCTGGAGGGGTAGGGCATGGTACACAGTCTCTAAAAGGTTTGCCATCACAGGTCTAGTTGATAGCTACTCCTATTCTGAGTCTTCATATTAAGCTGGCTCATTGACTTAAAAATGCATCCTACAGTTTGCTAAGCAAGTACGTGTACATGTTAATTTTTAATCGCTCTACAATTCCAGATGACACATTTGATCATTCAATTTTCATATTTTGTAAATGGCATGTTTAAATTCTCTTTATTCCAAAGGAATGTAAATAGAATCACCTCTTCCATACCATCCGTGTTTTAAATATTTTCTGGAAAGGCATGTCCTGAGCTTATATAGATTACAACATTATGACAGTCTCATCATTAACTTAGTGAGAAAGTCAGTTAATCTGTCTGGTATCTATATTCTCCTTAGACACAATGACTAGGACATATATGAGACATGCCTTTGAAAGACCTCTCCACCATATAGTAGAATCATGACTAGTGATAATAATAATTGAACAGCAATAATAATATTAGCAATAACAACATATCTAATGTGTAGAGATAAGGAAATATTTATACTCTTGCCCCTCCCACTCCAAATACAACTTTTCACTATGGTATTTGGTTTTAGATGATTGAACATGAATATTGATAAGTCTAATTTGGAAGGCATTTTTGTGTTTGTGAAAGGATGGAGATCTTGCATCTCTCTATCAGAAGAAACTAATAGCAAGAGGACAATGTGCTCTAAAGAAGATAGCCACTGGCAAGAAGTTGAAGCCAAGCCTTGGACTGACTTGGCAGAAGATATAGATCCGAAATAAATTATGTGGATAATATAGAGCAGAGGTGAAATATCAAGAGCAAATACTTAGTCCCTGGGAATATTTCATTTTTATAGTTTTAAGTCTCTTCTTTCCAGGGCCTTACAACATTATTTGTAAATTATTGGATCCTTTAAAAAATTCTTTATGTTAATTATACTTGTGAATGTCTTTAGAGTAAGCATTCTTTTTATATGATGGAAATCAATAGCTGTCCATCCTTTCCTGAGTGACCTTGTAGATTAAGTATTTTTCTATGATCATCTTTTGGGAGACCTTAGTCATGACCAAATTGATTTTACATATTCATTTTTCACCCCTGGGATGTTAGGGCATTGATATAATTAGTCTAAGAGGGTGAGGGAAAGAATTTGGCTATTATTTAAAGTTAACAAATGTCCCCATTGTTGAAACCAGTCAACACATGTGTGTGCAGCAACCTAGCCCAGTGACCTAAAAAAATGGCTCTTAAGATCAGATATACAAACACTATGGTTTAATTGAAATAACTTCACATTGGAAATTCTAAACCCCAGAATGTCATTGCAGCTCTAGACTTAACAAGTAGTATTATATCTTATTAAAAATGCCTAGGTTTAGAGGTAAGATGGCTTTTATAGTTTATAAAATCAAATAATGCCTCTATTATTTTAAATATGGGAATGAATAGGTGTAAGTGCCTTTTCCAACATCAGACAAGAAGTACATCCTCTCAGCAAGCCATGGCTGAACAAGTTATTGTACATGATTGTAATGTAATACTACTGAGCTACTGGAAATGGTCAAAAGATGATCTCTCTCTCTCTCTCTCTCTCTCTCTCTCTCTCTCTCTCTCTCTCTCTCTCTCTCTCTCTAACATACACACACACACTTGGAAAGACTTACTTAAACTGAAATGAGTAGAACTAGGAGAATGTTGTACACAGCAACAAGAACAGTGTATGATGATCATCTCTAAGTGGCTTGACTATTATTGAGGCAAGGTTCCAGAACAACTCCAAGGGACTCATGACAGAAAAAGATATCCACCCACAAAGAAGGAATAGATTCTGATGCAGAATGAAGCATGCCATTCTTCACTTTATTTCTCCCATGAATTTTTCTCTAGTGTAAGTGCTATGGGTCTTTCATAACACAACGAACATGCAAGTATGTATTGTGTAAGAAAATACATATACAACCTATATCATATTATCTCCCTTTGGGGGAGGGTGGAGAAGGAGAGTGAAGAAGATGACATGAATAGGAAATGTCTGAAAAAGAATATCAAAAAAATTTTGGCATGTAATCTGGAAAAGTAATAATAATTTCAAAAATAAATAAAATAAACCCACATAAATTATCAGCATTTTTATATTCTAGTGACAAAACCAAGAAGAAGAAAATGAAGAGAAGATTCATTTAAAATAACTACATTTGGGAAAACAATGTTACAGAATGGAGAGAGTGAGGAGGCTCTATCTAGCTCATGCTCTCACAACCATTGCAGTACATTGAGCTCCATAGAGACAATGCTGGGCAAACAAGTAAGAGCCTGACCCATACTGTGCTATTTACTCTATGAGAAAATAAGGGGAAATAATAAAAAATGGGAAAAGAAGATTCTAAGAAGCCAAGAGGGAAAATATCTTCTTCATATGCCCTCTTTGGGCAAACCTGTTGAGAATATAAGAACAAACCCCCTGATTCTTCTGTGAATTCAGAATTTTCTAAAAAATGCTCAAAAAGGTGGACAAAAAAATACATTAAAGAGAAAGGAAAATTCGAGGACCTGGCAAGAGCTGATAAGGTTTGATATGAAAGAGAAATGACAACCTACATACCACCTAAAGAAGAAACAAAAGCGAAGTTTAAGGATCTCAATGCATTGAAAATGCCTCCTTCAGCATTTTTCATATTTTAAGTAGCATCCAAAAGAAAGGGGAGCATCCTGGTCCTTGTTTTGGAGATGTGGCTAAAAATATTGGGAGAGATGGGAAATAATGCTGCTGCAGATGACAAACAACCTTATGAAAATAAGGCAGCTAAATTGAAAGAATAGTATGAAAAGGATTTCTCTTCACACCCAGCTAAGGAAAATGTGTTATGGGTAGAAAGGGAGGAGTTGTCAAAGCTTAGAAGAGCAATATAAAGAAGGAAGAAGAGGAAGATGAGGAGGATAAAGAAGATGATGAGGGGGTAAAGGGAAAATGATGATGATGAATAAGTTGGTTCTAAAGCAGTTGTTTTGTTGTCTATAAAATATTCAACATTACACAACTCAATTCTTTTAAAGAAAAAAAACAATTGAAATGTAAAGCTAAGATTTTTTTTTAATTTTTTTTGACAAATCTCCACATGAGTTTTCCAAAGTTATATAATCTAAATTGCCTTCCTGCCCCTTTCCCTCTTCTCTCCCAGAACTGGCAAGCAATTGAAACTGGTTTGTACATGTATTATCATGCAAAACATGTTTCCATATTATTCATTTTTGTAAGTGAATAATCTTAAGAAACCAAAATCCTAAAACATATACCCAAATGAACAAGTGATAAATCACATACTTCCATCTTCATTCTTACTCCAGCAGTTCTAAGATTTGTTGTAAAATTGTACAGTGTCTCTTTTTGTATAGTTAATAACCACAGAATATGTCTTTAGATAGCACTGTCCTTTAGTGATATTTTCAATAGTCACTAACCTTTCCTGATACAGTATGGGGATGCTAACTTGGCATGGAAATTTAAAGCAGGCTCTTGGTGCACAGGGCAGATTAGTTATATGTGGGGATGTAGTTCATTTTCATCTTCAGTTGTCTTTGATACAGCATATGAAATAATTGTTCTTTTAACTGAATACCACTTTATAGTTGCAAAAAAAAATTGCATCTGTTTTGTTAACATTCTGAATGTTTCTAAGCAAATACAATTTTTTTATTAAAAATAACTATAGATAATATAAAATATTTGGTATTCCATCTATCTAGAAAACCCAGGAAAACAATTTAAAAAATATTTCACATAAAGTCATATATAAATAAATTGTGGAAATATTAATTGCTTATAAGGAGGTTGAGGCAATATAATTAAAATGACAATTCTACCTAAATTAACTTATTCAGTGACATACTAGTCAACTTCCAAAATAATTTGATGGATTAAAAAGTGATAATCATTGAAACAATCTGGTATGGTTTAAGAAATAGAGTGGTAGATTAGTAAAATAGATTAGGCACATGATGTGTAGTAGTAAATGGTGATAGTAATCTGGTGATTACTAAAATCAAAGATCCAAAAGTTTGGGACAAGTACCCATTATGTGACCAAAATGTTGGGAAAAGGATAAATCCATTTAGGAGAAAGGAGGTAGCAATTTCTTACATTATTTAATAAGACAGTCAAAATGGGCTCATGATTTAGAAATAAGAGATGATATTATAAGCAAATTAGTGGGGGCATCAAACACTTTTTTCTTTCTATGAAAAGGGAAGACTCTAAAATCAAAGAAGAGATAGAGAGTATAAAGGAATATAAAATGGAGATTTGTATTACATTAAATTTAAAAGGTTTTGCACAATCAGGACCAATGCAGCTAAAATTAGATATAAACCTGGAAAGTGAGGATTTTATTTTAGTAAATATCTCTGATAAAGTCTTCATTTCTCAAATATATAGAGAATTGGTTAAAATTTATTAGACCATGAATACTTTCCCAATTGATAAATTACCAGAAACTATGAACAGTTAAATTTCAGGAGAAGAAATGAAATCTAAACTCACATGAAAAAAAATGCTCTAAATCACTATTGATTAGAAAAATGCAAAATAAAACAGCTCTCATATACTATCTCATATCTCTCAGATTGAATAATATGACAGAAAAGGAAATGTCAAAAATTAGAGGTAAGTGACACTGTCAGAGTTTTGAACTGATAAAACCATTTTGGTAATGGTTGGTTTAAGTCTCCCACTAGTATGGTTTTATTGTCTATTTCTTCCTTAAATTCTCCTAGTTTCTCCATTAGAAATTTGGGTGCTATATTATTTGGTGCATACATATTGATTAATGATATTTCCTCATTGTCTATAGTCCCTTTTAACAAAATATAATTACCTTCCCTATCCCTTTTGATCAGGTCTATTTTTGCATTGGCTTTATCAGATATCATGATTACCACTCCTGCCTTCTTTCTATCAGTTGAAGCCCAGAAGGTCTTACTCCATCCTTTAATTCTGACCTTGTGGGTGTCAACCCGCCTCATGTGTGTTTCTTGAAGACAACATATGGTAGGGTTTTGGATTCTAATCCATTCTGCTATTCGTCTACGTTTTATGGGTGAGTTCATCCCATTCACGTTCAAAGTTATGATTGTCATTTGTGGACTCCCTGGCATTTTGATTGCCTTCCCTAATTCTAACCTTTTCTTCTTCGGCTCTACCTTTTAGTCCAGTGATTTACTTTGAAACAGTCCCCCTTGTCCCCTCCCTTGATGTTTCCCTTTTTAGTCCCTCCCTTTTTGTTCCCTCCCCCTCCCCCCTCTCTTTCCCTCCCTTTTTGTTCTCCCTCTCCCCCTCCCCCCCTTGGTTTTCCCTTCTCCTTACCCTTGTTGGGTAAGATAGAATTCAAGATCCCAATGGATCTGGATGTTTTTCCCTCTCAGAGTTGATTTCCCTGAGATTGAGGTTTAAGTAACCCCCCCCCTCTCTTCCTCTCCTTCTTTTAGGAGTTTTCTTCCCCTCCCCTTCCCATGTGAATCTTTGTGTGAGAACCATTATTCTATTTGGTCTTTCTTTACCCCCTATTTATTCATTACATTTTCCCCACATGTTAGTATACATAGATTGATATAAATGTAGTCCTTATAGAAGAGAGTTTGAGTAAAAGAAGAAGATAACATTTTTCCCCTTTCCTTAATATTTACCTTTTCAGGTATTCCTTGCTCTTTGATTTTCGGTATCAAACTTTCCACAGAGCTCTGGTCTTTTCTTTGCAAAAAGTTGGAAGTCTTCTATTTTGTTGAATGCCCATACTTTCCCTTGGAAGTATATAGTCAGTTTTGCTGGGTAGCTGATTCTTGGTTGGAGACCCAGCTCTCTTGCCTTTCTGAAGATCATGTTCCATGCCTTACGATCATTCAGAGTAGAACTTGCAAGGTCTTGGGTGACCCTGATTGGCATTCCTTTATATCTAAATTGTCTTTTTCTGGCTTCCTGTAGGATTTTTTCTTTTGTTTGATAGCTTTGGAATTTGGCAATTACATTCCTGGGAGTTGTCTTTTCGGGGTTTAGTGTAGAAGGTGTTCTGTGAGCTCTGTCAGTGGCTGTATTGCCCCCTTGTTCTAGAATCTCTGGGCAATTTTCTTTGATTATATCTTGTATCACCATGTCCAGTTTGGTGTTTATTTCTGGCTTTTCTGGGAGTCCAATTATTCTTAAATTATCCCTTCTCCCCCTATTTTCCAGATCTATCACCTTGTCGGTGAGATATTTTATGTTCTCTTCTAATTTCTTGGTATTTTGGCTTTGCTTTATTGATTCTTGCTCTTTTACATGATCGTTGTCTTCCAGCTGCCTGATTCTGGCCTTTAAAGCCTGATTTTCTTTTACAGTTTGGTCAAACTGGTTTTGTAGATGCGTGAATTTCTTTTGCATTATTTCCAACTTTTCCTCCCAGAAGGCTTCCATCTTTTTGGTCATTTCTGATTCAAATTCTTCATAGGTTTGTGGAGAGTTTCCATTTCCTTTGGAAGGTTTTGGAGCATTTTCTTTTATATTATCTTCTGTCTGCTCTGTATTTTGTATTTTGGCTCCATAGAATGTGTCCAAAGTCGCCCCTTTCTTCTTATTTTTCTTGGTATTTTGGGGCTTCTGTGGTTCTGTGGAGTTTGCCATTTCTGAATGTGGAGGATTAGTTTTTCTTGTCTCTGTCTGGTGTTCAGAGGCAGTCCTGGGCAGATGGTTCTATGAGCTTTCCCTGGGTTAAACTGAATATGCCTCACTGGAACTGGAATGGAAGGGTCGGACCACGAGGCCACACTCTCTCCCCGGCTCGCTTTCCGGAAGTTGCCTTCAGAATCGCTGGCCGTGAGGCTGTTTCGTCAGCCTGCGGGGGGATGGGCTGCAGCTAGCCCAAGCTCTGAGGGCAAGGACTTTCACTGAGACTTGGATAGCAGGATCCAGCCCGTGAGGCTGTCTTGCCTGCCCTGAGGGTTGCTGTTGTTTCGAACAGCTCTCTGCAGCGGAAGCCTCAGGCAGTAACTTTCACCGGGGCTGTAGAAGGCCCTGAGGGTTCTGCTCTCTGAGCCGGGCCGGGCTGCGGCTTCCGGGAGCCTTGGACTCTGCGCTCCTACCCCTGAGTTCCGAGTGATCTCGGGTTCTGGCTTTTAAGGGGAGCCGTACCTTTTGAACCGGGTCCAGGTCCAGGAGGAGGGTTCCCAGGGTCTGTGCTGTTGATCGTTTTGAATTTCGGCGCCTTAGGAGCTTATCGTTTGAGATCGGTCGGGAAGGGTTTTCCGGAGATCTGAGCTTTAGCTTTCTCTAAGCCGCCATCTTAACCGGAAGTCCCCGATAAAACCATTTTGGAAAGCAAGTTGGAACTATGCTAAAGTTCTATTAAATTGTGTATACACTTCAAGGGAGTCAAGAAGACAAAAGGCTACATTGCCCTAAAAGGAACTAAAGGAATCTGAATACAGATTGAAGCTTAACTTTCTTTAGTATATTTCCTTTGTGAAATTTTCTCTAGTATATATAACCAATATTTGTCTTCTTTCACAATGTGAAAGATCTTATTAATTATTTTGCATAGTCACAATGAACAACCTAAATGATATTACCTGTTGTCTTGGGGTGGGGGAGAAAGAGGAGGGAGGGAGAGAACATGGATCACAACTTATAAGAAAATAATTAATAGAATTTTATCAACATAAACATGTGTGAATACTCATTGCCCCATCACTGCAACCATTAGGTCCTTACCTCAAAGAGATACAAAGAAAAAGGAAATGGCCTTATATGTCCAAAAGTATTCATAGCAACTCTTACTAGAGAACTGGAATTTCAAGGGAAGCTCATCAACTGGTGAATGGTTCAAGAATTTGTGGTGTATTTGGTATTGAATACTATTGTACTATAAGAAATGATGAGCAGGATAGTTTCAGGAAAATCTTGTGAGAATTTACTGGAAAATGAAGCAAGCAGAGTCAGGAAATCATTGTACATGTTAATAGCAATAGTGATCAACTGTGAAATAATTAGCTATTTTCAGCAATGAAATGATATAAAGTAATTCATAAAATGCTTATGATAAAAAATACTATACACCTCTAGAGAAAGGTCTTAAGGAGTCTGAAAGCATGCTAAAGAACACTCTTTTTAGCTGTCTTTATTTTGTGTGTCTTTTAAAGTATCTTATCTATATTCTCTTTTGCAACATGGCTTATATATAAATCAATTTGGCATGACTTTACATGTAAAATATGTATCAAAGTTAAAATATTCTCAAGATCAAGGTAGAGGATGAAGAGAGAGAATTTTGAGCTCAAAAATTTAAAAAATGAAAGTTGAAATTGTTTTCATGTGTAATTAAAATGATATAAAACATTTAAAAAAGAATGAATAAAACAAATTTGCTAGTATAAAAATTAAAAGGGTAAATGCATAACTAATGAATATGTATTGAAAGCAATAATTATTATGAATTATTTACCCAACTATATGCCAGGAAAATGACAATCTAAGTGAAATAGATGCATATTTACCAAAATATAAATTTCCCAGATTTAGGAGATGTTATAGAATACTTAAATAATCCTATCTTAGAAAAAAAAGAAATCAAACAAGCCAGAAATGAGCTCTGCAAGAAATAATCCCCAGGACCAGATGAATCATAACTGTGAATTTGAATAGGATGAACTCATGTATGAAACAAGCAGATAGCAGAATGAATTAGAAACCAAAATCCAGGAATAAAATGTTTATAAGAAACATACTTGAAACAGAGTGACAGACACAGAGGCAATAAAAGAGGCTGGAGAAGAATCTATTATGCGTCGGGTGAAGAAAGAAAAAAAGATGAGGGGAAAAAATAATAGTCATATATATATATATATATAATTAAAAGGTATAAATAATAAACTACATCTTGCTAAAAGTCACCATAGATAATTGAATTATACAAAATTATAATTGAATTCTACCAAATATTCAAGGAACAATTAAAAACAATATTATAAAACTATTTGATAAGATATGAGTAGAAGAAGTTCTACTAAATTCCTTTATTGGCAGAAATACTTTTGATATATAAACCAGGAAGAGCAAAGAGAGAAAGAAAATTATTAGCCAATTTACCTAGTGAATATTAATGAAAAAAATTTTTAATATTAGTAAGGGGATTTCAGCAATATATCTCAAAGATATGATGCTATGACAAGGTGAGTTCAAATGTGGCCTCAGGTATTTACTAGCTTTGTGACTCTGTGAAAGTTATAGTTTTCCACATTTTCTCATCTGTAAAATGAGCAAGAGAAGGAAATGGCAAACCAATCCAGTATCTGTGCCAAGAAAATTCCAAATGGGGTCAAAAAGAGTCAGATATGACTGAAATAACTCAACAAATGCCAATAAAGAGTCATACAAAATTATTTGCTAGGATAAAGGAGAAAATCTAAAAAAATCAGTTTAAAAAACTTCTATTAAGCATCTACTATTTGTAAAGTGAAATACTTGGTGATTCTGATTGTGAATTCATTTAAAGAGAAATATCCTTGACTTTAGAGTCAAGAGGAATGGAGAAAAAACTATCACTGTATTGAAGACTTAAAAAATCCTTTAAATATGTTATCATGTTAGATTCAAAGAACATTCTTGTGAGTTAGGTGTTATTATTCTTTCTCTTTTTTTACAGATGTGGAAACTAAGTCTATGAGAGTTTAAGTAATTTGCCCAGGATCCACAACTAAGTAATTGTCTGATTCAAGATTCAAATCCAGGTCTTACTTATTCCAGGTCAAGGACTCTCTACAGTGACCTCTCATCTAGTGTGGGAGATACATTCCAGAGAGCCCCTTGATAGATAAAAATCCATGAAGTAGTAGCATTCACTGCCAGAAGCCGTAGAAGGCTCAGAATTTTGAGTGGTAAAGAGATTGAAATAAATTCAAACTTTTAAGAAAAAAAATCACAAAAACACAACACCACAGAGCAACACTACATGCAGCAATCAGAAATTGATGCGAAATGGACAAGGAGAGATACTGAAAGTATGGACACAGTGCTGGAGAGCAAAAAGACTGATGCTACAGTCACTAAGCCAATCAGCACCCAGGATACAGAACACAGCCTTTCATTCCATCAATTAATAGTGTGAGTGTACAATCTCACATTGGCAAACTTGTTCAAGTGGTAGTGGCATACTGCATTTCCATAGTGTACAGTATGATATTCATCCACAAAATCTAATGATATAGAGAAAACTCTGCAATACAGAATTATATATTTTTTAAAAAAAACTAATACAATGAAGCTGCAATAAGAGAAACATGATACAGCAAAGGATCGCTGTATACCATTTTTATTCCTCATATTTTTCCCAGTTACATGAAGATAGCTTTATAATAATTGTCTTCTGACATTTTGCAATGTGATTTCTTTTCCTCCCTTTCTTCTCTTGCCCCTTCCTGAGATGGCAGGTAATTTTATATGGGATATATAATTCTAAATACTCTGCAAGCCAGTTTCACCAAAGCTCTCCTCAGTGATCTGTGCACAATTCTTCAAGATTATTTTATAGAATACTTACATATCTACATTGATAGATTTGACTTTCAAATGAAACGTTCTTTTATGAATAAAAAAAGCATCAAGATTTTTTTAAAGGTATAAGAGAGCAAAACAAAAGATCATAAGGCACTATGTTAGATTGTGAAAAACAAATTTAGGAAGGAAAAGAGAGTGAAGGAAAGACAGAACAACAGAGACAGATAGATACAGAGGAACAAAAACAGAAAACCTTGCTTTCAAAAAACATTCTTCTTTGGCAGGTTCTACATTTAGCCATAGAAATGCAAAATACTTACATTTATACAATTATGAGGAGTAATTTCAGGAAACTAACAGTAACACCTGATCAGGGGGCAATCAGAGAAAGCTGTAAACCAGAATTAACACCTGAGCTGTGCTTTGAGATAAGATAGGCATTTTGAGAGGCTGAGGTTTGTAAGGAGTACACTCATTAGATATATTATTATTCATGAAGTATTTTTTATATTTTTACATTTTTTGAACTTAAATTGATCTACAGGTTGCACAGATGCAGTGGTCTCGATGAAATTCTCCCAAAAGCCATATCTAAGTAGATGAAATAAAAGATTTTTGTGTTTTGGGGCATTTACTTTGCATATTTTGTATGTGTATCCATATAGACTTTATGCTATTTTTAACTTTTTCAAAGCTAAAACATAATTTTAATAAGATAAATGATACCTGAATAATTGATGCTGTTTTGTTATTTTTGACTGGGAATTTGTGTTACCAAACAGATTCAATTGATCAAGGTTTAGGCAACAAGTGATGACTATGTGGTGGAAAAGAGAATTAAACAAAGTTCAGGTGGAGAGAGTCAAATGAATCTAAAATATATACTAGGTCAAATCACTTCTAACTTGAGAGGACATTCAGGGGTTGAAAACAATTGTGTCCAGGTTATAGAGTGCTACTCTTCAAGTCAGAAAAAAACAAGATTTAAATCTTATCTTTGAATAGTATGGCCAAAGGCAAGTAACTTCCACTCAGTTTCAATTTCCTTCTCAGATTATTAGTCTCTAGTTTTCTCCAAAAGAAATACCAGCTTCAATATAGTCTTTTTTGGTGCCTTCAAATGCTGGTGATTGCCATCTCAGTTATTCTGTATTTATGTGTATCATTCCTTTTGGACTACCTCCCCGAATACCATTATCATTTCTGAAAAAGCATGAAAGAAAATAGCCAACTACTTCTTCCCTCAGAATTCTTCTAGAGACATATAGCAGGTTTTACTGTCAAGGTTTTCCTTTAATATTACTAATCCTCCATATGCCATGAGCAATAGTATTGATTTCCCAAAGCTGATATCAATTATCCAGCCATAATTACTTACTTTTTTGAAAGTCATATTTTTAAAATGTTATTTTGAGAACAATTGTTGATAAAACTTCCATGCCCATAACATAGAGACTCTCTGCCTCTGCCTTCTCCTTCCTCTCTCTCTATTTGTCCCTGTCTCTGTCTGCTCTCTGTCCCTCTCTGTCTCTGTCTCTGTCTCTGTCTCTCTGTCTCTGTCTGTCTGTCTGTCTGTCTGTCTGTCTGTCTCTCTCTCTCTCTCTTTCTCTCTCTCTCTCTCCATACACACACATACAGACAATACTTCTGGGAGAGTTTAGAGGAGACTTGTGGTAAAGAGATAACTAATGGATCTTGGTATCTCATTTTCTCAATTTGTGAAGTATTTAGAAAGTTTAATTTTGTTGTGTGTAGCTTTCTGATGGATTATAAAGGTCAATAACACTTTCAAAACCTGAAGCTACCGTTCCTTAATATATCTAGTTTGTTTTTGACTCTCTAGATTCTGGCATTGAGCACAGTTGTTTCAAGGAAACTGCTAAAGATATGGATGGGAAATTTGAATCTTTGCAGGAAGTAACTAGAGACTTTTTTCCTCCCTTAAACTGATTCTTTATCAGGGGGTAACTGGAACTATTCTACAAATTAACTAGCCCACTATTGGAATGCCATATTCCAAACTGTTCTAATGCATCATCAAAGTTGCACAGAGTATGTCTGATTCTCTTCCATGAGTCACATGATGCTTCTTATATGGTACTACCCGTTTATATTCCATAACTCAAGATCTATGTTATTTTTTTTAATCCATACCTTCTTTCATAGTATTGGCACTATGTATAAGTTTCAAAGCAGGAAAGCAGTAAGGGTAAGGCAACTGGGGTGAAGTGACTTGCCCACAGTCATATAGCTAAGAAGTGACTGAGGGCATATTTGAACTCAGGACTTCTCAATTTCAGGCCTAGCTCTCTATCCTCTGAGCCACCTAGTTGACTTTACTCACGATCTTAATAGTATAATAATATCATAAGATTTGGAACTGGAAAGGAACTTAGAGGTTATTTGTTCTATACCCTAACTTAAAAAAAAAAAAGAAATTTTATTTAAGACAGTTTTAAGTCACTTGCCAAGAGGACTATAGCTCTTAAGGCAATGAGAAATTGAACTACTATCTTTGTGAATCCACGCCCAGAACTTTATCCATATTACTCTCAAATTTATTAAAGATTGGTTCATACCACATTTGCACCTTTATTTGATTAATTCAATGGATATATTTAGGAAATGGCTGAATGAAATTGACGCAATGCAAATAGTAATCTATCTGATAACAGTAGAAGGAAGAGTAGTTTATTGGTTACATTAAT
The DNA here is from genome assembly GCF_027887165.1 of Monodelphis domestica. Taxonomy (NCBI): domain Eukaryota; kingdom Metazoa; phylum Chordata; class Mammalia; order Didelphimorphia; family Didelphidae; genus Monodelphis; species Monodelphis domestica. The sequence continues at coordinate 42,108,446 of NC_077233.1, read as the reverse complement.
TGGCCTTGAGGTATTTGGGGTACTCTTTTATTATATGTACATTTATTTTAAATATCATTATAGACATACATAGCATCTTCCACAATAGGATGTAAACTAGTAGAGTATAGTGAATGATTTTTTAAGAATCTTTTTGTTACTCATATTTAGAGCAGTTATTGACAATGAGCAAGCATTTAACAAACGATTGTTGTTTCTGTTCTTTGTAGTTGTGCTACTGTATGAGATAATGGATAAAGTACATTGTAGGGGGCAGCTGGGTAGCTCAGTAGATTGAGAGCCAGGCTTAGAGATGAGATGCCCTAGGTTCAAATATGACCTCAGACATATTCCAGTTCTGTGACCCTGGGCAAGTCACTTAACCCCCATTGCCTAACCCTTACCATTCTTCTGCCTTGGAGCCAATACACAGTATTGATCCCAAGATGGAAGGTAAGGGTTAAAAAAAAGTACATTGTAAGCTAAAAAACATTGTATCTGCAGTACATTACTAATGGGGAAGTTTTCTGTAATGATCTGCTATTACCGATTGTTATTTGAGAATAAAAAGCTACTGTTACACATTATATTCATGTAAACCAAGAGTCAAAATATAAACAACTGGATCTGAAATTCCTCAACTCATACAATCACTGACATGTAGTTTATAATTCATTCAACCAAAGGTGAAATAATAGTATTATTTGGTTGAAATAATCTTATTAAATAAATTTAAGATATTGTGCTCATCTACATGCATAAGGTGGTTCTAAAGGAAAGATATTAAATTCAATAAGGCAACTGTTTTGAAAATAATTGGTTGAATTTGATAAAATTTAGGTTTGTTTTGGAATTCTATCTTTTAGAAGTTGAAATTTTTATCAACAAATTCTGGGGAAAAAACAATAAGAATAAAATACAGCTTTAATCCTTGTCAAAATCTGAGTTTGGAATATTCACATTAATGCTATTTAAAAATCAACAATGAAACAAGATCAAGGTCGTCAACTGTATTTATTGCCTACCATAAAAATGGCACACTATAAAAGTTACAGAATATATTAAAAAGGAAGCATATTTATCACAACAATTAAAACAGCAAAAGCTTAATAACTAATGAACCCAGAGAGAACTCTGTTTTCCAATAAGTTGGTGATAAAAGATAATTCTTGACAACAATGTTTTTCTTGAGCTACCTTATTACCCTGGTACCTATTTGTTGTACTTGGCAAACAATGATAAATATGTTCCATTGTGTGAGTATAGCCTAAATACGTATTTTGCAATCTTCTTGAGAAATTATAGCCAAGTCTAATTAAATGTTTCTAATTAAAATTGTGTAGATAGGGATGGAATTAATAGCTTAGTTTTTACTATTTGTTTATTTCATTGTCAAGTGTACTGGATATAATTGCAATGCCAAGGGAAAAAAATCATCAAAATTATTTTCACCCATGATGATTCTTTGCTATATTGATTCATTTTGGGGTTCAATTTGTCCATATTTAAAGGCTAACAAAATTAGTTAATATAAACATTTCACCAGGGTTATTTATAAATTCATATATGTATGCATAGGTGACGTAATAAAATATGTGTACATTCATCATATATAAAACAAAATGTTCAAGTATATGTGTGTAAATTTTCTAAACATATTTCATGTTGAACAAAGGAATACATGCATTAAACAAAAAAATTAAACTTTGAGTAAGTATTCAATATATATTTAATGTGATACTGGAAAAGGGAAGGGATACAAAGAAAACATATTCATATATACATATATAAACATTTACTTAAGGGCTAATATTTAGTCATTTTTGTTACATGAATATCTAAAATCAAAGCAATTAAAATATTTCACGATGAGTAATGGCACATATAAATTAAATAAAATAAAAGTTGGGCTTTATTATTTAATTATTAAAATACATTACATATGATATTATTAGAGATAAATTATAAAGCCTCAATTGACCTAATTCACCAAAAGATCTGAGGAAAATTAAATATAAGAGAAATTAAAAGGATAATCAGAAGTCATGAAAATTCCATTTGGCTCTATGAAAAGAATTATGTTTTTCCCAACATTATGCACATTTTTATATAGATACATTTATCTGGAAATAGGGAATATAAATTCCTAAAATTTTAATCTTACCAGGCAATTCAGTGTGAACATTAAAAGAAGGTAAATAAGAACAGACATCTTGGGTAGCCTTCATTTCACTGATCCACTTATCACCTTGGGTAAATGTCAAAACCAAATACAAAATAGTTCTTAAAATTTGTGTTAACATAGATGAATTATCTGGTACTGTTCATATATGAATTCTGCTACTGATTCCAAATCCAGATAGACCAAAAACAGAGAAAGAAAACTGCATACTAATCTCCTTAATGAACATAGATATAAAACTCTAAAATAAAATACTAGCACAAAGACCCAAGCAAGTGATCAAGAGGATTATTCATTATGATCAGGTGCGGTTTATACCAAGAATGTGTGACGATGGGATTAACTCTCCCCTGCCCATTTTTAGATGTAATTACCAGAAGCTTATACACCCCACTTATTCTTAAGTGGGGGAGGTCTGTGACCCAAGTGCACCATAATGGGTGATGATTCAGAACTCACTGACTTCCCCCTGGGCAGTCCTAAACAAAGCTTTTGCTATAATTGATCCACATAAAATGGAAGGAAGTCACAGTAAGTCACTAAAAGCAATGGTCTTTAAAAATGCCAATAACTTGCTGTGATGACATCTTTGATGTCTTGAACTTTACCCTGGAGGAGCAAAACAAACAGAATTCAAGTGATTATCTCAATAAATGCAGAAAATCCCTTTGACAAAATACAACGTTCATTCCTACTGAAAACACTAAAAAGTATGGGAATAGAAGGTCCTTTCCTATAAACAATAAACAGTATATATAAAAAACCATCAGCTAGCATCATCTGCAAAAGGGATAAATTAGAAGCCTTCCCAATTAGATCAGGACTGAAACAAGGATGCCTATTATCATCTCTCTTATTTAATATTGTACTAAAAACACTAGCAGTAGCCATTAGAGAAGAAAAAGAAATTGAAGGTATTAAAACAGGCAATGATAAGATTAAACCATCACTCTTTGCAGATGACATGATGGTTTACTTAAAGAATCCTAGAGAATCAACCAAAAAGTTACTCGAAATAATCAACAACTTTCACAAAGTTGCAGGATACAAAAAAAAAGCAACTCATAAATCATCAACATTTATATATATATATATATTCCAATATAACTCAGCAGCAAGAAATAGAAAAAAAATTCATAAGATATTTAGGAATCAATTTGCCAAGACAAATAATACAGGAATTATATGAACACAACTGCAAAGCATCTTCTACACAATTAAAACTAGATCTAAACAACTGGAAAAAAACATTAATTGCTCATGGATAGGATGAGCTAACATAATAAACATAACATAATAAAAATTAAAATCTGACCCAAAATTAATTTACTTAATTAGTGCCATACCTATCAAGCTATTAAGAAACATTTTTTACTGAATTAGAAAAAAAAACTATAACAAAAGTTCATTTGGAAGAACAAAAGATCAAGAATATCAAGGGGAATAATAAAAAAAAATGTGAAGGATGGAGGTCTAGCTGTAGCAGATCTTAAACTGTACTATAAAGCAGTGGTCATCAATACTATATGGTCCTGGCTAAGTGACAAAAGGGATGATCAATGTAATAGACATGGTGTAAGTGACCTCAGCAAGATACTATATGATAAAACCAAAGATCCCACCCTTTGGGACAAAACCCCACTATTTGACAAAAAATGCTTGGAAAATTGCAAAAGAGTAATGAAGAGATTAGGTTTAGATCAACATCTCATACCCTACCTCAAGATAAACTCAGAAAGGGTGAATAACTTGAATATAAAGAAGGAAACTACACATAAATTAGGTGAACATAGAATAGTATATCTTTCAGATCTATGGAAAGAAAATATTTTAAGAACAAGCAAGATATAAAGAATATTACAAAATGTAAAATAAATAACTTTGATCATATTAAATTTAAAAGGTTTTGTACAAATAAAACCAATGCAAACAAAATTGGAAGGGAAGCAATGTATTGAGAAAAAATCTTTAAAACAAAATGCTCTGACAAAGGTCTAATTACTCAAATTTATAGGAATTAAATCAGTTGTACAAAGAATAAAGAAAACCCCCAATTGATAAATGGGCAAGGGATGTGTATAGGCAATTTTCACAAAAAGGAATCAAAACTATCAATAAGCACATGAAAAAGTGTTCTAAATCTCTTATAATTAGAGAAATGTGATTCAGAACAATTCTAAGGTACCACCTCACACCAAACAGATTGGCTAATATGAAAGCAAAGGAAAGTAATAAATGTTGGAGGGAATGTGGCAAAATTGGGACACAAATGCATTGCTGGTGGAGTTGTGAATTAATCCAACCATTCTGGAAGGCAATTGTGAACTATGCCAAAGGACTTTACAGGATTGCCTGCTCTTTGATCCAGTCATACCAATGCTAGGTTTATACCCCTAAGAGATAATAAGGAAAAAGACGCGTGTAAAAATATTTATATCCACGCTCTTTGTGGTGACAAAACAATTGGAAAATGAGGGGATGCCTTTCTATTGGGGAATGGGTGAAAAAATTTTGGCAAATGTTGGTGATAGAATATGTAAGGATAATTTTAGGGTTGTGACCTAATCTAAATTAATTTGGTTTCCAGAGAAAATCCCAAATAAAATACCCAAGTCAGTTTGGAAATTTATGGTGATTTTAATTAATACAGAGGAAAGGAATTAAGGAGAAGAGAGAGAAGAGGGAATAGGAACTCTCCCACCTGGCCTGTGCCAGAGGGTGTTCAAGGACCTCTGCCATGAGGTCTTTGGAGAAAATTAGAGGCTTTTCTTAGAGGATAGTGTTTGGAAGGCAAAGGAGAAAAGAATCAGGCTAAACTCCGAGAGAGCTCAGTGAAGATGTCTCACCTGAACTAGGCTACTCAGCTTCTCCCAGTATAGAAGGAAAACTCGCTGCCAAAACCAGACAATAGCTGCCACCAAACCAAGATGCCGAAACATTCAGCAAGCTGCCACCAGAGCCACCTCTCCACTAAAAAAGACTAGAGAGAGGAAGTGACATGAAATATATAGACAGTTTTTACATCACTTTCCTGCTTCTCACCTGCACCAAAGGTAGCTTAAGCTTGACTTAGGACAGCCCAGGAGTCTATCAGTTGTTTCTGATTTGTCATTTGCTAGCGCATGTCTCTCATAGGCCATCCTCCTAAATACTTAATCCTTAAGTACGGGTATAGACATTCCTGTTTTTGTTAGACTAAGTAGGGTGGAGTAATCTAAAGTTCACATATACTATTGTGCTCAAAGGAATAATGAACTGGAGGAATTCCATGTGAAATGGAATAACCTCCAGGAATTGATGCAGAGTGAAAGGAGCAGAACCAGGGCAATGTACAGAGACAGATATACACTGTGGCATAATCAAATGTAATGGACTTCTCTACTAGCAGCAATGCAATAATCCAAGACAATTCTGAGGGACTTGTGAGAAAGAAGCTATCCACAACCAGAGAAAGAACTGTGGGAGTAGAAACACAAAAGAAAAATAATTACTTGATCACATGGTTCGATGATCAAGACTCTAAATGATCACCCTATTGCAAATACCAATAATATGGAAATAGGTCTTATCAATGACACATGTAAAACTCATTGGAATTGCTCATTGGCTATGGGACTAGGAATTGGAGGAGGGGAGGCAAAGAACATGAATCATTTAATCATGGAAAAATATTCTAAATTAATTAATTAAATGAACTTAAAGAAATTGCATATTGTTTTCATATAAATATGTGAAATATTCTATATATTATATAGACATGGATATATGTATATAAACTATTCACAATATGTTTATAAACTATTTCTAGAAAAATCACTATATGTATAACATGATGCCTATACACATATGTATTACCTTTAATTTTTTTTATTGGTTTCAACATTTTGCCTAAGGTATTAAGGGAATTAGTGAAGTGAAGCCCACATAATAAGCCTCATTTTATCCTCCTTTAATGCTCACCCTGTGTTACCTGGTAAGATAAAAAACTTTAGAGATGCTAGATTTCCTATTTCCAGATAAATGTGGGACACCAGAGCCAGCCAAACAACTTTGGATTACAATTGTGACAGGACCATGGGTGCAGCTAGCCTTCACAAGAGTTCATTTACTGCTTGAACTAGAGAGATTAATCTGTGGTTGGAAAATCGGAACAAAAACCCACCACTAAAGTACAATGTGGTGAGTAGAACAATTTTCTTTGGAGCCTGGAAGATAATCAGGTTCCCCTGGGAAGCTTTTCTTTTTGGTTTTCCCACTTCTGAGGAACATGTAATGACATATGCTTAACACAATTCTCTCCCTCTGACTGTGAGATTTCTTGGCATCTCTTTCTCTCTAACCTGAACACTTCCCTGTGGTCTCAAACAGGTGCTCAGGGCTTAGCTGTCACTCATGGAGTCCAGTGCAAAGAAACACTTTATGTAATATGTATTGCTACAGTGATTCAAGGGGGATTCCTCTGGTGTTTTGAGAGTTCAGATATATAACATTAACACATTTGACCCAATTAATTATCAAGAATATATGAATTACAATGTAACTAAAATTAGAAGGAAAGCAACAAATTGGGAAACAATCTTCATAAAAAAAACCTCTGACAAAGGTCTAATTACTCAAATCTATAAAGAGCTAAACCAGTTGTACAAAAAATCAAGCCATTCTCCAATTGAAAAATGGGCAAGGGACATGAATTGGCAATTTTCAGTTAAAGAAATCAAGACTATTAATAAGCACATGAAAAAGTGTTCTAGATCTCTTATAATCAGAGAGACGCAAATCAAAACAACTCTGAGGTATCATTTCACACCTAGCAGATTGTTCAACATGACAGCAAAGGAAAGTAATGAATGCTGGAGGGGATGTGGCAAAGTAGGGACATTAATGCATTGCTGGTGGAGTTGTGAATTGATCCAACCATTCTGGAGGGCAATTTGGAACTATGCCCAAAGGGCGACAAAAGTCTGTCTGCCCTTTGATCCAGCCATAGCACTGCTGGGTTTGTACCCCAAAGAGATAATGGGGAAAAAGCCTTGTACAAGAATATTCATAGCTGCGCTCTTTGTGGTGGCCAAAAATTGGAAAATGAGGGGATGCCCTTCAATTGGGGAATGGCTGAGCAAATTGTGGTATATGTTGGTGATGGAATACTATTGTGCTAAAAGGAATAATAAAGTGGAGGAATTCCATGGAGACTGGAACAACCTCCAGGAAGTGATTGATGCAGAGTGAGAGGAGCAGAACCAGGAGAACATTATACACAGAGACTGACACATTGTGGTACAAGAGAACGTAATGGACTTCTCTAGTAATGGCTTTACAATGTCCCTGAACAACCTGCTGCTATCTATGAGAAGAAAAAAAAACTATCCTCAAGCAGAGGACAAACTGAGGGAGTAAAAACACCGGGGAAAAGCAACTGCTTGACTACAGAGGCTGAGGGGACATGATCAAGGAGAGACGCTAAATGAGCACCCTAATGCAAATACCAACAACAAGAAAATGGGTTCAGAGCAAGGACATGTGATACCCAGAGGAATCATGACTGGGCTAGGGAAGGGGAGGGGGAGTTGGGGGGGAGGAAAAGAAAATGATCTGTTTCCAATGAACAATGTATGAAAATGACCAAGTAAAATAATGTTTTAAAAAAAAGAATATATTAATTATTTGCTTTTTGCCAATGTGCTAATCACTTAGAATGCAAAGAAAATTAAAAACACAGCCCCAACACAATCAAAAAGCTATTTTTTGGAGCAGAAACAATGTGCAGACAATTATTTATATACAGTATAAAAATCAGCTGAAGGTTTTTGCAGAAGGGGTCAGTGGTGGGACAAGAAAATCTTAAAAAAGGCAAGATTTGCTATGTGACTTGAAAAAAGTCAAGGAAGGAGACTATTCTAGACATGCAGAAGCACAAATAAAAATGCATAGAATAGGGAGGCATCATCATGTGTGAAGCAACAGCACAAGGCCAGTGTTGTATAGTACTGAGATTGTAGAGTACACTGGAAGATAGAGTAAAGTAAGTCCAGAAAGACAGGGAGGAAGAGAGTTGTGGAAGTTTTTAAAAGCTAAAATAAGAACATTTTATATTTTATACTGTATGCGATAGGTAGCCAATGAAATGTTTGTATATGTGTGTATGTGTGCACATGTGTGAATGCGTGTGTGACATGGTCAGATCTGTATCTAAGAAAAAAAAACAACTTACCAGATAGGATTATTAATCTTTCTAGAGAAAAAATGTGAGACAGGAAAATGACTAAGCAGAAGGCTACTCTAAGAGAAATATAAAGGTAGAAACAGAAAAAAAAAGAGAGAAAATGAATATGTTAAGTGAATGATATGACCTCTCAAGGATGACATTTAGGTTGTGAGGTTGTGTGACTGAAAGAATGCTGTTAACGTTGACACCAATGTGACAGTAAGATAAGGGAATTTGTTCTGTTTTGTTTTTTTTTTTTTCAGTTGTAATATCTCTTCTTGATCCCATTTGAGGATTTCCTGGCAAAGACTTAGAGAGGTTTGATATTTCCTTCTCTAGTTAATTTTTACAAATAAGAAAAGTGAGGAAAATATCTTTTAGGGACTTATTTAGGGTCACACAGTAAATGTTTGGGTTAAGATTTTAATTCAGGAAGATGAACATTTCTAACTCTAGGACTGGAACTCTATCCATTCCACTAACTATTTACCCCTAATAGAGGGGGCAGGTCTGTTTTCTTTTTTATTATTTTTTACATGATGATACAATTTTCATAATATTTTTCAGACATTTTGTAATCCATGTTCTCTCCCTCCTGCCACTCCACCCTACATACAATGGCAAGTAATATGAATTATTCTGTACACTTGTTGTCATATAATACATATTTCCATGTTCATTATGTTGTGAAAGAAGACAAATATCACTTACACAATTGAAAAATACATAGAGGAAATAAAGTGAAGAATGGTATGCCTCAATTTGCATCCAAACTGTCAGTTCTTTTTGTGGCAGTGGATAAATCTTTCTCTCTTTTCCAACATGTTGAGTTTGATATACTTTTGGGGACATCCAGTTGGATAGGTCAAATATTTGGTGAAATAAAAATGGATGTGCATTAGGGCTGGATAAATAGAATAGATTTGAGAATTATCCATCTATATACCTACCTGCCTACTTCTCTCTCTCTCTCTCTCTCTCTCTCTCTCTCTCTCTCTCTCTCTCTCTCTCTCTCTCTCTCTCTCTCTCTCTCTCTCTCTCTCTCTCTCTCTCTTTCTCTCTCTCTCTAACCATAGGAGCTCAGATATGTAGCAGGAGAACTAGAAAAGAGTGAAGTCTAGAGAAGAGAGGGTATTATGGAAAATATGGTATTTGACAGCATCAAAGGCTACAGATAGGTCAAGAAGCAAAAGGACTGAGAAGAGCACATTATATGTGGCATGACAAGATCATTGTTAATTTTACATAAAACTATATTATTTAGATGAAATCAGATAGAAGATAGCAGATCAAGAATGGAGTTAAAGGAAAGGAAGTAGAGGAACTGAGTGTGTTTTTCTAAAAGGAATTTAACCATTAAGGGAAAGAGAGATATTGAATGACATATAGAGATAATGATAGGAACACGTTAGTTTTATTTTTTAATTGGGGAATGGGGTATAGGCATGTTTGTAGGTATGGGAAAGAACAAGTAAGTAGAGAGTGACTGAATGAGGGAAGTTAGAGATGGAGGGGGTAATAGAGGGGAATAATCTACCTCAGAAGACAGAATGGGAAGTAATTAAGAATTAATTAAAAAAAAAAAAAACTTATGCCTGGACATAGAGAAGGAAAATATCTTAACCTGGGATGAGAGTTGAGGGTAAACTTGGTGGTGGAAGAAATTAAAAGTGATGTAAGCTCAGGGTAAGAGAAAAAGAGAAAGATCTCAGGAAATGGTCTCAAAATTTCTTAGGTGAAGAAAGATACTATATGGATGAAGAGAAGAGATATCATAGTGTAAAAATGGAGATTTGAACCCTGGACTTCAATCCCCAGATGTCCTTGCTAGTTCCCAAAATGCCCTCTAATCTCACCAGAGGTCCTCACCTGGGACGAGAGCTGGGGTGGGGTGGGGTGGGGTGGGGGGGTGTTTTAAACTGACTGTACACGCGATTCTCTCTCGGCTTCCGCTTCTGGGCACATGCGGCTCTCTACCAGGCAGGCAAAATGTAGTTTGCACGTGCTTTCTTATTTTGTATTTTCTTTATTTATTAATCTTTTATAAACCTCTAAAAATATACTTTTAGCAGAAAAACTAAATTTTTAATCTTAACAGTATGGCGAACCATGCCAGTTGTGATGAAATACCCTCAATCTTCTTAAATTTTCTAAATCTTTACTAAGTTTAGCTTTAAGTAGCTAGTGCCTATTTTTTTTAAAGTTAAGTTCCTCCAAGAATTTTCAGAAAAGCCGTTTGATCTGGACCTGTTTGATTCAAATTGCTCCTGCTCCGGTTGCTGCTCCTGGTCTCTCGCTCATCTGATCCCAGCATCTGGACCTCTTTGACACAGATCTTGATCACCTGGTGACCTGCCGACCCAGCCCTAGCAGACTCTAGCCTCAGAGCAGGTCGTTCATCTCCCCAGGCACAGGACTCACTTCCACCAGCTGGTAAAAAAATGGGGATGATTTTTCCTTAGGCTACAAAGATCCTCCATGTGGCCTGGGGGCAGGGGATCATAGGGAGGGAGAAAGCAAGAAGGAAAAGACTTTTCCAAACAGGAACTTAAAGCATGGCTACTTTAAAAGGATATCTTTTGATTGCATTGATCTTTTTATTTATTTCACCTGAGTGCCAGGGGAAAAATTCAGCTCCCTTCAACTCTATGGGGAGGCAATTCAGTAGCTCAGTGAATTGAGAGCCAGGCCTAGAGATGGGAGGTCCTTGGTTGAAATCTGGCCTCATACACTTCCTGGTGGTGTGGCCCTGGACAGGCCATTTAAACCCATTGCCTAACAATTACCAATCTTTTGCCTTCTGACAATAGCCATATAAATGGATAAAAAAACAAACAAACAAGGAACTTTAGAGACTGGAGGTTATATTTTTAAGACATTTCAGATTCCAATGTTTTATAAAAATCTCTGTATTTCATTGCATTTACTGATTGTTTTGTTTAAGATTTAGCTTTGTGATTTTAAGTTCATATATTACTACATTCAATACTATTCTATTACACTGAATCATTTTATTGTACTGGGTTTTAACTACTGTTAAATTCTGTTGCTTTTCCCCTATAACTATACTAAACAAACATTATTGAGTAGGCCCATATAAAAACAGCTTTTCTATTTTTGACTTCGTAAATTGTCACATAGAGGATAGATGAACTCCATCAGAAAATTGCTATAACAACCTTTAGAAAATTTAATGAGCTAAATATATAAAATTGATTTTAAATGTTCTTTAGACATAATTTTTAGAATTTTTCTTAACAATCTCTGGTCATTTTGCCTGCCCCTAACACTAGGTAAGGCCCATTTCAGTAGCTGAGGTGAAATACAATTATAACTCCCACCTCCCGCGTTTATAAAAATGTGAATGGGAGCTGGGCAGTTAATCCCAGGGCATTTGTACCCCTAGAAGCCTCCAAAAAAGGAACATCTCTCATTTATAACTCTTCAGCTTACTACTTAACTTCCACCAGAATGATATCTAAATTTATTGATGATGTTCTAGACCCAAAATAAGTTTTACTTTGTTTATAAATATATGTTTACTAAGGTTGAAAGATTTGCTCTGATTGTAAAAAAAATTTTTTTACAAGTATCCATCAGTTCAAGGGTTTTTAAAAATGCCATACAGCTACTCATGTGTAAAAAGAGATACTGTGTTTGTTTGCTATTGTAATTAAATGGGCTATTGAGAATTTTAGGGATATTGATACCTACATATTTATACTAATGTTCTTTAAAAAAAACCTGTTACTTTGTGAAATTCATTTGCTTGTACTCACAATGGATCATGGCCAGATATGAAGAAGAAATGGATCTCATTTTTGGTGAGAAAGCCTTTTATTCCATATTTTCTTAGCTAACACAGTGTGTCAATGATTATAAGCTACATTTTTGAATTTTTAAAACTCTTTTATTATATTTTTCTTTCATGTGCAATATACTATTTCGGGCTTTTTATTTTTCTCTCCTTTTTATATTTGAAGAACATGTCACCAGCATTAAGATTTTCTTTCACCTTTTTATTTAGCAGTAATATAAGTTTAAAATACATTTGCTAATGCATGTCCCAAAGGCTTGAGACTATAAAAATGATGCTACTGATTGTTTTTAAAAAATTATGGGACTTTGCTTAATGATTCTGTCTGATTCCAGGACAAAATATACAAAAGAGCCATTGCATAGGGCCAAATATAAACCAATCCAGGATGGAGCAATGCACTTCTAAGCCAATACAAAGGCCTTGAACCTAGTGTGAAGACTCAAGGTTGCAAAGCTTAACATATGTTAAGATGTACGCCTCCTTGTATCCACACTCACTCTGAAAATACTTACAGTCTAGTATCCCAAACTTGGCTCCTACTTGGCTCCTATAATCTAGTCCCTTTTCTTTCTTTTCATAGTGTGGCAAACTTTCTGTAGTCCTGGCTACTGACTGGGTAAAATGCTTACCTGCTTAGATCATTTTAATTGGGCCCTGATTCAAGGACCTATTATAGATTTATTTTTCCTTTACTTAGAATTTTTACACATAAGACTTTAATAGTCTATATTTTCATCCAGAAATTATCTTTTTTATTTGGATTTTTCTGATGTCTTTTTAATTTCTCTTGCAAATTGATTCATATACCTCATAACTCAGCCATGCATACCTAAGTGATCCTGTGTTTTTCAATCACCCTCTTCATGGGGAAATGTAAAAATATTATTATTTTAAATTGCAAAGTTTAAATTCCTTTTAAGAAGAATATTTGGTTAAGAAACAAGCTACCTGTCCAAATTCAGAAAGTGAACTCTTTGGAGAAGACACCATGAAGATGACTCCAGACCAACAAGCTGCATGAGAAGATCAAGAATGAACTTTGGGTGTGATTGATTGAACATTTATTTGCATGTATACTTTCATGCCAAAGGGGACTGCCCCCTAGCTGGATTTTTGTCAATGTGTCTAGCGATTATTGGCTTTGTTCTTTTTTCCTCTTATCCTCAAATTATTGTAATCTTTAAGTTGATTATGTTTTCATGGTCCTTTTGGGGAAAATCTTTTCCCAATAGAATCAAATGGAGAATGTAAACATGGAGATTTGAACCCCGGACTTCAATCCCCGGAAGTACTTGCTAGTTCCCAAAATGCCCTCTAATCTCACCTGAGGTCCTCACCTGGGCCGAGAACAGAGGGATATTTAAACTGACTGTATACGCGGCTCTCTCGGCTTCCACTTCTGGGCACATGCGACTCTCTGCCAGGCAGTCAAAATGTAGGTTCAAAGCGCTTTCTTATTTTGTATTTTCTTTATTTCTTAATCTTTAATAAACCTCTAAAAATATAATACTTTTAGTAGAAAAACTAATTTTAATCTTAACTAATTATAATTATAACAATAGGAATCTTGAGAAGGGATGAAAACTTTTGGAATACCCAGTGTAATGAATAGCATAGTGAATCAGCAAATGACCAATTGACACTAAGCAACATAAATTGTTAGTTGATATAATAAACATAGTTTTTATTATTTCCTTTACTTACATTTAGGAGCACAGTAATAGGATCAAAATCAGTAAATAGTGGTAGAAACACCAATTTGGAGTTGGGCAAGAAATGATATAGGATAGGGATAAGGTATTAGAGAGTTGGAAATAGTGTAGATTTGAAATGAAGATATCATGATAAAGAAAAAACAATATGATAAAAAATTTAGATAGAATAAAATGATAAAAGCTTAAGATCTAATGAATAATTTCCAGAAATCATCATCATGGAAGTAGTATATTGCTTCATTTATCCCTTTTAACAAAGAAACTAACCCAAAGTGAGACAGTGTTCTCCTGTAAGTATTGAATATTATGCTCTTAAATTCCCTCAAACTCTCTGAACAAAGGGAGAAAGATCATACATGTGTATTACATTTACCATGATTGCTTTTGCTGTCACCCAGACTCTGACTTTCTCTTAGGACCTTTTTATTTACATTGTTCTAAATCACTATATTTATTTTTCTTCTGCCTAGTGTTTTCTGCATCAGTTGGCTAAATCTTCCCTTTTTTATAAACTATTTTTAGTTACAATGATGGGGAGCTAATCAGGAAATTCCCTTGATTAGTGCAGAAAAGTAATTCCTTTGCAATTTAGGATTTTGGAGAGTTGTCTGGTATAATTAGGTATAGAAATAATCCTTAATTTTAAAACTAACACATGAAACGATAAAAAAATTAGTAATTTAAAGTAGTTGTTTTGAGCATGGACATTAGAAAAATCAAGTGAAATCTTTCTTCTGAATTGAGAGGAGGGAGTCTATGTATAGTGAATGTGGAATATCCTTTAAAACATGTTTTCTTCTGTTGTTTTAAGGACAAGTTCTTGAAGTTATAATAAAAAAGATAGTGGTGTTCAAAATAAAAAAATACATCAATATATATTAAAATGTAATATATTTTTATAAAAACATATGAACATTTTCCCTAGAATAATATCTTGAACTTTTCCTTTTTAATTATTACCCCATGTCAGTGTCTATGTAAATAATCATCAATTGTATATAGAATTGAAACTTTTCTTTTATTTGTTTATCCAATTTTATACATATCAGAGTATAGACAGTAGTCAGGACTCATGACTAAAATGCCAAAGGGGATTAAAAAATATGAAAATTATCTTGACATCTTAGTTCCCAAAACTTGTCGTTCAGAAATAAAAGCTATATAGAAGAGAGTATAGGAGTTTGATAAAAGAATGTATTTGCTTGGTTACTCAATTCTATTACTGTTCAACACTATAGATCCTGCCATTATCTCTAAGCTTTGTATGTGAAGTGAAGTCTTGTGGAAATTAAGCAAAGGGGACAGTCTAAGGACAAGAGGCTTGGGGATGGTGGGGGGTGGTGGGTGGGAGTGGGGACAAAACTGTTTCCAGAGGGTATTTCAGAGCAAGTAGAACATAAATCTTTAGAGTATAATTGAAAAGAGGCATTCTGGGGAAGGACTGTTTTCTTTTTTGAACAGTTAGTTCCACACTAATTTAGAATCCTATTTTGAGCTGGTAACAAATACTCTCCAGGTAGACTGAGTTTCCTCTTGGGTTAATATTACTTTCCACAAATATCTGAAAAGATATGGTGATCACACTAGAAAAAAATAAATGTTAAGATGGTAAAAAAGAGAAGAAATAGCAGGTGCATGATCAAAATGGTAAATCCACATGGGATCATATTGCTTTTCTTTTCCTCTGGCACATTTCAGTATTTTCCATTATCATTCTTTTTTCAATGACTTTTTCAATGAGTTCTTAATGATGGTTAATAATCTGTAAGTATATTTATCTTTCCAAATTCACACTAAATCAAAACAGGAAAAAAGTAAGACATGAAATAAAACACATTTTTATATACTTATATTTATTATTTTTTGGCTATTATCATTTTGAGTAAAAGAAGAGAGAACTGCATCTGATCTCATCATAATTATAGGATCAATTTCATTATGTCATTTTCATATGATTATTTTATTTTGTGACATAAAGCATAATGTAAGAATTTAAATTTAGGTTTTATGCAAAATATGAGATTTATAAAGTAATATTGTGGTCGCTGATTTTAAAAGATTATAGCTTAAGTTAAAATGACTTTTAGCAGGTTTTATTTACAAAGAGAAGGGAAGAATGAAAATGTAAATGTAGATAAAGAGACAGATTCCTAAAAAGCCTACCAGTCTTTCTCTGATGAAGTATGGCTCAGCCCTTACAGGAGCTTCCCCAAGAATATGTCTTCAGTTGGATTTCCTGGTAATACTCACCCAGAAGTCTTGGTTGTGTCTTCAGCCAGGGTTCCACCAATACAGTGTTCCTCCAGGGCAAGGTAGGAATTTCAGCCACTCACCTAGCAAGCTGACACAGGGTCTAGGGGAAAAGTCTCCTTCAAGCCAGGGTTTCCCTAAACTATAAGGAGAATTTAGGAGAGTTATGGAAATAGTCAGTCTTGTCACAATTGTGACTCAGAGGGACAGTTAGAGAGATGGATGGAGGACAGCTGTTTAAAATCTTCTTTCTTCTTCACAAAGCCACCAATGTCTCTCAGCCTAATTTCAGAATCCCCACCTCAAGGGTCCTTCAGTCTGGGACAGAAACTAAATAAGATCAGTTCAGCTTCTTCCCCGTCACAGTCAAGCTTGCCTCCTTTCTTGGTCAGTCAAAACGCTAAAGAGAGAGACAGAAACAAGTCTTCCTAGCCAGCTTCAACTCCCAGAGCCAGAGACAGAGTCAGAAGTCCCAGTTTCTCCCCTGGTCAGAGCCAAAAAGCCAAGTCTTCTCAGTTCAATAAACCCACAGAGAGAGAGTGAATCTCCAGGTCCCAATTCCTCTCCTCTGGTCTGGCTCCCCCAACTGCCTCTCCTGGGAACATTCCGTTTGGAACCATCTTGATTGACAGACAGGTCAGGTCCCCAGCTTGTTTCTTGCATGCTTGGCTTTCAAGTACTCTCTCTCTCCATGCCTCTACCACAGGATCCAAGTCTTAAAAAAAATTAAATGAATTACAGGAGGAAAGAAGTAAAACTATACTAGTAGACAGTCTCATCTTTCCCCTCTCAAAGTTAGATAAAACAATAGAATAAATATGAAAGAAATGAAAGAGAGAAATAGAAACTTAGAAGAGAGAAGGGAGAATTTTGAAAGACAAGCTGAAGGGGGCACATTGACAAAAAACTATTTGCATTAAGGCATAAAGACCTCACCAAAGTAAAAAATGGAAGTGTAAATTCATTTTTTTCAGATTATGATGTAATAAAACTCACTTTTAATGTATGTTAGTAAAAATATAGAGTGTGAATTATTTGGAAACTATTATAATTCTAAAGAAAGTCAAAGAAGAAACCATAGATACAAAATTCTTTAAGAAAATAATAAAAATCATATAACATGCCAAAATTTATAGAATGCAGTCAAGGAAGTAGTTTTGGGAAATTTGCATACTTAAATGTGTATATTGATGAGAGAAAAAGAACAGATCTTTTTATTGGACACATAACTAAAAAAATAAAACTAGAAGATAATAAATTTTAAATTCCAATTAAACAACAAAATGGAAATTTTGATAAGCAAAGTAAAGATTAATAACGTACAAAAGAAAAATGATTGAACTAATAAAATCAAGCCCTGATCTGTGAAAAAAAACAAATAAAATATTTAGACTATTGCTTAATTAAATGAAAAAATAAAAACTAAATTACCAATATCAAAAATAAAAGTTATTGCACTATCAAAGAAGAGGAAATGAGACAATGATTAGAAATTCCTTTGCCCAATTATATGCCACTCAAACTACCAGCAAAATGAAATGCATTAATATTTACAAGAAATGCAATCTATTCCCTTTAAGAGAAGAGTAAATAGAATCATCCTGTCATAGAAAAGACATCAAACAAGCTATAGATGAATTCCCCAAGGAAAAAATTCTCAGTAGTAGATGGATTCACAAGTGATTTATAGACATCATTTAAAGAACAATGAATCCCAATACTATGCAAACTTTTTTTAAAAATCAGTTAAGGAGAGCTATGAAATTCCTTTTATAACATAAATATGATTTTTATATCTAAAACAGTAAAAGCAAAAATAGGGAAAGAAAAATTTAGATTATTTTCACTAATGAATCTTGATGAAATAACAGTAATAATATAATAGTAAGGAAATTATAGAAATAATCTCCACAGTTCATATAGAATGACCAGGTGATATTTATATGAGGAATATAGGGCTAGTTATTAGGAAACTTTATATGCATGACAGGACATGCATGAATGAACATATCAATAACAAAAACACCAAAAAGTTATATATCAATAGATGAATAAAATACTTTTGACAAATATAGTACCCATTCCTATTAAAATGCTAGAGAGAACAGGGATAAATGAATCTTCCATAAGATAGAGTATCCATATTCAACCAACTGCAAGTAAGCTCTGTAATGGAGATTAACTAGAAACTTTCCTAATAAAAATCAGAATACAGATGTCCATTATCACCATTATTATTCTATATTGTTCTAGAAATGCAATCTGTAGCAATAAGATTGAACGAATAAAAAATAGGCAATACATAAATTAAAATTTCACTCCTTTCAAATAATATGATAGTATACTTAAAGAATCCTACAAAATAAACTAACATGCTAGTTGAACCAATTAACTACTTTATTAAAGTTTTAAAAGTATTAAAGAATTTTAATTTCATTTGAAAGTATTTAATTTAATTTAAAAATATTAAAGAATACAAAATAAGACCATAAAAATCATCAGGTGTTCAAGAACATGGAGAAACAAGAGAAAAAAAGAGAAATTACATTTAAAATAGCTATAGACAATATAAAGTGCTTGGATGTTTATCTTCCAAAACAAATCTGGGAACTTTAAAAACAAAAACCCAAAACATTCTTACAACAAATAATAAAAATGACCATCCTACCCAAACTTATTTATCTATTTAGTGCCATACCCATGGACCTCCCAAAATATTTATTTACTGATTTAGAAAAAAACATAACAAAGTTCATTTGGAATAACAAAAGATCAAGGATATCCAGGGAAATAATGAAAAAAAAACACAAATGATGGGGGCCTTGCAGTTCCAGAACTTAAACTATATTACAAAGCAGCAGTCATCAAAACATTTTGGTACTGGATAAGAGACAGAAAGGAGGATCAGTGGAATAGACTGGAGGCAAGAGACCTCAGCAAGACAGTTACAATAAACCCCAAAATCCCAGTTTTTGGGACAAAAATCCACTATTCGATAAAAAAAATGCTGGGAAAATTGGAAGACAGTGTGGGAGAGATTAGGATTTCTTCTCTAACTAAATGATTTTGGAGTATCATATTTTTTAATTTCCAATTAGTTTTTGATTTGGTTTTCCATGTACCATTACTGATCATTATTTTTATTGCCTTGTGATCTGAAAAGGCTGCATTTATTATTTCTGCTTTTCTGCATTTGTGTGCCATGTTTCTGTGACCTAATGTATGGTCAATCTTTCTGAATGTGCCATGTGGTGCTGAGAAGAAGGCGTTTTCCTTTTTGTCCCTATTTATTTTTCTCCATATGTCTATTAATTCTATTTTTTCTAAGATTTCATTCACTTCTTTTACCTCTTTCTTATTTATTTTTTGATTTGATTTATCTAAATTTGATAATGGTTGGTTTAAGTCTCCCACTTATATGGTTTTACTGTCTATTTCTTCCTTCAATTCTCCTAGTTTCTCCATTAAAAATTTGGGTGCTATATTATTTAGTGCATACATGTTGATTAGTGATATTTCCTCATTATCTAAAGTTACTTTTTATCTAAAGTCCCTTTTAACAAAACATAATTACCTTCCCTATCCCTTTTGATCAGGTCTATTTTAGCTTTGGCTTTATCAGATATCATAATTGCAACTCCTGCCTTCTTTCTGTCAGTTGAGGCCCAGAAGGTCTTGCTCCATCCTTTAATTCTGACCTTGTGGGTGTCTACCCACCTCATGTGTGTTTCTTGAAGACAAAGTATGGTAGGGTTTTGGATTCTAATTCATTCTGCTATTTGTCTATGTTTTATGGGTGAGTTCATCCCATTCACATTCAAAGTTATGACTGTCACTGGTGGACTCCCTGGCATTTTGATATCCTTCCCTAATTCTAACCTTTCTTCTTCAGCTCTACCTTTTAGTCCAGTGATTTACTTTAAATCAGTCCCCCTTGTCCCCTCCCTTTATATGTTTCCCTTTCTAGTCCCTCCCTTTTTGTTCCCTCCCCCTCCCCCCTCTTCTTCTCTCCCTTTTTTGTGTTCCCTCTCCCCTCCCTCCTTGGTTTTCCCTTCTCCCTTCCCTTTTTGGGTGAGAAAGAATTCACGATCCCAATGGATCTGGATGTTCTCCCCTCTCAGAGTTGAATTCCCTGAGAATAAGGTTTAAGTAAAAACTCTCTTCCTCTCCTTCTTATAGGAGTTTTCTTCCCCTCCCCTTCCCTTGTGAATCTTTGTTTGAGAAAGATTATTCTATTTGGTCTTTCTTTCCCCCCTATTTACACTTTTCATTTTCCCCACATGTTAGCATACATAGATTGATATAAATGTAGTCCTTATAGAAGAGAGTTTGGGTAAAAGAAATAGATAACATTTTTCTCCATTTCCCTTTCCTTCATATTTACCTTTTCAGGTATTCCATGCTCTTTGTTTTTCAATATCGAACTTTCCACAGAGCTCTGGTCTTTTCTTTGCAAAAACTTGGAAATCTTCTATTTTGTTGAATGCCCATACTTTCCCTTGGAAGTATATAGTCAGTTTTGCTGGATAGCTGATTCTTGGTTGAAGACCCAGCTCTCTTGCCTTTCTGAAAATCATGTTCCATGCCTTACGATCATTCAGAGTAGAACTTGCAAGGTCTTGTGTGATCCTGATTGGCATTCCTTTATATCTAAATTGTCTTTTTCTGGGTTCTTGTAGGATTTTTTCTTTTGTTTGAAAGCTTTGGAATTTGGCAATTACATTCCTGGGAGTTGTCTTTTGGGGATTTAGTATAGAGGGTGTTCTGTGAGCTCTGTCAGTGGCTGTATTGCCCCCTTGTTCTAGAATCTCTGGGCAATTTTCTTTGATTATATCCTGTATTACGATGTCGAGTTTGCTGTTTAGATCAACACCTCACACCCTACACCAAGATAAATTCAAAATGGGTGAATGACTTAAACATAAAGAAGGAAACAATAAGTAAAGTGGGTAAACACAGAATAGTATACATGTCAGACCTTTGGGAGGGGAAAGACTTTAAAACCAAGCAAGACATAGAAAGAGTCACAAAATGTAAAATAAATAATTTTGACTACATCAAATTAAAAAGCTTTTGTACAAACAAAACCAATGTAACTAAGAAACAACAAATTGGGAAAAAATCTTCATAAAAACCTCTGACAAAGGTCTAATTACTCAAATCTATAAAGAGCTTAATCTATTGTACAAAAATCCAAGCCATTCTCCAATTGATAAATGGGCAAGGGACATGGATAGGCAGTTTTCAGATAAAGAAATCAAAACTATTAATAAGCACATGAAGAAGTGTTCTAAATCTCTTATAATCAGAGAGATGCAAATCAAAACAACTCTGAGGTATCACCTCATACCTAGCAGATTGGCTAGCATGATAGCAAAGGAAAGTAATGAATGTAGGAGGGGATGTGGCAAATTAGGGACATTAATGCACTGCTGGTGGAGTTGTGAACTGATCCAACCATTCTGGAGGGCAATTTGGAACTATGCCCAAAGGACGATAAAAGAATGTCTACCCATTGATCCAGCCATAGCACTGCTGGGTCTGTACCCCAAAGAGATAATGGACAAAAAGACTTGTACAAAAATATTCATAGCTGCGCTCTTTGTGGTGGCCAAAAATTGGAAAACGAGGGGATGCCCATCATTTGGGGAATGGCTGAATAAATTGTGGTATATGTTGGTTATGGAATACTATTGTGCAAAAAGCAATAATAAAGTGGAGGAATTCCATGGAAACTGGAACGACCTCCAGAAGTGATGCAGAGCGAGAGGAGCAGAACCAGGAGAACATTGTACACAGAGACTAATACACTGTGGTATAATCGAACGTAATGGACTTCTCCATTAGTAGCGGTGTAATGTCCCTGAACAATCTGCAGGGATCTAGGAGAAAAAAACAGTATTCATAAGCAGAGGACAAACTGTGGGAGTAGAAACACCAAGGAAAAGCAACTGCCTGATTACAGCGGTTGAGGGGACATGACAGAGGAGAGACTCTAAATGAACAGTCTAATGCAAATACTAACCACATGACAATGGGTTCGAATCAAGAACACATGTGATACCTAGTGGAATCACATGTCAGCTATGAGGGGTGGGGGGGGAAGAAAAGAAAATTATCTTTGTCTTTAATGAATAATGCTTGGAAATGATCAAATAAAATATTGTTTAAAAGAAAAAGAAAAAAAAAGATCACTCTAGTCAAAAATGAGTGTGGAAATAGGTATCAAATGATAACATCTGTAACAACCCAGTGGAATTGCTTATTGACTCTGAGAGAGGGCACAGAAGGGGGAAGGGAAAGCATTATGTAAACATGGAAAAAATTTAAAATAAAATAAAAAAATAAAAATAAGAAACTAGGCATAGAGAAACTTCTTATATCATATTCCAAAGTAAGGACAAAATGGATAAATGATCTAGATATAAAGGGCAATATTTCAAGCATATTAGGGGAGCATGGAAAATGTACCTCTCAGATTTATGGTTAAAGAAGTTAATAAGGAATTTTTTATGAATTGAGAGGGGGGGATCTTAGAGATATTTTTATTAAAATAATTTTAAATAGTTTTTGTAACAAACAAAACAAATGCATCTGAAATTAGATAAAAACAAAGAAGCTGTTGCTAAGAATTAAATCAAGTTTCTCTGATTAAGATCTTCTTTCTGAGTATAATTTAAAAATATATATAGGACATTCACCAATTGATAAATGTTCAAAGATACAAACAGGCAATTTTTAGAACAAAGAAAGCAAAACTGTCACTAATGACAAAAATGTTCTAAAGTCACCTCTCAGATTGGCTGATAGGACAAGAAAGGAAAAATAAATACATGTTGTTGGGGATGTGGAAGGATTGGGACATTAATACACTGTTGGTGTAGTTACAATCTGATCCAGCTACAACAGAGAGGAATATGGAACTATGCTCATAGGACTAAAACTAAAACCTTTGATACATCAATATCATTAAAAGTCTGAATTCAAAGAGATTTTTAAAAAATTAAAGGGTCTATTTGTACAAAAAAATTAATTATAGCTCTTTTTGTAGTAGTGAAGAATTGGAAATTTAAGTGTTGTTCATCAGTTGGGAAATCGCTAAGTTTTGGTAAATAATGGTGATGTGATATTATTATACTATAAGAAATGACTAGCAGGATGATGTCACAAAATCTGGAAAGACATGAACTTATGCAAAGAGTGCTGAGAAGAACCAGAAGAACTTTGTTCACAGTGACAACAATATTTTTTAATGAATAACTGTGAATGAACTAGTTTTTATTAGCAACTCGGCATTCCTAGATTCTCATGATGAAAAATTCCATCTGCCCTCCATGAAAGAACTGATTAAATCTGATGGCAGCCAAAACTTATTTATTATATTTCATTTTTTCTTCCTTTTTAAAAATTTGAAATATCTTCCACAAAATGACTAGTATGGAAAATGCCTTACTCGCTTGCACATATAAAATCTGTATCAGCTTGCTTCCCATCTAAGAGAACGTGTATAGCAAGGAATGAGTGATTGTGATAAAGTCAGAAGAGTGAGAATTTAGAACTCAAAACTTCAAAAAATGCATGATAAAATATTTTAACACATAATAGAGGAAAAGTAAAATATGTAAAAAGGTCTAAATTACTAATAATTAAATAAATGCCATCTAAAAAAATTACCCTCTCAGATACCTTCTTACAACTATCGGATTGGTTAACAAGACCTAAAAGAAAAATTACAAGTGCTGTGGTAGTATGGGGTGGGAATGTGGGTAAAAAAGTACACAAATTCACTGATATCGGAACTGGAAACTGCCTCAAGTATTCTAGAGAACTATTTGAGACTAGGCCCAAAGAACTATAACACTATGAATACTCTTAGATCCAGCCACACCAATACTATGTCTAAATCTCAAAGAGAGCAAAGAAAAAATAAAAATATCTGTACAAAAATATTTTAGTTGGTATTTTTAGTGGCAAAGGGTTGAAGGGATCCCCATCAATTTTGAAAAGGCTAAAAATGTAGCTGTATTTGATTTTCATGAGGTACTTTTGCATTATTAAAATGACGAAGGTTTATATGAACTTACACAAAGTAAAATGAGGAGTACCCAGTAAACAATGAAATAGATTTCTTTATCTTTTAAAGCAGTTGATTTCATAGAAACTTTTAATGCTATGGAAAAAAATATGTATACATATATTTAAATTTCAAAGCATGGTGTCAGAGATCAAATATGCCTAGTTTTGTGCAAGGTAATTAAATGTCCACTCTTCCACAAATGGTGTAGATTGTCCCTTCATAAATCTAAGACATGGAGCTAAATAGGGGCTAAGAGGTATAAAATGCAATTTAACAGTTGAGGTAAGAGAGAGACTAGTTAACTATTCAAAAGTCTCATGGGCAATAAATGAAATACCAAGATAAGATACAAAAATAGATCTTCTTAATTCAGCTATAGTACTGTTTTACCCAGTAGTAGTAGTAGTAGTAGTAGTAGTAGTAGTAGTAGTAGTAGTAGTAGTAGTAGTAGTAGAAGAAGAAGAAGAAGAAGAAGAAGAAGAAGAAGAAGAAGAAGAAGAAGAAGAAGAAGAAGAAGAAGAAGTAATAGATGTAATAGTAGCAACTGCAGCAGAAGCAAAAGCAGGAGTAATTAGTACTGTTTATTAGAATGTTAGCATTTTAATAAATTTATTTTAAACATTCTTTTTTCCTTTTAAAATTTTGAGATTCAAATACTCTTCCTCCCAATCTCCAACACACACACACACACACACACACACACACACACACACACACACACTGAGAAGGCAAATAGAATATCAATTAATTATTTTTGTGTGATCTTGAAAAATATATTTATATATTGACTATATTTTTAAAAAGCAAAAAAGGAATAAGAGAAAATTATACTTCCATTTGAACTCAGTTTATCAGTTCTCACTCTGAAGGTGGATACATTTTTCACTGTTGGTTATATTGAATAATATAGATAATATAATAATATAGATAATATAGAATATAGATCACTGTATTAATCAGAATATCCAGGTCTTCCATTGTTGGTCAAAATTGCAATATTGCTGTTACTGTGAACAGTGATCTCTGACCATTCCTTTTTCACTTTGCTTATCCACCTCTCATCCAACCCTCACAGTGACACCAAAATGTTGTAGCATACATATCAGTCAAATCTCAGTAAAATTATCTCAGCAGATGGACTAAACCAGATTGAGGGTAACCAGCAGGATTCAAACCTATTGGTCATTTAGATTAATGTCTACACCATGCATCTGAAGACATCCCTTAGTGGATTAGGTGGTTGAGAACAATTTGTTCCAGGGGCCATTAGGTGAGTGAAGCAGGTGTTGAATATTTAGAGATTGATCAGAAATCCAAGAAACCAGAATCATCTCATGTATCCCAGGCCATCACCAGTTATCTTGACTTTTGTATTGCCATTCTTATGACTCTAGAAGAGAATGAGGCTGATGACTTCATGCGACTTTGCCACACTAAAATCCAATTCACGAGCAAATCAAGACATCACCTCATGATGTCCTTGGTCCTCTTTGAAAAATGAAAAATGAATACATTTCCCAGAAATAACACTTAGGAAAACCATTACTCATCTGTTAAAGTTAAAATCCAAATACTAAAAACCTATGAGTTTAATTTTTCAAATCCTTTTCCCTTAAAAAATATTTTAGCATAAAGGACAGTGTCTTCACTAAGATTTATAAAGGCTACATATTCTATAGAAAAAAATTCCAATTCTTTGAACAATAGAACTCTACTCCCTACCAATTGAAGTACTGTGCTAAAAATAAAGAGATGGGGCCCTACATGAAGGGGAATTCTATTTAATTGAATTAAATTCAATTAAAATGATTTAATCAATATCTTCTATATGTAAGGTAAGACACAGCATTATATATAGATGAAAAGGAACAAATGTTTCCTAAATCCAAGTCTTATTTCTGTTATAAGCTTGAAGAATCTAGGAAAATTATTGAATTTCTCAATGCACTGTGCCACTCTCAAAGATGGAGTTATAGAATTGATACCAATTAGTAAATGGAGTTTCCTCAGTAGGAGATCCCGTTTCTAGGGAAATCTCAGAATGATGCAAGAAAAGAAATATACCAAACATTCTTTTAGATTCCAGAGACAGGAAAGTAAACAAATACAAAGAAATAAGTGCAAGAAAAATTAAAGCAGTTTCTGACTTTCAAGAGTGTTGCATTCTATTGCCAGAATATAACAAGCACTAAGTTGTGTAAATATAAAATATATATCATGTTGAACCAAATAATTTCAAGTGAAATTAAACTCTAAGATTTGGTGAGATCACGAAAGAAATAGTGGAAGTAGTGACACATGATTTGTCCTTAGAATAAAGACAGGGTTTCTAGAATTTAGGCATTTTATTGGTATTTCATATAAATTGGGTTGGGAAAACCTGATCAAGTTCAACTCTATTTTATATGTGATGAAAACTTGAAGAGGCTGAATAAAGTTCTATTTCTTTTTCAAAAAGTGATAGTAATCAAAAACTGTTTCTTTTAAATGCACTGGCCATAAAACTTGTTGATGCCAATATTTGTCATGTTCCTATTAAATCCATTTATAAGAAAATTGAACAAGTCAATTGAAAATACTATGAATTCATATACCATGATGATCTTTTAAGCACAATTCTTCATTGTGTTTTGAAAATCAGAGTTGCAGTTTGCAGCAAAATTTCATACTGAGAACTGCAAAGCCTATAAGAATGATATATTTTTCCTGTCGGCAAGTGGCAAGTTTACTCTTGCCCTAGTGTATGGCCAATATCAGCAGCTCTATTGCATGGTCCTTTGGAAAAACAGATCAATACAGTCTAATCTCACTGTAAATCTTTGCTTTGACTTATCCCCCCTTATAAAAAAATTAAATAATGCCATCCTACCTTAAAGTGATCCACTGTCAATATATATATACGATAAAATAAAATTACCTTTATCTACTGTAAAACAATGCTTCTAATCATTATGTGATAGAAAGAAAGGAACATTTACAATTTAACAGACTAGAAGTATTCTCTCTAATGATAACCAAAGATTAGCAGAGGGCTTCAAGAATTTATGTTTCTTAGATATAAATTAACTTTATACTAAGAAATTTAATGAATGAAACAGATTGCAAGCAAGAGTCATCAGCTACTTATTCAAACCAGTGATTAAGCAAAAGTGTGAAGGAGAAGCAACTATCATCTCATCATAATAGTTGACTGGCAGAGAAATATGCAAAATAACTTGAGAGGATGACATAAAATTGACCAAAAAGTAAATATCTGCTTTATCTGTCTTTAACTAGAAAAATGTTTCCTTAGTTGTGGGAAAATGACACTCTTTAAAACACTGAATTTTTAATAGTTTTGCAAATATTAAAAATATAACCAAAATTATTATTGTGTTCAGGACAAATGGTTTCTTTCATTAGTTGAACACAATAAATTAAATTTCCTATTATAAAATCTTTTTATATCCTTAGAATTTGTGCATGGAAAAGTGTTTTGTGTTTTCTGAAGTTCTCCTTTAATAGTACATTTGGATTTCAATATTTGTTTGTTTGCTTTTTTCAAAGGGATTTAGACATTAGGAGTCCCAAGATAAATTAATCTGAACAATTACATTAACCAAGAACACCAGAAAATAGGAATCATTCTGAAAACCAGGAAATCACTATATAAAAACTGTTCCCTTTAATATACATTAAGTGTAATGCTATAGCACTCACATGCTATAAAACTCCTTGTCTCTGTGACTCCTAAAACCTCCTGTGGTATTTCCAATTTTTATTTGTTTTGTTGATTCTATCTCTCTGTCTCTGTCTCTTTCTGTTTTTGTCCCTCTCTCTCTCTATCACTCTGTCTCTGTCTCTGTCTTTCTGTCTGTCTCTTTTTTTCATTGTTTTGTGTGAAATTACTATCAATACTCTCTACTTCTTCCAAACCTGCCCAATCTTCAGGTCTATATAAGTCTTCCTTATATCAAAGAATAAATAAGCATATATGGCAATTATATCTTGAAATGCATGTATGTACCATCTTATATTTATAATCAATCATCACACCACCAGGGTCTGGAGCCATGATTCATAATCACTCATCTGAAGTCTTGATTATTCAATTAACTGATTATAGTTCTTAAGTCTTATTTGTTTCCTTTTATTTTTTTTTCCTTTTTTCATTTTATTTAATTAATTCAAAGCATTTTTCCAGGATTACAAAAATCATGTTCATTTCCTCCCCTCCCCCTAGCCCCCTACCCCTTTCCCATAGCCAACATGCAATTCCACTGGGGTTTACATGTGTCTTTGGTCAAGATCTATTTCCATATTATTGATATTTGCACTAAGGTGATTGTTTAGGGTTTATAACCCCAATCATATCCCCATTGACACATGTGATCAAGCAGTTGTTTTTCTTCTGTGTTTCTACTCCCACAGTTCTTCCTTTGAATGTGGATAGCATCTTTCTCATAAGTTCCTCAAAATAGTCCTGGATCATTTCATTGCTGCTAGTAGAGAAATCCATTACATTCAATTGTGCCACAGTGTATCAGTCTCTGTGTACAATGTTCTCCTGGTTCTGCTCCTTTCACTCTGCATCAATTAAATGGTATGGTCACTGTACAAATTTTTCTTCTGGTTTTACTTATCCCCTTCTGTATCACCTTGTAAAATTCTTCCTTGTTTTGTTTTTTCCCCTCAATCATTCCCATTCTCATCATTTCTTGGGGATAACAATAAGACTTGGACTTTGAATTTGACTGGTAGAAGAAAATTCCAGTAAAGAACTTCTGACAGTGTAGATCAACCCCTTTCTTGTAGTTTATAATCTTGATTTCTCAGAGCACTAAGAGGAGTGACTTGTCTAGGGTCACACAATCAATAGATTTTAGAATCCAGTTCTTTATCTATTAATCCTTGTTGTCTCTCCATAATAGAAATGGATTGGTACTCAAAGGCCATTCAGAATAGCTCTCTCATTTTAATGATTAGAAATCCCTGGATATTAGGTGAATTACCCAGATTTACTGAGGTAATAATCATGAGATACCTTTTTGGGATTTGGTTACCCTGAATCCTGAGGTAATTTTGTTCCACTCTGTTAGGAGGGTGATTTAGAAAATGGGACCAGATGGATAGGTTTGGGACAGTATCAGAAGATTAGCAGGTTTTGGAAGGCCAAGAAAGCCCAGTGCAGGCAAAGTCTGACTCTAAGATGACACCCACAGACCATTCAATAGCAGGGTTGGATGTTGGATTTATCAAACAATGAAAAGTAAAATGAGAATTCGGGACAACCCTAAATTAATGTCAACTACCTAAACCCCCCCAAATCAAAATATCTCTTCACAGAGATTTCTCCAGAGTGATTTTCCCTACTCATCCTCCCTAACTGCCTAAATCCCCAGTCCCTGATCTTGACTAAACTAACCCCCCTCCCTTAGCTGGTTTTAAGGAAAAGGTCTGTGTGAGCCTGGTAGGGCCCAGGGAAGCTCCTAGATCCAAAAAGACACAAGCCTGGTCTCACAATCAGATGCCAGATGGTTCAGGATCACCAGAAACTGCAGTAGATAAAACAGATCAGCAAAGCAGCAGGGCAGCAGAGTAGTAGAGCAGTAGGGCAGCCTGACAGCAAGACAGGATGGGGAATTCAATACAGAGTAGTATCAAACACTAGGGAAAAGCAGCCTGTCTCTCTAGATCAAAACCAGAGAAAGACCCCTAAACCTCAGTTCACTGTCACCCTTACTTTCCCATTCTAGAATTCTCTCCCTGCTAGTCTCATGCCTCTTCAACTTGCTCTAACTTTCTCTTGCTTATAACAATCCCTAATATACTACCTTTGATAATAATATTCATTTAAATTCATTTGCATAATTGTTTCATCTAAATCACAATGGAAAAGCATCCACTTTGCTTATAGTTCTTTCCCAATAAAATTGCAGTATACAAATGTATACATTTCATTGTAATCATATACCACCATTTGTTCAGCCATTCCCAAATTACTAGACCACTCCTTAATTTTCAATTCTTTGCTACCACAAAATAATTGTAATAAATATGGTTGGACCAATAGGTTCTTTTCTCCTTGTTTTTTTTTTTAATCTCTTAAGTAGAGGCACAGTATCTAGGTTAGATTAAAGTTTATGCACAGTTTTAGAACACTTTGGGCAAAGTTGGCAATTGTTCTACAGAATTGATGGATCATATCACAACTCTGCCAACAGTGCATTAATGTCCAAATTTTCCCTTATCCCCTTCAACATTATTGTTTTCTTTATCTGTCTGTCATATTGACCAATCTGATAGGTGTGAGGTGGTATCTCAGTTGTTTTAATTTACATTTCTCTAATCTTACTGATTTAAAACATTTTTATATGAGTATAGTTAGCTTTGATCTCTCCATCTAAAAAACTACTTGTTCATATGCTTTGACTATTTATCAAGTGGAGAAAGGTATAAATTTATAAATTTAACATACTTCTATATTTGAGAAACAAGGCCTTCATCAGTTAGTTGCTATAATATTTTTTACAGTTTTCTACATTCATCCTAATCTGTGTTATATTGGTTTTGTATTTTTATAAAACCTTTTTAACTTAATATTATCAAAAGTATCCATTGTGTCCTATAATTATCTTGTTTAGTCATTAATTCCTCCCTTATTCATAGATATGATGGTAAACTGTTTCATACTTGTCAATTTGCTTGTGGTACCTCTGTTTATGTATTAATCATGTACATATGTTGATTATTTTATCTTGGTATATGAAGTAAATTGTTGCTTTATCCCTAGTCTTTCATTTTCCAGTTTTCCCAACTGTTTTTGGCAAATATTGAGTTCTTGCCCCAAAAGCTTAGATCTTTTCATTTATCAAGTACTAAATTACTATGCTCAATTTTCACTGGATATTGTATTTTTAATTTACTTCACTGATTTGCTACTCCTTAGCTAGTACCAGATTGTTTTGAAGATTGTAATTTTGTAATATACTTTGAAATCTGGAACTCCCAGACCTCCTTCCTTCATTTAAAAAAAATCATTAATTCCATTGATATTTATGACCATTTGTTATGCCAGTTAAATTTTGTTGTAAGTTTTTCTAGTTCTATAAAGGAATTCTTTAGTTTCATATGGTACTAAACAAGGAAATTAACATAGGTAGACTAGTTATTTTTATTATGTTTGCTTGGTCTACCCCTGAGAAATTAATATTTCTCCACTTATTTATATATTTATACATATATTTGTATATAATGTTTTGTTACTGTATTCATATACTCTCTGGGTTTGTCTTCACAGGTAGACTTCTAAGTAATTTATATTGTCTATGAATATTCTATATAGAATTTTTCTTTCTATCTCTTCCTGTTTAATTGTGTTAGTAGTATGTAGAAATTCTGATGACCTATAAAAGTTTATTTTATACTCTGCAGCTTTATAGTGTTTGTTAAATATTTCTTCTAATTTTAGCTTATTCTTTAGAATTCTTTAAGTATATCACCATATCATCTAAAAAAGGGATAGTTTTCAATGCTAATTCTTATTTTATTCCTTCAATTACTTTTTCTTTTATCATTGCTGTAGCTTGCATTTCAAGTACAATATGGAAAAAGAGTGATGATAAAGGATATCTTTCTTCATTCCTGATCTTACTGGGGAGGTTTGAAATTTATTCCTATTAGAGATGTCATTTGTTCTTGGTTTGTTATAAATACAACTCATCATTTTAAGAAAGGGTCCATTGATTCTTACCCTGGTAGTTGTTTTTCTAGGAATAGGTGGTTTATATCCTTGAAAATTTATACATTTATATATAAAATTTGAAGGAAATTTTCAAGATTATATTAGTAGAATATTAAATATTAATTTCTCACATGTTGTGATTCATATTCTTAATTTTATCCCCCTTCCCCATTATGGGAATTATTGTAATATAGGTTGTCAATGTGCTATTATATAATCCATATTTCCACATTCATCATATTATGAAAGAAGATACATGTTGCTTACATTATATAAAAATTCACCAAGGAGGCTGTTGTATTTCCTCAAAAACTTTTTCAGCATCTTTTGGTATAATCATATGATTTATTTTGATTTTGTTATTGATATGGTAAATGATATGTTTTCCTAATATTAATCTAGTTCTCCATTTCTGATACAAATCCCACAAGTTAATTGTTCATGATTTTTGTGATATATTTCCATAATATCCTCGCTAGAATTTAGTTTAAAATTTTCATCAACATTTATTACAGAATTTTATTGTTAGCTTTCTCTTTTATCTCTTTCATTGCCTTCTTTTATTTGTCTTTCCTTTTCTCACCCATCTTTTCTCTTAACCACTTCCCTTCCTAATTCTCTGTTTGTTAAGATAGATTTCTATTGACAATTGGACATATATGTACATATATACATACATATATTTCTATGTGCATGTATGTGTTTGTGTATACATATATAAATGTGTATTATATAAACATATGTATATTAATATGTATTTTCCTTTTTGATCCAGTTTAGATGTGTGATGTTTAAACATTGTCCATTTCCCTATCACAATTCCCTCTACTGAAAAAGCTTCTTCTTTGCACACCTCTTTTACTTGAAATTCTTTCTCCCATTTCACCCTTTCCCAAGGCATTTCTCTATCTTACATATCCATTTGTTTACTTCAAACCAAAAAAATCCACTTACTTTTACAACCTCCTCTATTTAGAATCTTTCTAACTATCCTGATAACAAGAAAATTCTAAGAAGATACATATAACATCTTCCCATACAGAAAGTCAAGCAGTTTATTTAACCTTGAGTCCCTCATGATGTCTCTTTCTATTTACCTTAATATTCTTCTCTTCTGTCAATATCAAATTTTTATTCAGTTCTTGTGTTTTCATGAAAAATTCTTGAAAGTTCTCTGTTGCATTAAATATAATTTTTGATGGGTGGGTTACTTTTGATTCTAATTCTAGCTCTTTTGAATTCAAAATTATAATAGTCTAAGTAATTGAATCCTTTAATGAAAATACTGCTAGATCTTGATTCATCCTGATGATTCTTGTATAATATTTATAATATTGCAATATTTTCTTTTTGACATGGGTGCTCTGGAATTTTGCTATAATATTCTTTGGAGTTTTCATTTTGGGTTCCCTCTTAGGAGATGATTAGTGGAATCTTATTTTAATTTCTATTCTTCCCTCTGATTCTAGAATTTTAGGGCAGTTTCTCTCAATATTTAAAAAAATATGGTATCTAAGTTATCTTTCATCCTGACTATAAGGTAGTAAAATAACTCATTTTTTACACTAGAGAAAAATTCCTTGAATAAATAAAGTGAAGTATATTTCAAGCCAGTCTATTCCATGTCAGGCAGTAGATTTTTTCATCAGGATTCCTTTAAATTGGTCCTGGATCTTTTCATTGCTGATAGTAATTAAGTCATTAATGGTTGATCATTCTACAACATTCTCCTAGTTCTGCTCATTTCACTTTGCAACATTTCATGTATCATTCCAAGTTTTTTTTAATTGTCTCAGTTATCATTTGTTATGGCATAATAGTATTCTACTACAATCATATACCACAACTTGTTTGGCCATTCCCTAGTTGAACATCCCTTCAGATTCCAGTTCTTTGTCACCACAAAAAGAGCTGCTATAAATATTTTGTAAAAGTAGATAATTCCCCCTTATTTTTTATCTGTTTCAGATATAGACCTAATAATAGTGTTGCTGGATCAAAGGGTATAGACAGTTTTATGGCTTTGGGGGCATGGTTTCAAATTGCTCTCCAGAATGATTATATCATTTCACAGCTCCAACAATAGTGTAATAATCCAATAACCCTCAAACTATCTATTCTTGATCTTTTATCAGGTCAGTTATTTTTTAATGGGATATTTCCTTATTTATCTATATTTTAAACTTTGTTTTCTTGCTCCTTGAGTTCTCATAGAGTTGGTTAGTTCCACTTGCCCCACCCTAATTTTTAAGAGGTTATTTTTATCAGTGTATTTTTGTCCCTCTTTTCATATTTGGCCAATTCTATTTTTTTAAGTTATTTTCCAGTATTTTTGTGCCTTTTTTGTCAAGCTGTTATCTTTTCATAATTTTCTTTTTTTTATTTAATTTTTCTTCAACCACTGTAATTTGGTTGGGAAAACAATTTTAAGTCAAGAAATCATGTTGTGCTTATATCTAATTTACATTATTTTTCAATTTGAGGCTTTGTTTTAAGCTTTTGATTTCTTTGTCTTCTGATTGGTTTCTTTCTTGATCTTCCCTTTTAATCTTCAGATTCCCTTTTTGTTAACTATTTACTATTCTATTGAATTTCTTGATGGAGTTTTGTGTCAGTTTTGACCTGTGTTCTCAGAATGGGTTGGAGGGTTATTTTCTCAAATTTAAAGCTTTTTATACTGCTTTTTTTCAAAGTTTAGAAATATTTGGCACAAAGTGGTGTGTACTAGGGAGAACTGTGACTTGTATTTATCTGGTCAGCTGTCTGATCCTTACCAAAGAAGTACCTCCGATCTTTTGGGATTTAATTTTTTTAAACATTATTTTATTTGGTCATTTTCAAATATTATTCATTGGAAACAAAGACCATTTTCTTTTCCACCCCCTGCCCACGAACCCTCCCATAGCCAACGCACGATTCCACTGGGTATCGCATGTGTTCTTGATTCAAATCCATTTCCATGTTGTTGGTATTTGCATGAGGGTGTTCATTTAGAGTCTCTCCTCAGTCATATCCCCTCAAACCCTATGTTCAAGCACTTGCTTTAGCTCGGTGTTTTTACTCCCACAGTTTGTCCTCTGCATGTGGATAGTGATTTTCCTCATAGATCCCTGCAGATTGTTCAGGAACATTGCATTGACACTAATGGAGTAGTCCATTATGTTCAATTGTACCACAGTGTATCAGTCTCTGTGTACAATGTTTTCCTGGTTCTGCTACTTTCGCTCTGCTTTGCTTCATGGTGGTTGTTCCAGTATCCATTGAATTCCTCCACTTTATTATTCCTTTTTGCACAATAGTATTCCATCACCAACATATACCATAATTTGTTCAGCCATTCCCAATTAAAGGGCATCCCCTCATTTTCCAATTTTTGGCCACCACAAAGAGCGCAGCTATGAATATTCTTGTACATGTCTTTTTCCTTATTATCTCTTTGAGGTACAAAACCAGCAATGCTATGGCTGGATCAAAGGGCAGACAGTCTTTTAGCACCCTTTGGCCATAATTCCAAATTGCCCGCCAGAATGGTTGGATCAATTCACAACTCCACAAGCAATGAATTAATGCCCCTAATTTGCCACATCCCCTCCTCCAGCATTCATTACTTTCCTTTGTTGTCATGTTAGCCAATCTGCTAGGTGTGAGGTGATACCTCAGAGTTGTTTTGATTTGCATCTCTCTGATTATAAGAGATTTAGAGCACTTCTTCATGTGCTTATTAATAGTTTTGATTTCTTTATCTGAAAAATGCCTATTCATGTCCCTTGCCCATTTATCAATTGGAGAATGGCTTGATTTTTTGTACAATTGATTGAGCTCTTTATAAATTTGAGTAATTAAACCTCTGTCAGAGGTTTTTATGAAAATTGTTTCCCAATTTGTTGCTTCCCTTATGATTTTAGTTACATTGGTTTTGTTTGTACAAAAACTTTTTAAATTGATGTAGTCAAAATTATTTATTTTACATTTTGTGACTCTTTCTATGTCTTGCTTGGTTTTAAAGTCTTTTCCTTCCCACAGGTCTGACATGTATACTATTCTGTGTTTGCCTAATTTACTTATAGTTTCCTTCTTTATGTTCAAGTCATTCAACCATCCTGAATTTATCTTGGTGTAGGGTGTGAGGTATTGAAACAAACCTATTCTCTCCCACACTGTCTTCCAATTTTCCCAGCAGTTTTTATCAAATAGTGGATTTTTGTCCCAAAAGCTGGGGTCTTTGGGTTTGTCATAGACTGTCTTGCTGAGGTCATTTACCCTGAGTCTATTCCACTGATCCTCCTTTCTGTCTCTTAGCCAGTACCAAATTGTTTTGATGACCACTGCTTTGTAATATAGTTTTAGATCTGGGACTGCAAGTCCTCCTTCCTTTGCAATTTTTTTTCATGATATCCCTGGATATACTTGATCTTTTGTTTTTCCAAATGAACTTAGTTGTGATTTTTTCTAATTCACTAAAGAAGTTTTTGGAAGTTAAATGGGTATGGCACTAAAATAAATTAATTTGGGTAGGATTGTCATTTTTATTATGTTAGCTCATCCCATCCATGAGCAATTAATGTTTTTCCAATTGTTTAGATCTAGTTAACTGTGTGGATAGTGTTTTGTAGTTTTGTTCATATAGTTCCTGTGTTTGAATCTGCAGATAGATTCCTAAGTATTTTATATCATCTAGGGTGATTTTAAATGGTATTTCTCTTTCTAATTCTTGCTGCTGAGATGGATTGGAGATATATAGAAATGCTGATGACTTATGCGGGTTTATTTTGTCTCCTGCAACTTTGCTAAAGTTGTTGATTATTTCGAGTAACTTTTTGGTTGATTCGCTAGGATTCTTTAAGTAAAACATCAAATCATCTGCAAAGAGTGATAGCTTGGTCTCTTCATTGCCAATTTTAATACCTTCAATTTCTTTTTCTTCTCTAATTGCTACTGCTAGTGTTTCTAGTATAAAGTTAAATAATAGAGGTGATAATGGGCATTCTTGTTTTTCTCCTGATCTTATTGGGAAGGCTTCTAGTTTATTCCCATTGCAGATGATGTTTTCTGATGGTTTTAGATACATATTTTTTTTATTATTTTTAGAAAAGGCCCTTCTATTCCTATACTTTCTGGTGTTTTCAATAGGAATGAATATTGTATCTTGTCAAAGGCTTTTTCTGCATCTATTGAGATAATATGTGATTTTTGTCATTTTGCTTGTTAATATGGTCAATTATGTGGATGGTTTTCCTAATATTGAACCATCCTTACATTCCTGGTATGAATCCTGCCTGGTCATAATAGATAATCCTTGTGATGACTTGCTGGAGTCTTTTTGCTAGTATCCTATTTAAGATTTTTGCATCTATATTCATTAGGGCGATTGGTCTATAGTTTTCTTTCTCTGTTTTTGACTTGCCTGGCTTTGGGATCAATACCATATTTGTGTCGTAAAATGAATTAGGTAGAACTCCTTCTTGGCTTATGTTGTCAAATAGTTTGATTAATATTGGGATTTGTTGTTCTTTGAAGGTTTGATAGAATTCATTTGTGAATGCATCTGTACCTGGGGATTTTTTCTTAGGGATTTCTTTGATGTCTTGTTCAATTTCTTTTTCTGATATGGGGTTGTTTAGGTAATTTATTTCTTATTCTTTTAGTCTAGGCAATTTATATTTTTGTAAGTATTCATCCATATCACCTAGATTGCCATATTTGTTGTCATATAATTGGGCATAGTAGTTTTTAATGATTGCTTTAATTTCCTCTTCATTAGAGGTGAGTTTTCCGTTTTCATCTTGGATATTGTCAATTTGGTTTCTTTCTTTCTTTTTTTAATAGACTGACTAATACTGTGTCTATTTTATTTGTTTTTTCAAAGTACCAGCTTCTAGACTTATTTATTAAATCAATAGTTCTTTGACTTTCAATTTTATTAATTTCTCCTTTGATTTTTAGGATCCCTAATTTAGTCTTAATCTGAGAATTTTTAATTTGTTCACTTTCTAATTTTTAATTAAATTCAACTAAATTAAATAATTTAATTTCTAATTTTAATTTAATTTTCTAATTTAATTCATTGACCTCTGCCCTTCTTAATTTGTTAATATATGAACTCAAGGAAATAAATTTCCCCTGAGTACTGCTTTGGCTGCATCCCATAGGTTTTGAAAGGATGTTTCATCATTGTCATTTTCTTTTATCACGTTATTAATTGTTTCTAAAATTTGTTCTTTAAATAACTGGTTTTGGATAATCATATTGTTTAATTTCCAATTGATTTTTGATTTACCTCTCCATGTTCCCTAACTAATTATTATTTTCATTGCATTGTGATCTGAGAAATTTGCATTTATTATTTTTGCTCTTTTGCACTTGTTTGAAATGTTCTTATGCCCTAATACTTGGTCAATTTTTGTGAATGTACCATGTACTGCTGAAAAGAAGGTATATTCCTTTTTGTCCCTATTTATTTTTCTCCACATCTACTAACTCTAATTTTTCTAAGATTTCATTCACTTCTCTTACCACTTTCTTATTTATTTTTTGGTTTGATTTATCTAGTTCACATAGAGGAAGGTTCAGGTCTCCCACTAGTATAGTTTTTCTATCTATTTCATCCTTGAACTCCTCTAGTTTCTCCTTTAGAAATTTGGATACTATGCCATTTGGTGTATACATGTTGAGTACAGATATTTTCTCATTGTCTATACTGTCTTTTATCAGGATGCAATTATCTTCCGTATCTCTTTTAATTAGATTTATTTTACTTTGGCATATATATATATATATGTACATATATATATATATGCATACCTCTGTGTATGTATTTATGCATGCATATATCTATATATCTATTTATATCTTGTCCTTTCATCCTATTCAGTTTGTCACTGTTCCCTCTAAGTGTACTTCTTTTTGCTGCCCAGGTAATAACAACAGTTTTTAAGAGTTATCAATGACCTCTTTTCTTATAGGGATACATATCATTTTAACTTATTAAGTCTATTAAATTTTTTTGTTTTGTTTTGTTTTTTTCTTTTTTCCCTCTTTTTAAATTACCTTTTGATGATTCTCTTGAGTTCTGTGCTTGGAGATCAAATTTTCTGTTCAGGTCTGGTCTTTTTTTAACGAATTTTGGAATTCTTCTATTTTGTTGAATCACCATACTTTCCCCTGTAATAATATAGTCAGTTTTTCTGGGTAGTTGATTTGTGGTTGTAGAACTAGTTCCCTTGCTTTCCGGAACATCATATTCCATTCCTTTCAGCTTTTCAGAGTGGATACAGCCAGATCCTGTGTTATCCTCACTGTGGTTCCATGGTATTTGAATGACTTCTTCTTGGCAGCTTGTAATATCTTTTCTTTGTTCTGATAGTTCTTGAATTTGGATATAACATTCCTGGGTGTTATCAGTTGGGGATTAAGTACAGGAAGTGAGCTGTGGATTCTTTCAATCTCCACTTTTCCCTCTTGTTCTAGGATATCAGGGCAGTTTTCTTTAATAATTTCCTGTAGTATGATGTCGAGGATTTTTCTTTTGTTGTGGTCTTCTGGTAGACCAATGATTCTTAAATTGTCTCTCCTTGAACGATTTTCTAAATCCTCTGTTTTGTGATTGAGATGCTTCATATTTTCCTCAATTTTTTCATTCTCTTGGTTTTGTTTTATAGTGTCCTGCTACCTTGTGAGGTCACTTAATGACTGGATTTCATCCCTGGCTTTTTGGCCTTCCTTTTCCTTCTGGTCTGATGTCCTTTGGAGGTCATCTTTCATCCTCTTTACCTCATCTTTCATCTCCTTTTTCTCATCTTTCATCTTCTTCACCTCATCTTTCATCTCCTTTGCCTCATTTTCCAGCTGGTTGATTTTGGCTTTTAAGACTCTATTTTCTGTTTCCAGATGAATTATCTTAGTTTTTAAGTTCTTTTCCCAATTGTCTTCAGCCTCTCTTAATTGTGTTTTGAATTGCATTTTGAGTTCTTCCAAAGCCTGTATCCAATTTACTGGGATTTCTGATTTTTCCTTTGTTGATCCCTTGCCCTCTGTTTCATTCCCTCTTTGCTCGTTACCTGTACAGAAGCTGTCTATTGTAATTTTGTTCTCCTTTTTCTGTTGCTTGCTTATGTTTACCCCTTCTTTACTCCCTGTATTTGTCTGTGCTCTTGCTCCTCTCATTTTTGGGGGGGCTTTGGGGCTGTCAGTCTCCCCTCTTGGAGCTTTGTCAGATCTCTTGCTATAGTCTTTGGTGGAGGAATGTTGGCTTTCCTGTCCTTTGGAGGCTTTTGATCAGATTGAGTTCAACTGAGTTGGGCCATATGTTCTCTGAGGGTGAAGACTACTGGAAGGCTGGAGCCAAATAGAAGGTCTCAGTCACCCAGGCTCTCTCCCGTTTTCTCCAGTTGCTTCTCCACTGCCTGATGCTCTGAGCCTGGCACAGCACTGTCTGCTAGGTACACCAGTGCCTTTGCACACCCAGAGGTACCTGTTCTTGCAGGAGGCCCTGCACTGTAAGGGGGGAGGTGTCCTGGCATCCCTGAGCTCTGAGGACTCCTGATGGCATTAGGTTCAACTGGGTTGGTCTGGATGTGCCAGGAGGCAAAAACCTCTGGTGAGACTAGAGACAGATGGAAGGACCCAGCCATGGGGATGCAGGTCTTTGGTTTCTCTCTGGCTGCTTCTCTTCTGCCTGTGTTGGATGCTCTGAGCCTGGCCCAGGTATTCTCAAGGTACACCCTCCAGACCACCTCCTTTGCCTGCCCGGAGGTTCCTGCTGCCCCTGGGGGCTCTGCATTCTGGGTTGGGATGGAGGGGCCCTGCGACCTTCCTTCTGCCTTCCCCTTAGATCCAAGTGTTCTTGGATTCCAGCTTTTGGGGGTATGTACCTTTTGAATTGAGTCCAGAAGAAGGGTTCCCTGCCTCTGTCCTGTTGTTAAGTTTGAATTTCAGTCCCCTAGGAGCATTCAATTTGTCATCTGTAAGGAAGGGTTTTCAGAGGTCTGAACTTTTGCTGCTTCTAAATCAGCATCTTGACTTTGCCCCTCCCTTGGGATTGAATTTGATACTGTTCCTCATGGCCCTTGCCCTTTGGGAATTGAAAGAATATTGTTCCTCAAAGTCCCTGATCCCTTGGCTCCATAAGTGATAGTAACCCTAAGCATTTCTTCTCTCTCTCACTGGAAAGCACTGTTCTTTCCCCTTAAAATCTGATCCAGAAGTGACTATAGGCAATGAAGCAACCACATAATATCCAGTTGTAGCACAGATATACTCTAATCCCTTTCTAACCAGCTACCAGATTACCCTATCATCTCCAGTCTGAAAGTTCTCAAAGGTGATACTGCTTCTGACACCACTCCCTACAATCACCCAGTGTTTCATCTATCTGAAACTGGCATCAACATCTACCTTTGTGTCACAGATCTCTCTTTAGAACCTACCATGTTGTTTTGGGCTAAAAGAATGTCTCATTACCTTTTCTTGACTATGCCCCTCCAGAATTAGATTTATTGTGCTTTTTTATTATAAATATATTTTTTTATTTTACCAATTGCACATAATGACAAATTTCCACATAATTTCCCCCAAATTATATAATCCAAATTGTCTTCCTCTCTGCCTCTACCATCACCACCAGAGCTTGTAAGCAAGTCAATCTGGGTTAAACATATATTATCGTGCAAAGCATATTCTATATTATTCTTTTTGGTAAGAGCATAATCATATAAAATCAAAACTGCAAATTAAAAACTCTAATAAACTAAAGTGAAAAATCATATCCTTTGATCTGCAGTTTGACTACAGAAGAGGATAGCATTCTTTGTCATAGATCCCTCAGAATCATTCTAATGTTATTTTTAAATTGTTTAGAAGGTCATGTTGGGTGAGCTCAGCAAAACTTTATTCAATTTCATCATCTTGTCTCCACCCCTTGAACCTATTCTCTATTTTTTTATAGAAAAGAAAAGAAGTGAAGAAAAAGAAGTAGTGGTAAACACTAACAATATATATTTGAAGTGTTTCCTATCTATTCCTTTGCTCCTTCCATCTTCACCAGGCTCAACCCCTGACATCAATTTTTTTTCTCCCACTACCTTTTCAATAACTCTTTATAATCAAATCTCTGGTTCTGAAGTTTATATTGATCATGACTATTCTTTCTATAAATTTATTTTCCTTTTCCTATTACTTACTATATCCTTGTTGACTTTAATATCACTTTTCCAAAGGCCTACAGCTAGTAAATGTCTAAGGCAGTATTCTAATTTCTGAACTGTGCAATCTATCCATTAACCCAAAGTAGAATAAGAATAACATCATATAATTTAGCAATCACATGTACTTTAAGACAAAATCTAATGCAAGCTCTTCATTTTACAAATAAGGAAACTAATGTCTTGATGAGAGGTAAAATGAAATGTCATTTTCTTTTTTTCTGCTAACTAGGTTATCATCAAAGGGAATTCAAAGAAATTGGAGATTATAGAGATTTTAAACAAAAAATTAAATATAAATGTGTATGTTTTCAACTGGAGGAAACCTCCGAGATTACCTGTTGCAACATCTTAATTGTACAGATCAGGAACCTGAGGCCCAAGGTGGATGAATGATTATAGCCTAATGCCATGAAGAGTCTAAGTTACATTCTCATCTCCTTCAACCATTTCTCATATAATCTTGTTTTTCACCCCTCATGGACTCAGATTGCCTTTCTAGGATCTTCATGGATGCTTCTACTTTTGAATCTTCTTCCACACAATTCCAGGAGGTGGGAATCAAGTAGTGGTGGAATGTTCTCCTAACAACTTTGAAAATTATTACCCAAAGAAGGGTTTGTCTGAGGGGAAAACATGTTGCTTACTCTCACTGGTGAAGAAAGAACCAGCCTCTATAACTGTAATGAGTCTTTAGAATTAGAATCTTTTCAATGCTAAGGATATGTTTTCTATCACCAAAACCTTTTTCTACATTAGAAGAAAAAATAAATGTCAGCACATGTTCTTGTGTGTGAAATGAAGGCTTGTTCATGTTTGTGAAAGTATAGCATTTTTTCTGAATGTTCCTACAAATTTTGCAAAATGGCTGAATTAAGGGATATTTCCTTTGAGAAGTCAATCCACTAGTTAATTAAATGCTTCTTGACTTGTGCTTAGCCAGTAGATGAAGAACCTGGTGGTGAAAGATTGGGGGAATTAAAAGCAAAAAAGGTAGGGGCCCCTTCCAATTCAGCATTAGTCAGATACTAACATAAAACATTTCTGAAATGTAAATGCACAATGGTGGGAAGATAATAGAGAAAAATCAAAGTTGGTCAAATGAGTGAGATAAGACATCTTTAAACATCCTGAAAAGGGTCAGGACATATGATTTCCTAAAATCATAGGATTATGAATACAAGGAAGCCTAGAATCTATCAAGTCTAAATCCCTCATTTTTATTCATGGGTCAATCATGTGGCACAGCATTAGGCTTGAAGTCAGGAAAATATTTGTTAAGATGTTGTTCAGAAAGTTTAAAAGTTTCTAGCTAGGTGACTAAACATCACTTAATTTTATCTAAATTCAGTTTCCTTATCTATAAAATGGGGATAAGAATAGCACTCACTTCACACAACTATTCTGATGTCCAAATTGGACAATATAGCATATTTTAAAGTTTCCATCTTACTCTCTGCCCAAGGCACATAGGCTGCCTTGTACTACTGAGACCATTACACACTAAGACC
Source organism: Monodelphis domestica (assembly GCF_027887165.1). Taxonomy (NCBI): domain Eukaryota; kingdom Metazoa; phylum Chordata; class Mammalia; order Didelphimorphia; family Didelphidae; genus Monodelphis; species Monodelphis domestica. The sequence goes on along the minus strand of NC_077233.1, from coordinate 42,064,785 downwards.
TACTTTCTGATTTGTGAATCCCTACCCAAAAATTGCCATAGAATAAGGAATTCCAGCCTTTGACATTTCCACAAAATTCTTTAGTTTGTTGTATCTTTAAAGCTGACTTGCCCCAATATAGGTACCTTCCTTTCCAACTCTCCACCCTCCTCCAATTTTTCAACAACCATTATATTTTGTCCACATGTAAATGTAAGTTCCTTGAGAATATGGTAACTTGTTTTCTTGTTTTTGTATACATTGTTTAGCATAGGGCTTAGATAATAGTAAATACCTAATAAATGAGAAACTTGTTTAAATTTATATATCTATTCTCTATATATATATCAAATGTTAGATAATTTCAAAAGTTGGTATTTAATTCAATAAACATATGTAATAACATTTATGTATATAATTTATTTTAGTAACTTAATTTTTGAATATATCATTTCCTCTAATATAAATAATAATCATTATTATTACTATTTACATAGTGATTTAAAGTTAAGTATTATAGCAATTTATTTTCATAATATTCCTAGGACTAGATGATGGAGCAGAAACTTACAGGTGTTAAATGATCTGTCTAATGATCACATACCTATTAAATGTCAGAAATGGATCTGAACTCAGATCTTCCTGACTCCATGTTTAGTTCTCTAACAACTACACTACCTGATGGGGCAAAGCATGGTATTATATTTATCTCCGTATTATTTCATTCTGAAATGTTTTTATCATGCACTAGTCCATTTATATCTGGATGTGAGCCCAGGTTCTCTCTCCTGCTGTTAGAACATTGATTTTTAAATCAATACTACATTTTTTTCAAATATATTAATTACCAGAAGAGTACAAAAGATCCTGTGAACTATCCTTAATTATTTGAAGACCCAAAGTGAATTTGTTTAGTTACAGTGCTCAATATGGGATTCAACCTATCATTCTATAATTCATTCCTTGAGGTCTATAATATAATTTATTTAATGCTTTCTAAAAATATATTTTGTACTTTTAAAGGACTATTTTTGGTTTGATTTTATAAGCCCAATACCCACCAGGAGCCAACAACACAAGGACAGAAAATGCCATTTAATGTTTTATTGGCCATCTGTCATTCTCGAAATGCTAGTCAATAATGATTTGTCAAACAATTAACAGAGTTAATAAATAGTCACAAAGTAACCTAATTGGCCAGCCACCAGTCACCACTGGTTGGGAATTCAGTAATGAAAGCATTCAGCATAACACCTGATGCCCAACCAAATGGAAAAGAAACATGACATAATAGATGATGATTAATGATAAAGATTATATAATAGACTAATGATGTTTAAGGTCCTAAAAATCAATTCTGGACTAAGGGTTGGTTTAGTCTTCATGGCCTTTGCTGTATTTTGTGATCTCCTTCAGAAAGAAGTTCCCTTATTTTTTTTTTTGTTGTATAGATTTTTGAAATGACAATAAATACAAAAGATTATACTTTGCATATCTTTTCATATTTACCTGTGTACATGGTGTTTTTTCCAAGAGAAGGCTCATTCAAGAGCAGGTAATATTTGTTCTCTTATCTTTGAATTCCAAAGGGCATAGAAGAATTTCTAGAACATGGGAGGTGCTTAAAATGTTTGGCAAAATTACATTGAATTAATGTTATGGATTCATCCATTATCAAGGAGGAACCATTATCTGTTTTTCTCAAGTAATTAAAATGTCATAACAAATTTGACTTCTTAGTTCTATAATGCTTTTCATTAGAGATTCAAGGATATTTGCCTTTTATTCAGGATCCTGGAGTTGATTCCTAGACAGTGGAAATAAAGGAACCAGTATTATAAAATGGAAAAAAAATGATTTAATTTTTAGCTTAAAACTGAGTTCAAATCCTCACTTGATCATTTTCCGTGTTAGCATGAACAGGTGTGACCTCTCTGGGCCTAAGTTGCCAACTCTATAAAAAAAGGGATTGAACTAGATTTCTCTAAGATCATGGAATCTAAGAATAGAAAGGGACCTTGGAAGACATCTTGTCCAATCCACAACTAAATAAGAATAGTTCTAATTTAAAAGGAAGTTCTCTATTAATCTATGAAATATATTAACAGGTAGAGTCATAGTTCAGATATATTTTCCCCTTTTCTCTAATGCCAATAAATGTTTATATCTTAGTGTATTGTGAGGCTCGTTTCATTTTTATTGTGTCCAGTGTCCCCAGGAAATACTCTTAATGTAGTTAAGAGACTCCTACTATTCTATGGCATTTGTACTATATTACTTCCTGAATAAAGGTATGACCAGGCTGTTGATCATCTGATCAGGAACTCCAACTTCAAACACAGAAATTATTTCAATTTTCACTTAATATTCTGTTTAAATCTCTCAGATACTGGGTGATATTAAACAAATCACATAAATTCTCTCAACTTCAGTCATCATCTGTAAAATGGGTTGAATAACTGACCCAACCTCAGAAAGGATATGGATAGTATGATTCTTGTGGTGTGTATCATAAGAGATAATATATACAAATAGTGTAGCAAACTTTTAGTGTCTCATTGCCAGCTACTCCTGGCATTATCGGGTATTTTAGAAACAAAAACAAAAGTGAAAGCAAAATGTAATAGATAGAGAGTCAACCTTGAAGTAGATTTGGCTTTAGGATTTTTTTTTCCCCAACACTTCTTAAGGTGATCTTTAACATCACATACTTGGGACAGTGATGTCAAACTCAAAGAGAACCTGAAGCTACTATATATTACACACAAGGATTCTTAAGGATTCACATTGAATTTAAAAAAACAACATTATTCTTTTCTTATCTATTTTCTGCTACCATGATATCTCTGCAGTTGGCTATGTATATATGTGTTTCTGCATATATATTTATGTATACATCACTATAACTATAAATATATATGTATATGTGCATATAGACATATCCATAGTTACATATATATTTATGTGTCAGTGTTAATATATATACAATATATGTGTTTATGAATATATGTCATATACATATATAGTATATATATATATCTCATATATATATATATATATATATATAATTTTAGACTTAAAACATAGGACTCTAAGGTATATCTGCCAAACATAGTTATAATAGAAGGTTTCTGAAAACCATCTCTGGCATCTTAGAAGTAGATTTAAATATCATTTATTCTGAAGCAGGAAATGCTAATTTAATATACATGAATATATTATAACATATATACATCATTTATGCATGTATAAGCATTTGCATATTTACATATAGTTCTGTTTGTATAGAGGCATTCATTTATGTATATATGGATATATGCATATTATTTTTCCTAAATTACATAATTTAAAATTTTTAAATGTATTTTTTTAATTAATTTAAAATATTTTTCTGTGGTTACATGATTCATATACTTTCCCTCTCCTCCTCTCAACCCCATCCCATAGCCCACCTGTGATTCTACTGGGTTTTACATGTGTCATTGATCAAGAGCTATTTCCATATTATTAATATTTGTTAGGTGATAGTTTAGAGTCTACATCCCCAATCATATCCCCATTGAATCATGTGATCAAGCAGTTGTTTTTCTTCTGGGTTTCTGCTCCCACAGTTCTTTCTCTGGATATAGGGAATGTTCTTTCTCATAAGTCCCTCAGAAATGTCCTGAGTCATTGCATTGCTGTTAGTAGAGAAGTCCATTACATTTGATTGTGCCACAGTGTATCTGTCTCTGTGTACAATGTTCTGATTCTGCTCCTTTCACTCTTCATCAATTCCTGGAGGTTGTTCCAATTCATGAGGAATTCCTCCAGTTCATTATTCCTTTGAGCCCAATAGTATCCCATTATCAACAGATACCACAATTTGTTTATCCATTCCCCAATCAAAGGGCATCCCTTCATTTTCCTTTTTTTTTGCCACTACAAAAAGTGCAGCTTCCTAAATTACAAGTTGATACAACTTTTATATTCACTTTCTGACATTATATACTTCATTTTCTCTTTCTCTTTCCCACTTCACCACCCTCCCCTAGAAAACCGGTAACATGTTAGCTTGTACACATGTTATCATACAATACATATTTATATTTTCATCATATTGTGAAAGAAGACAAATGTTGCTTGCCCTAAAGAAAAAAAACATGGAAGAAATAAGATTAAGAATGGTATGCTTCCATGTGTATTGGGATTCTATCTGTTCCTTTTATGGTGGTGAAAGTCCTTTATCATGATGAGTCCCTTGGAGTTGCCCTTCATCCTTGCCTTGTTGATAATAGACATTCATATGTGATCATTATACTTTGTTGTTGTTCCTGTGTACAACATTCTCCCCCCTTTCTGCTCACTTCACTTTGTATCACTTTATATAAGTCTTTCCAGGTTTATTTGTGATCATCTTTTTTTTTTCCCATTTCTTACGGCACAATGGTGTTTCCTTACAAGCATATACAACAACATTCTCAGTTATTTCCCAATTGATGGACATAATTTTAGTTTCTAGTTCTTTGCCACCACAACAAGAGCTACTATAGATATTTTTGTAAAAGTATAATGTTTCCCTTTAATTTAATCTTTTTATTCATGTGTATGTGTCTACTTATATTTATATTACACATACATACACTAGATCATGGGATAATTTATATTGATCCTTTTTATCTACCATTATTATTTTATGTTTTTATCTGTATTTATACTTCAACAGTTCTTTCTCTAGAGTTGAATATCATTCTTTTTCATAAGTCTCTCAGAATTGTCCTGGATCATTGCATTGATATTAGTAGCAAAGTCTGTCACATTTGATCATTCCACAATATTTCAGTTAAAGTATATAATGTTCTACTGTTTCTATTTATTTCACTATGCATCAGTTCACAGAGCTCTTTCCAATTATTTTTAAAATCATCCTGTTCATTACTCCTTATAGCAAAATCAAAATACATCACCAGCATTTACCACATTTCATTCAAACATTCGCCAATTGAGGGACATCCCTTTAGTTTCCAATTCTTTGCTACCACAAAAAGTGCAGCTGCAAATATTTTTTTACAAACAAATCCTATCCCATTTTTTTATCTCTTTGCTATACAGATCTAGCAGTGGTATTATTGGATGAAAGGCAATGCATTCTTTTATAGCCCTTTGGGCACAATTCCAAATTGCCCTCCAGAATAGTGGAATCAACTCACAACTTGACCAGCAATGCATTGGTATTCCAATTTTGCCATATCCTCTCCAACATTTATTATTTTCCTTTCCTGTCATATTTTCAGATCTGATAGGCAAAAGGTTGAACCTCTGAGTTTTTTTAAATTTGCATTTGTCTAATCAAAAGGGATTAATTTTTTCATATGATTTGATAGCTTTTATTTCTTCATCTAAAAATTGCCTATTTATATATTTCAACTATTTATCAATCTATGAATGACTTGGATTCTTATAAATTTGATTTAGTTCCTTATATATTTGAGAAATGAGATTTATCAGAGGAATTTGTTATAAGTTTACCTCAAGTTTTCTACTTTTCTTCTAAACTTGGTTGCATTAGTTTTGTTCATACAATTAACATTTTAAAATTAATATAATGAAAATTATTAATTTTATATCTTGTAATGTTCTTCATCTCATTCCCTTTATTTATTTATAATATCACTCTTTATGTTTAGAATTTAGATCATATACCCATTTTACCCTTATCTTGATATAGGGTATGAGATCTTTATTTAAGCCTAATTTTGCCATATTGCTTTCCAATTTTCCCTGCAGGGTTTTGTTTTTTTTTTTTTTTGTTTTTTTTTACAAATAGTGAGTTCTTATCCTAAAAATTGTAGTTTTGGGGTCTATCAAATCCTAGATTACTGAGGTCATTTACTCCCTAGCTTATTCCACTGATTCACCCTTCTATTTCTTAGCCAGTACCAGATGGTTTTGAGGATTAATGCTTTATAGTACAGTTTAAGTTCTGATAGTGCTAGGCCAACATACTTCACATTTTTTTTTCATTAGTTCCCTTAATACTTGACCTATTTTTCTTCCAGGTGAAAGTTATATTATTTTTTTCTGTTGTATAAAATATAATTTTGATAGTTATATTGGTATGGCACTGAAAAATGAATTAATTTAGGTAGGATTATAATTTTATTATATTAGCTCATCCTATCAAAAGCAATTATTTTTTTCAAATTATTTAGATATAATTTTATTTGTGTGAAAAGTATTTTGTAATTGTGTTCTCATAATTCCTGTGTTTGCCTTGGGAAGTAAATCCCCAAATATTTTATGTTGTCTAACAGAATTTTAAATGGATTTTCTCTTTCTAACTCTTGATATTGAGTTTTGTTGAAAATATAAAGATATGCTGATGATTTAGGAAGGTTTGTTTTGTATCCTGAAACTTTGCTAAAGTTATGAATTATTTCAAGTATTTTTAGTTGATTTTCTTTGTTTCTTTAAATACACCATCATTTCATCCAACAAGAGTGATATTTTAGTTTACTTATTTCCTACTTTAATTCCTTCAATTTTTTTTCTTTCTCTAATTGCTAAAGCTAGTATTTCCAGTAAAATATTAAATAATTGTGGTGATAATGGTCATTATTACTTCACTCCTGATCTGATGGGAAAGGCTTCTACTATCTGCAGTGAAGTCACCTACTTGTTGACGGTTTTAAAGAAGCACTACTTCTTATTTTAAAGAAATACCCTTTTATTTCTATGATTTCTTGTGTTTTCAGGAGGAATTGGTGTTATATTCTGTCAAAGGCTTTTCCTGTGTCTATTAAGATAATCATGTGATGGGCAGCTGGGTGGCTCAGTGGATTGGGAGTCAGGCCTAGAGACAGGAGGTTCAAAGTTCAAATCTGGCCTTAGACACTTCCCAGTTGTGTGACCCTGGAAAAGTCACTTAACCCCCATTTTCTAGCCCTTACTACTTTTCTGCATTGGAGCCAATAAACAGTATTGACTCCAAGATGGAAGGTAAGGGTTTAAAAAAAGATAATCATGTGATTTCTGTTAGTTTCGTTACTGATATGGTTAATTATGCTGATGATTTTCCTAATATTATCTAGTCTTTCATTCCTGATATAAATCCCACCTGGTCATAGTGAACAATCCTTATAACATAGTGCTTTGGTCTCTTTGGTAGAATTTTATTTAAGATTTTTGCATTAATGTACATTAAGAAAATTATTTTATAATTTTCTATTTTCAGTCTTCCTGACTTAGATATTTGGTCAAATAGTTTGCATAGTATTCGGATTAATGTTTCATAGAATTCACTTGTGAATCCATCTAGCCTTGGGGATTTTTTCTTGTTGAGTTCATTGATGACTTGTTCAATTTCTTTTTCTGAGATGGTATTATTGAATATTCTACTTCATCTTTTGTTAATCTAGGCTATTTATATATTTGTAAATATTCATACATCTCCCCTAAATTACCAGATTTATTGTCATATAATTGGGCAAAAAAGCTCCTATAATTTCTTTAGATTCCTCTTCATTGGAGGTGAAATCACCTTCTTCATTTTTAATACTGGTAATTTAATTCTCTTCTTTCTTTTTTTTTAAAGTAACCAATATTCCACATATTTTATTTTTTCTTCCACAGAATCAGCTCCTAGTCTGATTAATTAGTTCAATAGTTCTTTTATTAATTTTGCCTTTGATTTTTAGGATTTCCAATTAAGTTTTTAATTGATGATTTTCTATTCTTTTTTCTAGTTTTCTTTCATTGAATGACTAATTCATTGATATGTTTTTTCTCTATTTTGTTGACATAAGCACTTAAGGATATACATTCTCCTCTGAGAAATACTTTGACTATATCCCATGAATTCTGATATGTTGACTCCTCATTATTATTCTCTTCATTGTAATCATTAATTATTTCTAGGACTTGTTCTTTGACCAATGAGTTTTAATGAATTCTAATATTTACTTTCCAATCAATTTTTATTTGCATCTCATTTGGATGGTTATTGATTATAATTTTTAGAGAATTAAAATCTGAAAAAGTTGCAATTATTATTTCTGCTGTTCTGCATTTTATTGTGAAGTTTTTATGCCCTACCACATGGTTAATCTATGTATATGTACCATGTATTATTAAATGCACTATATGTTCTTTTTTATCCCTATTCAAATTCATCTAGATACCTATTAAATCTGTGTTTTCTAAAATTTCATGCACTGACCTTACCTCTTTCTTATTTTTTTAATTATTTAGATTTTTCTTTTGTCTGTTAGATTTATTTTATTAGATTTTCCTAGTTCTGATATGGGAATGTTGAAGTCCCTCACTATAAAGGTTTTAATATATATTTCCTCTTTAAGTTCCTTCTGTTTCTTCTTTAAAAATATGGATGCTATACCATTTGGTGTATATGTGTCAAATACTGATATTTCTTCGTTGACTCTAATACCTTTTATCAATATGTAATGACCTTCCTTATTTCTTTTAATCAGACCTATTTTTGCTTTAACTTTGTCTGACATAGTGATTGCTACTCATGCTTCTATTTCTCAGTTGAAATCCAATAAATTCTGCTGCAGTTTCTTGCCTTTACTCTGTGTCTACCTGCCTCAAATGTGTTTTTTATAAACAACATATGGAAGAATTCTGGTTTTTAATCCACTCTGCAATCTGCTTCTGTTTTATAGATGAGTTCATCCCATTTATTTGACAGTTATGATTAATATTTGTGTATTCCCATCCATCTTAATTTCCTCTTAATCTTGCCTTTTCTCCTTTCATTCTTTCCGTTCACAGAATGTTTTGCTTTTAGTTACTTAGAGAATTCACACCCTTAGAAATTCAGTCAATCATGAAACTGTGAACCTTTTGAAGAGAAATTGACCTTCAGAGGATGATTTTCAGAGTCCTTTGATAAGAGTTGACACCTTCAGAGGATGAGAGATGTGAATCCCACAGTTACTTCCCCCTGGGTAGTGCTAGACAATTTGGAAACTGTGATTGGCCCTTGTGAAAGGGGGAAAGGACAAAAAGCAATTATAAAAGGCCCAGAATTTCTGGGGCTAGGGAAGTTAACTGCAAGAAGGAAGTCAGCTTCAAGAAGAAGGTTGGCTTAAGGAAGAAGGTAGGCCTCAGGAGTCACCTTAAGCTCGAGTCATTGTCTTGACCTACCACTTGAAGGGAACAGGTGAGGGAATAGCTGGCTTTTCCTTTACTGACCTCTGGAGAGAGTTCAATTCCAGATGAAGGTCAAGAGGTCCTGTCTAAGACAAGCACTGGAGCAATGTTTAGATAGATTACATATCTTCTCTACCTTTCTGTATTTCTCTACTTTTACCTCTCATTTCTCTTTCTACCTCTTTTGTAAATAAAAGCTATTAAAAGTCATTTCAGATTTGAGCAATAATACTTTAAATCAGTAACTACCATTATTATTTATAATTTTATATATTCTAGTCAAATTGTTAAAATTTAATTTTACAGAATTCTGGAAGCTGCTTTGGTTGTTTGTAGGGATCAGCATTGTGAGCTATTTTGCCCTAGGGATAGGTCTTCACCATGGCAGCATAGGCCTGAAAGGGTCCTGCGCTATGGACTTCAGGGCCTCACTGGGGACTGGTGCCAGGGCATGGCACTTCAAGGGGGTGGGGCTGTGGTGCTCTTTTATTGATGTAGTTCATGTCCTGGGATCTGAAGTTATCCTGTGCCCAGTAGCAGAATCTGGTGCAGAAGGTTTGGGGATGGTCAGCTACCATTCCTCTGTGTGCAGTTCTGCTTCTGGTTCTCCCTTATCCTGTGAAAATCAAGTCTCTCTGTCTACCATCCGAGTTGTTTTAGTGGGAGAGCCCCTTATTCCATCTTGCTGTTGGTTTTTTTACTCCTGTCATTTTGAGGCACTTTTTAAAAATTGGTTTGCAAGAATTTGTCAGAGCAGTTTCAGTTTTATATACTACTAAGCTGCCCTCTTGGGTCCACCCCTTTTTTATCTACCATTATTTTAAAGTTTTGCATACATCCTTTAAAAATCCAATATGGTTAACTAATTTCTAGAACATCCTTTTTTATAGAACATTTTCCTATTTTTCCGCATAGATTTTTTTCTTTATTTGCATGTTCTGACTTTTATTTGGGATAGCTTCCCTAATGAGAGAATCTTTACTTCAGGATTTTAAGTGATAGAGTCCTACTTTTAATTCTTCGTAATCTCCTGGTGTTTCTACTTGACTTTATTTTCTCCCTATCTAACATGAATTCAAAGATGGAGAGTTAATTTTGTTCTGAATGTATTTTTTCTCCAATCTCTTTTGTCATAGTTAGTTTCAGAATAGCAATTTATTGTTTAAAAAATTCTTAGGCACATTAAGTACGTTTAAATACCAGGTCCCAGTTTTTATAATGATTAAAGTTTTTCTTTTGTTTTATTTTGCAAAACTCCTGAATCTGCAAGGATAGAATGATTAAAGGGAAAAGGTAGTAAACCAGAAGGTTCTTATTTGATGGAGAGAAGCTGACAGTCCCTGAAAAGACTTGTTAAAATAAAGGGAATTCTGGGTCATCAGCTAAGGACTGTGCTGTTATATGCTACAAATTGGTTAGTCTCTTGTTGTTTTCATGATGTAGTTGTAGGTAAGTTCAAGAACAAAGTCCTAGGAAGACTAAGGGTTACAGGGCAATGGCAGACATTGGGCATTGGGACTTTCAATCATTCTCTTTGCTTATACCACCCCACCCAAGGCTCTAACTGATGTAAAATAAAGGAGATTTTCCTCTCTGAAATACTTTCTTTAGGTATCTGTGAATGTCGACACTGCCTCAGGCATCGAAAATTGAGCTGAAGGAGAGTGACCGCTATGAGTATAGTTTAAAAGCTGTGTGTCTGAATTCACCTGTGAATGATCTCCTTTGTACTAACCCTTTCCCTGGAGAGTAGAGTTCAATGGAGGGTGCTGGGGCATGGCAACATATGTGCTCTCCTCCTGTGGCAAGGGATAATGAACTTAAGAGGAGAGCAAGTCATAGCACTTAGAATGAACAAGCAGTTATAATGGGGTATAGCCTCAGGAGACTCCTTGAAGAATTAGCCTCCATTTGCAATGGCCACATTAAGCCTGATGAGTTCCAAGTGTTCCCAAGGGAGCTAAACTGTTTTCATCAAGGCAAAGCCCACAAGACACTTTGCAGTGAAGTCCAATCCAGAAGACCAATGGAAGGGGCAGAGTTCACTTTTTGATGCTCACCTTGTCTAAACCACTTAGGGGCCAGGATGTCAGCTAGTGAGATAGAACCCTGCTAGACAAAAAGGAAGTAGTGTGCTTATTACCGAAGCGAAGAAAGCCTCAGAAAACTTTTTATGTGAATGAATTTGTAGAGTTTTTAAAACTCCTACTAATATCGCATTGAAATTACGAACTCTCCTTTCTTACATTATCTCGTTAGAAATATGTATGTGTGTATTATGCATAGACATGCATTGTCATGCTTAATGTTTGTGTGTTCATTACATTATCTTTCCTTGCATAGTTAGGCTTTGTATATTTCTATTTATTTGTAAATCTTTTGTTCACTATATTACATAAGTGTGATTTTATTGACTAGGAAATCTACTGATTTGGTTTGGGGGAATAGAAAGTGTCAGAATTGATTTAAAATCTCTACGTAAGGTTTTCTGAGCTGTGACATAAAAGATGTGTAGAAATATAAATTATTAATTACAATAATGATAACTAATATTTATAGTCACTTTCAGATTTGGAAAGCAATGTGTGCATTATCTCACTTGACACATAAAAAACTGAGAGGTAGGTGATAGTATTATCCCCATTTTGAAAATGAGGAAACTAAGGCTGAGAGGGTTGAAGTGACTTGTTTGGGGGAAGACAGGTTGTAAGTATACAAAGTAGTCTCAGATCTTTTCCACTTTGTATCTCTCACTACTCTAGCTCCTATACATATATATATATATAAATATATATATAATCAATATATATATATGTATATATATATATTGATTAACATTACAATAAAGTTCCCCTTGGATTGTGATAAACTGAAAATCTTATCAAGAAAGTTTACTCCACAAAATTGTATTTTTAAAATGCCACGTAGATGCTAGTTCAAGAAATTAAATTCCTTAAAATGAATAAGTCTTCCCCAAGAGTAAATGAACAATTGGAATAGTTGGGAATGGGCTCATGAAGGGGAATAGGTAGAATTAATTTTGACTAGCTTTGTGTATCAGCAGACAGAACTCTGGGTCTCAAGTCAGGAAAATGTGAGTTCAAAACTGGCCTCACATTCTTACTAGCTGTGTAACCCTGTTCAAGTAATTCAATCCTGCTAACCCAAGTTTTCTCATCTTTGAAATGGGCTAGAGAAAGAAATGGTAAACCCTCTAGGATCTTAACCAAAAAAATGTCAAATTGGTCTATGAAGAATCAAACATGACTGAAATAATGAACCAACAACAAAAATCAGTCATTTTAAATATATTTAAACCAGTGTAGATATTTCAACTAAAAAGTTTTGTGAAAATTGACCTACTTTATAAATATTGAAAAAAATAATGTTTATCCTCAATTGTGATTCATTTTATTTGGCCTTATCTTCTAGTTCTTTAATTTTATTTGTTCTTTTTTTCTCAGTAAATTAATGGTTTGTTAGTACTTAAATGAACTTAATAGAATAGTTTGGAGAGGTATTTTCATTAGACAGTGGAAGATACTTTTGTAATAAAAACATCTCCTCATTTTTATGTTCTAATGTTTATATAATGATTTTTTTAAAAATAGACTACAACTCCAACCAAAATTTATCATTATAAATGATAAAAAACATTAATACATAGCCCCATCATGAATATTTTACTCTTTGAAAAGGCAGTATATACTTAGTTAATACTATTACTTTGTTTATTTAAATTTCTAAAATACGGTGAGAGATTTTTTTCAAGAGAACCATAATGTTCAACACTAGGGAGTCGATGGTGTCTTCAAAAATCACATCTGGTATTCTATTCATAGTGTCATTTTTAGATAGATTAAAGAACTGGAGTGTGACTTAAAGGAGGAAGAACTTCAAAATGATATCATGGCTAGGTCAATTGAATCAATTGTCTTTAAGTACTGGGAAAATGTCTCTAAGAATTTCATTGGCTTTCTTGTGGGAAAAGGATTAGATTTATTCTGCTCAGAACTATAAAAAAATGAATGATTTGCCTCTGACTATAGTGCCCCTCTTCTACTTTATTTCTTCAATGGGATAACTAATTGTTGGAAATGTGGAGATTTTTTAATTCTTATTTTGGGAGAGATAGTGAAAAGAATGAATTGGGTATACATGTAATTTCCTAATCTGTAAATATATAAAATTCTTTGAAAGTGAAACATTCAACATGGAGAAGAGAATATTCTGTGTATATATGTGTATGTGTACCTAAAGGGGTGGTAAAAAGAAGTCAAAAATGATATTTTTAAAGTATTGGAAAACTATAACATGGAAGAAGTATTAAATTTACTTTGCTTGGCAACAGAGTGAAAAATTAGTAAAATCAGGCAAAAGCCTTGACAAAAATTGAGTGTCTTTGTGTTTTTTTTTAACCTGCCACTGATTTTAGTCTTTTAATAATCTTGCTTCCAACTTCATTACTCAACTGAAACTAATTCATCCAAAGCTGTGAATGACATTTTTAGTTGCCACATCTGATGTTCTCTTCATGGTTCATACTCTTTGACTTCTCTGTAGTATTGGATGCTCCTGACCTCTCCCTTCTTCCTGGATACTCTCTAATCTCTGAGTTTTCTCCTCTCTTGGTTCTCCACTTCCCAATCTATCAACTTCTACTCAGTTTAATTTGATGCATCATCATCACCTTGGACACATTTTTGTGCTCTTTCCTAAGTTTTCTCTGTGTATTTTCTTTCTGATATAGCAAGTCCCTCCCCTTCAGCAGTCCTGTCCCACCAGTGGTTTTTATTATCATCTCACAACTATCACTTTCAGAATTACAAATGCTGTCTGAATTTCTCTATTAAATTCTACTCTTACCTGCCTATCCCATGTATTGGATATCTCCACCAGAAAATCACAATAGAATCTATATATTGTGTCTAAGCCTAAAACTCTATTATTTCTCCTTAATCTTCACCTCTTCCTAATTTCTTGATTTTTGTCATTGACACATTTGAAGCCATAATAGTTTGCAACTTTGAAGACATCCTCAACTCTTCATTCTCTTCCATGCTGCCATCCAGTCAATTGGGAAATATTACCTTCTACTTGTAAAGTACTGTGTCTGCAGTATCTCTTGTATTTATTTATTCCTTTGTCTCCACTTATTTAGCCTTACCCCTAGTTCAACGCCTCTCTATTCCTTGCCATTGTTCTTTTAATTATTCTGTAATTTTCAAGTTTCTACATATCTAATTCATTCTCCACTCAGCTAAAAAATTAAAAATCCTAAAGCACATTTCTTACCACATGTTACTCCCATTTTTCAGAAGCTCCAGTGTCTCTGTCTAACCTCTAACATGAAATACAAAATTCCTTTATTTGGCTTTTAAAATATTTTGCAATCAAATTGCAACCTACTTCTTCTGGCTAATGTATATTTCTCTCCTTCCCAGATTTTTAAGTTCCAAACCAACTGGGCAGCTGTTCTGCATATATGATCTTCAAACTCTCCTCTCAATTTCTTGCATAGGTAGTCCTTCATGCCTGGAATATGTTATGTCTTCATCTCTGAATCATAGAACCCTCAGTTAAACATCAGTTCAAGTGGCACAATCCATAGGAAAGAATATTTTCATTTTCTCCAGATGTTAGTGTTCTCCTCAACCAAAAAAAAAGAAAGAAAAAAGAAACTTCCAGTGGAACATAAGTTCTTTGAGGGTAGATATTGCTTAATTTTGTAACATCTAGCCCCTGACATAGTGATTGTACATGAATGTTTAATGAATGCTTATTGAATGAATGAATAATGGTCAGCAAATCAATTTGGTCAATTAAACAAGAGAATAAGCTGACTCAGGAAGTGATGTTTCCTTTTTTAACAGGAGTATTTTGAAAAACTATTATTCCAGTTTACATGCCAAAGCAATTTTTCATTATTTATTTATTGATATTTTAAAATCCACGTTCTTTCTTTCCTTCCTATCCCTCTGGCTCCCCAGAAAATTGGTAATATGATATAGATGATACATATGTTTTATATATATATATATGTATATATATGTAATATATACATATATATATACATATACACATGTTCACCATGTTGTAAAAGAAGACATTTTTCCACTAGTAAAAAAATATAGTTGAAATAAAGTAAAACTTAATATATTTCGCTTTGTATTCAGGTTTCATCTTTTCCTTCTATGGTAATGGATATCCCTTTTTTTGCATCATTACCTTGTTGATAATAGTTATCATTCACAGTTGATCATCATGTATTATTGTTGCTTTTGTGTACAATGTTTTCCTGTTTCTGCTCATTTCAGTTTACATCACTTCATAGAAGTCTTTCTAAGTTTTTTTTTGTATGTGTGATCTTCTTGTTTACCACTTATTATGTAACAATAGTATTCCATTACAAGCATGTACCTCACCTTGTTCAGTCATTCCCTCTCTGATGACATCCATTGAGTTTCTCATTCTTTGCTACCATGAAAAGAGCTGCTATTTATATTTTTGTACTAGCAGATTCTTTTCTTCTATCCTTAAGCTCATTTGGACATAGACCTAGTAGTGGTATTGCTGGTCAAAGGGTATATACATTTTGATGGCCTTTTGGATATAGTTTCAGATTGCTCTCCTGAATGATAGTATTAGTTTGCAGATTCACCAGCAGCGTATTTAGTGTCCCAATTTTTCTACATCCCATCCAACATTTACTGTTTTCCTTTTTTGTCATGTTAGCCAGTCTGATGGGGGTGAGAGAGTAGTTCAGAGTTGCTTTAATTTGCATTTATTTAATCAATAGTTATTTAAGGCATTTTTTCCCTATCACTAAAGATAGTTTTAATTTCTTCATCTGATAACTACCTGTCCATAATTTTTGAACTTTTGTCAATTGGGAAATGCTTTTCATTCTTATCATTCTTATCTGTATCTTTTCATTCTTATCTGTATATATTTGAGAGATGAAGTATTTGTCAGAGAAATTTACTATTAATTGTTTTTCCGTTTGTTGCCTTTTTATCATGGTTGCTTTATTTTATTTTTGTTTTTACAGAAACTTTTAAATTTAATGTAGTAATCTATATATTTTTTTATTTCATAATATCTTCTACATCTTATTTTGACCTAAATTCTTCCCTTATTCACAGATCTGACAGGTAAATTTGTGGTGCTCCCCTAATTTGTTTATGGTATTATACATTATTTCTAAATCATGAATCCATTTTGACATTACCTTGGTATATGCCATGATGTGTGGGTCTATGCCTAATTTCTATCATACTCTTTTACAATTTTCCCAGCAACTTTTATCAAAAAGGGAATTCTTCTAAAAGGTCTAACCTTTGGATTTGATAAACAATAGGTTACTATGGTCATTTACCAATGTGTATTGACTAATTAATCTATTCCATTGCTCCTCCACTCTATTTCTAAGCAATACTAGATTGTTTTGATGGTTGCTGATTTATAATATAGTTTGAAAACCAGCATATATTACCTACCTTCTTCAAACTTTTTCATTAATTTCCTTGCTATTATAGGTCTTTTTTTCTTCCAGATGAATTTTGATATTCTTTCTTCCAACTCTATGTAATGATTTTTCTCTCATTTCACTGGTATGACACTGAAAAAGTAAATTGATTTAGGAAGAATTGTCATTTTATTATTTGACTCAGCCTACCCATGAGCAAATGATAGTTTTCAAATTCATAAGAGCTAACTTTATTTGTGTGAAAAATGTTTTTTAGTTTTGATCATAAAGTTCCTGGGTTTTTCTTGGCAGGTAGATTCACAGCTTTTTTATATTATCTGCAGTCATTAAAAATAGATTTCTCTTTTTATCTCTTGCTGTTAGGTTTTTTTTGGGGGGGGTAATATAGAGAAATACTTCTGATTTTTTCAGTTTGATTTTATATCCTTCAACTTTGCTAACACTTAGCAGGAGTCTTATAGACTGTGCTTTAACATTGCTTGCTGAAAATTTTGTAGAGTGGATTCTCAGTAAAGTAAAGATTAAATGGAGATGTCCTCAGATTTTCCTTCCAGCTCTGAAATTTTCATTCTGTGATACTATGCAAAGGTTATGATGATCTGATAAGCAGATTGGTGATAGTCAAATACTGAGAAACATTCTAAAGTTCCAGCATATCTGGCTCTATGAATGAAGGAAGGCATGACACACTGAAATTAATATTATTTACAAGAGGAAGAAATACCAATATTAGAAAGTCCACAGAAGTCAAATTCCTCATTGGTATAACATGATAGTTTTTATTAGTTAGTATAACATAAAGGGGAAAAATGTTGATTTAGGAGTGATAAAGGAAATGGAAATATGAATTAATAAGATTTCTATAAACCTTGTTTATAGTTTTTTAACACTCCAAAAAGTTTTTCCCCCTATGAAATCAGACAAGTGTTCTATCTTAGTCAATAATATTTTAAGTCTAGAATGCTTAAAAAAACTAAAAAATATTAGAATTTTTGCTTTTATATTAAAAGTTATGCAAGTGCCTAAAGAAAATGTAAAAAGAAAAGATATGAAAAATTAAATTCATAAAAAATTAGAAAAGAAAGGAGACTTTACTAGCTTTATGATTTTTTTCAAAAGCTTGAATCCAAAGATACCCTTAAGCAATGTAAAAATAAGAACATATAGATTATTATGAAGACATCAACAAAGTCCAATTGTTATATTTTATATCTAAATTGGATATGTCCTAATATAATTAAAATTACATTGTTGCAATTTATTGATGTCATTATAACTTCAAATCACAAATAGGATTGGTTACCAGAATTGACTTGAAATGAAGACACAAATAAGGGAAAAATGAACTGATCTGAAAATAGTAATTTTATAGATTCGGAAATAATTTTGTCCATATAGTACATGAAAGTTATAGTTACTGTGTGATACAGTAAGAAACATATTCTTGTTCCTTTGTGTCTTTATCCAAAAGGTAAGCATAATACAATTCACTTAAGTTTCAATGATACCTTGGGAAATGCCAAAGACATGAGTAGAAATGGAAGGACCAAACACAGAATAGTCATTTGGCAATTGTTGACTGAATTAATACCCCTATTTCAAAACCTTTCTTCTCTCAAAATAGCATTACTTGATAACATATTTGGGAAGAAGAGTTTCACATCATTAAATTCAGTTCAAAGAGTATAATGAATTTATAATTGTGTGAAGAACTAAACCACATGTTGAGAAAAAGCAGAAAACCATTGTCCCCAAAGAGATACTATGCTCCTTGCACTATTAATCAGAGTGAGAGATAAGTAAAATCAAATTATGTGTAAATAAAGTACACAATATTTTCATGGAAACCATAAATAACTGGTATTTTGAGGTTTGGAGGGAAAAGGTAAAAATCAGGAATTGCTTTATATAATAGGTGAAACCAAAATTTAGATTTAAGAAAAGCTAAGGAATCAAAGAGTAGGAAATAAATTGGAAGGAAGAAAGCATCTAAGGCATGGGAAATAGCCTTTGCAAAAGCGTGGTAGTGGAAAATAAAATATTATCTGTAAAGAACAAAGAATTGACTAAAACCTTGCAGAACATGGGAATAGGGAATCTGGGCTTATTTTTTTCTTTTTTGAAACATTTATTTATTTAATTAATTAATTTAGAATATTTTTCCATAGTTACATGAATCATTTTTCCATAGTTACATGAATCATGTTCTTTCCCTCCCCTCCAGCCACCCTACTCCCATAGCCAACCTGAAATTCCACTGGGTTTTACATGTGTCATTGATCTAGATGTATTTCCATATTGTTAGTATTTGCACTAGGAAGATTGTTTAAACTCCACATCCCCAATCCTAAACCCATTGAAGCATGTGATAAAACAGTTGTTTTTCTTCTGTGTTTCTACTTCCACAGTTTTTTCTCTGGATGTGGATAGTGATCTTTCTCATAAGTCCCTCAGAATGGTCCTGGATCATTGCATTACCACTAATGGAGAAGTCTGTTACATTCAATTGTACCACAGTGTATCAGTCTCTGTGTACAATGGTCTCCTGCTTCTGCTCCTTTCACTCTGCATCAATTTCTGGAGGTTGTTCAGTTCACATGGAATCCCTCCAGTTCATTATTCCTTTGAGCACAATAGTATTCCATTACCAACAGACACCACAATTTGTTCAGCCATTTCCCAATTGGAGGGCATTTCCTCATCTTATAATTTTTTGATGCTGGGCTTAGATTGGTAAGGATTTTGGATATAAATAGAGAATTTTGTTTTAGTCTAGAGATAAAAAGGAACTTCTGAATTAGCTGAGCAGGAGAGTTACATTGTCAGGATTGTTCATTAGAAATATGAGTTTGATGGCAGGGTAAAGGTTACAGTTAAGATGAGCAAGACTTGATTAAGGGAAAAAAGATTCAGAGGCTTTTGGAATAGTTTGAGTGGAAGATGTTGGAAGTTTAATTGATATATGTCTGAGTAGAGAAAAGAGGGGAAGATTTGACCTTTAATTGTCATTCCAATATGATACACATGCCAACGTTTCTAAATATGGAAAAAGGCAGCAGCAGCCTCAGCAAAAACAACAAACACATGGAATGAAATCCAATTCCAAAAATTAGACAGGAATAGAATGGAATATAAGGTACAACCACCATTGCACATTGTTTATTTAATGGTGATACTGAGACTAACACAGTGGTAACCATTCTTTTGAGTAATTAAATGATATGATGATTCTTCTTTCCCTTGTACAGTTTGCATATAAAACCAGACTGGATTCATAAGAGACAGAACATCATTAAGTATTCTGTTGTCTCCACTGTTAAAACTTCCCCATACATGTTTCTTCCACCATAGTTATGTAATTTAAAATAAAAATAGGAAAAGCAAGTCTATTTGTGAATTTAAAGTCAGAAATTTAACTGCTTTTTGAATGAAACAGAAACAACAACAAAACTAGTGATACTAATAATAACAGCAATCTTCATTTAGGTAGTGATTTAAGGATTGTCAATTATTTTATATACATTATCTCATCTACTCCTTACAATTCTGTAATATAGATGCTGCCCTTATTTCCATTTTCCTAATGTGGAAAAAGCTTGAGTGGGGTTAAATAAATTGAGCAGGGTTATATGCCTACTAAACCTTTCTGGGTCACCATATGTACACATGTCTCCCTTGACTTCAAACTAGTCAATTGTTTTATTTACCATGCCAACTAGAGGGAGACATAAAGAATGGCTATTGAGATTTTAGGATGAAAAGTGTCAAATATCAAAAGCAAAATGGTATTCTATTCTATTCTATATCTAAAGGAGAAGGATAATTCAATAAGACTAATAATTTGGCAGAAATAGAATGTCTAAGGCTCTCAGCCCTTTTAAACTGAGATGGTAAATGCTGTCCACTTCATTGTAAAGAATTTTGGAAGGAAAATGCTATATTTGCCTGTATTTTCACATGCATGTCTACAATTATTATAACTACAATTATTTCCTAAAACCCAAACTTCTTAGTAGTTGCTCTAGAAAACTTTAAAGCTTATGATAGAAATTTACTGCAGGAAAAACACTAAGTGATAAAAGTGATTTAAATACCTTCTTGAATTTTAAAGAGAACACCAGGAGAGAAAAAAAGATTTAAGCAAATGGTTTCCTTTTTTAACAGAAAAACATAAAGCTTTTGAAATAATACAAATGAGCTCAAACATTGAAAACATGCCTCTCTTTAATATAATTCTACTAGGGGTCATATATATTGGCTATTAATTTTTTTATTATTTTCCCAAAATGTAACATTCAGGTAAACATCTACACTATCTATGTTAACATCTACAAAGTGCATATGTAATCTGTATGATTACAATTTCTCTGTAAGTTATCAAAAAGAATCCCTTGTATATCTAGCTTCCTTGATGCACTCAGAGTAGGCATTAATGATCTACTATCATTATATGTCCTTTTTCAAACCATTACTTTCTGCCTTTTTATTTTATTTTTTGAAAGTTTTATTTAATTAGTTAATTTATAATGTTTTCCCGTGGTTACAAGATTCATGTTCTTTCCCTCCCTTTTCCCCAAACCCCTCCCATAGTTGATAGGCAAATCCACTGGGTTTTACATGTGAACATCAAGACCTATTTCCATGTTATTAATATTTGTACTAGGGTGATCATTTAGTGTCTACATCCCCAATCATATCCCCATCAACCCATGTGTTCAAGCAGTTGTTTTTCTTCTGTGTTTCTATTCCCACAGTTCTTCCTCTGAATGTGGATAGAGTTCTTTCTCATAAGTCCTTCCAATTTTCTGCCTTTGAATCAATACCATGCATTGGATCCAAGGCAGAAGAACAGAAAGGTCTAGCCAATGGAGGTCTAGTGACCCAGGCTCACATAGCCAGTAAGTATTGGAGGTTATATTTAATCCCAGGACTTCCTCTCTCTAAAAATGACTCTCAATCCCATGAGTCACCTAACTGCCTCATATATGTGCTTTTAAATGTAAAAAAATGGTATTGATGATACTTCAATATTTCAATGGATTAGTGACCTTATCCATTAAACAGCAAGGTATTTCAGTGGATGTAGATAGTTCTAGGCTTGGAATCAGAAAGACTTGAGATTGTAAACCTCAAATTTCCAACATTTATAAGTCTAAGGAATTTTGAGGTTTATAATATCAAACTTGTCAAACATTGTGATCCTAAAGACTCCATTCAGTCTCTGTTAAACTCAACTTCCTCAATTATAAAATTGCATTAATAATAGCACCTGCTTTGTGGAGTCATCATGAGGATAAATTGAGATAATATATGTAAGACACAGCTCAGCTCCAGGCATATCACATTGTATGAATTAAATATCTAAGGTACCCCAAAACATTCAATGTGACAGCCAGTACTTACATCTCACTCTTAATCTCTAGATTAGATATACAGTCAAGGAGTTGAATGGAAAGTAAACTAATCCAGTCTCAAGCTAAAGATGAATTCCTATTATACTTGACAAGTGGTCATTCAGCCTCAGTTTATTGTCATCCTCTGAGCTGGAACACACTAACTCCCAAGATAGCCCAGTTCACTTTAAGATGACTTTATTCATTGAGTATTTTCTTTCCATCAAACCCTGTTGATTTTCCCCTGCTGTTATTTTACTACCTCAGTGATATTTCTCCAACTAATATCTAAAAAGTAATTTTCGGGAATCTCAGAACTTGTCTAACCAAGTCTTTTACTTTGGTATAGCTATAGAATCATGCCTTATAAATTATCATCTGAAAATGATTCACAAGCAAAAGCACAATGTTTCCTGTCTGAGCAATATACAACCTAGATGTCCTTGACATCTTATTTTATCTCCATCATTTGAGGGCACTATATGTTTCATCTAGAATGTCTGCAATAATGAGAAAATGTAATGGGTGAAGTTTAAGTCAGATAAATTCAACAGCATTCATGAAAAATGTTCCAGTTTTCATTGAGTGAAGAGTCCTACAGTGCACTCTAGCATATGGCATTACCTCTGTAATTGCTGACTGAATGAAAACGAATAAAGACAAATAATCTTTGAATGGACACAACGAAGATGGAAGCAAATGATGTCAGATGACTCCTGAATGCATGGGAGGTAAGAGAAATTGAACTCCATTAGATAATCATTGCTAATGTACACAAGAGAGAGGAAGAGAGCAGTGTTGGAGAAAGATGGTTGGATGGAGCAGAAACAAATGAAGAAGAATGACTTGGGGCAACAGCTACAGAGTAGAAATGAAAAGAACAAAGGCGAACACTGTCCTACGACCCTTGCTTAATGGATGAAAAGTGAATGAAGATGAACATCGGGATACAACTGCTGAGCAAATGTGAATCAAATAAAGATAAATAATGTCAGAAAACTTGTACTGAGTCTACTGGGTGAACTAAGATGAAAAATGTAAGTCGCTAGGAGTGGAATGAGCCAGAGACAAATGCAGATCAATGTCTGTATAAGAATATTGAACTACCGAGTGTTTGGTTTGTGATAGTGTGGATCTGTGAAAATATATAATTCTAAGTACAGAAGTAACAGCAGATTTTTTTTTAATGATAAAATGCATCAGTTTGGTAAACACAACAGCTTAATGACATACATCCTAGCATATATCCATGTATTCACTAAAATTCCCTCAAGATCTTTGGGTCTAGTCAACCAGGACATGCTGAGGTCCCCACATTTTTTAAACCCTTATATTTTAAGTATCAATTCCAAGCAGAAGAGCAGCAAGGGCCAGGCAACTGGGGCTAAGTGACTTGCCCAGTGTCACCCATCCAGGAATTATCTGAGGTCAGATTTTCACTCAGGTCCTCCCAACCCCAGGCCTGGCACTATTAACTATGTTACCTAGTGGCCCCTCCAGGCATCAACTTTTCAGCTTCTACTGAGCAAAGAGTAGGCTTGAATATAAGTAGAACTTTAGGGAATTTTGATGGATGGGTGAGGGTGCAACAGAAGTCCACATAGGTCAATTTCACTAAGATATCTGTCAGATCATATTCTAATTTCCTCCTTACTTTCTTCTCTAAGCTTTAAACCACCCATTTAGCTGCTTCTAAAGCACTGAGAGATAGAAATCTATAGCAGTGGTTGATTGGTCCTTGGGCTCTAATAAATGGACCTCTGGTTCATGTTCTTCAATTGTTTCAGTAATGTCTGACTCTTCATGACTCTCTTTGGGGTTTTCTTGGCAAAGATATTGAAATGGTTTGTCATTTCCTTCATCAGCTCATTTTCACAGGTGACAAAATGAGGCAAATCGGGTTAAATGACTTACATTGAACTTAGGCCATCAGGATATTTCCAGGCTATTTTCAAATGATGCTACTAACTATATTCTGGCCATCCTCATTCTCCTTGCACCAGAAGTCAGATTCTGCCCTTTGGCACCATTGGCTCTGATAGGATAGATTTGGCTCCATCTTTTTTAGATATAGGTCAACTTACCCTTTCCCAAACCATATCACATGTATTATTCCACATCATCCTCCCTCACTAAAACTCAGATTCTGCCTTTGCAGCTCTGAGCTTTGGTAAATAACCGGCTTGATTTATTTATGGCTTGATTATTTTCTGGACTAGCCCACCATTCCATTCACTGCACATTCCAAAACAATGCTACTACACTCATAATGATGCCCATACTAAGTGGCTCACCATCTACTAGCTAGCACTCTTTTATATATTATCTTTTTCTAATAGAATTTAAACTTCTAGGGGACAGGAATTGTCTTGTTTATGAGCATTTCTATTCCCTAAGCTTAGCATATTCCTTTGGCAAAGTTGGAAGTTATCACATGCTTTTGTATTCATTCATTTAGCCACTCATTAAAAAATACTTCCAAGATTATTAAAACTTAGCCTTTTAGCAAGAGGCAGAATGAAGAAGGTCCTAGTACTATATTGAGGGGCATTGGTGCACTGGATCTTGGGAATCATTCAATCTTACCCACCTACTTTGCAAATGAGGAAACTGAGAACTAGAAAAGTTCTAACTCATAGTGACATAATGACATAGAGCTAAGATCTGAATCCAGGACCTTTGACACCAAAGCTAGAATCAAATTTGTTTGAATCCTGAGAGTATTCTTTTTGTTATAGTAGTGGAAAGTAACTATTGCAAAGAGGTAAACTACTTTATCAGCCTTAACAGTTTCACATATTTATTTTGGTTTATTTGTTTAACTAGACTGCCCTTTTCCTACAAAGTCCCTCATCATCAAAATGAGCATTAAGGACAATCTACACACACACACACACACACACACACACACACACACACACAAATTTCTTTTAAAAAAGTCCAGTATAAACTGGTCTATAAGAATGGTTATATTAAATAGCAAGGCTTTATTCACAGATTTATACATGTTTTAAAAATCATTATATTTATTGTCATTACTATACTACATAGAATTATTAGAAGAAAAAAAACCTTTTTGGTGTTCAGACTGCTCACTTAACATGCAGTGCTATCCACTTTGGTTTCCAAATTGATAAATAAAGTTTATAGGAACTAATCTTGAATGAGATACATTTGTAATAGTCAGATATAGCCCAGCAAGCTCAGTTTTGCTGAACTCACAAACCTTTCAATTTGCTTTTTATTAATATTTTCATTGAAATCCCCAATATACTTTATTACATCCACAGAACAATGTGGGTGTTAACTACTGTAGTTAAACAAATGGAAGCATATGGTTCAACTTTCCTATGTTGTACAGATGGTAGGAGAAAACATTGAAATCAATCTATAAATCATCTATAGGCAGAACTTTATCCTGTTTTATGCCAACAGCAGTACTTATCAACAATTCACTGTGGAACATGCATAGGACATTTTTTGATAATGCATAATAAATTACCAACTCCTTTAGTCTCACTTACTAAAAAAAAGCAACAACAAAAAGGAAATATCCCGTATACATTGTACATACAGAAAACAAGTATTTTCATTGTCTTCTTGCTATTCACCGTACTAATTAACCCAAGTTTCCTTCACTAAAATATCAGGTATTTTAAAACTCATTTTTATAGGTTTTTCCATGTTCCACAATAATAAAAAGTAGTGTTTCAACCAGAAATCATTCACATAATCAATTAAGTGTTCTTATTAATAATCATTTGCTAACTGCAATACCCAAATGGCACCATATTGTTCATTACAAAGGTGATTTAGGAATTGTGCCTCTATTTAATAATGAACACCTGGTTACCTCAGAGAACATAACAGTGTGGTTATTCTCCTAACAATGCACTAATAACTATCTTAGGGTGGCTTAGAAGCACAGAATAGCATAGGTACACTGATAATTGATATGAGACTATTTGAGAAAGCACAGCTTCAAAGAGTCTAACAGTTGCTTTAGGACTAGCTTCTGTTTTAACCATAATATCCATGAGACCAAGATAAATTCTTATTGAAAGTGAACCCAGTTTCACAAAAAGACGCCATTAGCTTTATGGCTAAAAGGCAACTGGAGGGATGTCTATTGCAACAGTCTCTGTACCCTCACTTTTTCAAATGAGGTAACAGGCTTAGAGAAGTAATGGTGAACCTTTTAGAGACAGAGTGTTGGGCCCCACAACCCTACTTCAACCCTCCCAACCCTCCCCTTTCCCCCAGATGGGGGAAAGAGGAAGTACTCCCACTAGGCTGCTGGAAAGAAGGGCAGATGATGAGAGGCACATGTGGAGATGGGGAAGAGTGTGGCCCAAGCATTCCACTTCCCTCCAACTCTGGTCCCCTCCAGCTATGTGCCATACTGTGAGCTATGCTCCCCTCAAACCTAGCTCCTCTAAAACTCCACTGCAGGAATCACCTTCAACACTGGCTCAACAGGCTGCCATCTGTGCCACACCCTCACGTAGCATGTAAGACCCCCCCCCCCATAATGCCTTACCCCAGAGAGGTGAGGGAGGAAGCCTTTGGGCTGTTGGACAGAGCTCCTTCTGAATAAAGATAATGTGAGGAACATCCTCAGCCCCATGAAGAAGGGGAGGAGAACAGCTCTTCCCTAAGTCTCTCTGGTTTACTAGTAATGAACTCTGGCAGGCAATAGCACATGTGTCCACAGAAAGGGTTTTGTGTTTTTTGGCACATGTGTCATAGGTTTGTCATCACTGGCTTAGAGTATTAAGTGACATAGGTAGGGTTACACAATCGAGAAGTAGCAAAGTCAGCATTTGAATCCAGTTCTGACTCAGATTTAATATTTTTCAACATCTAATGATAGCTTAATATGGTAACCAATACAATATGCTTCAAACATGGGTGCTTATTCTTGAGTATGTTTGGAGGAAAGAGTATGGATGAATCAATGATAGCTATCACCTTACTTCATTACTTTTTTTTAGAAGCCCTTACCTTCTGTTTTGGAGCCAATTCTGAGTTTTGGCTCCAAGGCAGAAGAGTGGTAAGGGCTAGGCAATGGGGGTCAAGTGACTTGCCCAGGGTCACACAGATGGGAAGTGTCTGAGGCCAGATTTTAACCTAGGACCTCCCATCTCTATGCCTGGCTCTCAATCCACTGAGCTACCCAGCTGACCCCACTTCATTATTTTTTATCTTTTGATGGATAGGTGATCTCTATGATAGGAGGATGTCTTCTTCCAATGATACACCCAATCAATGTCTCCTTTTCTTCAGGTTCTTATATAAATGTTCCATAGAGGACTCACCCACTCTACTTAGGATCTTTCACTAGATCTCTTGACATTTTATTGACATTAGTAAAGCAGTATGGAGAGACTGAATCATAGGATTTGGGGGCCAGAAGGAATCTTAGAGTTCATTGTATCCAACCTATATTATTTTACAGAAAAGGAAACTTAAGCTTATTAATGTAATGTTAAATTATTTCCCCACAGTCACAAAGTTATTAAGTATATGAGTTGAGGTTTAATTTCTAGTTTTCCTGAGTCCAAGCCCAGCACAATTGCATATTGTGCAATCGGGTATTGGTTATTCTCATCATTCTCCATAACCCAATCCTGGGATGGGAAAAGAATAAACATTTATATCGTATCTACAAGGTGCCAACAAATGTATTTAGAAATTTACAAATATTATTTTGTTATTTCATTTAAAATTCACAACAACCCTATACTGTAGTTGCTTTTGTTCTCCCCATTTTAAAGTTGTGAAAACTGAAGCAAATGTATGTTAAGTGACTTGTCCAGGAGCATAGCTATAAAGTATCTGAGGCTGGATTTGAATGAACCCAGACCTTTCTGATTCTAGAGCCAGTCCTCTATCCACTATCCCACCTAGTTGTCTAGTCATGCCCCTCTGAAATCATTTGCAATGCTTACCTAACTCTTCTCTTGTACAATACTTGATTGATACACACCATGTACATATTCATTGCCCTCTATGTAACCCTAAAAATGAAATCTTCACAGACTATATGAAACCAGATTTCAAAGTCATGCAATCTTACTAGAGAAATATGACTATTTTTTAAAATATTCTTTGATTTAGTTAGAAATAACTTTTTTTTTTAATTTTCCAGAGGCCACTCTCCAACTGTTACTTAATTGTGGGACTAGATCGTCATTCATATGCAGTGGCAATTCAGAACAAGCAGCTAGGTGGTATAGTGAATATAGCATCTGACTCAGTGGTAGAGGGACCCTAATTCACATGTGTCCTCAGACATTTATGTCTAACCCTAAGTAAAACACCTACCCTCTCTTGGTTTCTGTTTCATTGACTGTAAAGTGGGCATAAATAATAGGCAGATTTGAGGTAAAAATAAAATGTGATGATATTTTAAAGCAATTTGCACATTACGAAGTTCTAAAAATGCTAGCTGTTAATATTACTATTTTGTTACTATAAATAAAATGCCAATGGGTTGAGCAGATCTTGTGTACTGAACTATGTTTCTCAGATATTTCAACACAAAATGAATTTTTCAGTAAAAAATGTCTTACTATATAGCTATGGGTCAGAAATAATGCTCATAGAACCATAAATTATGAGGTTTTTCATGGTTTAAACATGGCTTGAAAAATGATTTTCATAACCTTAATTGGTGTGTCACATGATAGTTCAACTAAATTGAACATATAAGCAATGAGAAAAATTCAGCAGGGTTAAGTAGTACATCTTTGGGAAAATAAATCTGTGAATCCATGGGGAAATAAAGGACAAATGTAAAAAAAGGAATGGAAAAGTAGGAGAAATGATGGCTTTGTAGCCAAAGCACTGGGATTCAAATCCCAAGTCTGTTTCTAATTATCTATTTTACTTTGGACATATCAATAATACAGGATTCATTTTCCTACTGAATAAAAGTAAAAGATTGGATGAGATAGCTTCTAAAATCTCCACTACTTCAAATTCTATGATTTTATGATCCATGTGGAATAAATGCCCGACACACTATTTCCTTATGATAGAGGTTACATCTAACAACATTGAATTAATAACAAGTCAATAAGCTTAATAAGTCAATGTTTCTAGTTAACTAATAAATGATCAATTTACCAGGATTCCCTTATACATGTTAGCACATTATTTTCCATTTGTAGCTTGTACAAATGAATAAAAGTAGTATATAAAATATATAACACAACAAATTATATTCACTATTCTATATTGTATTGGTAATGTATGTTTATACACACGTGTATGAAATAAGCTTCATGATTTGAATATCCATTATTTCATTTATGTCATCATGGAAACTCAGTGAGCTTGATATAACTAGTACATTTATCCCTAATATAAAAGTGGAAGAATTTGAAATTCAAAATCATTAAATGACTTAGCCAGATTTTTTTTTAACTAGCTATACTAAGTCACAGAGCTTTGGATTCAAACCCAGGTTTTCTGAGTATAGGTACAAGTCCAATTGTATTTTCACCGATGGTATAAAGAAAATTAATGAAAATTAATTTTTGAACATGGGGGAAAGTACAAAATAACCAAGGACAATTCACTTTTTAATCCATTTTCCACTCTATGCTTCCAAGTTAAATAAAAAGAATGGTTGAAAAGTGACTGCTTTAGAAATCAACCTCCATCTTTAGAGTCAGTGTTGTATTCAATAAAGGCTCAGAAAGATAATTTTCTATGAATACCATTAGTTAATTCTTTGGTAGCAGTAGAATTCATGTAAGAAGACCAAGTTTAAATGAGGAATTGGGTAACATATTTCAGTGTTAAAGCTCTCCATTTTTCCACATTTTAGGCAGACTTTTTTTAAAACCTCAAATATATATTAGATTTTTCTCTCAGCTTTTTATCCTTTGACATCATTCCTGTCCCTGATTCTCAAAGAGGAAACTGGCCATTATCCAGTTAATGAGAACAACTTTGAAAGCCAGACTGCATAACTCAGATCTCATCGTTGGGAATCAAGCTTTAATTATGAAGTTTGACTTCCAGTTAATCAGATTAATGAGTAGGTCTCAGTCTCTCTCTTATAGATGTCATAGATACAGCGGTCTATAACTAGATGTAGTTATAATCTCAAATCTCTGAGGTCAAATCTTGCTAGTTATATTCAATATTCTACCATTACTTTGTATTCAGTATTGATGAAGGAAGATATTTTCACTGCTATTTCCTTGCAATTTTCTTTTGTGGGAATGGTATTTCACTTTTTATTAAATACCTAAAATCAGATATATAATTTTTATTTGTTTTGCATCAGGTCTCCTAATAGGGCTTCACTCCAGGCCCTAAATGAAGATTAAATAGCTAAATAAGCATTATGGAGAGATTCTCCTTGAAAAACATTCCTAGGCACACAGCAGTGAAATAAAACACATGATAAGTACAGGATCAATGCTGATGGCAGAAAAGTTCTTAGAATAAGGAAGGGAGAACTTTAGGTTCAAAAGATGCTTAAATAAGATGCCCAGTGGAAAGAGGCCTGGGAAGAAAAATTGACTCTGACCTTAAAAAATGTTGAAAATTCTTAATAGCAAATGGCCTTTTCAGAAATTGTTTTCTCTTACTTTATGTTTGTGTGGCTTTTTTGCCCAACTTCAAAAGCACAGCATATTCCTTGGGCTTTTGAAGTTTGAGAAGTATTCTGCAATAGTTATTGTGTGGCTGGCAGCAAAATTGTCCCTTTGTTGTTTCTTTTTTTAAGTCCACAAGGCCACAAAGGTGCATCTCATTAATGTGCCTTGGATATAATTTCCAAGTTGAGTGTTTTGCAGTGTCCCTCTCGACCCAGCCCTAGATGGAGCAATAAGAGGAAGCTTTAATTAACCACGACAGACTGTACTGCAATAACAGAGGTCAAGGATGCAGTTTTAAAAATAACTCAAATATTTTTAAAAGCATCCAAATGCATCTTCATTTTAATGAGGATGTTTTCATTTTTGTCCAGAATAAAATGAATTTGCCAAAACACATATATATGCATTGAACTACATCCATATTACTTTCCTGATTCCCCAAGTGACTGACATTCCTTGATTCCTCAAGTAGTTTTGTATTATTTGGTATTTATTTTGTATTTCTGTTCCTGCATCCAAGTCATTTGTTCACAGTATAATGAGAATCAGGGCTATTTCATTTTTCTTCTATATCTTCAATATCTAGAACAATGTCTGGCATTTAGAGTGAACTTAATAAAAAATTAATCAAGAAAGGAAGGTGGCACAATGAATAGAGTACTGGTCCTTAAATCCAGAAGACAATTTTATGAATTGAAATTTGGACTCAAATACTTACTAGCTATGTGATGCTGAGTAAGTTAATAGTCCTCTGTTTGCCTCAGTTTCCTCATATGTAAAATAAGGTGAAGAAACTAAAATGACAAGCGAGTTCAATAGCTTTGTCAAGAAAATCTCAAAGAGGGTCAGGAAAAGTAGGAAATGATGGGAAATGATTTAAAAACTAATGATTAGTTATGGGAAGGAAATCAACATTAAAAATTAAAATGGAATCCATTTAATTTTTGTGAATAAAGTGACCAGGACTAGACATGAATTATCATTCAGGGATGAACAACATTTATATAATTGTTCACATTTTGGGGAACTTAATAAAACAAGAATGTCTAATCATATGATTCAACTATAACATTTCAAATTAAATAGTGATAGAAAAGTAATAAATCTTCTTATCCAAAAAGGGATAATATTCCTCATAAAGCATCTCCATTTGTCGATTTTATTTCATTTGCCCACCAGCTTATTCTTTAGTAGTCTGTCTATGTCAATAGCAGTATCAGGTAATATTTAGTGATTTGGGGACCAAGTCAAGAAGTCAGTGTAGGTTACCACAATCTAGAAAACTAAGCAGAAGTCACAAGGGGTTGCTTGTAGCTCAGGATAAGACTGAGGAACGAGCTCTGGATGGTAGGTCAAAATTAAGAGAAAAAAATAGCACATGAATAGTCAGACCATAATTAAGGTTCATGTATACAAACTGGGAAGGAAGCTTGGGAAAAAGGGCAGGTAAGAGTGCTCAGTCTATGGGTCTAACGTCTAGAGGACTATGCCAGATAAAGAGTAACTCAGAGGCTGTTTCATCAGGAAGGTAGAGATTGAATCTTAAGGTATAATATGAGCTTAAGTGGAGAGAGTAAGGGTATAGTGCTCGGTGATCAGTGGAAGTCATTATCCCAGAGATCAATCAAGAATCCTAAGTACTGAGACAAAAATCCTAGAGAAGGAGAAATCTTTGGAACAACCCCCCCCCCAAGAAGAGGCAGTAAAAAATATCAGAGCAATAGCAGCCAGTTTCATGCAAATACTGAGCTGATCTCTAAATTATGGTCTCCTCATTTATTGGAGGGGGACAGTAGCTTTTGGACAAATATGAGTTCATCTTAAACACAAAGTATGCGCACCTGTAAGAGAAAGATGCTAGAAGGAGTTAGCTTACTCTCAAAAGTCCAGAAATTACTTTCAGTTATACCCACATAATGTAATATGGAAAAAATTGTACCCCATTGAATATATACCTCATTTGATCATCATACTCGCATGAAGTAGCTCAGGCAGATATTATTGTACCCATGTTAAAGATAAGATAACTTAGTGATCAGAGATGTTATGTCACTAGTAAATTGTAGAGTAAGAAGTTATACCCAGCTTCATTTTTTTCATCATTTGCTAACATCACCATTATAACCAAGAAAATATGCCCATAGTAATAATAACTAATAATTCCATAGAACCTTTCATTTTTAAATAACATCATCTCATTAGATAAAATATAGCCATGTGAGGTAAATGCTATCGGTATTATTTTTTAAGATGAAGAAACCAAGCTCAGAGAGGTAAATTTGCTTGAATTGGATTGCAGAGTACCTTTCAAATGTGATTTTAACATAGTACCTCATAGGATTAGCCACTGTTTTAAAATCTTTACCTTCTGCCTTAGAATCAATAGTAAGTATTGACTCCAAAGCAGAAGAGCAGGAAGGGCTGGGTAACTGGGTTACCAGGTTACACAGCTAGGAGACATCTGAGGCCAGATCTGAACCCAGAATCTCCCATAACCAGACCTGGCTCTTTGTCCACTGAGCCACTTAGCGGATCCTAGCCACTATGTTTTCACAGAATTTAATTCTGCTGAATAAAGTCCACTGAGACACAGTCTCTTCATACTTCCAAGGATTTAGACATCATTTTCACCACACAATTATTTTCCTTCCCATTCCCTAAACCATCTGAAAGTAGGTTTTACAATTGAATTAAGGTGAAATGGAGAAATTTTTTTTTTTACTAAATTGAGGAAGATGATTTTGATTATAGAGCTCTGAAAAAGGGTGAAATGAAATGAAATTAGACACAAGACTCTGATATAATTTTCCAGCATGTACTTCAAAAGTCATTTAATGCCCTCTAGAATTGCCAGGTGTATTCAATTAGTACAATCAGATGATAAGGAGTTAACTAGCACTTAATGTGTGGCAAGACCTATGCTGGAAGTTATCTTGAGAAGTCTGGCATTAGACTGGTGTCAGACCATAACTTTTAATTGGCACTTATAAGATGTTCCCATATTCGTAGCCTCTTAACTTTAGGAAAAATGAAAGTCTCAGGTGCCCTAATGATATCACCACATATATGGAATGCATTATGATTGTCTTAACTAAAAGGAAGCATAATAACACTTTTCTCTAATACTTCTATTCTTGGATGAGAGCCAAAGTGTGTATTGTTCCATATATTATTAGAGCAAACGATAGCCTGATACATGAGACATGATGATCTTCATGGCGGTCTCTTGTAATTGACAAAGGAGGTTACATTTAATGACAGTTCATTCAAAAGAATATCAGTGATATATAGAATTTGATTCAGCTAATTACTGTATGTGTTAATGAGAGATAACAGTTACTGATTGTTTTAGAACCATGACTAGCACATGAAATTTCTATGTCTGTGATCGGGAAGAAATATCTTTCATGTTAATTAATGTTAACAACTTCTTTAAAGAAGACATAATTATTTAAAATATTAGTCTGCCAAGCAAGGCTTCTGTTCTTAAATTTTCTTACAAAGTACAATGCCATTTTTCTTTTAATTATACCACTTCATGTTTACTTCAAATGTGTAAATTGAATGGAACATAAGAGAAACAATATAATTGCAAGGATATAATAAGACAAGACCTTGAAGTCAATCAAGATTTTTTTTCATACTTTTACAGACACTTAGTAAATTACAGAAATTAGATGATTAATGGAAAACTAATAGTGAGAGTCAAAACAAAACCTATATGACCTTTCTTATATTTGTTGCAATGACTCCCAAATGAGTTTTCTTGTAAAAACATTTCTAAATCTAGAGTGAAAAACAATGTAGATTATATTTGTTGGCAGATGAATTTGAGAGACTTGTAGAATTAAATGAGCTGTCTGTTATCTTGACTCAGTTTTCAGAAACATAGCCCTTTTACTAAATTTCTCTCAGAATAATCCCAGAGAATATTGCACTTTGTTCTTTAGCAAATTACCACAAAAATTGTCTGTAATTTAAAAATGTATTTAATTTATTTAAATAACAATGTTTAACTCATTCTCACAGCTTAGAATAGTACTCAGATTTTTTCTTCTTTAATTATATGTTTGGGCTCTTTCCAAAGAAAGAAAATAAAGAATCAGGGGCAGCAAGGTAGCTCAGTGGATTAATGGCCATGCCTAGAAATAGGAGACATTGTTCAAATGTGGCCTCAGACACTTCCCTGCTGTGTGCCCTGTAGAAGTCACTTAACTCCCTTTGACTAGATGTTACGTCTCTTCTGTCTTGGAAGGAATACACACAAAATTCCAAGACAGAAGGTAAGACTTTTAAAAAATAGGAAATTAAAGAATCTTAGCAATCATTTGAGTGTTTTTAAATGATCACATGCTTGTGATAGACATAAACATATCAATAGTAATTTTTCCCACTCATTACAAATATTTGGTGATTTTAAACAGTTTAAAATAGACTAGAATACATAAGTACCCATGTTTATATTCATATATCTCATTTCAAATAAAGCAATTGGATTACCCTACTTGTGGAAGGTAATAGATCAATCTAACTAGTTGAGTATTATGTATACAATTAGAAGAACCGAATAAAAAGAATAGTAGATGTTAAAATAGAATGGAACACATGTGAGAAGAGACTGGACTTATTACTAATCCTTATAATTAGGATTTTAAAAATTGAAAATAACATCTATTTGAAGTGAAAGGGTTGGTTGTTGGGGAAAATAAACCAAGCAAAATGAAGCTACACACATAGGGAGATATAGAGTGAAGAACATTGGGTCATAGCAATCATGATTTCTGTAGTGTTCCTCTCTGAAAACTGTCAATGTTGTCAAAGTCCTTTGAAAATATTAGCACTATAACTTTGAAAACACCATATGATGGTTATTTATTATTTGACAAAAATAGGAAGTACCAAAATATGACATGAGTCAATCAAGATCCCTATAATATATTCATCAGCCTTCAAAGGGGCACTAGTTTATACCTAAAATGTTTAACTTGGATAACTTTCAACCATATTGAGTGATGGTATTATCATCTGGTTAATATTTATCTCTTCATTTAGTAATTTATGGGAACTGATTTTGGGAATACTTCTTCTTTGGGATTTAGATCAAACCAGTAGGAGAAAGAATCGAGGGTGAAAAAGAGAATGTTAGCATGTGGTAGATTCTTGTCTAGACATTTTTAAAAAATCATAAAAAACTTTGTAAAAACAAATAATTGTTTCTGATTAATGGTTATTTAATTCATAACTTCATTGAAACTTTATAAAACTACTTTAAACTATATCTATATCTATGCATTTATGTAGATAGAAATATGTATCCATTAATAGATATTTAATCCTGAAAAATATATTAAATAAAACAATCTATATTCATTTCAAATACTTGTATAAGGTGGCAGCATTGATAAAGATCTGATTTAAATAGATTTTTGCATATATGCACTTATAGATCTTCATGTAGATCATGAATCCATTGAGTGTATGTGTGTGATGGATTCATGATATCCTACATGAATGTCTTCCCTCCACTGATAAATATAACATCCCCTCCTGGCTTTCTTGTCTTAACTGACTTTTGTCCATTTCTTCCCCAAGTTTTCTGTGGAGATTCTAATTAATGTTACTCATGACATAACTGTCCATGAATAATAACTTCCTCTTGGTTGATAATGGGATCCTTTCCTTTTCTGATAATTCTTCTTGAATTATCTTTTTTTTTAATTCTATATTTTGCATTCAAATATTCCAAGGGGCTAGGATGCAGCTTACTAATAGACTTGGTTTATATTTTCTTTGTCTTTGAATTTATCCATTCATAATTTTAAATCATCAGAGATTATAGCTTCACATGCTTTAGTATAAATGAACATCCCCAGGATGTTATTGTGATTAGAATACAGGTTTTGTTGGCAAGGGATACCTGGGAATGAATGAATTGTAAATCGTATGATGCCTATGATAGCACTTAAGTTGGTTCTTGAAGAAAAACCATGTTCATAAGAGTCTGCTTTGAGGGGGGAATGAATGCTTTCTAGGTATTTGGCATGCCCAATGAATAAATGCAGAAGTGAGACTTACAGTGTATTATTATGTGAAGGCCAGTTTGACTCTATTGTATTTTATATAGATGTAGGAAACAGAATTCGTAGCCAGGTTGAAAAAATATTTCATTCTAAAAAGATGAGGGGATATTTGTTTCTTAAAGTAATAGGAAAGTCCTAGAGTCTGGTAGAGGAAAGTTATGGTCATATCTGTGATCTAAGAAAAATCTCTTTGGCAGCTGTATGGAGCATGAAATGGAGTTAGAAAAACTTAAAGCAGAGTGTATAATTAGGCTATTGCAATAGTTCAGGTGAGAGATGATGAAGATATGCAATAGGATTATTGCTGTGGAAAGGTGTAACTTGATCTCTATTTCTTGATTTCAGTTTACTTATCTATACAATGAGGATACTAATAACACCAATCTTCCAAGGTTATTGTGAAGATTCAATGGGATAATAATTGGACAGCATTTAGAACAATGCCACGTATATAGTAAGTCTTATGTAAGTTTTATCCATTGTTATTCTTAACTGTGAATTCAGAGGAAATAGACATAATGGGTGTTCTGGCAATGAAAAATGATTTGCCTATAGAGGCAGAGTGTTAATAGAAACATAAAATACATGGGAAGGACACTTATGTATAAAGAACAGTAAGTAAGTGAGTTTGTCTGAACCACTGTATATATGTAGGGGATCAAAGTAGAATAATCATGCAAGTATTCAAATTAAGACTCAAGTTCATAGACTTGGACTTCATCTACTTCCTACTGTTCTAAATGATGCTGCCTCTCTTCTAGGTAAACATGGTGGCAGTCTAGATGCAGGACTCTTCCTCTACTTACCACCTACTGATATAGACTACCTCAAAAGGCCAAAAAATCCAAATTCATATGAATGAAGGGATGCTACAATAGGGTGCAAAATTGAAGGTATATGGGATTTGGGGATTTCCACACTATAAGGAGGGTGAAAAAGCTTCCACCAAAATGTGAGATGATCAACCCTCTCCCATCCACCTATGGAGCCAGACTCAGAGCCAACAAATACTAGAATCAGTGAGCGAGCAAGGGGCACCTCTAAAATGAGTTACAGGCACCTCTAGGCCCTTGGCAGCTGACTAAGACCACCAAAGACCAACCCCTGAGAGCCACATTAGACGTGAAACCCCAGCAGGCAGAAGAGAGCAGAAGTTCAGTGCCCATGAGGAGATAGCACAGAGAAAGACAGCAAGCAATAGAAGCTACAGAGACTCAAGAGGTGGCCTCAGACAAAATCCCTGATCCTTAAGGCTCCATACATAGAAAGTCTGCCCTCCTCACTAAGATTTCTGCCTGGAAAGGGAAGTAAAAATCATCATAGTGATGGCAAATAGTGCCCAGGAACAATTTCCCAACACCAAGAAAAACAAGAAGAAGGCATTGACCCTAGATAATGTTTATGGAAGACTACAGAGGAAATAGCAGAACTACAATCCAGACTACAGAGGAAATAGCAGAACAAATAAATGCACCAAAACCTTCCAAAAATGGAAACTGGACAAAAGCTCTTGAATAATTTAAATCAGAGCTTACCAAAAAGATGGAAGCCCTCTGGCAAAAAAGTGGGAAATAGTTCAAAAAGAAAATAACAGTTTAAAGGACAAGAATGCCCAATTGGAGTGATAGCTAGAAAGCCATGAAAAGCATGATAGACCAAACCAAAAAGGGAAATCAAAAGATCATAGCAGAAAACCAATCTTTAAAGACCAGAATTAGGCAATTAGAAGCTAATGATTTTGCAAAATAGCAATAATTAATAAAGCAAAGTGAAAAGACTGGCAAAATAAAAGAAAACACAAAGTAACTCACTGACAAGATGACAATTCAGAAAAACAGATCATAAAGAGAAAATTTGAGAATCATTGATCTACCTGAAAACACAGAAATAAACAGAAATCTTGACATCATATTACAAGAAATTATCCAAGATAACTGCCCTGATGTTCTTGAAGAAGGGGGAAAAGTAGACATTGAGAGAGTTCATAGAAAAACCTCTATACTAAATTCTCAAAAGACAAACCCCAGGAATGTAATTTTCAAATTCAAGAGCTTCGAAGCCAAGGAGAAAATTTTACAAGAAGTTAAAAAGAGACAATTCAAATATCAAGGATCATCAATCAGGATTGCACAAGATGTAGCAGCTTACACACTAAAGGACCTCAAGGATTAGAATATGAGATTCAGAAAGGCAAGAGAATTGGGTCTTCAATCAAGGATCACCTACCCATCAAAACTGACTATATACTTCCAGGGGAAATATGGGCATTCAAAAAAATAGAAGATTTCCAAGTATTTGTAAAGAAAAGACCAGAAATAAGTGGAAAATTTGATATCCAAACACAAAGATCAAGAGAAACATGAAAAGGTAAATAAGAAAGAGAGGGGGAAAAGGAAAATGTTTTATTTTTAAAATTTAAACTTTCTTCTTTAAGGGCTTCAATAAGATCAAATTGTTTATATTAATATATGGGAACATATTATTTGTAACTCTCAAAAATTATATTCATTATTATAGTAATTCAAATAATAATTCACACAAAGAGATTGGGGTAATAAGTGGTATAAGATGATATGCAAAAAGGGGAAGGGAAATAGAAGATGACACCAAGAGAAACTTGAAGAAATTAAATAAATAGGATAATCTATATCACAGAAAGAGGCATATGGGAAAGGGAAGTGAAGCCTATTGTCATAAAAAGGAGAGGAAGGGAGTGCCAATAGGTAATACTTAAAACTTACTCTCAGTGAAAACAATTCTGAGAGGGAAGAGTATGTAGATCCATTGGGGATTTATTTTATCCTTCAGGGAAAATGAGAAGGGAAAACTAAGGGTGGGAGTAGGGTGGAGATTACAAAAAGGGAAGGGAAGAGACGGGGAAGGAACTTAACAGACCCTAAAAAATAAGAATAAGGGAACAAAAAAGGAGGGGAAAGAAAGGAAAGCATATGAAGAGTGAGGATTACAATGACTGATTAAAAGCAAACCCCTGGATTAAAAGGATATTGCAAAAGAAGAAAGGACAGAATTAGGAGAGGATATCAAAATGTTGGGGAATACAGAAGTGGCAATCACAACTTTGAATGTGAATAGTGTAATGGGGGAAATTTTAGGCCTCTGGGAGAGGGTTATAATATTGTAATGGCTAAAATATGGCTACAGGATTTATGTAATATTGAACAATGGCCGCCAAGGAATTTACTTATGAAATTCCTAAAATGAAACACTCAAGTCAGAATGGAGTTTATGGAGGTTTAATCACAACGGGAGTAGGGAAAAGGAGAGGGAGAGAAGGAGAAAAGAGAAAAGGGAAAAGAGGCTACTCAACCTCTGACCAAGGCAGAGGGAGTTTTAGGCCTAAAGGCCCAGGTGGAAAGAATCAGTCCTTAACTCACGTGACCGATCTGAAGGAAAGCTGTCTGCGGGCGTCCTCTCTCTCCAAGCTCCTAACACCAACTCCCGTCTAGCTCTCTCCAAAGGAAGTGCGCGAATTCCAGAGGCTGTTCCCTACCTCACTTCCTGTGTCTCACAAATCCAATGGTTGGCTCTAGCTTGGCTTAGGGCAGCCCAGGTGGGCAGTTAGTTATTTCTGATTTGTCATTGACTAGCACATGCCTGTGTAGTGTGGGTGTGCACAATTTTTGGGTGCTAGACCAAGATGGAGACTTTTAAAATTCACAATCCCCCCTGATGATGATTGGGAGACTAGTCTCCCCAATTGATCACTAAACATAAGCATACTGCACCCCAAAAATTTCTAACTATAAGTGTATACAAAAATTTTTCCACTAAGAGGAAAATTATAATAGTTGTAAATATGGGGAAATAGAGGAGAGAGAAAGACAGCAAACCAATGTTTTGCTGGGCGCATTGACAAAAGCCAATTAGGGGGCAGTCCCCTTTGGCATAAGAGTGTACATTAAAAAATGTTCAATCAACCACACCCCAAGGTTCATTCTGGATCTTCCTGTAGTGAAAAGGTTTAGATATCTTTCTACAAACAGTTCATTCTCTGGATTCAGTTAGTTAGCAAGCTTCTTCTCTGAAGATTTCTCTCTCGAACAAAATTTAAATCTTGGATTTGATGAAATACAATCCCCCCTGAAGAAAGTGTTGAAAAAACACTGAGTCCAGTTGAGGATTCAAGTTTTAGTTGTGGGAGTGTGTGAGTTAATCCAAAAGAAAAACAAAACAAAATGAAAATAAAATAAAAATTCAAAATCAAAAGAAGAAAAGGGAAAAATTAAGGGAAAAATATAAACCCTTTATATATACATATCTATATTAAAGAAGAATTCAAATTCAGTATCAAAATTCAAAAAAAATCTATGTATACAAAATTTTAGAAAGCAAGAATAAAAATTTTTTTTTCACAGGCCCCTGTATTAGGGTCCAGTTAAGTAATTTCTAATCCCACAAGTCTGTAGGACAGAACGCAGTATATTTTACTTCCCCATTTGCAGCCAAGGCTACAGGAAGTTGC
This sequence comes from Monodelphis domestica, assembly GCF_027887165.1. NCBI lineage: Eukaryota > Metazoa > Chordata > Mammalia > Didelphimorphia > Didelphidae > Monodelphis > Monodelphis domestica. The sequence goes on along the minus strand of NC_077233.1, from coordinate 42,023,590 downwards.
CATATTATAGGAGAGAAAAAAAGAGGACCAGATTTTTTTTTATATATATCTAGGGAAGTTATTCCCTCGTCTGATTTTACCTTCGTTCTCAGGGATGGATGGAGCCAGGATGGTAGCCAACCTTAGGTACTTGTCTGTAGGTACTTTCACGAAGAGTGTGGATACAGGGAAGGCCTACATCTTAACGTCTGTCAAGTGTCGCAACCCCGAGTCTCACACTAGGTTCAAGTCCTTAGTATTGGCTTAGAAATGCATTAATCCTACCTGGATTGGTCTTTGATTTTTAGACCTGTGAGCTCTTTTGGCATTATCCAGGTTATCTCTGTGCTCCTTTTTTGATCTCGTTCCTAGAATCAGACACAAACATTAATCATAGTCCCACAACAATTATCAATAAATGGCAGGTTCCCATAGTCTAAAGCTGTTTGGGTGCGTATTAGTAATAACAGCAAGTATATATATATATTTAAACTAATATTGTAGAATAAAAATTAATATTGATCATATGTACCTTAAGTACATAGAAATGAGAAAAAGGGAAAAAATAAAATAATGTAAAAATAATAATAATAATAAAATAAGGAAAAGAGAAAAAAGGAAAAAAGGAAAAAAAATTAAATTTAGGAATTCAATGTGTCAAAAGCAGAATAAAGCAGTTCCACTTGTCAATGGGTAGTTATCTCCAATGCATGTATAGGATACAGTCAATCAGTCTCAACAGAAGATGCTCTCTTTACATGAGAACAGTGAATCCAAGAGTCCTTTTCTCCAACCTTTATAGATGTTGGAGTAGTTAACAATATTTGGAATGGTCCTTCCCATGAAGGTTCAGTTGCTCCAGTACGCTTGAAATTCTTAATATAAACTTTATCTCCTGGGTTCAGGTCATGCAGAGAAAAGTCTAATGGTCCAGCTTGTACTGCAGCTCCAGATTCATGTAGCTCACGCAGTTTGTGCTGTAATTCCTGTATATAGGAAGCAATAGTAGTATCTCCCCCTAATAGCGATGTATAAGCCGGGGAGAAAGGCTTAGCCTGTATAGGCGGATGTCCAAAAAGCATCTCAAATGGTGAAATATGTAAGTCTCCTCTAGGCCTGCTTCTAAGATAAAATAGGGCCAAAGGGAGAATTTCAGGCCATTTTAAATGGGTCTCAGTGCATAATTTTCCAATCATAGTTTTAAGTTCTTTGTTCATCCTCTCAACTTGGCCTGAACTCTGGGGATGATATGGAACATGGAATTTTGGAGTTATCCCCAAGCAAGAATATATCTGGTTTAGAACAGAATCAGTAAAATGACTCCCCCTATCGGAATCAATACGTGCTGGTAGGCCAAAGCGAGGAATAATTTCTTTTAAAAGCACCTTAGCAACAAAAGCTGCTGTGGCTCGGGCTGTAGGAAATGCTTCCGGCCATCTGGTCAGTTGGTCTACTATGACCAAACAAAATTTATATTGTCCAGCCTTTGGCATCGTTATAAAATCTATCTGCAGGTGCTCAAAAGGTGTGTAAGCCAGAGGACGTCCACCAAAGGCTTTACCACGAAAGGCATGTTGGTTATATGCCTGGCAGGTAGGACAGGATGAACACACTTTAGAGGCTATGGTAGTTATACCAGGGGCTATCCATACTCTCTTAACAGAGTCCACGATGCCCTGGGTACCAAAGTGGTCATTATTATGAACAGATTGGCAAATTTGGTGATAGAAACTTCTAGGGAGCAGGGGTTTTCCTTCAGATGACACCCAGACTCCATTGATCTGTTTTGCTTTAAATTTTTGTTTCCATTTTTCCACTTCCTTTTCATTATAGGAAAGTGATAAATTTAAATTATCAGTGGTTGTTAATGTTAAAATTAATCCAGGTCCTTCTATGGCTGCTAGTTTTGCAGCGGCATCTGCTCGGTCATTTCCTCTAGAGACAGGGTCTGAGCCACCTGTATGGGCAGAGCAATGAACTACAGCTAGGGCTTTAGGCAGTTTGAGAGCAGAAAGAACTTCATTAATAATTTCTGCATTAGCTATGGATTTTCCAGCTGAGGTTAAAAATCCTCTTTGGAGCCATAGCATCCCGACTGAGTGACAAATGCCGAAAGCATATCTAGAATCCGTATAAATTGTTGCCTTTTTATCCTTGGCAATTATACAGGCATGTTTCAGAGCTATGAGCTCTGCTCCTTGAGCGCTAATGTTAGAAGGTAGTGAAGCTGACCATTCAGTGGCAAATTCTGAGACTACGGCAGCTCCAGTGTAACGTATGCCATCCCTCATAAAAGAGGAACCATCGGTAAATAAAATCAGATCTGAATTGTCTAAGGGAGTGTCCAAGAGATTATCTCGAGGCTTTTCTGTCATGGACACTAATGTTTCACAGTTATGTAATGGTTCTCCTGAAGTGGGTAAATCTGGAAGCAAGGTGGCAGGGTTAAGAGTTGAACAGCGTTTCAAGGTAATATTTTCACTATTTAATAAGGTTATTTCATACCTTGTAATTCTCTGATCCGAGAATGCCTGTGTTCTATGTTTTACCAATAATGCTTCAATCTCATGTGGGCACATTATTGTTAATGGACATCCCAATACTAAATCAACGGTTTTTGTTACTAGTAAGGCTGTAGCAGCTACTCCTCTAAGGCATGGTGGTGCTCCTGCTGCTACTGGGTCTAGTTGGGCAGAATAATAAGCAATTGGGCGCTGAGAAGGTCCCAAAGTCTGAGTTAAAACACCAGAGGCTACTCCTCTTCGTTCATGTACATACAAAGTAAATGGCTTGTTGTAATTTGGGATGCCTAGAGCAGGGGCAGATAAGATAGCCTTTTTTAGCTCTGATAGAGCTGACATGTGTTCAGGCTCTAATTTGAGGGGTTCAGGGACTACATCCCTTGTTAGTGCTATAAGAGGTTTAGTAATTTCCCCATAGCAAGGGATCCATTGTCTGCAAAACCCTGTTGCTCCCAGAATTGCTCTTAACTGTTTTTTAGTGGTAGGAGCATTCAATTTTTGAATATTCTCAATTCGCTTGGGAGAAATAGAGTGGGCACCAGCTGTCAGAATGAACCCCAAATATTCTACTTTGGGGAGACACCACTGAACTTTGTCCTTCGAGATCTTATGACCTCTTTTGTGCAATTCCAAAAGAAGGTGTTTGCTATCTTCTTGACATGTTTTTGCATCTGTTGAAGCCAAGAGTAGATCATCTACATATTTGATTAATTTGCTATTTTTAAATGTTATATTGTCTGTGTCTTGGCTCAAAATTTGCTCAAATAAGCTCAGACTTTCGACATAACCCTGTGGCAGCCGACACCAGGTATATTGTGAGCCCTTCCAGGTGAAAGCAAAAATATGCCTGGAGTTTTCATGTATTGGTATGGAAAAGAAAGCTGAACACAAGTCTACTACTGTAAAGTATGTAGCTGTGCTAGGAATAGATGAAATAATAGTATGTATGTTAGAAACTACGGAGTGTCTCTTTATAACGTGATTATTTACTGCCCTTAGATCCTGTATAAATCTATAGATGTGCTTGCCATCGGGCCCTTTTTTTGGTTTTTTAATTGGCAGGATGGGCATGTTGTATTCAGATTTTCAAGGGATTATTATTCCCTGTTCTATTAATGAGTTAATAACTGGCGTAATACCCTCAATTGCCTCCTTTGAGAGGGGATACTGAGGGATAGAAGGAGGTGGGCTAGATTTAGTTTTTATCTGCACAGGAACAGCAGATTTAAGTAAGCCTACATCAGAAGAAGATGTGGCCCAAAGAGACTCAGGTATATCTTTAGGTATTTCGAAAATGGAAGGCTCTTTTGCCTCCTGGTTTTCCGAGAGAAGTACAGGGAGTAATTTTAAAGATTCCTCTGGTACTTCTAATGATAATGAGCCATCTGGGGAGCAGGTTATTGTGGCTCTGAGTTTGCATAGAAGGTCCCTCCCCAGCAAATTTAAAGGGGAGTCAGGCATCAAGAGGAAGGAGTGTTGTACCTCTAGGGGTCCTACAGACACCATTCTAGGAGGAAGTCTTTTAACTCTTTGGGTTATTCCTGATACTCCCATTACATTCTCTGAGCCAATAGAATAACATTGTAAATCAGGTTTTCTCTTTAATACAGACCAGGAAGCTCCGGTGTCTAATAGACAATCATAATAGGTGTTACCCACCTTTAAGGTAACATGGGGTTCATTAGTATGGGGAGGGCAGTGGATAGGGACAACGGGTAGTAGGACATCAGGGTCCGGGAAATCAAAGGTTGTATCCTCTGATTCCTGTGCCCCAGCCCCCCCTGGACACCATCATTGTGTTTGGGATATTCCTTGGGCACCCCCCTGAAGGGCACCTCTCTGAGGGTCATTAGTACCTCGAGTAATTTTTGGACGAGCGCCATTTCTCATATATTGTTGAGTATTATCATTAAAATTTTCTTCAATTTGAGCATTGTCATTAATTTCCCAATTCCTATTTCTATAATTCTGGTTTCTAAAGTTCTTATTTCTATATTCATTATAGTTATTATTTCTAAAACTATTATTAAACTGTGTATTCCTTCCAAACATCTTAAGAAAGGTTCTACATTCCATCATTTTGTGGCCCTTCTTCTCACAGAAGTGGCAAGTAATGGATTGATAATTGGATTTCTGGAGAGGGGCAATTGTCGTTGGTTCATTATCATGCCCACTTTCTAATTTAGTTATCCTATCTATTAAATATTTCATTTTTTTCTTCATTTCCTCCATGTCATCATTATTTTCTATCTCCTTTTCTTCGTTTCCCTTTAAAAAAAATATATATGTGTTTTTCGCAATTCTTCAAGGTCCATATCTGACCATCTTGGGCATTGTGTTTTGAAATAATTTTTAATTGCTTTGCAAGAATTGTTTACAAAGATTCTTCTAACTTGTCTTAAACTACTCTCTTTAGTTAAGTCCCAATCTAAGTATCTGTCCCCAAACTCGATAATTCTGTCCATAAATCTGGAGGGTGTTTCTTCGGCCTTTTGCTTAATTTTTTCCAGTTCCATCCACTTATCTGTATTGTCTGCACATTCCTTCATGGACGTGAGGATGGCCTCTCTACAACGGTATAGTTGTAGATAATCATCAGGATTGTTATAGTCCCATTCGGGATCCTGAGATGGCCAATGTGCTGCATTACGCCCCCTGGTTTTGTTGACATGAGCAATTATTTTATTTTTTTCACGTTCACTTAAAAAAGCCTGTAGTAAGCTCTCAACGTCCTTGTAAGACGGATTATACTGAAAAAATATGTCTCCCATCTTTTTTGTTACTAGAAAAGGATCTTGTTCATATGTGGGGATATTTCGTGTAAATTCATTTATTTCTTGGGGAGTAAACGGTATCCTATGTCTTAAAGTCACCACATCCCCATTTCGTCCTATTTCAGGTACTTCTCTTAGAGGAAACAGGCCTCTAGTTGAATTTTGCACCTGTGGGTCAGTTTGACAAGAACAGGTTTTTCTAGGAGGACAAGATTTCTCTTGCATTGGAATTTGGTTTTCTGTAGGAGAAGGAACATGAGAAGCTGGGATTGCAGGGGAAGGGTTTTGGGGATTAAATTCAGACAAGATTTGCACTACACGAGAGAAGCAGTCTGTTAACTGGGCTATAGGGAAGGTGTTTTCCATCTCTATTTCAGGGAAGGAAATTTCCTCATTCAAAGGTTCAGAAACAGGCCTGTTTCTGGTAGAGTGGTTGTTTGTCAATTGATCCTGTAAGAGACTTTTTAGATCTTCTAATTGGGCTTGCATTTTATCCTCAATTTTTCTTATTTTTTCATCTCTAAATAGAGTATTGAGGATTACAAAAATGACAGTACCTATTAATATAAAAATTTGGAGGTATCCTTCATTCCTCAATGCCCCTACTTCAGCTGCCATATAATTGTCAAAGAATATAGTACTCATTTTTATATGTATATTTTGTAATTTCACAAAGCACATGGGGAGCAGGGCAAAGCAACAAACTTTCCACAGGCTTTTTTTTTACAGTAGGTGGCTTCCTAGTCTACAACCCTATACAGGCTAAGGGCCTATTGTATTGTAAATTCTCCTTCTTTACAAAGTGTATGTGGGTGGGTCCCAGCAATCTTCTTTGGCCCTCAGGCTAAAACCGCTAGGACCATGTGCTATCTTCCTTGAGCAAAGCCCACTTAAATTTTTAAGACTAGAAAGGCCAGGAAACAGAAAAAAAAATGGGTTTTAAGTTAGCTCCCTAGCTGTATTCAGCTGTTTTTTGCGGGCTAGGAGCTCCTAAGAGCTCCTTCTCCTGAGGTTCCTCGTTGCTAATCAGTTGATTAGGTAAGCCTGGCCTGCCTCTCAATCTACTGAGCCACCTCCTTAAAGTAAAAGGAGACGGAAATGAGAGACAAAGAGGAGAAGGAAAAAAAAATCCTGTTGACCCCAATTTAACTTAAGGGGTAAAGGGAAAAGAGAAAAGGTGTTTTATACTCACCTGTTCTGGCAGCTGTGTCTTTAAGCCAAGGTTTTTGGTAAAAGGACTGATGGAGTGAGCAATAAGTAGGGTGAAAAGGCAAGAAAATTCAGGAAATTTATTGAGGTTCTAGAAACCTTCCAAGCACTAAGGCAGGGCCAAGAGCCAGAGGGGGTAGCCAGGGTGGGACTTCTCCCCAGTGATTAGTAAGGAGATCAGAAGACTGATATAGGTCTTTTTCCCGTAGTGGTTCGCCAAAACTGTAATGGGGGAAATTTTAGGCCTCTGGGAGAGGGTTATAATATTGTAATGGCTAAAATATGGCTACAGGATTTATGTAATATTGAACAATGGCCGCCAAGGAATTTACTTATGAAATTCCTAAAATGAAACACTCAAGTCAGAATGGAGTTTATGGAGGTTTAATCACACTGGGAGTAGGGAAAAGGAGAGGGAGAGAAGGAGAAAAGAGAAAAGGGAAAAGAGGCTACTCAACCTCTGACCAAGGCAGAGGGAGTTTTAGGCCTAAAGGCCCAGGTGGAAAGAATCAGTCCTTAACTCACGTGACCGATCTGAAGGAAAGCTGTCTGCGGGCGTCCTCTCTCTCCAAGCTCCTAACACCAACTCCCGTCTAGCTCTCTCCACAGGAAGTGCGCGAATTCCAGAGGCTGTTCCCTACCTCACTTCCTGTGTCTCACAAATCCAATGGTTGGCTCTAGCTTGGCTTAGGGCAGCCCAGGTGGGCAGTTAGTTATTTCTGATTTGTCATTGACTAGCACATGCCTGTGTAGTGTGGGTGTGCACAATTTTTGGGTGCTAGACCAAGATGGAGACTTTTAAAATTCACAATAGGATGAACTCACCCATAAAACAAAAACAATTAGCAGAGTGGATTATAAACCAAAATCCTACCATATTTTGTCTACAAGAAACACACAAGAGGCGAGTAGATATCACCAGGTTAGAATTAAATGTTGAAGCAAAATCTATTGCGTCTCAACTGAGAGAAATAAGGCAGGAATTTCAAACATGATGTCCGACAAAGCCAAAGTAAAAATAGGTCTGATTAAAAGGGATAGGAAAAGTAATTATATCCTGATAAAAGGCAGTATAAACAATGAGGAAATATCAGTAATCAATATGTATGCTCCAAATGTTATAGCATCCAAATTTCTAAAGGAGAAACTAGTGGAGTTGAAGGAGGAAATAGATAGTAAAAATATACTAGTGGAAGATCTGAACTTTCCACTATCAAATCTAGCTATATCAAATTAAAAAAAATAATAAGAAAGAGGTAAGAGATGTGAATGAAGTCTTAGATAAATTAGAGTGAATAGATATATGGAGAAAAATAAATAGAAAAAAAAAAGAAATACACCTTCTTTTCAGCAGCACATGGTACATTCACAAAGATTGACCATGAACTAGAGCATAAAAACATGGCAAACAAGTGCAAAAAAGAAAAAAAATAGTAAATGCATCTTTTTCAGATCATAATAAAATAAAAATAATAATTAGTAAGGGTACATGGAGAGTCAAACAAAAATTAATTGGAAATTAAATAATACAATTCTCCAAAATTGGTTAAAGAATAAATCATAGAAAAAAATCAATAATTTAATTTTTAAAAATGACAATGATGAGGCATCCTTACAAAATCTATGGGATGCAACCAAAGCAGTACTCAGGGGGAAATTCATATCCTTGAGTTCATATATTAACAAATTAGGGAGAGCAGAGGTCAATGAATTAGAAATGCAAATTAAAAAACTTGAAAGCAAACAAATTAAAAATCCACATATGAAAACTATCAATCCTAAAAATTAAGGGAGAAATTAATAAAATCAAAAGTGAAAAAACTATTGAATTAATAAATAAGACCAAAAGCTAGTATTTTGAATAAAAACAAACAAAATAGACAAAGTACTACTCAATCTAATAAAAAAATGAAAAAAGAAAACCAAATTAACAGTATCATAAATGAAAAGGGTGATCTCACCTCTAATGAAGAGGAAATTAAGGCAATCATTAAAAACTATTTTGCCCAATTATATGGCAAAAATATGGCAATCTGGGTGATATGGATGAATATTTACAAAAATATAAACTGCCTAGGTTAACAGAAGAAGAAATTGAATTCTTAAATAATCCTGTATCAGAAAAAGAAATTAAACAAGTCATCATAGAACTCCCTAAGAAAAAATCCCCAGGGCCTGATGGATTCATAAGTGTATTCTGTCACGCATTCAAAGAACAACTAATCTCAATACTATACAAACTATTTCACATAATAAGCAAGAAAGAGTTCTACCAAATTCCTTTTATGACACAAATTTGGTCATGATTTCAAAGATAGGCAGGTCAAAAACAAAAATAAAAAACTATAGACCAATCTCCTTAATGAACAGAGATGCAAAAATCTTAAAGAGATTACTAGCATAAAGACTCCACCAAGTGATCACAAGGGTTATTCATTATTATCAGGTGGGATTTATACCAGGAAAGCAAGGATGGTTCAATATTAGGAAAACCATCCACATAATTGACCATATTAACTAGCAAAACAGACAAAAATCACGTGATTATCTCAATAGATGCAGAAGAAGTCTTTGACAAAATATAACAATCATTGCTACTGAAAACACTAAAAAGTACAGGAATAGAAAGGCCTTTCCTAAAAATAATGAACATTATGTATATAAAACCTTCAGCAAACATCATCTGCAGTGGGAATGAACTAGATGCAATCTCAATAAAATCAGGAGTGAAACAAGGATGCCCATTATCACCTTTATTATATAACATTGTACTAGAAACACTAGCAGTAGCAATTAGAGAAGAAAAAGAAATTCAAGGTATTAAAATAGGCAATGAGGAATCCAAGCTATCACTCTTTGTGGATGATATGATGGTCCACTTAAAGAATCCTAGAGAATCAACTGAAAAGCAAGTTGAAATAATCAACAACTTTAGCAAAGTTGCAGGATACAAAATAAAGCCACATAAGTCATCACCAATTCTATATATCTCCAAAACATCTCAGCAGCAAGAATGAGAAAGAGAAATTCCACTTTAAATCACCCTAGAAAAAAATAATGAAATCACCCTAGACAATATAAAATACTTAGGAATCGATCTGCAGAGACAATAATCGGAACTATATGACCACAACTACAAAACACTTTCCACATAATTAAAACTAGATCTAAATAAGTGGAAAAACATTAACAGCTCATGGATATAACCAGCTAACATTATAAAAATGACAATCCTACGCAAACTTATTTACTTATTTAGTGCAATACTCATCAAACTACTAAAACAACTTTTTTTTAATGAATTAGGGAAAAAATAACCAAGTTCAATTGGAAGAACAAAAGATCAAGGATATCCAGGTAATTAATGAAAAAAAAAATTGAAGAAAGGGGGTCTAGCAGTACCAGATCTTAAACTATACTATAAAGCATTGGTCATCAAAACATTATGGTACTGGCAAAGAGACAGAAAGGAGGATCAGTGGAATAGACTTGGGCTAAGTGACCTCAGCAAGACAGTGTATGATAAATTCAAAGGTCCCAGCTTTGGGGACAAAAATCCATAATTTGATTTAAAAAAACTGCTGGGAAAATTGGAAGACAGTATGGAAGAGATTGGGTCTAGATCAACATCTCACACCTTACACCAAGATAAACTCTGAATGGGTGAATGACTTGCATATAAAGAAGGAAACTATAAGTAATTTAGGTAAACACAGAAGAGTATACATTTCAGATCTCTGGGAAAGGAAAGATTTTAAGACCAAGCAAGACTTAGAAAAAATTACAAAATGTAAAATAAATAATTTTCATTACATTAAATTTAAAAAGTTTTTGTACAAACAAAACCAATGCAACCAAAATTAGAAGGGAAACAACAAATTGGGGAAAAAATCTTCATAACAAAATCCTCTGACAAAGGTATAATTACTTAAATTTACAAAGAGCTAAATCAATTGTACAAAAAATCAAGCCATTCTCCAATTGATAAATGGGAAAGGGACATGAATAGTAAATTTTCAAATAAAGAAATGAAAACTATTAATAAACATATGAAAAAGTGTTCTGAATCTCCTATAATCAGAGAAATGCAAATCAAAACAACTCTGAGGTATCACCTCTTAGCAGATTCGTTAATATAACAGTAAAGGAAAGTAATAAATGCTGGAGGGGATGTGGCAAAATTGAGACATTAATGAATTACTGGTGAATTGATTTAGCCATTCTTTAGGGCAATTTGGAATTATGCTCAAAGGGTGCTAAAAGACTACCTGCCCTTTGATCCAGCCATACCACTGCTGGGTTCATACCCCAAAGAGATAATTAGGGAAAAAGACTTGTACAAGAATATTCTTAGCTACACTCTTTGTAGTGGCAAAAAAATTGGAAAATGAGTGGCTGCCCTTCAATTGGGGAATGGCTGAACAAATTGTGTTTACATTTGTGATGGAATCCTATTGTGCTTAAGGGAATAATGAACTGGAGGAATTCCATGTGAACTGGAACAGCCTCCAGGAACTGATGCAGAGTGAAAGAAGCAAAACCAGGAGAACATTGTACACAGAGACTGATACACTGTGGTACAATCGAATGTAATGGCCTTCTCTACTAGCAGCAATGCAATGATCCAGAACAATTCAGAGGGATTTATGAGAATGAATATATCCACATTCAGAGCGAAAGCTGTGGGAACAGAAATACAGATGAAAAACAACTACTTGATCACATGGTTTGATGGGCATGTGATTGGGGATGTAGACTCTAAATGATCACCTGAGTGCAAACAAAACAATATGGAAATAGGTTTTGATCAAGGACACATGTAAAAGCCAGTGGAAGTGCATGGCAGCTATTGGAGGGGTTAGGGGAAGGGGAGGGAAAGTATATGACTCTTGTAAGCAAGCAAAAATATTCTAAATTGTCTGAATAAAATTTAAAAAATATAAAAAAGAAACATTAAATTAAAAAAAATAAATTAATAAACGATGCTGCCTCTCAACCTCAGAGATTAAAAAGCTCCTGAAATATTTTGTTTGGAAAATTATTAAACATGTGCACATTTATTTCCTTGCTTGAAAAACAGATGGACACCAGTTTTTTCTCAGTCATCTCTTTTCATTATGGCTATTAGTTGCTAAATACAGATTGCATATAAAAGCCCAAGACTAAGTAATTTAGTATCATTTTTGTTAAGAGTACTTAAAAATGTATTTTTTTCTTCCTAAGTACAATATTAATCAGATTAATATAGTGTGAGTTTTGATACCTAGGTTTGTATAAGAAAAAAAGCTCAAAACCACCTCCTACTGGCAACCTATCTAATATTCTCTTCCTCTTAGAGTTGTTATTAATCATTATTTTGAATAAACTTTATTATATATGTATACACATTCATTCATTGCTAGCCATCTCATCGGTACTAGTCTGTAAGTCCTCTGAGGGCAGGAACTGATTCATTTTTATCCCAATAAAAGGGCTTATATTGCTTAAGAATGCAACAATTTTTTCAAGCACTTACTTTTAAGGCATTATGCTAGGTTCTGGGAACACAAAGTAAGGGAAAAAAAATTCCCTAACTCTAATGATGTTACATTCTATCAAGAGGATACAATATATAATTACTGAATGTTACCACAGAAAGTGAAGTTTGAGGGAAAAATCAATGTATCTTCATTTGACAGAGTTAGAAAACTTGAGAGTATTAAGAAACATCTTTGGCTATTTAATTCAAACTAGACATGAAAACAAACAAACAAACAAAAATAATGAGCTAGTTAGGTGTCTTTTCTCCCACCCCCCAAGGGGAAAAAACAACTGCTAACATGGTAACTCAAATAATAACTGTAGATGATTTGCCCCTAGATAGGATTATTGTCTAAACCCTAAATGTTCAATGAATTAAATAGATTCGGAATTGATAAGTGACAGTGTGAGAATTATTATCATATACTATATTAAATGTTAGAACCGAGCCCTGGAGTAGAAAGACCCTAGTTCCTATGTATTAGGGAGAATCACTGTGTATTACTGTGACTGAGATTTGAGTCAGAGAAACTATTCAGTCTACATCTTTTCACATTTTTTTGTCCTTAGGAATTCCAAAGAATATTCCTTTTAATGGAATTCATTTAGTAAATGAAGAGAACAAATGTTCTTTTCCTATGTATATGACCTCTCTGCCTATGGGGATGGCTATGGGTGAATGATTTTATAGACTACCTCTTAATTAACTATCCACCAATTAGAAATGCCTTAGGATGTTAACAGGAGAGAATGAATAAAGAACTTTTAAAACAATTTATTAAGCTGTCTATCCCAGCTTCCAAGACCTTGGTCAGTGAATAGTCATGGAGTCCTTTGTTAATTTTATCGGTTATGATGTTGGCCTAACCAATAAATCTGATATAATCAATAAATTGATATTCTTGCCCCCAATTTCTGAATACTTGATGGTTCCATTAAGCAGCTGTGAAGCCCTCATTTTGTAACAAAATTATCTCTTGAGAAAACTGTACCAGTGGTAGTAGTCTATTTCCTGTCTTTTATTTTTCTTTTGGAGGGTGAAAAATGAATAAGAGAAGCAGAAAGTTAATTGACAAGTTGAATAAAATGAAGTTCATTAATATCTAAAATATGATGAATATTTTGCTAAGTTCTAGGGTTATAAATATAGATGAAAAGAACTGTCCTGTCCTCCAGGACCTTATACAACAAAGGAAAAAGTGGAGGGCTAGTTGGTGAGGAGTCCTTCACTCCAGAAAATTAACTAGATGATAATTGGGGTTACTGGGGAGTATTATAACATACATCATTAAAGAAAGACAAGCACAGTTGATTTGGTCATGATTCATAGTTTCACAACTAGAGGTAGGGTAAAGGTGGAAACAAGGGTTCAAAAAGAGATATGGGGGATGTGGTAATGTAGGAGGTGGTTGGAGAAAGACTAAAGTGACACAATAGTGAAATTTTCCTAAAGTAGAATACCATTACAAGTAGACCAAGGAAATGTTACTCTTGGACCTGCTTGAGAATTAGAGTTGTGGAAGAGATGACCTTACAGAAATGGATGAATGGAACTTTCCTGAAATAGGTGGTTGATTCCCCTTTTAATAGATCATGACATTTTTGTCTTAAAGCAGTTAGAAAGGTTTGGAGGTACTAAGAATGTATTGGAGAGGTGGATAGAATGACCTACGTTTCCTTGTGTTCATTATTTGGTCGGAAGAAATTCCCAGAGATCCTGAGGCAGTGGATGTAGGGCAAAAGGTAAGGTCTTCTTGTCCTTCATCTCCCAGAAAGGAACAAAATTAGTACAAATCCATTCCCTGTGAGCAGTCAAAAAATCCAGATTTTTACACTTCCCTCACTGGGGAAAAAGATGAGGGGGAAGACAAAGGGAAACAGGTGGCTGGGAATCTGTTTTATTCTAAATATTCACATCTGTATATTTGAAAATATGGCATATGATGAAGAAAAATGTCAAAGGATTATAACTTACTGAAAGTCTTACATTAATATTTCTTTAATAGTTTCTAAAAGAGAATCAGAAGGCATTTTAAACTTGAAGACATCATACCAAAAGAAAAACAAAAAAAAAACTGACAATTGAAATAGCTATAACATGCTTCATTATTGAAATTACAAAATTTATGATGTAATTTTCTGCATACAATTGGACATTTAGAAAGTTAAATCAAAGTCAGGATCAACACAAAATTAGCTAATAAACTGAAGATGAGAAGATTCTATATGAAGTAAGCAGTTGCAACTGACCTATTCAAGTAAACCATTAACATTTCAAATGGGAAATGGTTATAAGTAAAGACACAGATTGTGATTAGGACCATTTCTTACAGAAGATGAGTCAATATTAAGTCAGGAAGCATAAGAATACTGGAATCCACTACAGCAAGTAAGAAAATACATGCTAAGGAGAAGATAATGCAAAAAGGCAGCGAATCTAGGGAGAGGGCAATAGTTAACCCAAATACTTTTAATAGATGTCATAGAAGAATGTGATTGAAGTTAATGAGCTTGGTTGCCTCACAAAGCACTGAAAATCAGGGGAGTGGAGTGAAAGTTTAATATGTAAAAATTACAAAATGTTTATATACTCAAACACAAAATGTGTATTCTGATGCTTAGATTGAAGTTACGTTAAACTATACACAAGATTTCATTTAACATGACAGTTTATAATGATGTGCTTATTACAAGCAAATAAAAGAGGGGAAAAGTCTACTCTTTGCCTCTCTTTCCTAAACAAATTGTCATTAAAAAAAGATTTGATATTTTGACTGACTTAACTGTTTTGTTGTTTTGAGATTGGTTATTTTAGATCCCTTTAATTGTATTTTTAACTGACAACTAGTCAAATCTTCAAAGTAGCAATGGAACTAGGAAAGAAACAGACATAAAAGATGGTTGGAGAAATGGCATTTTATCATTTGCGATTTGATATCATACTTTACAATGCCTTTGTATCTCCAAGGGACCATGACTTTCTGAATTCTTGATGGTACCATTAAGCAGCTGTGCAGCAGTCATTTTGTAACAAAAAACGCTGAAGCAAGAACACTGGAATTAACTGTGGAGAATACAAATTAGCTAACAGATTTATTCTTCACACTGACATAATAAACAAATATTGATGGTTTCCTGTGGTGTAATACATCCTTATTCATTGCTTCACAACTCACTCATAGCTTCTTCATTTTCTCTTCAATGCCTCTAAATGGGTGATTCATCCTGCGCCTCTCGAAATATTAGTCTGTTTACAGTCTTCCGATAGCTAACAGATTGTGCATCATTAAAGTAGCAATGGGACGGTTTGCACTGTAGATTGTTGTTCTCTTCCCTCTTCCTTGCTTTTTTACTTGTCAAGGTTTAAGGAAATAGAGGAAAATGAATGGTATCAATTTTGGATTTAGCAATAATGTTTTGATTGTGCATCCTGATATTGTTTTCTTAATAACTTTGAGGGATCCAAATATATCTAGCATTGAAAAAATTATGAAACACTAAATGTA
Source organism: Monodelphis domestica (assembly GCF_027887165.1). Lineage (NCBI taxonomy): Eukaryota > Metazoa > Chordata > Mammalia > Didelphimorphia > Didelphidae > Monodelphis > Monodelphis domestica. The sequence continues at coordinate 42,008,080 of NC_077233.1, read as the reverse complement.
TAAATCAACACCTGAGTATGTCTCTTATTTGCATAAATACCTTGATATTATCCATACTTTTACTTTCCTAATTAAAAGTAAATTTCAATGGAAGACACTGTGTTTCATTCTGTCTGGCCAGATTTTTCTCATCTCTCTATTTGGTTCCCTGGAACGATTTTGAAAATACTGCTATTGTTTCAATGAACCTTTATTACTAATGAAGTTTTCATACATACATAATTTTTAAAGATTTCATGGTAGGGATATTTATTAGAATAGTCATAAATACAATCAGCCCTGGCCTGCACCCTTGGCCATCCGTAATTGCTATTAAAATCAGTAATGCCATTTTTACAGATGGGTAAGCTTATCATACAGCGATAAAGTGATTTGTCAGAAAGCATAGAATGTGTCAGGATGAGTAATAACACATGGGCCTCAGGATGGCTGGTCACCTGTTTGGGTAGGGAACACGATCCCAGTTATAGTATGCAAGGCACAGTCTCAACTGAAAGGAAATCCCTGCTTCTAACTCTCTCTCCCCCCTACATCATCTATTTCATATTGGTTGAACACTGTTCAGTATCATCACTTACTATTAAATGCTTCCTTCTCACATATTCCACTCTGGTAGTCCCGTGTACCTCTTCCCATTAATTTCAATGAAAGCTGCTATCTGCAGCAGTAACGCAATTCAACCTTCCATAGTGTTTTCGTTAATGCATAGTCAAGAGTTTCATTCTGTAGTACTGCTGGGGCCAGATTCTCATTAAATAGTGTTTTGCCTCAGAAAAGATGACAAGATTAGGCTTGATACAGTTAAGGGCATTTCAGTCACAACTGCGTCTATTGCACTCAGGGGTTTCCCCCACTTCTGCTGTAAAACATCAAGGAAATGGCCCTTCATGCTAATGCGCCAAGATCCCAGCCTTTGTTTAGCCTCAGTGCTGGGGTTTGGGATTCAATGATGCTGGGACATGACACAGGACTTAGCAGTCTTGCTGCTGCCAAGGAATGGCATGTATCACCTATTACATATATTAATAATGAGCTAAAAGTAAGACTCTTTTACTGTTTATGGAGGCAATTTGATTTTTAAATTGTTTACTCAGTACATATAACAGGACAGTTCTCTTATCCACTGAAAAGGACTAATCAAATGTGAATCTATGATCAAATCCTTTGCTAGTGTGTTTCAGGGGTGGTCTCCCTGCAGCATATAAATTAAAGCTGAGTGTCATAGTCCTCTGAAGGAAAAAGTAAAAGAAAAAGCAACAGTACTATGGAGAAAGACTCTAGTTTCGATTCTTACCCTCTTTCCTATCAGTTTCTCTTTTCATTTTCTTGATCTTTCCTTTTCTCCAAAAATTGCTACTCACATGTTATTTGTCATATTTATGTTTCTATCATGCTCTCAGATCACTTTTTATTAGTCTGTGCAAGCATGCCAACAGATAATTGAGTTGTTGGCTAACAACGACCAAAGAGGTCTTTCTTCCTAAGTATAGAATTATTTTTGTTGAGATTGGAGGAACTGCTGAACTTAGTTTGTATTTTTTAATAATGATCACTAATGACATTTCCTTTGGATATTATTGGGTCATGTGATTTAATTCAAATAAAATTGGGAGAGTAGCAAAAGAGTTGAGATATTTAAAAACAATATGATCAAGTCAATGACTATAAAAAAATAATCTTCTCCAGGTCTGTATACACTAGAATGCCCAACATCACTTTAATTTTTTTTTGTTTAGTTATTTTTTTTAGTCATATCCGACTCTATGACTCATTTGGGGTGGGGGTTTCTTAGCAAAGATAATGGAGTGTTGCCATTTATTTCTTCAGCTCATTTTCCAGATGAGAAAACTGAGGCAATCAGGATTAAGTGACTTGCCCAGAGTTATATAGATAAGCAGTGTCTTAGTCCATTTTTCAACTTGTCTTCCTGACTCAAGTCTCAGTGATCTATTCACTGCCCACTTAACAGCTAATCATAAAAAGCACTAAAATGTATAGTTTCCTGTTCATCCACAAAGAAATGCAAAATAATTGCTATTGACACCCCCCACCTCCCAATCTCTCAGGCTAGGCTTAGATTTGGTTTCTAATTAAGACTCTTGGCCTTTGATAATAACCTAATCTTTATCCATCAAGGTTCCAGACTGCAAAATAAGGATATGACTGCCTGTTATGTTTTTTTAATATATGTAATCTAATTATAAAATAGGAAAATTTACCCCAAATTGAAAAACATTAAAAGATATTTTAAAAGAAAAAATGTAACAATTGTTTTTTTTGAGGAAAAATAAAATGTAGAAAATAATGTGATTGTCAAAAATTATAACATTTTCAGATAAAATATTAAATTTTAAAAATAACTGGGATCTGAAAAATAAGAGTTGGCAATACAGAGCACTCAAACTCTATTTTCATGGCACAACTCAAAAAAATTGAGAAGGACACATGGATTTACATTCTGTCTGTAAAGTGGGACAAAATACCTAGAATTCATAGGATAGGTGAGTAATGTTTTAGAATTGAATAACTCCAACACCGGATTTGGTCATCTTTGCCAAAAGGCACATAATATATTTGGCAAGAGATGGAAGAAGAGGAGAATCAGGCCATTTACTTCCCTCTAGTCATGAATGGTGGGGGTTTTGGTGAGAGTCTGAGGATTAATGCAGAACAGCAGGAAATTTAGCATGGCTGTAGATTAAGGAAGGACTGAGGGAAAATGTCCTTCAGACACTTGAAATATTATATTTCAAGCCTAAGAAAAAAACTACATAAAACCAATGAAAAAGATCAAAGGCACAGGATTTAAACATTGGAATAAGGAGAATATTTTCTGCCCTTTCCATTTTATTCCAGTGGACTTCTTAAATTTCCTTTCTCCATGGCCAAAGGAGCTGACCAGGTCCATCTGGAATCTATAAAGCTGGCATGTGCATTCATATTTTGTTAAGGAGAAGCATTTAAGTTTTTGTTCCAGGTTCTTAACAATAGGACTATTACTAGATATCATAAAGCTATATTATTTTCATAAGAAAACTATTTGGATTGGGATGAGAAAAATCAAAGTGAATTCCTTGTGTATTGAAATTAGGTGAGGGGACAGCATAGAACTATTATGTGTTCCATACACATTAACCACAGGAAAGCCAGAGTGTAATTCATGTCCCCCTCAAACTCTTTAGATTTTTAAAAATCATTTGTTAGAGTTTATCTTTCATCCACTATGCAACAATTTTAGAATGTTCAGTCCTGCCCCAATTGTGGAATCGAAGCACTAGAGCTTCACTTTATTTTTCATTGTTATTATATTTTTTAACTATTTTGAAATATTGAGTTCTAAATTCTCTCCTTCTTTTCCCTGACTCGTTCAAAAGGCAAGAAATTTAATATCAATCATTTATATGAAAAACATATTTCCATATTACCCATGTTGTAGGAAAAAAGAAAAAAATAATTATTATTATGGTTCAATCTATGCTCAGAGTTCATTGACTCTCCCTCTGGTGGTAGGCAACATTTTTAATAACTGGTCTTTTGGAACTGTGTTGGATTATTTTCTTGATCATAGTAAATAAGTCTTTCATAGTTATCCATAGTTACAATATCACTGCTATTGTGGGTAAAGTTCTTCTGGTGCTGCTCACTACACTTGGCATTAGTTCATATAAGTCTTCCCAGATTTTTCTGAAACTTTTCCGCTCATTATTTCTTATAGCACAGTTGTATTCCAGCACAATCATCTACCACAACTTATTCAACCATTCCTCAGTTGATGGACATACCCTGTAAAAAATAGACTCGAATACAGGACTACAATCCCCATGAGCCTTTGCTCCACTTCCCCAGAATGCCTTGTAATCTCACCTGGGCCGAGATCGAGAAGGTATTTAAGCTGATTCAAAGGCTTTTGAGGGGCCCTTGGCTCTTTTTGGACTTCCGTTTTGGAGCAGGCGGTCTCTTGCATGATGTGAGGTTATTTTGTCTAGGCCTCTGGCCTAGGCACATGTTTCTTACTTGTATATTCTTTAATCTTTATCCTTTAATAAACCTCTAAAAAATATATTACTCCTTGCAGAGAGAAACTAATTTCTACCTGCCTCAGTCTCCCCATCTCCCCTAAATTTTAATCTTTACAGATGGCGACCGCTAGATTGGATGAGAACTTCTCAAAATTGTTTTAGCCTAGAGAATTTTTTTTAAAAGCCATGGTTCTCCGAGATGCTCTTTAGAAAACCATCTTGATCAGCTCCTGCCTGCGGCCCTCTCCAGCTCCTGCTTCTGCTCCTGGTCTCTAACCTGATGCCCTAGCTGTGCTCCAGCTCCCAGCCCGACCCACCCTGGTGGTCTGTCTCTCACCCATCTGGCCTCCGACCCATCCAGCTCATCACCCAGATCCTTGGAGCAGATTGCTGAGGACTCATTGCCACCAGCTGGTAACAGTATTGGCCACGTGGGTGGAGGGGAGAGAGGAGAATTTTAACTGTTACAACCCTCAATTTTCAATTGTTTACCACCATAAAAAGAATTGCTATAAATACTTTGATTTGCTTTTTAATTCAGGGATAGAATATGAAGTGGAATTAATATCCTTTTGTAGAAAATTCCCTCCTGTCCCGAGCAACTGTACTTAATCAGCACCAGTGGAAGATTCCTAGATACACACAAATGTCAGTTTATTATTCCCCCTTTTCAGACTCTCAAGCAAAAATCACCAGAAATCCCAAACCAATTAGGGAAAGTAATGAGAGGGCTGTGAATGGAGTCAGGAAGATCTCAGAATAAAGTGTGCCTGTGGAGTTACTAGATGTGTGAACATAGTCAAGTGACTTATCTTCTCTGATCATCATTTTCCTAATCCATACCTGAAAATATCAGTACTTGTATGTCTCTCATGGGGGTTTTGTGAATAATAAATGAGGTTTTATTTTCTACCTCTGAACCATGTACTGAAGCTTAGAGAAGTTAAGGGACTTCACCAAAGACATCCTAGTTTCAATTGTCAATGGTATACTTTGAAACTAGACCTCTTTAACTTTAACTTCAAAACTAGCATTCTTGAACTTACCAGATGATTTTGTCATCCTACATCCAAGACTCAACCAAGTTTTCTGTAGCCTAGTGATTTGTTCTTTGTACTATGATTCTAGACCTTTAAAAGTCCCAGATTCTGATGAATAATGGGGTACTTCATTGTGGAAAACCAATATATACAATCTGTATCCTAGAACCTATTCTGCTATTCACACTGTCATTTGATGATACAAAACATAGAAGCTCTAGATGTATTAGGCTAGCCTTGGGGAAGTATTATATTTTTGAGTTCCAAGAAGTATTTAGGGCATTCTGTGCCTGAAAAATGTCCCATCCCTCCACCCCCACTTTATACCATATATTTAGAACTTGCCTTTAGTGGAGACTTCTATTTGAGGAAGCATTTTCTGCTTCTCAAAGCAGCACACCCATTCTGCTTTTAGAGAATTTTTAATAGTAGAATGCTTTTTGGTGTTTAGATTTTCCCACCTTAAACCAAGCCTAAATTTACTTCTTTCTTATTGCATCCAGTTCTACCTTCTGGGACTAAGCAAATGAATCCTAATTTTCCTTCCACATGACAGCTCTTTAAATGAGCATAATGTTGACTCAGATTCAGTTTGCAGTCTATTAAAAAGCCTCTATCTCCCCCCCCCAGACAAACTGCTGCTTAGCCTGCCTCTGATATGGTATTTTAGAAATTGACTTTTTGAATCCAAGTTCAATAGTTTTTATGTATCCCTGGGGAATAATGACAAACAGTGGATGGAATGCTGGACCAGGAATCAGAAAGTTCTAAATTCAAATCTGACCTCAGATACTTAGTAGCTGCATAATCCTGTCAGTTAACCTCTTTTGGACTCAGTTTCATCATCTGCAAAATGGAAATTATGACAATGACAATTATCTTCCAGGATTGTCATGAAGAAAAAAATGAGATGATATCTGTAAGATACTTTGCAAAAGATGAAGTGCAAATTCAAATGCTAGAAATTACTAGGGAATGTTGTTTTATTGAATTTGGTCTAATTATTTTTCCAGCTAGAAGGAACTACTTTTACTTTTGAATCAGATATTTGGTATTTTATCTTACTTCCAAGAAACTGTATTCAGTGTTCTTTTAAATTTTAAGTTATATTTTGGGTCAAATGACTTGACTAAATATGCAAGTTAATCTAACAATGGGCCTACTTACTCTAATGGAGAGGTCCTGAAATTACAATTCACAGGCTTTTAATAGAAGCACAAAAGGAGAGTTATTTAATTAATTGAACTTTTTTTAAAAAAATTATGTTTCAATATAATTGTTTTCCTTTGTCTATATAAGCCTTTATCTTTTATTTTATCCATTTAAAAGCATTATTCCAAGGAGGATTCCATGAGTTTTTACTAGGATGTTAAAGGGAATTATGATATATAAAAAAGGGTAAGAAGCCTTGCACTGAAGCTATTTGGATTGTGAATTTAAAGTGATTTATTTTACTTAGACATCCTTCTCAACCCTTAAAAAATAAGAAAGCTAAAGGTTGTGTGAGGAAGGTAAGGGCTAGGGCAGCAGATCACAGAAGATGGAATTTGTGGTCCACTAGATTCCAATCCATTCATTACCACTTCTGTTTGGACACAGATGGAAGGTTGCATGCAATATCTCTCCAACCACGACATCTGATGACATGACAGTCATTTCTGACAAATTCCTTGGCAGCCAGTGAATGATCTCTAGTTGTCTTGATGCTTTTGGTGTCTGACCAGCACTGCATTCCTGATTTTTTTCTTTTCTTCTTAATAGCTTTCTAAAAATGAAAGTTATTCTTAATCTGATCCAATTACATGGAAAGCTACTCTGCCTTATCTCTCTCCTTTCCACCAATAATTGGGTCTCAGGAATGCCCCTTAACCTGTCAGATCTTCTGCCCAAAATCTGCTCCTTCTGCCCATAGTCACATTACATTATGCCAGTGGCACATTAATCTGCTAACTGGCTTTCAGGTCACTCTCTGATCTCAGATAGTCTCTGGGAACCTTTATCTTATATTTTTTGTGTTTGTGTCCCTGAAGAATGGTCAAACCACTTCTTTTCTAGGCTGAAGTTAATGGCACATTCAATGTGATCTTGGCACTTCATTTCAAATATGATTTTAGGATCTCTTGGGGAGCATTGAATGATAAATTTTATGAAATAAGATCCCATTGAATGAGTTATTGTCACGTTGGGAGAACAAAGCCAATATTTTCTGTATCTTACTGATGTTATACCAGGATCTTATTATTCTCACATTACTATTGAGGATAAACTAGCTTAAGGACATAACATATCTCCTGAAATAATAATAGGTCAATCATATTTATTAGGAAGCTGTGTGTCCTTTATGAATCAAGACCTTGGGAGAAAGAAGGACCTGAGTCCATATCCTGCTTCAGACACTTATTAGTTCTGTGAACCAAGACGGCATTTGATTTATCTCAATTTCTTCACCTTTAAAATAAGGACACTGATAAATGCTAGACTTGACTTACAATGCTGTGATTCTTAACATAATGTTTGCAGAGTTTATAACAAGAAAGTCAATTATATTCTCCACTTCATCATCATCATCATCATCATCATCATCATCATCTAGGGAGCCTCTAGTATGTGATTACCTCAGTTTAGGACACAACAAGGTCTCAGAAAAGCAAAGTTAGTCTATTTTTAAGTGCAATTTGAAAAGCAAATTCTGACTTCAAGACAAGCTATTTCCTAAGTCAGGATCAAACCACAACAAGCATTATCTTGAAGAGCTAGAAGCTAGACAATTAATGAACTAATGATGACAGTCATTTACAAAAAGAGCAAACTACCCCATCTTCTTTGCACTGGGTTTCATTGTATTTTTATGGGAACCCATTAGACTTATGATATAATGAAGACAGGAATAGAAGTCAAGAGATCTTGAGCATTAATAGGATCTAACAAAATGGTGAAAAAGATTAGAACCTCATTAGAACATTTCTTTATTTGAGAGTTGCCTGCTTTTCCTAGGTGCTGAGTAGAAAAAAAATGCTTCCCTGTCATTGAGGATCTTATATTCTATTGAGAGGATGCAACGTTACACATGGATTTAGGCAAAAGGTTCAAAGAAATATAAAGTTATGAGAAGAGAAAAGGTTTCAGTATAGGAGGCATGAAATATTCTTTAAGTGAAATCAGGGATGTTTTTAGGTGGAGGTGGAAAGAGTATGTATTACTTTAAACATTTTACCTAAGTACATGAAAGGTAGACAACTGTCAAATGATTGTTGATATAAACTAGAACTTAAAATTAATTCAATCGATATTGTAAGACTCTATGGCTTACAAGACTCATCCACAGGGTTGGCCAGTCCTGTGACATCCTGTTTGGGGTAACGAAAAATGAAGAGTAACAAAAGAAGAGATGGACACTATATGAAAAGAGAGAAATAGTGCCAATTTTATTTGCTTCACACAGAACTTTTATAGGCAAAGACTACTTAGACAAAACCCACAGGAATTTATGATTCTTCATTCCAGAAACCCTAACCTTGGTCCAGGGATAGGCAGGTGTTCAAAGGTTAACCCACATCCTTCGTTTATTACAAACACAAACAAGGGGAAGAGGGGCAGATAAGGGGATAGGAGCCCACCTAATCACAAATTGCCTTTCATAAGGCAGTTATCCTGCTTCCTTCATGTTTACTCTTCCATCCTTGGTCCTAGGATGGGTAAAGGTTAATCCTCATCTTTGTCTGAAGCAAAGACAAGCAAATCCACAACTTTATCTTAAGCAAATACAAATAAAGAAAAGAGGAGGTAATCCTCGACTACAGATATTACCTGAACAAATGTTCTTTTCAGGAGAAATAGATAACAAAATTTAATGGGAAGAGGGATGGACTCAAGCTAAGGAAGAGCTGGGTTCAAGTCCCTTGTATTGATAAAGGAAAGGGAAGGAATGGCCCAAATGTTATAACTAATAGATCCTATTCAATCAATTCATCCAACCTACTCTTTTTACAGATGAGAGCAAAAAGAAAGTTTCTTGCCCATAGTCACGAAGTGAATTAGTAGCACAGGCAGACTTAGAATCCAAGCCTGACAAGTCTAAGCCCAGTGTTCTTTCCTAGCTACATAGAGACAACTAAATGGGTCACTATGGCAAAAATACCCTAAAAATTTTTATAATTTTATACCCACAAAAAAATATACCCTCAAAAATTTTATAATTAGAAATAAAAATACTTGCTAACACTACACTTTACTTGACTCTTCAGAGCACTAAACCTCAAGACTCGGGCCTAGTCTACAGTTATTCCTCCTGATTTGTTACCCTCCTTCTGCTTTCTCTGAAATAAAGTCCTCTTTTTCTTTTCTGACACTCTTTCCCTTTCTTTTTCCCAACCAATGATAACATTCCCAGATACTTTAGAAAATTACTTGAAGAAGGCAAGTCTCTTCCTGAGATAATGTGTTACTCTTGTGTTCTAAGAGGGGAGTAGAAACTCATGAATAAGACCTATCTGGTTGTCTATTTGTTATTCCACAATTGACATTTTGTGACTTTTTTCAGACTTTATGAATTCAATTTTCCTTTTTCATGTGTCAGAGATTGAGAATAGAATCTCCTTAAGTATCATCCTAATTTTCATATTTTCTGTGGCTTCTGAGTTGCTCTTTTATATTTACACTGAAGCATGACTGTTGAGATGTACTAAGGAAAGCCATATCTGGAATGAAAATGAAGATTTGGTGAAAATATGGCACAATAGAAAAATGAATTGACGAATGAATAAATAAATGAAAATGAATATAAAGAAAATCATTTACTAAGTTTTATATACCATAAATTTACAACAGAAGTGTTAGACTGAAATGCAAAAGACATGAAGCAAAATTCTAGGCTTTGAAACTCATTGAAAAAAATAGATTGGGAGTTAGAAGAAATGTTAAATTTAACCTCCTGTGTATATATTGGTAGATTGACAGAGAGAAGTGAGAGAGAGAAAACAAAAAAAAAAAGGAGAGAAATGTAGGAATATAAAGAAAACAGTGGAGACAATTTTAGATATAGATTAGATGAGCATAGATACCTGCTAAGAATGTGCTTAATGGTAGAATTCTGTCAGTCTTTGAATCTGTGATTATGTAAATCCAAATCCATCCCAATTCAAATCCTACATATTTTCTACTATACTTTATTGTCTCAAGAAAATGTGACAACTAATTATTCTGGACTTCAATGTGTTCCTCTGTAAAATGAGAAGATAGTATTGGATCTTCACTAAGGTCCCAATCTGTTTTAAATTTATATTTTGACAATGATTGTGACCTCTTGAAGCCTCTTAGCTATATTGTCTTTCTCATCTTCCCTTAACCTTCCTCCCATTTTTTTCTCTTTAAGATCACTTTTCCTAATGTTTATAATTGCCAACATTTGTTTAATAAAGAATATGTAAAACATTGAACTCTTGAACAGAATTTCTAAGGTAATAAGGAATGCTATTATGCCAACCACTTCCTGTTTACTGGGAAGAAAACCAAAATTGGAACAAAAGCTTGTGGTTTTAGATCTCAGCTCCGTAAGTTACTTGATGTGAGATATTTGAAAATTAATTTAACTTCTATCACCTTCAACTTCATCAAAAAATAACAAGGGGAATGGATTTGGGTTCTAAATGCATAAATTTAGAACTAGGAAGCACCAAAGCAATCAAATGAGTCAACATATGCAAAGTAATTTGCAAAACTTAAAGTGCTATATTAATGCTTGCTTTATTCATTATCAATTTTATTTCATTTGTTCATTTACTGTTGTCAATTGATTTATCTACTGATTGATAAATCAATCTTTCTATTGCTCTATAAATAGTTTGCTCTAACCATCTCATAAATCCCTTCAATTTACTGATTAAGAAACTGATGCTCAAAAATATTAGTAGCAAGTAAAGAATCAAACTCAGATCTTCTAATTCCAGATTTGTGCTCCTTCCACTACCTGTAGAAAGCACTGATTTTCTATTGCCCTGAATTTTTACTGCAACCCACTAGAACTCCCTGACATGTCATTATAAAATTAAGTTGTATTAATTAATCTATGCCCTAGGATTTAAAACTCTGGCAAATAAGTCTCTGGAAGTTTTGTAAATTAAATGTCCTTTATAGAGTGGGTTCATTTGTAATTATCAGTCAAAAAATAACAAATGTCAAATATTTTATTGGACATGGCAAGCTGTTAAGGCTTACTTAGAAAACCATCTATGCTTGAAGGATATAGTGTGTATTCTGTTTTACATTTTCTACAACTAAAAAGAATCTCAACATGAAGAAGGCTAGATTATATAGAAGTGGAATGAAGAAGTTTTAATAATAAAACTTAAATTTTTAAGTAAATAGGACTTTATTGTATTTAAATGTTTCTATTTGGCATATATATGTTTTGTTAGGATATTTGTAATTAATTCAGTTTAAATAATAGCCGAAATTATTGGTCAAGAAAATAGTTAAAATGCCTAGTCAAAAAAGTGATTTTAATTATTTCGTGGTTTAAAATCAATTTTTTTGTGTTCAGAATGACTATTTGTTTTCAGAAGTTACTCACCATACATTCAACTGTAAGCTCCTTGAGATAAGCAATTCTATCATTCATTATTTTTGTACCCGCAGTACTTATCACAGTGACTGATTCATAGTAGGTGTTACACAAATGCTGCTGATTTAAACAATTCATCTTTTACATTTTCATGTAGATATTTAAATTAAATAAAAAAATCAAATGATGGTTAAATTATTTCATCTGTCTAAAATTATCTCTATTTGGATAGCTGTATAGATCATGTATTTTAGAGTCAGTAGATATATTAAAGATCAAACAGTCAGACATTCTATTATAAAGAGGCAAAAGACTGAGGAATAACATGATTTATGTAAAATTATGTAGTCAGTGGAAATAAAATTTAATTTCATCTTGAAAACTTAAATATTTTGCTCTTCCCATTATTCCCACTTAGGCATGAAGAAGTGACCCATTTCTATTTCAGTAAACTAGGTCTATGAGTTGGTAGACATTTAGCAAATATTTTTTTTTCATTTTAGTAGGTCAACCAGCATTTAACAAGGCACCTAAAATTAGACAAGCAACATATTTTATTTTAAATATACATATTAATTATTTTCCTATTGCATATATGATTTTTAATGTTTTAGATCTTTAAGTGTGACAATTTAGATATACAATTTTATATTAAGGTGCTAATTTAATTCAATTATCAAAACCAGAATATATTTTATAGCTAACACAATCTTCACATCCCTCTATTTATAGACTGAAAATGGAAGAGGAATGTCTTTGCATTATCTATTCCCAAATGAAATTATTTTCTGAAATGTTTTTAATTTAATAAAAATAAAGAAAATAAAATGAAAGATGAATAATAACATGATCATAGACTTCAAAAATCTCTACATCTCTGGTCTGCCCTGCAAGGTTTCTGGACACTTGGTTAGATCAGGCTTTTCTGGGAAAGCTTGTTAGTAGTGCCTTCAGGCACTATTTTGATACTTTGGTAAATCTGTTATCTGTACCTTCATCTTAGTCTATTAAGTAGAGGGTTCTGCACTTCTTTCCACAGCCACCCTCCCTACACACACACACACACACACACACACACTTCAAGTGTATGTCGCAAGGAGAAACATTAAGAAAGAGCTACTTCTGGTCCCACAAAGCTAGATTTTTAAAATATACATATTTAAGCAATATAATTTTAAACAAAATTAAATTTAAACCAAATAATGGTCACTGAAAAAGTCCATGTTATCTTTGGAGACCTTTGTATTTGGTGGCTAAAACTAAGAAATATTTGAAAATGGTCTGGGTTGGTCTAATGGAAAGTGTTAGGAATCAGGGACTGGATATTTCTGTCAGATCCCATATAAGCAGCACGAGAAGTTGAAGGTTTTCTGAAGTCACTCAAGGCCTTACCAGCAAAGGGAGTCTAAAGGAAAGTCCCCAGTCATGGGGAGAGGAGGAAGAGAAAGAGAGAGAGGTAGATATAGAGATAAAGAGACAGATAGATAGAGAGACAGAGAAATAAAGAGAGAGATAGGTAGATAGATAGATGAATGGATGGGGGGAGAAATAGAGAGAGAGAGAGAGAGAGAGAGAGAGAGAGAGAGAGAGAGAGAGAGAGAGAGAGAGAGAGAGAGAATAGTGAAGGTGTGAAGGTGGGATTTGCATGGGAATAAGTGGACATTCTATTTGAGGTAAATACATCTTTTGAGAAAGATGTTCCATGAGAAAGATGATACAGAAAGTAGGGATAGGAAATTTATGTCACTTTCTTTATAATTATTCATGTAATTTTATATGGAAATCCTTAATCTGATCTTCTACATGACATCTTTATGTCCCCTAACACTTCCTGAGAAAGATATGGCAGACAATTGTGAAGAGGTGTAGATTTTCCTAGGGAATTTACCTTGACTTCAGTAGCATACATATGCAAAATGAGTCAGTGGTCCTCTACCACATAGCAACACTTCAGAATCTGGGCAGGATGCTGTCACAGATCTGTTCTTTGTTTAGCAGTTTAGCATTTCAGGTATGTTGGAAAACAAAATCCTTTTGGGGTCCACCTGAAAATTATGTCCCAGAAAAGCTACAAAGGATCCAGATACTTGTAAATGCAGATATACATGGAACATTAATTTTAATTGAGTCAACTACGATGTCCTTCTTCAGTTGTAGCTATAACATTTTCAAGGTCAGGCATAGGAAAGATGTCACATCAGTGTAGCCCTCAGCAAGTCTGATACTCCAGGTACCATCCAATCCCCGATGACTTTAGGTAGGACAACCTCAGCTGTGGTACCAAAGCAGTGTTCCTTCCAATACATAGACATGTACATATGTGTCTGGATACTCTCCTTCACCATGTACTATGGAATTGTGGGTTGGATACTGGGAGCATCCTTCATTCTCCAGAAGGACATCTTGGGAAGTAGGGTCAAGAGTGCCTCAGCAGGGCAAATTATGTCACTTAGGTAGCCACAGTTTTCTAGAGAAACTAAAGTCAAGGGATCAGGCTACGTGGAATCATTCAGGGTAAGAAGAACTTGCTGAGTTTCACTCAAGTTTGGCACACTAAAAAGACATAAGAGGTTCAAGTGAAATTTTAATGCAGGATAAACTAATTTGAAACAAGAAAACATTTTCTACTCTGCACCTGAGAAAGTTACTACATATAGCTAGATTATCACCTCAATCAGAGAATTTGAGGATAAAAATGAATTAGTGATGATGTATTGTTGGTTCTACCCAAAACATAAAACTTCTCTAAATATAAATTGTTTCATGGCCACATTGTATGAGAAGCTATATGTTTAGATGCTTAATTTCATTTTAGAGCTTTGCATATTTAACATTCCAGTTCAAAAATTTCTATTAAGGATATTTTATATGCTAAGTAAATCAGTCAATAATCATTCAAAAAATGATCAATATGTGTTCAGGTGCCATTTTATGTTCTGGGATTTCAAAGAGAGAAAAATAGACCTTACTTGAAAGGAGTTTACAATTTAAAAGGGGAGAAAATATTAAAATAAATGTATACACATATACATATAGAGGATACATTGGAAGTAGTCAAGAGAGAGAACGTGCTAGAATTAAATGGTCATGGGAAAGGATATTCAGTAGAGAGTAGGGTTTTAGATGTAACTTGAAGGAAGTTGTGGAATCTAGGAAGTGGAGATGAGGAGGAAGAACATTCCAGGAATAGGAAACTATAACAGTTAAAATGTCTAAAATCTAGACATAGAATGACTTGTTGAAGGTTCAGAGGAGGCCAGAGACACTGAGGTGAAGAATATGAAGCAGGTTAAGGGGTATATATGGTATAAGAAAATCAGAAAGGTGCCTAGTGAGGCAATTATGGAAGCTTTGAACACCAAATGGAATATTTCAGACTTGATATTGGAGATGATGGGAAATCATTAAAATTTATCAGAGCTAAACTTGCAGAACATTATTTTGGTAACTGACTAGAGCATGTACTATAGTAGGGAAACATGAGGCTGAAACACCATCCACAAGAATATTTCATGTAGGCATAAGTAGGCATAAGGCATTTCATTAAGGTATAAAGTAATGATGAAGTAAGCCAGGGAGAGATGGATATGAGATTAGGAAGGAAAAGCTTTGGTAACATACTGCGTATGGAGAGTGAGAGTGAGGCACTGAAAATGATACCTAGATTGTGAGTCTTGGTGACTGCGAGCATGGTAGTACCTCCAACAGAAATAGAGTCACTGACGAAACTGTTGTAGTCTAAACACAGATTGAAGCATACCATTCTTCTCTTTGTTTCCTTCATGCATTTTTCTCAAGTAGAAGTGAGATTTTTCTTTTTTCATAACATGATGCATAGGGAAATATATATTGCTTGAAAGCACTTGTACCACCTATTTTGTATTACCTACTGTCTCGCGGAGAGGAGAGGTGTGGGGGGGAGAGAAAGAATTTGGATGAGAAAAAGGGAAAAATGATCATTAAAATTGTATTGATATGTAATCTGAAAAATATACGATTAAAAAAGCAACTGGAAAGTTAGGAATAGGAGAAGCTTTAGGGGAAAAGATAATATGTTCAGTTCAGGATTTGTTGAGTTTAAGATGTCTACTGTGTATCTAGTTTGATATATCTAAAAGGTAATTAAAGAAGTAAATAGGTAGGTTAAGGATAGATAAGAAGATTTCATAATTTCATAATGTTAAGTGATTACATTGGAGATGATGAGATCATTATGCTTTAAAGGAGAATAAAATAGCATCCAGGACAGAGCCCTGAAGAATACCACTGATGGCAAGCATGACCTGTATGAAACCTCAGCAAAAACAAGAGAGGGAAAGTCAGATAGCTTGGCATAGTCTCAAGAGAGTGCTGTCACAAAAAATAGAGAGAAGAGACCATCCTAGTGAAAAAAAAGTGATTGACGTTGTTGAAATCTTTAGAGAGGTCAAAAAGGATAAGGATGAGGATTGAGAAAAGGGATATTAGGAATGATAATTAAGAGATCACTGGTAACCTCAGAGAGCAGTTTTGGTTGAATGATGAGGTTGGATCCCAGACTGTAGAGGCTGAAAATGAGAGAGAAATTAAAGTATGTGAAGACACATTATGGACAGCCTTCTTGAGGAAGTTAACCATAAAATGGAAAAGAAATATGTGTGACAGCTAGCTGGGATGGATGGATCAATTAAGAAGTTCTTGAGGATAGGAAGAATATGGCATGCTTGTACTTCACACCCATATACCTAAAAGTTCTCCATCTAGTCTCCCCAAACACACACACACACACACACACACACACACACACACACACACACACACACACACACGGAAGAATGTTAATTAATTTAAATATTGGCTTCATGCAGGAGTTCTTATACTTCTTTCTTTGTATCTTTGACAGTCTGTTGAAACCTACTGACATCTTCTCAAAATAATATTTTAAATGCTTTAAAAAATATAGGAATAAACCTCCCCAATTTCTATAAGTAATCATCTTGTGGTATGAACTCAAGGCTCTACCTAATCTTGCTTATATTCCTCTTGTTGCTCTCTAACTTACTCCTTTTTTCCCTAAAGTATCTAAAAAGCAGAAAACATTATGCTTTTGCAGTACAACAAAGAATAATAGCAGTTTCTGGTATATTGGCTTATTCAGTGAAATGTAAATATTGTCTCTGTTCTGCACTTAGAATCCTGGTGATTTTAAGACAACAACATCCATGTTTATCAACCTCTAATTATTAATGCCAATAAGGACTAGGGTTGCTCCTAAGTAAGTATGTTGTTAATCTTTTTGAGCAATTAATTCACCCATTGACAAAAATTATGCCTCTGGATTTGGGGCTGCTGAAGCCACAGCAACATTCCTCTAGCAAGTTCACATAAGGCTGTAGTAATTAAATATGTCTGCATGAATCACTCATGGGGCTTAAAATTGCATGCACTATAGGCCAGGGATAGGGCTTCCATTGCAGTTTGGCTTTCGAGTCCTGGAATTTACTAGTGTTTCATTCTTTCAAAAAGCAAAAGCATTGTATTTCCCCAGTGTTTGTCAAGGCATTCTTTAGTTTGTTAATAAGATTTGAACATCCTCTGGCTTCCAATCAGTGGAGATAACCTTTATTAAGGCAGTTTGAAAAGAATAATAATAAAGATTTTATAAAGCAAAGAACTTACATGCTATAGTAGATGGAGATTCAAATCCAGGAAGACATAGATTCAGGTGCTACCTGTGCCACATCCGAGTTGTTTTATGTGATCATGGACAAGTTATTTAAAATAAGTGTTTCAGGAAATTATCTAAACTAATAATTGCAAATGAATTGCAATTTTACATCAGTGAAGTATTGAAATAACCTGACAGGATGAAAGGCAAAAAAAAAGTAAATAATGCTTTTATCATATACTTCAAGTATGATCTTGGGCAAAGTATTTACTTTCCCTGGGCTCAAGTTTAGTGTAAAATAAGGAGGTTGGTCACAAAGGGGTCAAAGTCTGCTAACAGCTTGCTAGTAGTTCACAGAACTCTGAAGTAAAACCTGAACCAGATTAAAATGTTTAATAATAAAAAACACTATTTTCATTATATGTGTTTATACTTATATATAACAAACATTATATATATATGTTAATTTGTTATTTTCTAAATTGATATTATATCTGAGGATATTCATATTTGAGTGGTATTAAATTCAAGGAACTCTGAGATCCATTCCAGCCATAAATCTGAAATACTTCTATAAACATTAGCCCCATGAGATTGTGAGCATTGTGCCTAGTCAAACATCACAGGATGCAGCACCATGGGCTGGCAACCTTTGTCTATTTCTGCTGTTTATGTGTCCTGGTTCACCCTGGATTCAATGCCCAGTAAATGCCTAGAGAGGCTAGGAAAATTGGAACACTAGACTCATAGAGCTTCAATCCCAACTTCATCTAAGTTACTGGAAGGTCAATTATATTTTTTGATCTAAACAGAGGTCTTCTTTTGGGTGGAATATGGGGATGAGAGGGGAAAATGGAGTTTACATAAAGGAAACATGAATCAGATATGAAAGTCAGTTTTATTCGCACTTAGAAATGGAGAATAAATTTTTAAAAAATAAATAATCATAGAAGAACACTATCATCTGAGAGACTAGTATTCAGGCCTTATTGGGAAATTTACAAAACAATTCATCTATTTTATGTTTCACTTCAGCTTATCATCTGACCAATGAGAAGAACATTATTTCTTGAAATGTTTTCTCCTTCTTCATGTCAGTACCTGAAACAATCTGCTACTGTTTTTTGTTTGTTTGTTTGTTTTTTGTCTCCTGCTGCTTTTGTCACTGTATATGTTTAGGTAATGCCTCTCAAAAAGAAAGATGCCAGATACTGTAAGTTATCCCTCTTAAAACCATCCTTTAAGCTTTTTCATATATATATAAAGGGTTTTAAAATATTGTGGCTGGAGGAACTGCATCCCCCAGTGTGCCCCAAGGGTCTCTCCCTTCTACTTCCTGGCATGGGATTGCTCTTGAATAGACCAATCCCATGGTAGGGAGGACCTGGAATCTTCAAGGTTTAGCAGGGGTTAGTCAATTGCAGGCTAGGGAAATTCCAGTTTTTTCTTTAAAATAACATTTTTGAAAGATCAGAGTCAGATAGTCTCTTTTTAAACTCATATATGTATATATATATACATATATATATAGACACACACACACACACACACTCATACCACACAGACACACACACACACATTTAACTGTGTTTTATTCACAATATATATTATTAAGCCTAGCAATCAACTATCAGCTCCCAAATCTGGGTCCGCTGTACCTCTCTAGATTTATTTCCCATTCATTCACTTAAGAAATTTTTGTAGTCTATCAAAATAATAAAAAATAAATAAACATTCCCTAATCCCATTATGTATCCTCTTGTTTCTTTTACATCTACTTATATGCTTTACGCTATCCCTGAAATGTGTTCCCTACTAATACCTGCACACATAACCCTTTTGGTGAAAACTATTTCCTATTTCAGTGGCAAGTTTCAGGACCCTCTCCTCTCCAAAGGCTTCTTTAATACTTCTGTACAATATGAAGTGTTCTTCATTCAGAAGGGACATGATGGATATTTGTTGAATTAAACTGAATTGAAATAAGGAAACTCCTAATCGATGTCAAAAAATAAGACCAAATGTGAGAAGTCTGAGCACATTGTCTACCAATAACCTCTTTGTATAGCTGTCTTTTTCCCTTGCTTCCAATACTTCCATGAATGGGACTTGGAAATACTGTGTCTGTCACCTTTAGGAGACTCTTTTGACATCCAGTCATAGTTAAGACCACAATCGAAAAACAAAACATCACATAGCATGACAGACACAAAGACATCAAAGGCATGTGCTAGAGGGGAAAAGAATAGGAGAAAGAAATGTGGTGTTATTTTAAACTTGAGTTTATGTTCATCAAACAGGAAGGTGTCAGTAAACCTTCTGCTGGCTTTCTGGAAAAAAAATACACATATTTGCATATTTGTAGACATTGGTGTAAGTGTATACATACAGAGAAAAACACATGTGCATATAACCACACATATGTTTGTTTACATATGTTGTTTGTCCTTTGTTTGAAAGAGGACCAGTGACTTCATGATGACTGATGTCCTGACTTGCATGTGTACTGGATTGAAGTGAGGCAGAGTGATACCTAGTCACTGACCATATTCTCTCCTTCGAAGTCATCAGTCTAGTGGTAATACAAAGTCAGGATGACTGGTGAATGCTTGGTGTGCATTAGATGACTTAAATGACTTCAATGTGTGTGTGTGTGTGTGTATGTGTG
This sequence comes from Monodelphis domestica, assembly GCF_027887165.1. NCBI lineage: Eukaryota > Metazoa > Chordata > Mammalia > Didelphimorphia > Didelphidae > Monodelphis > Monodelphis domestica. The sequence continues at coordinate 41,988,147 of NC_077233.1, read as the reverse complement.
TGAGTGCTCTAGAGTATCCATTCCAGCTTCCTTCATGGCTATTTAAACAAATAGTTCTCATCCACCCATTCTACAGGAAGAAGTTTTCACATACTTCAGACAGACATTTCCTAAATCACCAATGAGTTTGAGGCTTATCACGTAGCCTAAACTGTTAAGCTCATCTATAGAGATGTTTATTAGTGGGGCGCGGGCCACTCTGCATTCTGCATTTTCTGACATCCACATCTTCTAGCAGTAAGAATTCAGTGAAAAGTGAACATTAAAGGTAGATGAGCAGCCCTGAAGAGGGCTCCACCCCTTAAACAAGAGGTATTAATCCTCTCAGAATTTTACATATGTGTGTACATATATATATATATATATATATACACACTCATATAATTTAAAAATGTAACATGTGTATATATATATACACATCATGTCACATGTGTATATGTATGTATATATCAGGGATGGTAACCTTTAAAGATAGAGTACTAGGCCTATACAGAGGATGGAGAAAGCATTCCCATTGGGCTACTGTGTGGAGGGGTGGGTGAAGTGAAGCATGTCCTCAGTAAGTATAGAGAGGGGGAAAGGAGTGGCCTAAGTGCTCTGCTCCCCTCCAGCTCTGTCACCTGTGAACTACCTACCTTACCCTCATTCACTCTCATTGTGCTACTGAGACAGGGCAGATGTTGTGAAAAAATGCTGTCAGGCATGCTGTAGAGGGGGAGAGGAGCAGCTCCACGGAGTCCCTCTGCCTAGGAGATGGGGGTATCTGAGTGCTCACAGAGAGAACTCTGTGGATCATCTTTGGCACCCATGCTATAGGTTCACCATCATTGGTATATATGTTTTAAAATGATCTCCTAAATTAAATTTTTATTACTATCTTAAGTATGGAAACCAATTAAACAGTAAACCAACCCCTTGTTTATAGTATTTGCCAGTTTCTGAATTTTACATTCTTAAACTGAAAATTTAACCATCAGGCCTTATGAGCCTAGTTTCAAACATCAACTTTCTTGACTTTTTATGAGGCAGCACTGGAGAATCAAAGGTATACTGAAGAGGGAGTTATGAGACATAGGCTAAAGTTCTGATTCTACCAACTTTTTAGATACTTGACAATGGGCAATTCTCTGATTCTCTTGAACTCTCTATTTCTTCATCTAAAATAAAAAGCATGGCTTGAATAATGGTCATCTCTTTTAGTTTCATAATTCCACCTTTTTTCATCTGTTCCAAATGTGTCTTTTTAGTTCTTTTCTTTAATGACCTTGGGATTTTATGTTATGAGACACTATGAGCAATTTCTGTATATGGGCCTTAGTTTCCCTATATGTAAAGTGTTTTTAAGATGTCATTTGTGCATGCATGAATGAATGTGAATGAAATGATGTCTAAGGTCATTTCCAGCTCTATATCCTATGAATGCATGTTGCTCATTTTGAGTTTCCCTTAGTTCCTCCATGAGTACTAATCATGGCATGATGCCAGAAATTTCTGGAATTACTCCAATGATAAACTGCTAAATTGGACCTAGAAGACCAGGCTACCTATAGGTAGAGAAGCTCATCTCCATGTTTGCCACATAGTTATAAATTTCCTCACCAAGTTAACTCTAACTCTACAAAACATTTCCTTAGCATTAAAGAACTCTCTGTTTTGAAGTTGGAAGTAGCAATACATATTAAAGTACAGGGTTGAACTAACTAGTGACTTTGGATTAAGGGTCTGAAGGCTTCTTTTATATTAAAACTGTTAACTGGTTGGAGGTAACAAATTAACTTATTGCCATCCACTAATGTCTTAGCTCCAATAATTTATTAGAGTCACAGGGCTCTGAGGAAATGGAATATAGGGCAGGTAATGTATGATGGAGGGAATAAGTAAAGGGAGGTCGGAGTGGGGTGAGAGAATGTAAGAGGGCCTTAGTGGCAGCCACATTAGTAAGCAGGAACATAGAATTAAGGTGGGGAGAGGAGAGAGATTCAGAAAGTGAAATGCTTAGATCCTAAAGTTTTGTTCTTCACCTACTTTACAAATCAGCTTGGGCCTGAACCTTAAGGTCATCAGCCCTTGTCAAGTACCATTAAATTAGAGCAAAGAGGAAACCTGACACACTTGCTCACTTCATTTGGTTTAGTTCCCCACCATTGCAGTGTTTATGTGAATCCTCTCAACCTCTAAAACCTGCTCTGGAGATTACAGAGCAATAGACCTTCCGAGTGAGGTTTTTATTCTTAATTTCAGGAGGGAAAACACCAGCAGGCATTTATTAATCACCTAGACTGCACTGTTCACTATGGGGGACATAAAAAGAAGTAGAAGAAAGAACTCTTAACCTTGAAAAATTAAGAAACTTTAAAATGCACCATACAGCAAGGACATAGAAAAGAAAACGGAAGAGAAGTATCTTTGAATTATGCACAAAATAAACACAAGGAAATTTTAGGGCATCACCAGTAGCCGGTACAATAAAATAGGACTCATGTAGGATATACAGATTGATAATTAAAAGAAAATAAGGATATTAAGATAGAAAAATAAGGAAAAAATGCTGACCAGGAATACAAGTTAGCCAGGGCAAAGGAATGGAAACGGACAATCGAGTTTTGTGTTTCAAGGTGAATTTGGTCATCTTGGATAGTGTGCTGGAGTTGGGGTTGGGGGGTATTGCTTCATTCTAATGAGAAGCACGGTTTTGGACATCATTCCAATGAGCCCTTTTAACTACTCATCAATGAAACTGAAACATTAAGTATATATGAATATATTTTGTGGAACATAAACCAAAATAATGATAGTAATAAAAAGAATATTTTTATAGGATGTTTGGGCTGAAAATATACTTATCCACCATCAACCTTTAAGGTAAGAAGGACAAATCTTATTCCCATTTAAAAGATGAAGAAATAAAAGCTCAGATTTGTATAGTGGCTTGGCCAGAGGCATACACTGAACCAGTTTTGGAAGCCAGGCTTGGAGAACAAAGTAATTCTGTCATTCAACTCCAAAAGCATTGGGTACTCTTTCCAGATGACTTCAAAAACTGAAGTTATCTGTCAGCTTTCTAAGGAAAGTAGCCAATATAAAAGGAGTCATCTTTGGAGAACATCAAATTTTATATCATCTGGTATGATAAAATAATAATTTAATAATAGTTATAAAGCACTTTAAAATTTGCACATTTTACAAACATTATCTGTTTTGATCTTCCTAAAACATTTGTCAAGTTGGTACTACTATTATCTCAACATTATAGAGAAGGAAACCCATACTTAGAATGACTAAGTGATTTTACCTGGCCCCTAGATTTAGTAATTTATCTGAGGCAAGTTTTAAACTCATTTCCTCCTGGATTCAAGTCTTATCTCAACTATGGAAATGGTTTGATGCTGCTTACATTAATCTTTCAATAAATACTTGCCAAATGCTCTTTTCACTTATGGACTTGGAGACAAAGGCAAAAATATTCTTAGAATATCTACTAAAGTGAGGGTGATTAGATCACTAATGTCTCAATTAAAAGATGCCAATTGTAACTTTCAGTAACTGAGATAATATCTATGGCAGCTGGTGAGACACAGAGCTAAATGAGGTGTTGAAAACTTTACTACCTAACCATTTCAGGCTTCCTTTGTCTGAGAATAGCAACTTTTTGTCTTTAATGGATTTGTAATTACTCATCCAAATTGTATATTTCTAGCAAATGCTTTGGGGAAAGCATTCTCTTTATACTATCTCTGTGCAATGTTGTAAAGGACAGGTAAATAAGATTCTAAGAATCATTCTTCCTTAGGCTTTAGACAACTCAGATCTTATGGTCTGGTGATTTGTTCATAGATTTATTTCCTTTGTTAATTAAAATGTATTTTTTACCTTTAAACAGAACCAAGCTTTTTTGGAAATCAACAGAGCAGGATAGTGGAGGGTTAATGTCATTTCAAAATTGCTCAGCTCTCCCTGAAATAAAAATTGTCACTTTCAAAATTCTGATTAAGAGAATGCAAAATTTGAAAGTTGGAAGTTATATTAATGGTTGTCTTTTCCAATTCATACACAAATATCTCCCCCCTAAACTCTGACAAGTAGATCCTCCAAGCACCCTAAGGTGGCCCCACCACACCTGATGTTAATCTATTGCAATGTTGGAAAACTCTAATTATGAAGAGGTGTTTTTTTTTTTCCCTTGGCATCAATCTAAATCTGGTTCTTTACAAATTTAACCCATTGCTCTAAGTTCAGCAATTTGGGGGGTTAATCAGTAGTCTAATTCCTCTTTATATGATATGCCTTTAAACATTCAGACAGGTTGTATTATTCCAACCAAACACCCTCAATTTCTTAAAATATATGACTGATAATAAAAATCTATTATTTTCAAATAGCTGAAGTTGTCATTTGGTGATTAACTGAAGGATAAAGTTTTTTTTTTAAATGGGATTGGTTAGTCTGCAGAAGATGTATAAAAAAAGATCATACACTTTCAAATATCTTCCCTGAAGTGGGGGGATAAAAGTAGGTTAGCTGAATAATGAACATGGTGTAAAATCAATGGAGAGTGCTGTTGCTAACTTTGATATCCATAAAATACTAAGAAAATAACTGAAAGCTCTAAGCACAATTGGTGGGTTGTTTCTGGCAGATTTGTAGAAGGAAATGGATATTAATGGTATAGGAAAGGTTAGGCTAGACTGGGTTATATCCAACAAAGTTTAAGGGGTCTTTACTTCTATGAGATCATCGACCTATTGAAGGATCAACTTTTTGAAATGTTAATTTCTTATAGACACTAGATCAACTAACCTCAATATAAAATTGTTCATTCCTTGTTGCTATGGTGATCCTGCAAAGTACTTCTCCTTAAGAAACTACGTTTTCTAGTCAATTTCAATTTAGATCATGAAACAATGCTCAAACTATTCTGACCTGAATTAGCTGTGTTTTCTACAAATATTGGCAACATATATGTGGACAAAAAGTCAACATCGTGTGAAAAGGAAACTTGAAAGGCTTTGACAGCTGATTTTTATGCTTCTCTTCTATTCTACTGTTTATCTGAACTCTCCTCACCTCTAAATAGTGTTCTGGGGATGGTATGAGAGTATGTCTTCTTGAGATCATTATTCTTTTTAACATCCGGAGGGGAAGCAAAATACGGTCTTATTGTCTGTTGATTTGTTTTCCTGAACTAACTGAAATTTTCATACTCACCATTTATTGGGAATTTTTTTTTAAATCACTTATTGTGAGCTACTATATATCAGGCATTCTGCTAGGTACTCAGGAGATAAAGTCAAACATAGAAAATCCTCATCTCTCATGGAGAACATATTCAACTGCAGGAGACAGCATGAACATTCCTAATCCTATACAAAATATGGGAATAGGGTTGGTCTTAACTTGAGATTTCACTGATAGAAAGGATTCTCTTTTAGCCTGTGTTGGAAATTTATTTGCAACATAGCTTTTAACAAGCTACATAGAACATGGAAAGTTTACATGATTTACACAAGGGTCATGCATCTAGTATATGAAAGAAGTGAGACTTGAACCCTGAAGCTCTAGGGTTTTAGACTGTTTCTCCAATCCCCTCATGCATCTGTCTTTTTCACAAAATATACAAAAGCAAATGTGAAATTTATCTGCTTCTTAATGAGTGTACACTCTACTGAGGAGATAAATCATAACTATTGCTTAATTTCATTCATATAAATTTCAAGGTGAATAAAATAACAAAATGTATTTGATAGAATAGGTCTTCATAACAATATATATTAGGCTTTCTCCTTTGGGTATATCTGAGATTTGTATTTATAAATAGAAAATAGAATAAGATGACTTTCATTAAACTGTTCTATTACTTACTTCTGATTAATTCTTACCTGATAATCTCTCACATATCAACATAAAAAACTCAGAAAACATGAAGGGAATGATAATTTAGATAGAGGTGTGTGTGTGTGTGTGTGCCTTTTCCACTTTCTATTTATATTCTCCCCCAACAACTCTTCCTCCTAGAGATCCTTCTTACCAAAGAATTTTAAGAAACAAATACAATGTAAAAAAGAGAATTTATCAAAATTAACTAATATAATAAGAAAGTGAAATATATACAGTTTTATAATCTTAGTTCTTGCATTTTCATAGAGGGTGAAGGGAAAGTAGTATCCCACATCACTTCTTTGTGGCCAAATGTGGTTATTAAAAAAAATATATATACATATATATATTTCTATTTATATATATACACATGTATTAATATATGTGTGTATATTTTATATGTGTATATACATTCATTATAATTGTGATGTTTCTGTTCTTTTCATTTGCATAATTATTATAATTACATATTATTTTCCATTTTCTCATCACTTACCATTGCATCAATTCATATTTTCTTTTCCATCCTTCTTGACATACATCATCACAGTGCTTGACACAGTGAATGGAATGAAGTAGGAGATAAAGAAATGTTTATTGACTGATTTCCTCATTCTAGTTCTATGTCCCTTCTTGAATAGTTTTTCTCCCCCCAAAAATATGACTGGATAAATAAACTCTAATCCCGTAATATTCTACTATAATATATGCTCTTTGAAGGCAGGGAGAGCTCTTCTTTCTTCCTATATTCTCATTTCCATATATGGCCATTTGTGTCTTGCAGGTATTTAATAAATGTCTATTTGTTGTGAAATATTGATATTTCCTACAAATTGCATGTTGTATTGTCTTGTCTCAGATAATCATTTGCAATTACTCCAGATAAAAACTTAGCAAAATCTACACAATATAGAATAGTACATATTCCACTTACCATGTAATTGCTTATATTGGCAATCTCTCCACTGACTTCCCCAGAGCAATGGTGTAATTAAGTGAATCTCCCTTTTCCTATGAAGTGATCGTTTAACTCATTTAAAATAGTTTTACTGTCAATATATGTTTGTATGACAGATAAAAAACTGGTTCCTTACTTCTTAGGTATGCTACAGCATAGAGAACTAGAATTTTTTCTTCTACTGCCATTTATTTTTACTATATGCCATTGTCCCTCAAAAGGCTCGGTGATTAAAAGTACATTATCCGCACCACTGGGAGCAATGGGGAGATCACAATTAAGCTAAACCTCTGGCTAGCCATAGGTTAAATCATCCAGTTTGGTTTTGCTTCTCTTTCAATCCTCACTAGAAAATCTTGAAGAATGGAAAATTACTCTTAAAAAAATCATTTTCTTCCTAAAATCATCCAAGACAAATTCTTTGCTCACCCTAGAAACAATAAATAATAACCTTCTAAAACACATAACCCTATCAAAAAGCTAATTTCTTGCATGATGGGTTAAATAGAATATTTCTTCAGCACTTTTAGATGTTCCAAATACTCTCATCTTTATTGTGCCCATTATAGGTGAGGAAAAGAAAAACTTTTCTCAAGTCATGAAACAGTTGTCAAAACCTGTCATCAAACCCAGATAGAATGACTATCAGCCATTTCTTCTTTCCTTCCTTGCTTCCTTTCTTTCTAAATATTTTTTACAAACCAACCATTTTTCTTAATTCTTTCTCTCCTACTTCTTTATTTCATTCAATTTTTAATCAATTATCAACAAACCTTTGATAATTAAGTCTATTTATCTCTATTAGTATAATAAGTAATATATATGAGATAATGGCCATATTGCAAATATTGCATATATGTGTATAATATAACATTATATATTATACATAACATATACAAACATACACACACCCATCCATCCATATATATTATATACAGTTTCTCCTCTGTATGTAATTTTCCATTTGGGGGGGGGGTATTTTTTCTTTTGTGTTTTAATAGTTGTTTTTATTTCTAAGAAAAAGAAAAAAAGTAAAATAAGGAGGGTAATGAGGACTTATTAAGCATTTGCTCTCTCAATTTACTAATGTACAACTCATCATGACCCCATTTGAGGTTTTCTTGACAAAGGTACTGGAGTGCTGTACCATTTCCTTCTCCACTTTATTTTATAGATGAAGAAGCTGAGGCAAAGAGGGTTAACTGACTTGCCCAGAGTCAAACATTTAATAAGTGTCTGAGGTCAGATTTTAACTCAGATCTTCCTGACTGCAGGCCCAAGACTCTATGAACTCTGCTATTTAGCTGTCCATGTGCCAGGGATTATCTCACTTTATATCTCGTATCTTCTCTAGTGAGATCCCTTCATTTTGTCCTATCCATTAATTCCCTTCCCTTTAATTTCTGAAATGTAATTGTCTGATTTGTCATCTATGTCCTTATTTATACCCTTTCTGTGCTTTTGAATTCTCATGGAATGAGAGCTTCTGAAATATGAAGTTTGATCTTCTCAGCAATTTCTCTGGTATTACCTTTGTAGATCTTACCCTGTCATCTTTTTCTCCCTCTTGCGTCTCATTCTTAGAAGTATTCGTTTGTGAAGGAAGCAATGCGGATGAAATCAGTCTTCTATAGTAGAAATTACCTTGAATGCTAATTCAGGATGTTTCATTCCCAACCCTAACCATGCCTTAGAACCTTGGATATCTCCCATGACTTGAATCTATTTCTGAATATATCTTTTATTTTAATGGCCTAAAACAGATTAAAAGGACAAATTGAGAAATTGGACCAAATAGTGTCCTCTAGTATTGAAAGACCATTATGTGGGGCGTGTGTATGTGGGGGGGAAGCTTATTCTGTTCAGTTCCTGATGAAAAAAACAAGTATTAATCTGTCTGTAACAAAGAATCAGGCCTTAAATCAAGAACAAGAAAAAATAAAGCACTTTGTAACAACTGCAGCAGAATGAACACATGCTGCTTTGTGAGTTTTTAGTTTTCTCTGCCCTAGAAATCTTCAAGTAAAGGTTGAATCATATCTAGCTGCACACAGTAAATGATTATTCAGGTGTGGGCATACTTCAGGGTTTCTTCAAATTATGAAATTCTGTACCTTTATGTAAATGACTCTGTGGATGATGATCCATTCAGGTTTTTTTGCCAAATCATAGGCAATAAGAAGATAAGTAATAGTGTATAGACTCTTGTTCAAGTTAATAGTAAATTGTGAAGTACCCCGAATGCCAGACACTGAGTTTTAACTGTATTTGATATATGTTATATGTGTCTAAGTATAATAAAGATCTGGTAGTTGGGTAGATTTTCTTGGATTGCATCTATTTATAAAGTGATGATGAGAACTTGTTTTCAGAAGAGTAAATATAAAGTGTAAATGAAATAATGGCTTTATAAGGATTATCGAGCAGATATGAACATGATATGACTGGTTCCTGTTAGAACTATGTAGTGAATGGATAGACTTTACTTTAAAAGGTTGCAAACTAATTTGTAAGGTTTTCTCTTTCTTCTAGTATGTCGTTAGCCACAGTACCTCTAGCTACTCTGTATTTCCACTTTGCTCAGAGAATCTTGTGAGCTATGTTATGAGAGGAAAAGCTGCAGGGAATTCTATCAAGGCCATCAATTGTTGAAAAATTCACTTTGGTCCTTTAACACAGCATTTTTTTACTATTCTAAGTGAATTAAATGGCATCTACAACTTTGTAACTTTTAGAAGTCTAGAGAGAAGCTGCAGGAATGCAGAAATTAAAAGTCCAGACTGGGTTTTAAAGCACTAGCATCAATGCCCTGATGAATCAAGGAGCCTTTTTGTAGAATAGACTTCTGTCCGCAGGCCAACCTAAAACAAGGATACATCAGACCATCATACCACATTGGTACATGAACTTTGTGAGACCAATGCTATTTCGGGACTGAGCTAAGTTTCTGTATTGCTGCTCTTGACACCAAATTGGTATAAGGCAGCATTGGAGACAGTTTTCAAGTTTGTGTGCCCAGACTGCAATTTCAAGCTGCCTGTGAGCCTCCTGCATTACTCCAAAGAGCAAAGGTAGGAAGTGTTTGCTTTAAGTGGCTGAACAGAGGTATAGGCATGCAAAAATATCCTGAGGCACTGGGAAGAGGGGAACAAAGCAGATCCCCATGTGCTGGCTCTGCATGGGAGCAAATACTTCACCAATGCTCATAAAGAAGATAGTAAAGTTCTAAAAAACCAGGATTAATATCTATACATTCTTTTATATCCTTAAAAACATGTACTTTAAAAAGTTAATTAATAGTAATAATTTAAATGAAAGTGAAGTAATAACAACTTATTTTTTAGACAAGTGATGGTGAACCTATAGCAATTTCAATTTCTTTCAATTTCTATTTTATCCTTTTGTTCAAGAAAATCAAATCAATTTTCTTAGATAATTTCATGTAATATGTTGTCTACAAATTTTGGGGGACATGACTTTCATGTGGTCCATTAATTCTTAAATTGTCTGTCCTGAATCTATTTTCCAGGTCAGTTGCTTTATCAATGAGTTGTTTCATATTTTCTTCTATTTTTTTTTATTCTTTTGATTTTGTTTTAATGTTTCTTGATGTCTCATTAAGTCATTAGCTTCTATTTGTCCTATTTTAATTTTTTTTTCTTTTGTTTTGGGCTTTTCTGTCAGTCTTCCCTCCTGGAGTTTTTGTCAGTGTTGTCTCAGTGTAGTCTGTGTGGAAGGGGTATTGGAACCCTGCTCTCTGGAGGCTTTGATTGGATTAAAGTCCAGAAGTCTGTGAGGGAGGGGTGTTAGAGCTTGAGCTTCCCTGCCCTCTGAAGATTTTTGATGGTATTAAGTCCAGCTGGGTTCAGCTGGATGTGCCCTGAGGCCAAGACCTCCTAGAAGGGGGGAGCAATATGGAGGATCTCAGCTGCTGCAACTAGGCTCTCCACTGTGTGCTCCTTCTCTGACTCCTTTCCCACCACCTGTGTTCAATGCCTTGAGCCTGGCACAGCTTTGTCTGCAAGGTACTCCCTCCAGACCAGTGCCTTTCCCCGCCCAGAGGTTCCAGCTGCTGCTGGAAGCTTAGCACTCTAGGTGGGGAAGGGGGCCCTGGGACCTTCCTTCTCCCTTCCCCTCAAATCTGAGTGTTTTCAAATTCTGGCTTTGGGGGGAGGGGGTGTACCTTTTAAATTGAGTCTAGCAGGAGGGTTCCTTGACTCTGTCTTGTTGTTATGTTTGATTTTCAGTCCCCTAGGAGCATTAGTTTGTAATTGGTAAGGAAGGGTTTGCAGAGGCATGAACTTTCGCTACCTCTATGCCCCATCTTGACTCTGCCTCCCCCCATTTTAATTTTTAAAGAATGAATTTCTTCTATGACCTTTTGATCCTCCTTTTCCATTTAGTCCATTATATTTTCCATAGCACTGTTTTCTTCATTGGATTGTTTTTTCAGCTTACTAATTTTGCATTTTAATCTGTACTTTTATTTTTGTATTGCTTGCAGTTCCATTTGTTTTTCCTTTCTTTCTTCAACCTAATTTATTTTATTGTTGAATTCCTTTTATTTGTTCTTATATAACTTGAGATCAATTGCCTTTTTTCTTTAAGTTTTAGATGTGGTTGCTTGTACCTCACATCCCCTATTAATTCTGTACTTTATTCTTTTCCCCCATATGAATTTTCATGGGTTAAATGCTTCTTTTGCTGTTTGCTCATTTTCCCACCCTTTTTATTTTTTTGCCCATGGACTGTGAATTCTGAAAGCTGCTTGCTGATTCTATCTCTTCTGATGACTTGCAGGATAAGACACTGTTAGCTATTTTGTCCTGAGTCTAAATCTTCACTGTACCCCTGGAGGCTTGAAAGGGACCAAGGCAATAGATTTCTGGACCTCATTGCAGGCTGGAGCCAGGACCCGGGACTTCAAGGTGTGTGTCTGAGGTATTCTTAAGTACCTTACTAGATTGTGAAGACAGGATTAACTCTCCTTTGTCTATCTTTTGATTGAATCAACACAAGCTTGAACTATATGGAGGAGCAGGCAAACCACTTAGTGATCTCACACACTACTTAGTTCTAGGTGAGAAGCCACCAAGAAACTTTTGAATTGTTTTAACAGTTCACACCCTCAGAAACCATGAACCCTTTCAGTGAGTATTCATCTCTCCAGAAGGTGGGACCTGGTTCCCACAAACACTTCCTTCTGGGCAATGCTAGACAATTTGAAAGCTGTGATTGGCTCCTATGAAGAGGGAAGGAAACAAGAAGCCACTATAAAAGGCCCTGAAATTCTTAGGCTAAAATGAAGATGACTCTAAGAAGGAAATCAGCTTCAGGAAAGAGTTGGACTTCAAGGAATTCAGCTTAAGGAAGAAGGTCAGCTCAAGGAAGAAAGTAAGCCTCAGAAGTTACCTTCAGCTTGAGTCATTGTCTTGACCTGCCTCTTGGAGGGAACTTGGGTGAGTCAATAGCTGGCTTTTGCTTCCTTTTTTCTGGAGAGAGTTTAATTCCAGTTGAAGGTCAACTGGCTGAGTAAGTCTTCTCTACCCCTTTATATTTCTTTACTTTCACTCTTCCAACTCTTTTGTAAATAAAAGCTATTAAAGGTCACATCGACTTTGAGAAATAAAACTTTGAATCGTATATTTTAGTCAAACCCTTAATTTTAACCCTTAAACTCTCAGGGCTTATTTACTCAGTGGTATTTGACCTTGAGGTCACTGAGAGATGACATTAAAAAGACAACACTGGAGAGAGAGAAATTTGCTTCCAATAACCCTTCCTGTGATTCTATTGGAAGACAAGTATGTTAAAATCTTCCCACTTGGGAACTTTGGAGATTAAAATGCCTATTCTCCCCAGTGAATCATTTCACATAACCAGCCAGTCATCTGCAGAAGAGAAGTAAAACTGCAGGCAATTTTTAAAACTATTAAATAGATTCAAATGTAATTGAATACATCAAACTAAATTGAATCAAATTATTAATAATTAAAATTTAATAATATTGTATTAAATTAGATGAAATAAAATAAAACCAAATTAAGCCAAACTAATTCAAGACAATGTTAATTAAATATACTAATTCAGTGCTTCATTATTTCAAACATCATAATAAAAATAATTTAAAAAACAATAATAGTTATTGTTATTATTATAAATATGTATATATATTATCAATGGTACTATTGCCTTTCAAAAATTACTAGTGCCTTGAATTGTTTTTTTGTATTTAACCCTTCTCTAGTTTAGTAGCTTTCTACAATAAAATTAAAGGAAGTTGCATCTCAAAATGTTTTTAATGTTTTAGGATCATTTCATTGTTTCAATTGCCCATTCAGCAATAGTCAGAAGGGCTCAGTAATTTTCCTAAACACATTAAGACAGAAAGGAGGCTAGAAATTTTTCTTCTAAACTCAGGATCTAAAGACTAGATACTGTGGGAAATATTGTAACAAATGAGAGGAAAGCAGGAAAAATTTCTCTAGGCTCATCCCTGTACAACCTATTGAATTCTTAGAGTGATCTTAATTTTCCAAAAGAACATGTTATGTCAAAAAAGGAAGCAAAGAGATTATGTAAAGGATGGGAAATCCTTTAACTGGCCAAGGTATGGTTCTTTTAATTTTAAAGTTTTGAAATAACTAAAAGTTGTCATTGGTCATAAGAATTCTAAAGACTGCCTACTGGCTCCTGTGGACAAATATTGGTAATTCAACAAAACCCACTGAAAATAGCTTGGTTGACTCTAAAAATCCTGACAAACTGCCCTCTGTCTTCCATCCAGGAAGCCATTCCTCCTTTAGATCCAGACCATCCTGGCTTGACTTCTTCAGCACCTCCACCTAAACCACTAGTTAAATATAGCAAAAAAAGACACCCTGTCATCATCTTCCCACCTTACCTCTGAGAAGGTTCCTTCTCCTCCTACTGACCCAAACCAGGACTCAACCCCTTCAACCCCTCCCCATCAGACCACACTCACCTCTCATCCCTCTCATCTCCTTTCCTCCCAACCTACCTCTCTACCATACCTTACCATCTGACCTTCAACACTCCTACTCTTGTTCTTTCAGCACCCAGTCTTTTCCTTGCCCTGCCCATTTTCTCTCTTACCATGTTTAGTTTGTCCTTCCTCTCTCCCAGCCTCCACCCACCTTCCCTCTCCTAACTTTCTTCCATCTCCCAATCCTCCTTCCCCACTCTCCTATGCCCCATCTCTGCCATGCTTTCCCTACCCTCCTTTCCCTCAACTACTCCACCCATCCTACACAGTCTCTTTCTCTCCTCCTTACCCCACCCTCATTCAGTCTTCATTTGCCCTGACTGTGGCCAATCAATTCAAACCACTCAGTCTCATTCTCTCCTCTCCACCCATACCCCCAATCCTTTAGCCATGCCTTCCCACCTCCTGATAAGCTATCCCCTCTTTCCCCACAAACTCACTTCTCCTTCTCCCTCCACACACTCAATTCCAACCCAAACATTAAGTTAGACTCCAGTAACCACAGACAACTCAAATAAAGTCCTGTTCCCTCTAAGAGATATTCCCACTTATGATAGACAAGGGAATTTAGTAAATATTATACATTATACACCTTTCTCTCCACAAGATACTGAGAGATTCAAAGTAAAAACCCCTTCCTTTGAAGATGAATCCATTTTAGAAATCAATAAATTTGAAAGTATTTTACAGGAGTTATAATCTGACCTTGTCAGACATAGAAGATTTGATGTATGTTCTGCTAATGGAAAGAGAAAGAAACAAGGTCCTATCTCTTGTTAATCAGGCCCAAGGAGGAAGGGTTATTCACTGGTCAAATAAAGACCCTAAATGGGACCCAAATTCAGAGGAAGATTATATACATTTATGTTAGGCTAGAAATGCATTACTAAAACCAACGTGGGCTTGTTATGACAGGCCAGCTACTTAGACTAAATTCAAAGGCTTGAAACAAGGGAAAAATGAGGAACCATCTCAGTTAATGGATAGATGTGTCAAACTGGGATGCAGATATCTGGACATAGGTCTTTCTTGGCAAAAAGATGTTAGACACATGAGAACACATTTTGTAAAAAACTGCTGCAGGGTTGTTAGGGAATATCTTATGATAAAATGCCCTAACTAGCACACTATGGACCTTGATAAATTAAAGAGAGTAGCAGTTTATGTTTTTGATGACCATGAAAAGAAAGAGAAAGAGGAATCTGAATTAGTAGAGAGATTAAAGATGGGGAAAATTAATTAGAAGAGAAATTAAGGCAATAGCCAAATTCAAGGAACAAGTAAAAGAAGGAGCTGTAAGACATGCAGAGGTCATAGCTCTTTTAAAGGAACACAAGAGGCAACCAATGACTTGTTTTCATTTTTTTGTGTGTTTTTTTTTGTGGGAAGGAAGATCATGTAGCTATGGATTGTAGAAAGAGTAACAAAGAAAATAGGAACAGAAGAAGCTTGAGAAATAATGGTAGCAATTGCTTAAAAGGCCTTTTGCTCCTTTTGTCTTTGTTAGCTGTCACTGTAATATATTTTGAGAAAGGAAATAGGATTGGAAAAAGGGGGATAATAAGGGAGGTTTGTATGGGGTAAGGAGGAGATAAGGGGAGAGAGGGAACACTGCTTGGTGAGGCAAGGGAGGGAGATGCCCCTTGCTGAGAGGAAACTGCAGGGGTCCAAAGAGGTCTGTTTGTCTTTGACTGAAACTGAAGTTCAGCTCCCTCTATGACCAGAAAGATAGTCCACTTATCTGACTGCGAATTCAATAACATAAAGTTTAATAACTAGTTGGGATTGGAGGTTTTTATCAGCTTCAGACCTGAGGCCAGGCCCCAGAGGCTGGCGGAGAGTTTGTCCCACTCCCATCTACTCTCGTTGTTCTAATTCAGAATCTTAGCAGTACACAAAAAGCAAACAAGAACAATTCTAACCTTTAGAAGCCTGTGTCTTTGGGCTGAACCAAGAAGAGCATGCCACTCCAGACTGGGCTTAACAAGCTCCTCTCTCCTCCAATACCTGGAAGTAAGACCACCCCCCAAGGAAGGAAGTGCTAGTCACAAGACCCAACTACCACTCCCAGTTGGGCCCTTCCCCCACAAGCTGTCAGTCTTGTTTCCTTTCTACATCATATAGATGATGATGGATGGACTCCATCAAAATGATTACAACTTATATCAATGGCCGCTGAAGAATTTAGTGAGGTAAAAATATCAATTGATTTTAATGAGTCTTCAGAAGTGATTTTTAGATATCTAGGAGCACCACTACCTATGACTGATCATTCATCTAACTTTGACTTGTGTGTGACAAGATGTAAGGGTTCATTGAGTAGTAGCAAGTAAATGGGTGACAAAGTGAAGTGCAACTGCACCATTCTATTCCCCACCTCCACATTTATCAGTGCTAGAGTATAGATTAAAAATGCAATTAATGAGACATATAAATACATGCCTTTTACAGCTGCTACAACATCATCCCAGAGGAAAGAGGATTTCTCATGGGCCTTGGTAACCCCTGGACAGTTTGATATTTCTAACTCTTGAGATTACTCTACCCCTCCATTAGGATGGTAAACTTATAGTTTAGCCTATGTTAATCCACCTGTAACCATGTATGATCACTATGTGGCTGGGTAGACAAGTTCACAGTCAGAAATATAGGCTTTTGGTGGCATTCTAGACCCAGAGGTTAAGGCCAAATTAAGTAGTATCTTCATCAGCAGTACAGAGGTTTTTCTGGATATTCCTGCCAAATGTTGGGATGATGATGGTGATAGACTCTGTTAGAAATATCTCAGTTTAGGTTGAAAGATTAGCTCAAGAAACAGCTCAAGCCATCTCCCAATCTACTAAGGTCATCTCTTAGTTGTGCCTCTGTTTATCTGACACATTGTCAAATGGAATATGAAAAGTGAATTCCTGATTTATTATTGTTGTTGTTGTTGTTGGGTTTATTTTTATATTTGCAATAGGATATTTGATTTTTTCCCTTTTTTTGTACTTGAGTACATGGAATCAGTATTAAAGGCTTTGATTTTGAAGGATAAGTTTATAATATCTAATACCAATAATATATAATCCTAATACCAATGCATACTCCAAATATTTAGACTATGGAAACCTGCCATTGATTATTAAGTATTATGGGACTTTAACTAATACTTGTGTCTGATTTCAGAAGAAGGAATCACAAAAGAGCCATTACACAGTACAAAGAAGCATGAGGTCAAAGAGAATAACTATCCATGTCAGATTGCTGACTTGTTTTGAGGTTCAAAGAAGCAGCTGATTCCTACAAAAACCTTAGTTTGACTTTCATTTTGGCTCCTCTATCCCTGAGATTGAAGTAAAATCAAACCAGGAAATTATACTTCCCTTTTACCTTAGAAGCCAGTCCCTTCTCTTTTATAGTATGGCAATTTTCTATAGTCCTGGATACTAATGGGTAAGTACAATATTGCTGCAATTGTCCTGCAGGCTTGTAGGAAATAAATCACTTTAAGTGGGCCTTGCTGGTGATTCAGGGACCTATTTTGAGTTTATTCTTTTTTACTCATAATTTTATACACTTAAGATTAATATATATCCAAAATTTAATTTTTTTCCTCTTCTATTTTTTTTTGGTGGGGTTGGTTTTCTTTTGAGAATTGATTCATATACCTCATAACTCATCCATGTACCTCAGGGTGATTCTAGTGTTAATCAACATCTTCCTAAAGGGGATTGTATAATTATCCTAAAATCCAAGGTTTAAATTTTTTAAAAGAAATTTTAGGAAAAGAAAATCACCAACACCCTAAATCAAGAAAACAGATTTTTGGAGAAGATGCCTCGAGAATACCTGCAGAAACAACACACTTTATCATTAGATCCAAGATAAACTTTGGGATATAATGAACTGAACTGAAGGGGGTTGAACATATCACCTATTCTGAATATAAACTTTTATGCCAAAGTGGAGTGCTTACTAATTCGTGTTTTGTCAATGCGTCTATCAATCATTTTTGTTTTCTTTCTCTTTTCTTTCACTCATCCCCAAATTGTTGAAATTCCCTCTTTGTAAAGTGAAACATTTTACACACCTCTAGTAAGATAATATTTAGTTATTAGTTTCACATGTGGAATGATTCATTGGGGAGACCTGACATGTTAATCTCTTAGAAACCCCAACAGAGGATATTTTAACATGCTGGTCTCCCAAAGAATCAAAGGGAGTATTATATAAAGGAAATCTCCTGGAGTCTTACATGTGTCCCCCAGACTGTTAGCTATATATAATGTGAGTTTGCCCCAGTGTAGGTCACAAGACCGTGGTCTAGGTATGGGATCCAGAGATAACTGAATTTGGACCTGGGAGGGAAAGGGGAGGTTAAAAGGTTCAAGACCAGGAATTAGGCTTGCTCTATTCCCTTCGATGTGGCAGTGGAGGACCATGGCTGAAAGAGATAGTCATGTGGAGAAACCCACATGGTTAGATTAGGAATAGGCTTCAATCTCTATCAATTTGCCTTCTCTATTCAAGTAAATATTCATAAACTCTGGAAATCAAGAACCAAAGAGCATACATTTAATTTAATTTTTACAAAATAAATCTATTAAATAAATAATAAAGAATCGCAAGAATGGTGAGCAGACTATATTATCACAAGAAAAAATTTAAAGAAAAAAATACCATCAAAGTCTTGAAGAAATGAATTTTTTAAAATGAGACTTTAATGTAATGAAGAAATGTTATTGGTTAAAATAAAACAAGCAAAAATCACAAAAAATGGAATAAAATAGTGACAATGGTGACTAGACACCAATAAATTAATTACAAACACATCATTATAGTATTAGAAGGACATCATTGCTCATCCAGTAGATCCCATATCTTTTAAAGTTTATACCCAGCATGAAGCCAAGTAATCTTTGCTTGTAGACCTCTAACATTCAGGAAATCCACTGTCTCCCTAGCCATTTATAATGAAATTTCTATCCCTCTCTCCCCTTAAATCATTAAATGAAACCTTGTTATTACCTTTGCATATTCTACCTATTTCTCCTTGTATTCTTCTTTGAAGATAAGTGAGCAAAATATTTGAAAACAGTTATGTGTCTTCTCACTATCTCTAGCCTTTTCTTCCCCCCATATAAACACCAATGGATAGAATGTTTGCCTTTATCTCAAGATGACCTAGGTTCATATCCCACTTGGAGACAATGAACGGCCCACTTAAATTTTATTACAGTGATCCCTTACCTATCTTGGGAATTATGTTCCAGAGACCCCTGTGATAGGTGAAAATCCTCATAGTAACCGCACCTCCCTTAACAACTGGCGTCCCATGCCCCATGTGCCACACACTCTGCGCCTCGGCCTTTGGACTCCAAAGCCACATGAGGGTACACCGTAGATGAAAATGCCCAAAGACAATCATCATTCTCGGTTACCGAGAGACTACCACTATATAAACTATATAAACTCAAACACAATATAGCACAATGGGCTGGGGAAAGAAGACAGTTGTCTTTGTCTAGCCTCAGCAAGGTAAAAGCAGAAAGGAATGTAATAGAGAATAAGCAGCAGTGAGAGAAAAGTTCCCCTCCACAGTCCAGCCTAAAGAGAGCCTAGGCACATCCTAGCACAGGCATCATTGGGAAGAATTCAGCCCAATAGGGCCAGCCTATCTAGAATTTGATAGAAGACAGCTCGTCCCAGATGAAATGGATAGCTGCACACCTCCAAATGGCAAGCCAAACAGGCCACCCCTACAGAGAGCTTAACCCAAGATCCATACATCTGGGCTGATTCTAGGCACAGTGAAGAGAGACAGTACTCCCTTTATCCCAGGGACAGTGGTAAGCTTTAGCATATAGACAGGGTTATGGGGACAAAAATAATCCCTAAGTGAGCAAAAGACAGAAAAAGCTGACACTAGAAAAATATCTCATCAAGTGAAATAACTAAAATATAGGCTCAGAAGAGGACAATAATATGAAAATAAATCATGTAAAGCCTCAAAGGAAAATAGAAAAAGGAGTCAAGCCCAAAATTAACTTATTGAACAGCTCCAAGAATGACTTAAAAACAAATAAGAAACTTAGAAGAAAATTTAGAAAAGAAAATGATAGAAAAAATCAACAGCAAAAAAAGAAAATTTTAATGAGGAAACAATGCCCTAATAAAGGAAATACAATGCTTTAAATGAGAAAATAACTTCCCAAGAAAGAAAGTATAAAGCTTCAAAGAAAAGAAATTCCTTTCTAAATATTAGAATTGGGTAAATGAAAGTTAATGACTTCATGAGTTAGCAGAAAACCATAAAATCAATTCAAAAGACTGAAAAAAAAAAAGAAAATATGACATCTCTTTTTTGAAAAACCACTGACATGGAAAATAAATCCAGGAGAGATTACTAAAGAATCACTGGATTGTCTGAAAGTCATGATCAAAAAAAAAATAATGTAGACAACATTTTGAAATAAATTATAAGGGAAAACTGCCTTGGTGTTCTGGAACAAGAGATGAAAACAAAAAAACAAAAGAATCTACCATTTTCTTCTTAAAAGAAATGTAAAAATCCAAGTTACATATTATAGACACATCCCAAATATCTAAAGTCAAGGAAAAATAACATAATCATCCATAAATAATTCAAATATTGTGGAACAATAATTAGGACTACCCAGAACCCAGCAGCTTCTACATAAAAATATCAAAAGATGTATATGTGATATACAACAAGGCAAAGGATCTAGGCATACAGTCAGGAATCACCTAAGCAGAAAAAATGATCATAATATTTCAGGTTAAGAAATTGACATTTAATGAAATGGATGAATTCCATTGATAAAATGATCAAAGGTAAAAAGAAAATTTGATGATTAAATTTGGCATGCAAAAATGTTTAAAAAGGTAAAGAGAAAAACTCAAGGGAATCATTGGAGTTTGTAAAATGGAGATTTGAAACCTAGACTTCAATCCCCGTAATCCTTGGTATTTCCCAGAATTCCCTATAATCTCACCTGAGTCTCCACCTGGGTGAGATCACAATAAGTAGTTAACTGGCTCTCTGCCTCAGGCTCTCGGCCATTACAATGATGTAGGAAGTAAGCTAAGCAAGCTAGGTACAGGCACTCTAAATGGGCTAACCGGCCCTAGGCATGTGGTTTTCTTTTTTTTTTTTCTTTATTCCTTTATTTCTAATAATCTTTAATAAACCTCATGAAATATAATATTTCTATTACTAGATACTAATTTAATTTTTACAGGTTATAATCATCATATCCCTGCATGAGAAAACAATAACTAGGATACTTAAGATTTCTTAAGTGTAAGAGGTATTTAAAGTATTTAATATCCTTAAAGTAATCAAGGGAAATTGGGTGAAGCTGGTTCCTTGCATAGGAAAATGATGACCAGTATACTTAAGATACTTATGGTACAAGAGATATTTAAGATACTTTAAGGTAATAAAGGGAAACAATGAGTTGAAATGGAATACAATACTAATAAGAAGGTAAAAATTAAGATGTTCAATATATATATATATATATGTATATGTGATTCCTGAAGTATCCAAGATAACTGAAATATTTAAGATATTAAAGTACTGAATATACAAAAGAACTTCTTAACTATAAGGGCAATGAATAGAAGCATATGTAAACAGAACAGGGAGTAAGTTGAATGTGTTGGGATGAAATTAAAATCATCAAGTGATAAAAAATTGGAACACACTGGGAAAAGAGAAAAGGACAAAAAGATGGGGATAAATTATAAAAATTTCTCACATAAGAAAGCATGTAAAAATCAATATAATGAAAAGAAAGATGAGGGGGTGGTGGGCAATGCTTAAACCTTACTCTCATTTGAATTGGCACAAAGTGGGAAAAACACCCAGATTCAGGTATAGAAATCTGTATTACCCAATAGGGAAATAAGAAGCGGAAAAAGGGGGAAAAGGTGTGGAACTTATGGAGGTGGGTAACAAGAAGCAAAAACAGTTGTGAAAAAGAACAGGCTGAAAGGAGAGAAAAAGAAGGATAAACAGGGAAAAGAAGATGGAGTGATAAACAAAGTAATCTTAACTTGGAATGTGAATGGGATGAACTCATACATAAAAGAGAAGATAGAGTGGATTAAAGGGGAGAGTTCTACAGTATAACATCTACAAGAAAATTATTTAAAGCAAAAAGACTAGTATGCATGAAAGGAATCAACAAAGATCCAGCACAGATTTATGAAAAAAAAAAGGATATCTACCATCACTGAAGGAACCAATGAATTCTAGATGAAAAAAGAAACACACTATTCTTTATTTTCTTCATGAACTTTTCTCTAGTGGAAGCAACATGTGTCTTCTTTTACAGATGAACATGTGTGAATTTCATAACTACTCCACCCAATTCAGACCATTCTTTAGAAGATCAGATTTAGCTATTTCCTGATCAATAACAATAGAAATACTTGGAATAACAGAATCAGGTCTTGGAAAATACATTCTCCACCCTACTCAGTGTAACAAGATTAGGAAGGGCTGCAGCAAACTCAAGATTTAATTATTTGAGAATTATTTGAGAGCAAAAAAAGGACAGATCTCTGGGTGGTCCTAGGTCAAGCTTGAGCCACCATTGGCACATGTGAGACACAGGAAGTGAGGTAGAGAACAGTCTCTGGAGTTCTTGGGACTTCCTGAGAGGAGGGTTAGAGTTCAGTTCGAGGCTGGTGCTTGAGATTGGAGGAGTCCCGAAGACTGCTTTCCTTCAGATTGGTCACATGAGTGATAAGGACTGATCCCTTTCCCTGCCTTGGCTCTCCAAGGTCTTAACATTCACTTTAGCTCAGCCTGAGCCAGAGTGGTTCTGAGTTAAACTTCTTTCCTTCTCTCCCTCTCTCCCTCTTTCCTTCTCTTCCTTTTTCCTTCTCTCTCTCTCTCTCTCTCTCTCTCTCTCTCTCTCTCTCTCTCTCTCTCTCTCTCTCTCTCTCTCTCTCTCTCTCTCTCTCTCCCTCTAATATTTTCTTCCTCCTGTTGTAATTAAAACACCATAAAAATTTGGCAGCTGACCTGGGTATTTTATTATTTGGGACTTCCCTTGACAACCATTTAAACTTAGATTTTTTTCAGTCTCAACCATAATATTCACCCTTTACACATGGAAAAATGTGTTGTATAATAATATATATTTTACCCATATCATATTTTCTGCCTTCATGGGGAGGAGGGAAAGGTGGAAAAGGTATAGAGAGCAGGGCTTAAAAAAGGTTAGAAAGTGAACATTTAAATAATTGTATTGACATGTAATATGGAAAAACTATTTTCTTATAAAATATCAAGAATAAAAAAATGGAAAATGCATAAATGGCAATAGAGCAGAGAAATTAAATGACAATGAAGATTATATATACATAATATATTATATAGCACATTGAATATATATTTAACATACAATTTATTTTGAAAGTAGAGCTTAGTGAGACAGTTTGTTAATAGGCAATTAGAAAGTAAAAAGAAAAAAATTAACAGAAAATGTATTTCAGTAAATCATAAAATGATTATTGTCCAGAGGCAAGCAAAATAGGGATTAAAGTATAGATTATTAGAATCCTAAATATAAGTTTTAAATTACTATAAACCAATGAAGATAATAAAGTTTTACTCACTTAGAAACAGTTGCAAAATGTCACATTGTCATCAAAGAAAGATATCTAAAAGTTAGCAAGTGGTGTCAGTTCACATATGAAAGAATGCAAGTTTTGATTGTGCAAGGCTATTAATTATTAACACATAGTTCAAGTAAGTAGAGAAATATAATATATTAAAGCAAAGGAAATATTGACACTACATGATAATACCCTGCAAATCTGGGAGTATTCTTTTATGAACAAAGATGCTGCTTTATTATGTTCTCAGAAATGAAATCAGAGAGCCACAGGTTAAATTCCTTCACACAAAGAGCTGGGTAAAAGGAGAACATGAGGGATAGTAAAACACTATATTATCTGTTAGTTATAATATATTTGTGTGGGTATATGTATATACATATATCTTCATCTGTCTTTGAATATGTGTATAGATATAACTATATATATATATCCATTCATATATATACATATATATGTGAGTAATATACAATATATATATATATATATATATATATATATATATATATATATATATTACATGCAACCATATTTATTGGACTGGGTGAGTGTACATGTGTAGATTTTAATTTCCAAATCTGCTTAGATTAGGTGGAACAAAGGCTACATCAACTGGACTTAGAATGAGGAATATGAATTCAAATTCCATTTCAGATACTTCCTATCTGTGCAATTAATTTAACCTCTACCTGACTCAGTTCCCTCATTTGTAAATTGGAGATAATAACACAACTCCTAGAGTTATTGAGAGGATTAAATGTAATATTTGCAACTTCACAACTGAGCAACAATTTAACAAATCATAAAATACTATGTCAATACTTATTATTATTGTTATTACATTCCCTGTAAATGATTTATGTATGTAAACATCAAAGCAAAACCAGTTTAAGGTGAATTAAAAACAAACATTTAAGAACCTCAAACAAAAAAGGCTAACCTGAGAATCAAAATGAGAAACATTTTCAAAAGATTAACAACAAATATTAACTAATGTGATTTTTTTAAAAAGAGAAATAAATCACACTGCAAGAATTCAAAACAGTAAGAATAGAAGAATTGATCATGAATGAAGATGCCATAAAGAACATTGTTGGAAACTACTGTGTGTGGTTATATGAAAGAAAATTTGTGAATTTAAATAAATTAATTAATACAAAAATATGCCAATAAACCAAATAAGACATAAAAATCTCAAATTACCAATTCTTAAAAATAAGTAAAGAGAAAAATGGAAGCTATAGATGAATTTCCAAATGTAATGGGGATTAAAACGATGTTGGATAGGTGTAAAAATATTTACCATAAATTAAAATCCATTTAAAATTCATTCTATCAGATCTTTGAAGAGTAATTTATTCTCCATTTCCATATCAAAAGCAGAAAAGAAAATCTTTATAATGCCTCTAAGGAAACAAGCATGGTCCTGAAAATTAAAACAAAACATTAACAGAACTATATAGGCATATTGGAAAGTAAAATTGATGGAATAAAGGAAATGTTTTATAGAAAGAGTAAATAAGCAAATCTATAGTTATTCTTTAAGATCAAGTTAATCATGTATTAGAAATATAGAAATGCTTTAACATTAGAAACACAATTAATATAAATCCAATATTTCTAATTTGACTTTAGGTATTTGAAGATTTAAGTGCCTTCACAAGAGAAAGCCACTGTCCAGTGAATGCTAACTAAAAGGAATGGGCTTTTCTTCAAACATTTTCTACCTCTATCAACGGAAAACCTCTACTCCAAATTGATGTTTATAGGAATGGGCAAAGAAATTATAGATGAACAATAATAGACAATTATCAAAGAAAATGACTTTTATGAGGGCATATTAACTTATATTGAGAAAGAGAAGGATGAACTTTAGATAAGCAGCGGAAGAAGGAACAATCAGAGTGAATCTATGGATGGCTCCAATGTGTGCTCTCAGTGTGTAGGTGTGCTTTTCATCCAGGTGTAGCCAGTGTGTGCTTCACATCAAGTGAGATGCTTTTCAGTCTAGAAGTAATGTGGTGTCAGTGATAGGCCATGCTCTAGATTTAACAAATTTGGGTCACTACAAAGCTCATCACAAATTCAGGTGGTTTTAATCTCTAGGCACCGACTATTGAGACTCCAGTTTGACCATTAACAGGAGATTTTTGTATAGATGGTCCTAAGCATAGATGATTTCATAAAAAGGAGAGTGAGCTAGGTGATTTAGACGATAGAGAGCCAGGCCTAGAGATGGGAGACACTGAGTTCAAATGTGACCTCAGATACTTTCTAATATTTACTCTGGGCATGTTACTTAACTTCAATTACTTAGCCCTTACTACTCTTACGTCTTGGAATTGATACTTAGTATTAATTCCAAGACAGAGAGTATTTGTTCAACTAAAAAAAAAAAATAAAAGGAGAGAGAAGGAGCAGTGGATGGGAGTGGGATTGGGCCAGATTGTGAATGTCTTGTCTCAAATAAGTAATGTTTTTAGGAATATTTTTTTTTCCTTTTTATTGGGGAAGTATCATTTGGGTGCTAAGCTGAAGTGGTGATAGCATTAAGAGAGAGAGTATATAGTAAATACAGAAACATACGTAATTCATAAAGTTTCTTTTTATACACTTAACCTCTCAGAATTGATACTAATTGATACTAATTCCAAGGTAGATGAGCAATAAGAACTAGGCAATTTGGGTTTTGTTACTTGACCAGCTGTCACACAGCTAGGAAGTATCTGATACCAGATTTGAACACAGCGCCTGTCCTCTCCACATCTGACTCTATCCACTGAGACAATTAGCTGCCCCTTAATAAGGTTTTTATTAATAATTTTCTTTCCCAACTCCCACGTGGAGAAACTATAATTACTGGTATTATCATTCCCATGAAAGAGCAGGAGCAAAAAAAAGGACTCACATAGAAATCAGGGTAATAATTTTAGAAGTGATTTTTTGCATTTTGGTACAAATTAATATAAAGGAAGAGGTAAAGCATTTTATATATAGTTTCTTTTAAACTATTTTATTTTCCCAATCACATGTAATAACAATTTTAAACACGTGAATTGTGAAATAAGATCCAAATTGTGTCCCTTCTTCCCTTCCCTCTCCCCTCCTTGAAATGTTAACAAATTTGACCTGGGTTATACATGTGTGATCATACAAAAATATTTCCACAATGGTCATTTTTGTGAGCAAATACTCATGTAAAACCAAAACACACAAATAAAAACTAAAAAACAAACAATCTAAATGATAATTGTATGATTTAATCTTCATGAAGAATTCAGTAATTATTTCTCTGGAGGTGGATAATATTCTTTGTTGTGAGTCCTTTATTTTTTGCTCCTGCTCTTTCATTCTGAATCTCCTCACAAGTGGTTTGTTTTTACCCACCACCCCCCTGACTTCACCATCTCTTCTATCACAGTTCCTTTTCTCATTCCCCTCTTACTTCTCTATAGGATTGGATATATTTTATACCCAATTGATTATGATTTTTATTTCCTCTCTGAGCTAATTTCAATGAGAACAAGGTTCAAGCATTGCCTTTTACCACCCTCATCCTCCATCCTCCCCTCCACTGTAATAGTTTTTTTATGACTCTTCAAGTGAGATAATTTACCCCATTCTACTTCTTTCTTCCCTCTTTTCTCAGTACATTTTTCTTTTTCACCCTTTATTTTTTGTCATCCTTCTAATTAAATTGCTCCTCCACATTCTATCTACATATACTCCTTCTAACTTCCCTAATAAAAACAAAATTTTAAAGAGTTGTAACTATCACCTTCCCATATATAAACTTAAACTTTTTAACCTTATCAAATCCCTTAAATTTTCTGTGTCGGTTATCCTTCTATGCTTCCCTTGAGGCACACACACACACACACACACACACACACACACACACACACACACACACACACACATGTTTAGATTTCTTTCTTTTTAATCTGGAATATGTGGAAATCCTTGATTTCATTATATGATGATTTTTCACCTGAAAGAATATATTCTGTTTTGCTGGGTAGATGATTCCTAGCTCCTTTGCCTTCCAGAATATTATATCCCAAGTCCTCCAATCCATTAATGTAGAATCGGCTATGTCTTTTCTATTCCTGACACTGGCTTCATGCTATTTGAATTATTCCTTTCTGCCTCCTAGTATTTTCTCCTTGGCTTGGGAGACCTTTAATTTGGCTATATTTTTATTGGCTATATATTTCTGGGAGTTGTCATTTGGATATTTCTTTCCAGGTGTAATTAGAAGATTATTTCAATTTCTATTATATCCTTTTGTTGAAAAATATAATTGTAAGATGAAGTCTATGTTTTTGTTTTGGATCATGGCTTTTAAGTACTTTAATAATTCTTAAATAATTCTTAAATTGTCTCTCTTGGATCTATTTTCCAGATTAGTTGTTTGAGCAATGATGTTTTCATATTTTCTTTTATTTTTTAATTCTTTTGATTCTTTTTATGGACTCTTAGTTTATACACTAAAGGAGGGAGAAAGTACACAGATTCAAGTACACACACATATAAAATATTTAATCCAGAAATAAAAATCTTTAAATACAAATAAATATAAAAAGTTTTATACATGTAATATATACATGTGTATCTATGTATACATATTGGTATCTGTGTTTGTACACACATGTTATACAAACATACCTTTATACATCTATATATATATACATGCATAGATATATATACACACACATACATACACATTCATATGTATATAGTAGAGAGGACTAGCTGTGTGGGCATCATAAAATGTTATGTATGTATGTATGTATCAGTTTACTTGATGCCTGTCCCCCACAACTTCTCATAGAATTTAAGCTTGTTAAAGTGAGGATCTGGTTTTTGTTTGTTGGTTAGTCAGTTATTTTTTCTATCTCCGGGACTTAATAAATATTCATTAAATGAATGTAAAGTAATCTGATTATTCCTGCATATATAAGAAAAAAATCTAAAATGACTAGTCACCTCTGACATAAACCAGTCAGCTTACATGCCTAACAGTCCATAGCAATCTCCAGTCTAATCATATTGCATGTTCCTAGTTATCATTTGTCATTGTGAAGAGTGAGTTAGAGGAGTATTTACACAGATCAGCAGGCAGCCTGCCAGGGAGGAAAATTATACTCTCATCTGTATCCATTCTTGCTAGGGTTTGTATGGTTTAGTATTGCTACCAAATCATTTCCCCTCTCCTGGTGGATGCTTAATAAACAATGATCAACCACAGTGATGATGACAAATATAGGTGAGTCCCTCAAGATGTCCTTGCTTTGAAAGATCCCCTGTTGTGTCTTCCTTTCTGGATTCAGTATGGTCTATTTTATTTTTTCTAAGATATTTGTGCTGGTAGAAGCTAGCTTCTGAAATCTATCTTAAGAAGAGATTTTGTGTATCTCAATTTTATCAGCAAAATAATTTAAAATGCACCAAGACCATATTATCACAGAACAAATGTCACAGTCTGGCAGTTAATCTTATGGAAAGGTTAGTTGTGGGTAGCACCTGTGAGAGGTATTCAGATTGAGAGTTCTGAGAATTTGTAGGTAAAATGGGAATGGGGGCACAACTGATTGGGGAATAGAAAATGACTATAAATCACCTGGATTTTCAGCACAGTTGTCATCTTGTAGTAAACTTTTAACTGAGTATTCTTTGTTAAAGAATTCAAAGGTTTTTGGTCTAAAAGCAGAGTCATAATTTTCTGAGCCTCATTTTCCTTACCTCACATGGAAAAATAAAGGAGTTTGCTCTATATGATTTCTAAGAACTCATCTATATCTATCATTCCATCCAATTTTAAATTATTGACTTTCTGCATTTAGTAATAAATAAGTTGTGTTTTAAGCATATTGAAGTTTATGGATTTCAAAAACAGACACATCAAGAATTTCATCACACATATAACCACCCCCAACCCATAAACACACACATACACACACCCATACTTGCAAATATTTTTATTTGTGTCCTCTCTATAGAATATAAACTCCAGGAAGGCAGAAAGTGTTTCCTCTTTTTTTTTCCTACATGGTTCCATGCATTCACACACACATAATGCAACTATCAATATTTTGCTAGATAACAAATTAGTTTATTCAGTCCTAAAATTATTAGTGCATTTACCTACAATTGACTTTCTGCATCAAAAGGAATCCATACTTTTGTCACTTTTTAGCATATTTTAAATCATTTCCAGAATTATAAGACCATTTCACATCTCCACCAAGAGATTATTAAGGTCCCTATCTTTTTACAACCTTCCAACACTGACTATTCCATTTAAAAAAAATCTTTGCAAATTTGATAGATGTGAATGAAAACTTTAGTTATTTTGATTTAAGTTCTGTTTTTATTAGTGATTTTGAGGTGTTACTTTGAAATTTAATACTCTGATATTATCTAAGCCACTTTACCATTAACACAAATAATTGAAAGTGTTTATCACATATATTTGAAAGCACACATTGTCATAAATAAATTGAGGCATGGGAAAGAATGTATTTTTTGGCATGAATACACATGACCTTTTATAAACCTTCATATAGGATGAACAGATTTCTTCTTTCACCTATTACAACAAATGATCCTTTTTCTGGGAAATTTCATTATGCCTAGAAAAGTAATAATGCAAAAATATGAATATATTTTTACTTCTGCAGAAAATAAAACAAACTGAACCCACTGGAACCTAAGAGTAGGCAGCATATACAAATAGATAGATAGATAGATAGATAGATAGATAGATAGATAGATAGATAGATAGCAGAAAGCTTACACTTACCTTGATATTGGAGCATTCTGTAGAGGTGAAATAGTATAAAGGTGACTCTCCACCTCCATCAAGAGGGTTGGTTTAAACACCAAATCCTCAATAGATATATCATCTTGGAGTTGTATATATTTCCATACATAGTGGACATTGCTCCTCAATTTCTTCCCTTCTTCTTTCTGTTCTTATAAATTCTCCCTAAAGGAGACCTTTTGGACACTCAAGGCTCTTCTCCATATTCTGTAATATTTGGAAGTTAACAGTATAGCACCTGGCTGTCTGTGCTATTCATAATTCTTTCTACATTGCTCATGCTGACTTTTTTCTAATCATATAATTTCTGTTTCACATTTTCTCCTTGAAGTAATGAAGACTTGTGGAGAAATCTCATCATGATGAGGTCTTGATTGAATTATTTATTCTGACTCATAGTAGCAGCATGACAATGGTTAAGTCATTAAATCCACCATGGCCCTAAGTGATTTTGTAAGACAACAAGTTAGAGGCAAGTTGTTATTCTCCATCAGCGAAAGGAGGTTCTATACTGTTATCACACAGAACTTGCTATATCACTAAAATAATGTGTCTGCTATATGAATGTCTCTGTATTCTGTCTGTGCCTCTCTGCCTTACTCTTTCTTTTCCTTCCTCCCTCCTTCATCCACACCAAACACCATTCATCATCCATTGACATAACATTACTTACTTCTCAGAAACAAGAAATAGTTGGTTACAAATACATACATATATATATATATATATATATATACACATATAGATGTGTGTATATTATGTGTACAGGAAAAGAAGAACAAGAGCAAGAAAAAGAAGAAGAAGAAGTGATAGAAGTAGTAGTTATAGTAAAGATAATGGTGAAGGACTAAAAGGAAGAGAAGGTAGAGAGAAGAGGAAGAAGATGAGGAGAAATAGGAGGAAAATAAAATAAAAAGAAAAGGGGAAAGGATGAAAAAGAAAGGGTAATGGGGAATAAAAGGGAAAGAGAGAAGGGAAGAGAAAAGGGAAGAGAAGGGAAGGGAAGGGGAAAGAAGAAATAAGGGAGGAAAGAACAATGGAAGAGAGTTAATGAATAAATGAAAGAAGAAAAATTCTAATGATGCTAATTCTCAAACAATATAAGATCCATTATGAAGGAAATACTATATTTTCTATTGGCATCTTTATAGTTGAGCATAGTACTACCTAGATGCAGCTGAATAGAGATAATGATGAGCATGGAAATAGAAAATGGTCAGATATTTATATTTAAAGGAAGACAAATGCATGTTAAATTTTCCTTTTAGTATGAATATTAAGAAGTAGAATATTATTAAAGTTAATTAGCACAGCTTCCATCTTTTTCTTTAATTTGGTATTTTTTCTCAAAAATTTAAAGCACTTCTTTTATGAGTAAAAATGATTTAATATAAAAATGAATTTCACAAACACAATTACTATAAACTACTTTCCCTAAAACTTTTTTTTAATTTTAAAAAGTTTATTTAGTTGAAAGACTGGTCTATTGGCAACAAATTTGGTAAAAGTTATTTGATATTAAAGAAATATGATGTAATTGTAGTAACTTTAACATGCACATTTTCTGGGAATAACAGGCAGAAAGCAGTATTTTGTTGCATGTGGTACATTGCTTAGTGTCCATGTTTCAATAATACATCTTTTTATTTTCATCATCTCTTTCTCCTATCCCTTGGGAATGAAAATACCTTTTAGTGGAGGGCTTTAGGAGATTAGGAGAAGCAATGCCTTAGTAATTAGGAGTGTTCTGGCTTTGAATTTGAAATCAGTTACTAAACTAGTTTTCTGTCTTGGAGTAAATCATTTATTCTCTTTGGGTCTTGTTTTCCTTAATGTAAAAACAGGGTTTTAAGCTAGAAGATTTTCAAGGTTCCTTCAAGCAATATATTTTCCCCATTTGAATGATTTTAGATCTTCAAGGCTCAGAGTATGTATACATATTTCAAGATTAAATTATCTTGGTATAGAGCTAAAATGGTAGAGAAGGTACAGGAATTTATCTTATTTCTACCAAATTACTCTACAAAAAGTAATGACATGAATCCTTAAAATGAATTCTGGGGCTGCATAACCCACAAAAGACAAAATAGAGTGATTTTTTTTAACCCAAAACAACTTAGAAGGCCAGAACTAGGGATCTAGTACACTAAGAGTGGAGGAGGACTACAGTACTCCAGGGTAGGCCTTAGGGAGGCAACAGGACTTGGGATCAATTAAAGTAGTAGTCCTGGATACTTTGACTTTTAGACGCTGATTGTGATGGGGGGTCCAACAACTGCTCAGAATTATATTATATGGGTCCCTTTTCTGGCTTTTGTTGTAAGACTCTTGTCTCAAAGTTCAGGTCAGAGTCCTGGGGAACAGTCACAGTATGAGAAGCAGTAGCATGCATCAGCATAAATCAGCACTTGCAGCCATAGGGGAGTAGAAGACCCTGTTCACAGTTCCATGGAATAAAAAAAGTGCTTAGAGTTGTTCATAGACCAGAGCACAGGACAGGAAAGTATTAAACACTCCTTTTCTTACATCATACCATCTAGAGGAACTGAAATAAAATAGATCTTCATAGCCAGCTCTGGTGGCAGTCACAAAAAGAACTTGAAATTACCACCATTACAGAACCCAACTTCGACTGTTTTTTAGACTAAACAAATTTAAAAAAGCAAGAAAATGAGCAAACAATAACAACAAAAGAAATTCAACATAGAAAATTATTTTGGTAGTACCTTTGGTAGACAAGATAGACTCAAACTCAGAAGAAAACAAAGTCAATACTGCTGCATCCAAAGTCTCCAAGAAAATACTAACTGCTCTCAAACCACAAATGGAATTAATGGAAGAACCTAAAAATGATTTTAAAAATCAAATGAGAGATGTGGGAGAAAAATTGGGAAAATAAATGAGGAAAATCATGGGGGGAAAATGAACAGCTTAGTAAAGGAGACACAAATAAACTGAAGAAATTAATACTATAAAAAACTAGACTGGTAAATGAAGTACAAAATCTCAAAAAAGACAAATTCTTAAAAGCAGGATTGGCTAAACAGGAAAAAGATATACAAAAATTCATTGAAATGAAAAACTTCTTGAAAGATTATTGGTCCTTTGGGGAAAGAGGTAAAAAAAATCACTGAGAAAAATAACTCTTAACAAAGTAGAATTTGTCAAATGAAAAAGGAAACACAAAAGCTCACTCAAGAAAATTATGCCTTAAATATTCAAATTGGAGAAATGGAAGCTAATGACTTTCTAAGGCAGAAGAAACAGAAGAAGCAGAAGCAGAAGCAGAAGCAGAAGAAGCAGAAGAAGAAGCAGAAACAGAAGAAGAAGCAGAAGAAGCAGAAGAAGCAGCAGAAGAAGCAGAAGCAGAAGCAGCAGCAGCAGCAGCAGCAGCAGCAGCAGCAGAAGAAGAAGAAGAAGAAGAAGAAGAACAAGAACAAGAACAAGAACAAGAACAAGAACAAGAACAAGAACAAGAACAAGAGGAAAGAGGGAAGGGGAAGGGAAAAGAGGAGAAGAGGGGTGGAGGAAGAGGAGAAAGAAGAAAATAAAAAAAATATTTTATGGGGGTAAATAAACACAGATATTATAATTTAAGAATTATTGGATTAGTTGAAGGTCATGTTAAAAAAAAGCTTCAACATCTTTTAAGAAATAATAAAAGAAAACTGCTCTGATATTCTAGATCCAGAGGGCAAAATAGAGATGAGAAGAATCCACTGATCACCTCCTGAAAGAGGTAATCTGAAAGGGTAACTCCACAGGAATATTAAGTCAGATTACAAAACTCTCAGGTCAAGGGGAAGATATTGCAAGCAGTCAGAAAGCAGTTAGGATAACACAAGATTTAGCAGCTTCTACATTAAAGAGCCAGAAGGTCTGGAATATGATATTCCAGAGGGCTTTAGATCTAGAACTTCAACCAAGAACCACTTACCCAAAAAACCTGAGCATAATCCTCCAGGGGAAAATGAGTATTCAATGAAATAGAAGGCTTTAAAACATTCCTGATTAAAAGACCAGAGCCAAATGGAAAATTTGACTTTTGATAAGACTCAAGAGAGTCATAAAAAGGTAAACAGGAAAGAGAATCAAAATGTATTCAATAAGTTTAAATTGTGTTCATCCCTACATGGGGAGATGGTTCTTAAAACACCAATGAATTTTATTGCTTTTAGGGCAGTTAGAGGTAATATACATAGAGCAATAGGCTGTGAGTTGACTGTGAAGAGACAATGCAAAAATTAAATTAAATTAAATTAAAGCATGAGAAAGAGGAATGCATGAAAAGGAGGGAGAAGGGGAAAATAGGATAAATTATTGCATATAAAGGAGACATGAAAGAGCATTCATAGTGAAGGGGAAGATGAGGGAGGTTTGGAGGATAACATGTAAACCTTCCTCTCTTTAGAACTGGCTCATTGAAGAAAGAGCTTTCATAATCAATTGGCTATATTAAAATGTCTTGCCCAACAGGAAAACAGCAGGGGAAGGGAAAGGGAGTAGAGTTGATAGAAAAGAAAGCAAATTGGGGGAGGTAGAGGTCAAAAAATAAACAGAGGTAAATAGGATGGAAAGTAACACATGGTAATCATAATAGTGCAAAAAAAAAAATTACAGGTCTCTCTAATAAGTGCCTCCTTTCCCAAATACATAGAAAAATTAGTTGAATATATAAAAATACAAGTCTCTCCCCAATTAATAAGTGGTCAAAGGTTATGAGCAGGCAGTTTTCAAAGTAATTAAAGCTCTCTATAGTCATGCCAAAAATACTCTAACTCATGATTAATTGGAGAAATGCAAATTAAAGCAACTCTGAGTTACTACCCCACACCTATCAGATTGGCTAATATGACAGAAAAGGAAAATGACAAAACTTGAAGGGGATATGGGAAAGCTAGGATATAACTGCATCACTGGTAGGGTTGTGAACTGATTCAATCATTTAGGAGAGCAATTTGGAAGTATGCCCAAAGGTCTATAAAACAATTGACCCAGTAATACTAGTACAGTGGTTTGTATCCCAAAGAGATTTTTAAAAAAGGGAAAAAACTAGTTATTTGAAAATATTTAAAGCAGTTCTTTTTGGGGTACCAAAGATTTGGAATGTGAGGGGATACCCATCAATTGGGGTATGATTGAATAAGTTATAGTAAATTATTGTAGCAGAATACTATTTTGCTATA
Organism: Monodelphis domestica; assembly: GCF_027887165.1. NCBI lineage: Eukaryota > Metazoa > Chordata > Mammalia > Didelphimorphia > Didelphidae > Monodelphis > Monodelphis domestica. The sequence goes on along the minus strand of NC_077233.1, from coordinate 41,952,661 downwards.
CAATGACAAGAGAGAGTAGATCAGAAAAACCTGGAAAGACTTACACAAACTGAAGCAGAGTGAAATAAGCAGAATGAAGAGAACATTGTAGAGAGACAGGAACACTTTACAATGAACAATTTTGAATAACAGCTATGCTGTTATATATAACACAATGCAGTGATCCAAAAGTATCCTAAAAAATTCATGATAAAAACCCCATCTACTACAGAGAAAAAGATCTGAGTCTGAAACCTAAACACATTTTTTAAACTTTCTTAATTTTATTAAGAAAAAAACAATTATTTGAAAATTATTGGTGAGAAAAAAATGAAGAAGTGAGCTGTCTTTTATTCTATCACATTTGCTGAGTCCAAAGTGGGAGGGCTATCTTCCATCTATGCTATTTGGCTAATTGATCAGCAAGATTCCAAAGGATACTCTGAAAGTAATATTTTTTAATAATGTCATGAGAAAGTAACACTGGGATATGAATCCTTCATCCCCATTCCTCACTTGTAGCAGGAAGGGAGAATCTTTTGAATAATTTAACTATAAAAGAACTTTCACTGAAAAGTTGAAGAGTAAGAAATAACTACAATCCAAACAATCCAGATATGAAGAAACATTTCTACTTCCCTTTCTTTTCAAAAGGAGGGGGGAGTTCTTGTTAGTCCAAATCCATATGCAAATGGAAATCTGGCAATTTTGAAAATTCAATCATTATTCTAAAGACTATAGACACAAAATTCATTCCTCCTCTATGGGTGGTGGTTGAGGGGAGAGGGGATATTCGACATTACCCTCCATATCCCATAAGAAATAGTGTTGCTTTTTTTTCTTTTTGTGATTGGCAACATGTACCATCACTCTATTGATCTTCAAAAGACATTTGTAAGATGAACAGTAGCCGGTAGCAAGTTTCCATCCTACTTTAATATTGGTTTAACAACTGGAAGGAACCAAGTGTTTAAATATTAAATATGTGTTCAAATATTAAACAGTTAACATTTCTTTTTCTGATTATTAAACCTGTGTGTAAGGAGGATAGTAACTAATGTGCAGTCAGCAAAACTCACTTGATAGACTTTCACTGTCACATATGCCAAACAGTTTCTGCACTGGGATGGCCATGCTTAAGAGACACTGCGGGGGGAAGAAAGCAATATTAAAACATACTGCTAAAAGTTTAGACTGAGCAAAGATTGTTGTTTCCCTGGAGAATGTACAGACCCTTCCTTACCTTTGGGGCAAAATCATGTTAGAATTTAATTTTAAGGCTACCTGACTTGGTCATTGATCTAACTGAAAAGAAACCTCAGCTAATATACCTAAGGGAAGAGGTTAATTAAAGGAGTAAAAGATGATTGTCCCTCCCATGTTTCTAGTGTGGACAAATGAGATTCATTAAAATGTGATAGTAAATAAGTAAAATTAAATGGCTGGGATTTTTTTTTCCATACAAACATATCATTGTTCTGAGAAACTCCCAGTGAGGGAATTTCTTCAATCAATGTATACCAGTAGAAATCTAAACTTTTAAAATTCATTGGTATTTAGAGGTAAACCACCTTCTTTTCACTCTGACACTACCACCAATCCAGGGCAGACCCTCATCACTTCACACCTTGACTATTGTATTTGTCTCATACTGGGTGTGCCTAGCTCAAAGTTCTGCATATTCCAATTCATTCTCTATACAACCATTCAAGTTATTTAGGTAAAACACCAGCCTGATCATGTCATTCCCTTACTCAGTAAAATCCTGTGACTTCCTATTGACTCCAACAAACACAAAATATTTGTTTGACATTCAAATCATTTTATACCCTATTATCATCCTATCTTTCTAGTTTTATGACACCCTATTCCCCAAAACATCATAGTGACACAATCTTCCTTGACTATTCCATGAAAAAATATAATCTATCTATTGATAGACTTTATGACTAGAATATTGTCCCTCCTCTACACCAAATTGTTTAAATCTCAACTAAAATTTTATCTCATACAGGAAGCTGTCCCCAATCCCTCTTAATTCTGGTACTGTTTGTAATTAATTATTTCCTCTTTATCATGTGCATTGTGTATGTATGTGTACAGAAAGACATGTTATACCTCTATTAAACTATAAGTTCTTTGAAGGCAGGGACCGTCTTTTGTCTTCTTTTGTATTCCCAGTACTTAGCACAATGCTTGGTCCATAGTAGGGACATAAAATAAGGTGATTGTATTAAAGCCACAAGTGACTGAATACATCAGTGCTTGGTTTAAATATATTTGGGAAATATTTAAGAAAAAAATAAAAACACAACAAAACATAGATGTTATTATATAGTTGTGTTTTTTTAATTAATATGATGCCTATGGAGATATTTAAAGAAACTTGTGACCCTGTCTCTATTTGAATTTGATATTGCTACATTACATTATACTGCTTCATAGCCAAATTATTGTGATAGTTCTCAATTTCTTAATAAAAAAAAGTAGAAAAGAATTCTATAATTAGAAAATGGTCAAGAACTCTATGAATGCTACAATGGTACTCATGAGCTTATAGAATTAAATTAAGATTTTAAATGTATTAAATATTGTGGACTGTGTTTTAAGAATGCTGATCCTAAGAGGTTAAGGTAGAAAAAAGCATGACCTACATTTGTATAATTTTAGTTAATCTCTTCTATACCACTTTCACTGGAATTTCTTAAAAATTCCACTGAGACATTGTGGTAAATTCATTTTGGAAGATGCATTTTGGAAGTAGTTTCCAAAACTGAAGATTAAATGAATTGCCATTACATATAAACAAGAAGAGAAAATATCCTCATCTCTCAAGGGGAAAAAGACATAGTTAAAAATATTTGGAAATGGAATTGTTATATGAGTTTTCTGCTTCCAGTTGTGACATTGGTCACACAGTGTATATTGGATAATTTATATCTCACTATGAATTACTAGGTGTTTGCTTTGTATAATGAATCATACTGGGCTTTATGGATATATGTGTATGTATATACCCACAGTTCCTATGCTTAAGGATGAGAGAAACATTTTATATGTAGAAATATACATATATACATGTATTATACATATGATATAAATAAATAATAATCCCATAAATGTGAGGCTATTTGAGACCTCAAACACATAACAACAACAAAAACAAATTATGGGTCTACTTTGTACCAGGTACTATGCTTAATTCAAGAGATTCAAAATGAGGCAAAAGACTTGACTTTCAGGGAATTCACAATTTAATGAAGAAAAAACAATCAAACATTTTATAAATAAGCTATATATGGGATAGAAAGGAAATAATACCATATGATCAATGTATTAGTGGAAGAGAATTTTGAGAGGAATGTTCAAAACTACTGGTCATCGAATTAATGTGATTTTATTTTCAAGTAGATTTATCTTTATAATTGTGCTTTGTTTAAGCTAAATAGTATGATCAGTTCTCATTCCCTGAATAGACACCAAAAATTATGGCATCAAATGGCTGTTGATTAATCTACAAAATGAATAATGCCTGATACAAGTAAAGAACAACCATTAAAAATTTCTTCTGTTACATGATATATTATTCTTAGATATTAACCAGTGGCAAGTCCTTAGAAGGATTTCCCTCAGGGAAAGAGGTAAAGAGGGTTTCTTCCTTCTCCTCTTCTTCCTCTTCCTCAGAAAGCAAGGGTATAAACACAGGGCAACCACTTAAAATGCATTTATTTTCAGATAACTTGAGTGATTGACATGGTTTGATTTAATCCATGTGCTCATGTGAGCTCAACTGAACTAAATCAAACCACAGTGAGCACTCAGATCAATCAAGGCTGATTAAATTCCTAATACAACATTTCTGTTGAATCTACAAAAGGAGAAAAAGCCATTGTCCTTGATCAGAAGGAATTTATAATTTAAGCTGAAGCAGCCCCAGTACTAACACTTCTTACTACTGAAATACTAGCTAATTATCCTAGAATTAAAATTATCTATAGACAAATTGAGCCTGAGGTCAGGAAACTCTTGATAAATGAATGAAAGTAAACACAAAAGAGAAAGTGAAGGGGGAAGAGGAAGGTAGAAATCTTTCCATCATTACACCAAGAGGGAATACTCCATGTTACAAAGAAAAATTTAGCAATTAACCAAAAAAAACCAAGGACCTTGAAAAATGATACAGATGTTCAAATATTAGAATCATAGATCTTCCATAGGGAGCATAGGGAAAGAACTTGAACCAATTTAAAGCAAGCTTCTTGAAAGAGCTTAGCACAGCAGTCAGCCCTACTACTACTACAAATAGCAGGATCAGTTCACAATCTTAGCTTTCACCAGAAATGGAGAAGAATGGAAAGACAAAAGGAATGATTTAAAGGACATTTGGAAATATGCTTATAACCAGTGTGCAGGAAAACTTCAACTAGACTGTATGATTTTTTTAATATTTCAAGTTTCAACTAAGTGAAAGTTTTTCACAGGATTATCTGTCTCTTTATCTCTGTCTCCATGTTTCCTATTTTTTCTTTTCCTTTTCTGTCTCAGTGTGCGTGTCTCTCAATACACTAGATTTTTCCCATATATAAATACATATCTTTGTCTATATATGCATATACATACATATATACATTGGATGATCTATATGTACTTGCTTCATATATGCATATTGACATATGTTATACATATACATAGGCCCATTTCAATAGTCTAAATTTCATATGAAACCCAGTGGAATTGCCTGTAGGCTACGGGAACAGGGGGAAGGGAGAGAAAGAATAGAAATCATGTAACCATGGAAAAATATCCTAAATTGACTAATTAAATAACAAAAAATAATCTAAATTTACTTAAAATAGCAATAATTTGCATGTATATTGTTCTATAAAGTTTATAAAGTGTTTTACATGTTTTTGTCATTTGTCTAAGCAATTATAATTAGTCTACTGTTGAAATAGATACATCTCAATATAGATAATGAATGATAAGGATCCTCCTTTATACTAATATGTACATTAGGTATTAGTCAAAAAAACAAACAGATTATTGTGTTGGTATAGGAATTTTCCAGTGAGGAAACAAGCAATTAGGACTTTCTTTGTCATTTATAAACTTAGAAAGTGATCTAGCACTTTGGGATATTGAATGACTATACCAGGATCATACAGAGAGTATGTATCAGAGAGAGAAATCTTACCGGGGACTTTCTGACTGAAGTTAGCTTTTGATTGTAGAATCATGCCCTGAAATTATCTTATTTGCTTTAAGATTGTTATAATATCTTCTGAGTAGAATAGATATTGCTATAGATAAATTGTGCTCTATGGAACATATGATATATTTTGAAAAAATATTAAAATCACATGCTCAGAATGATAGTATACTTACAACATCTGAAACACAATTGGTTCACTGGATCGCCAAATTGTTCCATTGATGATTTCATAACTTCTTAACTTACTCTAACAGGTATACTACTCAGTTGATTTATCTTTCAACTATGTATCACTCCCAGATAATCCCTTCTCTTTCTCACCCACTCTAAACTGGTCAACCTCTCTGCACTTGGTTGAAAAACATGGATATGAACTGCTTATATGTCCATGGGCCAGGAATCCATTTTTGGCTATAAGTAATTGCCATCCTAAAGTCCCCCAAATACATGATGAATCCAGTTTTCAATAGACTTTTGTCCAATCATCACTTTTCTTTTGAACCTTGCTTGTAAATATCTTGAAGTCATAGTCTTCTTTTGAAATTGCCTCTTGACTTAACTGTCACAAAAGAATCTTATTATCGTTGGACTTTTTTCCCTACTGTTTGCTCATTTTCTGACATACTTCTTCATTTGAGGCTTTAATATTTTAGAGTTTAGATTCTAATCAACTCTGCATGCAGTATTGACAATGCCTAACTTTATCTCCTGAATTTTATGTTGTGCTACTTTCAGCTAAGTTTGTTCCTATAAGTTGTCAGTTCTTACATGGTTATGTATTCTGGAGAGACTGTGGGTAAATATCTGCCTGATCTATGCTCTGGTCCTTGTCCTTGTCCTTGTAGGGCCCTGGTTCTTTCATGACCATGGCCACCCCCTCTACTGTGGAATTGCAACAAGGAAGTGGTTATTGGTCAATAGACCACTCTGAAAGCATAACCCAGAACTGTACATTGGAAGAAGGAGATGAAAAATGGCTCCCTTTCTATCTAGCTAGCAAAGTAGTTCTTCTTTGTCTCTTTCTGACCAAGTGTTCAATTATTTTAACATCCTTGTGTATTGGATGTTTACAATGTCAGTGCCACTGTTGCTAAGACTGTCTCCAAGACTCACAGCTCATGCTAAGTCTAGCTGAATGCTAGTCCCAAAGTCCTCAGACCTAACTTTCTGTTTTCCTAAGTGACAGAAAAAAAGGACAATCTAACTTTTTATTAACTATTCTATTCAGCTCAGAATTAAATTTGGGATGCTTTTTAAAGTTGTTTAGAGAGGTGGTTTGGGGGAATTAGGTGAAAATGTTCATTTCATTCTGTTTTCCTAGCTCTTTCAATGTAAATAACTGTATATGTTATATTATTATTATATGGTAACGTATCATTATATATACCATATATAATATGTTATTATATATTAATGCTATTATTATTACTAGCATCATTTCATCATCATAATTAGGTTAAGCTGAGTATAGTAGGGGACAATTCATAAGGAAACATAAAATCATACATCTGACTGCAAAAAAAGAAACATAAGATGGGGAAAACTTGATGAGTAAATTATTTTTTTGACAATTATCTGGTATTTAAGTGAATGACTATCTGCCTATGAATCATCAGTATTAACAGATAGTTTAAGTAAATATATTCAATTATGTGTGCCCCTATTTAAGACTACCAATGTTAATCAGGAATGAAGAAAGTTAAGTAAGGTGATGAAATAGCAAAGGGCCTTGAGTTCATTTCATAAAAGGATTATTTGAAAGACAATTGGGAGACATTTCAAAGAGATAAGTTTAAGTTTTATTTCAGAAAAACAAACAAAAATCTTCTTAAGAACTAGAATATTCAAGAACAGAAATTATTGTCTCTACAAGTAGTATAATATTCCTCATATATCAATTATTAGGAACACAAATTCTTGACTATATACAAGAAATAAATGGCCTTTCGTATCTCTTTCTTTTTTCTTTTTTTTTAATTTTATAATATTTTATTTGATCATTTCCATGCATTATTCATTAAAGACAAAGATCATTTTCTTTTCCTACCCCCCCACTCCCTGTAGCCAACACGTGATTCTACTGGGTATCCCATGTGTTCTTGATTCGAACCCATTGCCATGTTGTTAATATTTGCATTAGAGTGTTCTTTTAGAGTCTCTCCTCTGTCATGTCTCCTCAACCGCTGTAGTCAGGCAGTTGCTTTTCCTCGGTGTTTCTACTCCCACAGTTTGTCCTCTGCTTATGAATAATGTTTTTTCTCCTAGATCCCTACAGATTGTTCACGGACATTACACCGCCACTAATGGAGGAGTCCATTACGTTCGATTATACCACAGTGTATTAGTCTCTGTGTACAATGTTCTCCTGGTTCTGCTCCTCATGCTCTGCATCACTTCCTAGAGGTCTTTCCAGTCTCCATGGAATTACTCCACTTTATTATTCCTTTTTGCACAATAGTATTCCATCACCAACATATACCACAATTTGTTCAGCCATTCCCCAATTGATGGGCATCCCCTCGTTTTCCAATTTTTGGACACCACAAAGAGAGCAGCTATGAATATTCTTGTACGAGTCTTTTTCTCCATTATCTCTTTGGGGTACAGACCCAGCATTGCTATGGCTGGATCAAAGGGTAGACATTCTTTTGTTGCCCTTTGGGCATAGTTCCAAATTGCCCTCCAGAATGGTTGGATCAGTTCACAACTCCACCAGCAATGAATCAATGTCCCTACTTTGCCACATCCACTCCAACATTCATTACTCTCCTTTGCTATCATGTTAGCCAATCTGCTAGATGTGAGGTGATACCTTAGAGTTGTTTTGATTTGCATCTCTCTCATTATAAGAGATTTAGAACACTTCTTCATGTGCGTATTAATAGTTTTGATTTCTTTATCTGAAAACTGCCTATCCATGTCCCTTGCCCATTTATCAATTTGAGAATGGCTTGGTTTTTTTGTACAATTGATTTGGCTCTTTATAAATTTGAGTAATTAAACCTTGGTCAGAGGTTTTTATGAAGATTTTTTCCCAATTTGTTGTTTCCCTTCTGATTTTAGTTACATTGGTTTTGTTTGTGCAAAAGCTTTTTAATTTGATGTAGTCAAAATTATTTATTTTACATTTTTTATTCTTTCTATGTCTTGCTTGGTTTTAAAGTCTTTCCCCTCCCAAAGGTCTGACATGTATACTATTCTGTGTTTACCCAATTTACTTATGGTTTCCTTATTTATGTTTAAGTCATTCACCCATTTTGAATTTATCTTGGTGTAGGGTGTGAGGTGTTGATTAATTCCTAATCTCTCCCACACTGTCTTCCAATTTTCCCAGCAGTTTTTATCGAATAGTGGATTTTTGTCCCAAAAGCTGGGATCTTTGGGTTTATCGTATACTGTCTTGCTGAGGTCGCTTGCCCCCAGTCTATTCCACTGATCTTCCTTTCTGTTTCTTAGCCAGTACCAAATTGTTTGATGACTGCTGCTTTGTAATATAGTTTAAGGTCAGGGACTGCAAGACCCCCTTCCTTTGTGTTTTTTTTTTCATTATTTCCCTAGATATCCTTGATCTTTTGTTCTTCCAAATGAACTTTGTTATGGTTTTTTCTAAATCAGTGAAGAAGTATTTTGATAGTTCAATGGGTATGGCACTAAATAGATAAATAAGTTTGGGTAGGATGGTCATTTTTATTATATTGGCTCGTCCTATCCATGAACAGTTAATGTTTTTCCATTTGCTCAAGTCTAGTTTTAGTTGTGTGGCGAGTGTTTTGTAGTTGTGTTCATATAGTTCCTGTGTTTGTCTTGGGAGGTAGATTCCTAGGTATTTTATTTTGTCTAAGATGATTTTGAATGGGATTTCTCTTTCTAGTTTTTGCTGCTGAGCTGTGTTGGAGATATATAGAAATGCTGATGACTTATGTAGGTTTATTTTGTATCCTGCAACTTTGCTAAAGTTGTTGATTATTTCAATTAGCTTTTTGGTTGAATCTCTAGGATTCTTATAGTAGACCATCATGTCATCTGCAAAGAGTGATAATTTGGTCTCCTCCTTGCCTATTTTGATGCCTTCAATTTCTTTTGCTTCTCTAATTGCTACTACTAGTGTTTCTAGTATAATGTCAAATAGTAGAGATGATAATGGGCATCCTTGTTTCACTCCTAATCTTATTGGGAATGCATCTAGTTTATCCCCATTGCAGATGATATTAGCTGATGGTTTTAGATATATACTGTTTATTATTTTTAGGAACGACCCTTCTATTCCTATGGTTTCTAGTGTTTTTAATAGTGTTGTATTTTATCAAAGGCTTTTTCCTGCATCTATTGAGATAATCATGTGGTTCTTGTTGGTTTGCTTGTTGATGTGTTCAATTATGTGGATGGTTTTCCTAATATTGCACCAGCCCTTCATCCCTAGTATAAATCCTACTTGATCATGGTGGATGACCCTTCTGATCACTTGCTGGAGTCTTTTTGCTAGTATCCTATTTAAGATTTTGCATCTATATTCATTAGGGAGATTGGTCTATAGTTTTCTTTCTCTGTTTTTTGACCTGCCTGGTTTTGGAATCAGTACCATGTTTGTGTCATAAAAGGAGTTTGGTAGATCTCCCTCTTTGCTTATTATGTCAAATAGTTTGTATAGTATTGGGATTAATTGTTCTCTGAATGTTTGATAGAATTCACAGGTGAATCCATCAGGCCCTGCGGATTTTTTCTTAGGAAGTTCTTTGATGGCCTGTTGGATTTCATTTTCTGATATGGGATTATTTAAGAATTCTATTTCTTCTTCTGTTAGTCTAGGCAGTTTGTACTTTTGTATATATTCATCCACATCACCTAAATTGGTGTATTTATTGCCATATAATTGGGCAAAGTAATTTTTAATGATTGCCTTAATTTCCTCTTCATCAGAGGTGCTGCCCCCCTTTTCATCTTTGATGGTATTAATTTGCTTTTCTTCCTTCCCTTTTTTAATTAGATTGACCAGTACTTTGTCAATTTTGTTTGTTTTTTCAAAGTACCAGCTTCTTGTCTTATTTATTAAATCAATAGTTCTATCACTTTGATTTTATTAATTTCTCCCTTAATTTTTAGGATTTCTAGTTTGGTTTTCTGCTGGGGGTTTTTAATTTGATCGCCTTCGAGTTTTTTTATTTGCATTTCCAATTGATTGATCTCTGCTCTCCCTAGTTTGTTAATATATGCACTCAGTGATATGAATTTACCTCTGATTACCGCTTTGGCTGCATCCCAAAAGGTTTAAAAGGATGTCTCGCCATTGTCATTTTCCTCGATGAAATTATTAATTGTTTCTATGATTTCTTCTCTAACTAAATGATTTTGGAGTATCATATTGTTTAATTTCCAATTAGTTTTTGATTTGGTTTTCCATGTACCATTACTGATCATTATTTTTATTGCCTTGTGATCTGAAAAGGCTGCATTTATTATTTCTGCTTTTCTGCATTTGTGTGCCATGTTTCTGTGACCTAATGTATGGTCAATCTTTGAGAATGTGCCATGTGGTGTTGAGAAGAAGGTGTATTCCTTTTTATCCCTATTTATTTTTCTCCATATGTCTATTAATTCTAATTTTTCTAAGATTTCATTTACTTCTTTTACCTCTTTCTTATTTATTTTTTGATTTGATTTATCTAAAGTTGATAATGGTTGGTTTAAATGTCCCACTAATATGGTTTTACTGTCTATTTCTTCCTTCAATTCTCCTAGTTTCTCCATTAGAAATTTGGGTGCTATATTATTTGGTGCATACATGTTGATTAGTGATATTTCCTCATTATCTAATGTCCCTTTTAACAAAATATAATTACATTCCCTATCACTTTTGATCAGGGCTATTTTTGTTTTGGCTTTATCAGATATCATGATTGCCACTCCTGTTTTCTTTCTGTCAGTTGAGGCCCAGAAGGTCTTACTCCATCCTTTAATTCTGACCCTGTGGGTGTCTACCTTCCTCATGTGTGTTTCTTGAAGAAAACATATGGTAGGGTTTTGGATTCTAATCCATTCTGCTATTCGTCTACATTTTATAGGTGAGTTCATCCCATTCGTGTTCAAATTTATGACTGTCACTTGTGGACTCCCTGGCATTTTGATATCCTTCCCTAATTCTAACCTTTCTTCTTCAGCTCTACCTTTTAGTCCATTGATTTACTTTAAATTAATCCCCCGTGTACTTCCCTTTCTACCCCCCTCCCTTCTTATTCCCTCCCTTTTTTCCCCTGTAGTCTTTTTAAAATTTCCCCCCCAACCCTCTCCCTCCCTTGTACTGCTTCCCTCCCCACCAGTCTGTTTTTTACCCTTCTACTCCCCTATAGGGCACAAATCTATTCTCTTCCCCAATGGATCGGATTGTTCTTCCCCCTTTGGGTCAGTTTCAAAGTATGTAAGAGTTGAGTATTTCGTATCTCCAACCTCTTTACCCTTTCAGTGTATCGATGTTCTCTCCCCCACCCACCATGAGCTTCTTTTTGACATATAAATTTACCCCAATTTGTTTCTTTTCCCATTTCTTTTAGTCATAACCTCTTTTCTTTTTTAGCTTTAGTCATGTATATATATATATATATATACATATATATATATATATACATACACATGTATATGTATTGATGCATGCATATATCTATATACCTATTTATGTCTTGTCCTTTCATCCTATAGTTTGTCACTGTTCCCTCTGAGTGTAGTTCTTCTAGCTGCTCAGGTGATAGCAACAGTTTTTAAAAGTTGCCAATGACCTTTTTTTCTTATAGGGGTACATATCATTTTAACTTGAGTCTCTTAAAAATTTGTTGTTGTTGTTGTTGTTGTTTCCCCTCTTTTTTAATTACCTTTTGATGATTCTCTTGAGTTCTGTGGTTGGACATCAAATTTTCTGTTCAGGTCTGGTCTTTTATTTATGAATGCTTGAAACTCTTCTGTTGTGTTAAATGACCATACTTTCCCCTGTAAGAATATAGTCAGTTTTGATGGGTATTTTATTCTTGGCTGTAGACCTAATTCCTTTTCTTTCCAGAATATCATATTCCATGCCTTTTGGTCCTTCAGTGTGGATGCAGACAGATCCTGTGTTATCCTCACTGTGTTTCCATGGTATCTGAATGGCTTCTTCTTGGCAGCTTGTAATATCTGTTCTTTCATCTGATTGTTTTTGAATTTGGCTATAACATTTCTTGGTGTTGTCAGTTGGCAATTAAATACAGGGGATGATCTGTGGATTCTTTCAATCTCCACTTTCCCCTCTTGTTCTAGGATCTCAGGACAGTTTTCCTGGATAATTTCCTCTAGTAGTATGTCCAGGCTTTTTCTTTTGTCGTGGTCTTCTGGTAGTCCAATTATTCTTAAATTGTCTCTTCTTGAAAGATTTTTCTAAATCGTCTGTTTTGTGAATGAGATGCTTCACATTTTCCTCAATTTTTTCATTCTTTTTATTTTGTTTTATAGTGTCCTGCTGCTTTTTGAGGTCACTTGATTCTAGTTGTTTTACTCTGGTCTTAAAAATTGGATTTCATCTCTGGCTTTTTGGTCGTCTTTTTCCTTCTGGTCTGATTTTCTTTGAAGATCGTCTTTCATCCTCTTTACCTCGTCTTTCATCTCCTTTGCCTCATCTTTCATCTCCTTTGCCTCATTTTCCAGCTGGATGATTTTGGCTTTCAGGACACTATTTTCTTGTTTTAGTTCAAGTGCCTCTGTTTCCAGTTGACTTATCTTAATTTTTAAGTTCTTTTCCCAATTGTCTTCAGCCTCTCTTAGTTTTATTTTGAGTTCTTCCACAGCCTTTATCCAATTCGCTGGAATTTCTGGTTTATTGTTTGCTGATCTCTCCCCCTCTGTTCCATTTGCTGAGTAGTAGCTGCTTATTGTAGTTTCTTTCTTCTGTTTCTGTTGTTTGTTCAAATTCACCCCTACTTTAGTCCCTGTATTTGTCTGTGCTCTTGTTCCTCTCATTTTTTTTTTGTTTTTGGGGACTTCTATCAGTCTCCCCTCTTGGAGCTTTAACAGAAAATCTCTTGGTGTAATTTCTGGGGGCGGGTTGTTGGGCGTTTGAGCTTTCCTGTCCTCTGGAGGCTTTTGATTGGCTTAAATTCCAGCAGTCAATGAGAATGGATGGGGAGCCTGGGCTTCCCTGCGTTCTGGAGACTTTTGATGGGATTGAGTTCAGCTTAGTTGAGCTGGGTTTACTCTGAGTTTTAAACTTCCTGGATGATTGGAGCAAATATGGAGGATCTCCAAAGCTCTGGCCAGGCTGCTAGGTCTATGCTCCTTCTAGGCTGCCATCTTGACTTCACCTCTAGGTTTCTGTTTTTTCAGAAGACCCGGCTCTCTAAGGGGGGAGGTGCGTGGCCTCCCTGGGCTCTGAGGGCTCCTGATGGAATTAGGTTCAGCTGGTTCTTTCAGAAGACCCTGCTCTCTAAGGTGGGAGGCGTCATGGCTTGCCTGGGCTCTTAGGGCTCTTGATGGGATTAGGTTCACCTAGTTTGGGCTGAATGAGCCCTGAAGCAAAAAACCTCCTCCTCCACAATCTGTGTTGAATGCCTGGAGACTGGCCCAGGTTGTTTTCAAGGTAAGCCCTTCAAGGGCTCTGAGGTTTTTGTTCTTTCAGAAGCTCTGAGGGCTCCTGATGGGATTAGGTTCAGGTGGTGTGGGCCAAATGATCCCCGAGCCAAAAAAAGGAAGGAAGAAAAAAAACCTTCTCCTCCACAGTCTGTGTTGAATGCCCAGAGACTGGACCGGGTTACTTTCAAGGTAAGCTCTTTGGAGCGACCCCTTTGCCAGCCCTGAGTTTTCTGTCCTTTCAGTAGCTCTGAGGGCTCCTGATGGGATTGGGTTCAGCTGGTGCCCTAAAGCTGGAACCTCCCTTGAGACTCAGATGGAAGGACCCAGCCAGGGGGCTACAGGCTTCCCCCTTCTCTCTATGTTTCCCTGCCATCTGTGTTGGGCACCCTGGAGACTGGCTCAGGGTGCTTTCAAGGTGAGTCCTCAGAGCCCTGAGGTTCCCGCTGCTTCCGTGGGCTCAGCACTCTGGGTTGGGGGGGATGGGTCCTGGGACCTTCCTTCTGCCTACCCGTTAGATCCCAGTGATCTAGGGTTCTGGCTTTTTGGGTGTGGTACCTTTTGATCCAGGTCCAGGAGGAGGGTTCCCCAGGTTTATCCTGTTGTTCAGCTTGAATTTTGGTGTCCTAGGAGCACTCTGTTTGCGATCGGTAAGGAAGGGTTTCCGAGGTCTGAACTTTCACTGCTTCTACGCCACCATCTTGACCAGAAGTCCTTTGGTATCTCTTTCTGCTCATATTATCTATTATTCTTTATATTTTATAATAAGCATAGGTTGCAATTTTTGTAGTTCTATATGAATCTTTACTTTATTTCATCATACTAAAATGAGTAGTCAAATCAAATATGATTTCCTGTCATTACTACCATTCTAATATGATTAAAGATATAAGATCTGAATTAATAAGAAATATTTATCAAATCTAAGCAGATAAGCAATTGTTTCTGAATATTATACATTATATAGTTCTATGTGTGGTCCTTGTATGAACAGTGGAACTCTGGGTAAAGGGCTGACCTTAGAATCAAGAACAATTGAAGTTTTGTTTTCTTTTGGATACATATACTATCCAAGAGACCATGGACAAGTCATTTGTCTTTGCTATACTCTGAAATACTGTAAATTAAAGATGCAAATGATCTTTTTTCAATAGAGGGATCCAGTGCCTGATTGTTCACACAACTGTAATTACATATCCTCTATCTGCTGCCTCACACTAAAAAATAATTTTATGTCTTTTTTTTAAAGCCTCATTATGTCTATCTGCTCTTCAAATCCAACAGTTTAAGAGAGAATTAAAACAAATTTAGGTTTACATTAGCTTTGTCCATTCAATAGTCATGAGAATTTATTTTTTTTTAAGTTTGTGACTACTTAATGGCCAATAGCATTGACTTCTAAAATATGCTATTGGGGGTACAGTTGAGTGACTCAGTGGATTGAGAGCCAGGCCTAGAGATAGAAGGTCTGGGGTTCAAATCTAGCCTCACACACTTTTACCTGCTTGACCCTAGACAAGTCACTTAGTCCCCATTGCATAGTCCTTACCACTCTTCTGCTTTGTAACCAATACACAGTATTGATTCTAAGATAGAAGGTGAGTTTAAAAAAATACAGTATATTTAAATTCACAAAAATCCATACTTTTCATAAATATACACACACACACACACACACACATATATATATATATATACATATATATTTGCAAACAAATGGACCAGACATATATATGTCATCATCTTTATGTAATCAGAGGGACAAAGGTCAGCATGGCCTTTCTTAATTCAAAAGGGATCTGTTGAACTTAAGAAATTATAAAGCAGCAACTAGAATATGGGCTCTTTTTTATAGGAAGAAACATTAAGAAGGATGAAAATACTCCCCAAAGTTCAGGTGTTCAGATAAAAATAATGAAGAATTAGCTGTGGGCAACAGAATGGAGACCTCACAGGGATCACTACAGTCACCTGGGTAGAAGACATGCCCCAAATAGAAAGAGATAGAGAGAAAGTCAGCAAAGAGCAAGGAAGATTAAGTCCCTCAGGTCATTTAATGATGAAACTACTGAAATAATCTATATTTTGAAACCATTAGAAATTTCTTAGGGCCTGATACTTTCATCATTTCACACTTAAAATTAGAACCGAAGGGGAAATTCATTGAAAGATCAGCCCTCTACCCTGAGTAGTTGTTCTAGGCAAGAATGAGCAAGAATTTGAAATTGAACTTTAAATTTAAAAAATTAATACCCAGAGTACAGTCTGAGCCCAAGATCAGGGCAGTGCAGGATAATGACTCAGGAATCTGTGTGTATATGAGTGTGTGCATATATATATGTGTGTGTGTGTGTGTGTGTGTGTGTGTGTGTGTGTGTGTGTGTGTACATATATTCATATAGTTTTAATATCTCAAGAGTAAGCCTTTTCTTTGTTTAACTGACGCTCACATTCACATGGAAAACTAAGTGCCAAGGTCTCGTCTCTTCAAGCTCTGTCACCTTTTGATTCGTCTCTTGTAAAAGTCAATATGTCACTATTCTCTCTGTGTCAGCTAAGACTGATTGGAATGCTGACTTTAAAGACAGGTCAGAAAGTCATTGGGAAAAAAGGCAACAACCTTTGCTTGAACAGAATGATGCTAAATGTCAAAGAACAAAAGATTCCGATGCATTTTTGAGGCTGACATGCAAAATGCTTCACAGTAGTGCTTGTGGTACTATGTTCTAAATCATGTAAAAGGTTGGTTTTTTAGGGGAACTTATTTTTCCTAAAATAACTTTGTCACAACTTGATACATTCAAAAAAGCACTTTTGAATGATGCTATAGTCCTAGTCTTCCCTCTAAGGGAAAAATAATTATAATAGTTGACATTTACATATGACTTTGAGGTTTACAATCAAAGGTCTGCTCAATCAAACTCCCTAGGACCAACTGTTAAATTGTCAAT
The DNA here is from genome assembly GCF_027887165.1 of Monodelphis domestica. Classification (NCBI taxonomy): domain Eukaryota; kingdom Metazoa; phylum Chordata; class Mammalia; order Didelphimorphia; family Didelphidae; genus Monodelphis; species Monodelphis domestica. Next base: position 41,935,936 of record NC_077233.1, on the reverse strand, counting down.
GTGAACATTTAAACATAAAAAATCTACAATTTTTACCAGTAAGGTATTAATGTATTGTTTTGTTGGTTTTCTGGAATTAAAAAATAAAATGGAGACAATTTATTTTCAATGTACCGCACCTCCTTCTCGGACAGTTGTTAAACATTTATAAGTACAGTGCTATTCAAAGGTCACTTCATATATTAATATTTCATTTGATTCTCATAATGGTAATGTAGGTGCTATTATTATTGTCATTCTCTAAATGAGTAAAATGAGTCAGAGAAATCACACCTATATATCGCCTAAGGCAGGATTTAAAGTAGAGTTTTTCCCTCTGGTCTTGCAAAAGCATTCTCCCTAATATAAAAGGACTAGTTGAAAAAAATTATCATTTTAATTGCACTATCACTTTTATAATAATACCAAATGAATACAAAAGCAGACATCGGATTCCTTAATTTGAGGTTTTCTCGGAACCGTCTTGTTACCAAGCAAAGAAGGTTCCAGTCAAACTCTGACATATACTGGCCATGTAACCCTAGGCAAATTATTTAAGCTCTTAGTAATGCAGAAAACCATCTAAAAGTCTAAAATGAGGAAGGTACCAATCCTTCCTCATTAATAAAGGGCATCACCTATCATATTATTGCACTAAATATAAAAAAAAAATAAGAACATCTGTTATTTACCTAGCATTTTGGATTTGGCACAATGTCTGAATGTTCTATCACTTGAACTGCAAAACAGCTTTATGAGGCTAATATTAAAAGTATTCTCATTTTACAGATGAGGAAAGAGAAGCTTAGGAAATTTAAGGGCCTTGCTTATGGTCTAGTAGCAAGTAAACATTAGACAGGGGAGATACAATTACAGGTCTTCCTGACTGACTCTACATTGTATCTACTAAAGCTTGGTTGCTTACAGGAATTCTGAGAAATGGGCCCTTCAAGTATCCTATTCTCTATTTTACAGATTAAAAAATTGATAATCTGAAAGGTTAATTAAATAACTTGTCAGAATTCACATAGGTACAATATGTCAGAAGCTAGTTTTGAACTTTGATCTTTTAAATAGCACTTCCAAAGCTTTATAGAACATAACTTGTTATAATATCATTTGGATATTGGAAGAAATTATGTACCAGGTGCAAAGATGATTAGAAATGATTCTTCTCCAGGAATTATCTTGTTCTTTTAAAGAGAAATAAACTGAAACTCGGAGAAAGAACTCTCTGTCCAAGGACACATTGAAAATTAATTGTTGAGTTGATTAGAATCCATCCCTTCTGACTGCCAGGAAAAAAAAAATTCATTTCATTTTTTCTCTTTCTTGTTTAAAGCATTTTATTTATTTGTAATGGAAATTACCTGCCTGGAGGATAGGCAGAAAGTAGAGGATGGTATTAACCAACCTCTCCCCTAAGAACAACAAGGTCTTCCATGGCTTAGTCTGCCTTTGGGATAAGATTATAGATCAGGAGGGAAACCCCATTAGGAAGCTTTTTCCTGACTCTGAGAGACTTTGTAGGGCCAGTGACTAGGGGAAATCAGATTCACTGGAGTTTTCTTCTTTCAGGGAAGATTTGGAGATTTAACTTCCTGGAATTTAGTGGAACAATTGAGAACAAATCCAGAAATTAGGGCAAAGAAAGAACTAGAGGGAATAACTCTTAAAATGGCTCTAGAGCTGAAAGGCTTCCCATTCCACACTAATGGAGCATGTTGTCACAGCTATTGGCATATGAGTCTACTAGAGGATCCTAGAGCAGTAAAGGTGAACCTATTCCATATTGCCAAAGATGGCACATCGAACACTCTTTGTGATAGGATTTGAACCAACTTCATTTTTCTCTTACATAATGCTGCCTTCATTTTAATCTGATTTTTTTAGAAGATAAGTAGACTCATAGCTCTATCTTCTTCAAAAAATATCTGTAGAAATTCAGGAAAGAAAAGGTAGGTTTTGTTTTTACTCCTCTGGTTGGGGCAGGGATGGTCAGAAATTGAGCCCTGGAAGTAATCTTTGATCCCCATTCTAATTTGGTGATGAGTTCCCTGTGTAGCATTAATCAATAAAATGGCTCTTTGTCTTCTAGGTCTAAGGAAGGAGAGTCAATAAAAGAAAAAGAGAAAAAGAGAGAGAGAGAGAGAGAGAGAGAGAGAGAGAGAGAGAGAGAGAGAGAAAGAAAGAGAGAGAGAGAAAGTCTCAAAATAAAGAGCTGCTATGGAGCTCTTTATCTCTAACTTGTAGTTTCCTCTTAGAAGGTGAAATTTTGTATGCACGTATAGTTAAAAGATTTAGAGACAGGGGGCATCTGGGTCCTAGGTTCAAATATGGCTTCAAACACTTCCTAACTATGTGACCCTAGGCAAGTCACTTAACCCTCACTGCCTAGCCCTTACCACTGCTCTGCCTTGGAACCAATACCCAGTATTAATTCCAAGATGGAAGGTAAGGGTTTAAAAAAAAAAAGATTTAGAGACATAAGATGATCATGTTAAGTGATCAATTGGGGTGACCCAATCAGCATCAGGAAGCATTGTGAATTTTAGATTTACTCCATACTACTTAGTCTTTAGAATTTTAGCAATCAGGAGTGTATACACCCCCACTTAAGGATTAAGTATGGGGTAGGAAGGTCTATGATCTGTGTGTAATAGCAAGTGACAAATTGGAAACAACTGACTGATCCCCTGGGTCATCCAAAGCCAAGTTTAAGTCACCATTGGTACATATAAGACACAATAAGTGATGTAAAGAACTACTTTTATATTTTGAGTCACTTCCTGTGAGAGGGTCTTGGTGGTGGAACTTAACAGTGGAGGAGCTCAAGCGTGAGACCACAGACTGCTTCCCTTAGACTGTCATGTGGTGAATGCAAAGCTTACTTCCCTTTCCTTGGCTTTTCTGGAGACACCAGTTTCCAAGGAGGCCCCTCATCTTAGAGGATGCCTAGTGGCTGGAAGCTGTGCTAGATTTAATGCTTTGCCCCCCCCACCTTGGTTGGGGCCTCTGGTATCTCTCTTCCTGGTATCTCTCTCCTTTTCCTCTTTTTTATTCCTTAATATCTTCTCTCTACTGTAAATAAACCACCATAAAATTCCATTCTGACTTGAGTATTTCATTGAGTTTTAGAATTTAAAATTCCTGGTGACCAACTAAAAGTATATTCAGTCCAACCATAAGTTTTACCCCTAACAGTCTGTTAAATATATTATTGGACTTAATATTTAATTGGCTTAATTACTAAATTCCAAAAAATGAATTGCTAAAATAAGTGGAATTTATGGTAGTTTTATTTACATTAGAGGGGTGATATTAAGGAAGAAAGAAAAGTGGAGAGAGAGAGAAAGCTCTAGTTTCCTTTGAGCCAGGTAGAAATTCTAAGCCCCAGCCAGGGGAGGGAATCTCAAGATGATGGGCCTTTCTCAGAGGTTCACACCTCAAGAAAGGTCAAGGAAACTAAGTCAGCCTTTTCACTCACCATGGTGACAGTCTAAAAGGAAAGCAGTCTGAGGTCTCCAGCACAAGCTCCTCCAGGGGTCCTGTTCCACAGCCAAGTATCTTCACTCCAAGTCTGAGTGTCTGTCTTCCAGTTCAACTCTGAGTGACTTCTTCCAGTCTCTCCTCCAAGGTAACTCTTCTTCACTCCAAGCCTGAGTGAAGTGATTGCTTCTAGTCCAACTCTGAGTGACTGAATGACTCTTGATCTCTCAATTCTAATCATCTTTGTATTCCTCTGTTTCCTCTATTTAAAGACCTTTTTCTCTTGTGTCACCTCCCTTAAATTTTTCCAATCACAGCAGACACTCCTCTTTAGGACTGCCCACTCAATGTATGAAATGGGAATTCACACCTTTTGTAGTTTTTTGTGCTTAGTTAACACCTTTTTTGTAGTTAAAATGCGTAGATCTACTTTAAATACTGAGTTAACACTTTGGGGATTAAAATCTAAAACTAAACAGAGTATTACTATTTAATCTTCACAATAAAGGAAGAGCTAAGTACCTTCATTCTTACAATCAGGAGATAGTCAAATCCAGTCTTCACTAGTTGGGACTCTCAAGTCGCAAACCTAGAAAAAAAAAATTCTTCCAAAATATCTACAAGTGTAGATGACTTGATATATCCATTAAAGTTCTCTATTGCCCAATGTAACCAAATAAAGGAGGAAAATAATCTATATGTGTAAAAAAATATTGATAGTATCTCTCTTAGTGGTACAAAGAATTGGAAACATAAGGTAATGGGTAATGTCCTTCCATTGGAGAATGGCTGAACAAGTTATGTTATATGAATATTATTGAACTGTAATGGAATAATGAAAGATAAAGGGAACAATATCTAAGAATACTAGAAGGGATATGAATGGATTCATATTGAACTGAACATAATCAGAAGAATAATTTATATAATAACAATGATGTAATAAGAAAGACTGACAAACCCATATTTGTGCAATGACCAACCAAGAATACAGACAAGTCATGATGAAGAATACTATGAACATTTTTGTATAAAGCTTATGAAGTTAAAGTACAATTCGAGTCTTTTGGGAGTGGTGGGCATATGGCCAATTAGAAGTTTGTTTTGCTTAACTCTATGTTTTAATGAGGGTTCTGTTTTGATTTCTTGCTGAGAGGAGTAGGTTTGGGGGTGGCAGGATAATAAAGCAGGTTGTCATGCATTAAAATGTGTATTTAATATAAAAATCACTATTATTTTAAGGATTATTAGTTATTGATTTAAATCAGATTTGTGGAATTTCTCCTTCTAGGAAACTCCTAATGAGGAAACTCTTCCAACAATGAAAAGTCAGTATCTTCTCTAAACCTTAGTCTTAAAGAGTTGCCTGATACCTTGAGAAGTTAAGTGATTGGTTCAGCAACAGGCAGTCAGTATGCATCCAAAGAAGTACTTCATAAATAGGAAGACATGCTATTTCACATGTGTGTCACATGTCTAGCTTAATTAAAGAGATATGAGAACTCAAAGTCCAATATTCCAGTTGGTTAAAAGCAGCTCTTTCCCATTATGTCCACTAGTTCACAGAAAATCTCATGTCATTTTAACAGAAGATATTATTAGCCTATGATGGATTTGTTGATCCCTATCTGGTGATTTCTGTGAAATGTGGTTGCTGCCTGCATTCTGTTTTTAATTGATTGATGTTCCCATCAAAGAAATTGCTGTTACAGTCAGAGCTTACTGATGTGTTGGAGGCAGTTTGCAGAAAGAAGGACTGGTCTACAGTTTTCCTTTCATTTACAAAGATCCTCGGCTCTTCAACTCGGAGCTGAATTACAAGTGGCCGAGCCAGGAAGCCAATTTTTGAATTTTCCTGTTTATTTTGTGGAAAAGAAGATTTGAAGTACAACTGAAGGTTAAAATATAAAGTAGTATTTCCTCTTATCTCCAACCACACACACATAAACATATACAAATATGTATTTACACACAGACACAAACACACACATATAAAGTTTCTTTGTCATCATTCCTTTCTCATTAGATATCTGTAATTGAACTGAACTAATTTAATACCTCCTACGAGCTGCTCTTTTATGATATACACACTTTTCCAATGACATTTTTATGCCTTTTATTAATGATTTTAGTTCAAACGTGGGAACAATTTTATAGAATTAAAATTAGGATGGGCTTATCTTGGTTGTCATTAATCTTTTAATGATTCCAGAATGAGCAATGTCTGATACATACAATTCTTCCATATTATACTAAAGCATGAATTGTTACGCAAATGTATAATATAATTATATGTATCTTTTCCCACATCTGGTAGCAGGAGATCCTTAATAATAGCCAACTCTGCAGTGTATCCTAACCTTATGAGTTGGTAAGAGTACATTGCCTAACTATGGATTTTCTTGACTTGAAGTTAATGAATTTGTGTGTGTGTGTGTGTGTGTGTGTGTGTGTGTGTGTGTGAAGACCAGAGTTCAAAGGTGGCTTCAGACATGTCCTAGCTTTTTGACCCTAGGCAAGTCATTTAATTATTTTATTCTCAGTTTCCCCATTCATAAGATGGAAGTAACAATAGCATCTACTTCACAGGATGGTGGTAAACATCAAATGATATAATTGTAAAATATTTAGCAGAGAAAATGCTAACACATAAAAAGTAATATATAATAAATGTTAATGATGATGATGATAACTATTTCAACATAACTATTTTCTGTTGTAACACTCCATATTTTATTGCATTCATTTAAATTCATTATTTTGAAAAGGAGTGGATAGACTTTGCCAGCCCACAAAGAAATATAATAGACACACACACAAAGAAGGAATTGAGGGTCTCATACATGAGTCATATACCACAAAATTTCAGAACTGGTAGTACCTCATGGTTCTTCTAATCCTATTCATAACTGAAAATAAAAATGATCATAGTCTCATAGATTTAGAGCTAGAGCATTCCATGTATAAACTATAAATGATAAATGTATATGTATATACATACACATGCATACATATGCATGCATTAAAGTTGAAGAGCTTCTAGAGAAGGGTGATCAGGATGGTGAACAATTAATGAAAATGAATGAAAAGATTATATATTGTGTATGTGTATTCCTACTCCTTCATTTTTCACATAATTAAAATAAGACTGAAAAATTAAGTGATTTGCCCAAATTCACTTAGAGAGTAAGTACAAAAGCCATAATTTTTATCTTTAAGCTCTGTTAGTTTAAGAAGGGCTTTTCACCCTATTCTACCATGCTTATTTGCAGTCTATATGGGATAAATTTAATGGTTGGACAATATTTTTATGAAATTATGTGGTCACTGCCAGTTATTATTATTATATCTTGTGCCAGAAATTTATTTACAAATGTTTACAAAGTGGAGAAGAAACAATAGAGAAATGTGAAGGGGTTAGAGAGGTCATCTATCCTGTCAATCTAAATGTTTACTCCAGTCTGCTTAATCAAGACAGAGATTAATTAATTCTCAACCAAGAAGGCTGGTGTTGAGCAACCACATGGCCTCCTCCAAGATAGAAGCTAGTCTCTTAGGAAACTGAGAAAGGAGTCAGCCATTCACTTAACCAAAGAAGTAGTACAAGAGTCAGAGTCTAAATTGAAGCTAAGCTCCAAGCTGATGATCCAAGCCACAATCTCCATCAAAGCTCCCTTGAAGACTCTCCCCAGTCAGAAGACTATCTCCAAAAAACAATCTCTTCAGATTATCTTCTCAAAGACAATCTGCTCTGAGGGAATTCAGGGGTTGCTTTTATTGTAGCTTCTTTTCTTTGCCCCTTTTCACAGGAACCAATCGAAGTTTCCAAATTGTCTAGCAGCACTGGTCAGGGGGCAGTGTCTGTGGGATTCACACCTCTCATCCTCTGAAGGTGTCAACTCTTATCAAAGGGTTCACAAGTTTCTGACTGAGTTAAAAGGGTGGAGCTCTCCAAGTAAGTGACTGTGAACTCCCTTATTTAGTGTTAAGTAGGGGTGTTTTTACATTTTTGGTTGATTAACTCAACATAGCCAAAGAGAATAAAGACTTCCTTTTCACAGGTCCCAACTACTAATCATCTTATCATCTCCTTATTCATTAAATTATATTTCTCTATATGCCCTAAAATCAAGTTAGCTGTTTTATCATATGAATATCTTAAGTAATTTTTGGTATGCTGCTTTTCAACAAAATGCTACTTAACATGGCTCTCTTTCAACATGTAAGTATCATGTTCAATTTTTTTTTATTTTTTAAACATTATTTTATTTGGTCATTTTCAAACATTATTCATTGGAAAAAAAATAATTTTCTTTTCCTCCCTCCCTCCCACCACCCCTCCCCTAGCCGATGTGCGATTCCACTGGGTACCACATGTGTCCTTGTTCCAAACCCATTTCTATGTTGTTGGTATTTGCATTAGGGTGCTCATTTAGCATCTCTCCTCAATTATATCCCCTCAACCCCTATAGTCAAGCAGTTGCCTTACCTCAGTGTTTTTACTCCCACAATTTGTCCACTGTCTATTATATACTGGTGAGACAGAGTTGCTCATAACTATGATGCTTAGTAAAATCAACTGCTTTCAGTTTGTCATCAATTCTAGCCAGGACTTAAATGTTGTTGTAGAAAGATACAAACCTCAAAAAATAATTGTCTTCCTTTTCCCTATTTTTCCTTCCCTTTACATGTCAATTACATCTTCATTTCTGGAATGAACTCTCCTTTCATCGTATCTTTAAATAGCTTATTTCCTCCAAAACTCTTTTCACTATCTTAGACAGTGCTTTCTGACTCCCTCAGCAGGTAGTGCCCTCCCTGATAAAAATTTGCCAGTGGCTCTTTTGCTTATAAGAGCTTATAAGAAATTTACTGACTTCAAGTATTGCCTGGGACACTTACAGATTACTCAGTTTGTCCAGGATCACAAAGTCAGCCTCTGTCAGAACCAGGATTGGAAACTAGGGCTTACTGACTAAGGTAAGCTCTCTATTCACAGTACACAGATTTTTATATACATATTTATATTGTGTGCATATGTACAATGTAAACTTTTGTATTTGTATTTGTTTACTCTTAATAAGCACCTTGAAGGCCTTGAATGTTTCCTTTTGTGTCTTTGTTTCTCTTGCTATTGGCAAAGGCTCTTAATGAAATACTTGTTGATTTATTGGTTAAACTGTCAAATATTAGAAGGGGAATCCATAGAATCCATTCATTTCATCATCTAATGATCATATATTGACTGCACCTTGATAAGACTTTCACCAAGGTCCAAAATGGATACAGTTATCAAGATACAGGCTGTATTCTTCCTTCAGAATCCATCAACAAAAGTATGACATCATCTTTAGCACCCCATCCAACTGAACACAGTCCAATGGTAGGGGCACTTTTGGGTTGTGTCTTTCAGCAAACTCCCAGAACTACCCCAGTACCAATAGGTCAGAATAACAGGAACTTTCCGTTGATTTCTTTGAACATTAAGATGTTGAAAATACTAGTTTTCTTCTGCCATGGGGCAGATCATAACCATTTTGCTCTTGAACCCAGCATGTGACAAATCTCTTGCAAACTGATTGGCCTTTTTCACTAATCTTAATCCCCATTGATCTTTTCTCAGGCTTTACAAATACCTGAAAAGATTTCTAGTTGACTTGAAGATAAGGAGAATAATCTGAACATGAAAGTTTCTTTATAGTCTTTATCTCTCATCTCTCTAAGCATAACCCACAGCTGACCTTACTTGGCTTAATAATAAGTGGACTGGGGGAAATGTAATAATTTGCCAGAGAAGAAAGTCAGTCTAGAGGAGTTAGTATCTAATCATAGAATCCTTTTGAAGACTAATCAAGGAACAAAGTGTCAAAGCATGTACTTGTTCCTTTTGCAACTATTAAATGAGTCATTCCAGATTAACACACTAGAACACAATTATGTGAATTGTTTCTTCATTATAGGAATACAGGTGAGTTTAGGATCTCAAGACTGAAAACATAAAGACTATATTTAGTTTTGGAACTTTTCTTGAAAATCTTAGTGCTTTGCTCATCCTCAAGGTGTAGCTGCTAGGAATATTTACATTTGATTTGAGTCTTTTTCAAGGGTCTAATTGATAAATTAAGAAAAAAAGCATTTATTTATCATTTTCTCTGTGCCATATACCAAGTGGTACAGTAGAAGTGAAAATAATCCATATTTTCAAGGAAATTTTAGTCCACTCTCATTTTCCTCTGCAAGCATCAAAGTTGACAATAAATTTGATAACCACAACTGAAATCTCGACCACAATGATAATAAGATTATTAAAGACAAGAATAATAGGAAGAAACAAGGCATAAAAAAAATAGGGTCCAGTGGGGGAAAAAAAAGTTAGCTACTTTTGCCAAAGTTCAGTACTATTCCTCTAAAGTTTAGCACTTAATCCCAGTAGAGTCCAGGGATTTCTCCTCTCAAAGCATGTAACAATTCCCTTTTGGGGTTTTCATGCTCTCTTTTTTGCTGTTTCATTTTGGGGTACCCTGACTACTCCTCTGGTTCTATTATCTATTGCACTATTTCTACTAGTAGTTTTTATGGAATTATTAAGCCTAAAATAAGTTGATGTTTATATTCCTGCAACTGGCTAGAGATAATAAGATACAAAAATAGACAAATAAAATACAATGAAAAGTAGAGATAGAAAGATTGGTTTAGAGGTAAACTACTATCCCAGGATATCCAACATTCCTTTGTTTACCTGAACTTTCAAGACTTGTTAGTCTTAGGAAATTATATAGATAATGAGTAGAACCAAAGTGGAGTCAATGCCTACACAATTTTCAAAAGAAATTAAAATACTTATTTGATTATTATTCCTAGACTAAGATGTAGAAATCAGGAAAAGGTTAGTGCCAAAAATATTAGTGAAGGGAACATCTGGATGATTTAATAGATAGAGCACAAGGCAGGGAGTCTAGATGACTGGGGTATAAATCTGACCTCAGAAACTTCCTAGCTATGCGATCCTCAGCAGGTTCTTAATCCTGTTTGCATGGGCCATGGCCTTTTGTCCTAGAATTGTTACTAAGAAAGAAAGTAAGTGAGAGTTTCAGGAGCTACATGCTGGGAACTAAGATAAGAGAGTAAAGGCTATTCCACTACTCTGATTCCACAACACACACACACACACACACACACACACACACACACACACACACACACAATATTGCCTCAAAAAAAGGAAAGCAAGACAAACATATTACACTGGAGTAAGTAAAAAGAGAAGCCAAATTATGTTCTTCAAAACCAACAACAATTAAAGCAGCCCATCATACTATGACTCTGCCAGAGGACAGGAAGCTACAGAATGAGTAGCCCACACTGAGCCACTCAATACTAGTACACAAGGCAGAGAGGGCAAGAAATCTACAAATTCTCATATAGCAGCAGAGTGCTTAATGCAGCAGATTTCAGAACATAAGACTTACCTATAGTAATGTTACTTGACAGGGGCAAGGAGGCAGCAGAGTGCGGATCAGCCCACCTCATGAAACAACAAGGGAACTGATAATGCAAGATGCTAAATGTAACTGGACAAAATATCAGCAAGAATTCCCAGAGAAAGGCAGAAGACCCACCTCTTTCACAGACACAGAAGAAGCAAACAAAGGCATCAGGGCCTACTCCAAGTCCTGAGAAGAGTACTTGGCAAACTTAGAGCACTGCTCCCTCTACCATAAGAACAGAGAAGAACCTCAAAAGAAAAGTAAATTAATGAGGAAAAATAACTGGAAAAGGGGGAAAAGACAAAGAAAATACTCACCTTAAAAAGTTACTTTAGTGATAGGGAAGATTAAAATATGAACTTAGAAGAGTGTAACAATGCCAAAAATGAGGCATGTGAAGCTTCAAAGCAAAGTTTGAAAAAGATGTCAGGCCAAAAAAGACACCTGGAATAACTTGAAAAGGTATTTAAAAAAAAACACAAGAACAATAGGAGAATTGACAGACAAATTTGGCAGCTGGGGGAAAATTCACTGAAGAAATCAATTTTCTAAAAAATTTTACAGAATGAAGGCAAGACACAAGAATACATTGAAGGAAATAGAGGAAAACAACTCCCTAAGGAATAGAATGCACCAAATAGAAATTAAGTCCCCTGAAAAGGTACACTGAAGAAAGCAACTCTTTAAAGAATAAGATCAGCCAAATGGAACAGGAAACACAAAAGCTCATGGAAGAAAATAACTTCCTAAAATTTAGAATTGGACAAATAGAAGCTAATGAAGCAAATACATCAGGAAACAATAACACTTTTTTTTTTTAAATGAAGCTAAAATACAGTACTGAAAAAAAAAAAAACTGACCTTGAAAATAAATCCAGGAGAGATCATCTAAGAATTATCAAAAACTTACAAGCACAATTTTTTTAAAAAGTGCCTGGACACTATTTTACAAGAGATCATTAGGGGAAACTGCCCTGATACCCTTGACCAAGAAGGGAAAATAGAAATTGAGAGAATACACTAATCATCTCCTAAAAGAGATCACAGAATAAAATACCCAAAGACTATTATAACCAAATTAAAGAATGCCCTAGACAAGGAAAAACAAATAAACAAAAAAAAAAAATTAAGAAAAAATTCCAGATGAAAGTAGAAGAAAGAACATCCTGAGAGACCACATCTTACAGATAGAGAGCTTGCTTTGAGACCTCTGGCACCAAATCAGGAAACCTTTAACCATTTTCCCCCACCTATCATTTTGTACCATTTTCTTTCCCCTCCATCTTCTATCTTTCTACATTCAGCAACCTATGTCTATCCAAGCCCTATTCATAGAAGGTCCTGCCCTATCTGTATCTATCTAGCTGGTTACCAAGTGTCTACTCACCCCCTTGTTCTTCTCCATTTGTAGTTGACTTGACCCTGCCAGCTATTCCTTTTCCTGCTATTACTTCCCTGTCCCTTGTCCTGTGTCCTTGAATTGTGTGCATATTATTTCCTCTCTAGACTAGTGGATTCCTTTTCCTTCTTTCACCTTCTTTCTTTTCCTATGTCCACAGGAAATTCACATTACATAAAAATCTATTCATGTATAGATATTCAGAACTGAAGGCCCACTTAAGTAACCATATTTAAAAGGAAGTCCTTGGACTCTCTGATCTAAACTATAATGTTATGATACATTTGAGGCATCAATCAAAAGTATATATATTGATTGAGAGAACATAATGGATTGTTCATTAATAAGACTATTATAATGTGATTAGATTTCAACATTGCTTTTTAGGGTAAACAATAAAACTAGTATCATTTCCATTTTTTCTCTTTCACTATGATGTTTTAGTTATAATACATGTAATGTAGTTATTGTAATCATCTGAGAAGAAAGAGAATTCAAGAATTGTCATTCATTAATAAAAATTTTTTTGGATATGTGTAGGACTTCCAAAGAACATGAGCAAACACCTCTAATGAGCAGCTGTCTTCCCCTTAAAATTCATGGTTGATTTCATTGCTCAGCATTTCATTGAAAAAAGTAATCATTATAGTAACACCTGTCATAAGCACTTTTAACAAATTTAATGTATACATGTAAATTTTAATGAGACACTTAAAGATTGAATTTTGTTCCACTCAGTCAAATTCTCACAAAATCCTGCTCTACAGCCTTTTCATCAAGATGAAGGGGACTTGGGTTATCACAAAGTTAAACTAGTAATCTATAAATGCTAGAAATTTCTTCCATATTGGAAGGGTAGGAAGAATTATCCTCATAAGAGATTGGGTTAGGTTTCTTGGGACTGATCTAAGTATGAAGAGAATAATCACTTTTGGTCTGGCCATATTGTGTTAAATACAATTGTCATGGCAAGCTAAGGAACAACAATTTCTTCAAAATGTGAAATGTGCATCAGCCTTGTAAAGTTCCCTTTTACTCCTATAGAAGCAACTATGGCTTCTTAATTAAATTAGAAATCAAACCAAATTATCAGATCAATCCTTTGATGAATGAAGATAACATCAAGCTCTATGACTACTTAAAAAGGCCTGAAATAGTTCCTGTTCTTACACATTCCAAAAATTATATTAAAATATCCTTTTAACCCAATAAATTTATATAATTTCTGAGTACATCAAAGAAAGAATCATTTTTCAGATGTAAATTCAGTGGTAAATATGAACAAATGGATGAAGGAGATATAATAATTATTAATATTAAATATCTTTTCTAAACTAGAAACATGAAGCACCAAGCCATCAAGGTGAAAACTGAAATTTAAGGCATTCATAAACTTCCTTGAATATTGAACTTAAAGCTTAATGGGAAAATGTTTCAAGCAATTAACACCTATGCAATACTTAAGTACACTTTCAGAACTATAACCAATTCTGAAATTTTCCTTGTCAAAATCTATGCAATATTAACTAAATATCAGAACTTTTTAACAGAAATAAACCAGAGATAGCTAGAAAATTAACAATTTCTCATCAACTGTAAAGAATTTAGTTTTAAAACATTCTTAGTGAATATGAAATACAAATCAAACATCTACCAAAATATATTTTTGCAAAAAGCACAAAACTCCATTGAGCAATGTCAAAAGTTGATAACAGGTACATATATATTTATATATATATATATATATATATATATATATATATATATATATATACCACGGAATATTCTAAACATAACCAAATGTAATTTACTTCTGGAGGTCGTTTATGAAATAGATTATATATAAGATTTTAATCTAATGAACCTCCTCCATTGTTGACACGTGAATAATGTGATAATAAAGAGATTTAACACATTTTTACATGAATTAGTTTGTTTTAAGGCTATATTTTCCCTCTCTTCTGTCTTTAAGGAGTTTATTTGAGATTGATTTTTAAAAGTTTAACATTTGGTCACAATCTCTAACTCTTTAGAGATTTTGCTTTAGACTTTTTTGACTTTGCTTTAGATGAAAACAAAATCCTAAAATCTAATTTAAGGTTGTGTGTTTTGCCTAAATTTACATTTATATAAATCTGTCCCTAGTTAATTTTTGACTTTTTTTTTGGTTGAAGTAAAATGTACTTTATTAGAAACATTTTGGTAATGAAATAGTAAATTATAGAATAGTGTTACTAAATAGGCTCTAGGAGAGCAAATTGGGGAAAAGTCAGTCTTCAGGTGGGACATTGTTCAAACTAGATCCTTCTTCCCATAATCACCATAGAGACAAGATGATCCTTGATATGTCTCTTCTCTACTACTAATTATTCCATTTTGGTCCGTGCTTGCTGCAAATTCTTGAGTCAAAAAGCTTAAAATCTGTGGTTCTTCAATTTTAAGTTAGCTTCTCCTTTGTAGACAAAATTCAGTTCTCATAACAGATTTTACTGATTCAATTATGAAAGTTTTATTCACATTCACTTCTCATTATTAGTTTCAATTTTTTTAAAAAAGCTTTCACTTAAGGCATCAGAGCCAAATTAAGTGATTTTGAATATATCTTTTTAGAGGATTCAAATATATGGCTAAATTATATTGATGTGTTTATGGAAACAAAGGACATCATTACCACTTAACATTGAAAAAAAGATTTTTCATATGAAGTCCGGCTCTGTTGAACAATGTAGATCACAAAAAGGAAGAGTAGAAACTGTTGGCTATAAAAATTCAGCACATATGGACATTAATTAAAGCATGACTTGGGAGCTAGATGTACACTTAAGAAGCTCAGGACATATTTTCAAACTTCAAAAACAGATCATACAATATTAAATACTCATTCAACAAACCTATTGGAGACTGCATATTGTTACAGAACAAATTGTTGAGTCCAATTACCCTGATAAAACATTGACAAAAAATGTAGGAATGATATATTTTTAAGATATTTTCTTTTTCAGAATTTCATGTAATAACACGTTTCAACATACATTTTCCCAAAGTTATAAGATCTGGATTGTCTCCCTTTCTGTTTTCCCTACTTCTTCTTGGAAATGGTAAGCAATTTGACCTGTGTTATTACATGTTTTATCACACAAAACATATTTCCATATTGGTCATTGTTGTTAGAGAATATTCAAATAAAAACAAAACCCCAAAAATAAAAACAGAAATGATAGTGAAAAATAGATTTTCACCTGCATTATGACCCTAAGAGTTATTTCTCTGGATATGGATAGCATTCTCTGTCATAAATCCTTCAGAATTGTCCTGGATAATTGTATTGCTGATGGTAGTTAAATCTTTCACACTTGATCATCATACTGTATTGCTGCTACTGTGTACAACGTTCTGTTTCAGTTACCTTTACTCTACATCATTTCAAGTAGGCTTTTCAAGCTTTTTCTGAAAGTATCCTCCTCAGTTCTTAAAGCACAATAAAATTCCATCACCAGCATATACCACAATTTATTTAAACATTCCCCAATTAATGAAAATCCCCTCAATTTCCAATTCTTTGCCACCACAAAGAGTCATTTTAAATAACTACTTTTTCTCCTTGTTATGATCTCTTTGGGATACAGAACAAGTACTACAGGATTAAAGGATATGCACAATTGTGTGTAGTTCTAAATTGAGCACCAAAATGGTTGGATCCATTTACAACTCTATCATGAATGAATTAGTACCCTAATTTTGCAGCCTCAATTCCAATGTTTATTATTTTACTTTACTTTCATGTTGACCAATCTGAAAGATGTGATGGGTTACCTCAGATTTGTTTGCTCAACATTTCTCTAATCAAGAGTGTAAACCTTAAAATTTCACAGACTTATGAATGTTAAAAATTTTACTCCACATTGAGGAATCCTCCAATTCCCTACTTGAAATAATTCCCTACCAGATAGTGAGAACTCTACTTGAATGTGAAAACTCCTTGCTATGGAAGTATCCCTACTCCACCCCTACTTGGGACTGCTTTAGGGCAGAAAACTCCTTGCTAAACAATGAAAGTACTTGAAACCCATACTTATAAAGGAAAGGAGTTCTTTATCCATGCCTATTTTTGGAATTGATACAATGGGATGCTAAGTACCTATAAAGGTGGGGCAACTTGTAAACTACTTAGACCTAAAAGGTGAAAACTTACTCAGAGGTTTTCTCTTAATGAAATTAGTCGACACAGTAGCATTTTTTTTCTGACTTACTAAAGAGATTAATCTACTCAGCTGTGAATTCAAAATGGGCTGTCTTTTGGAAAACATCTACAGTGATTGGTAGATGTAGGGACTTAGGGGAGGTGACATGGGAGAAAAACCCCTATATAAGAAAAAGCAGAATCTCTTGAGGAGATATCCTTTTGGAGAAATCCTTTTGGAGGATCTCTGATGAGGATCGCTTGGGAAGAATCTCTTGAGAGAGGCTCTGGAGAAGGGAAGCTCTTGGAGGACAATCTCTAAGGAGGTCTCACTGGAGCTCCTCTAAGAGGACTCTGTCCCTCTGGAGGCTCTGGAGAGAGGCCCTTTGGAACAGTCTCTGGCTGGAAGGCTCCCTGGTGAAGTAAGCTGAGATGGAGCTGGCCTGGTGTCACTAGAATCCTTGTTTAGTCAGACCTTGTGGTGAGTGTTAAAAGACTGATTGACTGATCTCTCTCTCTTAAGACTCAGGTCTAAGCTATGTTGGCTTAAGACCCTTCATACTTATTTCCTTTTTCTCTCTTTCTTTCGTTAATTCCACATTTGTATTAATTAAAATCTCTAAAAACCCAGTTGGCTTGGGTATTTGAATAATTGGGAATATTTCCCTGGCGACCACCTTATATTTGATTTAAAAACCAAGACACTGTAGTGAAACATATTTTCTGGGGTCAAATTTACTCACCCTCTCTTATATCTATCACAATTTATATCTTCCACCATTTTAACTCACTACAGTTTATGGGCTTCACTATTTTAAATCTCACAGAGTGTTTAGGACATTTAAAAAATATGATTATTGATGGTTTTGATTTCTTTATCTAAAAAAGTCATTTTTCATGTTCTTTTGGCCATTTGTCAACTGGTGAATGACATATCATAAATTTTACTTAGTTCTCTGTATATATTTGAGAAATGAGATCTTTCTCAGAAAAATTTGACATGAACAATTTCTCAGTTTATGTTTTTTTTCCCCTTCTAATTTTGGATACATTGATTTTGTTTATATAAATATTTTTTTAAATTTAAGATAATCAAAATTATTCATTTTATATCTTGAAATGTTCTCTATAATTCATTTGTTCATAAATTCTTCCCTTCTCCATAAATCTTACTGAAAATCTATTCTATGTGTTCTTGATTTATTATGGTATCACCTCTTATGTCTAAATTTTATATTTATTTTTACCTTATCTTGGTAGTGTAAACCTTAAAATTTCTTAGACTTATGAATGTTGGAAATTTCCCCATTGATCAATTTCATACTGGAAAAAATTTCCTACTGATAGTAAGAACTTTTTGGAATGTGAAACCCCTTGGCATGGGAGGATCCTTCTCCTCCCTACATAAGACTACTTTAGGACAGAATCCTTTTGACAAACAATGGAAAGGGCTTTGACCTATGCTTAAGCATAGAACAGGAAGTTCTTTGAGTCATGATTGATTTTAGAATTGATACAATAGAGATACTTGGAATGACAGAACCAGGTCTTGGAAAATACAATTTCCACCCTACTTAGAGTAACAGGATTTAGGAAGGGCTGCAGCAAAGGATCAAGATTTAATTTTTTGAGAATATGACCTTCAACAGACATGTGCAAAGCCACAGACCTCTGGGCGGTCCTGGGTTAAACTAGAACCACCACTGGCACAGGGGAGACATGGACAGTGATTGGTAGATGTGAGAACTGAGGGGAGGGAACTTAGATGGTTTCCTTAAAGATAGCGGGGTCTGAGGAGAGTTTTCTGCTCGGAGGAGGTTTTGCTCTGAGCGAGGTGGCTCTGTGGGAGGACCAGGAGAGAAGGCTGGCTCTGAAGGTGGAGCCTGAGGTTGGCATGAGAAGCCTTACCTAGAGAGATCTTGGATGAGTGATAAAACCAACTGACTGATTTATTCATTCTTATGCCTTTCTTACTTTCTCTTTTTCTATTGATTAATCAGTGTATTATAAATTAAATTTCTCTATAAAACCCAGTTGGCTTGGGCATATTCATAAATTGGGAATATATTTCCTGGCGACCATCTTATATTTACATAAAACCAAGACACAGTAGAAAACATATGTCAGTGGTCATAATTGATATATATATTTCCCTTGCTCCCAAACATTTTAATTATCACAGTAGATATTGTGGGGGTATTTATCTATCTCTAGTTTCTGCCCTATTTTCTTCCAGTTTTCCCAGCAATTTTTGTCAAATTATGAGTTAATTTCCTCTTAATTGGTGGTGAATTCACCTTTTTTCATTTTTTTATACTGTCATTTTGAAAAATGTGTCATTAGGTTTATCAACACTATATTGCTAAGGTCATTTAGCCCTATAAATTGTGTATCTAATGTATTTCATTGATTGATCATACTCTTTCTTAGCCAGTAATTGAATGATTTGATGATTACTGCTTTATACTACAGTTTGAGATCTGTTAACAGGATACCTGGTTTCACACTTGTGACATTTCTCCTTCAAGATTAATTTTGTTACTTTTTCTACTTCTATAAAATAATTTCTGTAGTTTGATTGATTTGGTACTGACTAAATAAACTAATTTATGTTGAATTATCATTTTTAATATATTAGGTCAACCCAACTATGAGTAATTAATGTTTTTCCAAATATTTAGATCCAACTTTATTTTTGTCTGAAAAGTGTTTTGTAAATGTGTTCAGTATTCCTGTCTCTTTCTTGGTAAGTAGATTCTCCAGGTATTTGATATTGTGTATAGTTATTTTAAGTGGAATTTCTCTTCCTGACTCTTCCTGATGAATTTTGTTGGTAAAATATTGAAATACTAATGATTTAAGTAGGTTTATTTTGTATCCTGTAACTTTGCTAAAGTAATTATTTTAAGTAGTTTTTTTAGTTGACTTTATAGGATTCCCCAAGCATAACATCATATCATCTGCAATGACTAATAGTTTAGTTTTCTCTTTGAATACTTTTATTCTTCCAATTTCTTTTGCTTCTATTATTGCTAAAGGTAGCAGTACTAGTAAATTGTTAAAATAGAAATGCTGATAATGGACATTCCTACTTCACTCTTGACATTATCAGGAAGACTTCTAATTGATACCTATTGCGGATGATAATTGTTGATGACTTAGCTGGATACTGCTCATCATTTTATGGAGTGGCCAATTTCCTCCTAAGCTTTCTAGTGCTTGTAATAGGAATAAGTATTGTATCTTTTTCAAGACTTTTTCTGCATTTATGGAGATAATCATGTGATTTCTATTAGCTTTGTCACTAATATTTCAATCATGCTAATAGTTTTTCTAATATTAAAAAAAGTCCTGAATTCCTGGTATAAATCCAACATGGTCAATTATGCTTTTTGATATATTTCTATAATTTTAGTATTTTATTTAAAATTTTGGTACCTATATTCATTTAATAAAAAAGGCCTATAATTTTCGTTCTTTGTTTTTGCTCAATCTGGCTTAGAAACCAGGGCAAAAAAAAAAAGGTAGAACTTCTTCTTTGCCCATTTTCCCAAATAGTTTATATAGTATTGGGATTAATTTTTTGTTAAATGTTTGACAGAATTTACTTCTCTATCCATTTAGCCTTTGGGAGTTTTTCTGAGGAAGTTCATTGATGACTTGTTCAATTTACTTTTCTGAGATGGGATTATAGAAGTATGCTATTTCCTTTTCTGCTAATGTGGGCAATTTATATTTTTTTTAAATATCCATCTATTCAACTTAGATTGTCAGATATATTGGCATAGAATTCAGCAAGATAGCTCCTAATTTTTGCCTTTAATTTCCTCTCCAATGGAGGCAAAATGACCCTTTTTAGTTTTGAAATTTGCAATTTGATTTTTTCTTACCATTTTAAAATTAAAATAACCAAGACTTTTTTTATTCATTCATCCATCATTCATTAATCTGTTTACTTATTTATTTATTTATAAAATCACCTCCTAGTCTTAATTATTAGTTCAATGACCCTTTTTTAGTTTTATCAATTTCTTTTTTGAAATTTAGCATTTCCAATTTATTAATTTTTTCTGTTCATTCTAATCTCTTCTTTTTCTAGTTTTCTTTTTGTTTGCATGCTCAGTATATTAATCTGCTTGTTTTTTCAATTTTATTGATGAAAGCATTTGAAGATCTAATGTTCCTTCTATATATTGCTTTGACTGTATCTCATAAATATTGATATTATTTGTCCTCTTTGTAATTCTCTTTAATAAAAATAATGGATTGTTTCTATAATTTTTTCTTTGACTCAAACTATTTTTGGAATTAAATTTAGTTTCCAATTAAGTTTTAATTTCTCTTTCAATGTACTCATATCAATTATCATTTAATTGCATTATGATATGAAAAAAATGCATTTATTATTTCTGCTTTTCTGCATTTAGTTGTGGTGCTTTTATGCCTTAATACATGGTAAATTCATGCGTAGGTGCTATATACACCTGAAAAAAAAAGTATTCCTTTCTATTCCCATTCAATTTTTTCAAGATGTTTATTAAATCTAACTTTTTTAAAATGTTATTTTCTTTCTTCACTTCTATCTTGTTTATTTTTTCAGTTTATTCATCAAGGCCTAAGAGAGGATAGCTGAGATCCTCCACTAATACAGTTTTACTATCCATTTCCTCCTGTACTTAACTTAAATAGTCCTTTAAAAATTTGAAGGCTATAATATTTGGTGCATATATGTTTGATATTGTTATTATTTCATTGCATATGGTATCTTTCATCAAGATGTGATTTCCTTCCTTATTTTAATTATATCCATTTTTAAATTTACATTTGTTTGATATGATTGCTACTCCTGTCTTTTTTACTTCATCTGAAGCCTAATAAATTCTGTTGTAGTCCATAGTTTTATACTATGTGTGTCTCCCTGATTCAAATGTGTTTCTTGTAAAATAAAGTAGGATTCTGGTTTATTAATCAACTCTGATATCTGCTTCAGTGTTATGGGTGAGTTAATTGCATTCATATTCACAGTTATTAATACCAGCTATGTATTCTTCTCAATGATATTTTCCCCTTTTGATCCTATTCTTTCTTTTTCCTTTCACCCTCTACCTTTTTACAAATGTTTTGCTTTTAACCACCACACCACTTTGTTAAGGGTAAAACTTATGGTTGGACTGAATATACTTTTAGTTGGTCACCAAGAATTTAAATTACAAATTCAAATGAAATACTCAGGTCAGAATGGAATTCTATGGTGGTTTATTTACAGTAGATTAAGGAAGAAAGAGAAGAAAAAGAAAGAGATACCAGGCAGGAATTGAGAGGCCCCAGCCAAGGTGGGTGGGTGGGTGAGGAGGGGGGTGGCAGAGGATTAAATCTAGCAAGGTTTCCAGCCATAAGACCTCCTGCAAAATGAGGGACCTCCTTAGAGGCTGGTGCCCCCAGAAAAGCCAAGGAAAGGGGAGTAAGGCTTTTACTGACCACGTGACTGTCTAATGGAACCTGTCTGAGGTCTCAAGCTCAAGCTCTTCCACAGTCAAGTTCCACCACCAATTTCCTCTCACGAAATATAAAGGCAGTTCTTTATGACACTTCCTGTGTCTCACATATACCAGTGGTGGCTTTAACTTGGCTTTGGACAGCCCAGGGGTTCAGCCAGTTGTTTCTGATTTGTCACTTGCTAGCACACATGTGCCATAGACCTTCTTCCCCCACACTTAGTCCTTAAGTGGGGGTGTATACATTCCTGGTTGCTAAAATTCTCAAAACTAAGCAGGGTGGAGTAAATCTAAAATTCACAATTTCATCCTCCCTTTCATTAACCAACCTCTTATCTAATTTCCCTTCTATTTTCTATGGAGAAAGATAGGATTCTGTACCCAAAGAGTGTGACTGGTATTTCCTTATTGAGTCAATTCTGATGACAGTAAAGTTTAAGCCTTGACTGTCCCCATTCTAACACTACTATTGTAACAGGTTTTTCTGCCTCCTTAAGTAACATTTATCCCTTTCAGTCTCTAACTTCCATTTTCTCTCAGTGCCAATCTTTTTTTTATACCTTGATTTATACATATATGTATATATATTTATATTCATATTTATATTCATATATATATCATGTCAACATAATCAACTTACTCCCTTGCTTCTGTCTATTTATAATCTTTCTAACATAATTTTTCTATACTTATAAAAATTTTAAGAGTTACTAATATCCATGTAGGAATATAAACATTTTGACCTCATTGAATACTATAAATTTTTCTTGCTTACCTTTTTTAATCTTCTTTTGAATATTTGAATACCCAATTTTCTGTTTAGGTCTGATTATTTTCAACAGGAATTTTTGGAAATCTACTACCTTCATTAAATGACCATTTTCCCCTGAAAGTATATATCCAGTTTTTCTAGATAAGTGATACTAGGCTATAAATATAGCTTCCTTGCTTTCTGGAATATCACACTTCAAATCTTTTAATCCTTTAATGCAGAAGTTACTAAGAACTCTGTAATCCTCACTCTGACTCCTTAATATTTGAAATATTTTCTTCTGGCTGCTTACAATATTTTCTCCTTTGCATGGGAGCTCTTTAATTTGGCTATTATATTCCTGGAACTGTTCATTTAGGTATTCTTTTCAAGAACTGATGAGTAGATTTTTTTCAATTTCTGTTATACCCTCTTATTCAAGAATAACAGAGAATTTTTTTAAAATAATTTTTGTAACATTATGTCTAGGCTTTTTTTAATAATGATTTTTAGGTGGTCCAATTATTCTTAAGTTTTCTTTCCTCTATCGATTTTCCAGGTCAGTTATTTTTTCAAGGATGTATTTTATATTTTCTTCTATTTTTTCATTATTTTGATTACATTTTGTTTTATTATTTCTTTTCTCTTCTGGAGTCATTAAATTTTACTTGTCCAATTTTAATTTTTGAGAAATTATTTTTTTTACATGAACTTTTGAACCTCCTTTTTCCATTTGGTCAATTTTACTTCTTTTTTTAAATTTAAATTTTTTTTTTAATTTTTTTAAAAACCCTTACCTTCCATCTTGGAGTCAATACTGTGTATTGGCTCCAAGGCAGAAGAGTGGTAAGGTTTAGTCAATGGGAGTCAAGTGACTTGCCCAGGGTCACACAGCTGGGAAGTGTATGAGGCCAGATTTGAACCTAGGACCTCCCATCTTTAGGCCTGGCTCTCAATCCACTGAGCCACTCAGCTGCCCCCTGAATTTTTTTTATTAAAAAAAATCAATTCTACTTCTTAAGAAAATTTTTTCATTGGACTTTTGTGCCTCTTTTCCCAATTTTCCTATTCTGATTTGTATTATTTTCATTTCTTTCCCCCATTTTTCCTCTGCCTCTCTTATTTGATTTTTGAAATCCTTTTAAGCTCTTCCAGAGTCTGATACCAATTCTCAATCCCAATTTTTCTTTGAAATTTTACATGTAGCTACTTTGATTTCACTGTCCACTTCTGAGTCTGTCTTTTTTTTTTAATCTTTTTTTTTTTATCTTTTCTCCATAATAATTTACTCTTGGTAATTGTTATTTTTTTTAAATGTTTGTCATTCTCAAACCCTTTTCTCAACTTTTATTTTTACCTTAAAGGCAGGCTCCATTTTCAGGGACAAGGGGGTATTCTCTTAAATTTTAGTTTTTAAAATTTAGTTTTTCTTTCCTGTTGCCCATAGCTTTAATTCTGGGTTTGTAAATTTCAGTTCTTCTAAGGTGGTATGATGATCTGTATACTGTGACAAGGAAATCACTTTTAAAAGACTGATATATATATTAATTTAAGGTCGCCAAGGAATTCAGCTATGTAATTCCTAAATAAAAACTCAAGTCAGCCGTCAACCTTTTATGGAGTTTTAATTACAAACAGGAGGAAGAAAGGAATTAGAGATAGAGAGATAGAGGTAGAGGGAAAGGGGTGAGAAGGGAATAGGGCTTAATTACCCCTTCTGTTTAGGCTGGGCCAAAAGGCCCAAGCCCTTAGATAGCTGGGGCAAAGAAAGGAGATCAGTCCCTATTACTCACATGACCAAAATGGAGAAACAGTCTCAGAGCCCCCACCTTCAGCTTCCTTCAGAGCAAGCTTCTCAGAGCACACTGCAACCACTCCGACAAACTCCTAAAACACCCCCTCTGAGACTTCAGATCTCTCTCTCTTGAAGGAAACCATCCAAGTTGCCTCCCCTCAGTTCTCACATCTACCAATCACTGTCTATCAATTTCCCTGTGCCAATGGACGCTCTAGCTTAACCCAGGACTGCCCAGAGGTCTCTGGCTTTGCACATGTCTGTTGAAGGTCATATTTTCAAATAATTAAATCTTTGATCCTTTGCTACAGTCCTTCCTAAATCCTGTTAACCTGAGTAGGGTAGAGATTGGAATAATTAAATTTTGATCTATGCTGCAGCCCTTTCTCAATCCTGTTAGGACTGAGTAGGGTGGAGATTGATTCCAAGTATCTCCATTGTATCAATTCCAAAATCAATCATGACTCAAAGAAATTCCTGTTCTATGCTTAAGCATAGGTCAAAGTCCTTTCCATTGTTCAGCAAAAGGTTTCTGTCCTAAAGTAATCTTAAGAAGGGAGGAGGGGGAAACTCTCATGCCAATGGGGTTCACATTCCAATAGCCAAGACCCATTATCAATAGGAAATTTTTCAAGTATGAAATTTCCCAATGGTGAAATTTCCAACATTTATATGTCTAAGAAATTTTGAGGTTTACAATACTAAGGGATCTGAAAACCACATGCTACTGATGATTCAGGCTCTTCAGAGACTGCTAATAGCTTATAGGGCTCAGAGCACAATGAACTATCTTAGGCTGAAGTTTAGGGCCAAAAGTCAGGCTTGGTCAAGGCCTTCAGGCCTCATTCTTGACTTACACAGGCTGGAGAAGTGACTGTGTGCCATGCCCTGCCTCTCCAGAGACTGAGTATTGCCTTGCCCCATACCCTGTTACCTAATCTCATACAAGAGAGGAAGGAAGTATTTCCATTGGACTACTGGGCAGAGGGGCAGATGAAGTGAAGAATGTCATTAGTCATGGTGGAGTGAGATAAGGGAACAGCTTGGATAGTCTTTCTGCCTTTCTAGTAATTAACTTTGGCAGGCAATGGGTACATGTGCCCATGGAGAGGGTTCTGTATGCAATATGGGGCACACATGCCATACATCTGCCACCACAGGGGCTAGGGACACTGTGGAATAACTTATCTTTCAGTTTAAGCTAGATTCACTGAGCACTGTCTTTAACTAGGCCATGGGCCCTTGCCTTGGTCTTGGGCAGGGAGTCAGAGCATTATTCTGGGTCAATACCAGTCAAGTGCACTGTGTTCTATCTGGCACTAGAGCTTGGGTGTCACTTTATGCTTGTGATAGAGCTTGGAACTTCAAGGAGTGGTTATGAGGATTTTTTGCTATTGGTTTAATCAGAGTCTTGAATTTGGCTTGGGCCCAGGTTTAGAACCTGGAGCTGTAGATATGCATTTGGGGGACTTGCTATTGGTTGGAGCTGATATTCCTTGGTGTGGTCTTGTGGGTTGTGAGGACTATAAGGATATTATAAATTAACTCTTGTTACATTAGTTTAGAAGTAAGAAGTGGAGAAGCTAGCTTGAGAAAGAATTGAAGTTTGAAACCGATCTGAGATAGAGTGTCAGTTTCAAATGTTGACAGTGTGTAGGGGAGGGTTAATAGTTTTTCTGTGACAATTGCTCTCAGGGAGTGGGAGTTGCTCTTTCTGAGTGCTGGGATCAGGTAACATCTTCTTTTCTCTCTCTCCTCACTGTCTGAAGGGAAAAGGAAAAGAGAGGAAAAGCCTGAAGGAGCCAAGTGATTTCCTTTTCCAACTTGGAAAACACTAATGACTGTCTATTGCTGTTTCATAGATTGTTTTATCTCTGAGAAGACCAAAGAAATACCTGCCCTTTGGTTTGGACTCTGAGTCTGCTAAGGCTTGGTTCTTGCTGAGGCTCATCAAGATGGTTTATTATTTTTATAACTTGGAGACAAAGCTGAGAATTATATATTTGTTATAAGGTTAATAGTGTTAGTTTATTGTAGAATAGGGAAAGATTTGGGTTAGTCAGATCAGGAAGGATCAGTGTAGCCTGTGGAAACAGGAGAAGTGGTTCCTTGTGAAACCAGGGAGCTTTATTTTGGGTGGAGTTAGAAATCCTTTTATATCCTTATATTCTCAATAAATAGTTTATTTTTGTATAACAAGAGTTTCCTTAAAGTCTTTGCACCTGGCCCTGAAGCTCACTTATGAGCTTTAACTTCACTTATCTAAACTGAAGATACTTTGTAAACACAGCAATCAGAGTATCTCATCAGTATATATCTATAATCAATTCATTGAGTATATTATTTTTACAGGACCTACTGCAGACTGTACTCCCCTCTCATCCCAGTGAAGCAGACTCTCTCTATGTACCTTCCAAGTTGTTTTCTATAGGAAAATTTCTTCCCTCTATACTCTTGTTTATTCTGTTACCCCATTTAAAGGTTGGTTGGAGAGAATTCTCAGAGAAGTCCATTCATTCATGTCTATACTCCACCATCTTGTTCTATCTTCTCTATTCCAAGAATGATATTTTGAATTAATACCACCAAAACAAATACTGAAAAATTTAAACTGCATTAAAATTTAAAAATTCAGAACCTTAATGGAAGAAATTAAAATGTGAGAGTATAATTAAATTATATTATAACTACTTCTGAAGTTGTACAAGAATGCTTTTATTTAATCTACAAAGAAAGAGCTTAAATGTCAATAGTTATTTCCCTTACTAAAGTATCAGTCTACAGAATGCCAAATAAAAACCATAATGGTAGCAAATGATTTGATTCAGGATCAAGGTTATATGAACTCCATGGAAGAAGATAAAAAGAATGACTTTTTAAAAAATATTAGGCAATTAATATAATTCTCTTAAATATACAAAACACATTTTACTTATGCTATCTCATTTGTACTGTTGATAATATTTAAACAGAAGGATTTGGAGCTGCTATAATAATATGTAGAGATTTATTAAAAATTTTTCCTTTAATCAAAAATCTGGCATTTAATTTGACCCTGATTAGGGGTAGCTTACAGGTAGAATAGGGACATGAATAACACAGAACTATTAAATAGTCAAAATCACTCTTTAATTAAGGGCAAAGGGGTTCAATGTAATGCTAGGCCTCAACACAGAGCTGCATACCACACACAACTGCACAGAGTTCAAGAATTGAACTCTGGCTGCTCTGGACATTGATGCCTGGGAATGCCAAACATGAGAGATTGACAATTCCAAGGAACAAAAGAATTTGGGGAACCTATATACCATTTGGGGAATCCAGGGGCAGGGAAAGATGATTGACATTACCATACCTACAAAAGAAATGGGAGTGTTCAAACTACACTGACAGGATACAATAAAGCTTGGGAAAGGAATCATAACTAGAGGCTAGGGAGTAAGAGAAGGGGCTTCTAACAATGGATACTAAAGGATGGTTCCTGCCCAGGTATGGATCTTCTTGGGAAAGGGTCTCTGATACAATGGGGAGACTACCTAAAACAAAGAGGGTCCTTAGCATATGCTTAGTCCCACCTAACTAGGATTGTCAATATCCCTGAGGGTCTGCCACTCAGTCTGAAACTGCTAGCCTGGGATTTCCTTCAGGGTGGATTCCCATGGGAACAAGTACAAACTTTGGGGTCTCCAACCTATGTTAATCCTTAAACATGGGGTTCACCAGATCCCACTAGACCACAAGTTTGGGACTCCTAAATTCCATGTTGACATAAGGATGGGCATATCCTGAACACCTATGACTGACTTCAGTCTAACTCAAAGAGATTCAGTGCCTTTGCTGTTTTCCCAATCTGGTAAAAGTGTAAAGAGTTTCACTCTAATGTAGAGGTCCTAGAGAGTACAGAGCCTGCATCTATTTCAATGTAATAAGTATTTGAATGGAACCTTAATGGAGGTTCAGAGGAATAGAATTAATGGTTTTCTCCTGTGATGAAGGAGAAAACAAGAAGGACCCAGAAACTGAAAGGGAACTGGGCCGACTAGGCCCACGAACCCAACATAGATAAGCACCCCCTCTAAACCCACACACCCTGAGTGATGGACACCTTGACCTCCCCACCCCACCAACATACCCAACATAGATAAGCACCCAACATAGATATGCACCCCCTGAGTGATGGACACCTTGACCTCCCCACCCCACATGAT
Source organism: Monodelphis domestica (assembly GCF_027887165.1). NCBI lineage: Eukaryota > Metazoa > Chordata > Mammalia > Didelphimorphia > Didelphidae > Monodelphis > Monodelphis domestica. Next base: position 41,907,153 of record NC_077233.1, on the reverse strand, counting down.
AACCACCTTGATCCCTCCACCTTGTGTGATAACCACATGGACCCCTGGTAAGCTCCATGGGTATATAAGCCTGCCTTAAATTTGCTTCGGGGAGGACCTGCCTTGGGCTCCTCCCCACGCGTGTGTAACTGTGTTACAATAAACCACCTCTCTGTGCTGATTGCAGCGTCTGTTCCGTTCCTTTGGCCCCTAAACGGACCCTAACATATGGGGGCTCGTCCCAAGGGTGTCCAGGAACCACAGACGGAGAGCAAGAGACCTACGCCGAGCAGGTAAGCCTCCGGGACCCTATTGGCTTTTTTTGAAACCGAAACTGTGGGGTTATGGTTTGAGTGTGTGAGTAAATGTGGGAGCATGACATTCTTTCTGGCTGGAGGGAAACCCTGTGAAACGCATACAGGCAAAGGGTGGCACATTGTGCTCCAGGTCGGGGTTTATACGACACACCTGTCCTAAGCGTCACGGGTCCATCCCGTTCCGGGGTGAGGGCTTGCCCGCGACTCGGTTGAACTCCAGACCAGTTTTCTGAGTGTAGACTTGGTTGAGTGTGTGAGTGAATGAGAGAGCGTGACATACTTTATGGCTGGAGGGAAACCCCGTGAAACGCATACAGGCAAAGGGTGGCACATTGTGCTCCAGGTCGGGGTTTATACGACACACCTGTCCTAAGCGTCACGGGTCCATCCCGTTCCGGGGTGAGGGCTTGCCCGCGACTCGGTTGAACTCCAGACCTGTTTCTGAGTGTGGACTTGGCGGTACCGCGGTTCTGTCTCCCCAGCAGGGGCCCAGCCGGGAAACCGAGGAAGCGAATGCCATCCCATTCACCCCCTCCCGCCACCCCTCTCCCTACCCTGCCCTCTCCCAACCCTACCCACTAGTTTCGGTTTCTACCAAATCTAGGTTCGAGTCCTTTCGCAGTGTCCTGAGTTCGAGTCTCAGCTCGACACTGCGATAAACGGGGTGTTGGACACGGGAAGAGGCGCCCTTCCCTCCCCAACGCATACCCCACAAAATCCTGCAGGTACGGGCCCCAGGTTCGAGTCCTGAGGCTACCAGTGGGTTACAGTCCCGCTACTGGCCCCAGGTTCGAGTCCTGAGGCCACAGTCTTTCAGTGGGTTACAAATCCCACTGGCCGTTAGGTGGGCTAGGGTCCCACTTGTTGTTAGGTGGGTTTGAGTCCCATCCGTGTGGGTTTGAGTCCCGCGCCGGTGCACCGACTGAGGGACGCCTCACTCGGCCGCCGGCGCATGGGTAGGCCCAAATTTAACCTTAATTTGTTTGGGCTACCCCCCCCACCCCCCCGTCGCAGACACACTAACTCGGCTGACGGTCCCCTTGATTTCTTCCTCACCACGCGTGGTCTTCTCTTCCTTACCTTCCTTTCTCTCCTTATCTGTATTCTCATCTTCCTTCTTACTTTCACTACACAGGAATGGGTAATTCTCAAAGCCAGCCTATCGACCTGGTCCTCCACCATTTCGGGGATTTTAAAAATAGGGCAGCAAGCATAGGCTTAGAAGTGAAGAAAGGGAAACTCTAAACCTTTGTTAATGCGGAGTGGCCCACATTTGGAGTAGGCTGGCCCATTGGGGGTACATGGGATAAGGCCATAATCTCAGCTGTAAGGGCAAGAATCCTCCTCCCCGGAAAGGAGGGGCACCCTGACCAAATGCCGTACATCCTCACATGGCAATCCCTAGCCCAAGATCCCCCGCCTTGGCTCCAGCCCTACACGGACCTGGTTCAGGCCTTGGCACTCACCCTAGACCAACGAGCCGCCGCCACCTCTGGAGGCAAACAGCCGGACCCCTCGGCACCCCCTGTCCTCCCAGCCCCTGAAGAACCTCTGTTGGATCTTCCCCTACCGCCCCCCTATAATCCACCAGCCCCTTTTTACCCACATCCCCCAGGGGAAGCCCAAGCACTACCCCTGGGACCAACCTCTCCTTCCCCAGCCCACCGGACAAGGGGGCGCACCCCCCCGCAGGAGGGAGCCGCCCAACCATCCTCCACGGTGGCCCTCCCTGTCCGGGCGGTGGGGCCCATGGTCCCGGGAGGACCATTAATGCACCAATACTGGCCCTTCACCTCCTCTGACTTATATAATTGGAAACATCAGAACCCCCCTTTCTCGGAACACCCTCAGAAACTTATAGACCTCTTGGAGTCTGTCTTCTTAACCCACAGCCCCACCTGGGATGACTGTCAGCAGCTCCTTCGCACCCTTTTTACCGGCGAGGAGAGCGACAGAATCCTAGTAGAGGGGCGTAAGCTGATTTTGGGAGACGACGGCCGCCCCACCACTGACAACGCGCGGCTTGAGGCCGCCTTCCCCTCTAACCGGCCTGACTGGGACTTCTCCACGGAACAAGGTAGGGAGCGTCTTCAGTCCTATCGCCAGAATCTCCTAGCGGGCCTCCGTGCAGCAGCACGAAAGCCTACTAATCTGACCAAAATTGGGGCAGTTAGACAAGGGCCAGAGGAGACCCCGGCAGCCTTTCTAGAACGCTTGCAGAACGCCTTCCGGATCTATTCCCCCATGGATCCCGCCGCCCCCAGCAATCAAACCGCCATTTTGCTAGCCTTCGTTAACCAGTCTGCTCCAGACATCCGGAAAAAGCTGCAAAGGGTGGATGCCTTCACAGCACAATCCCTGGAGGAGCTCTTAAAGGTGGCAGAAAAGGTCTATAACTCTAGGGAATCCCCCGAAGAGAGGGCAGAACGGCTCAGGCAGGAAGATTTGCTTAGGCAAGACCAGAAACTCTCTGAGCAACGCTCCAGAGAAGACCGAGCACATAGACAAATGCTTAGGGCCCAACAAGATGCCACCCGCATATTGGCAGCAGTCCTCCAGCCCCCACCAACCCGGGCAAACACCACCTCAGGGAAATCTTGCTATTTCTGTGGGAGGCCAGGTCACTGGCAACGTGAGTGCCCTCAGAAAGCCTCCGGCACCAGGGGACGGCAGAGAAGGCCCCCACCTACGAACAACCGATCTGGTAGGCCGGCCCTGTCCTTTAGTGATAGGGACTGATGGGGTCGGGACTCGGGCCCCCTCCCCGAGCCCTGGGTAACTGCTCGTATTGAGGGGACTGCCGTCCCCCTCCTAGTAGACACGGGGGCAGAACACTCAGTTCTCAAACAGGCCTTTGGGGATGTAACCTCCAAGTACTCCGTGGTTCAAGGGGTAGCCGGCTCCCGCCCCTACCCCTGGACCACGGAACGAACAGTGGACCTTGGTTCCCACACTGTCTCCCATTCTTTTCTGGTCGTCCCTGATAGCCCCGCACCCCTTCTAGGCCGGGACCTCCTACACAAACTCGGCGCCTGTATACACTTCCACCAGGACTCAGTATCAATCACAGATGCCGAAGGGACTCCACTCACTATCCTTACAATGGCCCTCCAAGATGAGCACCGCCTTTTCTCTGCCCCTACCTCGAAAGACATTCCTCCACACATCAGACCCTGGGTAGAGGCCTACCCAGGAGTGTGGGCAGAGGTTTCCGGTGTGGGGCTAGCAATCCACCACGCCCCGGTAGTAATCCCCTTGAAGGCCGGATCTGCACCAGTACGGGTTAAGCAGTATCCCATGCCGCTAGCAGCACGACAGGGCATCCAACCACATATTGAAAGACTTATGAAAACCGGGATACTTATTCCCTGCAAGTCCCTATGGAATACCCCTCTCCTGCCAGTCAGGAAACCTGGATCCGGGGACTATCGCCCAGTCCAGGACCTTCGAGAGGTCAACAAACGAGTGGAAGACATCCACCCGACTGTCCCCAACCCCTACACCCTACTCAGCAACCTACACCCCTCACTCGCCTGGTATACCACTCTGGACTTGAAGGATGCCTTTTTCACACTGCCCCTGGCCCCTGTAAGCCAACCCATTTTTGCCTTTGAGTGGCGCTCGCCAACCTCCCAGGTCGTCTCACAGCTGACCTGGACCAGGCTCCCCCAGGGACTGAAACTCAGCCCAACACTCTTCAGCGACGCACTAGCGCGCGATCTGGAAGAATTCCGCTCCAGCCATCCGGACGTGACCCTCTTGCAGTACGTGGATGATCTCCTCATTGCATCACCATCCGAGGAGCAATGTAAAGAAGCCACCCGTGCGCTCTTGCAGTGCCTCCAGGATGCCGGATACCGGGTCAGTGCCAAGAAAGCCCACATAGCACGGACTGAAGTAACGTTTCTGGGGTACCGCCTCAAGGGGGGCTTCCGGTGGCTCACGCCAGCAATGACCCAATCTATTCTGGCAATCCCCACCCCCTCCTCTCCAAGGAAAGTCCGGGAATTCCTCGGCACGGTAGGATATTGCCGCCTATGGGTTCCCGACTTTGCCACCATAGCGAACCCCCTCTACCAGGCTGCTAGGGAATCCAGAGAGTGGACCTGGACACCAGAAATGGACTCCGCCTTTCGGAGGCTCCGAACGGCCATGCTGAAGGCACCAGCCTTAGCCTTACCCGACCCTGAGAAGCCCTTCCTCCTCTTTGTGGATGAAAGGCAAGGGGTGGCCAAGGGAGTCCTCACCCAGAGGCTAGGACCATGGGACAGGCCAGTCGCTTACTTGTCCAAAAAGATGGACCCGGTTGCGTCAGGGTGGCCAGCGTGCCTCCGCATAATTGCGGCAGTTGCCTTACTGGTCAAAGACGCAGACAAGCTGACCCACGGCCAGGCACTGACGGTAGCCACGACCCACGCCATAGAAACGGTCCTACGACAGCCTCCGGTCAGATGGCTCTCCCATTCCAGACTCACCCATTACCAGGCCCTGCTTCTCAATGAACCCCAAATCACCTTCAAGGTTACAACAGCCTTAAACCCAGCCACCCTGCTGCCCTCGGGGGAGCAACTAAGCCTCCACTCCTGTCAGGAGATACTGGTGGAGGCAATCTCGGCCAGGCCAGACCTCAAGGATACACCATTACCCAACCCAGAACTTGTTTATTTTACTGATGGGAGCAGCTTCATCACTCCCTCCGGGGCCAGGGTAGCAGGGGCAGCAGTAGTCAATGATGAAGGAATCGTTGTTTGGGCGGCCAAGCTCCCGGAAGGGACGTCAGCTCAGCGAGCCGAACTTCTCGCCTTAGAAGCAGCCCTACGAGCGGCAAGAGGGAAACGTGTAAACATTTACACAGACAGCCGCTATGCATTTGCCACCTTGCACGTTCATGCCCCCATTTACCGCGAGAGGGGATACGTAACATCCACCGGGAAACCGATAGCACACCTACGTAACATCCAGGAACTGTTAGGGGCTGTGTGGGAACCCCTCCAGGTCTCCGTTATACACACACCAGGCCATCAGAAGGGGGACTCCCACCCGGCGCTGGGAAATAGATGGGCGGATGAAGCCGCCAGGAAGGCAGCAATCCAAGCCCCAATGCCCTCAGTCCTCACCCTAACCTCATCCCTTGATGGCCTCCCGGTCCCGACCCCTCCCTCAGAACCGGCCCCGTACTCAGAGGAAGACCGGATATGGGTAGGGAAACAAGAGGGAGCAGCTCCAAGGGACCACGAGACATACTCCCGAGATAGGGAGGGCAACCTCCTCCTGCCCCACTCGGCAGGCTGCCTGTTGGCTACCCACCTCCACTGCCTCACCCACTTAGGACACCGCAACCTCCGGGAGCTTCTGCGCAAGGGGCGGATAAGGTTCCGCGGAATGGACTCCTTCCTTGAGGAACTTGCCCGCAATTGTACCACCTGCCAGCTTGTACAGCCTGGGAAACCGACCCCGGCCCCAGGAACCCGCCTGCGAGGAACGCGACCCTGCGAGCACTGGGAGCTCGACTTTACAGAGGTAAAACCAGGAAAATTCGGGTACCGGTACCTCCTCGTCATGATCGACACCTTCACAGGGTGGCCGGAAGCCTTCCCTACAAAAACTGAAACCGCCCAGGTAGTGGCCAAACACTTCTTAGAAGACATCATCCCCAGGTATGGGTTACCCGCTTCCCTAGGATCGGACAACGGTCCGGCCTTTGTTAGCCGAACCATTCAGCTTTTGGCGAAAGTCTTGGGGGTAAATTGGAAATTGCATTGCGAGTATAGACCCCAAAGTTCAGGGCAAGTGGAGAGAATGAATCGGACCCTAAAAGAGTTTCTTACTAAACTCACTTGGGAGACTGGCCGGGACTGGGTGACCCTCCTTCCCTTGGCCCTTTTTAAAACCCGTAACACACCAGGCCCCCTATCCCTCACCCCTTACGAAATCCTTTATGGCTCCCTACCCCCGATACTCCCCTCCACACCGTCCCCCGAGAAGACACCTCCCCACCTTCGAGATTTTATTCTCTCCCTGTCTCAGATACATCAGGACCTGTGGCCACGTCTTCGCGCCAGGTTCCAGCCACCCCCTGCTGAGCCACACAACCTCCAGCCAGGCGACTGGGTGCTGGTCAAGAGACATCGGAAGGAAACTCTCCAACCCAGGTGGAAAGGACCGTTTGTGATCTTGCTGACTACCCCCTCAGCTATCAAGGTGGACGGGATAGGCCCCTGGATCCACCACTCGCACGCTCGACCCACCGCAGCACCTAACCCGGAGTGGCAAGCCAAGATCCACCCCCACAACCCTCTGAAGCTGACGCTTAGCCGAATCTAATGGCTGGGAGGCCCTACCTCCTCTCGTTAACCCTAGCTCTCCTCCTCCGTAACATTGCATTCACCTCCCCACCTCTGATGCAATGCCCAGAGGGATACACTTTCATACGCAGTCGAGACCAAGGCTCCAGTTGCGTTTTGTGGTGCAGCATCCGGAACTCCGTAAAACTTGTTCGCTACCCAGAAATATGCCCCCCCTTAATCCCATGGACCCCCTTCCCCGATGCAGTCTGCTTGGCCTGGGGCGACTCAGGAGATTGCGTCTCCTGGATGGCCGAACCCACTGTTCCAGTCGAGACCACTGTGCCAGTCGACACCACCGTTCCTGCCGAGACCACTGTTCCTGCCGAGACCACCGTTCCTGCCGAGACCACTGTTCCTGCCGAGACCACCGTTCCTGCCGAGACCACTGTTCCTGCCGAGACCACTGTTCCTGCCGAGACCACTGTTCCTGCCGAGACCACCGTTCCTGCCGAGACCACTGTTCCAGTCGAAACCACTGTTCCTGCCAATACCACTGCTCCTGTCGAACCCACAGCCACCCGAACCTTCAGACCACGGAGGGACACGAACCCCCACAGGATGGCCACTTGGACCTTAACGTGCTTATATGTCTCTTACCGGCCAGCCGGGTGGACCACCACCCACGCCAAGTGGATCACCCTTGCCAGCACCACCACACCACTGGCCCCGACCCTTACAATCGAGGTATGCAGACTATTCCCCTATGGAATCAGTGGACCCAAGGGCCCCCCGTGTAACCAGTGGGGCACCGGTGGATCATATTACGCATGCCCCAGTTCCAACCCGGAGAAGTCCTACTGCAACTCCCCGGGTCAGTTTTACTGTCGTCACTGGGGCTGCGAGACTGCAGTAACGGGCAATCCCTCCTGGGCCCCTCCAGAACAGGACCCCTTTATCAGACTTGCCTGCCACCCCTCACCCCACCAGTGCACCCACCTCAACTTTATGGTCCTCCAACCGACGTCCGGGACCTGGTTGCACGGACGAACTTGGGGCCTCAGGAAATATATTAAAGGGAGAAGAAACATTGGGACCACCTTCAGGATTACGAAAGGGCCGGACCCCGCCTCGCACAGCGTAGGACCACTGCAGAATCTGCACCAGCAACCAGAGCCCAAGACTAGGCTTAGGACAACACCCACCCCCCCGGACCCAACCACGCCCGCCCCGACCCACGGGGTAGTCATATGGCATCAGTACACCAACTCCTCTTGCGCGGGAACTGCTATGGCCATCAGCAGGAACATTACGGGGCATTACATCCAGCCCTACACAAGAGACCCATTGGACTCAAGCCAAAAGCTCCCCAAGATATTGACCCTTACCCCTACCCCCCCACTAACCCTCACCCCCCCGAGGTCCACCACCACGGATATCGGCTCCCTACCCCCCTTGCTCCTTGCGGCAATCCCTTTCCTTGCCCTAACCAAGACCAGATTCCCGATCATCCTGATTCTCCCCCTATCCCTCGCCCACGCAGCTGGGAATTCGAACCCCAGGCTGGACCCGTACCTCGATTTACTCGACGGCACCTTCCTAGCCCTGAATAACACCCGGCCAAATCTCACCTCCTCCTGCTGGCTGTGCCTCACCCCGTCCTCGTACCTCTCGGGGTATGGCCATAACCTAGCCCCTTCCAACCTGTCCATACTCGACCCAGAAAGCTCCACTCTGGATTCTAATTGCAATTGGATGGACACCACCGTCGGGGTTACTGTTGAAATGGAAGGAAAAGGACTTTGTGTGGGCCAACCCAAACCCACCGATCAGAAGATCTACACCTCCCTCTGCGCCACCACCATGGCCTTGGGTTCCGTACCTGCCGACTCATATCTCCGCCCTCCCACTGGCACGCGATGGGTATGTTATTATTCCGGACTACAACGATGTGTCTCCGTCGCATACCTGAACACGGGCCAGGAGTTCTGCGTAGCCGCTGTTATTGTCCCTAGAGTCCTTTACCACTCAGAGGACGAGATCCCCGGGGCCCTGGAACATGCAACCCACCGCCAGAAAAGAGCAGTCGTAGGCCTGACTATAGCAGCTATCTTAGGGGTAACTGGAGCAGCCACAGGAATAGGGGCCCTCATCTACCAGGAGGTTGGGTTGCAACCCGTCCTGACCTCAATAGACAGCGACATTAAACGCCTTGAGGACTCCATTAAGTTTCTAGAACAATCCCACAGCTCCCTAGCCGAGGTGGTGCTGCAGAATAGACGGGGACTGGACCTCCTCTTCCTTAAGGAAGGAGGCCTCTGTGCCGCATTGGGGGAAGAGTGCTGTTTTTATGCTAATCACTCTGGAGTTATCCGGAGCAACTTAGCCACCATCAGAAAGAACCTCGAAAAGAGGCAGAGAGATAGAGAATCTAAATCATGGGCTACACTGTCTTCCCATGGATGGTTCGATTTCTCCCCATGGCTAACCAGCCTCATTGTCACGATCGGAGGCGTCCTACTCGTCATCCTAATTCTACTCATTGGGGGTCCACCCCTGGTCACTCTGATACTCAACCTCCTTAAAAGACAGATACCACTACTCCTAACGCAGGCACTGCCCAAAGGTCCACAGGCCCAACCACCCCCAGCCATGGTAATCACCCAACAACCATGGGCCTCAGGGACCCCAGGCCACTGAAAAAAAAAAAAAGTGTGGAATGAAAGAGAACTGGGCCGACTAGGCCCACGAACCCAACATAGATAAGCACCCCTCCTAGGCCAACGAACCCAACATAGATAAGCACCCCCTCTAAACCCACACACCCTGAGTGATGGACACCTTGACCTCCCCACCCCACCAACATACCCAACATAGATAAGCACCCAACATAGATATGCACCCCCTGAGTGATGGACACCTTGACCTCCCCACCCCACATGATAACCACCTTGATCCCTCCACCTTGTGTGATAACCACATGGACCCCTGGTAAGCTCCATGGGTATATAAGCCTGCCTTAAATTTGCTTCGGGGAGGACCTGCCTTGGGCTCCTCCCCACGCGTGTGTAACTGTGTTACAATAAACCACCTCTCTGTGCTGATTGCAGCGTCTGTTCCGTTCCTTTGGCCCCTAAACGGACCCTAACAAAACCTATATCTTAAAATTACACAGTTCACAGGCTTAGATACTGCAGTTATTGATAAAATACCATTGGGGGAAAAAACCACAGAAGTTGTCAAGATTTAGTGTTGGTTTTTGAAAAAGGAAACTTTAAGGGAAATAATAAAAAAATAATAATAGATTAGAACAAAGAAGCTGCATCACAAGAACCAGGAGGAAAAAATACATAAGAAAATAAACTAGCATCGTGGAATCTAGAAGTCCCCAGTTTATTTAGTTGGGAGGTAGGAACCCCAGGTTTTGACCATGTCATTGGAGAGTTTTCTCCCTGAGGGAAGGTCCCACTTCACTGGTCTCAGGCTAACAATAGACATCCTGGTAGTTTGGGTGGAACTAGCTAATCCCATCAGAGGTTAAGTATCTCTTTTGTCCCAATGGTTTCTCCTCCTTGGCTAAAGTCCTTTACCAAGGTGGCCCAGACCTGGGCTAGATCAACTGCCCCTTACCCTAAGCCCCCAGGTCATCTAGAAAGGTATTTAAGCTCCGCAATTTTAATGGCCCTTTGGAATTGTCATTCTCCTAAATTTGGCATTCCCAGGGGTCAGTGACCAGATCGACCAACCAGAGTTCAATCCTTGGACTCTGTGCAGTCTTGTGTGGTGTGCAGCTCTGTTGTCGAGGCCTACTAGTGCTGAATCCCTTTTTGCCCTTGATTAAAGAGTGATTTTGACTATTTAATAATTCCATGTTTTTTCCAGTCAACATTACCTATACATATTTCAAAGAGAAGGCTTTGGTCAATAGTATTAAATAATTAAATCTGCTATGAAAATTTCAATTGAGTATTCCTTCTACCTATGTCCTCCCAATATAATAAAAAATTTTTCTCAGAAAAAGATACTCCAACATTAGACAGTTTTCCTTTATTGAATCATTTCTGTAAGAAGCAAGAGTCTTAGAAAGCAGATAATGTAAAGATTTTACTCATGTAAAATAGAAATAATAACTGATTTTGACAAAAACAGGATTATATGCACTATGGTACCTTTTAATACTTTATGGCTGTGTCAACTTTGAAAAACACAGAACCACTGAAGTAGTTAGAGAGAACAAGTCTTTAATCAGGACAAAAGACAGTGCTCAAGATTCTGCGGCTACACAGTCAAGCTTTAATACCACACAGAGCCAAAACTCTGGCATTTTGGCAACCGTGTCTGGGAAAACACTGCCAAAGGTGATTTTCCAAAGAGCAACAAAACTAGGGGTCTTAAGTATCTTTTAGGGAATTAAGGACAGAAAACACATATTGATTGGTTACATGCAGGCCAGGGAAAGTTTAGCTGTAGCCAGAAGCTGGAGTACCAGGGAGTGGCCTATATACAATGGGAAAAACTTCTAAGACAAAAAGGGAAATTGAGGTTTGAGTATTTCTATCACTTCTATTCAGTGTACTTAATGGATGCTTGGTGATCTATTGTTCAGCCTAAGGCAAGGTCAGTCCAGGATTTCCCTAAAAGCAAGTTCCCAAGGGTTAGGGGAAAATTTAGGGGTTCCAAAAACACAGTTTCAGCTCATAGAACTTTCCCTTTTACACTCACATCCCACCTCCTTTCCTCATTGTGATATAAAATCATTTAAGTACAGTGTAAACTTTGTTAGGTTCTGTTGTTGTGGAGGGCTTGAGGTGAACCCTTGGGTTTAGGAAGGGTACACTTTGTAAGAGTGCAAAACTCCAAAACTTAGCTTAGAAATAAAAAGAGAAATTTATTCATTTGGAATTCATATTGAATTGAGTTGGGAGGACAGAATAGATGGAAAGCTGCTTCTTCAAGGACATCAATTGTGGGGTCTTTATGCTCTTCACAACAGGTGATACATGACTTCAGGAGCATATGCACTCAGGCACAAGTGGGGGAGTTTGGTCATCTGACCAGGGTCAGCCTGAAGACATAGGGGATGACCCTCATAGTTTGAGGGAATGATAGATGTCTTAGATCTAACTTGATGGTATCAAAGTGTTATAGGGAGGAAGGATATCCTTTGGGGTTCAGGAAGGATACCTTTTGCAAGCATGCAAGACTCCAAAACTTAGCTTAAAAACCAAAAAGAGATTTATTAATTTAGAAAGTAATGTTGAAAGTGGCCAGGAGGATAGCAAGGTAGAACAGCAAGATGGGGAGCAGTTCCTTGGGAGGACAGCATGAAAGGAAAGGCTGTTCCTCCATGGGGACAGCATGGATGGAGAAGCTGTCCCCCAGAGGACATCAGTTCTGGGGTTTATATACTCTTTAGATGCTATGTCCTGGTGTGGACATGACTTAGAGAGTGTTAGTCCCTCAGGCATTTGGTGAGGTGAGGTGGTCATCTGACTGGGGTCTGCCTGGAGGCATAAAGATTCATTTCTTTGTCCACCTTAAATCTAGAGGCCAAAAAAGGGTAAACATCTCAGGACCCTGGGTGGGGTCATTGGGTGTTTCTAGATTAAGAGTCACAAGGATGCAAAAGCAAGGGAGTTTCCCTGATAATAGTTGGCCTGGGTTTCTGGGGTACAGTGCCCATGTCAAAAGCATACCCTGCAGGTATATCTCTGTGTCCATCTCAAAACCTAAAAGACGATCCAAAGAAAATAATTCTCTCAGAGGACTTCCCTTGGATGTAGCAGGGTCTTATCAGGAGTTCCTGATGTTTTAGAGTTAGTAATCACAAGGATACAAGGAAGCAAAGGAATTTTCCTGCTTAGAGTTTGGCCGGAAACACTTCTCTAATTTGGGGGTGCAAGGTAAACCTAGGATCCCACATCATTCCCACCCTCTTTAAATTCTAATGAGAGGAGGGTGATTGATGTCTTCTTCAAAGCTGATAAGGGGTGTTGAGTGTTTGAGAGGGGAAGACAGGGAGAGAGGGGCTGTGCATAGGGGTTCTTAGGGAGGGTCCCTAGTGAATGCCTGTGTCCTAGTAGCTGGGGACCTGAAGGCTTGTATAGCTGAAGGATGTGTCCAGTGACTGTTTCCCCTGATTGGCAGACAGGTCACAAGGAGGAAAATCAGTCCCTAAGGCAGAAGTGTAGAAACCAGGAGTGGACAAAAACAGTTGTAACAACAGATGTAAACAGAAAATTAGTACAATAGAAATTGATATTAAACATTAACATTTGTCTTGGCCAACAGACTCCATCTTAAGGAATCATCTTCTGTTAAAAATGGATACCTTAGGAAATTAAATTCCTAAGTTGTTTGCAAAGATGGTATGTGATGTTTCTGTTTAAAAATATCCTCTTGTCAAGCCATTCCCCAATGGACAAATGGTCAAGGGACATGAATAGGCAGTTTTCACACAATAAAATCAAAACTACCAATAAGCACAAGAAGAAGTGTTCTACATCCCCCTGATTAGAGAAATGTAAATTAAAACAATTCTGATGTACCACCTTACACACCTAGCAGACTGGCCAATATGGCAGCATAGGAAAGTTATAAATGATAGAAGGGATGTGACAAAATTGGGACACTAATACACTGCTGGTGGAGTTATCAATTGGTCCAACCATTCTGCAGGGAAATTTGGAACTATGTACAAAGGGCTTTAGAAGAATGCTTACCCTTTGACCCAGCCTTGGGTTTGTACCCCAAATAGATAATGAGAAAAAAAGGCTTATACAAAAATATTTATAGCCTTGCTTTTTGTGGTGGCAAAAATTTGGAAAATGAGGGGACGTCCATGGATTGGGGAATGGCTGAACAAATTGTGGTATCTGATGATGATGGAATATTATTGTGCTTACAGGAATAATGAACTGGAGGAATTCCATGTGAATTGGAAAGACCTCCAGGAATTGATGCAGAGTGAAAGGAGCAGAACCAAGAGAACATTGTACACAGAGACTGTAGCACAATCGATTGTGATAAACTTTTCTACTAGCAGCAATGCAATGAATGATTCAAGACAACCCAGAGGAATTTATGAGAAAAAATGCTATCCACATCCAGAGAAAGAACCATGGAAACAGAAAAGCAGAAGAAAAACATGTGGTGGATAATGTGATTTTGTTATGGGGGTGAAGAGGTACACCCCCGGGGCTTGAGAAGGATACCTTTTGCAAGAATGCAAGACTCCAAAACTTAACTTAAAAATAAAAAGAGAAATTTATTAATTTAGAGAGTAATGTTGAGAATGGCCAGGAGGATGGTACAGGTGAAACAGCAAGATGGAAGACTACTCCTCTGAGGACAGCATGGATGGAAAAGCTGTCTCCTCTCCCCCCAGAAGACATCAGTTCTGGGGATTTTATACTTTTTTACAACAGAAAGTGTAGGTCACTCAGGCATTTGGTGAGGTGGGGTGATCATCTGACTGGGGTCTGCCTGGAGACATAAAGATTCCTTAGTTTTAGGGAACAAACAGATGTCTGAAATGTAACCTGAAAGGATCGAGGTATAGCCTGGAGGTACATCTCTCTGTTCATTTTAAATCTAGAGGACAACCAAAGGAGGACAATCATCTCAGGACCCTAGAGGGGTCATTGGATATTTTTAGGCTCAGAGTCAAGAGGATGTAAGGGAACAAGGGAGTTTCCCTGATAATAGTTCGCCTGAGTTTCTGGGGGTACAATGCCCATGCCAGTTTGATATGGACATAATTAGGGTTTTAATGGTAAAAGATCATTCTGCTGCAAATATGAATAACATGCAAATAGGTTTTGAACAATGATACATGGATAACCCAGTGGAACTGCTTGTCACCTTCCTGAGGGTCAAAAGAAAAAGCATGGGGGTTGGGGGGGTGGGAATCATGAATCATGTAACCATGGAAAAATATTCTAAATTAAAAAGGTAAAAAGAAACAAAATCTAAAATAAAAAAAAAATTAAATTCTTTCACAAAGCCCATATAAATATGGTATCTATAAACATTTGTTTAGCAATATTTTATAGATAAATTTCTTTACTCCAGATTCTGAAGGAAATCCAGATAGCTCTGAGTCTCATTTCCAAGCTCAAGATCCTAACTTCAATAGTGGTAAATTAAGGCTGCACATACAAGTCTTTTATTAATAAACCTCACCTACTTCTCAAAGTATGTTCCCCAAGGACACATAGTGAGTGGCTTTATGTACAAGCCAAGGTTGTCACTGGCTCATGCCATTGTTGTGTCACTCAAGGATTAGTTGCCTAAAAAGTCAGGAAGGTCCAGTCCAAGGTGTGTTCTGGATTGCCTATCACAGGACTTTCTCTATCCTTTGAGTACTATGTCACCATTGGATTCCAGAGGTTTATTGTTTTTGTTTTTGTTTTTTTCTGTACATAACAAGTCTTACCCATTAGAGCTCAGAGAAGTTCTGCTTATCAGCAATCCAAAAAAAATTTCCATATCCCTCAAACAAGTCTATCTTGCTGATTACTTGCCCACTCTAAGGATTCCTTAAAGCCTCTGAGACTACATTTTAGCAGTTATTCTTACATATTTTGGCAATAATTCGCATATCACAATTTAGTCACAAAACCTGAAATAAGGAGCAGGAGTGTTGAATTGATTAGTTCCACAGTAAATAGAAATCAGGGCAGGATCATCCAAGGGAGAGGATAATCCTGGCCCCTGGTCATCTGAAGGAACTAAGACCAGGTCAGTCAGGAATCTCTCTAGGGTAACTTTCCAGAGAAATTCCAGAATCATTTGTGATTTTCCAAAGCCACATATATCAATTTTAGAAATTATTCATAAATTAAAGATCAAATTATGAGAGAACAATATGTATCTGTTATCTTTCACCTTCTCTCTCTTAAAAAAAAAACCCTCTGTTTAAGAAGCAGAATACAACTTCCATTCTCCCTTCACAAATCTGCATACTCAAGCTTTATAGATTTTAGATCAGTCCCTCTTTCTTCCATATTCAAACCCAAAATACCTCTTCACCTTCTCCCACTTGCCTTTACCATCAAAAGTCAAATAAATATTCCATTTTGTATCACAGCAATTGCTAATTGATAACTCAAAAGAATCCTGATTTAAAGGATTACATCATTGAAACACTGTATCTTTAGCATAATGTTCATCAGTTATAAATTTCAGTTCATAGTACCCATTGGTAAACTGAGGCAACCCTTTGGGATTGAACAAAATCTATGGTACAGTCCGGTTTACAGGTTTACAATGAGCTTTTGTTTATATCCAAACAATGCTTAAAATATATGTTTTAGCAGCAAATCACATAAATCATATTTTAAAAGAATAACAAAGCATTAATATTACAGGGTCTATTTTAAATTTACAGATTTGAAACCTTTTTTCTTCTAGTGTTCATAACTTGCACAAATTCTCAGTGCTACATGAGCTCTTTACTACATTTTTCATTACTAGAGTCTGTTCACTGTGTCTTGTTAAGTAGTTGCTTTTTAACCTTTTAAGAGCTATAAACCTTAAAGCAAGTCTTTTGTCAAGCAGACTGGTTATCTATTTTCAAATTCAGGAAGGACATTAGTCAACTTGAATACCATTTATGATAATTTTAAACAAAAATCCATTTTTGATAAGTTTAAACACTTATGCCCATTTTTTCCTTAAACCTCTTATGATGGAAAGATAGCTAAGGGTGTAATATAATCTTCTTGAGGCTATACTGTTAAAAAAAAAAAGCCTGTTTTACAATATTGATCCATGACTTTTCCATAGACTGAAATTTCACTGACCAATAAACATAATTATTTCCTAAACCCACGTGTATACATGAAGCAAGGGAATTTTCCTGCTTACAATTTGGACTGAAACACTTCTATAATTTGGGGAGATTTTGAACCCTAGACTTCATTCCCCAGAAGTCCTTGGTATTTCCCAGAATTCCCTATAATCTCTCCTGAGTCTCCACATTGGCGAAATCACAATTGGTATTTAACTTGAAGTAACACCTTCCATGCAATCTTCTTTCCTTTGCAAAGATGTAGCAAGTATAGTGGTAAGCTAAGTGTGGGGATTTTAAATGGGTTAATCAGCCATGGGCACATCTTTTTTTTTTTGTATCTTCTTTATTCCTTGATTTCTAATGATCCTTAACAAACCTCATAAAATATAATATTTTCATTATTAGTGATATAATTTTAAATTTAACAGGGTACAAGATAAACCTAGGGTCCCACATCATCACTATTCCCTTAGAAATAGTTTGAGTATGGGACAATGATAGAATATAAATATGTCGGTAATTTGAAGAACTATCTGGCCATATCTGGATAATTCACTACCATCTTGAATGCAGTTTAATTATCAAATTCTGTCTACTCAGGTGTTGGAGAACGATTGAGATCTGTGTTGGCAAAAGGAGTATTCATATAGGTGAAAGACATTGGATTGTTTTTACTGTACTGAATGCAAAACTAGTTACAAATTCTATTAAAATAATCAAATAGGAGAGACAGAGATATTCAAACTTCAAGTACCCTTTTTGGGTCTTAGCCTCATTTATGCTACTACTTGGTACCTTGGCCTTGGACTATAGCCTCTTCCCAAGTCAGTGCGTGCTTTCTTTTCTTTCATTCCTCAGTGTATATAGGACCCCCAAGTCCTTCAATTCAGTGGAAAATTCCCTTTTGTGGTACATTATCCCAGAGACAATGTTCTCAGAGTCCAAAGCTTCTCTCCCTATGGTATCTTGGGCATAACTGTAGTGGCCCTTAGAACTTTTTATCCCTTGGTGTGATTAAAGATGTTCTTTCTAACTACTTTGGTGGTTCTGTTGTTTTTAAGGTTTACACTTTATAGCTTTTGGCCTTTTGAATGTGGGAAAGGTTGTATATCAAGCAGTTGACTTTTTTTTTAATGATATCATTAATGAGATGCTTTTTATTCTAGGTTTTAACTCTTTTGATTTGAGTGTTATTGTTT
The DNA here is from genome assembly GCF_027887165.1 of Monodelphis domestica. NCBI lineage: Eukaryota > Metazoa > Chordata > Mammalia > Didelphimorphia > Didelphidae > Monodelphis > Monodelphis domestica. The sequence goes on along the minus strand of NC_077233.1, from coordinate 41,889,578 downwards.
TGGGGTACAGAGATGAACCCCTGGGGTTCAGGAAGGATACCTTTTGCAAGAATGCAAGACCCCAAAACTTAGGTTAAAAATAAAAAGAGAAATTTCTTAATTTGGAAGGTAATGTTGAATCTGGCCAGGAAGGCAGCATAGATGGAGGCCTGCTGCCTAGGTAGAACAGCATGGGTGGACCCCTGCTCCTTGGGAAGATAGCATGGATGGAAAAGCTGCCCCCCAGAGGATATCAATTCTGGGGATTTTACACTCTTTGCAACAGTGAGGGAGTGACTCTGGAGCAAGGGGTTGGGGGAAGACTTGCTCTAGGGCATGGGGTGGTCCTCATGATTTGGAGGGTAAATGAATGGGGTGTGTTTCTTTGTCCATCTCAATTCAATGGAGCAATCAAAGGAGGGTGATCTTCAAGGTCACATGTTTTGGGTGGGGAGTCAGAGGGCCTAAGGGAGCAAAGGAATTTCCCTGATAATAGTTTGCCTGAGTTTCTGAGTGTACAATGCCAATGCCACCATGATTTCAAAATTTGTAAAGCTATTACTTACTCTTCTTAGAGAACAAAGGACTTTTGTAATTAGCATGTATTTGTTCTAGATTGTAAGAAAGTTAATTTGGGTTAGGTAAACTGCAGACCTGTCTGCTTTTCTACAAATGGACAACAAATAGTTTGGAAAATACTTTGTGACTAATGGTAAAAAAACAACAACAACAAAAAAACTCATTAATATCCATTAAATCATTTTAATTGAGTAGCCCAAGTTCTCTTGACACCAAATGACAGATGATTGGGGAATAGCCTGATACAAATATAATCTTTTCTTGGAGCCACAGTTAAGAATGGAGTTAAAAAGAGAACTAAATCAGAACACCTAGAGGCCTATTATCCCAGGCATTTCCTAGGAACCCAAAGCTCCTAGACAAGATTATCGACATTGAAATGTCTTTGAACCTGAAGAAGGAGTCCATTTAAGACATCAGTGCAAGGAACCTTACAGCCAAATGGGAAGGACTTTATAAGGTCTCTGGAGATCTGTAATATGATTAAGTATCTTCTTCATTCTCTCTTCCAGGGTCAACTAGATTTCTTTCAATATATATCCTTCTGCCAGATATAGAATTTGGCCTTGTTATTTTCCCCTTGGAATTTTAGTTTACACTCACTGTACTGAGTGAGATTCCTTTTTGATTTGCAATTACTTTAACCTGAGAATTAGAAAAATCATAAAGGGAGAAGGCTAGTCTCCAGTTAACTAAAGTAGGCAAGTTTTAATTCATTTATGTTTGTTTTTCTTAAGAGGTTTAATACCTTAATTCTGTCACTTAATACTTAATTAATTTGAATATTCACAGCAAATTTTCCAGGTTTTTCTATGTTTGTAAAAATTATCATATAGTCAGAATCTATCCAAAATCATAGAATATAATTATTGATTAATCTTTTATCAAAAGAACTTAGGAAAGAATAAGGGAGTCTCATAATTTTTATAGATATAGTTGTCATAGGAGATGGTTACATTCAATCCTAAATATAATTGGAAAGAACTGCCACTTGAGGTGGAATTGTTGGGAATGTAATTATAAGAAATGCTATGGAACAAATTGGTCAATGGTGCAAGCAGTCCTATGGTGTGTCTTCTGCTAACTGTGGCTATAGTTTGGTATCATGGGGAAGCAGAGAGGGTACTCAGCTGGATTCTCTAGAAAGAAACATCAGTTTTATAACTGGCACATTCTATCCATGGTTGTGCCTCATTGTTAAATTCTTCCTCCTGGAATTAATTAACATTCCCAATTAGGGAGCATTCATCCCTTATTTTAATTATGTCCCTTTTTCTCTTGTTATGGCAAGTAAGTTTTCTACACTCATGAAGGGTGATCTAGTACTAGATATGCTGATTCTGATATTTAGGAATTAAAGATATATGTAATTTTAGCCATTTGAAGAATAAAGTGGATGAATACTGAGTTTTAGTTATTAGTAAGAAAGGGGGCAGCTGTTGTAGCTCAGTGAATTGAGAGTCACGGATTCAAATTTGACATTAGACACTTCCTAGCTGTATGACACTGGAAAAGTCATGTATGACACTGGAAAAGTCATGTATGACACTGGAAAAGTCATTTACCTCCATAGCCCGGCCCTTACCACTCTTCTGCCTTAGAAACAATATACAGTATTGATTCTAAGAGGGAAGGTGAGGGCTTAAAAAAATTTAATTTAATTTAATTTAATTAAAAAAAAGAATAACCTATTATATTGTTACCTCAAACATACATACAGTCATTTATATGGGGTGTTTTAAATGGGGATTAAGTCACATATAAAGAGAAAGCATATCCTGAAAGTGCCTATGAGTTAAGGGTTCTGAAACACTTTTATTTTTTAATAGTGGAAAATGTGAATTAAATGTCCAATCTATTTGAACATGGTTATGGTTATTAAATAAGCAGTTAAAGTGAATTAAAGGATACTGTTTTTAGATTCTCAGCATCTCATTCTCCAGAAGAGGGAAATGAGAATGTTTCTCTACAATAGGAAATGAGAGGTATAATTTTTAATTTTTGAATATAATTTTAATTTAATTTAAAAATTGTTTTGAAACTGAAATGGTCATCTGGCAATGGTGATGTGAGATGTGCCTGAGAAAGCATTTTTAAAATATTGTTTTGGGTTTTATAATAGGATACTCAATTAGAATTTTTATTTTGTATTGGTCAATGTTATTTTTCACTCTTGTTCTAAACATTAATATCAAATAATGTTTAAGACCAGTAGAAAATTTAATCATTCCTAATTAATGAATGTCTACTTTGGGTGACACCATAATTCAGTGCTACATATGTTTGTGCAAATATATGAAGAATCGATCAGTTGCTATTTGAGAATTTGGTAAAAGATTTTCCATGTTTCCTTTTAACAGCAATAGAATTGTTCAAGAACATGTCTATTGCGGAGACTTCTACAAAAGAAGAAGAAGGTCACTGAAGTCTTTACTGGACCCATAGGACTTGGAAGACATGATAATGCCTTCCTCCACTTGAATGTCTTCTGCTCATGTCTGGGAATATTAAAATTCATCAATGGTGTTGTAGGAGATGCTTCTTGTTCAGAAATATCTGAAGTTCCTTCTGTCAATATGAATAAAACAACATCACCATCCTTGTTTTATGAAACTCCAAACTGACCTTTGAGTCTAATAACCTTTTTGAGAAACTCACTGACAGACCATTATCTTAGATTGAACAATAAACCACCAAGCACCTCTTGATTACTCTTGATAGCGATAGTGATATAATGAACTCTTTTTTTTTTTTTAAACCCTTACCTTCTATCTTGGAGTCAATACTGTGTATTGGCTCCAAGGCAGAAGAGTGGTAAGGGCTAGGCAATGGGGGTCAAGTGACTTGCCCAGGGTCACACAGCTGGGAAGTGTCTGAGGCCAGATTTGAACCTAGTACCTCCCATCTCTAGGCCTGGCTCTCAATCCACTGAGCTACTCAGCTGCCCCCTATAATGAAATCTTAAATACCTATTTTGTTTTAGTGTGTTGTCTTATATTTAGACTTCTTCCAAGTACCCCTATCTTCTACCTAATGCTTCTAGATAGGTCCTAGTTGGTTGATTATGACTAGTCCATCATTTCCAAGCATAGGCAAGACCTATAAATCTTTCCTCCTTCTCAAAACCTATATAAGCATATTTCATTCTGCAATTAAGTGGAAATCCCAGGACTGAGGTTCTGTGCATCTTCATAGATTAATATGCTTATCTTGATTAAAGGCCCTTATTAAAATTACTTGGATCTGTGTTTTTTCAGGTTGACTACCAAAATAGTAATAACTAAGGGTCTTAAATGAAGAAAAATTATTATAATATAATATAATATAATATAATATAACATAACATAACATAACATAACATAACATAATATAACATAACATTACATAACATAACATAACATAACATAACATAACATAACATAACATAACATAACATAACATAACATAACATAATATAATATAATATAAATATTATAATATAATATAAGAAAAATATTATAATCTGAGGTCTCTCATAGCCCTGGGCTACTGGATTACTCAGGAGGGACAGAGAGAACATATATAAAAGAAATATGATATAAAAATAAACTATTTATTGAAAATATAAGGATAAAAAAGAATTTCTAACTCTAATGCATTCTAATTCCACCCAAATAAACCTCCCTGATTCTGTAAGGAAATGCTTCTCCTGTTTTCAAAGTCTACACTGATCCTTCCTGATCTGACTAACTCAAATTTTCATTATTCTACAATAAACTAAACACTATTATCCTTAATCAAAGTATATAACTCTTAACTTTGTCTCCAAGTTATAAAAATAACAAAGACTAGCTGGCTGAGCCTCAGCAAGAACCAAGTTAAGACTCTGAGCCTTAACAGACTCAGAGTCCAAACCAAAGACCAGGTCTTTCTTTGGTCTTCTCAGAGATAAAAACAATCTGTGAAGCAGCAATAATAGTCACTAGTGTTTCCAAGTTGGAAAAGGAAATTCACTTATATCCTTCAGGTTTTTCCCTCCTTTCCTTCTACCTCACATAGTGAAGATAAAAAGAAAAGATGTCACTTGCTCCCAGAACTCCAAGAGAGTGTAACTGTCTGCGAGCAACTGCCACAGAAAAAGCATTATCCCTCCCCCACACACTGTCAACATTTGAAACTGACACTCTGTCTCAGATCTGTTTCAAACTCCAATCCTTTCTCAAGCCAGTTTCTTCACTTCTTATATCTAAACTAATATAACAAGACTTAATTTTAATATCATCCTTATAGAGGAGATGCTACTGAAGAAATTTCCATTTTCAATGAATATCTGCAATATTCTCCAGTTTACCTTTCTGAGAAAAGGGAGTTTCTCTAGGATAGTGAAAGATTAAGGGACTTACTCTGGGTTACAAAATGGAACTTAAATTCATGCCTTCCTAACTGAAATACATTCTCTGTGAATTACTTAGCTATATGCAAGCCGTTACTCTCTTCCCCTCAATTGCCACTTCTAAAAAGAATATCCTTAGCAAATAGCAAATAGCCTTCTTACTTCAAGGAAATAGCAAATAGAAATCAGAGTAAGTATAGCAGGCCCCTTATATCCACAGGGGATATGTTTCAAGACCTATCATGGATGTTAAAACTAAGGATAGAAGTGAACTCCTGCAGACACTCTCTCACTCTCTCTCTCTCTCTCTCTCTCTCTCTCTCTCTCTTTAAATACATATATATATATACATATATACACACACATATATATGTAGATATATACATACATAAAATAAATTTTAATTAAGACACAGTAAGATATTGCTAACATTATTGTAATAATGTAAAATTTGGATTATTATTCAGTAATGTTGAGCAGTGTCCTGATTATCTCAGAAGGACACATGTCAAGACTCCCTATGGATACTGTCAATAATTCTCACTTTAACATTTAAGAGTATTATATTAAAACAGTATATAAGAGTACTACAATAATAGTAGTACAACAGTATACAGTACTATGCTTACTTTAGAGTCCTATTTTCTCTCTCATTCCTGACACTCAGCTTGGTGCTCCATGGCATCCTACCTCCCCCCTTCCCCCCCCCAAAAAAATCAACTAAAAATAAGGTCTCCAAGTGAAATCAGAAAACCTCAAGCAAAGAGACCCTATCAGTTCCCCTGCCTTAGTGGATGACAACCTCTGGTGCAGAGAAAAGATAACTTTTCCTCACTCTGTTTATGTAACTGCCATAGTTATCAGGCTGTAGCCTCCCTCCTTCCCATTAATGAGGGTGAGTAACTGAAACTATAGAAAGTAAACCATGAATGGGGGGCGGGGGGGTAGGGCTAGCTTATACAGATGAGAATATGAGATAATGCATAGAGTGAATGAGCTTTCTCAACAGGAGCAGGATATTTTAGTTTAATGAAGAAAGAATCCCAGATGTCCTCCAAGAGAAAAGTACCTGAAGTTTCTAGTATAGTAAATGAGGAATAGAAATTTGATTGAACTGCTGGCTCCTACCATGATGTTTTCTTCCAAGTCTTTCTATGTAAGGTATTTGAAGAGGATTTGAAACTCTGTCTTTTTCCTATAATCTCGAAACCAATAGAAAAATGTTGTCTCTTCTCCTCAAGCTCTGATCACCTCCCCAACTCTAACTGTCAAGCAGCCATGGACTATTTGGTAATAAGTCTCCAACAATAAGCAGTCTTAGTAAAATTGACTTTGAACCGCAGGTTACAGACATTTGGGATTTGGAGTGGGATGGATTTTGGTCTTATTATTTTCTACTATAAGGGAAACCTTTTGAATTATACAGTTCCCAGAACAATCATGATTTTCTGTGTCTCAAAAGAAATCAAGAGAAAGCATGATAAAGTGAAAAGACTAGAAAATCAGAAGTCCATATGCCTGGATATGATACGTTTCCTAGTATTTGTGTCTATAAGAGTAGAAGATCATTTAGCCTTCCTTAGCCTTGTTTTCTAAATCTGTAAAATAATAACCCTTGTACTCTTTGCCTTATTAGGTGTGAATCTTAAAACCACTCAGACTCTACTTCAGAAGGTTTGATTAAGCTATTCCCCATTTTTAACAACAGAGGTACTTGGTCAGAAATGTATTGAGAACTTTTAAAATTACTCCACCCTACTCAGACAGTGCCTTAGGAGAAGATAAAATTGCAAACTCCTGACTGAACAATGAAAAGTCCCTAACTCATACTTATAGTAAAGCTAGAACCTTAAGCTAGGTCTATTTTTAGATCTAATACAAAAAGGTGCTAACTACCTATAAAGGTTAAATTAATCACTAAAAGGTCAAGCAACTTACAAAAGGCAAGCTTAACAAAAGAGGTGTGAAGTACTCAGTAGACTTTATCTAACCAGAGAAGGAGAGAAAAAAAGAAGAAAAAAAGAACTAAGAATGGGCAGTCCTGGGAAAAAGTATCTCCTGTGATTGGTAGATGTGAAAATTTAGGGGAGGTGACACAAGAGAAAATTTCTTTAAAAGGAGGGAGACTTTTTGAATTGGAAGGTAGTTGGAGTTGGAGTTCAGAGGTTTGGAGCTTGCTTGAAGATGATCTTGTGGTGAGTAATAAAGACTGAATCACTCTCCCTTAGGCTCAGTCCTAGGCCATTTGACCTAGGCCCTTTCTACTATTTTCTCTTCTCTCTCTTTCTCTCTCTCTCTCTCTCTCTCTCTCTCTCTCCTTCCCTTAATTCCTTCATTTATATTAATTAAAATCTCCATAAATCTCAGCTGACTTGGGTATTTTTCATATTTGGGAATTTCCCATGGTGACCACTTATTTTTGAGTTTAAGTCAAGACTCTAAAAACTATACTCTACAGTTTGGCCAAAACCTTTACAGAGTTTGGCATTTACAGTTTTTTAACATTCATAGTCTTGGCAACCACATTTTGGCGGTTACATAGGTCATATTTTAGGTCTCACTTAAAAATTACACAACGTGAGTCATTTTTATTGAACACATCTCTCAAATTCTTGTAGAATTTTAAATTTTATCAACATTTGAGAAACAATACAAACATAGGAAATCTTTTTATAACCTTTTAAATTATTTTTTAAAAGTAAAATAGTTGGCCTGTTTTTATTAAAAAAGAATGATGATATTTGATAGCACTGGCAAGCCAGAGGGAACAAAATTGGTCATCTGAAATGGCAGTTACCTGGGGAATATACTACTAAGATTTTCATGAATACATGTTTTAGGACTCAAAAAATTAAGGAAAACTAAATAATTCTACCTTATTCCCTTTTGGAATTTTACATTTGAAAATAATAAGATAAATGAACTTTGGGTTCATTCTTTTGATGAAAGCAATTAGAATTATTTTCTCCAAAGATGATGTCTTAAAGTTTGAAATAACTGTCTCAAAGACTTTTATCCCTTCCAACGATTCCTTCAAAGCCACAATATCACAAGAAATTGTGTGTAATCATGTGTTGTCCATGTTGAAAAATCATAGAATTTAAGAGTTGGAAGGAACTAGTAGTAAACTATCTTGACCCTCTGTCTTCATATTCAGCTTATTGTTGTTTGTTGTATTTCTTCTACTTCTTCTTCTTCTCCTTCCTTTCCTCATTCATGATCCTCTTGTTCCTTCATTAGTACTATATCTTCATTAGCCTTTCTTTGATCTTGGCTGCTGACACTTGGATGGATGGTAGGCCTTTTTTATTTTCCAGCATCTCTATTGTGTCTATGTATTGTCCCCTATCCATAATTAATCTAATCAGTCTCCATGATAAGAGATTGATGGTGGGCAGTTTGATATTCCTGCAGTTTATACATATATAGCTTTTACAATTCAAATTTACTATCTATATTTACTTCTCATGAGCTCTTGAATCAGCCTAGTTATGGTTCTTATATTCCTTAGTCTCTGTATGATTGATCATTATTCTTTGCAGCATCTTCTCTCACTTTTCTACAAAGTTTAAGAATCTTCAATCTTTAAACCTGATTTGGTCCAATCTTTAAACTTGAAATCCTAGAAGCATAATGAAGAAAGGAAACTAAAAGGCCTTGGAATCAAATGCCTATTTTACACTGTTAAACTGATAACAAGAGGGAGAATTGGGATTTGAATCCAGATTCTCATACCATAAATAATTATTCCTATGCTGGACTGTACCATCATTAATATCAATATCTTCTTTTAATCAGAATGTGCCCAGATTGATTCCCTTGTGCTCTCAATATTTAACCAAAGTAAAAGATTGTATTATAAGATATGTAGAATATCACACACAGGCCTCTGAGTTTTGTTGTCACCTTCATTTCTCTGCATCAGGGACCTCCTTGTAAGAATCCCAAGGACATGCTCTAGCCATAATCTCTTCTACAATCGGCTTTTTAAAATAGAAGGCAGTGCGCCTAAAAATAACCATAATTATCTGAATGGGTTTGCCTTAAACTAAAATTGCACTGCTTGAGTCCAGACTATTAATAACTGCTGGGAAATTGACTAAGAAAGAAGATATCTCATAGTTCAACTATTCCTTTTAAATCCCACCATCTATTTGTATCTTTCTAAGAAAGAGGAAACTAGATAGCACAATGGACAAAACTCTGGACCTGGAGTCAGGAGGCTCTGAGTTCAACACAGTTTCAGACACTTATTCTGTGGTCCTGGGCAAGTGATCTTACTTCTGTTTACATTAATCTTCTGAAGATTGAAATGATAAGCCACTCCAATATCTTTACTGAGAAAACCTCATGGACAGTATTGGCAATCTATGGTCAACAAGCTCACAAAGAGTAGGACACAACTGAACAACTGAAAATAACAAGAATTTCATGTTTTTCAGAAAACTCATATTCAAAGGAATAGATTTAATAACCAGTCTACAAAAAAAGCCTACCCTTTGTGCATCCCTGTTGGATTTTTCTACACTTCTACAGTTTCATATATCTCTTAGTGAAGGAGAAGCAGAGCAAAATATTCCAACAGAGCCTTGCTGGAGAAAAGGAGACTTTAAACCAAGATTGAAAAATTCTAAATTCTATATTCTGTAGCTTATACTAAATTATATATTATCTTGTATTAAAGACAAAATAATCTGAAAAAAAGAGATTAATCCCCATAACACTGTATGGTAGAATGTTAATAATATTGGATTTGGATTTATTTAAAAGCATATTTATCAATCACATAGACTTCAGTGCCCTCATCTATTAGGGAGCAGATTGACTATATGGCCTTTCAATGACTTTTAGGCTACAGATCTATGGTGGTGCTCCTGATGCTACTGGGTCCAGTTGGGCAGAATAATAAGCAATTGGGCACTGAGAAAGGCCCAAAGTCTGAGTTAAAACACCTGAAGATACCCCTCTTTGCTCATGTACATACAAAGTAAATGGCTTGTTGTAATCTGGGATGTCTAGAGCGGGGGAAGGCAGGATAGCCTGTTTTAGATCTGATAGAGCTGACAGGTGTTCTGGCTCTTATTTTAGGGGTTCAGGGACCGAATCCCTCTTTAGTGCTATAAGAGGTTTAGTAATTTCCCCATAGCAAGGAATCCATTGTCTACAAAACCCTGTTGCTCCCAAAATTGCTCTCAACTGTTTCTTAGTGGTAGGAGCACTTAAACTTTGAATATTCTCAATTTGTTTGGGAGAAATAAAGTGGGCACCCACAGTCAGGATGAACCTCAAATATTCTACTTTAAGGAGGCACCACTGAACCTTATCCTTTGAGATCTTATGCCCTCTTTTGTGCAATTCCAAAAGAAGGTGTTTACTATCTTCCTGACATGCTTCTGCATCTGTTGAAGCCAAGAGTAGATCATCTACATTTTGATTAATTTGCTGTTTTTAAATTTTTTATTATCTGTATCTTGGCTCAAAATTTACGCAAATAAACTTGGGCTATCTATGAAACCTTGTGGCAAATGACTCTAGGAGTACTTATGGATCTGCCAGGTGAAAGCAAAGATATGCCTGGAGTTCTCATGTATGGGTATGGAAAAAAAGGCTGAGCACAAGTCTACTTCTGTAAAGTATGTAGCTGTGCTAGGAATAGAAGAAATAATAGTATTGATACTGGAAACTAACGAGTGTCTCTTTATAATGTGATTGTTCATAGCCCTCAAGTCCTGTACGGATCTATAGAGGTGTTTGCCATTGGGCCCCCTTTTTGGTTTTTTAACGGGCAGGATGGCTGTGTTGTATTCAGATTTAGAAGGGATTATTATTCCTTGTGCAGTTAATGAGTTAATTACTGGGGTAATGCCCTCAATTGCCTCTTTTGAGAAGGGATACTGAGGAATGGAAGGAGGTGGCTAGATTTAGTTTTTATCTGCACAGGAACAGCTGACTGAAGTAAGCCTACATTTGAAGAAGATGTGGCCCAAAGAGACTCTGGTATATCTTCAGGTATTACAAAGGTGGGATGCTCTTTTCCCTCCTGACTCTCTGAGAGAATTAGAGGGAGTAAATTTAAAAATTCCTCAGGTACTTCCAATGATAAGGAACCATCTGGGGAGCGTTATTGTCGCTCTGAGTTTGCATAGAAGGTCCCTCCCCTCAGCAAATTTAAAGGGGAGTCAGGCATCAAAATGAAGGAATGTTGTACTCTAGGGGTCCTACAGACACCATTCTCGGGGGAAGTCTTTTAACTCTGGGGTATTCCTGACACTCCCATTACATTCTCTGAGCCAACAGAATAACAATATAAATCAGGTGTAGTCTTTAATACAGACCTGGAAGCTCCAGTGTCTAAAAGACAATCATAGTAGGTATTACCCACCTTTAAGGTAACATGGGGTTCATTAGTATAGGGGGTGGCAATGGATAGGGACAACGGGTAGTAGTACATCAGGGTCCAGAAAATCAAAGGTTGTATCCTGATTCATGTGCCCCATTCCCCCCCAGCCCCGTACACCTTCATTGTGTTTGGGAAGTTCCTTGGGGACCCTCCTGAAAGGAACCCCCCTGAGGGTATTAGCACCCCAAATATTTTTTGGATGAGTACCACTTAAGTTATATTGTTGTGGAGTCATTTGTTTGAGTTATCATTTTCCCAATATCTATTCCTATAGTCATCATTCCTAAAGTTGTAGATTGTCATTATTATAGTTATTTCTATAATTACCACTTCTGTAGTTGTTATTAAACTGTGTATTCCTTCAGATAATCTTGAGAAAAGTTCTACACTCTATCATTTTGTGGCACTTCTCACAGAAGTGGCAGGTATTGGATAGATAATTAGATTTCTGGAGAGGGGCAAGTGTCATTGGTTGATTATCATGCCCACTTTCTGTTTTAGCCATCTTATCTTTTAAACATCACAGTTCTTTCTTTATTTCCTCTATGACATCATTATTTTCTTCCTCCTTTTCTTTGTTTCACTTTAAAACATATATAGCCTTTTTTTGCAATTCTTCAAGGTCCATCTCTGGCCATTTTGGACAATGTGTTCTAAAATAATTCCTAATCACTTTGCAACAATTATTGACAAAGATCCTTCTACCTTGTCTTATGCTATTTTCTTTAGATAGGTAAAAATCCAGGTATTTACCCACAAACTCAATGAATCTGGAGGGTGTTTCTTGCTCATTTTGCTTAATTTTTTCAAATTCTGTAGGGTAAAAGGTAACAATTTATATGGATTCTAGATATACTTTTGGCAATTGTCACTCAGTCAGGAAGCTATGGCTCCAGAGAGGATTTTTAACCTCAGATGGAAAATCCATAGCTAATGCAGAAATTATTAATGAAGTTCTTTCTGCTCTCAAACTGCCTGAAGCCCTAGTTATAGTTCATTGCTCTTCTCATACAGGTGGCACTGACCTTGTCTCTAGGTCATGATGGAGCAGATACTGCTTCATAGATAGCAGCCATAGAAGGGCCTGAATTAATTTTAATAACCACTGATGATTTAAATTTATCACTTTCCTATGATGAAAACGAAGTGGAAAAATGGAAGCAAAAATTCAAAGCAAAACAGATTAATGGAGTATGGGTGTCATCTGAAGGATAACCCCTGTTCTCTAGAAGTTTCTATCACCAACTTTGCCAATCTATTCATAAAAATGGTCACTTCAGCACCCAGGGCATCATGGACTCTGTTAAGAGAGTATGGATAGCCCCTGGTATAACTACTATAGCCTCTAAAGTGTGTTCAGACTGCTCTACCTGCCAGGCATATAACCAACATGCCTTTTGTGGCAAAGCCTTTAGTGGGCATCCTCTGCCTTGTATACCTTTTGAGCATCTAAAGATAGATTTCATAACAATGCCAAAGACTGGACATTATAAATTTTGTCTAGTCACAGTAGATCAACTGACCAGATAACCAGAAGCATTTCCTACAGCCCGAGCCACAGCGGCTTTTGTTGCTAAGGTACTTTTAAAAGTAATTATTCCTCGCTTTGGCCTACCAGCATGTATTGATTCAGATAGAAAAAGTAATTTTACTAATTCTCTCCTAAATCAGACATATTCTTGCTTGGGGATAACTCCCAAATTTCATGTACCATATCATCACCAGAGCTCAGGCCAGGTTGAAATAATGAACAGAGAACTTAAAACTATAATTGGAAAATTATGCACTGAGACACATTTAAAATGGCCTGAAATTCTTCCCCTCACCCTATTTTATCTTAGAAGCAGACCTAGAGGAGACCTACACATCTCACCACTTGAGATGCCTTTTGGACATCCACTTATACAGGCTAAGCCTTTCTCCCCTGCATATACATCACTATTAGGGGGAGATACTACTATTGCTTCCTATATACAGGAATTACAGCACAAACTGCATGAACTTCATGAATCCGGAGCTGCAGTACAAGCCGGATCACTTGACTTTTCTCTTCATGACCTGAACCCAGGAGACAAAGTATAAATTAAGAATTTCCAGCGTAACTAGAGCAACACAACATTCCTGGGAAGGGCCATTCCAAATATTGCTAAATACTCCAATGTCTATAAAGATTAGAGAGAAGGACTCTTAGATTCATTGCTCACATGTAAAGAGAGCATCTTCTGTTGAGACTTATTGACTGTATCCTATCACATGCATTGGAGATAATAATCCATAGACAAGTGGATACTGTTTTCAGGAACACATTGAATTCCTGATTATTTTTCCCCCTTAATTTTGTTATTGCTTTCCTTATATTTTGATTAGAATATTTGATTTTTCCCTTTTTTACTCATTTCTTGTACTAAAGATACATACAATTAAGATTATTTTTTCTGCAGTAATATAAGTTTTATATATATAATATATATTATTGCTATAATATCAATGCATACCCAAAAGCTTTAAACTGAGAGAACCTGCCATTTACTGATAAAATGTTATGGGACTGTGATTAATGTTTGTGTCTGATTCCAGGAAATGGAATAAAATCAAGGAGCATAGACTTAAGCTGAATAGAGCCATAAAGAGCACACAGGAAAAACTAGTATAAGGCTTGAGGTTGCGATGCTTGACATATGTTGTCATAGGACTTCCTTGTATTTACACTCTTTGTGAAGTACTCAGACAAGTACCAAAGTTTGACTATCATGCTAGCTCCCCATATTCGTGAGAATGACAAAAAATCAGACCAGGGAATGACATTTCCCTATCAAAATAAAATTATAGTTCTTTTTCTTTCTTATAGTATGGCAACTTCCTGTAGTCTTGGCTTCAAATGGGTATATGAAATATTACTGCATTCTCTCCTACAAACTTGTGGGATAGAAATTACTTTAAATTGAATCTCTACAAGGGCCTATTATGAATTTATTCTTGCTTACCCAACATTTTATCTACATAGATTTTGGTATTTTGATTCTGGTTTTGAATTTTTTTCCTTCTACCAAAAGTTTAACTTTCTTCCATTTTTCCTTATATTTTTTTTCTTTGGTTTTCTCTTCTTTTGATAATTGACTCATACAATCCCACAACTCAACATTGCATCTTGAGCTGAACTGGATGTTTTTTAATACCCACTTTGGGGGGGGGAACTGTATTTTAATTAAAATCCAAGATTTTGAATTTTTGTTTGAGAAAAGATCCTCAAGGAAGAAGCTTGCTAACTCCTAAATCCAGAGAATGAACTGTTGCAGAAAGATGCCAGAAAACCTACACTATATCAAGAAGATCAAGTATAAACTTTGGGTGTGGTTGATTGAACTGAAGTTTGATTGAACATTTATTGTAAATGTACACTTTTATGTCAAAGAGGACTGCCCCTAAATTGGCTTTTTGTCAATGCACCCAGCAAACATTGGTTGTGATGTCTGTCTTTCTTCTATTTCCCTCTTTTATCTAACTATTGTTATTTCCTCTTAGAAAATGAATATTGTATACATCTGTAGTTAGAATTGCTTTAGGACTACAAGATGATTATGTTAAATGATCAATGGGGAGACTAGTTTCCCAATGATCATCAGGGGGAATTGCGGACTTAAAAATTACTCTACCCTACTTAGACCATATTTTAGGAGATTTGATTTAGCTACCTCATGATTGTAAGAATGGAGATACTTGGTCTAACAGAATCAGGAATATCTTGGGAACTTTACATTGCTCCACTCTACTTAGTCTAACAAGGTCAGGAATGTCTATATCCATACTTAAGAATTAAGTATCTAGGAGGATGGACTTTGATAGATATGTGCAGAAATAGCTGACAGACCCCTGGGCTGTCCTAAGCTACCACTGGTACAGATAAGATGCAGGAAAGTAATGTAAAACCATCCATATAGTGCACATCACTTCTTCTCTTCACTCTCTTTCCCTGATGAGGTGGATCTGGCTGGTGACATCCTGTGAGCAGACCTGGGCACCAGTTCGATTCTGGAACTTGAGGCTAGAGGAGCTCCCTCAGACAGCTTCCTTGAGACAGTCTCATGGTGAGTGATAGGACTGACTTCCCTTTCCCTTATCTCTCATGGGAGGCCTCCTTGGTCAAGGCCTTTAACTCCTGCCTGGCTCAGCCTGAGTCAGAACAGTTTTAATTAACTCTTTTCCTCTTTCTCTTCTCCTTAATTCCTTCTCTCTATGTTAATTAAAATCACCATAATTTCCAGCTGAGTTGGGTATTTTATTAGTTGT
This sequence comes from Monodelphis domestica, assembly GCF_027887165.1. NCBI lineage: Eukaryota > Metazoa > Chordata > Mammalia > Didelphimorphia > Didelphidae > Monodelphis > Monodelphis domestica. The sequence continues at coordinate 41,873,961 of NC_077233.1, read as the reverse complement.
GATATCCCATGGCAACCAATAATTAATTTAGGTTTTAAGTCACAACTATAAAATTATCCTTACTATAGGCACTATGAAGGTAGCTTTGTGTTTCTTTGGCACTACACAGTGACTCATTTTGTATTCCCTTCTCCTGGAATCTGACTCAATCATTAAGTAAAGTCCCATAATTTTTAAACAATCAATGGCATCAATTTTATAATCTAAAGATTTTGGGTATGCATTGACATTAGGGCAAATGCATTTTAAAATTATATTATTGCAAAAGTCAAAAAAGTTAAAGAAAATCTTTTCAATAGTGGTGACATGTGCCTCAAATACAAAAACAAGAGAAAAACTCAAATAGTATATTGCACATGCAAGGAAAAACAATAATAAAATGTTTTAATAATCAAAAATATAGTTTAAAATAAGTGCCACACTGTGTCAGCCAAGGGGAGGTAGAAAACAAATGTTTCTCACCCAAAATGAGATACAGTTCCTTTTTAACTTGGCCATGAAACACTGTGTGAGTGCAAATGATTTTTCACAAAGTAAAAAGTTTTATAAAACTGTAGTACAGTAGATAATGCACATTTAAAGAAACAATTTAGATATAATTGAGCCTCAGTCAGGATGACACAGGATCTGGCAGCTTCCATATTGAAGGACCGTAAGGCTTGGAGTAGGATATTACAGATGACAAGAGAACTGGGTCTACAACCAAGAATCAACTACCCAGCAAGACTGACTATATTCTTTCAGGAGAAAGTATAGTCATTTAATAAAATAGAAGATTCCCCAACTTTCCTGAAGGAAAGACTAGACTTAGACAGAAAAATTGATGCTGAAATGCAAAATAGAAGAAAAGCATAAAAAGGTAAATAAGAAAAAAAAATAAGGGCTTCAATAAGGTCAAATGGCTTATATTCCTATAGGGGACAATGATATCTATAACTCTTAAAAATTGTTATCATTATCATAGTAGTTTTAAGAAGTATCCATAGTTAGTGTGGTTATAAGATGGTTAAGATGATGTGTAAAACAATGTAAAAGTAGGAATGAAAAAGAGGGTAACATTAAGAGAAGTCAGAAAAGAGCAGTAAAATGGGGGAAAATATATAACCTAAAGAAGTGGGGGGGGGTATCAAATACAATGAATAGGAGGAAGAAACTCTTGACAGGTAACACTTAAACCTTACCTTCTTTGAAATTAGCTCAGAGAGGGAAAAACAGTCAGATTCACTGAGGTATAGAATTATATCTTACAGTATAGAGGAATTGAAGGAGATTAAGGAACAGTGTGATGGGGAAAGGAATAATACAAGGGAGGAAGAGATTGTGGGGGATGATCAAAAGGCCCTATAGTGAGAATGGAATAATAAGGAAGGAAGTGGGAAGGGGACTAATATAAGGGAGAGGCAAGGGGGAGATTGACTAAAAGCAAAACACTGGAGAGGAGGAAAAGAATAAAAGGAGAAAGATCAGGATTAAAGGAGGAAGACAAAATGGAGGAGAATACACAGATGGTAATCATAACTGTGAATATAAATGGGATGAATTCACCCATGAAATGGAAGTGGCTAATAGAATAGATTAAAAACCAGAATCCTAACATATGCGGTTTTCAAGAAACACACTTGAGGCAGGTAGACACACAAAGGGTAATGGTAAGGGGCTTGATAAGAATCTCTATTAAATTAAATAATTTTTGAATAAACAAATCCAATGCAATGAACATTAGAAGGGAAGCAACAAATTGGGAAATCTTTTTTTAGGACAAATTTATCTGATAAAGGTCACATTTCTCAAATATATAAAGAATTAAGTCAAATTTATAAGACTCCAAGTCGTTACCCAGTTGATTAGTGGTCAAAGGATATGACTAGGGAGTTTTCTGATGGAGAAATAAAAGGTATCAATAATCATATAAAAAAAGTTCTAATCACTGTGAATTTTAGATTTACTCCACCCTGCTTAGTCTAACAAAACAAGAATATCTATACCCCTATTTAAGGATTAAATATTGAGAATGATGGCCTATGACAGACATGTGCTAGCAAATGACAAATCAGAAACAACTGACAGACATATGGGCTGTCCTAAGGCAAGCTTAAGCTACCATTGGTACATGTGAGATGCAGGAAAGTGATGTAAAAATGGTCATCTATATTTTTGGTGTCACTTCCTCTCTCTGGACTCTATGTTCGGAGAGGTGGCTGGTGGCAATGTGCTGAGTGTCTTGGTGTCTTGGCATGGTGGAAGCTATTGTCTGGGTTTGGCAGTAAGTGTCCTTGATATACTACTGGGGGAAGCTTAGTAACATAGTTCAGGAAAGGTGGCTTCTATGAGCTCTCTTGGAATTTAGGCTGATTTCTTTCTCCTTTACCTTCCAAAACATTATATCTTCTTAGGAAGTCGCTAATCTTCTGACTCTGGCACAGGCTCAGCCGGAGAAATCTTATACCTTTTCCCTCTCTCTTCTTCTTAATTCTTTCCCTCAATATTATATTATATTAATTAAACAACAATGAAATTTCCAAACTGACTTGGGTATTTTATTTGGGATTTTCCCTGGCAACCAATTAAATTTAGATGGTCACAACCCTAAAATTTATGCTTACATCACTCTTGATTTGAGAAATGCAAATTGGAACAACTCTGAGTTACCACCTCACAATTGGCCAAGATGACAGTAATGGAAATGATATATGTTGAAAGGAATATTACAAAATTGGGACACTCATGTGTTGCTGGTGGAGTTCTGAACTGGTCCAACCATTCTGGATTGCAATTTGGAATTATGCTATAAGGGCTATAAAAATGAATATCCTTTGATCCAGTAATACAATTACTATGTCTGTATTCCAATGAGGTTTTTTTTATTTGAAATTTCCTGTTTCTACAAAAATATTTATAGCTGCTCTTTTTGTGATGGCAAAAAATTGGAAACTAAAGAGATGTCCCTCATTTGAGGAATGACTGAACAAAATTATGGTATATGATGCTGATAGAATTCTATAAGAATGATGAATAGAATGATTTCAGAAAGAACTGGAAAAACCAACATGAATTGATGCAGAGGGAAATAAGCAGAACCAGGAGAACATGATATATAGTAACTGTAATATTGTGGGACCATCAAATGTGATAGACTTTGCTACAAATAGCAATACAATGGTCTAGGACAATTCAAGGGGACTTCTGTAAAAGAATGCTATCCATCTCCTGAGAAAGAATTATTTGAATAGGAATGAGGATGTAAACATATGATTTATCACTTATTTTTTGGGTATATGTTTTAGGGTTTTGGCTTTATAAGATTATTCACTTACAAAAATGAATCGTATGGAAATATGTTTTGCCTATATCTATATATGTATACATATGTATGTATATCTGTATATACATACATATCCAGAATGAATTGCTTGCCAGCTTTGAGAGGCGGGAGGTAAGAAAGGAGGGAGACAATTTGGATCATATACCTTCAGAAAACTTAGGTGGAAATTTGTTATTAAAATTAAATAATAAAGTAAAATAATATAAGTAGTAAAGTTGATTGTAGCGTGCCCAGGTAATGGAATTATTTCATTCGCAGAAATTTGAGGTCCTTGACATGCTGTCTCTGATCTATATCATTTTCTAAGCTGAGACAGTCTTTTCTTGTGTCATAAGTTTTTAAAAAATAATAATACAAAACCTCCAGAAGTCATAACATCTCATAGGGTATTTTTCATATTCAGAAAAAAACATGAACTTTCACTTTATTAAAATGTCTTAATTTCTTTATTTCCCCCAGAAATTGGGGATTGAAAAAAGTTTTGTTACACAAGGGTAATTCATGAGGAATTAAATCTAAATGTTAGCCTCATTTTGAGTCATTGTAACTGGTAACCAGAACTGCAGCAAGCTACAGAGGTCCCTATTTTTAACAACCTCTCCCAATAGGGACCAAACACTATGTATCATATTAGCATAAATTTAATTTATTTGGTTATACAAAATATAAATCAATAAGAGCAAATTTTATGTCCTTCCTCTGATTCCTTCCTGCTAACAGAACAAGCTAAGTACATCCAGACTGAGGAAACAGTAGAGTATTTCTATACTCATTAGGATCTGTCAATTTCCTCCCACAGCTAAATGACCTTGAAACATAGAAAGTCCTCACATTGCAAGCTTAAAAATGCTTTCTTGGGAGATTGCAAAATGCCTCCTTTGTTCCTATAAGACCGTAAAGTCTCTTCAGCAAGGGCTTTTATGAGAAAACATCTAAGTTCAGAGAATAATGTTTAATATTACACAAAAGTAAGTAAAAAACAAACCAGAAAATCATGTAACACTGTTTTGGCTATGACTAAAATATCAAAACTTATGCAAAACTCAAAATGTTAAACATTTTCATCTGGCATATTTTACAGTATTAAAAACTAGAAAGTATTTCTGTTCTGCCTCACTTATCTGTAATTGTCACAGAAATGGTGAGCTCCGATGGTGGTGCTATCTGGATGGAGAAACAATACTGAATGCATTTGCTTTTAGGCAAATAGGATGATAAGAATGAGTATTTTAAAGTTTAGTTCATCATTGTTGAAACTCCCTGCTATGCTTTAAATTTCTATGAAAAAGAAATCTTTAGATTGAACTTTAAAAAATGAACAACTTTTTCACAATTTCCCTAGATAGATACCATTGTATGATCTTACATCTTAATTAAATTTAAACAGTGTGGTATAGGAGATTAAGAACTGGCTGTGGAGCCAGAAAAATCTAGGCACAAATTTGGCCTAGGAAACTCTTGTGACTTTGGACCTATCAATCTTCAAACTCAAAATGTCAAACACACACATGCCTCACAAAACTTCTGATTTCATCCCATGCCAGATTAAAAAGAAATTTGGAAATATTTAAGAAATAAACAAAAACAGAAAACAGAAAATGTTGATATATGGTTTCCTAATATGCAGTCAACAGGCTATCTATCTATCTATCTATCTATCTATCTATCTATCTATCTATCTATCTATCTATCTATCTATCTATTGTGATTAGACTGTTTCAGTTACAGTTTTATGCCACTGCTCTAAGCAAATATCTAAGACTATTGCATGCAGAGTGGCAACTGAATGTATAGTGATTGTTTCCTTCAAAGTTCCTTGATAAAGATTATTTCTTTACCAAAAGATTCCTTATTTCAATGAAATCACAGTTGCGGAACCCAAGGAATCTCTAAGAGTTTCTAAAAGCTAATTTTGAACATTATGACATATTGTGAGTTAGAAAGTATCATGATGGTCATTTCATCTGACTCTCTTTCTTTGCATCTGAAGAAACTGAGGCTGAGAGCTAAAGAAACAGGGTTAAACAGAAAATAGCTGGCAGAATAGAGATGGGAATGAAAGTCCTCCCAGACAAATTCAATGTTCTTTTTTCTGAACTATGTTACTTTCATTATTTCATTGAAAGCTCAGGAATGACACTGATACATATTTCTTTTTTTACTCTTCTTCCTGAAAGTCCATTTTGAACTCTTTGGCACTGTAAAAGCAATGGAAAATGATTGAAAATATGATGGGTTAATTTTTAGAACTCCTGTGAGGCATAAAAGTAGTATCTGGCATAAGAATAATGATAATAATTTCTATGTTCAAAGGAAACTAATGTTCCTTAGCTCGTTTGTCATATCTTTCAAACAGGGAAGTGGGTCAACCATTAAATCGGTCAACAGATACTATTTCCTTTGGCACCTGAAAATAAAAGTTGCTTCTTACAAAATACTTTATAGTATTAGGAATGTTATTGATTAGTAATTGATTATGATAGATAGAGTGACAAGAGAGAGACATTCATTTCAAAAGGGCTCAAGTCAATTCAGAACACAAAGCAAGAGTTCTGCTGGAATTCCCAGGTTGGGGGAGGAGGGGTGTTAACTGCCACTGGGAGCTCTGAGAGTCTGGACAGTTGTCTGACTGACTCTCTCTCTCTCTGGGATGTGAACTTGGTCCTGGAGGTAGCAAAGTTCCTGAGCTCCTTGGTCTTTCCCTGTGACATTTTGGGAATACCAGGTGTGAAAATGGGATTAACACTCTCCTGCCCATTTTTAGATTTAATCACCAGAAGAGTATACACCCCTCTTATCCTTAAGTGGGGGAGGTCTGTGACCCACTGTGTGCAATAGTTGATGATAAATCAGAATTGACTGACTGCCCCTGGGGAGTCCTAAAAAAAACTTACACACTATAATTGGTCCACATATAAGTAGAGGAAGGCACAGGAAGTGATACAAAGAAGCATCTTTAAAGGAAGTTACAACTTCCTGTGAGAGTCAGTTCTTTGTTCTTCAGAGTTCTGAGTTTGAGTTGGGTCTTTTGCCTTTAAATGGACCTTGGAGGAGCTCTGGCTGAGGACTGCTTTCTATTGGGACTACCATGTAGATGAGTGAGAAAGGCTGACTTCCTTGCTTTGTCCTGAGAGGTACTAGCCTCTTGAGGGGTCCCTCCTCTTGGAGGAGGCCTCATGGCTAAAACTCTTGTTTAATTGACCACTCAGCCCTCTGGCTGGGGCTTCAGAAGCCCTGCCAGAGTAAAGCCAGGGCTGGAGCAAGTAGTTTAGCTTGTGAAGCTAGATTTCTTATTCTGCCCTCATTCTCATTTCTCTACTTTCACCCTTTCTATATTTTATAAATAAATTGCTAAAATCATTTGGAATTAATTAATTCCTGGTGACCACACTCTGAAAAATTCAGTCTAACCATAATTTTAACCTTTACATAGGACTTAGAGTTTGTTGATCATGTGGCTGTGATTGGAAAGAAGTTACTGACAGAGAAGAAACCAGAAGATCTTTCTTTTCTCTTGGCTCTGTGGGAAATCCAGAGGCATGGCAGAGCTTCAGCTAAGCCTCAATCAAACTTGCTCTGACTGGTCTTTTTGATAATTTTGGAGACAGAGATTTAATATAAATATAGTGTTTATAAGTTATTGGAAATAGGTTATTTAGATAGGAAATTCTGGGTTTTATGTAGTAACAAGGAGGAATAGAATGGCCTGGTTTCCAGAAGAAGAAAATCCCATGAGGGGGAATGAGTTGGGAGTGGGTAAACGCTTAGTATCCCCCTTAGTTTTTTTAGGGTTTTCTCCTTATCTTTTGCCTTCTTAAATCTATAATTTTATTAAATTAAGATTAAGTTTTTTTTTTAATCTGACTGTTACCCATGACTCTAGCCTATAAACAAGGACCAGTACTGTTACCTTTACCCTTTATATGTAGAGGATCTGACCAACAACAATAAGAAGATACTGAGTCTAGAAATTATTTTAACAAAACACAAATCTTGCCTTGAAATCATCTTTACCACAGAGAAACTTTCTGATGCCTTGCTGGTCATATTCCTTGTCTACCTTTCTCAGTGTTCTTTTGCAATAATAATATTTTGGAGCTTATTTTCTTACATTTTGGAACCCTTCTTTTAAATGACTTATGTACTTGTTCCTCAAACATGGTTGTATTTCCTGATTTCAAGCATGCCTGGAAAAAAAATCACTGACACTAAAAAATAAACCTTTTTTTTTTTTCCTTGAAGAGTTTGAATTCATGAAAAATAGTAATCAGTTTCCCTAAGGCAATCCATCCTGCTTACATTCTCCACGAGGTATATGAATTGATAAAAAATGTTGGTTGGCCAAATAGCAACATCAGGGATTACTGATGATTAGCTAATGCCCTCTACACAGGATCAAATAATATAGAGAAAGACCCACAGTAAACTTCATGTATCTTTTAGGGAGATTTTATGGCAGGACATAGAGATGAATGACATGAGAGGAAAAGATATGTATGAGTTTTAACTAATACCACTGTAGAGTGTGCCCTTTGTGATCACTGAGATCAGAGATCTATTGAAACATAGAGGTAAACATTTCATCCCATTCACTGATCTTTTCATATTCAAAAATGTTATTTGTAATAATAATTCAAAATCAAAATACTTATAACCTCATCCCTTTTGTTTTTTCACTAATGGAGTCAAGTAAGCCCATCAAAGAAAGAAATAGAAGTCATACTTTTCCCTCTTTTCTCCCATTCTGTTTTTTACAGGCACTATGATATATGAACACTGTCTAAGAAGACTTACATTTAAGATACCACGCCCTTCATTATTAGTGAACACAACTTTTGAGAGTCTGTTTCTCCTTTTTTGAAAGAAAAGAGATTTAATAAAATATTGTACATCACAAGTGTGTTGAAATTAAATAGCTTTGTAATCATAAATGTTCCTATAAATGATGAATATAATTGTAATTAGAAGCCAACTTTATTAAAAAGCAATAACATACCTGGAAGAGAATTCGTACTAAGTAAGCTAAGCTCCTCCCCCCACTCAATTTCACATCTTAGCACTAGAAGTATTCAGGTCAAAGCCAGGAATCTCCTGTCTTTTTAGAACTTAGTTTTTTAAGCAAACCATAATTTTCAAAGATAGCATAAAAGCTAAAACAAACTGAACTCTGATTAACTTCCAAATTCCATATTAATACAGTCTCAGGATGTGATTTTTAAAAATTAAACTTCATCTAATTTGCCCCAAATGGGTAGGAGGACGAGAAAAATAAAGAAATGGGTTCTTTTAAAGATTTTTTTAAATCTTTTCACCCCCTAGGAAAGAGTTAAGTTATAGAATTCATTCTTTTTTGTGATGGGAAATAAATAAATGGAATTCCTCAGGGCAGAAACAAAACTCTAACAAGGAGAGAGAAAGGACATCCTCCTCCTTTCTCATCTATGTAGTCATTCTGATTGATCCCAGGAGACTTTGCTTCATCTGGGCTACCTTAATTGGCCTCACTTGGAAATTCTTTTCTCCATGCCTGCAAGCAAAGTCAAAACTATACAAGGAGAATGTATAGTCCTCACTTTTCCTGAGGGAATCTAGTTAACCTTTTACTGCCAAATGGTACCAAAGCATAAGTCACCCTTAGCCTGAGTCTCCTCAAAAAGTTTTATCACCGGAGACCCAGGTGTGAAGAAAAAAAGACTTGGACAGACTGCCTTTTCAGAAAAAAGGATGGATTTTTTGGTTTGCACTTCACTGTTTTTATACTTTGCTTAAAGCATATTTTCCCAAGCTTTTATAGTTTAATCACTGGTATTGCTCTAGGGCCCCAATGAGAAGTGTAGAAATCCAACTGGTGTCGTCAGTGTCTGTTTTCTCATTGGCTTCTAATTTGTGTTTCAAATGGCTCAAAGGAAACTAGCATCATACACTTTTTTGATAAAATGTTAACATTATTGAATTTATGAAAAAAATGAATATCAGGGAAGAGAGGAAGGGAGAGACAATGGGAGAGAGGGAGAGAGCAAGGGTAAAAAAGAAGAGAAAATCATTGTATAACAAAAATGAAAAAGACACTTCATAAAAGGTTAAAAATCCAAACCAGTGGAAAAGGATCAAGGAGTTGTCACATATATCATGATGACAATTTCCAACAAAATCTAGAATAGTCTCAGTTATGTGAAATCAAACCACTTTCATCAGGAACTAATCAAGATTTTTGTGATTTATAAAATTGAAGATGTCATAATATTCCAAGAATTTTCAAGATTAATCTTTTTGGTGCCTCTTAATTACAATTCCTTTTGTAGTTTCAATATTACCCCTATTGTAAATTGTCTTCTGAAAAATAATGAAGTAGAAATATGAATGCATAAACAGAAAGAGCCAGAGTAATTTATAGTGATGGTAGTGATGCTAATGATTGTAGTGGTTATGATTAAGATGATAATCAAGACATTTATGTAGCTCTTTGTAAAGTTCATTTAAGAAAGATATAATATGTAATCCTGGATGGTATGTCACTTATGTCACTTTCTTTTTGTCTTAGTTACTGCAGAGGCTTTATATTCCACTGTCATGTGCCATGAAAAAATAATGGAAATATTACAATTAAAAACTCACTTCCATTAGGTTTTATTCTTGGGACAGCATGAAAATCTCCTGTATTGATAGTAGTATGCTATGACCTCTCCTTCATTAGGACAAAAGGCACCCAGGTGGTTAAGTCATTTGATGGTTATGTCACAAAGTGTCAAATACACTCAATATATAATAGATTTAGAATATGAAGACTTATGAACTAAATTTAATTTTACCTAGATTGCTAGTGTTTCAGAAACAGATTTGTAATACTATCTTGTCTAGCAAAATGAGAAACAAAAAGTATTCTTAAAAATTTTAGAACATTATAATAGACTATACTGGTGATTATCTCACCCTAACACAATAAATTCTTAGCAGAATTTCTTAACCTGAAGTCTATGAACTTGATCTCTCTCTCTCTCTCTCTCTCTCTCTCTCTCTCTCTCTCTCTCTCTCTCTCTCTCTCTCTCTCTCTCTCGTTTTCTCTTTCTCTTTCTCTCTCAATAGATAAATAATTTTAGACATCTCAATGTATAATCGGTTTCATTTTGTAACTGTTCATTTTATCTTGTGTATTTAAAAACTTTCTTCTGAGAAGGGGCACATACCCATTACCAAAAAGCCAAAGAAGAGTATTACATGAAAAGGTTAATAAAGCCTGCTTGATGTTTTTTAAAGTTATAAATCAGAGTAAAACATCTATTTTAACATGCTAACATGTTCAGGGAATTTTACTTGGATAAATCATGAGATGTCTGGCCATTCAGTGAAAAAGACTCATCAAAGAAATTCTGAAAGACTATCAAAAAATGACTACAATGTGTTGATGGAAGTTGGGAGGATGGTAAAAATCACCCTCCGCTATTATCTCTAAAGCATCATCATATCACTAAGGAGTTTAGAGCTTTAAAAGATCATGTCCAATATAACCCTCATCTTCATCATCTATAAAGGCTCCCAAAACTTAAGAGTCATACAGACTTTTGTAGAGTAGAGATATTATATCACATGCAGATAGGGTCACACAATCAGTATTTCTGGGAGTCAGGATTGGAACTCAAGAGGTCCTGGCTTTCCATAATATTTAAAAGATGCTAGCTACTTATATTTAGTACTCATATATCCCAATAGACCTGGGATTTCTCTGATTCAAAGGGGTCTTCTAATGATGCAGATGGCAAACCAGTCATGCCTACCTCTTCTATGTGACTGTTCTTGTCTTGGTACACCCATTACAATTCATCACAAATTTTCCATTCAGTTTAATGAAGAATTTCCTCCATTGCCTTAAATTGTGAGGCAACCAGAGTAGTGAATGGATTTTCCTTCAGTTATCCCACCTTAGAAATGTCTACTTTTAAAAAGATTTCTCTTACAGTAGGAAAGTATTAGAACTGGTTTCCAATTTTGGAACCTTCCAAAACATTTTGTTTGCTTTGACATTTTTGTTTTATTTTTATGGCCAATTAAGCCAACGAGGTTATTCAAGTGACATACTATAAAACTCAACCAACAGGTGTTTTTTTTAAATGTACCACCAATGTGTCAGTATTTATACTACCCTCTTTGCACTCAGAACAAAAATTGATCACCCTTTTATCTTATCACTTTAAAAACATCCACTGGGAATATGCTCAGCCATTTGAAAGTTTATCTTGGTATTTTACTGGTATTGAAGTTAGATCAGCCCCTGGACACCATTAATAGCTGGTATGGTGGGCAAATACAGGATTTTAATTTAGACACCTGTTTATTATTCGCATACTCCAACAGAGAAAAATGTGAAAAAGTGACTTAAAATGTGCCAACAATCAATTTTCCCATTTGGCTGGCTCTACTGTTTTTCTTTCCTGCTGTTAGCTTCTTCAGTAAGTCCCACTAGAGATAGAGCCATCCTACTTAGACAGCAGTCCTTAACATTTGGCCCTGTGTTTGATGTCAACCTTGGCCAAGAAACCAGAGAGATCAACTGCTGGGAATGATGGGCAAAGGATACATCCAATTTGTGTAGATATGAGTCTACTATATGAATAGTTGTCAGGGATCTTACCTATCAAAAATGTATTTTAGGGCTAATGACTATGAAAGCCAGTACAGTCTGTGATTTTTTTAGCTTAGTATGATACCTGCAACATGTAGTATGACTAATAAAGTTGTCTTCCTATTATAGACTTTGGCAAGCTAGCAATGTTCTCATGACTCCATTTCCCCTACCTTCAAGGCCCCTCTGGACATAAAAAAATGAAAATTGGTATTTAGCAGTGTATGACAGCAACACTTAATAACTGTTTACTGATTGAATAAATGAATAAATAACTCTTGGAGTCTGGAAAAATATTAATGCAAATAGGAACCCTCTTTCCCATATCTTCACCCCAACATTTATAATCATCCTTAGCATATTTCAAGATTCAGCTTAGGTTTTGGCTTCTCAAATTGAATTCATTCATGAATTATTTAATATGTACCAGGAACTGGCAGTGTAAAGCCAAAAATGAAACAGGCTCTTGTCTAAAGGAGAACATGAAGTCTTCTGGAAACAACAGCAGCAACAACATTTAGACAGAGAAGTCACTACAAAATATTTTCTAAGCAAGTACAAAATTATGTTTTCCTTTAATTTAGGGAGGAAGGACAGAGAATACAAAGGAACAGCAATTAGCAAAAGCTTCATGTTGATGGTAGCACTAAAACTGAACCTCAAAGCTTGCTGGAGATTCCAAGACACAGCAATGAGAATAACCTCCCAGTTAGGGGAAACTGACTGGGTAAAGGCATGAAATTGAGAGCACGAATGTTTCATAAGGAATAGCAAATAGGTTAGTTTGGTTACAACATGGATATCCTGAGAAAGGTAGTGAGTAAAAAGAGATTAGGAAGTAATGGCAATAGAAGAGATGACGTTTTATGTTGGAGGCAAGAAGTCCCTGACACTTCTCCTATAGAAGACTAAGAGTTAAACCAATTTATTTTGAAAGGTGTGCAGAAGCCCTATTAAAAACAGGGAGCATCTCGAGTAAAGAAGAAAAATTAAGAGGTGATCGTAACAGAGCACTTGAGAGGGATCACTGAATTAGAATGGTTACCATGTGAATCACGAATTGGCAAGGGATGGAATATGAAGAGGTGAGGGAGAGTGAGCAGTCAAGGACTACTTGGAGATTGAAGCACTGAATCCATTAAAGCTTTATTAGTCTTCCTAGTTGTTATTAATGTAACAGGGGTTCGGCACATGTCCAGTCCACCTAAGGTGGAGGAACCTTTGGAAAATAGTTAAAATCTGCCCCTAGGATCAAGAATTGGCACAGGTGGAGGCATTCTTCATTGGTGCACTGCATAACTGGGAGAAATTTCTATCAACTGTATAGGCAGAACCTCTGATGTTGCTAAACTTATTTGATCAAGACATAGTTTCTCTCTTTTAGAGACTATCCAGGGTTAAAGGATAAAGCAGTAATTCACCCAGATGAGGGACACCAGAATTAAGCTGGAGGGAGGGGTCTCAGGTGAGACTTACCCTTCCCTTGGGCCATTTGACTCCCCAAAACAGATGTAGAATTTTAGTATTGTTTCATTTGCCCTTTTCAGCAACAGGTACAGGAAATGGAATCCCAAACCCAAGAGATGAATATGGTAACTTTTGAGTCTAGGGTTCTAGATCAGATGGTACTCCTAGATCATAAAAGGAGGTCTGAGAAGCCAGGTTCTTGGGAGGCAAGCCAAAGAAGAGCTTTTGACTTGGAATTTGGAGGTACTAATGGTATAAACAAAATTAATCTGTCAGATAAATCTCCCTCCCTCTCTTTCCAGAGAACAAGATGAGGCTAGCAAAATTATATACCATGATTTTTGAAGAAACTTTGTTTGGTTTCATTTTATGTTTAAAATAAATGTTCTTGGGGATAACTAGGTGGCTTAATGGGTTGAGGGCCAGGCTTGGAGGTAGAAGATCCTGGGTTCAACTTTGACCTCAGACACTTTCTGACTGTATGACCCTGGAGAAGTCACTTACCCACCATTCTCTACCCTTTATGTTCTTCCTTGTAACCAATGCACAGTATTTATTCTAAGATAAAAAGTAAGAATTTTTAAAACATTTTTTATAAAAGATAAACTGATTGTAAAATAGTTAAATAGAAATGGAACACTCAAACTAACTCCTAAAATTAGAACATAGTCATAGGAACTTGAAAGAATGGAGGATCCTCATTTAGGGTTAAAAGGTGATATACCTACTCTTTAGTTAGTGTTGGCCAGTGGAAACACTGTCAAGTTAATATCCTCCTTTCCAAATCAATATTTTTTACTAATATGGGTTCCATTTCTTAGTAGAATTTTAATATTGCTATTAAGGATTTATATAGTGCCTACTATGTCCCAGGAACTATCCTAAATGCTTTACACATAACTCATTTGAACCTGACAATAACCTTGACAGTTTGGTATTATAAATATTGCAGTTTTATAATAAGGAAACCAAGGAAAGAGATTTTTCTATGGACACAGAGAGAGTAAATGTGTTAGTCAGGATTTAACTCAGGTCTTTCTGGTTTCACAATCAGTATTTTATGCACTAAATCATTTAGCTGCCTACATTTCTTAAGGGCAGGGATCTTTATTTGTTATTTTTTTTGCCCTGGTATCACATTGTCATACCTAATATAGATTTTTGCCCATAATTGGTTCTCATAAGAATTATTGAATTCTAAGATTAGAGTTGCCAAACTACTATTATATATCCAGGTTCCCTACATACCCATGGTCTTTGAATAACTTGATATTGTAAGAAATAAAGAAATCTTTGAGACATAATTCTGAACTGAAAACTGACTTTATTCATAGGGCAGTGATCCCATCATTCCCACTCTGTGATAAAAGACATCTTGTAAATGTTCAAAGTTTTTTTTAATAGGCTTTTGATGGTGGATTCAAATCATTAATTAACTGAACTCACATACTCAAATCTGATTAACTGATGGTTGATAAATTCTAGTACAAGTTCCAAGCAATTTATTGATATCATAACTAATTCCCTTGGACAAGAACTCTTAAGAAGAGACAAAAAGGTAAACAAAATCATCTCTCTTTAGTCACAAAATCTGAGGACCTTGTTATAGACATATATTCCTAGAAAAGAAAATACTATTCATACTTTTACAATTGACTCTGTGATTTCTTCTGTTATCTTCATTCAGAATTATGAGCTAGAAAAGATGTGTACTTAATACAAGAAAGTTTATAACAGAATCTCTTAAACTATCTCTTATCTATCACTGCTTATACATAGTTAAGTAACAACTGCGACTAGCCTTTCTAACATTCTAAATACAGGCACTATTTAAGGATTATATAAGATGAATTAGGTTTTACTAAATCATATACCAAGATATTAACTGAAGGAAAGTTAAGCTCGTCAATCTTCAGTGTTTTCTAATGAAGTGTCAATATTTTGATAGACTGGAGATCAATAAATATTTGTTATCTACAATGTACTGGGCTCTGAGAAGACAAAAATGAAAAAGAAATATCCGCAGATGTCAAGAAGCTTACATTCCATAAATGGAAGCAACATTTACATAGGATGTTTTATGTGTATGCATGTGTTTAAGTATGTACTAATACATATTATGTTGACTAATGTCAACTGTATATGCAAAGAAAATATTTTTTCCCTCTTAAGAGTATAATCAAATGCTACCAAAATGTTATAAGAACTTCCTGAGTTAGGAGAAAAGGTAAACAACAAATATGTAAAGAACAATTTTAAAAATAGGAATCCCAACAATGATATTAATATTTTTCCTAATAGTTTCCTATCCATTAGGTGCATTATAACGAGGCTACACAAAATAGAAAACAATTTTTTCCATGGCCTTCTTTAGACCAAAAAGATGCTGATCTTTTTGGAAAAGTTCTGAGTGAGTAAAGCAAAAATAAGTTGGTTTTTCCCTTATTCCCCCTCCTTCTATCAGCAGGAGGAGACAGCTAATGCTCTCCTGGTGAAATCACTAATTGATTGCATCAGTGCATGAGCAGAGCAGCTGTCCTTGTACCTTTAGTGGCAACAAAATGAAGGCAACCTGGCCTCCTGTCAGGCAAGATTGTCTGGCTTCATTATTTCTTATAAGTCCTTCCCAGAGACACTGGGCAGAGAGGAGAGCAGAAGGGAAGGAAGGCCCATGGACCATTAGTGTTCATTTTAGTTCAGGAAATGGTAAGTAAAAGATGGTGTGGATGATGCCGGAGGGATCCTATCAAATGATCTGTGTGCCATTTCCAGAAGGAGATAACATGCTTATCAGAAATGTTTATATTCTATAGAATAGAAATTCACCCAGATACCCACCTGCTTCATTCCCAAGAAAATGACTTTCTCAACTATTCCCTCACCTATAGACCTCAACCAGTCTCTTATGGAACAATCCTTCAAAATCATGACACGCTCAATTTTTTGGGTGGAACCAGGCTTGGGTCTTTGCTGGTTTACTACTTTTAAACTATATCTGAGCAACTGACTCCTGAAGAAATGAGGTAACATTCTCAAGGCCATAGATAGGGTCTAAAGAAGGATGACAGGTCATAGCTCTCATTTTCCTCTATGATCTTAATTCTATTTTGCCATAGCATATAGGAATATGAGTCAGGAAGTCCTGATTTCAAATCCAGTTTCTGACATATATTAGATATGTGAGCAGAGATAAAGCATTAAGTCTTTATGTATCTTTAGATAAATTTTTGATACTATAAATTAAGGGATAATTGCCAAAATGCTTTTGTAGAAGGAGATCCCAATACTAGTTAGATCACAGGTTTGGACAACTTGTTTTCTCTATTCCATTCATCTTCCCTTTCAAAATGACTGTCTACATGTTGTATTAAGAAAATATCTTTCAAACTGTTTTCCTTCTTTAATTGAAATCCTTATATAAACAACATCACATATATGTTATATTTTGTATACAATAAGGTCTTTGAATTAATAATATATGACATTTTAGGGACCTTTTCTTCTGTTTTTTTAAAAATCTTTTTATTTTGGGCTAAATATAGTACCTTGATATTGTGCACACTTAATAAAGATTTAGTAGTTTGGAATGAATTCCAAAAATTCCCAGTTGATTACTAAAGGAGGATAAAGTAACAGATAAATATTGAATCCTCACATTTCATGGTAAATTATGGATCTGAAGAAAGTGGACATGAAGAAAGTCTGTGTTATTTCCATACTGATTAATTTTGCTTATGGATGATGAAAAAAATGGTTTTGGTATTTTCTATATCATTGTTACATGCATCAAAAGGACAAAGAAACTCCAGTAACTATTCCATGAAATATAGTGAAGAACAGATGGTAATTTCTATTCTATTGTTTTTGTTTGAAAAGTACATCCATCCCATGAAAGAATAGCTAATTGTGTGTTTCTGGTGGTGAATTATGGTGATGACCACTGGGAAATTAAATCAAAGTACAACAACCAGGCCAAACATCACTTGTAGCAATAGATAAAGGATGAGAATATATGAAAGAGGCTATGATTTAGATATAAAATGAATTCTGAGATTCTACATAATTGGGGAAGTGTGTTTCTTCTATTTTTTGTCATTTTTATTAGTTCTTCATCTGATTTTATAATATACCTAAAGTAAAAGTTTCTCATTCTCCTTAAAATTTGATCAAGAAAAAAGTGTTTTTTCCCCATAGAATAATCTACTGATAGAGTTATGTCCATAAACATAGTTTATTATTGTGTTTTGGATATAACTATGTATTTTTAAATGCTATAACAGAGGAATCAAGTTCTGACAGGGGAATACCAAGCTAGAAAAAGGTCTACTAATATATCAAATGAGTTCTACCTTCTAATGATTAAAGGAGGTTATTATGGAAGATCACATCAACAGATAGTAATTTATTGATGTTATTTCCATATTGAACAATAAAATAAGGAACTACTTTTAAAAATAGTTGAGGACTGTAAGGATAAATTTAGGTTTGTGACCTAATATAAAATAATTTTGGTCGCCAGGGAATATCCCAAATACAATACCCAAATCAGCTGGAAACTTATGGCAATTTTAATTAATATAGAGGAAAGAAATTAAGGAGAAGGGAGAGGGAAAAGGTATAGGATTTCTCCTGCCTGGAATGTGCCAGGGGGAGTTCAAAGTCCTCCTCCATGAAGTCCCTGAAGAAGATTAGAGGCTTTTTAAGAGGATAGTGTTTGGAAGGTAAAGGAGAAAGAATCAGCCTAAACTCCGATAGAACTCAGTAAAGATGACTCAACTGAACTGGGCTACTCAGCTTCTCCCAGTATAGATAGTATCAAGGAAACTCACTGCCAAACTGGACAATAGCTTCTGCCATGCCAAGATGCTGAAGTGCTTAGCAATGCTGCCAGCCAGAGACCTCACAACCACCAAAGAGCCCAGAGAGAGGAAGTGACATGAAATAGATAGAGGGTTTTACATCACTTTCCTTCATCTCACATGTACCAGTGGTAGCTTAAGCTTGACTTAGGACAGCCCAGGGGGCTGTCAGTTGTTTCTGATTTGTCATTTAATAGCACATGTCTGTTGAAGGCCATCCTCCTAAATACTTAATCCATAAGTATGGGTTAGACATCCCTGATTTTCTTAGACTAAGTAGGGTAGAGTAACCTAAAGTTCACAGACCCTGTGTGTCCCAATTAAATTGGTATTGATGGTTTCAGGAGGATGAAAATGGGGTCAAAGTATATAAAACATCACACAAATTTTGAAAAATAAACACTTATCTACTAAGTATGAAACCTTTGAATTGACCAAAGTGTATACAAATTGCTCTGAGAGCTAAATCATATAAATCTGGACATTTTCAAAAAATAAAAAAAAAAAATTAAGAGAAAGATGAATATTTATAGTAAAATGGAAGAATATCTCAGATATATCTGAGGGGGAAAATCAAGAGATAGCAGAGTAGATATTATCATCCCGTCATAGAGTTAAAGAATTATAATTCCATGGGATATTTGATCATTATATATTTTAGTATTCATGATGAACTTGAACCTAATTAAAAGTGAAGCACCAACATTGGCCACTATTGATAGAATAATAGAGAAATTTGTTCAAGAACTTGGTCAAATTCTCAAAACAAATAAATATACATATGGCTTCTGGGTGACTTCAATGCAAAACTGAAAAAAATTAAGTGGGAACTATGCAAAACTATGTTTTAGAAGAAAGAAAATAATGGAGTCAAAGATGTATAAATTTTACCCAAAAAGCCTTGTACATCTATATTTTACAATTATTCTTCAAAACAAGAACTGGTAAGTATAGGATGTATTGACCACCAAATAACACCATAAGAACAAAATTTATTAAATATTAATAGATGTGAAAAAAATGTGCTATTGACATGGGAAATACACTTGAGTTTGGTATCTATAGCCAGTTATACCATTAACTTGTCATAGCTAAGGAGGGAATCTGTGACATATAAGAAAAAATGAGAAAGTATGATGAATAATTAATATACCTTAACCCTGAATTATTTAACCAAGTTACTAAAAACTTAAAAAAGGAAAATAGGCAACAGAAATGACATTTTTATTGACTCTAAAAATTTCATCCAGAAATGAAAACAATGTAGAGTAATTAACACTACCAATCTGATCATGTCACCTCACTCTCCTCCACCCAATAAAACACCTGTGGCTTCCTCTTGCCTATAGGCAAATGCAAAATGCTCTGTTTAGTATTTGGAATCCATCATAATCTAGTCCCTTGTTACATTTCCAGTCTTCTTAACATTTAATTCCCACACATATGATTTAGTCCAGTGACAGTAGTTTCCTTGTCTCTCCCACAAATGGCACTCTAGTTCTCAGCTCTGGGCATTTTCTCTGGCTATTCACTATGGCTAGAATGGTCTTCCTCCCCCTGATCCAGCTATTGACCTATCTGGCATATGTTAAATTGAAAGTAAAATCCTATCTTTTAATGGAAGTCTTCCCCAACATTCTCTTTTCTATGCCTTCTTTTTGTTAATTATTTGTTATTTTCCTTTTTGTTTTAAGGAATATTTTTTAATTTGTAAATATTTATTTACAAATTATCTCCTCCATTAGATTTCAAGATGTTCAAGGACAGAAACTTTTGTATCACCAACACATAGGACAATGCCTGGCACATACTAAGTACTTAGTAATTTGATTAGTTGAATCAATAAGCCCCACAATATCTCAGTCAATGAACAATTGGGCAATATCAAATGGAGTGAAGTGGCTGCCAAATGTGACATCTAGTTTTATACTACTTTAAAAATTTAAAAATATTACAATAATAATAGTACATTTCTATGAGTAATATGGACTTTATTATTTTACTAAAAATCCTAACCTTCTGTCTTGGAATAAATATTGTGTATTGATTCCAACTGTAATATTTATTGGGAAAGGAAATAGGATTATTGGAAAAATGGGGGATAATGGGAGGTTTATATGAAGGTAAGGAGGAGTTAAGGGGAGAGAGGGAACACTGCTTGGTGAGGCAAGGGAGGTAGATGCCCCCTGCTGAGAGGAAACAGCAGGGGTCTGATAAGGTCTTTTATTGCTTTGATGACTTAACTGATTTTCAGCTCCCTCTATGACCATAAAAGACAGTCCACTTATCTGACTGCGAATTCAAATAATATAAAGTTTAATAATCCAGTTGGAATTGGAGTTTTTCCTTAGCTTCAGAGTATAGGGCCAGGCCCTAGAGGCTGGTGGAGGGTTTTCCCACTGCTGTCTCCTCTATATGAGTCCAGTTTTGTATACTTCAGAATATTAGCAGTAGATAGAAAGTAAACAAGAACAGGTCTAACCTTCAGAAGAGATTGGGCCTGAATCTTGCAGCTGAACCAAGAAGAACATGCCACTCCAGACTGGGCTGAACAAGCTCCTCTCTCCTCCAACACCCAGAAGCAAGTCCCACTTCGCAGGAAGGAAGTGCTAGTCACAAGACCCAACTGCCACACCCAGCAGGAAGGAAGTGCTAATCACACGACCCAACTGCCACTCCCAGTTGGCCCCTTCCCCCACAAACTGTCAGTCTAATTTCCTTTCCACACAAGGCAGAAGAGCAGTAAGAGCTAGACAATAGAGGTTAAGTGACTTGCCCAGGGTCAAACAGCTAGATCAGTCAGAGAACAAATTTGAACTCAGAACCTTCCAACTCTGCCTCTGCCTCTCAATCAACTGAGCCATCTAGCTGCCTCCATAATGTGGACTTTAGAAAAAGAAAAAAAATGAGTGGAGTATAGTTTTTCAATATTTGGTGAAAACTTTGGGATCACATTACCAACAAATAGGGAAGTAGACACTTTATCTGATCCTCATGTTACTTAAACAGAATAGGAATTTTGCATAAGGATTAAAGCAATTTCATCTGTCTCCATAGATTGGGACCTTATGAACCCCATCTGTGAAGATGAATATTTAGGGGCGACTGAGGCAGGTAGAAATTAGTTTCTCTCTGCAAGGAGTATTATATTTTATGAGGTTTATTAAAGGTTGATAATTTAAGAATATACAAGTAAGAAAAAACACCTGCCTAGGCCAGAGGCCTAGACAAGACCTCACCCACATTATGGAAAGAGCCATGTCTGCCCCCAAATGGAAGTCCAAAAGAGAGCCACCTATGGGGAAGACCCTTTAAATAAAATTTTGTTCTCATTCCAGGTGAGAATTCAGTGAGATTAGAGGGCATTCTGGGAGCTAGCAAGGACTCCTGGGGAATGGAGTCCAGAGTTCAAATCTCAATTTTACATTCCCCCCGTTTGATCCTCTGGGAAGAAGTCCTTCCCCAAAGGATCATAAAAACATAATCAATTTAAAGATTACAATAATTTGAGGATAAGAGAAAAAAAAGAACAAAACCAATAATTACTGGATGCATTGACAGAAAGCCAGTTAGGGGGCAGTCCCCTTTGGCATAAAAGTATACATACAAATAAATGTTCAATCAACTACACCCAAAGTTCAATTTTTGTGTAGCTAGGGAGTATCTGAGGCCAGATTTTAACCCAGGACCGCATGTATGTAGGTCTGGCTCCCAGTTTGCTGGGCCACCCATTTGTCCCTTCAAAGTTAAAGTTGAATCTTTGGGCTGAATCTGCTCCCTGACAGGCAGGTGAAGTCAATGAAATTACCAAAAGAGTCAAAAGGTATCCTTTTAAACAGCTCATTGCTATTAAGTTTCTGTTTGAAAAATCTGTTTCTTCTCCTCTCCCTTTCTCTCTCCCCTGCTATTATCCCTCCTCCTGCCCCAGTCCACGTAGAACACAGGCCGCCCACATGGAGCCAATACCCCTTGTTTTGTTACCAGGTGATAGAAATGAGTCCCGAGGGATCTGCTCCAAGGAACTGGGTTTGTTGGGCAGGCAGGTCACCAGGTGATTGCAATCTTGGTTGAATCAGGTGGGCCAGGTGAGCGAGAGGAAGACTTCGGGGTTGGCAGGGCCGGAAGTCAGAGCGCAGACAAGCAGGGCCGGGAGCTTGGGCACCAGGTGAGAGGCCAGGAGCAGAAGCAGGAGCCGGAGAGGGCCGCAGGCAGGAGCTGATCAAGATGGTTTTCTAAAAAGCATCTTGGAGAAACGTGGCTTAAAAAAATCATTATCTAGGCTTAAAAATTTGAGAAGTTCTCATCCAATCTAGTGGTTGCCAACTGTGAAGATGAAAATTTAGGGGAGACTGAGGCAGGTAGAAATTAGTTTCTCTCTGCAAGGAGTATTATATTTTATGAGGTTTATTAAAGGTTGATAATTTAAGAATATACAAGTAAGAAAAAACATGTGCCTAGGCCAGAGGCTTAGACAAGACCTCACCTACATTATGGAAAGAGCCATGTCTGCCCCAAAATGGAAGTCCAAAAGAGAGCCACCTACGGGGAAGACCCTTTAAATAAAATTTTGTTCTCATTCCAGGTGAGAATTCAGTGAGATTAGAGGGCATTCTGGGAGCTAGCAAGGACTCCTGGGGAATGGAGTCCAGAGTTCAAATCTCAATTTTACACATCAAGGTAAAAATCTAGTAAGTTTAAAGCAGAGAAAGATAATCTCTAAACTGTAAGGCACTCAATTCAACTTCTATAGTTCATCATTTTCTATTAACCAAACCAGCCAAATCAACCACAAGCCAAACCGGTTCTCTTGCTTAAGAAATCAGTTGGGGTAAAGACTAAGATTGGTGAAAGGTAAATTGCACAGTATTAAAGTTTAGAAAGATGGCAAAGTTCAGTCTGCAAAGAAATCACACTCAAAGGGTAAATATTAGCAAAAAGGAAATGGGAAATAAATAGCTGAAATTACTTTAAAAATCGAAGAGGAAGAGGGCAGATAGGTGTTGCAGTGCATAGAGGACTGATCATGTTTGTGAGTTTCATTCTGACCTCAGATGCTTACTAGCTGTGTGATCCTGGTCAAGTCAATGTACCCTATTTATTTTCATTCTTCATCTGTAAAATAACCTGGAGAAGGAGAGGGCAAACTACTCCAACATCATTGTAAGGAAACCTCAAATGTCATCACAAAGTCTTGGACATGACTGAAAATACTGAACAACAATGAGAACAACAGTTAGAGAAAGAAAACTCAATTAAAAATCTCATTCAGAACAGATAAAACAACAAAGATAATGTTAATAACAGAAGGGCACATGGTCTGCAGATCTCGTGAGGCCAGACTTATGAATAAATATTACAAAGCAAAGTAGAATTAGTCAATACCTGAGGAGGAAGATGATCCTATAGATCCTTGAGAAAGCATGGAACCAATGCATAATGTGCTTTGATGATAAGACTTAAGACTTGAGAAAGCTGAATTCATGGCTTTAACATCAGAAAAACAATTGACAGAATCTAAAAACATGAATCTACAGAGACCAGTCTCACTAAAGAATCAAAACAGAGATGAACTAATTGTGATGTAAATATACAGAATTGAAGGACAATCTGCCAGAAAAGAAGCAAACATAAATAATATTAAAAGAAAACCTAAGATAAGTGAACCTGGAATTGAGGGGTTCTAGGACCATTTTTGGCTTCATATACATCCTAACTGTGTGACACTGGGCAAGACACTTAGCCCCACTTTCCTAGCCCTTGCTCTTCTGTCTTAAAGTTGTTACTAAGAGAGAAAGTTTTTTTTTAAGAAAATATTATCTCCATATAAGAACAATATATTAACCTTCAGGAAGCATAATGGCAAATTAAGAAAAGTATGTCTCTAAAAAGATGAAAAGTCAAATTATTTGAACATGATAATAAAACAAATAATGAAGGAACACTTCACAAGACTTCTGAACACAGAGAATTTTGCCAAAATTACCAATTGAAATAATGTACAAATTGCTCTGGGAGGTAGCCTCATGCTGCAAATTCAAAGACACTTAGAGATTAAATTTAACAATCTCAGTGAAATGCAAAATCAAAAAAAAATATCAATGAATGATCAGGATATAGGACTTAAATGTAAAGGAAGGAAAATTTGAATAACACAAGACAGTTCTTCAAACAGCAGAACCAACAGGGGGTAATGGAATTATGTTTTTGGAAGAACAAAGCAGTTCAAGATGCAATCCAAGGTGACATATCATGTACACCTGAATTTACTAATGAAAAAGATGTGTTCAAATCATTCTGCAAAGGATACTAGATGTGAGCAAATTATTTGCTTTTTAAATGTGCCAGACAACAAATCCAAGACAGATCAACAAATACATCAACCAGAAACAACAACAAAACAACAAAGGAGATACCCTTAAAAATGTTCTCTCTACAACCACACAAAAACACAAGGGAAAAGCCATAGTCAGATAGAAACTATGAAGTAGAATTAGTCTGAAATATTATGGAAAAAAGCCTCATAACACCCAATCTAAAAGTGAATCAGCATTTTTTGTGGGATTAGCTATAAAATGAGAGGAAACATAAAAGTAGAGGACTGAGTTAGAAAATAGGGGGAAATATGTAACATACTCTTTTTTTTTTAACCTTTACCTTCTATCTTGGAGTCAATACTGTGTGTTGGTTCCAAGGAAGAAGAATGGCATGGGCTAGGCAATGGGAGTTAAGTGACTTGCCCAGGGTCACATAGCTGGGAAGTATCTGAGGCCAGATTTGAACCTAGGACCTCCCATCTCTAGGCTTGGCTCTCAATCCACTGAGCTCCCTGCCCTCTATAACATACTTTTAACAAGTTAAAGGATAACAAAAAAAAAGAAAGAAATATCATCCAGGGACAGACCAAGATGTCAGAGTACAGAGAGAACTCAGTTGAACTGTCTCTACCTTCCTTTCTAAACAACTTTAAAATAATAGCTTATATTGAATTCTGCAGTGGTAGAGTCCACAAAAGGTAAGAGTGAGACATTCTTACAACCCAATACAATATAGAGTGTTGGAAAGAAAGATCAAGGACACAGCAGGAGTTTGGCAGAGAGTCCAGGTGGACATTAGTGGTTGGACTGGGTGGTGGTAGTAGAAGCTTCAGAAGTTCTCAAGATAGAGATGGTAAGGAGACTTGGCGGCAACTGGTTAGAAAGATGACAGGGGACCCTTATGTTAGCTACTACTGGATGCCAGAACAAATGCTATTTGGCAACTCCACTGCTGATGTCCACTTTGAGTCATAGTTCAAGGATAAGGAAGACCACTTTGACCAACAGAATCCCCCAAGTTTCTGTCCTAGGCTTTTATCACTTTTCTTATGTTAATTCATTCTTGATCTCATCAACTCTGGTGAAATTAATCTATCTCTATTCTGATTGTTCTTAGCTCTACTTATCTCACTTTTCAGACCTCTTGAATTAAATGTCCAATAGACATCTTAACTCAGTACATCCAAAACATAACTCATTATCTTTCCCAGCAAACACTGACTCCTCTTACCTTCCCTTTTACTAGAGAGAGCAAATCATCCTTTAGGCTGTTAACATAGGACTCATCCTTTATTACTCATTCTATTTTACCCATACCATATTCAATATCCTTCCACAACCTGTCAATTTTAGCTTTACCATATATCCCCTTTCCTCATCTGATACTGACACCACAGAGATAAACTCATTAACTCATACCTGGTTTATTGTAATAGCTTGCTGGAGGATATATTTGCCTCAAGTCACTGCATACTCCAATTCATTCTATAGTCAGCCGCTGAAGTAGGTTCGCTAAAGCATATACCCAGTCACGTCACCCCCTACTCAGTAAAATCTAAAAGTTTCTTATTTTCTCCAAAATAAAACAAAATCTCAACTTGTCATTCAAAGCCCTTCTTAACTAGCATCCTCCCATCTTTTCAGTCTTTTTACAATACACTCCCCTACATATATTCTTTTATCCAGTGAAACTGGTCTACTTACTATTTCAGAAACAAGTCACTCCATCTCTTGAGTCCAGGCATTTTCCTTGACTGTTTTCCCATTCATTGAGGGTTTTCTCTCCTCCCCTCTGTTTAATCACTTCTCTGGCTTCCTTTACATCCCAACTAAAATCTTATCTTTTACAAAATAGGTTCCTCAACCCCTCTGAATTCTAGTTGCTTTTTTCTCTTATTTACTTTTTATTTATCCTCTATTATAGTTTGCTCTACATAAATAAAATAAAGACTATATATATAAATATATATATATATACACACACATATATATCTCAAAAACAAACTATATATAAAGAAAAGAAAAAGAATAAAAAGAGATTTTATGTAGGCCCCCACATTAAATTGTGAGTTCCTCATTATCAGGGACAATTTTTATCTCCTTTTGTAACCCTAGAACTTAGCATAGCACCTAGAACATAGTAGGTATTCAATAAATGTTTATTGACTGACATACCACAATGAATAATAAATGCCTAACCAAATTCAATATAAAAGATTATAGCATAAAATATTAGAAAAAAATAGATCATTTATTTCTCAAAACTGTGACTGAGCTTTATTCTCAATAAAACAAGTGGTAGAGAAAATTAAAGAATACAAAATAAATAATTGGATTATGCGAAACTGTGATTCTTCTGCACAGATAAAATTAATAGTATTAAGGGAAAAAATTTTAAATGGGAATGTCTGGTTCAAAGGTTTTGGTATTTATATGTATGGAAATGATATCTTTGTCATTATATATCTATATCTATATCAATACTTACAACTGCATACTTATCTATGTACCATTTCCCAGTTGTAAAGTGGACAGTATAGATGGATGAACAGTTCTCAAAAAATGCAAACTATTAGCAATTATGTTTAATGAATGATTTAAATCAAATCAATAAGAATAAGAGAAATACATATCAAAACAATTTTGAGTCTTTACCTTAGCTCATTCAATTACAAATGTTTACAAAAGATGAAAATAGTCATATTTTAGGTGTTATGGAAAGGCAGGCATGCTAATTTATTATAGGTGATCCTGTGAACTAGTATATATATTTTGAAAATAATTAAAATCATATAAAGTTAAAAATGCCTTTATTCTATGCTGCAGATTTTTTTATTATTACTAGACATATGTCAAGGAGATATTGATAAAAAAGAAGCTCCTAGACACACCAGGAAATTTATAGAAATACTTTTTTTGTCAATTGGAAATAAAGTAGGTGTCCAATTATTGGGAAATGGATAAAGAAATTATAGTATATGAATTTTATTGAATATTTCTGAGCTATCTAAAAATACAAATGTGTCAAAAATAAAAATATATGGCTAGGATTGTTTTAATTAATAGAAAGCAACCAAAGCCAAGATAATAGTATGCACAATTACAGCAACGAAAATGGTTAAAATCACATCAACAGTCAAAAGTAAGAAAAGATTCAAAATTTAAAAATAAAACAAAACAGCAAATCAGTTTCCAAAGCTGAATATGAGAAGACATCTCTTCCAGACCCCTTTATATAACTGTAAATTTAGAGGTCTTAGAAACTGCACATTTGTGTCAGATTGTCCCCATATTTTGATAAGTTTTGCTACTTTCCTCTTTTTATTCTTTTTATTTTCCTAAAATATTACTTATTTTATGAGATAGCTCTCTGGAAGGGACAAGAAGAGCGTTACTGAGACATTATATTGATATAATAATAAAGCATAAATAAAAGCTTATTTGAAAATTATAATTTTCGGTGGGTTACTCAACCAATACACTTTGCCTTAAAAACATTTATGGATAAAAATGGAAAGGACTACAGGGGAAACAACTAAAAAATATATGCCTCCTTTGAGGCTGACACACAGTAAGTGACTAATCTAGGAATGCTAAATTAATTAGTGAGCCCCTGAATCAGGATTTGATGGATGGTCTTCTTGACTCCACATCCAATATTCTTTGTACTTTACCACCTATCTACCTAAAGAATTGTCCATAAACAGTCCATAGGCACCAATGGAATCTACCTGATATGAAAAGAAGATGAAGGAAATCTAGTACAGAATACATTTGGTGAACTTTTTGTGCTGAATTTGAGCGACAATTAGAATCTGAAAGGTTGGGCAGGAATGATGCGCTGATTATCTGTATCCCTGAAAGGTCCTCTCACATCAGTAACATCAGGTTTCCAGTGGAGCACTGGAGTACGATTCCTCCTTGAGGAAGGACGTCTCTCTGTTAGAGGCAGAATCAGGCATTTTTCTACAATCAGTTTGTTAATAGCTAACCACTGTTAACAGTTTCACTTTTTCAATAGTACACTTTGAATAGTACTCTTTAAATTCCTTCTCATCTTTTAAGTTTTTTTCCCTATTCCAATTACTGACCAGCTTTCTCAAATCATTTTGAATTTAAGTCTGTAAATAACATTCTTCATTAATAAAACAACTCCATATTTTTTCCCATCTTCCAATCCTGTAAATGAGCAGAAAGAAATGATTCTGGACTTAGTTACTAGATAATGACAAAAAATTTTCTAAGGGAATTTTAAAGCTGTATAAGTAAGAATAAGTTACACACATTATTTAAGGCACTTAAAAATTTCACAACATGCATGGATGCTAATCTTTAGAAAATCCCATATAGCAAATGGAATTTTAACTCTCTTTCTTAGCCCTTTCTCTCTGGAACTGTAAATTATCTTTTTCCAGCAAGAAATTGAAGCGAGGCATATATTTTCTTAAGCAATTTGGATTATTTAGTTGTACACTAAATGTGAATTAATGGTCCAGATACAGTGAATAGAAAAATTAATGATAATGGAAAATGCAGTTAATGATGTCAACTCAGAGTGCCCCAATGCTTGGATGTAACTACATAAAGTTCATATATCAAATCAGACATGAACATAATAGGCTACCCACAGGGACACAATTTATACAATTTTCCACGAAGATACATTAAAATAAATGTGTCAGTTAAAAACATGTTTAAGAAATATGACTTACTTCCTTCCACACATGACCAGAAGATGATATACCTTCTAGCTGGCCTGTGCCAGATTTCACGTCTCTCAGATGTGTACAAGTAAATATTTAACCACAGGCTCTTTGGCAGTAGGGTAAGATGAGCATAGAACTTATCTTTATTTCATTTCAATCTGCATTATTACCATTTATTCTGCTATTTTCTCAAGTCTAAATAATCCACAACACAATAAGCCAAGCCTTGATGTGGAGTTTTTCACAATTTTTGATTTAACACTTGACCCTTAGGAGCCAGATTCAAAATAATCCTTAATTTTTCTCATTTTTTTCCCCAAAAATATTTGCCCAAATGATCTTCATCCTTTGAACTCATGAAATGTTAATGTATATCATCATCATCAACAACAACAACTTTAATATTTATATAGAGTTTTCATGTTTGCAAAGTGCCTTGCATACGCCAAACTCATTTGTCAATTAGACACTGCAATATCTTTTTTTCTTCCAGTAAACTAAGTTTGGTGATGACAAAGATTTCATAATATAGAATTTTAAATCTAGATCCATCTAGATGTGAGATCATTTTAGAGAGGAAGAAACTTGAAGCCTTTTAATAGAATTACCCCAAATTACTTCTATTTATTATATTGTCCAAAGTCAAACAGATAGTGGAAAAGATAGAACTAGAACTTAGCTCTTCAAGTTAAAATTCATTACATTTCCCAACTTACCATACGCTATTTTACAGGACATGGTGAGTTGTTCAATTAAATAGCAGCCATCATAAAGAACCTGGGTTTATTCAGCACCCCATCATCTCCTTCACTTGTCATAAAAATAAAGAAAAGAAAACACAGAATGGTCACTTTTAAATGTGATGTAGAAAATACTTTATTTCTTTCTTGTGGACAGTATAAATAATTAGAGATATTAACAGATCTAAACTCTAGTATTTTATATATGTCTAGACAATTTATGTACATGTTGTCTCTGCTATAAGAATCTAAGGTCCTAAAAGGTAATTACTATGTCATTTCTGAATTTTAATTCTATCACCAAGCCCATTTTCTGGCACATAGTAGTAGATACTTAATAAATGTTTAGTAATAATTTGATATTACATCAATCAGAATATTTATGGTTATTGATTCTCATTTCAGGTATAATAATTGAATGTGTAACTGAAGAAAATTCAGAATAGACATGATCAGACAAGAAAGAAATAATAATAATTATTATTTTGACTGGCATTTATATAGGACATTAAAGTTTTCTAGGCAGTTATAAATATTCCACTTTTGCTAAAATACTCTAGGAGGAATAGGTGTTTTCTCATCTTCATTTTCTAAATGAAGAAACTGAGAGAGACTAAGGTTAAGTTACTTGCCCAGGGTCACACAGATAATAAGTATCTGAGGCTAAATATGAACTCAGAACTTCTAGACTTCATGTACACTCTACACATTTTAAAATCTAGTTTAGAAAGAATTTATAAAACCATAGGATAGTGGGCCACTAATTTGTCTTTGGTGTTCAGTCAAGTCTGACTCTCATGATTCTGTTTGGGGTTTTCTTGCCAAAAACACTGGAGTGATTTTCCATTTCTTTCCACAGATCATTTTATAGAGGAGAAAACTAAGGCAAACAGGATTAAGTGATTTGTCCACTGTCAGAGCTAGTAAGTGTCTGAGATTGGATCTGAAGTCAAAAAGGTGAATCTTCCTGATTATCCCTTAGTTGCCCAAGCCGCTAAAGAAAACAATTATAAATTTCAAAATACAAACATTAAAAAGAAAACTCTTCTAGAATTGAAATTGAAAGTTGGCAATAGGAAAAATATCCATGAAAATCTAGTCTGACTCTTTACTATTAATATTATAAAGATGAAAAATTTGTATAAAATATTCATGCTTTAAAAATAACTATAAAATATATTTTGGGGTAAGAATTATTAGGAAAATAACAAGTATTGTGGGCTTAATTAGGATTATATTAGACCTAGTATTGAGTGTAATTACAATAAACTCCAAGTCAATACATGACATGAATATATATATATATAACATATATAGACATATAATTATATGTGTGGATATATAAGCATACCTAGTTACATTTAAATTATATAATCTGTATCTTCATTTAATTTTTTAATCTATATCTGTGTCTATAACAATGTAAAATAATTAAGACAAATCAAATCAGGAACTTTCCACAAATTTTTCATGCCAAATTCTTAACCAATAAATAAAGAAGACCACGAAGAGTAAAACAGTTCTTTTGATTATATAGCTAGATTTGCTTCGCATGAAAAAAAAAATTGAAACTTGGATAAGAAGAAAAGAAGTCAACTCATGAGGATGAAGCTTTGTATAAAATAACTTTGATAATGCTCTTAAATCTTAGATATTCAAACATCTGACAGAAACATGAGAAACTAAAGGCATCCTCAGAAAAGAAAATAAACATTCCACAAATGAAAAATTTTCAACTATTAATGTCCACATAAAAGTACAATAATCACTAACTATAAGAAAAATACAAATAAAATCAACTCTGAGATTTTACCTCACTAATTATCAAATGGGACAAAAATGAAATTAATCATTTAGAAGTTAGAGATATAAAAAGAAACAATTATGGACTGTCAGCAGCAGACAATACGTTGGTAAGACCATTCTGGAAAACAGTTTTTAACTTCAAAATTATTAAAGTATCCATACTGTCTGACTCAGAGGCCTGAATGTATTTGTGCATATTTTGCTAACTCCCAGGTATGTTAAGAACTTTATTTCTTTATTCAAAATATTGCTGAATTTTACTTTTTCAATTGCGTTTAGAAACAATATTTGATATTTATTTTCTGATATTTTTTCATTCAGATTTGATCCATTCTCTCCTTCCTCCCTTCCCCAAGGTGGTAAATTATCTGATTCAATTTATATCAATACTTTCATGCAATACATCTTTTCATAGTCCAATGTCATGACTGAAGACACATATCATATACACAATATGAAACTCATGAAGGAAATAAAGTGAAGGATGATGTGCCTTGTTCTGCAATGAGATTCCAACAATTCCTTCTTTAGCTGGGGATAAGTTTTCTTTTTTATTAACATGAATCCCTTGGGGTTATCCTGGAACCTTGTTTTGCTGATAATATTTCATCCTTCACAGTTCATCAATTTCATCCTTCACAGTTCATCATTTTATACTATTTCTGTTACTGTATACACTGTTCTGGTTCTGCTCAATTCATTTTATATGAGCTCATATAAGTCTTTCAAGTTTTTCTGTGCTCATGCTGTTCTTGATTTCTTATGGTGCAATAGTTTTCAATCACACCCATATCACACAACTTATTCAATCATTCCACAATTGATGGAGACGCTCTCAGTTTCCATGGTCTTTGACATCACAAAAAAGAGTTGCTAAAAATATTTGTATTAGTAAGTGCTTTTCCCCTCTCTGAACATTTTGGGATATAGAACCAGTACTAGTATTACTAGGTCAAAGGTATGTATAGTTATATTCCATATTGCTCACCAGAATGTTCTGAGGACACTGTGAGATGAATGTCCAGTTCCCTCATTGAGAAAGGGGAGAGAGAGAGAGAGAGAGAGAGAGAGAGAGAGAGAGAGAGAGAGAGAGAGAGAGAGAGAGAGAGAGAGAAAGTGAGAGAGAGAGAGAAAGAGAGAGAGAGAGAGAAGAGAGAGTGAGAGAGAGAGAGAAAGAGAGAGAGAGAGAATGAGAGAGAAAGAGAGTGAGTGAGGAGAAGAGTGAGAGAGAGAGAAAAGAGAAAGAGAGAGAGATTGAGTGGAGAGTGAGAGAGAGAGAGTGAGTAAGAGAGAGAAAGTGAGAGTGAGAGTGAGAGAGAGAGAGAGAGAGAGAGAGAGAGAGAGAGAGAGAGAGAG
Source organism: Monodelphis domestica (assembly GCF_027887165.1). Classification (NCBI taxonomy): domain Eukaryota; kingdom Metazoa; phylum Chordata; class Mammalia; order Didelphimorphia; family Didelphidae; genus Monodelphis; species Monodelphis domestica. The sequence continues at coordinate 41,840,774 of NC_077233.1, read as the reverse complement.
AGAACAAAGCAAGGGCCAGATGATGAGGCATGATGTCCTGGAATTCCATTTATTATAGCAAAGAAAAAGCCTTTTATAATGAGAGGGTTTTGTTAGGCAAAAGATCCATGTGTCAAGTTATATGTGCATTAACAAGAAAGACATCGGCCTGTAGAATGCAATGAAGTTCTTTGTGGGAGTTCATACAAGAGGTTTGGAACAGAATATAAACATCTCTTAGTGACTTAGATAAACACTTCGCAAAGAGCCTTGGACATTTCCCCAGATAAGACACTTGTAAGAGCTTAGCTTTGTATATGACCTTTGGCTTAGAGCAGTGATCTTTCTGTGAGTAAGAGATTGGGACCTTGCCAGCAATCTCAGCTAAGCATGGCTGCTTTCTTCAGTAGACCTGATTTGTCTCAGTTACTCTATACCATTTTAACTTTATCTTTGTATGTGGTTTGAGATATTGTTTTCCCAATTTCCCCAGCAGTTTTTGTCACATATTGAGTTGTTATCCCAAAAGATGGGATCTTTGGATTTATCAATGCTAGATTGCTAGTCATTTATCCCTAATTTATTCATTGATCAACCTTCCATTTTAAGGGTAGTTTTTCCTCATAATTTCTTGTAATATAGTGTCCAAGTTCTTTTATCAATCATTATTTTCAGTATTCTCATGATTTTTACATTGTCTCTCCTGGATCTATTTTCTAGGTATTCCTTATTGTTTACTATTTTTTTTATTCTTTTGATTTTGCCTTGTTTTCTGTTATCTTATGGATTCAGCACATTTCATTTACATAATTCTAATTTTAAGGAGTTATTTTCTTCTTGAACTTTTGTGTCCTTTTCCATTTTGTCCATTCTAGCCTTTAGGGAATTGCTTTCACCAGTTGTTTTTGTTATTGTTTTTAGCCTTCTTTTCTATTTGGACCCTGTCTTTAGGAAGTATCCCCTGCCCCCTCGCCCCCAGTGATCTTTTAGACCTTACTTTCATTAGTCATATTCATTTTTATTGTTATTTACTTTTTGGACTTCTTTTTAATTTATTTGAAGAATTTTTTTTGGAGTATGATATCCTTTCTCACTTTCAAGGCTTGACATGTTTCTTTTTTGCTATTATTGTCTGCTTCTGAGTTTAAATTTTGATCTCTATTTTCACTAAAGTAACTTTCTAAAGTAAGATTTTTTCCTTGCCTTTTTTCTCATTTTTTCTATTTTCTCCCCTCATTATTTTCTCTCTGTTGAGATCTTTCTCTGCTTCTTAGTTGGAGGGAGTACTGTTCCAATATTGCAATGTAGAATTCTTTGGTGGTTGGGGTAGGTCCAGATGTTTTTGGATTACTCAGTTTACACTTCTAGGAGGTAGACCTGTTAACTTCTTATGAGGAGGCTTACTGCATTGTTTTTTAGTTGGAGTCCACTCCCTTTGCATTTTTTTTTCTGTTGACCACTTTGTTAGATTGTTTTCTTCTCTGTGAGGTCATTGCCATAGGCCACGTGGAAACTTGTAGGGCTAGTGTTGGGATGTTTCTTCACTTTACCATCTCCATGCTGTTAGGCAGAAAACAGTGCTTCTCTCAAATCTGCTGTTTCATTGCCTCAGGCCACTTGGCAATGAGTAGGGATGTGCTGGTATATACTTTGCAAGTTTCCACATCCCCAGCTTCTGGACTCAATGGGATACTCTTTCCTCTTATTCCAGTGAGATATTTCTCTCTTGATTTCCATTGTTAGGAAACATTATATTGTTATTTTTGTGTATTTGAAAGGTTTGAACAAACTGAATGTCCCTAACTCAACCCTTTTAGCTCCCAGCATACATTTTTCAATACTTAATGGATATGTGAAGTTTAGATGAGACAAGATTAATTAAGAACTTTGAAAAAAGTTAAAGCTTGATATAAATGCTACCTTTTAATAAGGACAATGACAGAATATTTTATATGAAACAAAATCTGTATAATAGCACTTTTTGTTGAAGCCAAGAACTGGGAATAAAGTTTATAGTCATTGGATTAGGGATGATTATACATATTTTAGTAATTGAGAGAAATAAAATATTATTGTGCTATAAGAAATCATGACTAGAGACTTCTGAGTAAACATGGCGTCAGTCTAGATGTAGGGCTTTTCCTTTCCTCAGCACCTACCAGTATAGGCTACCTCAAAACACCAGAAAAAATTAAATTAATATGAATGAAGGAACTCTACAGTAGGGCACAGCATTGAAGGATTGTGGGTTTTAGGCATTTCCACACTATAAGGGGGTGAAAAAGCTTCCACCAAAACACGAGCTGATCTACCCTTCTGCACCCCACCAATGGAGCCAGATTCAGAGCCAGCAAATGCTAGAATCAATGAGTGAGTGAGGGGTCCCTCTAGAGCGAGTGAGGGGCACCTCTAGATCCTTGACAGCTGACTAAGACCAACAAAGACCTACCCCTGAGAGCAGCTAGACTTGAAACCCTAGCAGGCAGCACAGACCATGGGCACCCATGGGGAGATAGCACAGAGAAGTGCAGCAAACAGTAGAAGCTGCAGAGATTTGAGAACTGGCCTCAGGCAACATCCTTGCTCCTTAGCTCCATACACAGAGAGACTGTTCTCCTCATTCAGATTTCTGATTGGAAAGGGAAGAAAAACCACCATAGTGAGGGCAAACAGTGCCCAGGAACAACTTCCCAACAACGAGAAAAACAAGAAGGTTTTGACCCTGGATAATTTTTACAGAGGAAAAACCCAGGCTACAGAAGAAATTGAAGAGGAAATACAAATAAATGCACCAAAACCTTCCCCCCAAAGTGGAAATTAGCCACAAGCTCTTGAAGAATTTAAATTGGAGTTTATCAAAGATGGAAGCCTTCTGGCAAGAAAAGTAGGAAATAGTTCAAAAAGAAAATAACAGTTTAAAGGACAACAACTCCCAATTGGCGAAATAGCCGGAAGCCACAAAAAGCAGGATAGACTGAACCAAAAAGGAAAAATCAAAAGATTATAGCAGAAAACCAGGCCTTAAAGACCAGAGTTGGGCAATTGCAAGCCAATGATCTTGCAAAACAGCAAGAATTAATAAAGCAAAGTCAAAAGACTGACAAAATAGAAGAAAATTTAAAATATCTCACTGACAAGATGATGGATCAGGAAAACCGATCACAAAGAGACAATTTGAGAATCATTGGTCTACCTGAAAACCCAGAAATAAACAGAAATCTTGATATCATACTACAAGAAATGATCCAAGAAAACTTCCCTGATGTTCTTGAACAAGGGGACAAAATAGATATTGAAAGAATTCTTAGAAAACCCTCTACACTAAATCCTCAAAAGACAAATCCCAGGAATATAATTGCCAAATTCAAGAGATTTCAAGCTAAGGAGAAAATTTTACCAGAAGTCAAAAAGAGATAATTCAGCTATCAAGGAGCACCAATCAGGATTACACGAGATATTGGCAGCTTCCACACTAAAGGACCAGAAATCTTGGAATATGATATTCAGAAAGGCAAGAGAATTGGGTCTTCAAACAAGAATCACCTACCATTCAAAACTGAATATATACTTCCAGGGGAAAGTATGGACATTCAACAAAATAGAAGATTTCCAAGTATTTATAAAGCAAAGAACAGAACTAAGTGAAAAGTTTGATATCCAAACACAAAGATCATGAGAAACATGAAAAGGTAAATAAAAAAGAGAGGGAAAAGGGAAAACATGTTTGTTTTAATTTAAACTTTCTTCTTTAAGAGCTTCAATAAGATCAAATTATTTATATTAATATATGGGGAAATGTTATTTGTAACTCTCAAAAATTATATTTAGTATTATAGTAATTAGAAGAATCATTCACAGGAAGAGATTGGGGTAATAAGTGGGATAAGATGATATTCAAAAAAAAAGAAAAAGGGAGGGGGGAATCAAAGATGGCACCAAGAGAAACTTAAAGAAATAAGATAAATAGGTTACTCTTTATCATACAAAGAGACAAATGGGAAGGGGAGGGGAAGAATCCTATTATAAGAAGGAGGGGAAAAGGGTGCTAGTAGGTAATACTTAAATCTTAGTCTCAGTGAAATGAATTCTGAGAGGGAAGAACATCTAGATCCATTGGGGGTATCAAATTCTATCTTACCCTAAAGGGAAAGTGAGAAGGGAAAACTAAGGAGGGTAAGGGAGCTAGGGAGTATAAAAAGAGAGGTAAAGAGAGGGGGAGGGAACTTAACAGATCCTAAAGAATAAGAAGGGAATAGAAAGGGAGGGGACAGAAAGGGAATCATATTAAGTGTGGAGATTAGGGGGACTGATTAAAAGCAAACCACTGGCTTAAAAGGATATAGCAAAAGAAAAAAGGACCAAACTAAGAGAGGATATCAAAATTCTGGGAAATACACAAATGGAAATCATAACTTTGAATATGAATGGGATGAACTCACCCATAAAATGAAAACAAATATCAGAGTGGATTAGAAACCAAAATTCTACAATATTTTGTTTACAAGAAACACACATGAGGGGAGTAGATATCAGAAGGTTAGAATTAAAGGTTTGAGCAAAATCTATTGGACCTCAACTGAGAGAAAGAATTTAGGAGTTTCAATTATGATGTCTGACAAAGCCAAAGTAAAAATAGGTCTGATTAAAAGGGATGGGGAAAATAATTACATCCTGATAGCATAGACAATGAAGAAATATCAGTCATCAACATGTATGCACCAAATGGTATAGTATCCAAATTTCTAAAGGAGAAACTAGTGGAGTTGAAGGAGGAAATAGATAGTAAAACTATACTAATGGGAAACCTGAACTTTCCACTATCAAATGTAGATAAATCAAAATTTAAAAATAAGCAGGAAAGAGGCAAGAGATGTGAATGAAATCTTAGGAAAATTATAGTTAATAGATATATTGAGAAAAATAAATAGAGACAAAAAGGAACACACCTTCTTTTCAGTAGCACATGGTACATTTACAAAGATTGACCATGTACTAGGGCATAAACGCATGGCAAACAAGTGCAGAAAAACAAAAATAATAAGTACAACATTTTCAGATCATAATGCAATAAAATAATACTCAGTGAGGGCAAATGGAGAACCAAATCAAAAATTAATTAGAAATTAAATAATATGATTATCCAAAATAGATTAATTAAATAACAAATCATAGAAACAATGAATAATTTCATTGATAAAAATGACAATGTTGCGGTATCCTTTCAAAATCTATGGGATGCAGCCAAAGCAGTACTCAGGAGGACATTTATATACTTGAGTTCATATATTACCAAATTAGGGAGAGCAGAGGTCAATAAATTGGACATGCAAATCAAAAAAAAAAATGAAATCAAACAAATCAAAAATCCCCAGAAGAAAAGTAAATTGGAGATCCTAAAAATTAAGGGAGAAATTAATAAAATCAAAAGACAAAGGTCTAATTGCTCAAATTTATAAAGAGCTAAATCAATTGTACAAAAAATCATTCCATTCTCAAATTGATAAATGGGCAAGGGATATGAATAGGAAATTTTCAGATAAAGAAATCAAAACTGTTAATAAGCTCATGAAAAAGTGTTCTAAATCTCTTATAATCAGAGAGATGCAAATCAAAACAACTCAGGTTTTATCTCACACCTAGCAGATTGGCTAACATGACAGGAAAGGAAAATAATGAATATTGGAGGGGATGTGGCAAAGTTGAGACATTAATGCATTGCTGATGGAGTTGTGAATTGATCCACCATTCTGGAGGGCAATTTGGAACTATGTCCAAACGGTGCTAAAAGACTGTCTGCCCTTTGATCCAGCCATACTACTGCTGGATTTGTATCCCAAAGAGATAATAAGGAAAAGGACTTGTACAAGAACATTCATAGCTGCACTCTTTGTGGTGGCAAAAAAAAAAAAATTGGAAAATGAGGAGATGCTCTCGAATGGCTGAAAAAATTGTGGTATATGTTGGTGATAGAATACTATTGTGCTCAAAGGAACAATGAACTGGAGGAATTTCATGTGAACTGGAATGACTTCCAAGAATTGATGCAGTGAGAGTAGCATAACCAGGTGAACATTATAGACAGACTGAGTCACTGTGGTACAATCGAATGTAATAAACTTTTCCTTTCGTGGCAATGCAGTGATCCTGAACAACTCGGAGCGATCTATGAGAAAGAAAACTACCACATTTAGAGGAAGAACTGTGGGAGTAGAAACATAGAAGAAAAACAACTGCTTCATTACATGGGTTGAGCTGGCGATGTAGACTCTAAATGATCATCCTAGAGCAAACATCAATGACATAGAAATAGGTTCTGATTAAGGACGTGTAAAATCCAGTGGAATTGCGTGTCAGCTATGGGAAGGGGTGGGGGAGGGAGGTATGGGAAAGAATGTGATTTTTGTAACCAAGGAATGTTCTAAATTCACTAATTAAATAAAAACTTCCAAAAAAGTTTATAGAAATATAAAAAAAGAAATCACGACTATATTTGTTACACATGTATGAGGTAAAGCATATCAAAATCATCTGAACAATGGTACAATTGTAAATAGAAAATAGCAACAAAACAGAAGGATTTGAATGATTTATAAGACAAAATTTACCCTTCTGTATCGAGGTGGGGGATTATGAGTAGGTGCAAATACATGCTTGCTCAAGTGTTTTGGAGTTTTGTTTGTTTTATTTATACTTTTCTTGTTTCCTCTTTAGTTTGTTATTACAGATTTCTTTATATGAAAACTTTAAGGTATTATTTGAAATTAGAAGAAAGTGTTTAAAAAATTAAAAATATTTGGAAATTTGTCAATAAAAACCTCAATCCAAAGTGTAGAGAGCTCTATATTATTACAAAAAGAAATTCAGATGAAATGAATAGTAAATTTTGTAAAACAGATATGTGTATTTAATCTTTTATACTTGTAGCCAATGCATATGATAAAGCATGTGTTATTAAACTTGTAAAAAATAAGTAGGGTCTTAAAATATAAAAAAAACAAAATTTTATGAAAATAAAAGATGAAAGTATTATTTAAATTGTCATGAAATAGTTTAAAAACTATAAAGAAATAATTGGAAGAAGAAGATAGAAATAGAGAGAACCTGGCAATTTTTTTTTACATAAGAGTATATAATCCCTCAAGGAACTGAATGAATAGCTAAATAGCAGAAATTTAATAAGATCAGCAATTAGTTTTATTAATGGGAGTAGATATAGAAGAATGAATGAGATTTTACTAACTCTGACACTAACAAGCATATAAATAGGAAAAGAATGAATTCCAGAAGACAAAACAAATTAAATATACATAATTGTCACTGTGAAAAATTATTTCATGATTAAATAGCTTACAAATTGATTTGAAAATCAATATAGTGCTTAGAGAAAACACATTTAAAGCAATAAATAGATTAATCAAAATTGAGTTTAGTTTAAATGTAGTACATGGGTTTGTTTTTATAATAAAAGGGATATTATAAAATTAATCATTATTGAAGCCAAAAAGATAAAAAATATAGATGTTCATATAGTGGGTAAAGAAAAAAATATATTAAATATTTTAAGTTGGAAAATTATAAGCACATATTTTTGATTAATAACTTTTTAAAGATATATAATCACAATAAATGAAGGAGATAAAAATATAGTAATATATTTTTAATATGACATCAACAAATGTATCAATGTTAGTAAGAAACTAAAGAAATCACAAACATAAATTATTTATTATGCCAGTTAGAAATTATATATTCATATTACTTAAGTAAAAATACTTTAAAAAAAGGAAATATAACAAAATATGTTTCCATTTTCATTATGCATCCATTAGTTCTTTCTCTGGAGTTGAATTAAATAGTTTCATGAAGTCCTTCAGACCATTGCATTATTAAAAATAATGAGGTCATTCATAGATCTCCATACACATACACAAAAATTGTGTATATTTTTGTTAGGGTACTATATTTTACATTTTGTGCTCACTTTACTTTGCATCAGTTCAAATATGTATTCCCAGACTTTTTTATGTAATATTGCTCATTATTTTTATAGCACTACAGTATTCCATTAAAATGATATACTATAATGTGTTCAGAAATTCCCCAATTAATTGACATTCCCTCTATTTCCATTATTTTTACACTAAAAATGCCGATCTATATATTTTGTACATACAGGTCTTTTTCCTTTAAAAAAAATCTCTTTAGGATGTAATACTAGTAGCAATTGCTGAATTAAAGAGTTTTTTTTAAAAACTTTGAACTTTGAACATTGTTTCTAATTGTTCTTTAGAGTAGTTGGATCAGTTCACAACTCCATCAGCAACACATTAATTACCCAATTTTTCCACATCCCATCCAACATTTGTTAATTTCCTTTTCTGTTATATTAACCAATCTGATAAGTATGGGGTATTACTTGGGAGTTGTTTTAATTTGAATTTCTCTAATCAATAATGATTTAGAGCATGTTTTACATTTAAGTATTAATAGCTTTGATTTTTTCTGAAAGCTGTCTATTCATATTCTTTGAACATTCATTATTGGTTAATAACTTGTCTTCTTACAATTTTTACTCATTTCTCTACATACTTGATGAATATGACCATTATCAGAGAAATGTGCTATAAACATTTCACCATTATCCACTTTTCTTCTACTTAGGGCTACATTGGTCTTGTTTGCATGAAAACTTTTTAAGTTGATTTAATCAGAATTATCCATTTTATGTTCTGTAATGCTCTTTATCTTGACTGATCATAAATTTGTCACTTATCCTTGGACTTGACATAAAATTATCCCCTAATTGCTTATTTCATTACCCTTTATATTTTAATTATTTATAAATTTGAACTTTTCTCAGTATATGTTGTGAGATAGTGGTCAATAGATATTTTTTACCAAAATGATTTTCAGTATTTCCAGCACTTTTTTTGAAACAGTGAGTTTTTGTCTCCAAGCCTTGGATCTTTGTGTTTGTCAATTAATAGATGAGTATGGTCATCTACTACTGTGTATTAGTTCACTCCTTAATCTATTTTATTGATCTGCCCTTCTATTTCTTAGTCAGTACCAGATTGTTTTGTTGATTATCACTTTGAGATCTGGTATTGGTAACTAACCTTTTTTCACAGTTTTTCCCTCCTCATTGATATTCTTGACTTTTGCTTTTCTAGTTTAATTTTACCATTTTTTCTAGCTTTATAAAATATTTGGTACTTTGATTGACAGAACACTGAATAAATAAATTCATCTGGGAAGTTATTGTACTGGTTTGTCCTACCCATGAATAATTATTACTTCTCTTGTTGTTTAGATCTGATTTAAAAAAAATTATTAGATACTTATTGGTCAGATTCTTTTTCCTTTCCTTACTCATTTAATTAATTTATTTATTTTGAAATTTTCATTAGCCAGGCTAATAGACTTAATTATTGGCTTTTTCCTGGAGTGCCAGGGTTCTAATGTGTGTGTGTGTGTGTGTGTGTGTGTGTGTGTGTGTGTGTGTGTGTGTGTCTTTTTTTGGGTCCTATTTATTTATTCTAGTTTTTAAGATCCCAGGCCCTCCACTGAAACTCCAACATGCAATTGACCATAAGTGCTTCAGAGTGTAAGGGGGAAAAGAGGTTAATTTAAAAAGGGTTGGACTGGATTTCTTAAGAGTGTGGTCACCAGGAATTTAATTTATTCCAAAGAGATTTATTTACAATTTATTTACAAAATGTAGAAAGAGTGAAGTAAGAAAATCAGAGAGAGGAAAAGGTAAGATATCTAGCCTAAGCACTAAGTAATTTACTCCCAGACCCTGGCTCAACCTGGGCAGAGAGAGTTAGTTCTTAGGCCTTGGCAAAGCCTAGGACCTAGGGAAGTCTCTCTCAAGAAGTAAGTCTCTCCTGAGGTTAGTTTTTTCAGGAAATCCAGCAGTTAAGAGTCAGCTTTTTACTCACCACGTGTCAGTTCAAAGGAAGATATTTTAAAACAGCCTCACCAGGAACAAGGTCTCAGGTCCAGCCTCCACTCCAAAGAATAAAGAATTGTTTCTAGTCTCCACTTCCAAATAATGAAGAACTGTTTCTCACAGGAAGTGACAGCTCCTTTTAAAAATGCTTCTTTTGTGTCACTTCCTGTGTTTCCCCCTAATTTTATGACTACCAATCATAGTTGAGGCTTTGCTTTAAGACTGGCCAGGGGCAGTTAGCTTAATTCTGATTCATCACCCACTATTGCACATATGGGTCACAGACCTCCCTCTTAATGATTAAGTGGGATGTTTACACTTTTGGTGATTAGATCTAAAAAAGAAGCAGGGGTTATAATTTTAATCTTCATAATCAGGGGAGAGTTAATTTTAATCTTCACAAGAACCTGGAGGCAGTTCTGCCCCTGCAACTTCAAGCACATATTCTCTATCACTCAGTGATTCCACTCTTCTAGAAATAACTCCCATTGATAGGGCACCAGTCCCTCAGCAACCATACTCACCAGTGCACACTCCTTTCTCACTCTTCCTTTCCTTTTACTGTAGGCCAAGACAGAACAGTTGTCTAGTCCACATTCCTCAGACATCCAAAGTCCATTTTTTATTAGTACCAAGGTTTGAGTTCTTTTCTTAGGGCCTGGTGCCTGTAGATTCTGTGGTGTCCATTCTTTCAGTCCTTACCTGTGGGCCACTAGAGGTTCTCCAGAGCTGAGTCTACAGTAGATATAGCTAACCCCAGGGTCCCTGACTATGGATTCCAGTAATGTCCTCTAGGATGCAAATTCTTTGTCTCATAAAATTAGATGAGATTGCCAATCCTGCCCCCAGGGGGAACCTTGTTGATTTTACTTTGCTTTGTTCCTGAGCCTGCCCAGTTGGGAATTAAGCTAGGTAAGTCAGTAACCTTCCTCTCTTGTAATCCCTGGCTATTCAGCTTCACTCCTGACTCCTATCTGTGTTTGTTGTTATTGGCATTGATTCTATGGAATTATTTATGTTTGTTTGTGGGAGGTATTAGGAGGTCGTAAAAGCTTCATGACCTATTCTGCCATTATGAAGTGGGCATATTTATAATAATGTAGAGACACCCAGAAGTTCAAATTATAGGAACCATTTATTACCGCATGCCCAGGTGCCATTCCCCAATGGGAATTGCGCCAAACAAAGTGTTGGTGCAGTTCTTATAGAAGTACAGAGGCACACATGCCAAAGGAGGGGATTGGTAGTTTTGAACAAATCATACATATATGTCCATATAGGGATTCTACAGGGGCAGAAAACAATAACTTACAGAGGTAGACTGTTTATACTCTTAGCAATTTCCCAGAATTCCACTGCTATCAGTGAAGGTGTATGTCCTGCCATAAATTTAACCCTAGGGTAGACTGTGTCTAAATATCTGGGGAAGCTACAGCTTCCAGAGGAAACACACAGGTGCTGCCTGGGAATATGGTTTTTGTCTCCTTCCCTGCAGTTATCTCAAATGAAATTTCTCTTTCTGTCTCTTGCTTCTCATTTTTAGAAGTATGTAGAATTGCTGATGATTTATGTGGATTTACTTTAAATTCTGATACTTTGTTATTAATTTTGTAAAAACATGTTTTAGTTGATTCTTTAGGATTTACTAAACCTGCCATATCATCTGCAAAGAGTGATAGTTTTATTCCATTACTGCCCAATTTATTGACCTTACTCTTTCTCCATTTTATTGAAATAAGTAAGGACTTGAAGATATAATTTTTCCCTAATACTACTTCAGCTACATCCCATAAATGTTTGCATGTTGTGTCATTATTGTCTTTCTGTCTTCAAAGCCAAAGACCCTCAGATTTCCTTGGGTCTCCCAAGAAAAAAGAGCCAGTTTCAATTTGTTCTGATCTTTTCTCAACCGTCTTTTATGGACATCATTCCAAGTAGAATGCTCTCCTTCTGAGTGACAGCTCAGCAGTTTCAGCTATTGCATCTCTGTTGCAGGCTTTTTCATTTTCTTATTTCCACACCATCACACCAATTAATTTGTAATCTGTTTCTATGACCTCTTATTGTGCATAATTTTCATTGCATAATGGTCTGAAAAAAAGATGCATTAACTTTTCTACTTTTATACATTTGTTTGTGAGGTCTTTATGCCCTAATATATGTTCAGTTTTTGTGAAATTACCCTATATAGCTGAGGGGGGAAAAGTATAGTCATTTCTATTTCCATTCAATTTTCTCAAGAAGCCTATCATATTAAACATTTTTTTCTAAAATTCTATTCATTTTATTAACTCCTTTCTTGTTTATTTTATGATTAGATTCCCCTAGGTCTGAAAGGAGAAAGTTCAGATGCCAAACTAGTATATATTTTACTGTCTATTTTCTCCTTGAACTAATTTATCATTTCCTTCTAGAATGAGGATGTTTTGCCATCTGGGCATATGTGTTTAGTAGTGACAATACTTCATTGTCCTGCTTAGCATAAAATAGTTTCCCTACTACAAGTTTTGCTTTTCTTTCTCTAAGATGATGAATCCTATTCCTGCTTTTTTAATATCCCAATTGAAAGACAATAGAATCTGTTCTAGGCCCTTATTTTTACTCTATGTGTGTCTCTCTGTTTTGAATGTAATTCTGTTTCATGAGTGAGTTCAACTCATTCACAATTGTAATGGTTATTTCCCTCTATCTTATTTTTCCATGTTTATCTTTTTTCTCTTTCTTTTTACCCTGTTCTTCCTCAAAAGCCTGTTTTGGTTCTGACACTACCTTCCTTAATCCTGCCTCCATTCTAATAGCTGTGTTCTTTTTCTCTAATCATGTTGCCCACTTATTTTCCTGTAAGATAAGATAGATTTTATTCACAAATGAATGTATATATTATTTCCCTTTTGAGACAATTCTAATGAGAGGAGTAATCAAAGATGTCCTGCTCCCTATACACATTCACTTTCATTGTAAAAAACTTTAATTTTTCCACAGGGGTTTCTACAAATATTTTTGTAAAAATAGGTATTTTACTTCTTTTAAAAAATCTCTTTGGAAGACAGATATAGTATTGCTGGATCAAATGGTATCACCAGATTTATAACCTTTTGGGCATAATTCCAAATTGTCCTCCAGAATGTTTGAATCAGTTCACGACTATATCAATGCATGACTAGCCTATTTTTCCTACATCTCCTCCAACATCGATCATTTTCCTTTAATGTAACATTAGCTAATGTAATAAGTGTAAAATGGTACCTCGGAAATGTTTTAATTTACATTTCTCTACTCAATTCCCATTTAGAAAAATTTTCATATGATTATTATTCTTAACTCTTTCTTCCAGATTTATGATTTACATTCTATTTCTAAGCCTATTCTAGTTCATTTTGATGATTTCTGCTTTTTGGTACAATTTGAAATCTGGTATGCCTACGCCACCTTCCTTCATATTTTTCATTAACTCTTTTGTTATGCTTAACATTTTCTTCTTCCACATACATTTTGTTATTTTTCTAGTACTATAATTTTGGGGGGATAATGCGATTGGTATAGCCCTGAAGGAGTAAATTAATTTAAATAGAATGATAATTTTTATAATATTAGTGTTTTGTGTCTGTGTTTTTCTAGGCAAGAAGACTTCTAAATACTTTATATTGTCTATAGTTATTTAATTGAAATTTATCTTTATATCTCTTATTGGACTTTGTTGGCAATATATAGAAAGGATGCTTATTTATGTAGGTTGATTTTGTATTCTGCAACTTTGCTAAATTTATTAATTATTTCAATTTTTCAGTTGATTCTCTAGGATTCAATAAATATACCATAATTGCCATGGGAAAGGTTCAGGCTCACTCGTGACTCCAGCGGTTCCTGAGAGGTGGCAAACAATCAGTCAAGAAAATAACAAATGGAAGACTACTTAATCATTACAGCCATGGAATTGCTTTGCATCTGATAGCTGCTCCATCATTCCCAGGCTTGGTTTTTATTTTTATACCCATTTTCTTGGCATGCAGATACATTACCTAATACACATGTTCAAAGAGAGATAATTGGAAAATGATACATTAACTTTTAACGAATCACTTGATTAACATTCTATATTCTTGTATTGTGATTACAGACAGAATAAAAGGTTGTACACAAGATAAATGATTTCATAACAGGTAGCTTAATTTTCTCACTGCCCTGTGAGAAGTTTTGAGTTTACAAATGGTCAAGGAAAATACTTATTGCTTTTAATAAAATGGAATAATTAATCAACAGTTCTTAAAAGACATTTCAACAATCATACCATTGAGGTTGAGGGGTACTGGGAACACAATTCAAATTTAGACCGGTGGTTTACTAGGGAGTTTCTGAGTTACTGATTTGTGTAATCCAGTCACTGAGGCATATTGAAACTTGATGTACTTGTTTCTGTAAGTGGGAAAGTTTTGGACTTGGCCTGTATCTACGGTTTCACTGGGGATTATGTACTTAAGTAAAAGTTAACCCATGATAGTCTTTTTGGGATTGGGTTTAAGGGTCTGATCTTTTGGTGATATTTTGGGGATTTAGGGTATAGGTGTTTTGCTCTTGCAGTATTCCTTTTGAGAGTAGGGGGAATAATAATCATGTCAATCCCATAGGTAAGGGGTATTGATGAGTGAGGTTATGCAAAGAGGGACTGGGTGGGCAATCACATCTTGCCAAGGGCCACTCTGTGGCCTCCTTAGACACATGACTCTGTCAAGGTGTCATGGCCTGATGGCTCCCAGCACATAATGCCATCTGTGCTATGGCCTTTACCCAGGAAGATATCTTATACCTCAGGAACCACCAGGTTTAATACTCTTCTTGGCCCTGTAACTGTGACCAGGTAGCCCATACTTCTGTAGCTGCAATTGTTAGTATTCCTTTCTGACTTAGAATTGAAACCGGGATTCCTACTCCTCTGTGAGTGATTACAAGAATTCCTATATATCCTGAAATCCTAATCAGAGCCCCTGGTCCCCTGTGGCTTCAAGTGCTGTTGATCCTTTTGTTTCTGTGACTGGAACCCAAATATGAAGATGATCAATGAAAAAGGTTTTGCAATTCAGTTGTAGCAAAGAATCACCTACAATTTCCTTCCCCACAGTTGTACAAATCCCCCTATTTCACCATCTGTGGACTGAGATTTCCCATTGCTACTTCTACTACCAGTACAACTATCTCTAAGTCCCACTTCCACAAGACAGCTTTTCTAACTCAATCTTCACTTCTTTAGACTTGAACATTACCCCAATGAAACAGATATTTTCCCTGACCTCATCAATATTTTTGAGGTGAAAAAATTTTCACCTTATTTTTTTTTTGGTATGCTATTCTAGATTTTGATTTAAGGAATTATTTTAGAGATTTTTGGAGAGGAATTTAGGAGAGTTTGGCTTCTATCTTCTGCAATTTAGGTGCCAAAAGGACCAGAATGTAACAGATTAAACTGAAAGGGTTGAATAAGATATTTAAGAGTGTGGTCATCAGGAATTAGTACTCAATTTCAAATGATTTTTATGATAATTTATTTACAAAAGAAGAAAGAATGAAAGTAAGAAAATCAGAGTGTAGATATTTACTCCAGCCTGGTCTGAACCAGGCAGGGTTTAAGAGGACCAGCAAAGGGGGCCCAGAGGTAAATTAAACAAGGGTTATAGTCACAAGAGCTCTTCCAAGAGGAAGGGCCTCTCTGGAGGCTAGTACCTTCAGAAAAAAACAAAACAAAACAGGAAAAGGAGTCAGCCTTTTTCACTCACCCACATGATAGTCCTAAGGGATAATTCAAGAGCAGTCTGAGGTTCCCAAGCTCCTTCAAGTCCAGTTCCAAGCCAAAAAACCTGGTCACAGGAAGTTCTCTCCACTTTTAAAGATTCTTCTTTTTGTCCCTTCCTGTGCCTTCTTTCCATTTTACATGGACCAATTATAGTCTATACATTTTCTTGGGACTGCACAGGGGGCAGTCAGTGGGTTCTGATTCATCACCCACTTTCACATACACTGGTCACAGACCTCCCCCACTTAAGGATAAGTGTGATGTATATGCTTCTCTGGTGATTAAATCTAAAAATAGGCAAGAGAGAGTTAATCCCATCTTCACAGAGTCATATCTCCCAATAAATAATAATTGATGGAAAGATATACTGAGACAAAGAATATATACAGTCTAGTGGCATACATAATATACATGCATGCCTATTATAATTATGAACATAATATGTCAATAAAAATGGCATGAAATGCTGGTAATACTTGAAATTCATTTAATGTTAGACTTATGATCGTGCTTACTTCAAAAACCTCCTTGGATTTTTCCTTTATTTATTTTTTAATAAGCTCATTTACAAGGTAGGAGAAGTTTAAATTGATTGACCATCCCTATTCCTCTTAGCTATATAACATTCCAAACTACAATATTGTCATGTAATGATAATTCTATTGAATTAATCAATTACTCAAAGGTCTCAAACTAGGTTAAAAAAGCCCTTACTCAGTTAAAATTTATCAGTTGAGATTTCTGTAAATGATAACTATATTGGGAATAATTGAGGGGGCTCAGTCATTCCCTGAATATCTTGGTTTAAATAGAAAGCCAGTTCACAAATGCAATGAAATAATAGGTCATCTCAGCAGTGGAAACAGTTTCAGCCCTACCCCTGAAAAAGAATCACTTAAGTAAATGTACGGTCCAAACTCCAGCATCATTTTCCATATGAAGGTACATCTGTTGTCTTGATCAAATAGTGGCACTGAACTAAATCTAGAATATTTGCCCATGGAGTAGAAAGTTATTAGATAAAATGAAATAATATAGTAAAAGAAGTATATTTGGATAGGTTGAGGAGACAGTTATGTTCTGTAGTGCTGGAATAAAATCACAACTTCAAAACTCAAACATTTGAGTATTAACCTATTCAAGATTCAATTTTAGAGAAGCCATTTTTAGTGGGAATCATTGGGGAAAAATGATCTTCCCATAGAAATCCTAGGAAATCTCCATAAGAATGAATGACGGCAGTATCTTCTTGAGGAGGAAGCAGTCAGACATTGTTGAGGAAGTAATATGTCCATGTGACAGAGAACTGGCAAAGTGAGCCCTTGAGTTTTTACTACCCTTCTAACTTCATATTTTCTTTACAATTGGAATGTAAGGTCCCAGAGATCAGGAATTATTTCACTTTTTTCTTTCTATAACCAGCACCTAGAATAGTGCCTAGCACAAAGCATGTAATAAATAGATGCCTGTTGCTTGCTTTCTTGATAGAGAAAAATATTTTTCAGAGCTAGTCAAAATAGAATAGGTTCTGAAGTCAGGACATGAATTCTGCCTCCACTGCTTGCTTACTAGTTGTGGTACTTAGAACAAGTCGCAACTTCCATAAACCTCAGGTTGCTTATCTTTAAAAGTCACAAAGAGGAGGCTAGATTATTTTTGATGATTTTTTCACTCTTTGTCTATCACTCCCATTCCCTCATCTGGAAGATAAGGGAAAAAGAAAAAAATATTTGTGGTGTATCTTAAAGACAGAATATGATTATGGTAGTTAGGTATGGAAAACAGTCATACCAGATAGAGGGATGAAATGTACAAAAGAGCAATGGAATAGGACAAATTCAAAGAACTTGTGTTTAGAACATCATTGGGCTAGATATGGTCTTGAAAAGTAGCACTATCCATAAATAAGGTGCTTATTAACTGATGTGAATATAAAAGTAAATTTGTAAAAAAAAAAAATTAACACTTTCATAAGAAAGTCCATACTGTCATCAGTAGGCACTAGGGAACAGGTGAAGATTTTTTAATCAGAATTATTTTTTAACAGAGTTGCCACTTTAGAAAATCTACTTGGCAATGATGCCTAATGTTGCACTGGCAGCAATTTCTATGTATCCCTTTTCCAACCACTTCCAGTAATTTCTTCAAAACTTACTTAAAAACAAAACTATATTAACCCCTCTTTTACACAAATAGAACATTAAATCTGTGATCAATGGAACAAGCAGCATACATATGTGAAATGTTATTACATCAATTCCGTGAGGAAAGAAGGCTGAACAAATGGACAAGAACCCTGTTTTGAGGAAAATTAAATTGACTTTCCCTATTATACCACATTGATGCTGCTCAGTGCATGATGTGTATTTGAATAATTCAAAGAAAGGGAAATCACAGACTATAAATTGGATGCCACTTGCTCCCCATCTCCCCTACTCCCTCCTACCCTATTTCATATCCCTTTGACATTATATGAATTTTGCTCCATTCATTTTTTCCTCCTACTGTGATATTTAAGAAAGTATTTGACTTGGGCTTCACTTTTCAAACATTAAACTCTTAAGAAAGATGAGCCATTGAATAATGAGACATCTGGGAAGTGAAGATATAGCTAGTCTGTGAATCACCATGGAAACCCTATAAGAAATAGGTTAGGAAGATGAGTAACTTGGGGTGAATTTGATAGCAGAATTGTCATTCATCACTCATTGTTTCCTAGACTGGGGTACAAGTCATAGGAAGTGTCATTTCAATTAATCAAACATTCATTAAGTACCTACTGCACATCAAGAACTATGCTAGTCACTAAAAAAGGCAAAATATATATATAGTTCTTCCCCCTCTAGAAGCTTGCTTTCAACTTGGGGAGAGGGAACAGCAAATATATAGAAAAATACACAATATATAACAAAATACTAAAGAATTTTAGACAGAGGGAAGAGCAGGAAAGTTATTTTGTAGGAAGAGATGCTTGAGCTAAGCTTAAGGGACCAAAGGTATTTAAAGAGTCAAAAATTCAGATGGGAAATTAGTGAAAGCATTGGGAATACCTTGTTCAGTGGCACAGTGGTAAGAAATTAAATATCAGGTATAGAAAGCCACCAGTAGCTTATTTGGCTAGAAAATACTATATATGGTGGGAAATAATGTGAAATAAATTTAGAAATAGATGTTTTAGCCAGACTATGAAATGCTTTAAATGAGAGAGAAGCATATTTCATCCTGGTTTGCAACAGGGTACTATTGAAGCTATAAATATGGTCCTGACATCCCCTCAAGCTTCTTTACCATATGCAAACTTGACTTATTATCATGAATTGCTATTCAGTGAAATGTGAGTCTATCCTCAATCCCCACTAAATGAGGCCCTTTTGGTCCTCATCAAATAATCCACAAATATTTTAAAATACTTTTGTGATGGAAGATTTCAGCAAGCAATGTGATGTGGTTTTGAGACATCACATTCTCTACTAATGTTCCTGTAAGCAAATAAACATTATATATATATATATATATATGTATATATATATATATATACATATGTGTGTGTTTTCTCAGTCAAATAAAGTAAAAAAATATTGTATAATAAACTCTGGTCACTATAATATTTTAAACTGACCAAAAATATCCAGAAATAAGATTAAGATTAATGTTTTGGTCTATGCTAAGACCCTTACATTTTCTATTAAAGAAGATAAAGTTGTAGAATGAGAAATGAGAGAGCATCTGGTCCAGCAGGATGTCTCTAATTTACCCTCAGGCTCATATAAACATCCAGATCATGCAGGGCAAATAGATGTCTCTTCTTTCCTTAAAGAACTCCAGGGACAGAAGCTCAATAGCCTAATTTCATCATCCTTGCCAGTGTTTTATCAGTTTGACAGTCACAAAGTAGGGGCATCTATCCACTAGAAGTCCCTTATGTTTTGCATTAATTCCATTTTCTCTGGATTGGGTATTCTATAGACGATGAACAAGGGTTTTTTTGAACTCACAAATTTGGCTTATGAGCACAACATGAGTATTCGGTCCATCTTCTCTTTTCCAAGGTTAAAGGGACCCTAATCTTTTTACCTACTCTCCAAGGACATTGTTTTGATTGATCTTTGGATCATTCTTTCTGCTGATTAGAAATGTAAATGAGGTGTCACCACAGGCTAATTTAGAATTTAACTTTAATTCCAAAGATTACCCCCTTGCTTTTCCATGCCTTATTGACTAAAATTTAAAAGTGATAAATGTCAGGAATGTGAAATGAAGATTATTGTTGACACACTGGATTTATGTTTTTAGATAGGGTGAATTGAAAAGTGTCCCAATATTTGAGTCCATCCACAAACCAGTGGTAATGTTAGTTAGCTTAAAGTCATAATGGATCATGGAGTAACTGAGCAATAATTCGTATTTTTAAAGACTGGGGAGAAATAGAACAGTAAGGTTGATATAGTGTTAAGCAATGAGAAATGAGTGTTATCTAACACTGTGTCTAAAATAGTCTATGAAAATGTTGCATAAGCAGATTCTTACAATGCAAGTCACACTACCATTTTGTCTTTTTCTTCTTCTGAGTCACTAAGATGTCTAAAATCTAGCAACACATTCAGAGAAATGTTCCAGGAGATAAAAATGCTTCATATTTGAAAATAATATGGAGCCCACATTTCAGAATATAAAACTGCAGAGTAATTAGGGGAGTTATTATGGCGGACATTAGATACAAATGTCTACTGCTGTTAAATGTCTAATATTTCAAAATCTGTTCTTTGATTTTTCTCTTGGAGAAGGAAATAATGCATAATTTATTCATCCATTGACTATAAACCTCATTAGTTGATAGATCTGAAAATTCCATTTCTCATTGCTTAACTCTTTTTTTTTGCCATTAAGATCCTTTAATTCATTCCTATAATTTTTGTTTCTCAACATTAAAGAACTGAAAAATATATTTTAAAATTTTCTACATAGTAAGCATAGAGAAAAAGAATATGAATTTGGCATAGTATATTTTTAAAAAATACCACTTGAAATGATGCTGAGCTAGGGGTCAGAAAAGAATCCCTAGTTACAGCCTTATTACTTATGATCCTGATGACTGCAGCTAAGTCATTAATTTCTTTCTTGATTTCTTCATCTGTAAATTTGAGATTATATTGCCAATCCTAGTTGCTATCCCCCCCAAAACTTTTGTATGGAATAGATTAGAATGTAGATGAATATACTTTGACAATATAAATAACTGATGATCATTTTCCCCAGTTTCACAACTTTTCTTTTGTTATCACTGTCACTGGATCACGCTGCAATTATTCAAGACTCTGCACTGTCAAATAATCAATAGATAACATATTCCATATTCATTTCCTTGGCCAAATAATAACTGGAGTTTTATGTTCCCTTCCTGGAGTCACATTTTTGTAGAGGCATCAATAAATCAGAAATACTTAGAGTTTGGCAACTAAAATGATGAAGTGCTTGGGGAATATGTTACATGAAGACTAAAAGGAAATGAGGATATAAAAATCAACTTGTTTAATCTAAATAAAAAACTAGAAGTGTATAGAAGAGTGAGATTATAGCATGACATGTTAGGAGTCATAGATTTTAATATATCCTGTTTATAAGAAGTTTAAAATTATTTTGATAGAAAACATTGGACAGAAATTAGACAAATGAATAAAATCTGTCAGGTTTAAGGAAAAAGTTCTTAATAGTTCATTATTTCAAAGTAGAATAGGTAACCTTAGCCAACAGGAGGCTCCCCCTTTAAAAAGGATTTTGAGCAATAATTGAATAAACTACTACCGGACACATTGCCAAAGTAATTCTGGGCAGGGTAAATATTGGCCAAGATGACTTCCAAGGGCTGAGATGAGGAGATCCTGTTATTCTGCAATCTGATGTTTCACCATATCTTTCTTTTTTGGAAAAAAAAAATTGACACTTCAGACAGTCTCTCATTGAATCACATATATTAAATATTATATGCCTAACTTCCCATTCAGACATGATTCTACTCCCCAAAGAAAGAAACTTGATAGACAGTATCCATCCTTTCAGTTACAAGGACAAACGATTTAGCAAAATTTCTAAATACCTATTTCTTCCCCCGTTCATCATTTCTGTTTATTCTTGCTGCCTTCATTCTTTGTTAGGTATTATCTTATTTTGAAGTAACAAATAAAAATAAAGTAATTCAAATAATATGAGATTTCACCTCGCAAAGTAGTGGAAGAATTAAGAAGTATGGGACAGATTCTTCCAGAACATCACAGCATCTCACCCTGCTTGGATCTCTATCCCGAAGCATTATGAGCAGGCTTACCCTTGTGAGCTGGTGGATCTATTTAAAATCCTCTTCCTCCAAGAGAGAGAGACATCTCCTCTACTCATCTCTCATAAGACATAATAATAGAGATGAAGAGATCATATTGTAACAAGTGAAAAGTGACCAAGTCATCGTATACTCTTACCATCATCCCCCAGATTTCTACTCCTGTACTGCAATATTGCACCTTGATATATAAGATAATCTTTTTTAATAGAAATGTTTTAGGAGAAATGAAATCAGCTTTGCTAGGCTGAGGCCAGTCACTGTATAATCATTTTCTGGTAAACACAATTCTGGCCAAAATTATTACATGATTATTTCCAAGTAGATGAAGTTAAACTGATTGTGGTAAATGGGCTTTTGAAAATCAATGCTATAAACTCAGTCCATTAGTACACACCCCATCCTAGGAGGATCATAAACAATATTTACAGTTTCAAGCCTTGACATTTTCAGTAAGTTAGAAGCATCGTATGTACATATTGCCCAGGCACCTGTAGTTGACTAGTTTAGATGATTAGAATAAGTTGCTAATGAGATAAAGGTCAGGAGTTTGATCTCCACATAGACCAATTAACTTTCTTCTGTTTTGTGATCATGCCCAGCGCTGGGGACACTGGCCAGCTGTCCATACAACTACGCAGTTGACCACAAAAGGGATCAGGTACAAGAGCAGGGATGAATCATTACAAATTCATTAAGGCTTGGGTAAGAAGAACTCTTCTCAGTGCATGGCTGGTTGACAGGGCTCATACATAAGTGTAATCTTTTTGCAAAAAAGCCTGCAATGCCCACATACATTTTATATGAGCAGGACCTAGAAAATGTGTTTCTCATGGGCTCATTGCTAGAAATAGACCCTCATGCTGTGGCTTCATTGTGCAAAGTAAACTGAATTTTAAATACTGTGGGATGGTTGGCATTTCAGCATGAAATCCTCATCTCATGCCTGTTCTGTTGTACTTCAGTAACCTGCTAAAACGAGGTTGTCTGACCGAGGCCCTCTGGGACCCGTATGAAAATGAATTCTCTATCTCTTGAGGCTCTTATAGGGAACTAAAAATGGTAGGTATGCGGAATAAAAAAAAGACTGTAACGAAAGACTACAGCTTTGTATTATTACGTGTTTTTATAACTACCAAGTGGGAGGAAAGGGTGGTGTACCAGTTAGAGTGACACAGGCAAATTAATTAGCCATGATAGAGTTGATTTGATTAAACATATGGAGCTAAAATTAACATGGAAAATAGGCATGACCTTGGAAATCTCTTTTTATACATAAATAAGTTTGGTGGAATATTTAACTATTTTAAACAACAGTTTAAGATCTATATTTAGAAGAAAACCACAGTATAGCTTTAAAAATAGTAGAAAAACTGAGTGATTGTCAGGCTTTTGCATTACTCCAATGCAAATCTTTGGGGATCTGTTCTAATTATTTATACAAGATGACCAATTTAGAAATAGAAAGAAAGAAAAGTAGAAAATGGCTTAGAAACCACTTCATACAATCCAATCCCCTCCAATATGATAAAGATGCCATTAAAAAAAAAAAACCAACAAACTTTTTTTTTGCATGTACTTTTATTTTCCCATCACTAAGAAAACCATGAACAAGAGAAGGGAAACCACCTGAACAAATTACATATGTGGTAGATCTAGGATTTTAAACATGGTCCAACTTCAGCTCTCATTCCATGCTATCGATGACGTGCAAATCATCCCAGAGCAAGGAGTAATTAAAATCACTTAGGTGGTACCCTACTAAAATCCTTACTGGAGTGGGCTATTTATGTATGCTTAACTCTGCTTTAAGGATTATAAGGTGCCTTACAAATATTATCTCATTTTATCCTCAAGATAGCTTAGCTAACAGGTCCTATAATAATTATACCTACATAGAAGGAAATGGAGGGCCAGAGTGGTTAAGTTCTTTGATGAGCATCACAAATCTATTTGAGGATCAAATGATGAGGATCAAAACTATTTGAGGAAGAATTTGAACTCAGGTCATTCTGACTCCAAGTCCAACACTCAATCCTCATCATTTGATCCTCAAATAGATTTAAGTGATAATAGTCAGGCAGGCCATCAGATGTGTATAACTGCAGTTCATCCACAGGTTTAAAAGGGTTAAGAAGAGAACACAGAGAGATAACAGGTTCCCATAGCAGGTCAGGCAGCCAGCAACCTAGTCACCAGGCTTGTGTAGATCTTGGTTCCCTAGAA
The DNA here is from genome assembly GCF_027887165.1 of Monodelphis domestica. Taxonomy (NCBI): domain Eukaryota; kingdom Metazoa; phylum Chordata; class Mammalia; order Didelphimorphia; family Didelphidae; genus Monodelphis; species Monodelphis domestica. The sequence continues at coordinate 41,816,498 of NC_077233.1, read as the reverse complement.
TATACTAGATCAGTCTCACTGAGCCTTAGCTGAGTCAGAAGTAGCGATACCTCATGGAGGTCAGGTCTGGGCTTAGTAAAATAATTTCCTCTACATGTCGCACAGATTCTGGCACAGAATGGCTCTTAAACTATTTATTGTATGTACATGATGGCTTCCATCACTGTAGGTCAAATCACTTAACATACTATTCTACCCACCATGCCAGGTTTATTTTACTTGGCTTCTTCAAATAACCTATTTTTTTTTTTTTTATGTAGCTCCCTCATTAGTCAAGAAGCTGATGGGAGGTACATATTTTCCTGACTAGATGAAACAGAAAGATTGTAGGGAGAAGGAGCTTCACAGAATAGGTGAAACCATACAGAACTTTTACTATACCCTAGAGGAGAGACAGGAAGACTCACACCAGGTGTGGTCCAATGGCAAGGAATGTTGTCTGACTCACTGACTCACTTGTGGAGTGATCTGTAATTCACAAAATGTGTGGATTACATAGATGGGTCTGTTGGTCTTGTGAGGTTATCACCTCTCCACCTCTGTCTCATCATTGCCTGGTCAACTGTCATCACTACCTTTTGGGAATTTTCTTCTCTATTTTAATTTTGCTTAATTATGTCTCTATTTTAATTTTTTTAATATAATTTAATTTTTTAAATATTTTGGCACTATTACATGATTTATGTTCTCTCCCTTTCTTCTTCCTTCCCACCTCCTGAAGCTGACAAGCAATTCCATTGGGTTAAACATGTATTATAACTCAAAATCTATTTCCATATTATTCATTTTTTATTAGCTATCTCTATTTTTATGAAGGGTATTGTCTCCAATTAAAAACAAACTGCATTTTAGTGTAAAAAACTTTTAGTGATTGTGATGAAGCCATGATGGTGGATTAAAGACAGGGAATCACCTGAGCTATCCCAACAAAAATAATACTTCAAAGCTAATTTTATAGCAGAAACAACAAAAATATTGGAACAAAACAATTTTTCCACTCAAAACAATTTTGGAATCCTGCAAGAAAATTCTGCCTGACTGGACTGTGAGTGGGATATAGTCCACTGCAGGCTACCTCAGCAAGTCCATGTCCTGACAAGCAACTATAAACCTTATTGCCTACTCAATTTGCAGCAGTGAACTCTGGAGTTCTCAGCTCACAGATAGTAATGAGGTCAGACAACATGTCAAGAGATTACAAGGTACTCCTCACTGGAAAAAAGTGTAAAACTTTTGTATTATGAGCAATACCAAAGTGGTGTGTGTGGTAGACTGAGCAAGATGAAGGGCACTAGCAAAATAGAATTTGTGCTATCAGGGAAACATGGACCCTGTCAACAATTCCAAGAAAGTAAGACATGATTACAGTTGTTCACAGACCAAAGCACAGGGCCAAGAGAGCAGTGACTAACCTTCCTTTTAGATCATACCACCTTGGAAAAACTGAAAACTTACAAATCCCCAGAACTAGCTCTGAAAATAGCAGAACAAAAACTTGACATTTGGGAAAGTTTTACCTCTACTCTGGGGATAGAATTGACCTTTAAGTTAAAGTTAAAAAGTCAAAAAATATGTTGGGAAAGTGAAGAAGTAACAAAAATAAAAGATGAATTCAAAAAGTTAAGATGATGAGATAGAAGATCAAAGCACAAACTTAGAAGACAACAAAATCAAAACAGCTATTTCCAAAGCCATAAAGAAAAATTATAACTTAGTCTCAGGTCCCAAAAGGATTTTAAAAATCAAATAGGAGAGGTAGAGGGAAAAGTGGGGGAAAATGAAAATGATATGTGAAAAGTATTTTTAAAAAGAGTCAATAGCTTGGTAAAAAAGACATAAAAATACTGAAAAAATAACACCTTAAAAAATAAAATAGGCCAAATTATAAAAAAGACATAAAAATCCCCTGAAGAGAACTTCTATATAAAGCAGAGTCAGTCAAAAGGAAAAAAAAGTATAAAAATTCACTGATTAAAAAAAACCTTCAAAAATTTTATTATGGTATTAATTCAATTGTTTTAGTCATGTTTGACACTCCCTTGCCCCAGTTGGGTTTTCAGAGATACATAAGAAATTGCAGCTCATTTGATAGATGGGGAAATGAGGCAAACAGGATTAGTGATTTGCCAAGGGATATATGCCAAGGGAAAATAAATTTCTGAGGCTAGATTAGAACTCATTGATGAATATAAGTCTTTTTAATACCAAGTCCAGGACTTTGAATTCCAGATTAATTTTAATATCTACATTTCTAGTCCTTAGAAAGTGGAACTGATGAAATATAAGAGGAGGTACAAAAGGTAAATTAAAAAAAATTATGTATAATGTGGAAATATGTTTTTGAGTCATAGTACATGTATAACCCAGTGGAACTGCTGGTCAACTCAGGGTGGGAGGGGGAGAGAAGAGGGAAAGGAGGCAACATGAAAAATGTAACTCTTGCAAGCTTATGTGTAAATTTGTTAACGGAATAAAATAAGATAAAATTAAAAATATAAAAAAATTAAAATTCTATAAGAATTAGAATTGGGCAAATAGAAAATAATTAATTCATGAGGCAAAAAGAAAAAAAAACAATTAAACAAAAGTAAATAAAACAAAAATCAAAAGAAAGGAAAAAATAGAAAAATGTGAAATATTTTGTTGGAAAAAACAATTGACCTGAAACATAGATATAGGGGAGATTATGTAGGAATTATTGGATTAAAATAATAAAATTCATCTGGAAGAATTAAAGACATCAAATAATCAAGGGAGTTAATGAAAAAAATATGAAGGGAGATAATTTATCTGTACCAGTTCTCAAACGGTATTATGAAGTAGTTTTGCACAAAAATATCTCATACTGGCTAAGAAATAGATTAATGAAGCAACGAATATATTAGACACTCAATATACTGTGGTATATGACCATAGTACCTAATATTTGAAAAAAACCCAAATCCAAGATTTTTGGAAAAAGAACTTACTCTGTGACAAAAATTGCTGGGGAAAATTACAAAACAGTATGGCAGAGACTAGGCATGAGCCAGTAGTTCACACCATATATCAATGTAAATTAAAAATAGATAAATGATTTAGAAAGAAAAGGGTGATGTCAAACAACTTAGGCCAGTGTTAGTGAAGCTTTTCAAGTTTGCATGCCCAAACTACAACTTCAAGCTGCCTGTGAGCTCCCCACATTACGCCAGAGAGCAGAGGGAGGAAGTGTTTGCTTTGGGGTGGCTGGACAAAGAAGCAGGGCATAGGAAAAAAAATGTCCTGGGGAGCTTGGAAGAGAGGGAATAGAGAAGCAACCTGAGTGCTGACTGCATGTGTGCCAATACATCATCTATGCTGACTTAGGGGAACAGGAGGAATGCAAGATTGTGTACCTGTCAAACCTTTGGATAAGGGAAAAATTCATGTTCAAACAAGACATAGAGAACATTATGAGATATAAAATATATAATTTTGACTATTTTAATTACACAAGCAAAATCAATGCAACCAAGATTCAAAGGCATAAAAGAAACTAGAAAGAGAATCTTTTTATTAGATATCTTTGACAAAATCCTCATTTCTCAATTATATAGAGAACTGAGTTAAATTTAAAAGAATATAAAGCATTCCTCAATTGGCTAATTACAAAAATCAATGGGAACAGGAAATTCTCAGATCAAGAATTTAAGATTATCTTTAGTCATATGAAAAAATGCTTCATATATTTATTAATTAGAGAAATGCAAATTAGAACAACTTTGAGGTATCATCTCATGCCTAACAGGCTTAGTAACACAATAAAAAAGGAAAAAGATTAATTTTGGAATTAATGTGAAAGGCTGGGAAACTAATAAACTAATAAGTACTAATAAGTAGATATATGAATTGATTCAGCTATTCTGGGGATTAATCTGGAACCCTGCCCCAAAGGACCATAATAAACAGCAATACCAGTACTAAGTCTATATCCCAAAGAGATCAAAGACAGGGGAAAACAATTTACTTGCACAAAAATACTTATAGCAGTTTTTTTTTTTTTTTTTTGTGATAGCAAAGAACTGGAAGTTGGAGGGATATCCATCAATTGGAGAATAACTGAATAAATTGTAGTTTATGTTTATAATGGAATACTAATGTGCCATAAGAAATGAGAAACAAGATGATTATTTCAATCATTTGAAGCAAAACACTTTGGAGGAGGTACAGGTTAAAAAGAGAGAGAGAAAAAAGATAATCAGAGGAGAAACTGGATAGAAGAAAATACCAAATTAGAATCACAACTTTGAAAAAAATTACAGGAAGTTTCTCTGAAAAAGGCCTCTGTTCTCAAACATCTAAAAAATGGAGCCAAATTTACAATATAATTCACTCTCCAATTGATTTGTCAGGACATAAACAGGCAGTTTTGAGTCAAAGAAATCTATCTCCAATCTTATGAAAAACTGCTCTAAGTTACTATTGTTTAGAGAAATTAAAAATTAAAATGACTCTGATGTTCCACTTCACCATTGTCAGATTAGTATGAGCCAAAAGGAAAATGACAAATGTTGGAGAGGATGTGAAAAAATTGGGACACTAATGCACTGTTGGTGGAGTTGTGGACTAACTCTACCATTCCATAGAGCAAGTTAGAACTAACTCTTTCACCCAGCAATACCACTAGTCTAAATCTCAAAGAGATAAATGAAAATAGAAGGAACCTATAGGTACCAAAAATATTTAAATCAACTCTTTGTGGTGACAAAGAAATGGAAATCAAATGGATCACTGTCAATTAGACAATGACTAAAACTGAGGTAAATGACTTTAATGGAATGCTATTGTTTTATAAGAAATGACAGGTAGAAAGCTTTCAGAGAAATCTGGTAGCAGTAATATGAATTGATATAAAGTGAAATGAGCAGAACCAGAAGAACAGTGCACGCAATAGCAATATTGTAAGGATGATCAGCTATGACTAACAGCTTTTCTCAGGAATACAATGATGCAAGTTCGTTCCAAAGGAAGTACGATGAAAAATGTTATCCACCTCTGGAGAAAGAAATGATGAACCTGAATACAGAAGGAAACATACTTTTCCTTTCTTCCTTTTTCTTTTTGGTCTATGTTTTCTTTCACAGCATGACTAATATAGAAATATGCTTTGCATGACTGATCATGTATAACCTTTTTTCTAATTAGTTGCCTTCTCAAAGAGAGAAAATTTGGGACTCAATTAAAAAATTATTAAAAATTCTTTTACATGGGGGCAGCTGGGTAGCTCAGTGGATTGAGAGCCAGGCCTAGAAATGGGAGTTCTTAGGTTCAAATCTGGCCTCAGCCACTTCCCTACTGTGTGACTCTGGGCAAGTCACTTAACCCCCATTGCCTAGCCCTTACCACACTCTTCTGCCTTGGAACCAAGTATTAATTCCAAGACAGAAGGTAAGGGTTTGAAAAAAAAATGTTTTACATGTAATTGGAAAAATGACATATTTGTTTCTAATTCATCTTGTATTTAGGAGATAATGGGGAAAAATAAAGGATAAGGATATATGTTCAAGTGGCACAAAACTTTCCTGAAATAAGAGAAGTTTGCCTATGGCCACTTTCCTCTGTACTTTCTACAACTCTGGTTAGTGCTTTGCCCTTTTCCAATGCATAAACTCCCTTTTGGACCCAATATTATGTGAAATAGGTGTTTTTTCCCCATCCTGAAATATTTCCCATCTCCAAAATGCCAAGCTACAGAAAGATATTCCCCCAATCTGAACTTCCATTAGTATAACTATTCATACTAAAATCTTAATACTAATACCATATAGTCAAGAACCCTTTATTAAAATGAAAATGCCCCATTCCACATGAACATATTATTAGTAAGATTTTAGGTAGATGATAAAGTGAAGAAAAGAAGATTAAATACAAGCTAGTAGGGAATATTTTTGGAGAGGAAGAAATAAATATGTAGTTGTTACAAAGTTGGATATGCCAAATGTTATCCTCATGTTTTTCAATGCTTTTACCCTCTTTCTTATATTTTTTAACATAACTAGATTTTCTAAACCACTTCTTTCATTAGTCCAGGGGAGAAATAAGAAGTCAATGTAAGTTGTTTGAAAAATAACTGGTTTTAAATTGAGGACTGTGTAAATATTATTTGGGGACACAACTTCTAAACTTTGTACCTACCTGATATGAATATGACACTATAAAAAGATTACTGGACTTAAAATCAAGAGGATCATATTCTATCATAACCTTTTCTCCTGCCAAGATGGGCAAATCTGTTTTTCAACTTTCAAAGGAGAAATTGAAGATCCTGAAGGATGCTGGTTGGGTCCACTTTCTTCTATTAATATATGAAATAATTTTAGGATGCAGAGCTCTGCTAAAATGGGAAATAGATAAATAGAGGTTGGCACAAAGATGATATTTATGGGAAATATCTCTAGAATATTGGTAAGCCATCCCCTTCGGCTGGCATTATGTTGAGAGAATTCTAGACAATCTAGAACCATTTCTAAATAGGAAGGGAAATGTGTTTGTGAATATTCATAATGCATGTATTCCTTGTTTGTATATGTATATGTACATATATTTAATTTTATCTTTTGCATATATGTATACGTATATATAGAATATGTGCACAAGTATATGTAAATGTATACATGTATATGTGTACCCACATATATATCTAGATAAACACACAGTGCTATTTATGTTATGCTGTCACTTTCATATATATAAATATGTAAACATATACATGCATACGCAATGTATACATGATATATATGTGATATACATGAACATGTGCAACATTCTGTGTTGATTTAAGAAACATTCAGAATAAACAAGTTATTGCTCAAGCAATAGTTTGTGTGTATATGTGTGCGTTTATTCCCCTCTGTCTGCGTGGGCAACTATAGCCTGAGTACGTTATCCTGGGGTCCCATTTGGTAAAGCTTGGTTTCCCATGAATCTCCCTCTCTCGCCTGCATACCTGACATTTTTCAGTGGTAGGTTGAGACCTGTCCAAGCATCCTTTCAATGGCTGATAAGTCCAGGCTTTATATAATCCTGTTTACCCAAAATGTCACAGGTGTCCCATTTACCAGCAATTTCTCTTCTCAGCCTCTCGCTCCACAGTTAAGTGAGTGTGTAATCCCCTGGAGCCGACATATTGCAGACACCACATCTGGCATGCTCACTCCATGTGTGTTATGACAGAGAGAGAAGGCACTTTCTTGTCAAAATTGATCCCAGTGAAGCTCTCTTTTCTTCTGATTCTATTAAACTAGTTTTCAGGTTCCAATGGCAAATAGGACCAATTATGCCCAATGACTGTGTAAAATATGCTCCTCAACAGAGGTCTGTTCCAGAGGGACTAACTTATAGCAGAGAGAGGGAAAGAAAGAATTGTTTAGATGGAGACTCTGAGGTAGTTCTGAGAGTAGAGAGTAGATCTAAATTCAGAGCTCAATTTAGGTTATAAAATTTAAAACATATAATTCAGAATTGATAAGAATCACTCTGATACAGTGAAAAGATAATGAGCCTGGGTGAGATGGGCAAGATTGTAACTAAGAGGAGTGGCTTGGACTTTTCCTCAGGATAGCAGAATTGAAAGGTACTGACATTTCTTGCTGTCCTTCAGCAAATACAAATAATGGAATAAGGACTTGCTAACCCCTAACAATCAAGAATAATCCATTTCACTTTCTTTATTTTTATACTGACTGCCCCCTCCCCACCATGTCTCAATAGTATTCCTTCTCAATTCAGGTTCTGAAAGTTCTCCAGCTTTTTCAAGATTCAGATTGAGTATTCCTATAGCATGGAAGTCTTCTTGGTCACCCCATAACCTGGTCTGTGCCACTCTGCATCCTTTTTTTCCATTTTGCATATCTCTTACATGTGCATACAAATATGCATGCACATATACACATATATAGTACACAAGTGCCATTTATGGTATATATATATATATATATATAGGTATATAACAATATATAAGCATATATTATTTATATATCTATATCTTAGCCTATGTCAGTTGTGAATCTGAAAACTGCTCAGACTCTACTTCAGAAGATTTGATTAAGCTATTCCCCATTCTCTACAATGGAGGTCAGGAATGTATTGAGAACTTTAAAATTACTCCACCCTGTTCAGACAGTGCCTTAGGGGAGATAAAGTTGCAAATTCCTGATTGAACAATGAAAAGTCCCTAATTCATACTTATATTGAAGAAAAAAAACCCTAAGCTAGGTGGTCTATTTTTAGATCTAATACAAAAGGGTACTAAGTACCTATAAAGGTTAAATTAACCACTAAAAGGTCAAGCAACTTACAAAAGGCAAGCTTAACAAAAGAGGCATGAAATTTTAGTCTACCCAGAGAAGATGAGAACTAAAGAGTGGTGAGAACTAAGAATGGGCAGGCCTGGGAAAAAGCATCTACTGTGATTGGTAGATGTGAAAATTTAGGGGAGGTGACATAAGAGAAAATTTCTTTAAAAGGAGAATTCAGTTTGGTTTGGATTTTAGTTCAGTTTGGAAGCTGAATTGGAGGGTCTCTCTGAACACTAGAGTTTGCTTGGAACAATCTTGTGGTGAGTGATAAAGACTGACTAGTCTCCCTTAATGCTCAGGCCTAGGCCATTTGGTTTAGGCCCTTTCTATTATTCTCTCTCTCTCTCTCTCTCTCTCTCTTTCTCTCTCTCTCTCTCTCTCTCTCTCTCTCTCCCTCTCTCTCTCTCTATCTCTTTCTCTCTCTCTCTTCCCTTAATTCCTTCATTTATATTAATTAAACTCTCCATAAAACCCAGCTGACTTGGGTATTTTCATATTTGGGAATTTTCCCATGGCGACCACTTATTTTTTTTAAATAAATTATATTATTTGGAAATAAAGAAAATGCTTTATTTTATATTTCTATATATTTGTCAATCCTTTTTTATATTTATTGTTCATGCAACCTATTCTTTCTAAAAATGAAAGGATACTGTTTACTATCAGATAAAAACTAAATTGAACTCTTTTACCAGTCACAGATAAGAGTAGATATGCTTTGCAATCTCATATCTTAATTCCAATTCTTTAGATTTTTTTTTGAGTTTTTTTTTTTACTTTAAACATTATTTTATTTGGTCATTTACAAACATTATTCACTGGAAACAAAGATCATTTTCTTTTCCTCCCCTTCCCCCCTCCCACCACCTTTCCCTCTCCCATAGCTGATGCACAATTCCATTGGTATCACATGTGTTCGCGACCACTTGTTTTTAATATAAATCAAGACACTAAAAATTATCTTTACAGCTTTGGCAATTCACAGTCTTGGCAAACCATATTTTCATGGTTACACAGTCAAGGGGCAAGAGAGGTCCTTCGCTGAAGCATATACTCAACATGAATCTTTAAGGAGCCTAAGAAGGGAAAACAAGGAGGGAGAAGACATAAATGCATACATATGCATGTAAATTTACATAAGGTTTCCTTATCTTTCCTTGTTTCTTCCTTTTGTTATTGTTTGTTTTAGTGCTTCTCCCAGGCAACAGATAGTTGTCCCTCTGTCTAGGACACTAGGATTCTTTCTCCACTCTGCTGCTAATTTACACTATAATTTCATGAATCCAATTCAATAAACATATTGAGTGAAATCAACATACTGAATTTAAATAGAAAAGGAAAAATATATAAAATACTCATCTACCATAAGGAGATCACATTCCAGTTAAAGTTAACAATCACTGTGTTGAGTTTATATTATAATATTATATATTATTATATTATTAATTTCATTATATTAGTTTATATTAGTATATTTTCTAAGGATTGAGGATACAAAGAAAGGCACCAACTGTCCATACAGTCAAGGGATTTACATTTTAATGGTGACCATATTATTTTGTTAAATATGTATACAATTATTTATACATATATTATATATACAAGAAGATGATGATCACAAAGCAGCAAGCCAATTCATTACTCTTGCCAACAGAGGGCACCCCCAACGAGATGTAACTCAGTCGGGAGACACTTGCTGAACATCTGGCAGGTGTTTAAGTATGGTTTCAAGGAAGGATTGTTTCCTCTTGCACAGGAGGGGCTCACATTCTAACATCCAATCCTGTCCCTTTTCTGAGCTTGGGCACACTTTCCTAAATCCAATCCGGATCCCCTTCTGTGCTTTGTGCATAACCTTCAAAACACAATCCAGCCTCATTCATACCTCTAGCCAAGGGGCAGAGTAGATTCAGCAGGGGGGAGGGGTTTCCTTGGGTTTCATGCTACATATACAACCTGGGGTTGTTATGGGTTTGGAACACAAAGAAGAAAGGAGAGAAGGGAGGGGCAGGTGGTTAGGGACGTTCTGCCTAGTCTAACCTACATGCCCAGCACGAGTCCCCTTCAGCAGTAGAGGAGGAGGTGGAGACTAAGAGGGAGAACTTTCCAAGCATGAGGAATATGAGTGAACCCCATGAAATCGGGTGACAGGACCATTTGAGAGGACCAACAAGGAGGCCAAACTCACAGCATTCTATGGTACTGAGAAGGGAGGAGAGTGAAAACTTAGAAGAGCTCACTCAGTGTGTGAAGTTCATCCAAAGCTGCCAACCTTGAAAAACACAGAAACACCAAGTTAGAAAGAACAAGTGTTTAATCGGGACAAGGAAGACAGTGCTGTGAGGGCCACCGCACAGAGGCATGTGCAAGATATCATGCAGAAACAAACTCTGGGACTGTGCAAACACTTTCTCTGGAAAAACTGTACCTTGAAGGGAGATTTTCCAATGAACTGAAGAACTTGGTATCTTATAGCCATTTGGAGGTATAAAGAAAATAAAGGATTGATAGGCTGACATGGAGACAAGGGAAGGAAGATTCCAGTTAGGGCCTACCTGGGGGAGACCTAGATACAATGGGAGAAACTTCTAAGACAAAAGGGTACTTAAGATTCGACTGTATCTGCTAATTCCATCTATGCTGAAAACATTGGGTACTTTAAGGTTTATTGTTCAGTCTGAGACAAGAGGAAGTCTGGGAGTTCTCTAAAGGTAAGTTTCCAAGAGAAAAAAAAAAGTAATTGGGGAGTTCCATAAAAAATAAGGCCATCAAAGCCCCCCCCCCCACAAATTTTCTTGACAAGCTGCTGAAGTTTATTGAATAGGGAGTGGCATTGTCAAACCTGCTTTTTAGGAAGATGCATTTGATGACTAAGCAGAGGATGAGCTGGAATGAGAAGAGTCTTGAGACAGGGGGATCACCTAGAAATATCTGAAAAAAAGAAATGGTTGTGATAGTAATCAGGAAATAATGTGCTATGCTTTAAATAGGGCAAATTTATACTTATGAAGAACTGGATTCTAGTCTTACCTTGAAAAAAATAGTTTGTGAAGTGTTAAATTTAATTGTGGTTGGATTGAATATTTATATAGGTGGTTGTCAGGGATTTAATTTCTAAATCCCAAAATGAATTACTAAAGTAAATGGAATTTATGGTAGTTTATTTGCAATAGAGGGAAGCTATTGAGAGAGAGACAGAGAGACAGAGAGACAGAGAGACAGAGAGAGACAGAGAGAGAGAAGAGAGAAAGAGAGAGGGGGGCCAGCTGGGTAGCTCAGTGGATTGAGAGTCAGTCCTAGAGATGGGAGGTTCTAGGTTCAAATCTGGCCTCAGACACTTCCCAGCTGTGTGACCCTGGGCAAGTCACTTGACCCCCATTGCCTACCCTTACCACTCTTCTGCCTTGGAGCCAATACATGGTATTGACTCCAAGACAGAAGGTAAGGGTTTTAAGAGAGAGAGAGAGAGAGAGAGAGAGAGAGAGAGAGAGAGAGAGAGAGAGAGAGAGAGAGAAGCTCTGGCTTCCACTGATACCAGTTAGAAATTCTAAGCCCCAGCCAGGTGAAAAGAATCTCAAGACAATGGACCAAAAGGGCAGGGTCACTAAGTCAGCCTTTCACTCACAAATGGTGACCATCTAAAAGTAAAGCAGTCTGAGGACTCCTGCACGAGTTCCTCCAGGGTCAAGTTCCTCTTCCAGTCTCTCCTCAAGTGTCTGTCCTCCAGTCTTTACTCTGAGTCAGAGTTCTTCCATTCCGAATCCCTTCTGTGGTCCTCTTTATAAAGTTCTTTTTCTCTTGTGTCACCTCCCCTAAATTTCACATCTACCAATCACAGGAGACTACTCTCAGACTGCCCAGAAGGCAATTAGTCAATTCTTATTTGTTACCCACTATTGCATGTGTGGGTCACAGACCTCCCTCATGATTAAGTGGGAGATTCATACCCTTGGGATTAGAGCTAACATGGGCAGATCTTCCCACTCAACTTTAAGTACTGTGCTTACATTTCTGGGGGTTAAATCAATAAATATACAGAAGATTACAATTCAATCTTCACAATCAAGGAAGAGCTAAATACCTTCATTGTTGCAATCATGGGAGAGCTAAATTCAATCTTCACAGAAGGCATAGTAAGTTATATAACTTCTAAGAGAATTTTTTTCCAAATATAAAAAGAAGATAGCAATACTTTTCTGTAATAGTTGATGCCTAATATTAATGGTAAGGACAATTGTTTTTTGTAAAACTTGATAAAAATTAAAATGCTACATAAATTACATACAGAAATTTGTTGTCTTCTAAACCACTACCCTGAGAAATAGAATCAATTTACAAAGGCTTATAGAATCATAGACTTTAACATGAGAGAATGTCCAGAAACTGTCCAATGAAATCCTTTCATTTTGTACATGTAGAAGCTATGAGAAGATAAATGATTCTCCCAAGGCAGCACAGGTAAAAATAAGCAGAGAAGATATTCACTTTCAGACTTTATAATTCCAAATCCTGATCTGAACTTATCCCATTCTATAATCCTGACCCTTAGAAATCTTAAACATGGGCCTATGCTTTCACTATTGAATAACTAGAGAGAGGGAGAGGTTGTGATAAATACTAAGTTTTTGTAGATAGGTCAAGAATGATAACATGAATTAGCTAATGAAATTGTTAAAACTTGTTCTTGCCAGTGAAGATTCTACAAAAAATTTCCTATCAAATATCTGAGATGGTACTGATGGGAGAGGACATGTTAAATTTAAAAAACCTAAATGTAGAATTCATTGAAAAGAAGATCTAACTTGTTAGTTGACCAGAAGCCATCAAAAGTGAGTGTGCTCACACACACACACACACACACACACACACACACACACATACACACACACCTATATATATTTCAGGCAATAATACATAAGCAATATTGAGGCACTTGTCAATGGTATCTAAAAGTATTCATTCAGCAGAGCCCATGATGTACTAATAAAAGATTTATGTTGTTAATATTTCTTCCTGCCTATTACATAAGACTATGATTATAAATATGAGGAGAAGAGTATGTTTTTCTTTTTTTTTTTTAATATATTTTATTTGATCATTTCCAAGCATTATTCGTTAAAGATCATTTTCTTTTCCTCCCCCCCCCCACCCCCCATAGCCGACGCGTAAGTCCACTGGGCATTAGATGTTTTCTTGATTTGAACCCATTGCTTTGTTGATAGTATTTGCATTAGAGTGTTCATTTAGAGTCTCTCCTCTGTCATGTCCCCTCAACCTCTGTATTCAGGCAGTTGCTTTTTCTCGGTGTTTCCACTCCCATAGTTTATCCTTTGCTTATGAATGGTGTTTTTTTCTCCTGGGTCCCTGCAGGTTGTTCAGGGACATTACACCACCACCAATGGAGAAGTCCATTACGTTCGATGATACCACAGTGTGTTTGTCTCTGTGTACAATGTTCTCCTGGTTCTGCTCCTCTCGCTCTGCATCACTTCCTGGAGGTTGTTCCAGTCTCCATGGAACTTCTCCACTTTATTATTCCTTTTAGCACAATAGTACTCCATCACCAACATATACCACAGTTTGTTCAGCCATTCCCCAATTGATGGGCATCCCCTCATTTTCCAGTTTTGGGCCACCACAAAGAGCGCAGCTATGAATATTTTTGTACAAGTCTTTGTGTCCATTATCTCTTTGGGGTACAAACCCAGCAGTGCTATGGCTGGGTCAAAGGGTAGATATTCTTTTAGCACCCTTTGGGCATAGTTCCAAATTGCCCTCCAGAATGGTTGGATCAGTTCACAGCTCCACCAGCAATGAATTAATGTCCCTATTTTGCCACATCCCCTCCAGCATTCATTACTTTCCTTTGCTGTTATGTTAGCCAATCTGCTAGGTGTGAGGTGATACCTCAGAGTTGTTTTGATTTGCATCTCTCTGATTATAAGAGATGTAGAACACTTCTTCATGTGCTTGTTAATAGTTTTGATTTCTTTATCTGAGAACTGCCTATCCATTTCCCTTGCCCATTTATCAATTGGAGAATGGCTTGATTTTTTGTACAATTGATTTAGTTCTTTATAAATATGAGTAATTAAACCTTTATCAGAGGTTTCTATGAAGATTTTTTCCCAATTTGTTGTTTCCCTTCTGATTTTAGTTATATTGGTTTTGTTTGTACAAAAGCTTTTTAGTTTGATGTAGTCAAAATTATTTATTTTACATTTTGTGATTCTTTCTATATCTTGCTTGGTTTTAAAGCCTTTCCCCTCCCAAAGGTCTGACATGTATACTATTCTGTGTTTACCCAATTTACTTATGGTTTCCTTCTTTATGTTTAAGTCACTCACCCATTTTGAATTTATCTTGGTGTAGGGTGTGAGGTGTTGATCTATTCCTAGTCTCTCCCACACTGTCTTCCAATTTTCCCAGCAGTTTTTATCGAATAGTGGATTTTTGTCCCAAAAGCTGGGATCTTTGGGTTTATCGTATACTGTCTTGCTGAGGTCGCTTTCCCCCAGTCTATTCCACTGATCTTCCTTTCTGTTTCTTAGCCAGTACCAAATTGTTTTGATGACTGCTGCTTTGTAATATAGTTTTAGGTCAGGGACTGCAAGGCCCCCATCATATGTGTTTTTTTTCATTATTTCCCTGGATATCCTTGATCTTTTGTTCTTCCAAATGAACTTTGTTATGTTTTTTTCTAAATCAGTGAAGAAGTATTTTGGTAGTTCAATGGGTATGGCACTAAATAGATAAATAAGTTTGGGTAGGATGGTCATTTTTATTATATTGGCTCGTCCTATCCATGAGCAGTTAATGTTTTTCCATTTGTTCAAGTCTAGTTTTAGTTGTGTGGCGAGTGTTTTGTAGTTGTGTTCATATAGTTCCTGTGTTTGTCTTGGGAGGTAGATTCCTAAGTATTTTATTTTGTCTAAGGTGATTTTGAATGCGATTTCTCTTTCTAGTTCTTGCTGCTGAGCTGTGTTGGAGATATATAGAAAAGCTGATGATTTATGTGGGTTTATTTTGTATCCTGCAACTTTGCTAAAGTTGTTGATTATTTCAATTAGCTTTTTGGTTGAATCTCTAGGATTCTTTAAGTAGACCATCATGTCATCCGCAAAGAGTGATAACTTGGTCTCCTCCTTGCCTATTTTGATGCCTTCAATTCCTTTATCTTCTCTAATTGCTACTGCTAGTGTTTCTAGTACAATGTCAAATAGTAGAGGTGATAATGGGCATCCTTGTTTCACTCCTGATCTTACTGGGAATGCATCTAGTTTATCCCCATTGCAGATGATATTAGCTGTTGGTTTTAGATATATACTGTTTATTATTTTTAGGAATGACCCTTCTATTCCTATGCTTTCTAGTGTTTTTAATAGGAATGGGTGTTGTATTTTATCAAAGGCTTTTTCTGCATCTATTGAAATAATCATGTGATTCTTGCTAGTTTGCTTGTTGATGTGGTCAATTATGTGGATGGTTTTCCTAATGTTGAACCAGCCCTGCATCCCTGGTATGAATCCTACTTGATCATGGTGAATGATCCTTCTGATCACTTGCTGGAGTCTTTTTGCTAGTATCCTATTTAAGATTTTTGCATCTATATTCATTAGGGAGATTGGCCTATAGTTTTCTTTCTCTGTTTTTGACCTGCCTGGTTTTGGAATCAGTACCATGTTTGTGTCGTAAAAGGAGTTTGGTAGAACTCCCTCTTTGCTTATTATGTCAAATAGTTTGTATAGTATTGGGATTAACTGTTCTCTGAATGTTTGATAGAATTCACAGGTGAATCCATCAGGCCCTGGGGACTTTTTCTTAGGAAGTTCTTTGATGGCTTGTTGGATTTCAATTTCTGATATGGGATTATTTAGGAATTCTATTTCCTCTTCTGTTAGTCTAGGCAGTTTGTATTTTTGTATATATTCATCCATTTCTCCTAAATTGGTGTATTTATTGCCATATAATTGGGCAAAGTAATTTCTAATGATTGCCTTAATTTCCTCCTCATTGGAGGTGCTGTCCCCCTTTTCATCTTTAATGCTGTGAATTTGCTTTTCTTCCTTCCTTTTTTTAACTAGATTGACCAGTACCTTGTCTATTTTGTTTGTTTTTTCAAAGTACCAGCTTCTTGTCTCATTTATTAAATCAATAGTTCTATCACTTTCGATTTTATTAATTTCTCCCTTAATTTTTAGGATTTCTAATTTGGTTTTCTGCTGGGGGTTTTTAATTTGATCGCTTTCCAGTTTTTTCATTTGCATTTCCAATTGATTGATCTCTGCTCTCCCTTGTTTGTTAATATAAGCATTCAGGGATATGAATTTACCTCTGATTACCACTTTGGCTGCATCCCAAAAGGTTTGAAAGGATGTTTCGCCATTGTCATTTTCCTTGATGAAATTATTAATTGTTTCTATGATTTCTTCTTTAACTAAACGGTTTTGGAGTATCATATTGTTTAATTTCCAATTGGTTTTAGATTTGGTTTTCCATGTACCATTACTAATCATTATTTTTATTGCCTTGTGATCTGAGAAGGCTGCATTCATTATTTCTGCTTTTCTGCATTTGTGTGCTATGTTTCTGTGACCTAATGTATGGTCAATTTTTGTGAATGTGCCATGTGGTGCTGAGAAGAAGGTGTATTCCTTTTTATCCCTATTTATTTTTCTCCATATGTCTATTAATTCTAATTTTTCTAAGATTTCATTCACTTCTTTTACCTCTTTCTTATTTATTTTTTGATTTGATTTATCTAAATTTGATAATGGTTGGTTTAAGTCTCCCACTAGTATGGTTTTATTGTCTATTTCTTCCTTCAATTCTCCTAGTTTCTCCATTAGAAATTTGGGTGCTATATTATTTGGTGCATACATATTGATTAATGATATTTCCTCATTGTCTATAGTCCCTTTTAACAAAATATAATTACCTTCCCTATCCCTTTTGATCAGGTCTATTTTTGCATTGGCTTTATCAGATATCATGATTACCACTCCTGCCTTCTTTCTATCAGTTGAAGCCCAGAAGGTCTTACTCCATCCTTTAATTCTGACCTTGTGGGTGTCAACCCGCCTCATGTGTGTTTCTTGAAGACAACATATGGTAGGGTTTTGGATTCTAATCCATTCTGCTATTCGTCTACGTTTTATGGGTGAGTTCATCCCATTCACGTTCAAAGTTATGATTGTCATTTGTGGACTCCCTGGCATTTTGATTGCCTTCCCTAATTCTAACCTTTTCTTCTTCGGCTCTACCTTTTAGTCCAGTGATTTACTTTGAAACAGTCCCCCTTGTCCCCTCCCTTGATGTTTCCCTTTTTAGTCCCTCCCTTTTTGTTCCCTCCCCCTCCCCCCTCTCTTTCCCTCCCTTTTTGTTCTCCCTCTCCCCCTCCCCCCCTTGGTTTTCCCTTCTCCTTACCCTTGTTGGGTAAGATAGAATTCAAGATCCCAATGGATCTGGATGTTTTTCCCTCTCAGAGCTGATTTCCCTGAGATTGAGGTTTAAGTAACCCCCCCCCCTCTTCCTCTCCTTCTTATAGGAGTTTTCTTCCCCTTCCCTTCCCATGTGAATCTTTGTGTGAGAATGATTATTCTATTTGGTCTTTCTTTACCCCCTATTTATACATTACATTTTCCCCACATGTTAGTATACATAGGTTGATATAAATGTAGTCCTTATAGAAGAGAGTTTGAGTAAAAGAAGAAGATAACATTTTCCCCTTTCCTTAATATTTACCTTTTCAGGTATTCCTTGCTCTTTGATTTTCGGTATCAAACTTTCCACAGAGCTCTGGTCTTTTCTTTGCAAAAAGTTGGAAATCTTCTATTTTGTTGAATGCCCATACTTTCCCTTGGAAGTATATAGTCAGTTTTGCTGGGTAGCTGATTCTTGGTTGGAGACCCAGCTCTCTTGCCTTTCTCAAGATCATGTTCCATGCCTTACGATCATTCAGAGTAGAACTTGCAAGGTCTTGGGTGACCCTGATTGGCATTCCTTTATATCTAAATTGTCTTTTTCTGGCTTCCTGTAGGATTTTTTCTTTTGTTTGATAGCTTTGGAATTTGGCAATTACATTCCTGGGAGTTGTCTTTTGGGGGTTTAGTGTAGAAGGTGTTCTGTGAGCTCTGTCAGTGGCTGTATTGCCCCCTTGTTCTAGAATCTCTGGGCAATTTTCTTTGATTATATCTTGTATCACCATGTCCAGTTTGGTGTTTATTTCTGGCTTTTCTGGGAGTCCAATTATTCTTAAATTATCCCTTCTCCCCCTATTTTCCAGATCTATCACCTTGTCGGTGAGATATTTTATGTTCTCTTCTATTTTCTTGGTATTTTGGCTTTGCTTTATTGATTCTTGCTCTTTTACACAATCGTTGTCTTCCAGCTGCCTGATTCTGGCCTTTAAAGCCTGGTTTTCTTTTACAGTTTGGTCAAACTGGTTTTGTAGATGCGTGAATTTCTTTTGCATTATTTCCAACTTTTCCTCCCAGAAGGCTTCCATCTTTTTGGTCATTTCTGATTCAAATTCTTCATAGGTTTGTGGAGAGTTTCCATTTCCTTTGGAAGGTTTTGGAGCATTTTCTTTTATATTATCTTCTGTCTGCTCTGTATTTTGTATTTTGGCTCCATAGAATGTGTCCAAAGTTGCCCCTTTCTTCTTATTTTTCTTGGTATTTTGGGGCTTCTGTGGTTCTGTGGAGTTTGCCATTTCTGAATGTGGAGGATTAGTTTTTCTTGTCTCTGTCTGGTGTTCAGAGGCAGTCCTGGGCAGATGGTTCTATGAGCTTTCCCTGGGTTAAACTGAATATGCCTCACTGGAACTGGAATGGAAGGGTCGGACCACGAGGCCACACTCTCCCCCGGCTCGCTTTCCGGAAGTTGCCTTCAGAATCGCTGGCCGTGAGGCTGTTTCGTCAGCCTGCGGGGGGATGGGCTGCAGCTAGCCCAAGCTCTGAGGGCAAGGACTTTCACTGAGACTTGGATAGCAGGATCCAGCCCGTGAGGCTGTCTTGCCCACCCTGAGGGTTGCTGTTGTTTCGACCAGCTCTCTGCAGCGGAAGCCCCAGGCAGTAACTTTCACCGGGACTGTAGAAGGCCCTGAGGGTTCTGCTCTCTGAGCCCCGCCAGGCTGCGGCTTCCGGGAGCCTTGGACTCTGCGCTCCTACCCCTGAGGTCCGAGTGATCTCGGGTTCTGGCTTTTAAGGGGAGCCGTACCTTTTGATCCGGGTCCAGGTCCAGGAGGAGGGTTCCCAGGGTCTGTGCTGTTGATCGTTTTGAATTTCGGCGCCTTAGGAGCTTATCGTTTGAGATCGGTCGGGAAGGGTTTTCCGGAGATCTGAGCTTTAGCTTTCTCTAAGCCACCATCTTAACCGGAAGTAGAGTATGTTTTTCTAAGAGATGACTGGAATGTTTAATACTATAATTCTTTTTTTTCTTGGAATTTATTCTAAACTACTGGTTTTCTCAAAATCTCACCAAAAAATTAAAGGGAAAATATGTTCTTCAAAAATAAACTTAGTCTAACAGAATATTGTCAGAAATGAAAACAAATGACTGTATTGATTTTGTCATGTAAAGACAAAAAAATAGATTAATGGAATATCTTGTGTTCTTATCTTGAAGTTTTGTTGAATTTGAGAGATTTCTACCCTTCAAATATTCAATGAATAATTGAAATTATAAGATTCAAAGCTCTCTAAGAGTAGCAATTTTTTTTAGTTAGATAACTTGTTGAGAGTGCAACATAGTTTGATGGAAAAAAAAAAACTGTCCTCTTTTCTTTTGACCCCCATTAAAATAATTCTAAAATATGTTCATACCTTTACTAGCCTTATTAAAATTAAATAACTAAAGTAATTGTCCTATGTGAGGTTTAGAATCTTTAAATGAAAGATTCTTGTTTGGCATCATTCCATTCAATTCTAACATTTTAAATAGAATTGCATTGAATTATAAATCTCAGTTATCATTGAATAGTACCTATATATTTTGAAAGCAAAAAAAAAAAATTTGGCCTGAATATGACCTTGACTATGACAGAGTACACATACAGTTCCTCTATAAAGGAAGAGCAAAAAACATGCTCAGTTTACAACATGAATCTCTTTTTTCCTCAAGGGTATCAGACATAACTTATTCCTATACATCTAACAAGTGGTAATCACATATACATTAGCAGAACCTGCTTTGTTGGAATACTGTTATAAACTAAGAAGTTTATTCTTAAGCCTCTTCAAGATATTAAGCAGTTCTGCCAATTAGAATTTTATATTTCACCTCAACTCAGCACTGTTTAAACAATTCCTGGTAGTTTTCTGTTATATAAACAGGCTAGGGTCAGTTATGTCAGGAAATAAACAATGATTGAACAGCTATTATGTGCTAAGGTACTGTGCAAAGGACTGGGGATTTTAAGAGGCAAAAGATCATCCTTGCTCTCAAGGAACTAATAGTCCAATTGGAACAGAAGGATGTAAGCAACCGTTTATTAAATGCTTATTAACTGGCAAGCATGATACTAAAGAGTTTATATTTATCTTATTTGAATCTCACACCAACTCAGAAAGATCAGTATTATTATTATCTTTGTTTTACCATTGAAATAACTGAAACCAACAGAGGTTAAGTAACTTTACGGGGTAACACAGCTAATGTGTCTGAGACACTAGGACTGATCTCAAGGCTTTTTTGCTCTGTCTAGTGCTCTATCCACTGAGCAACCTAGCTGCCATAAGATAATGTTTCATTGATATAGAACTTTTACATTTGCAAAATGCTTTATAAATATCTCATTTGATCTTCGTAATAGTCCTAAGTGTTAGGTGCTATTATTATTCCCATTTTCTAGGTAAGAAAACAGAGAAAAAAAGAACCACCCAGTTATGGTCTGAGACTCGATTTTATCTCAGATTTTCCATATTCCAGGTCCATCAGTCTATTCGCCTTGACATCTACATGGGAGTGATGATGTGAGTCCAACTCTGTTTAAGCAAGATACTTGCAGGATAAATTGGAGGCAATAAATAGAGAGAAGGTACTACAATTAAACTGAATCAGACAGAAAAATAAAAGCTTTTGGTACATGGGATTTTAACTAGTACTTTAAGTCAACCAGGAGCTAGAGATGAAGAGCATATACAGAGAGCATGAGGAAAAAAGTCAATGAAAATATCTGGTAATTGGAGATGGAGATGGAGGATCTTCTGAAGGGAATAGTAGAGAGATTTTCTTGTCACTGGCCTTCTTATTCAGCTGAGTTGAAAACATTACATGTAGCTCATTCCTTACCAAACTTTAATTCTAACATTATGGGACCTAGTGCTTCTGACCTTCTAGAACTAACAGTCATATACTTGGACTCTCCATTTCAAGATGCTTGTTAATATAAAGTCATAGGAGAAAAAAAGTATGAAAGTGACCAATTATATCAGGCAGGACATCTGCTTTAATTGCCATATGATGATGGTTGCAAGGTAGATGTGTTAGGGAATGAATTATGAACACTGGTAAATGATAAGGCCAGACACCATGGATGAGATTTAAAAAATGGCTATATTAAACAACACATCCTGATGTCTCAAAAGATTATTATTTTCCTCTCCATGTCCTAGGGCAATTAACTGTCTGGTTTCTGTTTCTCCAGACAACTAATCCTATTGGGAAGGAAGAAAATGAATTATATTTAGATTAAGTGTATTGTAATGATTCCATACTCAGATCTGTAGGGCATTGGTCTCTTGGGCTACTAGTCTAGACTGAAGTGTACCAAGATTTATTGTTTTACATAATATTGGATGGCATGAGATCTCTCAATTATTAATTAATTTATAATATTCAAAAGTGTACAATTCTGTATAAAGGAAAAGAGATAAGCAAGGGGCCATGGCATGGGATGTGGGGTATAGTTGATGCAATGATGATAGAGAAAAAGGATTGTTTGCTCTCTTATATCCATGACTCCCCATATGATTAGTAACTTGGGTTGGCTGGGGAAAAGGAACAGCAGATGGATAACAGGATTAGTTGTCTGAAAGGAAACTGCTCTCCAAAAGCAATCTTTAACACAGCATCCTAAATTTTCTCCATTGAGGTCAGAAAGAATGTGATGGTCCAGTTGATGGTGATGATTTGACCCATCTGACATGTCACCTTCTTTCTCTCCATTCAACCATACCCTAAAGACTAAGCTAATAGAGTCCTGAAAGCTACTCCATAAATTTGTCTTTGGCCCCCATGTGATACTCAAGTTCTCTTCCTTCTCACCTCTATATCTTAGAATTCAAAGCAGAGTTCCGGTTTCACCTCCTATGAGATGTTCTAAGATATTATTTGTGCTCTCTCCCTCTTAAAAATCATCTTGGAATTGTTTATCTGTTTGTGTTCTTCTACTGTAAAGGTTAAATTTAATGGTTGGGTTTAGATTGTATGAAATAATGTGGTTGCCAAAATTATTATATCTCAAGTCAGAAGTTTATTTACCAAAATAGAGGGGAACCAGTAAAGTACAGAAATGTTAAAGAGGTTAGAGAACATACCTATAGTAGTCCTCAACCAGGAGGGCCCACAGTGGAAGCTAGTCTCTTAGGAAACTAGGAAGGGAGTTACTTTTCACTCACCCAACAAAGTAGTCCAGGAGTCAGATTGTGAAGTTGAATTCACAATCCACACCACAATCTTCAGTGAAGTTCCCTTGAAAACTATTTCCAGGAGACACTCTCTAGGAGACTCAACTTCAGGAGACTGCCCCAGCCAAAGGATTTTATGGCTTTTATGGTGGTTTCCTGTCCCTGCCCCTTTTCACAGGGGCCAATCACAGTTTGCAAATTGTCCAGCACTGCCCAGGGGCAGTGCCTGTGGGATTGCCTTCTCATCTATAAAGGTATTAGCTCTCCTCCTAGGATTCACACTGAGTTGTCAGTTTGGATTCACATGTTTCTGAGTATGTGAACTCTTAAAAGAATTCAAAGGTTTCTGACTGAGTTAGAAAAAAAGTTAGAAAAAAAGGTCTCCAAGTATCTTGCTGGCTTCTTACCTAGCACTAAGTAGAGAGTGAAATCACTCAGTGGTTTGCATGAGCTTCTCCACCTAGTTCAAGCTTGTGTTGATTCAATCAAAAGGTAGACAAAGGAGAGCTAATCCTGTCTTCTCAATCTAGTGAGGTACCTAAATTAGTGTTAATCAAAGTTTTAACTCCAACTAGGCAAAGAGAATAAAGGATTCCTTTTTTCACAAGTGTAAACTCAGCATAGACAAAGAGAACCAAGAATTTTCTTTCACACTGCTCCTTACTACATAGTATACTGTTTATAGGAAGTTTACCTTTTGACAGTTTAAATATCCTTCCTACATTTTAGCAAAGAAAAAAGTGAGGCATTAAATGGTTCAGCGATTTGATCATGATTACAAAACTTGTGTCTGAAACAAAATGAATATGTCAAATGATTTAGGTTCAAAGTTCTATTTGCTGTTATCTGTCACCTCTCTGGTTATTGTATTTATTTCCCCAGGTCCTATAGTGCTTTTCATTGATGAAATACTTTAAAAATATCATATTCATACAAAATAAGATGGATAGACCCAGGGTGTTGATTTGATATTTTATGCAAGTTTTATGGGAAAGCCAACTCAAGAATGGCCCCAAATGGAGGAAAACTGTGTGTATGTGTTTTTGTGAGTATGTATTACTGTGTATATTGGGAGGGATAAATTACGACAACAATGATTAAGTGCTTATCACATGCAAAGCACTGTACTAGGCATTGGTGTTAGACAAAGCAAAAAAAAAAAAGGCTTTGCCCTCAAGAATGTGGAGGGAAGGGGATAAGAATTTATAAAACACTTTTATTTGTCAGATGGAGCAGCAAAGTGGTTCAGTGGATGGAGTAATGGACTTGTAGTTGGGGAGATCTAAGTTCAAATTTGGCTTCTGGTCCTTGCTAGTTGTTTAAACCTTGGCAAGTCACTTAGTCCCTATTTTTCTCAGATTCTCATCTGTAAAATGTGGAAATACTAGACAAAGAAATTGTAAATCATTCCAGTATCTTTGCCAAGAAAACCTAGAGATAAAAGATCATGGGCTCACATAGAATCAGACACAAATAAAATGTCCAAACAAAAACAAAAACATGCCAGACACTGTACTCAAGACTTTACAAGTGTTAAATTATTTGATCTTCACAACATCACTGGAATGTACATACTGTTGTTGATCCTATTTTATAGTTGAGAAAACAGAGGTGAATAAACATTAAATGACTTTTCCAAGGTCACAAAGCTGCTTTCTGTCTGAGCTTAGTTTGTCCTGATACCCAGAACTCTTATTCAATGTGCCTCCTAACTACTTTAAAAGATTTCCTCATGTTGAATTCTATTGGTTCTGTTTCCCAGAAGAGAACAAAAAAAGGTTTCTACTGCTGATATATCTCTTAGGCACAATATATTTATGTTTTTGGATTTGATGAATTGCTTCATTTCCCTTGGGATTAAACTAATAAAATCCATTATGGTTAAAAATAATGTTGTGGCCATAAATAATTATTGAGGTAGTATGCCTTTGAAAAATAATCATAATGTTTATTACTTGGCTTTTAAAATGAGCCACCAACAGCTGTACACCTACATACTGTGAAATGAGAAGTTTAAATAGTAGAAAATATTAACAGAAAGAATTCAAGCTGTCTATTACTGAAGACTATGTTTTGACCTGCTCTGAAAATCTGTATATAACAGCAAAACAATTGGTTTAAAATGAATTATTCAGACAATCAAAGGGTCATTAGGAAAGCAGGATATTTGGATTAAAAAAAAAGATTGAAATTGGAATCAGATGACGTGGTTTTAGTTGCTAAAAGCTTCAACTTAGAGCTGAGTGGAACATCCTACATCATCTAGCCCAGCTCCTTCATTCTGCACTTGACAGAACTGAAACCCAGAGGGGTAAGTTTACATACTTAAGGTCAGAGAGGTAGTAAGAGACCAAGACAGAATTTGAAATTGGATTCTTTGACTCAAAACCTGGTGCTCTATCCACTAGAGCAGAATGCCTCAGTCTGACTCACTTGAACACATTCAAATTCACTTTAAGTTTCAGTAATTAATAACTTTGAAGGTACTTTGATGGGTACCCAAGATGTTGAAATATGTATTATACAGACAATTTTCTCAATCAGTTTACAATCCAATGGGAAGAAGAAAATTCACATTGGCAATCCAATTCAGTAGGCCTCTGTTGAAACTTCTGTTCAATAATATTGGCTAAGAAAATCTTTGAAGTCTCTACCAGCAGCAAATCCCAGGATAAAAAATTACTATAGTTCAGGGGTGGGAAAAATAAGAGAGGAGACAATTCAAAGTGCTATGAAAATTCTGGAGGCAGAAAGTAACTCTCAAGAGTTAGAGATGAAAAGAATTCATGGAAGAGGTGCCCTCTGAGCTATACTATTCAAGAAACAAGAACCAGAACAGCCATGTATAAGGAGTTTCATGCCATATTGATTTTTATGAGCAAAGACCGAGAGATAAAAGAGTAAATAAGATCAGATATTTTCATCTGACTGTCGGGGACCTTGGAAGAAAAAGGACAAGACTTTGAAGAGGACCTAGATCAATTAATAGGGTCATATATCAAGAACTGCAAGTGACATGAGAAGTCATCTAATCCAACCACCTCATTTTATTTAGGAGAAAGTGGAAGCCCAAAAAAGTTACATGCCTTTTATAAAGACTCATAGTAGGGTCCTTTGACCCAAGATCTAACATTCTTTTCAGTGTATACTATGCATTTCTATACTACAAGACTGTCCTATCCATTCAACATTCTTCCAACAAAATTTATAGAGGAACAAACCATCCAATGTACAGTCAACCATTCAAATAGAAGTAATACAAAAAGTGTTAGCGGTAAATTTAGGGTTGAGACTGATTATATATTAGTTGTCACCAGGGATTTAAATTCAATCGCAATGAAATACTCAAGTCAGTATGGGATTTTATGGTGGTTTATTTACAATCAAAGGAAGAAGTTATTAAGAAGGAGAAGAGGGAAAGGGTAGAAGATCTGCTCCAGCCTGGCCTAAGCCAAGGGGAGTTCAGAGGTCTCAGCCAAGGGGCCTTCTAAGAAGATTAAATGTAGCTTGGCTTCCAGCTGTGAGGCTTCCTCCAAGATGAGAGCCCTGCTCAGAGGATAGTGCCTTCCAAAGGTCAAGGAAAATGGGAGTCAGTGTTCTCATTCACCAAGTCCAATTCAGGGAAATTGGCTCATCTAGACCATGATACAGAGCTCCTCGCAGTAAACTCCAATGCCAAGTCCACCAAAGCCACAAGCATACCAAACGCTTCCAAAAGCTCCCAACCCTGCCGAGAGAGAGAGAGAGAGAGAGAGAGAGAGAGAGAGAGAGAGAGAGAGAGAGAGAGAGAGAGAGAGAGAGAGAGAGAGAGAGAGAGTGCTCACAGGAAATGATGTGAAATATATAGGCAGTTCTTTACATCACTTCCTGTGTCTCACATGTACTAAGGTAGCTTAAGCTTGGCTTAGGACAGCCCAGGGGGTCAATCACTTGTTTCTGATTTGTCACTTGCTAGCCACATGCAGGTCATAGGTGATCCTCCCCTACAGTTATTCCTTAAGTGGGCGTGTATGCATTCCTAGTTGCTAGAATTCTAAAAACTTAGCAGGGTGGAGTAATTCTAAAATTCACAAAAGGAATAAATATTTTTATTTTAAACTAATTTATAGACTTTGTTATTTTTAAACCCCTACCTCCTGCTTTAGAATCAATACTAAAGATTGGTTCCAAGGCAAAAGAGTGGTAAGGGTTAGGCAATGTGGATTAAGTGACTTGCCCAGGGTCATACAGATAGCAAGTGTCTAAATCCAGATTTGAATTCAGGACATCCCATCTTTAAGCTTGGCTCTGAAAAGGGTGATTTTAATGTTTCTGATATTCTGTGTTTATTTGTAAAGTTCATATGTCCTAGTAAGTGATCAATTTTTTGAAGGAAGAAGAGAATCTTCTAGGAAACTAAAAGAAAGAAGACATTCTCCTTTATATCCCCATTTGATTTTTTCCAAATTTTTATCATATCTAAAGTTTATATTCATCTCATCAATTCCTTTCTTATTGATTTTATTGTTAGATTCATTTAGCTATGAAATGGGAAAGAAAAGGTACCTCAAAAATATAGATTTTTCCTATTTCCTCTATAATTCATTTAACTTTTAAGAGTTTGGAAGCTTGCCATTTTGCACATATATTTATAGTATTGTTCTTATTTCATTGTCTATCCAGTCTTAACAATATGTACTTTCTATGATTGTCCCTTTTAATTAGTTGTAATTTTGTTTTTGCTTCATCTTTGATCATGATTGCTATACTTGCCCTTTTTTTTTAACCTCAGTTGAAGCATAATAGTCTCAAACCATTGCTTAATTGTAGGATTCTGTTTTTTAATACATTCTGCTATCTGCATTTGTTTAATGAGTGAATTCATCCCACTCCTATTCAGTTATGGTTTCTAACCATTTTCTTCAATATTATTTTCTACTGTTAATCCATCTCTCTCTTTTTACCTTATCCCTCCACAAAAGTCTGTTTTGCTTCTGAATAATGACTCTCTTAACCTACTTTCATTTTTATTATTTCTCTTCACATATCTCTTTCCTCACCTCTTTCCCCTTTCATTAAGAAAGTATTTTTACTCACAATTAAGTGGTTTTATAAATAAATAAATAAATATATTCTTCCATCTTTGAACTAATTCCTATAAGGGTAATGTTGAAGAGCTGTTCACATATTTCCCCTCTTCAGTTAATATATATATATATATATATATATATATATATATATATATATATATATATATATACATTTCTTGATTGCCTCTTTCATGGAAGATATTCTTTCCCTATTCCTCCTACTCTTCCCTCTTCTCCAAGTGCATTCATTTTTTCTCACTTTTTCCCTTTGATTTAAAATATCCCAAAATTGAAACATATCTGTTCCTTCCATCTTTATATATCCTTCTCTTTACCCTAATAATTATATATGTCTTAGGGATTTTGAAGGAGTCACATAATGAGTTTGACTTTATTGACTCATAATTTCTCTTTCATGTTTAATTTTTATATTTCTCTTGAATCCTGTGTTTGAATGTTACATTTTCTATTTAATCTTTTCATCATGAATGTTTAAACATCTTCTTTTTCAATAAATACACATTTTTTTCTCCTTAAGTATTTTATTTAGTTTTTCAAAGTAGGATAGTCTTGGATGTAAAATAGTTCCTTGTTTTTTTCTTCTGGATTATCACATCCTCATCCTTCTTTAAAGAGGAAGCTGCTAAATTTTTAATTTTCCTGAGAATGATTTCATTATATTTGAATTTTTTCTAACTTCTTGCAATATTTTCTTTTAGGAAACTTTGGAAATTGACTATAATATTCTGAATTTTTTTTCATGTTGAGATCTCTTTAAGGAGGTGATTTGTAGAATTGTTTAATTTCTATTTTATTCACTTGGTTTGAGATATAAGGAAAGTTTTCCTTTGTTATTTCTTGAAAAGTAATTTGTAAGCTTTCTTTTATCATGTCTTTCAATGCATCTAAGAACATGTAAGTTATGTTTTTCTTAATATATTGTCCAGATAATTGTTTTTCTGATGAGACATTTCAAATTTTCTTCTATTTTTTTCATTCTTTTGAATTCATTTTATAAAATTTCTTTATGTCTCATGGAGTCTAGCTTCCACTTGTCCAATTCAATATTTTTAAATGAATTGTTTTCTTTGATGAGTTTTTAACCTTCCCACCCCCACTCCTACCCTGAATTTCACTGATTTGGGTTTATTATAAAGGACTTTATTTTTCAGTGAATATTGATGCCTCTTTTACTATTTGACCTATTCTACATTTTTAGATGTTATTTTCCTCATTTTTTGTGCTTCTTTTACCAACCTGTTAAATTCCTTTTCCTAATTTTATTACATTTCTCCAATTTCTTTCTTCAATTTTCCTACCAATTTTATGTCTTTCTTTGACTCTTTCATAAATTATTGTTACAGTTAATTCCAATTTGCTTTTTTCTTTGATGTTTTGCTTATGGGTATTGTCGCATTGTTGTTTTCTTAGTATGTATCTTCATCTTCCTTGCCACTAGAGTTGATTTTCATGGTTATTTTCCCTTCTAATTTTTCAGAGAAGGGTTTTATTTACCTAGGTTGGGGATAAAATGTTCCAAGCTTCCTTTTATCTGGAACTATAATGAAGGCCCTTATTTCCCTGTAGCCACAACTGCTTCCTCTGCTCTGATGTTATGACACAGAATTGTGTATGTCAATGGAGTTTTCAAATGGTTCACAATTCCATGCCCAGAGTAATGTCAGTGTCTCCAGTAATGTCTTTATAAACAAACTCTTCAGTCCCCTTACCATCTCTGGGCTAAGAACTCTTAGATCCTCTGTGCTGTTGAGTCAGTAATCTCACAAGCCCAACATTGGAATTACTTTTGTGTTCATTACAGATGGTATTCAACCCAGTATCACCAACCTCTTAAGTTCTTTTTTCTGGAAAAAATTCCTCATGCTGATCATTTGTTTGTTATGCTGGTCCAGAAATTTAATTATCTTCGTTGTTCACAAAAAGGTTTGGGAAAGCCTACATGAGTTGTCTCTTCTCCTTTATTTATTTTGATCTAATTTCTGCATTAGCTTAAAATGATTTTTATTGGAAAATTAATGCATTTTAAATGAGAAAATGCACTGAAAATAATTACAGACATTATGCTTTGAAGGGCCTTTTTTTTTTTTTAGAACCCTTACCTTCCGTCTTGGAGTCAATACTGTGTATTGGCTCCAAGGCAGAAGAGTGGTAAGGGCTAGGCAATGGGGGTCAAGTGACTTGCCCAGGGTCACACAGCCAGGAAGTGTCTGAGGCCGGATTTGAACCTAGGACTTCCCATCTCTAGGCTTGGCTCTCAATCCACTGATCTACCCAGCTGCCCCCGAAGGGCCTTTTAAGTGAGATATTTGGAAAGTGTTTAGCCAAGTCCGTAGTACATTATAGGCATTTTCTTAGTGTTTATTACCTTCCACAAAATATCTTATATCTGTATTAGATACTGATCTATGTATCAAAGACCAAGAAAAAATAAAAGAAAAATAATAACCCTAAAGTAATTCAAATTTTTATCAACCATTTCAGACATTGCTCTTACCCACTTCTAACAATCAAAACACAAAGAACTTTATCATGATTATAACTTTAGGCACTTTATTTGTCATTGATCAGAAAAATCAAATAATCATTGTTGGAGGAGCTATGAAAGACAGCCACAGGAACCATTTTGTTATGTCTGTGATTTATTACAATCCTTCTGGGTAACAATTTGTGATCATTTTGGACAAGTTATTAAACAATAAATTTTTACAAAGTTATATCACTACTGATCATATACCTATGTACAAAAGAAAATTATATTTAACAAAAATATTTAGAGTAGAATGTTCATATGATCACAATTCTAGAAGGCAAATAGATTCATCAATTAAAGAACAGTGAAATGAACTCTAGGAATATAGGGAGACACACTGAATCTTTGATTTCATTGCCATAATGAGTTCCCAGGTGAGAAAATCCCCTTTAACAATGCAGGTTATCCCAGTTTCTGCATCCGGTAGTCTTATAACATTGTTTTGAACACTTGGCTTATAGTTAAATATGAATGTAAAATGTGATTATTAAAATGTAAGAAATTATAAATATGAGAATTTTTTAAAAAAGAAAAGGACTTTTTTTTGAATTAGTACAAAGTAAGACAACTGGAAACAAGGTAATTTACAGTGACTAACGTGATCTAAATTCTAATAATTAAAATTTAATAAGAATTAGATTACTTATAAAGAACTATTTTTTCTCAATAGGAATGTGAACAGCTCAGTTATTCAGCTGATAGAATGATTGATATAGAGTTTAGCAAATCCCAATAATTGCTATTTATGGAAAGTGATTCCACTTTGCCTCAGTTTCTTCAAAGTATGAAATTAAAGGGCCTGGCATTAATAGCCACTAGTCATTATAGCTCTAATTCTATGATCCTATGACTTCAGAAGAGTGATGTACTATAAAATGTCACATGTATTGGAAATTGGTTTTGCTTCAATATTTTGCTTTGTGATAACAAAGTATCCAATGCAAAGAATCTAGGTTATGGAGAAATGACTCCATTATAAAACAAAGGACAACCTTTAAAATAAAAATTTGATGGATAGTATCTTCTATTTGGCAATAAATATACTTATCTAATTTTAAACTTTGAAAAATGGTGGTTATTATAAATGTCATAAATTAAGCAATCCAGAATGTGAAGTCTAAGTGCGTTCTTTTGAGCACTGGGCTTATGATTTTCTTCATGTCAGTTAAATCACAATGTAGCAAAAGCATTAAAAGAATGACTGTCTACTACTCAAAGCATCTTAATAAGCTCTAACTACAGTTAGCATGTATATAGTCTTATTTGTGAAAGGCCATATTGGACTGTCCAATAGAAGCTTAATATAAGAAACACCAGAAAGAAAAAATCAGCCATTCCAATTTGAATTGTTGATTTTAGGTCCTGTAAGGAAATAAATGAATATATTGACAATATGTTGCACCAATGCTACAAATATTTAATTTTTTCAAATAGTATCAGACCAGAAAATAATTTTCTTTGCTCCAGTTTATATGTGTGAAGAGACAAACATATACATAAATGCATATAAATATATACATATATAAATTCTAATCAAATATATTTCCCTGTCTTCTTACCTTATTTCTTATTCACTCAAGTGTCAAATATTGAAAATTCAAAAATTCATTTTCTGACCTTTCCACATTCAATCTGAGCCTAAGGGGATCTGTTATTTTAGTTTTACCTGGAATGTCACAAGGGGAAAGGAAGGGAAGTGTAGGGGGAAAATTCACTTATATGTTTAATGCACTTTTTTTAATATAAGTAACAGAGAAAGCTTGAGCCAGATTTGGAGCTGGTTGGTTGGCAGGCATTCCAAAATCCATCTAAAACTGCAATTTTAAGAAAAGATTCATTAGAATATGATAACATATCTATATTATAATAGACCTTTTTTACTATTTTCCCAAAATTTTCTTCACTTGAAAAGTAGGGATAAGTAACATTACTTTTTTCCCCTTTAGAATTAACTAATCTCACCTTTCCTTCCTCTTTACCAATCAAAATACGAAAGGAAAATGAAAAAGAGAAATTAAAAATAAAATAATGAGAAGCACAATGTTCTTTTGTAAGATGAAAAAAACAATAATGTTAGGCATTTCTCTTCTCTGCAGACATTGAAAATTTTTCCTACCTCTACAAATACATTACTAGATGCTCCAAACTTGATTACTTAGGCAATTTTCATCACAATCTTATTCTTCAAATCTAAACTCGTTATCTCTATCTCCAAATCTTCTCTTCTAAATTTCTCTATTTCAGTTAAGGTATCTTCATTCTTCTGGTATCCTAACTTTATTATTCAATATTATCTAAGATTTCTCAACAGTCTTATCCCTAACCCCTCATATCTAATAATTTGTCTAATCTTGCTATTTCAACTCTACATCCCTCCCATCCAGCCCTTTTTATTTATTTATATGTGTACCACCATATTTAAGCCTCCCTTCACTTCTCTCTTTGAATATTGCCATAAGATCTTAATGGGCCTCCATGTTTCAATTCTCTTCCCATTCAAGTTCACCCTACATATTGTGGCCAATGTGATTTTCCCTGAAGACCGTGCTGAACTTATCATTATGCTCCCATAGTCTATTTCGGTTATTCAGTTAGTCTCTAGAATGAAATATAAAGTCTTTTTGGCTTCTAAATCCTTTCAAAGCCTAACTATAACATATGTTCCCCATTTCATTGGACAAAATATCCCTCTACAGTTTCATTCATTTAATTCTTTCTCTGTTCTTCACACAAGAATCAATAAATAAACACTTAGTAAGGACCTACAGGTACTGTGGTAAGTGATGATCTAGTTATATAATACTTATTCATTTCAGGCATTGTGCTAAGGGCTTTACAAATATATCATTTGATCCATGCATTACCTCTAGAATGTAAATAGTATCATTATTCCCATTTTACAGACGAGGAAACTGAGCCTAAGGAGAGATTAAGTAATTTCCCTAGGATTATAGAGCTAGTAAATATCATAAACTGATATTAACTTTGGTCTTCCTGACTCCAGGTTCAGTACTCTATCCACTGAACCACCTTACTGACCTATGACATGACATCTCCCACCTCTTTTGCTTTGACTGGATATCTCCCATGTCTACAATGCCACTCATATTTGATACCTAGCTAAAACATACCTTCTTTCCTAAGCCTTTCCTGATTATCTTACTATCACTTAATGCTCTCTCTCCTAAGCAATTTAGTATGCGACTGAAAGATGTGTATATTAACACTTCTTGAGATGGTAAGGTTGAAAGTCCAGCGTCTCTGTCTGTATCAGGCTGAAAGATCAAAATGGCTGCCTTCAGTCCTGGATCTTTCAATAATGCAATCTGACTTTTATGTAAATTAACAAAAAGGGTTTAATGTTGTAAATAAATAAGGAATGGGATAGGAAGGAGGGCCAAGGTAGTTATCTGTTGCTAATATCTCTATTACTCCACCCACAGATCTAAGTAAGAGGCTTGTAAAAAGTCTGTCTTTGGTTTCTTGATGCTAATTATCACTCTATTCTCTCTGTCTGTACTGCAGATCCCTAAATTCTAGCTATCCTGACTAGGCCACTCCAAAACTGTCTTTGGGAAAGGCTTATAGTTCAGTTGCTGAATAAGGGTAGTGGCTGGATGTCAGAGCCACCCAAGGGCTTCAGGAAAAAAAAGACTGAAAGTCTCCTTGATTACAGACAGGGACAAAATCTATTTAGGCTGGCTATCTTCTTAGGAACATAATAGTATCTAGGAATTCAGGACAGGAACAAAGAGGCAGGAAGGAATATGCAGCTGAATTCATAAGCTGGAACCCTGATCCAAGAGCTCAACCAACAGGGCAACAGCTCCTCTCAGGGAAAGTCAGTTAACTCTCCCAGGAAGTTGTCATTCCAATGTTCCAATGCAAACAGGAACTCCCTTGCTTCAGGTTCAAATCCCCCTCTTATTCTGTCCTAGGTTTCCTTTTGGAATTCTCTTTTTCTTTTAGTTCCTCCATGAGTCAACCTTATATAACTTAAACCTTTCTTCCTTGTTTCTCTATTCCTATGCAACTACTTTTTGTGCATTTGTTTTTATTCTGCTTGTATTTATTTTGTCCTCCATATTATTATATAAGCTTCTTGAGAGTATAGCTTTTTGAAATTATTTTTGTGTCTATCCTCAATCCCTAGCTGAGTGTCTGGTAACAACAGGCACTTAAATGCTTGCTGATCGATTTCACAACCAAACTCCTTCGGGTGAAGAAATAAAAGTTTTTTGACTCAATTTGTTTTCTGAGTCACTCTTCACCTCATCTCAATCTTGATTCTAAAGTTATCACTCAACCAAAATTTATTTTTTTAGTGATCATTTAATTGTCAAGTTAGCTGTCTTTTTATCAGTCTTCACTATTCTGTATTTTTCCAAAGCACTTATCAGTGAAGATCATCCGCTTCACCAGATTCCTCTACTGTCATAACACTTTTCTGTCTTGATTCCCTTTCTATCTGTATGTTCATTATTCAATAACCCTTGTTGATTGATCAACCATATTTTGTCCTACTAGCTATGGGAATTCTTCATTATTCTCTCCTTGGCTCCTTTCTATTTTCAATCTCTCTCCCACTATCTTTATCAATTCTCATGGGCTTAGCTATTATCCCTATGTTCAATCTATGTAACAAGGCAAATAGTTTCTCCCAAATTCCAGTTCCACATTTCCAGCAGATGATTCTGAATTTGATTCTAACCCTTGGTCTTCCAACTTAACCAATATGTTAGTTTGTGCTTTATCTTGTCCAGAGTCCAGCCCACTTACTACTTTTAGGAATTCCCTTCCCATGCCAAAATAGATAATATTCCTTCTATGAAAAGTTCCAATTTTTGTGTTATATTTTTTCTGCTCTTTGAGATCAAAGATTGTCTTGCTTGGTACATATCTTTAGTGCTTAGCATGATGCTTAGCACATAATGAATGTGTAAGAAATATCCTATTTATTCAGTAATATAGCTATCAAATTGGATACCCAATAAGAATCTCACAGTGAATAAGTACCAAATAGAATTGTCATCATCCCAAAACCTATTCCACATTCACATTTTCTGTTTTTGTTTACAGTGCCTTCATACTTTCAAATTATCTAGCTTTATAGTCTCTATCTAGCTTCACAGTCTCTCAGTCATTCCCACCAGTCTTCAAATCTTGTCAGTTTCAAACAAAATGTAATATTCTAATTTAAAAGAGACAAGACTTTTAACAAAGGTCAAAGTGTAAAGGATAGAGGTTAGAGATGTTGTCAAGGTTGTTTTGACAAAATTGTGGGAGCAATAGTATGTACAGTATGAAGGAGAATACAGTCACATGATCATGGTGGTATACGTCCTTATCTCTTTAACAGAAAAGAGGAGAGAGGTTAGCTTTGAGCCTTAGTTCTATTCCTTTTTCTTCCAAACATCCTCCAAAGTGGATCATAGATTTATAGTTTAGGCTGGACATTACAGTCCATCCATTTTACCTTTCATTTTGTGGTACTGAGGCCCAGAGAGGATAAACAATTTTTTAAAAGTATTTGTATGGTAAAACCAGACTTCAAACCCAGGACATCATACTCTATATTCATTACTTCTTCAATTGTGTCATTCTTATTATAATTATTTCAAAGTATTTTTGTCAAGGCCACATGAAATCATTTGAACTAAATGTTTCTATAATCCCAAAGTGCTTTATAAGCATTAACTACTTTATTAGTACTTGAATCAGTATTCCCAATATCTACTTATTTTAATTTTTTACTGTATATACCAGGTGTTCAGGATTTATAAGTATAGCCAAGTCTACTTTGAATCCCAGTATATAGGATGAACATGTTAGCAGAGATTTTTTATTTCAAAATATAAATCCAAAATATTTCATTTAACATTTATTTGTATTTTACCTTTATTTTATGATATATTTGTTAGTTAGAAATAGTAACAAGCAAAAATTATAGTTGAATATATGAAATTTATATGAAAATTAATGAAATATTGATATTTGTTTTTAGAAGAATGTCAGAATAAGATAATTATTTGTGGTTAATAATATGCAGATATTTTTGAGCATAGACAATGATGTTTTGATTTTAAATAGCTTAAACAAAAAAGAAAACTTCTAAACATTCATATTTTAGCTTCTCTTCCCTTCTTTTACCTTAGTCAAAAATAGCATAAACAAACAAATGAATAAATAAATATATTAAAATTTTTATGTTCCTTTTATATAGATGCATATCTCAGTACAAGAGTACTATGATCTCTAAGACCCATTTGAATGTTAATTCCAAAGAATCATCCCATACTATTTCCATTATAGCCAAATTAATTGAACTCTGCTTTAAGTCAAACTATCATTTATATTAGATTTCCATAGTCCACTCTTTTGTGTTCCTAATACAAATGGAATAATATAAAAATCATTGATTGTTGGGGTCAGCTAGGATGCTCAGTGGATAGAGAGGTAAGCCCAGAGACTGGAGGTCCTGGAATAAAATCTGACCACAGATACTTGCTGTGTGTGTGCCCCTGGACAAGTCACTCAACCTTCATTGCTTATCCCTTATGACTCTTCTACTTTAGAAACAAATGGATAGGAGTTGCATGTTAGGAGCTAAGATGGTAGAATAAAGGATCTTCTGCTCCACTGACACATATACATTCACACACATGCACTTATACACACAAAGAAAATAAACCAAGTTAAAAAAATAGAGCTTGAGGAGCATGTTTCACTTGGGTAAGAGTAGAGAGTGGTCCAGGTAGCATAGCATCTGTGAGAACCTGCAGAACTTGGAATAGCCCAACATGTGAATCTTCCAGAGAAAATTAAGCTGCAGAATGGGAATAAGTCCAGTTCACACCATAGGAAACCTAAAACTTTCATGTGGTAGCAGAGCCCTGAGGATACAAGGGTTCAGAGAGTGGGACCAGGTGAACTGGAGGAAGATGCATGTTCTATTTGGCATCAGAATGCATAGGTGGAAGACCTAAGAAGAGGGGAACTTCCTAGCCAAGGCCACATGGCAGGGGCAAAGAAGCAGCAGGACAGTGACCAGATCAACTAGTGAAACAATGGAGGAAATGGTAGCCTTGGGTATTGACTATATTTGGACAAAAATCTGAAAATCTACCCACAGCAAGCCAGCAGGGCCACCTCCTCAACAGCCATAAAGTGTGAAACAAGGGAAGTCTGGTTTATACCCAGTACCAAAGAAGACTCTTTAAACTTGGAGTAGTGCTCCCTCTACCCAAGGAACAAAGAAAACCTCAACAGATAGACAAGGTAATGAGGGGGAAAGAGAATTAGAAAAATGAGTAAAAGAAAAAAAAAGTCTGACCTTAGAAAGTTACTTCAATTAAAGTGAAGACTAAATTATGAAATCAGAAAAGGACAACAGTGTCAAAAATAGAACATGTGAAATATCAAAGGCAAGTGTTAAAGAATATAAGACTCCAAAATAACCCATGGAAGAACTTAAAAGAGTTTAAAAACCAAATACTAAGGGAATTGACAGAAAAATTCAATAGCTGAGGGAAAATTGACTGAAGCAATCAATTAAACAAGGAATAAAACTGACAGAATGGGAATGGAGTCAACCAAGACACTGAAGAAAGTGACTTTCAAAGAATAGGATTAGCCAAATTGGAATGAAAACTCAAAACTTGAGGAAGAAAATAACTCCCTAAAAATTAGAATTAAACAAATAGAAGCTAAGGAAACCATAAGACATCAGAAAACAATGAGATAGTTTTTTTTAAATAGAAGAAAATATGAAGTATCTCACTGGGAAAATGACTAATCTTTACAATAAATCCAGGAGAGATAATCTAAGAATTGATCATCAGAATATCTAAAAGCCATAAAAATAAAAACCTGGCCTCTATATTATAAGAAAACTTTGGGGAAAGCTTCCCTGATACCTCCAAAAGGAAGTAAAATGATCAGTTGTGAGATTGTACAAATCATCTCCTGAAAGAGTTCCCACAATACAATCTCCCAGGACTATTATAACTAAATTCCAGAACTCCCAGATCAAGAAAAAATTATTCAAATTTGACAGAAGGAAACAATTCAAATACAAAGGAGTTCATAGTCAGGTTTGCACTTCTAAATTAATGAGCCAGAAGACATGGAATACAATATTTTGAAAAGCAAAGGATGTAATTACATATTAGAATTACATATCCAGGAAATTTTATCATAATCCTTTGGAGAAGGGGAGGGGTAAGATTGGCATTAAATGAAATAGAGAAATTTCAGACTTTCCTGGACAAATAAATAGGGCTTAAAAGATAAATTGATGAGCAAATTTAACTCTAAAGAGAAACAGAAAAAAATGGTAAAGTGATAACTTAAGGGTTTTGATAAGGTTGAGTTGAGCACATTAATACCTGGTTAGATATAGTTGAAATAATCAAGATCTCTCTCATATTTGAAAAAGCTAAAGTACTTGGAGTATGAAAGACACCTCTAGTGCCTAAGATACTTAAGAACTTTGTTATTTTTAGATCAATAAAAAGCAACACACATTGAAATAATGAAGCTAAATAAGATGGACTGATAAAAAAAAAAGAACAATAAAAAGGAAGGGGAAAGAGGAACACACAGGAAGAAGAAAATAGAGATAGAATGGGGAAAACTACTTATTAAAAGAAGCATAAAAGACAAATATTGTGTAGGGGAAGATGGAGGAATGACTACATTTGAACCTTTTTTTCTCATTGTAATTAGTTCAATGTGAGAATTACACTAATACTAAGATATAGAAACCTACATTACCCTTTAGGGAGGTAACGGGGGTGAGAGAATGTCAGCCAGGAGTAGGGGATGGGCAAAATGGACGGTGAATTAAAGAAGACCATTGTTGAAAACAAATATATGTGAAGAGAGAAAAGCTAAAAGGAGACTGAGAAAGAGACAGACAAACAGAGATGGAGGGAAGTAAACTGAGGGAAAATAAAATAGAAAGACACACAATTATCATTCATAAGTATGAATGTGAATGGGATTAGCTCTTTTATAAAATGGAAGAGGTTAACAGAATAGATAGAAACAGAAAATCCCACAATATTCTGTCTACAAGAAAAAACATTTAAAACAGAGAGATATATAGAAAGTAAAAGTAAGAGACTAGAGTAGAATATACTGGACCTCAGCCAAACTAAAACAAATAAACAAAAAACCAGGGTTAGCAATCATGAACTCAAAGTCAAAGAAAACAGAATTGTTTTAATTTTATTTAATTGATTTAATTTAATTTAACTTAATTGATTTAATCAAGAAAGATAAGGAAGGAAACTATATTGTGATAAAAGGATACATATATAATGAAAAAATATCAATATTAAAAATATATTAACCAAATGACATAGGATCTAGTTTCCTAATGGAAAAGTTACAGGAATTATAGGAGAAAATAATAAATAGTAAAGCATTAAATTGTGAGATGTAATCCTTCCCCTCTCAGATGTAATATTTATTGGGAAAGGAAATAGGATTGGGAAAATGGGGATTAATGGAGGAGTTGAGCAGAGTATGAATATTGAGGGAATATTGCTTGGAGATGTAAGGGAGGGAGATGCCCCCTGCTGAGAGGAAACAGCAGGGGTCTGATAAGGATTGTTTGTTGTAGAATGACTGAACTGAAGTTCAGCTCTCTCTATGACCGGAAAAGATAGTCCATTTATCTGACTGTGAATTCAAATAATATAAAGTTTAATAACCAGTTGGAATTGGAGTTTAATCTTAGCTTCAGAGTATAGGGCTAGTCCCTAGAGGCTGGTGGAGGGTTTTCCCACTTCCATCTCCTCTATATCTGTCCAGTTTTGTCCTTTTAGACAGTAGACAGAAAGCAAACAAGAACAGATCTGACCTTCAGAAGCCTGTGTCTTCCAGCTGAACCAAGAAGAGCACGCCACTCCAGACTGGGCTGAACAAGCTCCTCTCTCCTCCAACACCAGGAAGCCAATCCACAAGGCAGGAAGGAAGTACTAGTCACAAGACCCCTTCCCCCACAAACAGTCAGTCTTATTTCCTTTCCACACAGAAGTATATGACAAAAAAAAAAGAAATTAAATAGGTACATTAGAATTTTAGACAAATAATACATGAAAGACCTCTGTAAAAATCTGAATGGCAATAGAAAGGAATATAAATTTTTCTCAGCAGTACATGATCCCTTCACAAAAACTGACTACATAACAGGGCATAAAAACCTCCTGTTAAAATGTTGAAAAGAAAAAATGTTAAATGCATATTTTTCAGACAAATAATGGAATAAAAATTATATTCAAGAAAGGGCAACAGGAAAAAATAATTAATTTAAAACTAAATAACTTTAACCTAAAGAAAGAGTGTATCAAAGAACAAATCAAAGACAGAATCAACAATTGAATTAGAGAAAATGGTGATGATGAGACAACATATAAAAGCTCATGGAATCTAGCCATGAAGGTTTTTAGGGGAAAATTAATATTTTTAAATGCTTACATTAATGAAATAAATAATGGATCAATGAATTGGGCATGCAAATGGTTTTTAAAATCTATAAATAATTTCCCAATTAAATACCAAATTGTTAATCATGAAAACCAAGGGAAAGATTAATAAAATTGAAAATAAGAAAACCATTGAACAAATAAATAAGAACTGAAGTTGGTTTAATAAAAAGTAAATAAAATAGCCAAACCATTGGTAAATTTGGTTTTAAATAAAGACAATCAAAGTTCAAGTAGCAAAAAATGAAAAAGGTAAAATTATAATCAATGAAGAAGAAATGAAAGCAATTATTAGAAGCTATTTTTCCCAATTATAATCTAATAAATATAACAATCTAAGCAAAATAGATGGATACTTATTAAAGTATAAAAAGTACCCAGATTAACAGAGAGGAAATAGAATATTTATATAATTCCAATGCAGAAAAATAAATTGAACATACCATCAAAGAACTTCTTAAGGAAAAGGCCCGAGGATAAGATGGATACACAGGTGAATTCTACCATCCAAAGTACAACTAACTCCAATATTAAATAAATTAAATAGAGGAAGAGGGGATCCTTCCAAAGTCTTTCTATGACACAAGTATGGTATTGATACCTATATCAGGAAGAAATAAGACAGAAAGTAAACTATAGATCAATCTTCCTAATGAGTATCGTTTGAAAAATTTTAAATAGAATACTCTAAAGTCAATTACAATATTTTATCAGAAGAGTAATTTAACATAATGAGGTAGACTATATGCCAGAAATGTAAGGATGGTTCAATATTAGTAAAACTATCAGCATATTTTACTATATTAATTTTAAAAAACAACAAAAGCCACATGATCAATAGATTCAGAGAAAGCATTTGACAAAATAAAACATCTATACTTTATTAAAAAACAAAAAGAACATCAGAATGAATGGAACATTCTTTAAAGCATGTATCTAAAACCAAAAGTAATTATTACCTGTAATGGAGATAAACTGAAAATCTTTCCAATAATATCAGGAGTAAAGCAAGAATGCTCATTATCACCACTATTTTTTAATATTGTTCTTGAAATTCTAGCTATATCAATAAATGCAGAAAAAGAAATTGAAGGAAATAAAGTAGGGAATTACAAAGCAAAGTTGTTATTTTGTGGATGATATGATATTAGAATCAAACAAAAGGCTAATAAAATAATTAACAGCATCAGCAAACACTCAGGATACAAAACAAACTCAAATAAATCATCAGGATTATTATTAGCCACTAACAAAATCCAACAGCAAGAGATAGGAAAGTAATTCCATTGAAAATATCTCTAGGCAATATAAATTACCTGGGGGGTGTATATTTACTGCAACAACAAACCCAGAAATTATATGAACACAAAAAACACTCTTCACACACACCAAAAAAAAATCAGAACCAAAAATTTTGAAAAAATATTAATCACTCATTGATAGGCCAATTCAATATAGTGAAAAATAACACTCCTACCTAAATTAATGTACCTATTCAGTGCTATAACAATTACTCACCAAAAATTATTTCATAGAACTAGAAAAAAATTTAAAAAATCATCTGGAAGAATAAAAGACCAAGCATATGTAGGAAATTAATGAAAAAAAATGTGAAGGAAGAAGACATGGCCACACCAGATTTCAAACTATACTATAAACCAGTAACCTTAGAAAAAAATCTGGTACTGGCTAAGAAATAGAATGCTGGATCAACAGAATAGCTTAGATACTCAACACATGACAGTTAATTTCCATAGCAACTTCAATCTTGATAACCCCAAAGATCTAATCTTTTGGGGAAAGAATTCACAAAAATCTGCTGGGATAACTGGAGATCAGTATGACAGAGACTAAGCCACGGGATAGCAACTCACACCATAACCTGGGATAAAGTCAAAATGGATACTCGATCTAGAAATACAAAGTAACAACATGAGCAAACTAGGAGAACATGGAAAAATTTACTTGTGAGACATAAGGAACATTTTGAAAAAAAAATAAAGATAATTTAAATTAAAAAGGATTTGTACAAATAAAACCAATGCAACCAAGATCATAAAAGGAACAAGAAATTTTGGGGAAAATATAGCAAATGTCTCTGATAAAAAAAAAAAAACAAACAACTTATTTCTATGAACAGGCAGTTCTCAGAGGAAGAAATTAAAGCTATCCATATCCATATGAGAAAAAGGTCCAAATAAATTAGATACATGAAATTAAAATACCTCTGAGACATCTATGAAAGTGACCAACATGATCAAAAAATAAAATGATAAATGCTGGAGGGTAGGTGGGAAAATTGGGACACTAATATACTGTTGATGGAACTGTGGACTGATACCAACATTCTATAGAGTAATATGGAACCCGGCTCAAAGAGCCACAAAAATTATGGGTCACAAAATTATGCACACCCTTTGACCTTGCAATACCAGTATTAGGTCATTATCCCAGAAAGGTCATAGATGAGAGGAAAGGACTGACCTGTACCAAAATATTTTAGTAGCTCTTTTTGTAGTGGCAAAGAATCAGAAACTGAAGGGTTTTTCATGAAAATGGAATGGACAAATAAGTTGGCCTAAATGGTTGTAATAGAATTTTATTGTACCATAAGGAATGATGAATTGAGTTGATTAGTTTAGAAAAACCTGGAAAAGACATATGAACTGATGCAAAGTGAAGAGAGCAGATCATGGAGAAAAATATACATAGTAACAGAAAGAAATTCATTGTGAAGTATTTAACCATTATCAGCAAAAGAAATTTACAAGACAACCACATGGGACTCAGGATGAAAATATTGTGTGTAGTCAAAAAAGGAACTGTTAGAGTATGAGTGCTGATCACAGTATACCATCTTCCATTATTTTTCTTCATGAGATTTCTATTGTATGTGTGGTAAGTCTCTCCTATTAAGATGTGATCAATATGGAAATATAAATTACATGAACATATAAGTATGAACTCAGACTATTTACCCACTTGGGAAGACAGTAAAAGTGAGGAGGATGAAAATCTGAATTTTTAAAATGTTAAAAAACTATTGTCAAAATTATTTCTACATGCAATTGAAAAAAGAAAAAAAATGGTTTCTGGGAAGAAGAAACAATGCAAAGTACTG
Source organism: Monodelphis domestica (assembly GCF_027887165.1). Taxonomy (NCBI): domain Eukaryota; kingdom Metazoa; phylum Chordata; class Mammalia; order Didelphimorphia; family Didelphidae; genus Monodelphis; species Monodelphis domestica. Next base: position 41,772,319 of record NC_077233.1, on the reverse strand, counting down.
ATTCTAAAATGGAATTTAAGGCTTTTTTTTTAGCATTGTAAACACTGTTAACTTTTGAGTATGGTAGATGGGACTGAACTAGGTGATGTAACTGTTCCCAAATGCAACACTGGGGAATAGGAAGAGGTGAAACAGTAATGAGATCTGGGTCCAGGTGCTTTTGAAAAAGCTCCAGGTTCTTCAGCCGCAGTAAGAACAGAAATCTCATTCCAAGTTCCCTCGGGGTTGACAGAGCCCCATAGTTCTCCCTGCCTTGAAACTCAGCCCAGGAACTCTAGTCCCAGAGGAGTCTAAAAAGAAAGGAAAGGAAGTGAAAACATGTAAATGTAATTTTCAGCTGAATAGAAAAACCAAGCTCAGAGGCAGACTGGGTATCTGACCAAAAATAAACCAGCTACACCAATGGACCAAAGAATACTTTGCAAATGAAGAGGCTACTACAGATAAAAAGCACTGGGGACCAGAAAGTACTTTATAGGGATACTTAAGAATCACTTTCCCTAGCTGATTGGCTATAGGATCACACTGAACAGTCACAAGGCATAAGTCGCTGTACTGTATGACCTTTAAAGAAATTGTCAAGATGATTGACAGCATGTACTAGCTCTGGCTTCCATGGGTGATGGAGGCTCTTTTCCATGGTGATGGAGCCCCACATTTCCAGGTACTCTAATAGGAAGAATGCATTGTGCCTAATGTCAGCATATGTCATACCCAGTTGACACTGAAACAGTTGATCTTTTGGCTGTGTTGCCTCAGAATCCTAAAAAGTCATAGCCACTGGGTTTTGATAACATCCTTTTCACCTGGATTGAGGGCAGTCAATAACTAGCTCAGACAAGGACCAAGTATGATAGGGAAAGTGAACCTGCTTTCCTTGCTCCATTTCTCATGCTCTGTAACCTGAACTGCAAGTATCTATTTATCCTAAATTGGGGATGGAGATTCATTTCTCAGAATTTTGTGATTTAGCATTTTTCAAGGGGAATTACCAGAGGTGATAAAGACCTTTATTTTTGTGTTTCTGTCTCACCTCCTGCTGATTTAGATATGAACTGTAGAAGCTTATCTTGAATTTTTTTTTCTAATTTCTCATTATCACAGGGATGGACTAATCATGTCATTGATATGTATCTGAGACTATCTTCTAGAAAGGGACCACCAAGCATGGGGTGGAATGAGGAGAAGACTATCATTTAAAGATGAAATATAGGCATAATATCATTGATAATAATATATCATATTATAATAATAGATAGTATAAAATATAAAATAATAAATATCATTGTGGATTTCATTTGGAAGTCAGAACGTCGACTGGTCTGAGAATGCAGAAGAATGGAGACCATATAAGGGAGAAATGGCTTGCAAACATTTGAAGATATTGACAGCTTTAGTCTAGACTTACTTGTGAGGGAGGTTCACTCTGTTTTATATAATGTAGATGCTAGGTACAGAGATGTCAGCTTTGAGAGTGTATGTAAAGTCCAAGACACTGTTGTCAAGAACGAGAATCATTTCTTTTCTACTAGATACAGAAACCAAGTATTTTGACAACTTTTTTTTGCCACAAAAACTCAAGTAATCATTGGTAGTAAGGATTTAAAGAATGTCAATATCACTCTTTGTATTATCTTCTGAACCTCTGACCAGTACGCGAGCCCAAATCTTCACCAGCATTGCTAAGGAGTTCTCTTTTGGATATGTTGAGTTGAGAAACATAATAAATCAAGATGGAAATGTCTACAAGTAGGAAACATGGAAGCAGAATCCGGGGTAAAGGTTAGAGAGGAATATAAAAAATCTACATAGAGACGATATTTGAATTCAAGATAGCTAATGAGATCAAAAATAGGGAAAGATTAGAAAGATCAAAACAAATAATTCCTCTGAAGAGAGCATTTACTTTGCTTTCAATTAATTAATGACTACTTATTAAGCACTGACTATGCACCATGCACTGCTGGGTGGTGATGCTGTAAGTATAGAATGGAGCAATTTTTACTCAAAAGAGGGTATTAGTTCCTGTTTTCAAATTAACTAAAATTGGAATGGCTTTACAGTATAGCATAATTTTAACATTAGCATTGAAAACAATTTCAGGAAATGTATGTTAGAGTGGCAGAGTGGTGACAGAATCCCTTCAAAGGATTAATGAAGGTCCAAACCTCAAACCTGTTTGATTTTGTTTTGTTTAGAAAGCCTGAAAGAAGTTCATATTATTCAATTAATCATTAGTGCCAATAATAACTTGAATTTGAATATAAATCTGCTTTTGGTGTAACCATTAATTGACAGAAACAATTTATTCATATTGGTTTGATATATTTCTTATTTTCAAGGTCATCTAGGATGAAATATTAAATGATAAAGTACATTGTTCTAACCACTTGAGGCCATGTAATCACACTCAAGATGGTTCATGTGTATGTATGTGTGGGGGACAACTTCCAGGGGGTCCACGTTCTTTGAAAAAATGCAAAGTACTGGACAGCACTGTCTATGAGCTTGCAAGGTTACATGCACCGATAATTTTGGATGACAGAATGCTTTCATTTTTAAGGAGTTAAAAAAAAAGGTACAATTTGGAAACTCACTCATATATTTAATTATGTTTTGCTGCCAACAGAAATAAACTGAAATTAATCTGTTCAGAGTTGGTCTAGGTGATTTTATAACCATTACACTTAAAGGAAATAAAGGTTATCTCAACTAATTAGTACTGCTATCAGAAGACCTTGAAAATGCCTGTGGTTCCTTACATGCATGCCATTCTTGAAACTGTTTCCATAGTTTTGAAGTTTATCTCACATATTTAAAATTCAAACAGAGCAAACAGAGATCACCTCCATATTTTAAACTATACATATTCTCCACACCTTGACCATCCTGAATTATGTGAATTTTATCATCTAAAAGTCATTATTGCTAGTACCTGAGATAAAAATGTACTTTCTCAGCTTAGTTCGAACCTTGGGTCATCAATATATCAGTTTCCAAAGTGTCATTACAAAAAAGTCAATAGAGTTCTGGGAAGAATTGTACTAATAAACAATAATTAGAATTTATGAAGAGCTTTTCATCTTCAAAGTGCTTTACAAACATTAATTAAACACAGTCCCAAGAGTATGAGCCTATTCAGTTGAGCATTCATCTCTAGGAATAACATGAAAAACATGTTAATGTTTAGATAACATAGTTGAGCATTTTTGGCTGGTGGAAAGCTAACTATTCACAATGGGAGGACTCCAACATTGTGAAATTGTTAATTAATTTCATTACATTGGAGATGATTTTCTTTCTTGATGCAGCTTGAGCTTATAATTCTTATTTAACAAAGTATCATGTTGATCTCTCCACGGATTTTCACCCAGAATTATATATGCAGCTAATACATACATACACCAAATGAAAAGGACATTTTACAATTCAAATAGAAAATTTTGTCTATATACATACATACATATATATGTACATACAAATACATATTGACAAAATTTTCTATTTGAATTTTTATATATATAGTATGTAGAATATTTTGTCTTTATATATGTTAATATGTTAAACAAATATTTATTTTATTGTTGAAGATACAGCTTTTTTTTTCTGAGGGAGATAATTCATTTTAATTAGTAGGAAGTTCCTTTTTGTCGCTAGTAAAGTACAACCATTCTGAGGGGAGGGATGCTATTTCTTTCTATCTGAAATAGTGACTTACAGATAATAAATATTTATCATATGAATAGATGGAAATGAAGTTATTCATGTAACCTTATCACAAAAAAGAAAATCATATAATGATAGATCTCAGGGTAAATGGAACCTCAGAGGTCCAATTCATGCTTAAACATAAATGCATTAAGAACAATGCTACCAAGTGATCATCTGTCTACATTTGCAAATCTGAAGTGAAGAAAAGACTGTAACTTCCTGAGGTAACCCATTTATCTAATGCACCATTCCTACTGGAAAGGATGTTTTTTTTTTTCAGTTGAGAGGTTTGAATGCTTTGCTTATATAAAACTTATATCACCCTGTTTGGAATGTTCACACTCTGCTTCTAGTTTTATCTTTTTAGGCATGAGTTCCTATTTTTTTTTTATGGAACCTTTTGGCAGTCTTTAGAAACCTGTAGAAACCTCAGGATAATGTTTTAAATACACACAATCAAATATATAAGATCACAAAAGAAAGTGATTTCATTTGGAATATAATTATAAAAGAAAACATATCAATGAATTCTTGGGCATGAACTTTAGGGTCAAGTATTATTTGTTATGGAATCGTCTTTCAAATTTTATAGCCAGCTATCACTTTTCCCCCAAATGTTCTCTTCGTTAATTTTTTTGAAAGATTTCTAAGAGCTATGACCTTAATCTGGAAGAGAATGTAAGGCAGATGACTTTATCCAATTCATGAGCAAGTCAATACATTACTAGGATGCCATGACAAACAACAAAATCCATGGTCATTAGTACTCTTGCTATTCATATTTTCTAATTTGTATAAACACTCCTAAAACTCAAGGGGTCACTGAGGGAAATGGACACATAAATGGTGGATATAATTTGTGATTCAACTTCATATCCTTTGAGGAATTTGAGTGAAAAACAAGCTTAAAAATTTTAAATAAACAATTTGAAAACTAGAAGAGATGATGTCCTACTAATGGAACAAGATTGAAGGATTATATTTGGACAGCCATACTTATTTTTACTGCCCCCTTTATGATGTAGAGAGAAAAGAAGCTATGATATTTAATTTTTTTTAAAAATTAGGATGTAGATTAAAAAGACCATAGATAGCGAAGCATGACTGGGTTATGAAATATTGTACCATGTTCTACTATTCAAGGCCTATGTTTCTAAGCCCATTTTTCTCAATGAAACCTCATAAAATATGTTAACTTTTATGATTCTTATATCACAAGATTGAATCATTCATATTGGTCTTTCAGCATACTGAAATCCCAAATCTTATCAGTTCATACATCCCTTATCCCATACAGTTTCTAAACTCAAGTAAATGACTTCATATTTATTACTAGTGTATTATATTTATTTTGACAGATCATTGCTCTATTCTACTACAATCATTTTTGTTGGAGAGAGGGCCTTGACACTGATTCAATTGAGCTACTCTTACTGAAAAAATTTCCAAGTAATTCCTGCTGTCATTCCTCCCCTGTTTTGATTTGTCCCAGCTTTTCCAGGTCTTTTTATTTTTAAGATTACCCTTCAAGACAGAAGTCGGGTTTTCCAAAAATAATTTTATTAATAATAAAGAGGAAGTGGCAGAAAAAAATAAGATCACAATGAATTTCTCATGGAAACAATCCCTGGAATCTTATCAGGGAGTACCCTTAATATAACTTTAGAAAGTAAGGACACTTCTAACTAGCTCTGTTCTTATCAAAAAAGTCTCTCAGCTTTTCTTCTTTTTTTTTTTTAATCAATTAGTCCTCTGAATTTACTTAAACCTAATACTAATGTTTCTTTTCTTTGAAAGCCACTATTCCCTCAGTATCCTACTAATATCTAGGGCCATGTTTCTTAGATATCAATCATTTACTGGACTAGTTAATGTACTGTATGCCAATACTAAGAAAAGGATTCATTTCAACATAGGTATCATGGAAGTTTCTGTCAGAGCCATGGATGTATTAGAGATATTCAAGTTGTTGAGGATTAAAGAAGTGGGGGTGCTAGAGGGTAAAAGATATGGGGTTTTGGGCATTCGAGGCAAAAGGTCACTGCAAGTTTAGAGCCATAGGAGAATTAGAGAGATATGATCATAAGAAAGTCAGAAATAAATAGGTGTCAAGGGTCAGTTAAGAAAAAGACAAGGAAAGGAAGAGCCATTGGGATAGCAGAGTAGAACTGGGAACTCCATGTTGTGACTCAATTCTGCAGGTAGCTCGATTGCCTTTCCATTTGATTTTGAGCCTAGTCAAAATTTTGTCTTGTGAAAAAAAAATAGTTCTCATTCGTGGTAATTGGAGAATTATTCACTGAAATTTTTGGACCTAGCACTGTAAAACTGGACCACCTCTACTTGCTATTTAGAGACCTTTAACAAAGTCCTAGGTTATATTGTCCAGAAAAGCAGTCAGATCCAAAGATTTAGGTAAGGTATTTTATTTCAATTTCATATCAAAGCAACTATATGTCTTACCTGAAAATTGGTTATTTTTTTCAATGTTCCTTTGATCCTATATAAATATTTATGCTGAGTGGCACACCGCTTTTTCTGAATTTGGAGAATTGCACCTGTCCACTTTTCCCCTCCCAATTTGGCAAGTCCCTAATCTTTCTTCCAATACAACTATCTATCCTCTTGTTATTTCCTTTTAATTAATTGGTCTTATTTGATTTTTTTAATATAAAAAAGTCCATCTCTACCCTGTATTTGGGGTCTATCCCTAAGATGAGGAAGGGGCCTGGGCCCATTTTGGGGTTAGGAACTCACTCTAACTTTCCCAAATTTCCCTCTAACTTTAAAAATAACACCTTAAGTCAGACTCTGGAGTGACAGAGCCAACAAAAGGTTGGAATGAAACACATTTCTTTACCAGGACAACACAGGAAGTCAGAAGGAAAGATTTATCTAACAAGGTAGTGGTGCAGGCTGGAGCAAGGGCCAGGTCTGCTGACACGAACCAATCCTTGGAGGCAGCTAAATCAGTGGCAGAAGCAGCTATGGGAGCTCTCAGCCCACACATGGTAGAGAGTTTGGATAATTGGTCAGGAATAGAATAAAGTGCCCTTGTGGGCACTGAGTACAGGACCCTGTGGTATTGCCCATATGCAATTCTAGGTCACTATTCCAGGGCAAATGAGGACACTAATGCACTATTGTTTGGTACTTCAAGAGAGAAGGGCCTGAACACAGTTCCAAGATGGAAAAGAGTGTTTCTGGTCACCCAGGGGGGAGGAAGTACCCTGGCCTCAGTAATCTAAGGGAGAAAGGAGCACTAGTGCTTGCAGTCACAGGAGAGCAAGGGCATATTTTGAGTTTTCTTAGTAAAGGCACAGGAAGAATTTACTATTTCCTTATCCAGCTCATTTTATACATGAGGAACTGGAGGCAGACAGAGTTAAATGATGTTCTGAAGATCACACCATTAATAAATATCTGAGGCCAGATTTGGAACCATATCCATTGCTCTACCTAGGTGCTCTACTGAGCATTATGTTATGTAAAATGGATAACCTTGATTATAATACATTTCTTTAAAAGCTTTTGCAAAGATGAAGCCAGTTCAGCCAAGAGTATAAGGAAAACAGGGAACTGGAAAAAGAAAATTTACAACACGCTTCTCTAATAAGGTCTTCAGTTCTAAAATACACGGATAATTGAGTAAAATGTATAGAATACAAATTATTCCCCAATTGATAAGTGGTCAAATGACGGTAGGCACTTTTCATACAAAGAAATCAAAACTATCTATAGTGGAGGCACCTAGGTAATTCAGTAGATTGAGAGCCCGGCCTAGAAATGGGAGGTCCTAGATTCAAATCTGGCCTCAGATATATCCTAGCTGTGTGACCCTGGGCAAGTCATTTAACTGCCATTGCCTAGTCCTTACTGCTCTTCTGCCTTAGAACCAATACACAGCATTGATTCTAAAACAGAAGGTTAGGGTTAAAAAAAAACAACACAATACTATCTATAGTCATATGAAAAAATGCCCAAATCACTATTGGTTAGAGACATACAAAATAAAACAACTCTGAGGAACCACTTCAAACCTGTCCAAATGGATACTGTAATAATAAAGGAAAATGAGAAATGTTGGAGGGGATATCGAAACATTGAGACGATTAAATTATTGGTTGAAATACAAACTGATTCTGGGGAGCAATTTGGAAACATGTCACAAAGGCTACAGAACTATACAAAACCTTTGATCCAGAAATACCACTACATGGTTTGAACAACACAAAGAAATAGAAAAAAGTATTATATATTCAAAATTATTTAGAGTAGCTTTTTTCTTTTTTGCCCTGGCAAAGCATTGGGAATTGAGTGGATTTCCATCCATTGGAGAAATGGCTGACCAAGTTGTGAGATATAATTTTAATGGAGTGCTATAGTGTTAAAAAGAATTATGAACAGGATGGACTCAGAAAAAACCCTTGGAAGATGTATATGGATTGATACAAAGTGAAGTGAACAAGAAGAAGTGAATAGTGTAGAGAGTAACTTCAATACTATAAGTATGATCAACTGTCAATGACTTGGTTATTCTCAGCAATCCAATTATCCAAGAAAATTTTGAAGAATTTATGAAGAAAAATGCTATCCACCTCCAGAGAAAAAATTGATGGATCTAAATACAGAAAGAAGCATGCTATTTTGTTTTGTTTTGTTTTGTTTTGTTTCACAAGGCTAAAATGGAAATATAAACTTTTGCATGACTTCACATGTCTAATCTATGTCAAATTTCTTGTCTTCCTAAGGTGGAAGTTAGAAAGAAGGGAGGAGAGGATTTAGACATATTTTTAAATGAAAATTTAATTTTTTACATGTAATCAAGAAAAATAAGTAAAATAAAATAAAAAGAAACAAGTCTGTTTTGAGATAGTCTGTCATTTGTTTCACTTAGAAAAATAAATTCCTCCCTATCATTCATGTAAGCTATCAATTAAGAAATGATAAAAATAATATTTATGGGGCATTATTCTCTCTCTCTCTCTTTCTTTTTAAGTGAGAGTCAGTGAGTCATGCTAGATAGAGAGGTGGCCTCAAAATTTGGTTTCACGTTATTCCTCTGATATGCACAGACTATATGAATCAAGGTAAGTCATCAAAGTTGAAAAGGACGTATCTGTCTGGATTTGTAGAAAAGTCCTTCAAAGAGAACTCTGGGGACTGATGAAGTCAGAGGTCAGATCATTAAGAAATGATGTATTTTTTTTAAATAGCTCTCATCTCCAAACACCTTTCTCTCATCTCTCCTGGGGAAAATAAAAATGAAAGATGGAAAATAATGCCAACTATATCAATTGATATATCAACCATGTGTGATAAAATATCCAATATTTCAAACCCATGGTCCCCATCTCTTCCAAAAGGGGAGTGAATAGTCTTTGATCAACACATCTCTGAGATCAAGCCTGGCCATTAAAATTATTCAGTGTCCACATCTGTTTCTTTTTATTATTCTTTTATATTATGATCATTATGCATAGTACTTTCCTAGTTCTCAAATCAATCCTTATTAATTTTGATGTCTCCCTGATTTCTTCAAATTTATTGTTTCTTAATGATGCAGAAATAGACCATTTCCATAATTCGTTTAGACAATCCCCAACTGATGGATATTTAGTTAGTTTTCAATATACTACTTCCATAAAAATATTGCTATTAATACACTGGTACAAATAAGACTCTTCTTGATGCTATTGCTTTACTTGAGATATATGACTAGCCATGCCTTTTCATTAGTTACAATGGACATTTTTGTATATTTCTTACCATAGTACTTACTACATTTAATTCCAAAATAATTGGGGTCATATAATTTTTTTCTATTAACAGTGTATCTCAGCATTTCTGTCTTTTGTCAACCCCCACTGCCCCAACATTGTCTTTTTTTTTGTTGTTGTTCTGTGCCATTTTTGGAAATTTGCTGAGTCTGAGATAAAATACCAAAGCTATTTTTAATTTGTCTTTTTATTATTGTTTTTTTTGGGAGGGAGGGGGATTCTTTCTTATGTCTCTGTTTAAATTTATGGTTGGACTTGAATATATTAATAAGTGGTTGCCAGGGATTTAATTTCTAAATCCCAAAATGAGTTGCTCAAGTAAATGGAATTATGACAGTTTATTTTACAATAGAGGAAAGATCTAGAGAAAAGGGGAGAGAGAGAGGGAGAGAGAGAGTTCTGGCTTCCTCAGAGCTAGGTAGAAATTCTAAGCCCTAGCCAGGGGAAAGGAGTCTCAAGATGATGGGCCTCTCTTGGAGGTTCACACCTCCGGAAAGGCAAGGTAGCTAAGTCAAACTTTTACTCACCACAGTGACTGTCTAAAAGGAAAACAGTCTGAAGTCTCCTGCAGGGACCCTCCAGGGGTCCAGTTCCACAGCCAAGTGTCTTCACTCCAAGTCTGAGTGTCTTCATCTCTCCTCAAGGGTCTGTCTTCCAGTCCAACTCCAAATGACTTCTTCCAATCTCTCCTCTGAGTGACTGATCACTTCCAGTTCAACTCCAAGTAACTGAATGACTCTTGATCCATCATCATGTGCCTCCGTTTCCTCTATTCAAAAACATTTTTCTCATGTGTCACCTCCCCTAAATTTTTACCTCTACCAATCACAGCAGACACACCTCTCCAGGACTGCCCACTTAATGTATGAAATGGGTGTTCACACCTTTTGTAGTTAGTTAACACTTTTTTGGTTAATTAACACCTCTTTGTAGTTAAAATGGGTAGATCTCCTTTAAATACTGAGTTAACACTTTTGAGGATTAAAATCTAAAAATAGACAGAGGATTACAATTTAATCTTCACAATAAAGGAAGCACTAAATACCTTCATTGTTACAATCAGGGGATAGTCAAACCCAATCTTCACAGTCTCTTAACAGCTTGAAACTATTCTATTGGAAAAAAAAAAATCTTAATGTATTTTGACCACTTCATCATGGAGAAATAATTCCTGATTTTATATTCCAAAATATATACATATTCATATTCAAAGAGTTATATTATGTGAACCCCTTATTAAATTTTTCTTACTTTCCTTTATCTTTGTTACATTTATTTTGTTTGTGCAAAAGGACTCCAGTTTCATACCAAATATATATATATATTATCTTTTGTGATTTTCTTTAACCCTTGTTCGATTAAGAATTTATATCTTACTACCACATCCACCTCTCCCAGCTTTAATTGTAAAAGGGATTTCATCATATTGAGCATCTTCTGAGAAAGATATTCTATTATCTGTGGGGACACTTTTTATAAAGAAAGAGAAAGAAAAACATCTGAACTATATACCTAAAATAATATATTAATATCTGAGCCAAGCAACTCTCTCTATAGATTTTTCCCAAGGTCTTAATACCTCCTATCTCAAATAAGTCACTTCTGCAGATTCATATAAGCAGTGCAATTCCTTCAAAATGCTTTAGTGGGGACGGGCCAGGAATTTGTATTGGCTTGTTAGAGTTACATTAGGGGTAAGCTAGAATACAATTCCTGTGATTTTTACCTTGATGGATACTATTTGAGTTGATTTACCTTTGACTCATCACCTTGGGGGTCCAAACAAGTCAAATGAACCCTCCAGGAACAACATAGAGTGAATTAGGACACAGGATATGGATTCACCACTAAGAGATACATCACTATGCCAAACCTAACATTTGCTCCTAGAAATCAAAACATTTTGCCTTTGAAGAGCATTGATGGCCTGTTTTCAGGTGCCCAGGGACCCTCTGGTGCAGCTGCTGCCATAGGGGAAAGAGAATGTATCATTTACATGTGTTCAAACAAACAGCAAACAACCCAGAGTATGGCCATGCTTACATCACAGGTGCAAACATTTTCAAAATTTTGATTGATACCCTGTCCATCAGTTACACCAATTCTTCAGCACTGAATTAACTAGAATAATGATAACTCCTAGCTGGCATTCTCTCCTCTCTAAAGGATACAACCCCAAATATACTCCTGGGATAAGAATCAAGCTATATAAATCTCTGTAGGAGGCAAAGAAAATACAGGAAGATGGGTCAGCTTGGGTAACACAAAATCATGGTGGTTGTTTATTGAAATCAAGAGAGTCTGTTTCCTTGGCTCACTCAACTCCCTTCAGGATATATTCATGATAAATAAAATTAAAATCATCTTAGAGAAACAAGGCAAGTCGAGTCTAATATGGTGATTTTTTCCACTGTACCAATTTATGTAACCTAATGTAAAATTTCACAGTCAAAAAAAATTCACAGTCTCCTCTCTCTCTCTCTCTCTCTCTCTCTCTCTCTCTCTCTCTCTCTCTATATATATATATATATATATATATATATATATATATATATATATATATATATACACACACACACACACATAAATATATTTCTAATTTCATTTGAACATCACAGCAATTATTCCGGAACATTTCCCCATTATTTTTATCTCTTACCCCAACTCTTTATCTTCCAACTCTTGTTCACTATTGACTCTTTCCTCAATGTCAAGAAAAAAGCCAGTAACAAATAAGAGATTGAAGATAAAGAAAGAGCAGGAATACAAACACGTGCGTATTTGTATATGTAGGTATCTACATATCTCTATGTATGTGTTCTCTGAATACTCCCCACCACATAGAAGGTAGTCTCCTGAAGGGCAGGGGCTGTTACCTTTTATTTTAATTTCTCCAGTCTATTGGGAAGAACATAGATGCTTAATGCCTCTGTCTTGGATGGCGTTGCTTTAACACCTGCTGCTTCCTTTGTCCCACTTTTTTCTTTGCTTCTTTTCAACTTCAATCATTTTCTTTTCTCCCCAAAGAGGATTGAAGATAGTTTTCATTTCCATGAGAGTGATGCACTGGGTCAACAAAGGGATCAACTGGCAATCGTCCTCAATATGAAGGAACTGAGAAAGGCAATCAAAGCATTCCCTTGAAATGTGCTGAGTAAGCAGTCTGCCTCTGTTCTTAAGCCACTGCTGCCCTCGTTTGGCTTTAGTAGCCTGTCCTCCTTAAAGATTTTTAATACGTTTCTTAGCAATCCTGCTACATCCCATATGTAAAACTAGAAATGTATCAAAGGCTCTTATTATCTCATTCTGTGTCACCAAGGAAATTATTTAGTACAATAAAGATATGCGTAGGAATAGTTTTTTCTTCGTCGATGCAAATGCAACTTATATCTTGTTGTTTTCTCATGTTAGCTATCTATCAATGTAACGAGATTACCGAATCTCAAAATAGAAATAGGCAATAGAGGACAGGTGCAGGTATTTGGACACCATAAGAATCACAGTGACAACAACAGCAAACAAGCACTTTTTTATTATTACTTAAAAATTCTTGGTGATTCTATATTCCACTTAGAACCTTAGAACTTAAATCTAAATGTTACCGTTTTTCATTTACACTGTACTAGAATTTATCTGTGCTATCCTTGTCTACTTGTTCTAGTTTTTTCCCTTTAGGGCAACAGCACTGAAATAGTCACCTATTATAGTGAAAGAGTTAATGATAAAGAATGACTTTGCCTGAACAAATATATTTTGCAATTATCTAGTTAACTTGATTGGTAGAGATAAACAACCTTAATAATCTATTTCCCAGATAAATTTAACATAGGTACTAATCAAATCTGATTGATCATTGCTAATTTCCCCCTCCTTCTGTGTAATGATAACCAGATACATAACAAGATAATTACAATGAGAAGCTAGAGCTTTGCTCTAGAAAAGATAGTGAATGTGTTTAATTCTTTTCACCAGTGTAATTTGGAGGGTTCCATGTACCAAGAATAAACTTCTATTAGTGCTGCTTCTTCTATTACATCTTCTGATTTCTTTTCTCAGGGAATAGGAATGTCTCTGTTCTTAATAGATCTTCCCTTGACTACCATCCCTTCTTTAAAAAAAGAAAACAACTTTCCTTTCATCTTAAAATCTATACTAATATATAATCTAAGACAAAAATAAGGGCTAGACAATTAGGATCCAGTGATTTTTCCAGTCTCACAGCTAAGAATGTCTGAGGCCAGATTTGAACCCAGATCCTTCCATTTCTAGGCCCTTTATCTGTTGAGCCACCTGTAGGAAGAGGGTGATAAGAGAAAGTGAGAATTGTCTCCAAAAATAATTGAGGAAATGTTTAGCCACAGACCCTGGAAAATATTCTGGAATGTGAGGGGCTAACGAGGAGGAACTTGTGAGAAAAAAAAAATGTTTTTGCAGTTGCTTCTTGCCTCTAAGCTGAAAAGAAGCAGCAGCTCTGGTTTAATATCGTTTATCTGTCTGTTTGGAGAGAGTTGGAGGTTCCTGCTACTGGATAACATCATGAAAGTTATCTAGTTTCCCTGCAGTTTAACAGTTTAGCCAAGTAACCCAAAGATTCTAGCATTGGGGCTTTGGGGTTTTTACCTCAGGAGCCAACCCCAGCTTTGGGGAGGGACTCAGTCAGTTTTGAGTCTATTCTCAATAGCTTTTTTGGAGACAATCTTGAGGGTTGACTCAACATTAATTCTAGGTAGCTAGGTAGATTTTGGGGTTTCTTAGCTAGAACAGGAAGCTGTTAGGAAGTTTCAAAAGACCTGAAGAGCTCTCTCATGAGAGAGGCACAGACGGCTGGGTTGGAGAATTCAATATTAGGATTAGGGATGCTGTATCTTACTTATCAATTTTCTATCCTCAATCTACAAATAAGCAGAAAATAGTGTGTTTTTCTTAAGAGAGTCTTTCAGGGTTTTGGACTCACTGATCCAAGGGAATTTTCCTGGGTGGCTTTTCACTATTACTCCACCTTGGCCTTTCCCTATTACGTTTTTCTTTTTCATACCCAGCTGCCCTTCTACTATTCCCCCTTATAACTCATATGTATTTGTTCTCTTTTTATGACTAAATTCCTAGCAACAGCTAAATACATTTACCTCTATTTCCTGTTTCTCACATATTTCTTAGCAAACTAGAAAATGGTTTCCCACCTTATCATTCAGTCGATACTTCTCTCTTCAAGGTTATCAATAATAAATTAGTTACCAGTTTATTGATCTCGTCTCAAACATAATCCTTGACCACTCTGCAATATTTTATACTTTTAATTGCTCTATCTTGCAGATAGTCTAACCCTCTCTCACCACTGGGTTTACTTCTTTCTAGGTTCTCTTCATAATTGTCCATAGGAATCTTTCTCAGCCTTCTTTGTTTAGTTATATTCCATATTTTGTTTCCTGTATGTACTAAACAACTCTGCCCTAGACCCATTTCTCTTCTTCTGTGCATTTTCAATGTATGACTTCATTATCTTCTATGTGTTCAACTAACATCTCTATAAAGATGAACTCTACATGTAGTCCTAGTCTAATTCTCAGTCATATCATCAACTAGTTAGTGCATACATATGCATTAAGTATATATATATATATATATATATATATATATGCAGCCAGTTATAGTCAGCTTTAAAATCTAAAAAGTTAGAACAGATGACCTAGAAGATACATTTTACAAATCACTATTAATTAGAGAAATGCAGTTAAACAACAACTCTTAAATAGCACCTAACAAATTGGTTATTATAAAAGAAAGGGGAAAAGATAAATTTTGGAGGGAACGGGGGAAAATTTAGACACTAATACACTGTTGGTGGAGCTGTAAAATTGATCTATCCTCAAAGGGCCATGAAACTGTGCATACCTTTTGACACAGCAATGCCACTACTGGGTCTGTATGTCAAAGCTAGGATGAAAGGATTTAATGGTACAAAAATATTAATAACAGCTATTTTTGTGGGACAAAGAACTGGAGAACTGAAAGAGATGTCTATAAACTGGGGAATAGCTGAATAAGTTATTACATATGTTTTTATTGGAAACTACTGTGCCAAAAGGAATGACAAATAAAATGATTACAAACAAACCCTGGAAAAACATATTAGGAAGGGAAAAATTAAGTCAGCAGAACCATGTGTAAAAAATAGACTCGAATACAGTACTACAATCCCCATGAGCCTTTGCTCCACTTCCCCAGAATGCCTTGTAATCTCACCTGGGCCAAGATCGAGAAGGTATTTAAGTTGATTCAAAGGCTTTGGAGGGGCTTGGTTTTTTTTTTGGACTGCCATTTTGGAGCAGGCTCGTCTCTTGCGTGATGTGAGGTTATTTTGTCTAGGCCTCTGGCCTAGGCACATGTTTCTTACTTGTATATTCTTTAATCTTTAGCCTTTAATAAACCTCTAAAAATATAATACTCCTTGCAGAGAGAAACTAATTTCTACCTGCCTCAGTCTCCCCATCTCCCCTAAATTTTAATCTTTACACATGAGAACATTGTACATGGTAACAGGAATAAAATATGAAGATTAATTAAGTATAAATTAACTTTTATCAACAATGAAAGAAGGATAATCCCTAGGAACTGATAACAGAAAGAGCTTTCCACTGCTATGGAAGGAACTGACAGAGTCTGAATACAGATTGAAGAATAACATTCTTCATTTTGCTTTTTCCATGAATATTTCTCTACTGGAAGTTATACATGCCTTCATTCACAACATGATGAACATGAAAATATGGATTTCATGATTATACATGTCTAAACTATATCATATTACCTGAAGTTTTGGGGGATATAGAGTGGTGAGAGGGTGAGAATGTGAATGTGAATCACATGTCAGAAAATGATTATTAAAATTATATAAAAATGTAAGAAAATTAAAATTATATGAAAAAAGATACATTTTAACTCAATATATATGATTCAGTTTTGAAAATATACCATATTATCTTTCCCCTAAATCTTCATCTGCTGTTAAGAATAGCATCTCTCCAGTTCAAGACTTTGCATCCAATGTCAGCTCCATCGTCTCTAATTCCAAATTCTACTCAGCATTCAGGTCTTCCTGAATGTAACTCTGCAATATTTTTTTGCTTCTGACCTTTCTTCTCCATTCATACAACTGCAATACTAGTTTTGGACATCTGCTTTAGCATGAATGATTGCAATAAACTCCTAATTGTTTTCTATGCTTCTGATCTTTATCTTCTCCAATTTATAGTGAGATCATTAAAGCACAGACCCGGCAATGCCACCATCCTACTAAAAAAGCTCCAAAATTTCTCTATTATCTCTATAGTAAAAATTTAAACTACTTCATTTGCCAATTTACACCCTTCACAACCTGGCTTTATCCTACCATTTCAGGCTTATTAAGGCTCTCATTCTCTGCCTCAAACTCTGCTTTTAATCTCTTCCAATATAGGACATTAAATTTCCCGCATTAATACCTTTGTTCAGATTCTTCAGCATGAAGGGAATATATTTACTTCTTAATTTTAACTTAAAGAATCGATAGATCCCTTTAAGGCTCAATTCAGATGTTTCCTATGACAAGATTCCTACTCCAATCCTCCAGTGTCTCTAGTGGGTCACTATTTCATCATGTGTGGCTTTTTCTTTGCTATTTATGTTGTTGTTCAGTTGATTCATTCATGTCTGATTCTTCATAACACCATGGACCACAATGTTCATGGGGTTTTCTTGGCAAAGATACTTGAGTGGTTTTTCATTTTCTTTTCTAGTGGATTAAGGCAAATAGATATTTAGTGACTTGCCCAGAATCACACAGATAGTGAATGTCTAAGATCAAACTCAAAGTCTTGTCTTTCTGACTCCAGGACCAGTGCTCTATCCATTGGACCTGCTAGATTTCCTCATTTTCTTTATACTATACATTTTCTAAATATGCTTGGTATACATCAACAAAAGATAAGCTTACAGGGTTGATACCATTATTATCTTCAAGGCTCAGGAAAAAAAGGGCAGTTGATGAATGCTCATGCAAAGAATTTATGAATACCACTGACTCAGGTTAGATCTTGTGGGTGAAAAGACAAGCACTCTATAGACATGACTGGACTTAACTGGGACAGACTGCACCTTCTAAAAGCCCAGGTGTGAAATTGATCTTTGTGCCCAAATTCTTGCTTATAAGTCTGCCATGTCTCTTTATCCTCAACAACCTTATACTAGGACCAACAACCAGTCAGAATCATGAGCCATAACCAGTCTGCTTAATTAGTATTGATGTGCTGCTGTCTTGGGGTTGTTAAGACAGCTAGCTTGCATTGAACCTTGATGACCGTTTTTTGATACTGTCCATTTGTTTTGTTCCACAGAGAAACAGCCAGAATCTGAGGCACAGGAGGGCATATGGTTCATTAAAGTGTATACTATTTGCTTGACAGCCTATTCAGGCAAAGGACAATTTCCCAAGCTTGGAAAGCAGTTGTCCATATGCTGTTGATCGTGGCTGTGTCTTCATAAGAACCCCAAATATTTGAAAAGTGGGTCAAGTAATCCTTATGTCTAACTAGCCAATTCCATATTATATTTACTTTTGTCTTGAATTATGGGAAATTAATACATCTAGATTTTTTAAAAACATGCAATTTATTTGACAGTTTTCATTTCCTTTCTACTTAGAGATGAGAGCAGAATAATATCCTCTGCCTGGAAGAAGTGAGGTGGACATTTAATATATTGTCATTGGTTGAATGTAAGAATCTAAGTAAAATATAAATCCTTCAGAATGGGAGATGTTTTATTTTTATCTGTGTATTGCCAGTACCCTGAATAGTAACACGCATAAATTAGGTGCCAGAGAGGACCTTACTGAATTGAATTGGATAGTGGAAAGCCTCTTGGTCTGTGTATATGAATATATAGGTTCCAGGCCTGGTTCTACTATTTACTACCTACTTGACTTTGCATAAAAATCACTTCACTAATATGAGCTTTGATTTCCTCATTTGTGAAGAGACCCAAAGGATCATTGAAAGCCCTTTAAATCAAAGGTACTGTGATTTCTAGATTTTCCTCTGCAAACTCTCCTCTCCTGTCCTCTCCTGTCCTCTCCTGTCCTCTCCTCTGCTCTCCTCTGCTGTCCTCTCCTCTCCTCTCCTGTCCTCTCCTCTCCTGTCCTCTCCTCTGCTCTCCTCTGCTCTCCTCTCCTCTCCTCTCCTGTCCTCTCCTCTCCTGTCCTCTCCTCTGCTCTCCTCTGCTCTCCTCTCCTGTCCTCTCCTGTCCTCTCCTCTCCTGTCCTCTCCTGTCCTCTCCTGTCCTCTCCTGTCCTCTCCTCTCCTGTCCTCTCCTGTCCTCTCCTGTCCTCTCCTGTCCTCTCCTCTCCTCTCCTCTCCTCTCCTCTCCTCTCCTCTCCTGTCCTCTCTTCTCTCCTCCTCCCCTGCCCTCTCTTTCCTCTCCTCTCCTGTCCTGTCCTCTCTTCTCCTGTCCTCTCCTGTCCTCTCTTCTCCTCTCCTCTCCTCTCCTGTCCTCTCTTCTCTCCTCCTCCCCTGCCCTCTCTTTCCTCTCCTGTCCTGTCCTCTCTTCTCCTGTCCTCTCTTCTCCTGTCCTCTCCTGTCCTCTCTTCTCCTCTCCTCTCCTCTTCTGTCCTCTCTTCTCTCCTCCTCCCCTGCCCTCTCTTTCCTCTCCTCTCCTCTCCTTTCCTGTCCTGTCCTCTGCTCTCTTCTCTCCTCTCCTCTCCTGTCCTCTCTTCTCTCCTCCTCCCCTGGCCTCTCTTTCCTCTCCTCTTCTCTCCTTTCCTGTCCTCTCCTCTGCTCTCTCCTCTCCTCTCCTCTCCTCTCCTCTCCTCTCCTCTCCTCTCCTCTCCTCTCCTCTCCTCTCCTCTCCTCTCCTGCCCTGTCCTGTCCTGTCCTGTCCTGTCCTGTCCTGTCCTGTCCTGTCCTCTCCTCTCCTCTCCTCTCCTCTCCTCTCTTCTTCCTTCTCTGCCCTTTTTTCCCCTTTCCATTAAAATGATATGTTGGAGGGAGGGAGGGAGGGAGAGAGGTCGATGGAAGGAGACCCAGATCTGAGGCAGGAGGGCCTGGATTCAAATGTGGCCTCAATCCTTTTCTAGTTGTGTGACTCTGACCAAGTCACTTAACCTAAATTGCCTAATCCTTCCTTGTCTTCTATCTTGGAAACACAATTGAGTTTTAATTCTGTGATAGAAGACAAGGATTTTTTAAAGAAGCATGTGAATTATATCACCACTTATGTAGATATATTTTCTTTATAATTGTAGATATCTATTTATATCTATTATATATTATTTATATTTATATATATGTAGATATATTTATATATATATTTATATGTATATAGATATATATTTCTATAATAGAACAGAATGGCAATCATGTTTCATTTCTCAGCCATAATAGAAGTTTATGTCATGTGGACAAATCCAAACTATGTGACAGATACCCATGCTATTTCTTGACTTATTAAGTGATGGCTAGAATTCATTGACAGATATTGCAAACCTCACAAGAGAGCTTTTTTAAAGGAATAAGTTGGTGGTTTAGTAAACACTGTGATTAACCTAGCCATTAACCTCATACACCCTGGACAGCTCTCTCAGAGGTATCAAAATGAATTTAGAATTCAGAAAAAAGGGATCTATTGGAAACAACATGCATTTTTAAATTAAGAGTTGGAAAGGAAATATTAGATCCTAGAATCCCAGAATACCGTATTTCAAAGCAGGAAACAGAGGTCAGATAAATCAAGTGAATTGTCTAGTCCCATTCAGACAAATCACAGAGTCAATCAGCTAATTGTCTTGGATTTATAAAGAACTTCCTTTGTGCCTGGCATTGTTCTGGGATGCAAAGTCAAAAAGAAACTAACTATTCCTCCCCTGAAGAGATTTTCTTTGGGGTAAACAATACAAATGTGCAAATTACTTAGAGTGTGTACAAAATACTAGATGATTTTTAGTGAAAGACTAGCATGGGGGAGAGGAGAAGGGCTTATAGAAGAAAAAAAAAACATATTCAAGCTCATCTTCCAAGTAAGCTTTTTAAGTAATACTTCTAAAGGGTAGAGGAGAGGAGGGAACACATTTCAGGCATTGAGCTGGCCTATCCAAAGGCTTAAGAGTATATGAGGACCAGAAAACAGGTCAGTTTGACTAGACTCTAGCATGTAAAGGAGAGTAATATATATGAAAGAAGAAATTAATATACTCAAGACTGAAGCCTAGTCTTGAGACTACAGATCACCATTCTCAATATGGTACAACTTACTTCTCAACCCTCCAAATTATTCAATTCTTGACTATGTTTTATTATTAAATTAATAAATGTGATTATATTTATTCACTTAGTTCAAATGCATAGGGTCCATGCCAAACTGAAATTCAAAATATATTTCAAACAGAAGTTTCTTAACACCAGAATTAGAACTTTTAAAGTAATGAATAACTGTTGACTAACTAGTCCTAGTAGTGGATGAAGCACTGAGCCTGAAGTCATGAAGCTCTTAGTTCAAATCTAGCTTCAAATATTTTACTACCAGGATGAACTTGGGCAAATCACAACCTCTAACTCAGTTTTTCCATTGTTGCTCAGTTGTTTCAATAATGTCTGATTCTTTGTGACCCCATTCAGGGTTTTCTTGATAGATGTAAAGATTAAAACTTCGGGGATACTGAGGAAGGTAGAAATTAGTTTCTCTCTGCAAGGAGTATTACATTTTAGAGGTTTAGTGAGGATTAAGGATTAAAGAAAATACAGGATAAGAAAGCACGTATCTTGGCCCAGGGGCCTAGACAATCTCACCTACATTATGAAAAGAGCCGTGTCTGCTTGCAAGTGGAATCAGGAAAAGGCCGCAAAAGCCTCTCCAATCAGGTTAAATACCCCTTCTCGATCTCCTCCCAGGTGAGAATTCAGTGATATTACAAAACATTCTGGGGAAGTGGAACAAGGAATTCTGGGGATTGAAGTCCTGGATTCAAGTCCATTTTTACATTCCTCCATTTGACTCTTATTGGGAAAGGTTTCCCCAAAAAGGATAATAAAAACATTATCAACATAATGATTACAATAATTTGAGGATGAGAAGAACAAAACCAATAACTGCCGGATGCATTGACAAAAAGCCAGTTATGGGGCAGTCCCTTTTCTGGCATGAAAGTATACATACAAATAATTGTTCAATCAACCCCACCCAAAGTTCATTCTTGTACAGCTTGTGGTCTGGAGGCTTCTTCATAGTGTCTTCTCCAACAGTTCAGTTTCTGGATTCAGAGAGGTAGCATGTTTCTTAACCTAAAATTCTTCTCAAAAAGAATTTAAACTTTGCAATTTAAATAATGGTATTTTTTACATTCCCCCATTAAGAGGGTGATTGAAAAATACAGGATCACTTAGGGATGCATGGCTGAGGTATGAGGTATATGAATCAATTGGGAAGAGAAATGAAAAGACATCAGAAAAATCCAAATAAAAAAGAAAAATATCTAGATGAAAACATAGACTATCAAAGTCTTATGTGTAAAAATTCCAAGTAAAAAGAAAAATAAATCTATAACAGGTCCTTGAATCAGGGCCCAATCAAAATGATCTAAGCAATGATGCATTTACCCAGTCAGTAGCCAGGACTACAGAAAGGTACCACACTATGAGAGGCAGAAAAGGGGACCAGATTATTGGAGCCAAGGTTTCGGGGATACTCGTCTGTGAGTATTTTCAGAGTGAGTGTGGACACAAGGAAAGCCTATGTCTAGCAATAATAAACATAGTAACCTCGAGTCTTCACACTAGGTTCAAAACCTTTGTATTGGCCTAGAAGTGCATCAATACATCCTGGATTGGCCTTTCTTTGGCCCTGTGCAATGGCTCTTGTGTGTATATCTTGTCCTGGAATCAGACAGAATCATTAAGCAAAGTCCCATAATTGTTTTTTAATAATTAGTGGCATCATTTTTATAGTCTTCTAGCTTTTGGAGCCTGATCCGCCCACGTGGGCAATACCCCCATTTGTTACCAGCTAGTAGAAATGAGTCTTGAGTGATGAGTGGATCTGCTCCAAGGCTAGAGTTTGTTGGGCAGGCAGGTCACCAGGTGATTGCAATCTAGGTTGAATCAGGTAGGCCAGGTGAGTGAGAGAGAACACCGGGGTGGGCAGTGCTGGGACAGGAACGCAGATAAGCAGCAGGGCTGGGATTTGGAGCAGGCCAAGATGAGTCAAAAGGCTAAAAAGGCTTGGAGAAACGCGGCTTAGAAATCATTATCTAGGCTATCCTTCTTAAAAAAAAAATTGAGAGTCTTTTGTCCCTTCGTGGTCACCAGCTGTAAAGATTAAAACTTCGGGGATACTGAGGAAGGTAGAAATTAGTTTCTCTCTGCAAGGAGTATTACATTTTAGAGATTTAGTGAGGATTAAGGATTAAAGAAAATACAGGATAAGAAAGCACATATCTTGGCCCAGGGGCCTAGACAATCTCACCTTCATTATGAGAAGAGCCGTGTCTACTTGTAAGCGGAACCAGGAAAAGGCCACAAAAGCCTCTCCAATCAGGTTAAATACCACTTCTCGATCTCCACCCAGGTGAGAATTCAGTGATATTACAAAGCATTCTGGGAAAGTGGAGCAAGGAATTCTGGGGATTGAAGTCCTGGATTCAAGTTCATTTTTACATAGAGGTAGGTATATGAGTCATTTGTCCTTTCCTTTTCCAGTCACTTTACAGATGAGGAACTGACATATCTAATAAGTGCCTGTGTCCAGAATTAGACTTAGGAAGATGAAGCTTTCTATTATCCACTAGACCACCTATCTTCCTAAAGTTTCTTAAGTGTAAATTGAGGGTAAAAATAGTATCTACCTCCTAATGTTGTTCTGAGGATCTAATGAAATACTATTATCACAGTTCATGGCTTATAATAAGAACTTATTGGCACTTGCCCCATCCACCTCCAGTAATGATGCTGCATTCAGAATACTTATATCATCAGTTCAAGGTCATATGAGTTAGTGTCAATTTTCAAGACTTCTTAAGCCTTTTTTAATCCTCTTCCAGCTTCAGTAAACTATGAAGCAAATTAAAGAAGGTGGGATTTTGTATCATAGGTGAGGTCCTATCTGCTTCCTAATACCTTTCCCAATAGTCCCCAGGGCAAATGTTCTCTACCTACTAGAATTATTTGCACTCATCTTGCATGAATTTTTCATTTATTTGCTTTTATTTTTATTGTTCCCAATCCCCCAGGAGAGCATAAGCTCTTTCAGGGCAAGTCATGCTTCTTTTTTTTTTTTTTTGTATTTCTTTTTATATATTCAGATGCCAGCACAGTGTCTTATATTCCTTAGCATGTCAATAAATATCCATTAAGCAAATAGAATGTGTGAGATCCTGTGTTAGGATTCTGGAGCTTCCAAGAAAAATAGAAACATTACCCGCTCCTAAAGTTTACATTTAATTCAGGAGATAACATGATGATCATTGAACCTTATTCTTAGAGCAACCCAATTGGAGAAATCAATTAGTCTCATTATCTCCATTCTGAATATATAGAAAGAGTCAACTAAATTAAGCTTTTTTTTCTTTATTCTGGATACATTGCAGGTTCTTTATTAAATACTTCCTGAGTATTTCCCATAGATTTATAGCTAGCGTAAGAGCTTTGGAAGAATATGGTTTTATTAAATTGTATGTTGAAGCAAATGTGTAGTCTTTTTGTAGTAAACTAGGGTATTCCCCCAGTTTTAGAAATAACAAAACATTTTAAGGAGAAAAGATCAATTCCCAGGAAAAGCAAATAATTTTCAAAGCCATTGCGAATGCATTAGTAATGCCCATATATTACATTCCACTCTGATACAAAACCATCTGTTCAAAGACAAAGAATGCATCATGTCTTAAGATGGAATCTTAGTTTAAATAAATAAATAAAACTCAATCATAAACAAATAACCTTTATTTCCTTTTGAAGCACAGTAAGAATTTCATATTGAAGTAAAAGCTGTGGGGAAAAGAAAAATCCACATCTCAGTTATTGTTTTTACAAGCAAGCCTATTTCATATTTATTTGGGACCACCATCCCAATTAGGATAGGCCCGAACTATTTGTGGACCTTTCTAAGCACTCTCAATGACTAATTTTAAAGTAAGATAGTTATAATTCCACACCACATTTTCAGCACCATTAAAAAGCCGGCATTCACTTAGGTCTTTCCTCATTCAAAATTGCTTGAAATCACTATATCAGTGCCTCAGAGATATTTACACGGTATGAACAACGTCCAGTTCATTTCATTCCAAGGAAGTCTTTATCAAAAATGTTTACTGTGACAGCTGAAGTGTAGCCGATTGTATATATGGAACAACCTGCTTTCAGAAGTCCAAGATGGTTCATGGTTTCATTTATCACTGAAGTGACATAGCTGTAAAACAATCCACAATCACAATGACAGCTGACAGGAAATTGACTCTAGGTTCTGCAACATTCATTCCTCCAGAACTTAAGCCTGGAAAAAAAAAATAAAAATACCTCAGAAATAAGTGATTACATTTGTTCAATGAACATACTCAAACAAATGTATTTGTTAAAATGAATTAACTTACTTATAAATAAATATGAATAATGAATATGGAATATGAATATGAACTACCTTGTGAGCTGTTTCCTGGTATAGTTCTTTTAAATTACTTAAACATCTATACATCTTTCTGTCTGTATGTATGTCTATCTATCTCTGTATCCTTCTATGTGTGGAAAAATGGTTATCTGGAATTCTGTCATCAACTATGTCCAAATAATTAGAGTGTTGTGTGTTCAGTGCATTGATCACTGGAAGTAATCATCAACAACCAAAACAACGAAAAACAAATAAACAAAATAATGAAAATTGGAGGTCCTATATTACATTTGAATCTGTCAAACTGGTTGGTTTGCCCACAAAGAGGTAAAGAACATTCTCATTGCTAGAATGTGGAAATTATTATAAAGCTTCTTTGTTCAAAATTAGAACTCAAATGAACATGGTACTTATAGTCATTCTGAGAAATGAGCTCTGCAAAGGACTTTTTTCCCCTTTTTTGTCTTTGTCATTCATATTGATCATTAAATATCACAGGTAGTTGTAAGTAGTGATTATATAATACTTGGTATATAGATATTATACATATATATACACACATACACACATCTATATATGCAGGGTATTAGCAATGTACTGAGGGTTAGATGGTAAATGTACATTACTCAAAAAGTGGTACTTGAGTAATCCTTAGAAGGAACTTGGAAATTCTACAAGATATATATGAAAGGAAGTGCATTCCAGACATGAAGGATAAAATATGACAAGGCCAATGTCAGATGGACTTGGAACTGCATGTAGTCCAGATTGAGAGGAAGAATAATTGAATGAAGAGAATAATGGTTAATATGTCTTAGAAGATAGGCAGGAACCAGGCTTTGTTATAAAAGAAGATAAAAGTCAAGTACAGGTCTTTATATTTTGTCCTAGAGACAAATATAAATCCTTGAAACTTCTAGAGAAGGGAAACAACATGCTTAAAATTATTAGTCAAGTCTATAGAGAAGAGATGGTAAATGAAAGAATTAGACTTACAGAGTCTAATCACAGAAGGTTTGTATGAACTGATATTATATGAAGTGATCAGAAACTGGAGAATACTTTCTACTATAATGCCTGAAGAGTAAAGAAAAATAACCTTGAAATAATTAGGAACTCAGATCTATACAATGACTACCATGAATATAGAGAACTAATGATGAATTATGTTAATCATTTTCTGCAAGATAAATGAAGGACTAAAGATGAGTGAGATATACATTATTTGGAAATGACCAATGAGGGAATTTGTTTTGATTGTCTATGTATATGCATTATGAGAGTTTTACTATTGATAAAGTCTATCATGATGTTTATTCCTGTACTCCTTTCTGATAGGGAGCTCAGTTTGATGGTTCCAAGCTACCATAGGGTTAAAGCTATTTGGCTATCCACATTAAGTCTGGCATCCATATTTTTAACCCCTGAGAGTTAAAGGCCACTAGGTTACCTAAGGAGAAGCACATCACTCTAATTCCAAAACATTTAGGAAGTTAAAGTTTCCATGTAAACCTTTATTGGATTTGGACTCATGAATAGGCATTATACTTGTAGCCTGGATGAAGTATAAAGATCCAATCTCAAAAAGAAGCAAAATAAAGTATAACAACAGCTCAAAGATTGGAGTGAGGAGACCATTAGGAGGATATTGTAATGGTTCAGGTGATACTTGGTATGGGCCTGAGCTTGTAAGGTGGTCTTGTGAGTGGATAGAAGAGATAATGTTGGAGATCAAATTAGTGAGAGTTGATGAATGTTTCAAAATGGATGTGACTATGAAAAGTTGAGACAAACTCAAGTTGCAAAGGTAAAGTATTGGAAGGCTTGTTGTGACTGATACAAAAATGTGGAACTTCAGGTCAGAGGAGAGAGGATGAGGAAGTCATTATCAGAAGTTTTTGTGATGCCCATAAAATAATTGGAGATACTAAATGAGCAATTAGTGAAATGAAGCTATACAATAGGGGACATAATTATGTTAGATAAGTATATTTGGGAGTCATTTGCATAGAAGATGCTTGAATCAGCTAGAACTGATGAAATCAATAACAACAAAAAGATACCCAGAGAAAGGTAGAAAAAAAGAAGGCATCCAGAACAGAATCCTGAGGCAAACCCATGGACTGGTAGTAGGAAAACATTGATTATTGATAAAGGTGTTTAAGAAAGAGCAACTACCAAGGTAGGAGGTCAGGTAGAATGTGTCTTGTAAAAAGGACAGTTAACAATGTCAAATGTTACAGATCTTAAAAATGGTAGCTTGAAAAAGAAAGGTCATGGGATTCATGACCTGTAATAATGACTTTCTAGTTCCTTAGAAATGTATTCATTAGGGACAAAGTATAATTATATCATGACCTGGAGTGTTATTGTAGACAGAATTTCCATGAATGCTGACAGATGGAACCACTCACTAAATAGAAGCTTTAGGTGGCAAAGTATACATAGCCTCCCCTCCTCCCCACCCTCTAAGATGAGTATCTTGCTTCATATTTCATAAAAAAAGGTCTGTTTGTCAAAAACCTCATTTTCTCCCATTCATCTTATCTCTCATCCCATAGATGCCTTCTTCCTGGATGTTGATCTTCATTCCTGCTACATGTGAACAGGTAATTCTGCTATGAAGAGGAACTTGTCTATAGAAAAAAGTGATCCTATTCCATCTCATTCTTCTCTAGCAGATTCTCTCTTTACTCCCTTTCTTACTTAGTTTCAATCTCTCCCTAATTACAGATTGCATTCCTACTGCCGAAAAATATACCCATTTACAAAAATCTTTCACCCTATCCATCCATCCTCTCTAGCATTGCATATATCTCCTCCCTTTTGTAGTTAACATTTTTCATTAATAGGTACCTCCCAGTGGAATTACTTGTCACATATGGGGAGGGGGAGGAAAAGGGGAGGGAGATAACATGTATCATGTAACCATGGAAAATATTTTTTAAAATAAAATATTTAAAAAGTTGGTACCTTCATTTTATTTCTTCTCTTGTCTTAATTCTTTAGAGTTTGTTTCCACATTATGATCATTCCATGATTGCATTCCATTCCTTTCTACAAAACAACTAATGATCTCTTATTTGCCAAATATAACAACCTATTCTCAGACTTTATCCTTCTTGACTTCTCCTTCACATTGTCAATCACCTGCTTCTCCTCAATATTCTCTTCTCTTAGGTTTTCAATTCTTGTCAGACTACTCTTTAAATCCTTTGTTTGATCTTCATTTATGTATACATCACATGGAAGTCTCTTACGGCTTTGTTCTGGGCCTTCTCCCCCTATACTGTTTCAATAGATAATCTCATAATGGGTTCCCAAGGAGTTAATTTTTATCTTTATACTGATGATTTTAAAATCTTTTATGGAACTTTAACCATGCAAATGTCTTACAATTTTCAGTCTCATATTACTTAATACCTATTGGACATAGTAAATTGGATGCCCTGCCGCCATCTCAAACTCACAATATCCAAAATTGAACACATTTTCTTTCTCCCTAAATACTTTGGCTATTAGTTTAGTAGTGAGGGTGGTAAAAGAGAGTTAGTCTCCCAGCCTGTGTGTTATCTTTGACTCCTCACTTTCCCATTTTATATTTAATCTGTTGCCAAATGCTGTTGATTTTATCCATATAAATTCTTTTGTATATGCCCCAATCTGTCCTCTGACACTGCTATCTATCATCCTGGTGCACACAATGACCCTCACATCAGATCTCTTGCATTAGTTAGTGTACTGGTGGTTCTATTGGTCTCAAGCATCTTCTAACTACAATCCTCCATCCACTCAGCTGTGAAAATTACCTTCCTAAAGGGCAGTAAATCCAATAATTTCCTTTTGATTTCCACATAAAAAATGGCTGAAAGCCATTCAGTACCTCTCCTCCCCACATTGTGATCCAATAATATTAGATTCTTTGATGTTCTTCCTACAAGCTACTTCCAACTAGGTGGAGTGAGGTAGGTGCAGTTCATTGTCCAAACCCAACATTGAAATATTCTTCATACTCATCTCTTCTTCTTGACTTCCCTGGATTATCTTAAAGTTCCAGATAAAAATTTCTCTTTCTACAAGAAATCTTCCTGATTACAAAGAAAAAAATAACCCTTAATTTCTAACTTAGAATCAATATTGTGTATTGCTTTCAAGGTAGAAGAGCAGTAAGGGATAGGCAGTAGGTGTTAAGTAACTTGCCCAGAATCACACAGCTAGCAAGTGTCTGTGGCCAGATTTGAGCTCAGGACCTCCCATCTCCAGGCTTGACTCTCAATCTACTGAGTTACCTAGCTGCCCCAAAATTACTATTAATGCTAATGTATTCCCTCTATTGATTATTTCTGATTTATCCTGAATATATATTTTGTACATAATTTTTTTGCAAGTTATCTTCCCAGCTCCATTTGTCAGTGAGTTTCTTGAAAGCGGGGACTTTCCAGGCTCTTACTTTGCATCCATAGTTGTAAGGGGTAAATTTAGGGGTTTTTGACTAATATGTTATCGTTATGGTCGCCAGGGATTAATACAAATTCCAATAAAAATACTTGAGTCAGTTTAGGAAATTTATGGTGGCTTAATTAATATAGAGGGAAGGAATTAAGAAGAAGAGAGAAGGAAAAGGGTATAAGATTTCTCTGGCCTAACCTGAACCAAGGGAAGTTCAGAGATCTCAGCCATGAGGCCTCCTCCAAGATTTAATCTATCTCAGCTTCCAGCCATGAGGCCTCTTCCAAGATGAGGGACCTCCTAGGAGGATAATGTTTTTAGGAAAGGTAGGGGGAAAAAAAGGAATCAGCCTAAACTCTGAGAGAGCTCAGGGAAGACATCTCACATGACCCATACCAAGATGCCAAGATGCCAAAACAGTGCCATGAGCCACACCGCTAGTCGAACTCAAAGTCTCCAAGAGAGAGTCCCCGAGCTTAATGCCTCCGCTGCCAAAGAGAGACCAGCAAGAGGAAGTCCTGCGAATATATAGACTTTTTTTATATCACTTTCCTGTGTCTCATATGTACCAATGGTAGCTTAAGCTTGATTTAGGACAGCCCAGGGGTTCTGTCAGTTGTTTCTGATTTGTCATTTGCTAGCACATGCCTGTCATGAGCCATACTCCTCAACACTTTATCCTTAAGTAGGGGTGTATATATTCCTGATTACTAGACTAAGCAGGGTGGAGTAAATCAAAAATTCACAAAGTGTTTTGTACAGTGCTTCAAATATCATAGGAGATTGATTACTGTTTCTTGAGTAGCTGACTGATTTCTGTTGAATAGGTGAGTATTTCTCTTAAAAGCTCTTATGCACTTGACTGTGACTTCTTTACAGGTATACAAGTGGTAGAAATTGGATTGCCATGGCATATCCTTTTGCCCACAGCTTTCAATTAAACCATAAAAATGTAATTTTTCACAGTTTAAATAAGTTTAAATAAACAGTTTATGCTCTCTATTGCTCTATTGTCTCATATTACCACTGGACATAATAAAATACCCAACAATCAACATAATGAAACTTACTTGACATTTTAGGGATCCTAATTTTTTCACTGCTGCTACCATCTCCACCATCACTGACTGTTCTTATTTCAATTATGTAATCTTCTTCAAAGGGAACAAGAAGCTCAGCAGATGTGTTATTTGTTTCCAAAATGTGTGTTTTACTTTGTCTATCTTGTCTGTATAAAATCTGAATAAAATAAGGATAACAGTTAATGCTATATTTTATTTCTGATTAATCTATGCATACATTTTTCTCTCTCTCCCCTCCATTTATGTTAAGTTATAATAGCTGGCAATTTCTATTGATTCTTTCTAAACAATATCTTTTCTGTATAAATCCACTCTATTTCCACAGTCAATCACTTATTTATAGTGCTTTTTCAAAAGTATTAAAGTGTATACTTCCCCCCAAACACATGCACACACCACCAGGAAACATTAGGAACTGTTTTAGTAACATAGTAGAGTAGAAGTAGTAGCTTTCTATAGACACATGATGGGAAACAGATACTCTCTTGTCGGTGTATAGAATCTTGACCTCAGTGCTGAATCTCTAATTGACATGGCAGCTATGTAGAGGCAACAGGTGGATTCATGAATCTAGCATTCTAGAGAAGTATTGATCCCTGCTCCTCCCAATGTTCAAGATAACAAATGAAGGATTTCCCCCCTCTTTTATGATCTTATTTACCTTATCTTGCCTATATTCTGCCACAACTAACATCCAACTCCACAGGAATCTTGGACTCTATCCCTCTGGTGCCAGATTCTCAAAGTAAACTTTGCCCCATCTTGCCCAGAATTGAGTCTCCAGACACTTCTTATCTATCTGCTCCACAATTTATAGCATCTATTATGTGCCTTCCATCTCCTTTAAGATGTAAACTCCTTGGAGATGTCTGCCTAACTGGCTTGAATTTGTTTTCTCAGTGTTTAACTTATTGTCTATATCTGTTTCTCTTGAAAAATTTGCACTTATAGCACAGCACAACCCCCAAATCTTTTCTAGTAAGAGAAGGAACTCTTGTCTAGTTCCAGATTTTGAATTAACTTCATAGGTAACCACCACATCAAGAAATTCAGGATTTAACCTTCTAAAAATAAGATGAATATTTCTTAATGAGAGGGAAGAACCAAGAAAGGAATAGCTATAGTTAGGTGAAGGATTATCAGTGTCCCAAAATCATGGAATGAGGAAACAAAAATAATTGGACAGTTCCTCTTGCTATATCATTGAGCTATTAAGATGGGACCAATGTAATTATTTTTCCATTGTGCTACCCATTTGAATGGATTCTGAAGACATCAGAAGTTATTTGTGGGATTAATCTGGACTCGCTGAACTAAAAGTAGTATTGGATTGGATTTTTATGATCCATTGTGATATTTTTTTAAGTATAGAGAATAGGGATATAATAAAGGGGATATTATACCACAAATAAATCGATACATTGTAAAATTTATGGAATTTGAAGTAAAATTTTAACCATTTGAGTTGTTTTCTAGAAGTGAACTCTGGTTTAGAGGTTTTCTAGAATATCTCTATGTGTAGGCATAGAGAGACAAGTTACAAGAGATTTGGTGAGAGAGGACTGAATCAGAGAATAAGATAAGAAATGGTAGGTACAATCTCATAATTTTAATTGTGTATACCTCGGTTACATGAATTTATTTGAGTCATATATTTTTCTCCTATTGGACTGAAAGCTCCATAAAGACAGAGATTATATTTTATCTAAATTTTGCATCATATAGCATCTAGCTCAGTACTCTATATAAAGTAGTTCTTGATTATATATGGCTTATGCACAGAATTGGAGAGGTGATATTTTCTTTTTCTTTAAACTTAGGTGCTTTTGTTAATAAAAAATATTTTTGGCCACTGCCTCTAAAATCATTTAATTTATCTTTATTAATTAAATAGCTTGAGGATATTATCTTTAGAGCTTGCTGTGAAGAGTCTGTGTTTAGTTTGGACAAGTTTCAAATGCCTACATATTTATCTGCCAAGAGATGATGCCCATTAACACTGATGGAAGTAGAGATGATTTACTCTGGTATCCCCTGACTGCATTTCTACTAAATCATTTATCTGTTATCATAGGATTCCTTTTTCCAGGAGTCAGGAAAGCTTAGAATAGAAGCAATAGTATTTTCCTTCCCTTCAGGCATCTCTATCAATGACTTACTTATTTGTTTCACTACCTATTATTAGACAGGGAGTGGAATACATATACCTGTTGTATGGTGAATCATTTTGATATTCTATAGGACAACAAGTAATTCACAGAATTTTCATATTTCTGTCTTCCACAAACACAGTGAGACAACAAATATTTTCTTCTAATGCATTAATATGCAGTTGTCTCCTTACATATTCAATTTTAAAAATAGTGTTATTATTTCATTAGCATGGGATATAATTTTAAATTTTAGTCATACTACTTCATCACATTGTTAAGTAAGGATTTAATACAGTATATAATTCCTCTGTGGAAGATTTTTGAGGATATAGTCAGAAGAATCATATGAAATGAAGAATTGTGGAGCATTATGATTTACACCATAGGTGGAAATACCTAAATTGATTATAACAAGTATGGCACTTTGGAAAGAGTGGAGAATTATTTTCGAGCAAGAAAATACAGGATCCAGTCTTGCCTCCATTACATACTACTTGAGTGATCATATTCCAGACATTTTTTTCTCTCTAAGCCTCAGTTCCTGAGAGACTTGCATTTGAGAGCATCTGTGTTTCATTCTATCTCTATCTGTATGATCCAATAAAATCATGGAAAATTTAAATTAAAACCATCGAAACTTAAAACATATTACCTTTTTGAAGAGATGCAAGGTTAAGTTAATCAAGAAGATTATTAAAAACATTATAGTTTACATATTAGAATGCTGGACAGAGAATCAGGAAAAACAGTGCCCATGTCTTGTCTCTTAACACAGGCTCCATAGCCCTGAACAATCACCTAAGTCTCAGTTCTATAGTCAATTATATAAAGCTAGTTTCCCAAGTAATTTTCGGATGGAATCAAGGCTCTTGTCAAGGGAGTTCCCTTGTAAAGTCACAGATCTTATACATTTTGCATAATTTAGATGATTTTTTAAAATGTATATTTCTCTATACTCACTTTGTAGCCCAACACATCAGACTCATTTTCCATGGTTTTTACATGTTCCCAATTCAGACATAATTTTGAGTTTGTCAGCTTCCAGGCTATGTTGGATGGTGCTTGGCTTGGAGCTTAAAAAAATACAATCACAAGATACAAATGAATATTAATTTGTTTATGGTTGCTGAATGACCCATCAACATGAAAAGGCAAATAAGTCATGGCTGGTTAACATTAGAAGGAGTTAAATGAATGCAATGCCATTATAAATACCACATTAATTCTAATCAGGGTAAAGTAATTCATTCAAATTCTACTCATCTGGGAGTGTATGTTAGAGAAGACATTGAATGAATAATGGCTTTGTGCTGGTCCAATATTAATTTGTTAATAATTGCTGTTGAATTTGTTTACTCTACTGCATAGAAATATTTTGAAGGCACCATTAAACATTTTTACAATTGTCCATTAATCTATGGATACCAAAACACATGACAGTCTCAATATATTCTTTGCCATCCTGCCAACAATATACTCAAAAATACTAAAAAAATCAAAGGATATCACCCCCCCCCGACTCACCATTTAAAAATTTTCTGTCTCTAATATGAACCACATACGTGTTATTTTCTAATGGATGAATTTTCTCTATGAACCACACCAACACATGTAAAGAGGAAAAAAAATCTTTTGATAGGTCATTAAACCATTGAGATAAAGAATGCCACATTCTTTGAATAATTAGAATTAAAAGTGATCAAAAGGACAAGAAAGGCACAAAATGGGAGTGAAAATATGGGAACAATAACTGGTAGGAATAGCATAAATGATGTTGTTGCTGGGTTATCTTTATATGTAGAGAAAGCCTAGTGTAGTGGATAGAAAATAAGGCTTGGTATCAAGAAAAAGTAGTTTCATCATCTACCTCTAAGAAATACTGGGAGTGTGACCTTGGGTAAATCTCTTAACCTCTCTATATCTTGGGAAACTCTATAGAAAAATAATTTATTCATGAGTTGTTAGTCTGCATTGTTTAATGGAGTAGAAGTTCTCTACATTGGCGAAAATAATTGGACATAAATACCCCAAAACACTGACTTACTCTGGTCATATGCACTTGACTTTAACTTATGTCTACTTCTCTACATTTAAAGTGATCAGCTACTTCATACATTCTATTTCAGACTATTACCTTCCATAAGAGGAATGTGCCACTCTTTTGCCCAAGCATTAGTGACATTCCCTCCAAGGTTACTTTATATCTACTTTGCGTGTACTTTGCATATAGCTATGTAACCAGAGTTCTAAAGACCATTGGTATGGTGGAGATCATTGCCACACTCCTATACCAAAGTGGAGAAGAGTTGGCATGAATAGGGAAGAAGAGAGATCCATTCTTTTTAAAATCTTCAGTTTCTTTGGGCTCTCAGCTTCTCCATTATCAACAGAGAAGATGAGAAAAGGCTCTGGGAAGAAACTGACATGAAAATAGCAGAATTCATCATGTCCTTTTTTTTTTATTATTCCTAGAGATCTGGGAAATGCACCCTTGAGGAAATTCTGGAAATTTCTCAGTTGAACTGAGGCTAAGAGAGCATCAAGAGTTTGGATCTCTCTTCTCTCATTTTAGTTCATGTCCCTTTGTTTCTAGAAGACTTATTTTGCTTTTTAAGTTCTTTTCCCAATTGTCTTCAGCCTCTCTTAATTGTTTTTTGAATTGTGTTTTGAGTTCTTCCAAAGCCTGTGTCCAATTGAGTATAGTTTCTATGTTTTTGCTTGGTGTTCCTTGTTCTTTCTCTGTTCCATTTGCTCTTTGTTCATTACCTGGAAAAAAGCTATTGATTGCATTTTTTTTTCATTTTCTGTTCTTTACTCATTTTTTTCTTCTTTCCTCCTATAATTGGCTGTAATCTTGCTCCTCTGATTATTTACAGGATCTGCGGGTTTCAGCTATTCTGTAATGGAGGGGCTTCTTCTGTGCTCTGCTGATTGACTAGATTAGGCTGATGGAGTATTAATGAGCCCTGAGGTCAGAAGTGGAAGGTGTAGGTGAAGGTGTGGAGCTGGAGTCCCCAAACTACTAGCCACATGCAGCCCCCTGAGGCCATTTATCTGACCCCTACCCCACTTCCAGAAGGGGCACCTCTTTCACTGGTGGTCAGTGAGAGGAGCACTGTATGTGGTGGTGCCGCAAAGCACAGGATTGCTCGCATACTGTACTACTTCCAGAGACATAATCCTTTGCATAGTGCCTTGTTCTGAGAGTAACTGAATGAGAATGAGGCACCGTACAAAGGATTATGTGGCTGAACAATGGAAGATGTCAGCATGATGAGTGGCAATCTAGGGGAGGGGATTCCACACTGCGCATACTGATGCCCAGTATAGTGGTGGTGGTGATGGTCCTGTGCAAGGTGTGACAGGCCCATCACAGCCTTCAACCTCTGCTATCTCAGACAGTGGTATACATATTTATTCATAGTTTTTTTTTAATAGTCCAGCCCTCCAAAGGTCTGAGGGACAATGAACTGACCCCCTGTGTAAAATGTTTGGGGACCCCTGGTGTGGAGACTAAAGGGAGCTGTGCTTCCTGCCCTGTTATCAAGGTATTCTGTAGTGGTTGTAGCCTTTGCACTCAGAGCTTAGTTAGCAAGACTTTCAGAGGAGTCAGTGGGAGAAGGGTGTTAGAGATTGAGCTTCTCTGGCCTCTGGAAACTTCTTATCTGCCCTATTGATAGTATTAAGTTAGGGCAAAGTTGATCTGCAGAGCTGGATGTTCCCTGAGGCTGAAACCTGGAGGAAAGGGTGGGGGGCAAGATAGAGCATTTTGGCAGCAACTAGGCTGCCCTCTCTGTGCTTCTCCTCCAGCTGCCTCCCTGCCACCTGTGTTCAATACCCTGAGCCTAGCACAGCTAGAGTCTCGACTGCCCAGAGATTCCAGTAACCACTGGAAACTCAGCATAGTAGGTGGGGGAGGGATCCTGGGACTTTCTTCTTCCTTTCCCTTGAAACAAAGAGTTCAAGAATTCAGGCTTTTTTTTTTTATGTATCTTTTAAGTTGAATCCAGCAAGAGGGAGGGTCCCCCAACTCTGTCTTGTTGTTATATTTGGTTTTCTGTCCCCTCAAACCACTTTGTTTTTAATTGGCATGGAAGGGTTTTCTGAGAGGTCTAGACATTTGCTGTGTCTATGGGGCCATCTTGACTCCGCCTCTCTCTTTTCCCTCCCTTTTCTGCCAGGTCTGCTCTGCCCTCATTACCAATGAGGAGAAGTCTCTTAAAATATGGACCCATTTTCTACCATAAGTTAATATAACCTCCTTGAGGCTGAAAATTGTTTTTTAGTGTCTCCTTTTAAAACTAGCCATTAGTTAAGTGCTTGGAATATTATAAAATTTGAATAAATACTTATTTTATTGATTGAGTTTATGTTGAAAAACTAGGTTATTAAATAATTATAAATCATTAAAGTAGACAAAATATCAATCTGTTGATAACAGAGTCACTTTTTTGAACATAGTAAATCCAATAAAGAATTAAAACAAAACAAAACAGGACTTTGTCTTCAAAAAGGACTCAATAAAGCTGGAAAATGACTGTTTTACAGAAATACAATGGTGACAAAAAATGATTATGTGTCTTCTCTTCCTCAAAATAGTTGAAGGTGCCTTTTCTATTTCCTTCCCATCGTTACAATGATAGAAGAACCAATCTCTCTTGGGATCCCAGTTTTAATCCCAGGGTTGCAGTTATGATGGGCTCCCTTTGTTTCCCTGTTCTTTAAAACTAAGCCCTCACATTAGCAGCCTCACTTGCAATCAATACTGAGCAAATATAAGTCTACTTCTTTCCTGTCACTTGCAATGATGGATTCTGAAGATTTCATTTATTGCTGTCTATCCTGTATTTGTTTTATAAAGAAAAAGCACTCTTTCCAACAACATGAGCTGACTGATGGAACACCAACTGGGATCCAGGAAAGTAGCTTCCACTTCCTACTCTGCCAGGGATTCTACAAGCTTGATTAAGTGACCTCACCTTTCTGCCATTGCTTTTTCATCTCCCCAGACAGAGATAAACATTCTGCCTCATAACAACCCCCACTGAAATGTCATGAGAACACATTTCATTAGAAATAAAAATGTAAAATACCTAAGAAGTATCATGTTAGAATTAAAAATTCTACTGATGTGATTTGAATCTTCTTTTTCATATGGAAAAAAGTTTAGTAAAATTAACAGATGATAGTGGATTGGCAAAAGATTGGGGTTTGAGTTAGCACTAACACATGTCTACTTCGTGACATTGCACAGGACACTAACCTTATTCAATTTCCTTCTTTATATCAGCAAATTATGTTCTTTTCTTTCTAGAACTGATATTAAAGAAAGCTTTACCATCTGCTTTGCTGATATATCTTAATGCTGATAACACCTTTCCATTTAACTTGCAGGTAAAACCTCTTATAGATCTTGTCTCCCATTAGAATGGATATTGTTTGAAAGTAAGATCCATACTGCTTTTCTGTATGTGCCCCAATAAATAAATACTTAATTAATGCTTTTAAAATTAATTAATTTAATTATACACATGTCCATTTGTGTATAAAATGAGACTAATAATGCTTACAACACCCATCCTCATTTTTTCCTGATAATTTCCTGAAATATTATATGTGAATGTATTTTGAATGTAAAAGTTATCTTAACGGCAACATGGCAGAGTGGGTAGAAAGTCAACATTATTATGAGGAACATAGAGGTTCAAATCATACCTCACCTCAGGCACACGCTAGGTATGGATCGCAATTTATTAAACCTCTAATGGCTCCCAGGAAACCCTGTAATCAGTTATATATGCTACACAAATTTACTAGTGGAGGGAGTTTTCACACTAGGAATCTCACACATTAATAAAATTACCAAAAGTACAATTATCAATGTTATTTGGAAAGCTCATGGAGCCTTGATGAGTGTTGATAGTACAAAATATGAATTATGAAAAGTATATTATTTGCTTCACCTTCTTTTTGTCATTTTTATTGCATGTACTTCTCTTATCTTCATTGGACTATAGTTTAAAGGGCAGGCTTTGTGTATTTGACATAATTAGTCACTATACCTATCAGTGGACTTATTGAATAAGTAAGACATTAGAAAGCAAATACTCTGAAACCTGTTTTGATATAATAAACAAGCATATGCTCCCTGAGGGCAGGCATGACTGTTATTTTCATCTTTGCATCTTTAGTACATAGCATACTGGCTAGCACAGAGTTGGGACTTTTACACTAAATTAGCCATTTTAGCTGCAACCAAGATGAATCATTACAGTAGTCTGTACTTTATTCTTTATACTGTATTCTAGATCATTTCCCATTAACCAAATGACACAGTAACATGACAACAGCCTTTCACCACACTAATGGTTTTTCTGTGATCAATTTTTCTGTAGATGGCATTTATATTTGACTGTACTTCACACTGTGAACTCAATTCAAAAACAACTTCTTATGTTGCACTTCTAAGGAACAGCATGAGGTTGACATTTGGCCAAGAGATAGAAAAAAATCGGCACAAGATGAAATAAAAGCTTAATGTTTCCTTTATGTCTAAATAAGGATTGATTGCATATTTACAGCAAGAAAGCATCCCACATAGAGTGTTTGTCAGACAAAATCAGCAAATGAATACAATCAAAATTTCCAAACATTTTCACTTCCAGTCTGGCTTCATCACTCTAAATAAGGAATATTATTTTGCCTAAGGTTGATTTAAAAACTTCATACTTGTAAAGGGGAAGAGACAAACGTTGAAGTCATACATAGAGATTACCATGTATTTTCACTGTCTCTGTAT
Source organism: Monodelphis domestica (assembly GCF_027887165.1). Taxonomy (NCBI): domain Eukaryota; kingdom Metazoa; phylum Chordata; class Mammalia; order Didelphimorphia; family Didelphidae; genus Monodelphis; species Monodelphis domestica. The sequence goes on along the minus strand of NC_077233.1, from coordinate 41,732,724 downwards.
TCAGTTTGAAAGCAATGTGGCACTATCCTGGTTTTGGAGTCAGAGAACATAAGATGAAATTCTGCACTATACATAGTACTGGTGTATCTTTGGGCAAGTAACTTAACTAGTTCAGGTCTCAGTTTTCTCAACTGTAAAATAAAGAGGTTAGATTAGAGAATCTGTAAGGTCCAGTCCAGATATAGATCTATGATTCTATAAATTATAAAAAATACAACAGATTTGGACTTATCCAGTTGAAGGGGGTGGGATATAGGACAACATCTTTATTAAATACCTTAGAAATAAACTTAGTGTATATTGGGCTAAATTAGGTAATAATTTAATAATAGTTCATTTACATTTGGATCTTTAATCATAATAATGGAACGGGAAGTTTTGGGGTAGGAATCAAGTTGTCTCCTGTGATGACCTTAGAGAGGCTGTATCACTTACTTTCTGTAAGATTTGGTTTCCTTACACTTAAATGGGGTTATTGGAACTTCTCTGGCAGCAAGGCCATAGATTGGACAGATTTTGGAACTGTGTCTATCTTCAGATATTTATCAGCTATGTGATTTTGGGCAAGTCACTTAACCATATTTTGCCTCAGTTTTTGTAACTGTAATGCATGAACACACACACACATATATATGTATATAAAATTATAAATAGCAATAATAATAGCATCTTTTTCCTAGGATTATTGTGATGATCAAATGAGATGTTTGTAAAGATAAGGTTTATAAACTGGCATTTGGAAATAATAGTTACTAATATTAAAGCATAATATATTATATGCTTGTTGAGTAATACTTATTATATGTAGCATTTAAGAGTTTGCCTAATCTTATTTGAGGCTCATCATATAGGCATAACACAAATAACTTGATACCTCCCTTCCATCTTAATGATGAGCTTCAGGGATATTAAATGACCTGTCCAACATCCCACAGTCAATAAGTATAAAAGATAAAATTAAATACAGATCTTCTTTTCTACAAATCCAGTGTACTATTCATGACACCACACCAATTATGAGATTCAGTTGAAAAAATATGCTTGAGAATCTTCTTGGGAAACTGTAAAGCATTATAAAAATATATGATATAATTCTCTTTTCATTCATTTCATTCAACAGATATTTATTTAGCATCTACCAGGGAAATGCCACTGTGCGAAGAAACAGGAATACAAAGGAGAACAATAATAGAGGTGAATATAAAGAAATCTGAAAGCATCTTTATGAAATAATAGAAAAGGGAAAAGGCAAAATGAATCAGAAAAGAAGATACCATAATATATAACCAAACAAGAAGGCCAGTAAATGGTAGAGAATAGCCAAAGAAGCTAATAAATATCTTGAAAGAATGACTCAAAAAGAATGATGTTTTATGCATTGAAACATAGTTATTTAAATGTAAATGGTTTCTAAGTAAGGATAATGTTTGTACTGGTATTTAATATTAAGTCTATCATTAATCATTTAATAAAGGAAAAAAATACAAAGTTCTTTCCCTAAGAGGACTAAAATAACCATAGACACACAGCAAAACATTGGTACAAAAAATTAATGATAGTTATGATTTTTTTATGTTGAATATATCTAGTGAAGAAATATATCTATATCTATATCTATAAACTACCATGTATTTATATTATTTTACAATTCAATAGGGATATTGCAGGTAAAAACACATTAATCAGTTTCACAAACCAACTATGTGTCAGAGACAGGATTTGATCCCACGTTCTCCTGATTATGATTATGATACCAAATTTCTGTACCCTAGGTGCATTTTCTATCATAGAGTCCTATTTTTAGAAGGATGGAGTGAAAGAGGAATATAATTTCATTGTTGTAGGGAGTCTCTATTAATGAGTGTCTTCAACTAATTCTGGCAAGGTCTACACAATAATCTTATTAAATTTCTCAGAGGGGTTGAGAAAAATAAATGATTTTATTTTTATCTCAGTTACTTAAAACTTGAACCCAAGTCTGCTGAGCCCTGAGATAACTTTTGCTATCATTGAGTTCAAATTAAAGTTAATAAAGTCTTAGGGAGAAGTCAAAGAAGTGGGCACCAGTGCTTTGGAAAAAGGGCAGGGGAAAATTTTAACCATGGATGATTAATAAAACCTTCATAGAGAAATTACTACCTGTAGAAGGTCTACAAAAATATGAGGGGGATAACGATAAATAGATAAGTGGCATAAAACATTAAAACAACATAAAACACTGGGGGCATTGGAAAAGATATGGATCAATGCTCTGGTTCAGAAGACAAAGGGGCAAGATAGGGGGAAAAGGTACCAGCCTCATTTGTCTTTTAAGATAGAATATTGGCTTAGTTCACATACTATACCTTTGAGGAAAAATAATGCAGGTAGAGTTTGGGGAAGAATTCAATATCTAGTTGACAAATGTTCACAATTGTCTAATTGTCCAAAAAATTCAGATTGTTTTCTGCTGTCTTTGATGATCCAGATTAACTTGGAAGCTAACTCAAAATAAGAACTACATTAGATATATGGATAACTTATGTAACACAATGACTTGCTGAAATTTTATGAAATTACCATATTATGAGAAAGAAAATAATCATAGAGCTGAAGAAAAAGAAACTGAGTCTTAACCTTGACCTCCAATTTACTTTGAGCTAAATTTGTCTTGACCTAAAATTTACTACCTATGTATTCTTAGGATAAGTCTCTTCCTCTGGGTCTTACATTTCTTAGATATTAAGAGAATGTTGACTAGATCTCCAAGATCCCTCTACCTCTAACTCCCAGATTCCTTTTCTGGGATTCTGTTCTGACCTATGCATTGGATGTCATACCATAATAGCAGAAGAAAATAGAAAACTCCCTGGAATTGGACTCAGGAGCCCTGGACTGGAGTCCCAGTTTTTCTACTTTCTGTCAATGTGTCAGAACAAGCAGCTTCTCCCCTCTGAGTCCCAACTCTAAAGTGATGGAGTTTATCTAAATGATATCTGGGGACCTTTTATTTTGAAAAATGTTATTTAAAGAAACAATGAACAAAAGAGCCAAAATCCACACCAATGTGAAATCTCAAAGGAAGTAAATTGCATTATAAATAGTTATGCTTCATTGCAATGTCATTTCTTTTCCACAGAGGAGGATTAAACAAAAGAGATTTCTTTTTGAAGAGTAATATTATAAAAGGAATGAACAACCAATACCTGTCCATTCAGTAGAAATCTTGTCTAACAATTGAATTATCTTAGTGCATTATATTTAAAGTACACTTCAGTCCATGAGAGGAGTAAAGAGTAGAAGGAAGAGGAGGGAAGAAGAGAACAGGCCATAAGGAAAAAGATGGAAGGGAAAGGACAGGCTATCTTTTACCAAGGTACTTTACCTATGGGTAAAGTAGAACTCAGAATCTCTCTGTTATAAGTGTCTTTAGATGGTATTTTGGTTCATTGTTTAAGTAAGGTGAGAATCTTCTCCAACTTTTTTGATAAATTTGGTCACCAAGCCTTTGCTCAAACCATTCCTTTAGAAAAGGAATTCATTCCCTTCTTATATATTCTTCTTGTTTGGGGATATCTCTGTTGGTTATTTTTCCATAAATTGAGTCCAAAAAATTGAACATTTTGTAAATTCTACTAACTACTCCTTACTCTGCTCTTTAGAAAAAAAACATAATAGCAACAAAGTCATCACTGAATACAGCTCCATCCTTCTCACCCTCAAAAATTGCCCTTCTCTTTACAGGCAAAATACCTCTAATTCCTTCAGTTAAGGAATATGTGATTGAGACTTCTCCCAATTTTTTTCATTCTACCTCAGAATGTTTTATCAAACTTAGCCATGAACTTCCTAAAATGTAGCACCCTCGGTATTTCAGATGTGACCTAATCAGATCATAATTTGGTAGAATGCTCATACACTGTGTCCTAAAAACCAGGATTCTCTTACTCCGACTTAAGAATTTGATACACATTATAAATATCTCATTTACACTCACAATAAACTTGGAGACAGGTATTAGAATTACTACTACTACTACTACTAGTACTACTACTAGTACTACTACTAGTACTAGTACTACTACTACTACTACTACTACTACTACTACTATACATTGAAGAAACTGAGTCAAAGAGAAGTGAAGTGACTTGCCTAAGGTCATATAGCAACTAAATATCTGAGTTTGTACTGAACTCAAGTATTCCTTAGTCCAGATTCAACAACCTAGGCACTGTGCAATTAGCAATCTAAATCAAGTCACTAGATTCACCTGACAGTGTGTGGCGTGAAAAGAACAACTTCAAATATGGACAACAGTGAACATAGAATAGGATTGGTATCCAGACAATTGGGTGGAGAGAATAGTTTGAGATCTTGAGCTTTTTTTTTTTAATTAGGATTTTAAAAATTGTTATTCTGTTCTTATATTGTCCCCTATGTAGAATGCCAATAGATTTGGATGAGGGCTTTGAGTGGGGATCAATAACAAGATGGATAATTGCTTAATCTCCTTATCCTGCAGTTCTAGTTACTTTTAGCCATTTTAATGTTGTCACAGAATGATGCATGTCAGAGAAAGGCAAATACAAGAACTATTCAAATAAGGTTGCTGTGGAACACACAGAAGGAAAGCAGGACATTGAATAAAGTATAACAAGCATTCAGGAAGAAAAGAAGACATCATTTTTGACAATAGCAACATCTAATTTTGAATTTCTCAACTCTCAGCTGTCCTCTTCCTATAGTGAGTACATTTTACTATTGAGTTTTATATGTTTCCCAGTTAAAATATTCTTTTGAACTCCAAACACAGTCAGTCTTATTTTTATAAATACTGTGCTAGGTAACTCCTCAGTTTCCTCAGTACTGTAGATAATAATGTGCATTTCCACCCACTGCTGGTCACGGTACTATATATGTATATATTTGTATAACACATGTATATAAGCATGCATATATACTCTGTTGTATAAATGCATATATATGCGTATATATATATATATATATATATATAGTCATATTAAATACTATTGGATTAGAAGAGAAAACAGTGAGTATATAATTCATGTTTGGTTCACTGTACTTCCCACTGGGTGGTTTTGATACGTCTCTGCCAATCTAGAAAGTGAGTGGACCAGTAAGCCTGACCTATGCCATAGGATAGATTCCTGATCCATAGAGACATATGATGAATTACCTTTGAACATATATAGACTTGAATGGTTTTCTAGTTCATTTAGGCTGCTTATATGAGGTAGTTCAGGCCAAAATAACACTCCCACCCCATCCCAGCAGAGACAACATTTTGATGCCACTTTCTTCATTCTTCAGGTCTCTGCTTCAGATGGATTATATTCTCCTATCAACTATTTAATGTAAATTATTGATCAATGAGAATATTATCCATGATGGCAATTATATAAATATTTATCATGTTATCAAGTAATAGAATTTATTTTTAAAATAATATATTCACCCAATTTTATATACTCATGCTATTGTCATAAAGAATAAAATTTTCATCTCATATAGAAGCTTTTATTTAAAGATACCTTTTAATCATCTGGAAAAAAATATTAAAAATCTTATAATAAAGGTTGGCCAGCCTTGTGGTTCTCAAATAAATACTATTATACCAAAGACCTAGGAGTTCCAAACCAATTAATGATCATAAAATACATTAATAACATGCAGTAAGTAATTTTATCAAAACCATTCAGGATAGAGAGAAAGACAGACATATGAATGCATGGATAATGGATTAAGCCAGGCGAGTACAATCAAAACTTCAGTCTTGGAGACATTACATATATATATTCAGGAAAGAAATGATAGGTTCAGGTGCTAAGGGCTATAAAACTGAGCATATTCTTTGATCCAGCTATACCAGTACTAGATCTCTAACCCCAAAATAATAAAGACAAGGGAAAAGAACCTAGCTATATGAAAATATTTATAGCAGTTCTTTTTGTTATAGTAAAGAACTGGAAACAGAAGAGGTGTCCATCAATTAGGGAAAGCCTGAAGAAGTTGTGGATTATAGTTTAATGGAATAATATTGTACCATAAAAATGATAAACAAGATGATCACACAAAAAACAAAAAACAAAACAAAACAAAACCTGGAGAGACTTATATGAAGTGTTGCAAAGTAAAGTGAGGAGAACCAGGAAAACATTTTACACAGTAACAACAACATATGATGGTCAACTGAATGACTTCATTATCATCAATAAGGCAAGGATCCCGGTCAATTCCAAGAAACTCATGACAAAAAAGAAAGGATATTCACTGCTACAGAAATAACAGGTAGAGTCCAAATGAAAAGTGCAACATGCCATTCTTTATTTCTTCAATGATTTTTTTCCATAGTGAAAGCAATGTGTCTTCTTCCACAGCATGGCAATCCAATCATGGAAATACTTTTCTTTGATAATATATGTGCAAGTTATATCATATTTCCTGCCTTTTTGTGGAGGGTGTGGGTGGGAGGGACATAGAGAACATGGATTGCAAAATATCAGAAAAATTATATCGCAAAATTGTGTTAACGTAATCTGGGAGAAAAAAAAAACAATTAAAATATAATTTAAAAAATTGGCTCCAGCAGGCCCAGGTATTAAACCATATGATTTACTGAGGGAGAAGACATAAGAAAAACCAGCAACACTATAACTATGACTTGAGAACTGGTCTTAGAACCAGGATTGGTTGAGCAAGGACTGTATACCTAGCAACTGTAATAGCTGCTCTGGTCAAGGACGAGGCTTAGTTGTAGCTCAAGTTTCTGTATTGTGCAAAGATATAGATAGAAATGAACAGCATCTGTGTGGCTATATTTCTTAAGGATAGATGCTAATTCAGCCTCCATTCTTCCTAAGGCCCACTATTAAGTGATCAGAACAGATATATAAGACCAAGGGGAAGCCTCTCTATACCTGCAGGGTCATCGTATCTAGATGAAAGAAGTTGGGTCTGCACTAGTCTAATAGAGCTACAAGCAGGGATAAGTCCAAAGTGGTGTTGCTTAGGACCAGAGAATGAGGAGCTTGTGAAGCACCGACAAGGATAGCAATCAAATTTTACATAGGGATATGGGGGATTGTTAATGTATTTAATGGACAGAGGCAATCATTAATTAGTATGTATATATTTAACTGGTTCACAACTGGTCCTTGAAATTGGTACTCACCCCAAAATAGAAAATGAAAAAAAATAAAAAAAACTTTAATATATGGCACATGACCTATATGATCTTTTGATCTTAATAAGGAGATTGGATAATAGAAAAGACTCTGAATTTTGGGTTTCCAGGGTCACCTGTAGACTATAAGGTACACTTTTCTTTGAAGAATCCATAACCAGGAATATAATTCCAAATTAGTCTATGGCAACAGTATAGAAAACTGTAGTCACCTCCAGGAGACAAAAAAGGCAATAATTTACCAGACTATTATGAGAGATAAAGATCTAGTTCTATCTATCTATCTCTCTAACTATTTATATCTTCAACTAATGAAGTCTACCTATGTATGGAGTTTATTGAAATACTTACGAGATTTTTTAGTAGTGATATTGACTGGAGCACTTGAAGGCCCAGATCCTGCAGTATTATAGGCTCTCACTGTTGCAAAGTATATTGTATTAGCTTTTAGCCCAGTGATGATTTTTGTTGTTACATTTCCTCTGACCCTGATTTTACCAGCACTGGTTTCCTTTGAGTCCTCTGTCCAGTATAAGACCTATTTATTACAAATAAAGAATAGGAAGTTCATTCTTTCAAGATATTTATGAATTTGTTTGAAGGGGTGGGAGTTGGAGGCATTGACCTGAAAGACTTTAAGAAAAACAGAATATTTTATGTTTGAAACTATCAAGTAATAACACCCAGTATGAATACTTGTAAAGAAGAGACAAAAATATAGTATATAATTCAATTTAGCAATGCTAATTAAAACCTGGGTTCTTTGAAATACATAAGAATAAAAAACATTTTTGAAATTATTTATAAGGAATTTTTTCAATTTTTAATTAAATACTTAGTAATCATCACCACCACCAAAAACATTTAAATAAACAAATGTATAAAAATTATTTGCCAAACCAGAAACTCCACATTACTTATAAATTTCTTGTTCCAATGGTACCACTTCCCAGGAAAGCTGGAATATTTCTCTAGTATTATGAGTTTTAAAGTAAGACTTTTGTAGAATATTTGTTCTCTCTAAATTATTGTTCCACCAGAAAATATGTTTGGATTATGTGTATACACAGGCTTAGGTTTATTACTAGCCTCATGCAGGTGTAGGTTTCCAGATATCTATCATATTTAACTCATCTAAGGTTCTATCTCTTAACTTCCTTATTGTTTTGTGTTAGATTTATCTAGTTCTGAAAGAGGAAAATTAAAGTTCCCTACTATTATTATTTTGTCATCTATTTCCATTTATATGTCATTTAATTTTTCCTTTAAAAATCTGGATGCTATTACTCTTATTATAAAATATTTTTTTGTAAAGTATTCAGAGTAGACATTTTTTAGTGATTTAATTACACTATTATAATTTTTAAAGTATTTTTTGCTTGTTAAATTATTACTTGATAATTTAATGGAGAAAAATTTTATTAAATCCTCATTAGATTTAAGAAATTTTGTTAGAGTTGGACAGGTTCTTCTTTTCATTGAACTTACATTTCAATGCAAATTATATATATGCAATTTCTTCTTCCATGAACCATCAACCAATTGCTGCCAAAAAGACTAAGCAAATCTGTAAATTGAAGAACCAAGGTAGCCTGAAGTTGACATAAGGCTTATTATATGTCAGGCAAGTCATATCACCTGCATCTCCTTGACTGTGATTTCCCTTCAGTCCCTGATGGAGACACTCCAGATCCTAGAGATGAGTCTAGATTTTCTATATTTATTTCTTTTCAAAATACCAAACAACATAGATATGAAATGAATAGAAGTTTCTCCTTAAATTAATACAGTACCCTTTTCTAAAGCAGGTAAATTCTTAATATGTGGTCTTGGAACTTGAAAAAATTAGTTAATTAATTATAAATATTTTATTTTGTTTTTAATATTATTCACTTTATTTGATTACTTTAAAAATCATTATTCTTAAAAGGGTTCCATAGGCTTCACTATATGAGACACTCCTACAAAAATACACATAGTTTAAGAATCCCTGTTTTATAGGAAAAATTTATTTCATAAATGTTGTGTCTTTAGTGACCATTAAGGCTCATTGATGTGCCCTAAAAAGCCTGCAGCAGTTGACTGGACTAGGAAATGTCAGTTAATATTTTAAAATACTTTTTCTGTATTAACATAACAAATACTACCTCATAACCTAGGACCCGTCCTGTGCTTCTGTTCCAAGCAATGGCATTCCAGGTAATGTCCACTTCAGAGGATGAATAACTCTGTACAGAAGCTCCAGTTGGGGCCAGTTGGGGCTCTGTAATCACAAGAAAGGAGGGATAGATGATATTTTCACAATTTACAATCAAATGTAAAACACATGTAATAATTCAAGGAGAGTTTGACACTTACCATCTTCACCTGTGTAGACAATCGTTGCTGGACTCAGTGTCCCTTCACCTTCATTATTATATACACCCACTTTTACTTCAAATGGGGAGAGAGGTGTAAGACTTTCATTCCTGTATACATACTTTGAGGTTTCCACAGAAGCCACTGATGCTTTAGTCCACATAAGTGAGCCAACTGGCCGAAACATGATGATGTATCCAAATCCTTCTCCATTCTGAAGTTCTTCTGGGATTGACTTTGGGCAGAGGTCAGTCAACTATTGATCATTTGCAAGTATATTCTTTAACATTTATTCTAAAAGTATATATAAACACATTGGTAATCTGGCATTTAAGTCAAAATATTCAGAGCCAGAAGAGACATCAAACTTACTGATGTCTAAATTCATGACTAAAATGAGGGAAACAAGATTAAATGACTAGTTTAAGATCATACAAAAAATAAAACAAGCCAGAACTTGAGCTTAGTTCCTCTTCCTCCAAAGAGTCATTTCTCATTTCATCCCTCTTGTACATTTCTTTTGTAGAGAAAATAAGTATTTTCCTTTTTTAAAAGAATGTTTAAATAAAGAGAATTATGAGCCTATTTTTAGAATCATACATTAGATCTGTAAAAGGACATAGAAATAATTTATTTTAATCTTTTTAACTTTGTAGCTTAAGTCCAATGAGTTCATATGAATTGCTAAAGATCACATAGCTCATTAGTGTCAAAAATATAAATAAAATACAGGTCTCTTGAATATAATCCTTTTGGCTAAATTGGGAAGTTTCTGATTTGAGATTCTCAAATATATTTGGAAAAGCAGATGAAATTTTAAATGACATAAATTGTAAGATTTGCACACACATATATAAGAACAATAGTAATCCATAAGTCATAATTGTACTGATATTTGGAAAATTATAGATGGATATAATATAACTAGATACCCCTACCACAAAATGAAGTTATTTGTATATTTTGAAAAACCTCTTCAAGTCTATAGAAATTATTATTTGCAGCTTCTCTTAGGGTCTTAGTCCACTACATGATTTTAAAATAGAGGTGATTATGGGTTTTCCAAAGTCAGGCCAACAGAATGTATTATTTAGAGGCTGCTAACTCATTGGAAAATATTTGATTATGAGTTTTTTTAAAAATAGTCTATGATGGCTGCACAAAATTCAGCCCAGTTAATTCTGAAGAGATTGATAACTGGAATTTTCAATGTTGTCACATAATTTCTAGACACTATAATACATGAAAGATATAAAAATTTTAAATGACTCTTGTGCTTGTACAAGTTCCTGTCTGTATCAGCAGTGATAATGGAAAGGGAGAAAGATAGAGGAAAAGAAGAGAAAAGACTGGAAACACTCATAAAACTTTTTCAGTATCTAGTGTAAATGTGTAACCTTAGTAGAACAATGATTTGAAGTCCTAGTTGTTGAATGGAACTATCTATCTATCTATCTATCTATCTATCTATCTATCTATCTATCTATCTAATATATGCATATATTACACACATAGAGAAAGAAAGGAAGAAAGGAAAGAAGGAAGAAAGAAACAAAGAAAGAAAATGCTCTCACAATGAATTTTCAGAAACAAAATAGTCTCTAGATATGTGCCATTTACATGCCAACATCTATTGTAGGATGATAAAGTAAAAAAAAATTAATTTAGAATCTGTTGGGATTCTTTAACCTAAGTCAAAAATTTGCCCTGATACACAGTGACTTCAGGGCATAGCTAAAGGTGAGTGCTTGGTAGAACGGCATAAACTTCATTGGAAAATACATTTAAGGAAGAAATATATTGTAAGAACAGCAAGTAAAGCTTTAGATGGTATAGACATGTGCATAAATACAAGAAATATCAGGAGATTATTTAGATTATATTTGATATGTAGATAAATATGTCTGTATGCATACATGCATATACATGTGTGTATTTATATATCTAATATATATCTAATCTTAAATAATGCTTCATAATGAATACTGTAATAAAAGGGTCAACAAGGGGACAGAGTGAAGCAACTTTCCTGCAGAAACAACTTGAAAAGGAGGCAGAGAGAATCTGGTTCACTGGGGTAAGAGGGGAGCGCATCCCATGGTGAGAGTAGACCAGGGAGTTCCAGCTCAAGTCCATAGCAACTCCTTCTCCCCCTTCTCACATCTACTGTTCTAGACTTTGATCTTGGTCCCAAGACAATTTGACACCCTGCAGTGAAACCCCACACACATCCCTTAAAGTTCCAAGTCCCAACCCAAGCCCTCAGTAAGGCTCCAAGTCCTAGTGCAAGTTCAAACTGAGGCCCTAAGCCCCAGAACAAAACAGTCAAGAAGGCACTTAGCTGCTGTTATCACAAGAGGAAGCACACAGACCTTGTCTAAGCCAGAAATGAACTTCTGAAACCCAGGGAAAGGTAGTCCCAGTGGAATGCCTGATCTATTTAAGCCCAGAGCAAGACCTAGAGCCCAAGTCACAGCTTGCAGTGAGGATATCAACTCCAGCCCAAAGTAATATGCTGTGTGGCTAGCTTGTGTAAGTGCAGAGCCAAGTCCAGAGTCTTCACCAAAAATCAAGAAGAGTTCCTTATCCACAGGGCAACTAAGTCCGCAGTATGCCTGACCTTATCAAATTCAGAGTGATATCCAAAGCCCCTGCCAAAGACTGACACTAGACCCTGAGCACCAGCACAAAGTAGCTCACAGTGCTCTGAGCTTCTGATGAGAAGTGCCAAGGGGATATTGAATCAGCAAAGGGAGGTGGTTTTCACAGGTCACAGTCCACAGGCCATGATAGCACTTTGAAAGAACTGAAACTTGTTGAAACTCAGAAATAGAAATAAGGGAAGGAACAAAGAAATACTAAAGTTTAGGATATTGCCTTCTCCTGAGCACATAGAACATTTTAAGATAAATGTAAAAGTCAAGAAAAACATTAGGGAAATGAGAAAACAGAAAAAAAAACTAACCTCAGAAAAAAATTTATGGATACAAAAAAAGCAAGACGTAATAAAGTCAAAAGGGAATGGTGAAAAGCAGCTGCATGAAAAACTTCAGAAAACTTCAGTTCCTGAAGGAGTTCAAAAGAGATTCCAAAAAATAACTAAGAAACAGCAGAAAAATGAGGAAGAGAATTGAAAACAAAGTAAGAAAATAATAGCTTCAAAACCAGAATTGGCCAAATGGAAAAAGAAGCACAAAAATCCTATAAAGAAAAGAGTTTCATAAAAAGTAGAAGTCAAATTGAAAAAAAGTTCATAAGCTCAAGGAAGAAAATCATTCCTTAAATATTAGAATTGGGAAACTAGAATAAAATGACTTCAAGAAACATCAAGAGAAAATAAGACAAACAAAATAAAAAAGAAGAAAACATAAAATATCTCATTGAGAAAAACAACTGAACTTGAAAAAAAATATATATATATATAGTATAGAGAATTTAAGAAGTATTGGGCTTCCTGAAAGCCATGCTAAAAAAGAATAATAAATAAAGCCTAGACATCAATTATAAGAAATTATCAAAGAAAATTATTCTGATATTTTTTAACAAGAGAGTAAAATATAAAACAAAGGAATATAAAGTTTACCTCTAGAAATAAATCCCTAATAACAACCTCAAGGAATATTATAGGTAAAATCAAGAGACCTCAAAGCAAAGAGAAAGTACTTCAAACAGCCAGAAAAAAGAAACTCAAATATGATGGAACTAAAGTCAGTATTAAAAAGGACTTTACAGCCTTAAAATTGAAGGATAGAAATGACTGGAATATGATATTCCAGAAGGCAAAAGACCTAGGTTTAGAAACCAGAATCACTTATTTAGCAAAACTGAGTATATTCTTTTGTGGGGGAAATGGACATTTGGTAAAAATAGAAGATTTATGAGCATTCCTAATGAAAATACCTGACCTAAACTCAAATGTGATATCCAAAAACAAGACTCTAAAGAAGAATAAAAAGGTAAATAAGAAAGAGAAAATTTAAGGAATTTTAAAAGGTCAAGTTATTTATATTCTTACATGGAAAGATACTTGTAATTCTTAAGTTTTTTATCAGTATTATAACAGTTAGCAGAAGTATAGCCAGGCAGAGGGTGTGTGAGTACAGTGATTAAAATGATATAGAAATATAAATCAAGGAGTGAAAAAGAGCATTGCACTGAGAAAAAGGAAAGAGAGAGGTGGAATGGAGTAAATTATGCCTTCTAAAGAGATTAAAAAATATTACAGTGCAGAGGACAAATAGGGTATTTTATGTACAATGCTTAAACCTTACTTACTCTCATTGAAATTGGCTTAGAGAGGATCCTCTCTATCATACTATAATACTATCATACTATCATACATAACCATACTCATTCATGTAGAGAATCCTATCTTACCCTATAGAAAAGTAGGAAGGGAATAAATAAAGAGGGGGCTTACAGAAGGATCCAGGAAATAGGGAGTGGTGATTAAAAGAAAAAAATATCTGTGAGGATGGATAGACTGAAAGTAGAGATCAGAAACAGGATCAAAAGGGGACAATAAGATGGAGAAAAAAGTCAATAATCATAACTCTGAATGTTAATGGGATGATTTCACCTATAAAATGGAAGTCGATAACAAAGTGGATTAAAAATCAGAAGCCCACAATATGTTGTTTATAAGAAACTCATTTAAGGCAGGAAGAAACACAAAGAATAAAGGTAAGGGGACAAAGCAAAAATTTATTGTGCATCATTTGAAGTTAAAAAAAATCAGTAGTAGCAATCATGATCTCAGACAAGACTAAAGAAAAAAAATCTAAGTAAAAGAGAAAAAGAAAGAAATTGCATCTTGCTAAAAGATAACATTGACAGAAAAGTAATATAAATACCAAGCATATATATACCAAATGGTATAGTCTCCAAATTTTTAAAGAGAAATTTAATGAGTTTCAGGAGATAAAAGTAAAACTATACAAGTGGAGTTCCTCAACTTGTCCCTTTCAGATCTAAATAAATCAAACAAAAAGTAAAGAAGGAAGTGAAAGAAGTGAATGACATTTTAGAAAAGTTAGAACTAGTATATCTCTGGAGAATTGAATAGGAGTAAAAAGGAATATACCTTCTCTTCAGTAGAATATGACACCTTCACAAAAATTGACCATCTACTCTTGCATAAAAACTTTACAACCAAATGAAGAAAGAAGCAATAATGGAGGCATTCTTTTCAGATCATAATGCAATAAAAATTATAATTGATAAGGGTCTATGGAAATACCAATAAAGTTAATTAGAAACTAAAAAATCTACTGATAAAAGAAGAGTGATTCCAAGAAAGATTATAGAAGTAATCAATTTCATGACAGAGAATGACAAACATATCAAAATATATTAGTTACAGTCAAAGCAGTACTTAGGGAAAAATTTACATTTTTAAATGCTTACAACAATATAACATAGAAAAAGTAGATCAATGAATTGTGCATACACCTAAACAACTTAGAAAAAGAACTATTTAAAACACCCCAATTACAAAATAAATTGGAAATCTTAAAATCAAAGGAGAAATTAATAAAATTAAGTGAGCTATTAAACTAATAAATAAGAATAGAAGTTGGTTTTATGAAAAAATAAAATAGAGCATTAATTAATGTGATTTTTTAAAAAAGTAAAGATGAAAATCAAATTACCAGTATTAAAAATCAAGAGTGAATTTGCCCAATTATATGTCAATAAATCTGATAATCTAGGTGAAATGGATAATATATATATATATAAATTTATGTAGTACATATTAACAACAAAAGAAATAGAATAATAATATAATCCTGTTTCAGGAAAATAAATTGAACAAGGCATCAATGAACTCCTTAAGGAAAAAACAAAGCAAAACAGGGGAAGTGGGATTCACAAGTGAATTCTATCAAACATTTAACGGACTATTAATCCCAATTCCATATAAACTATTTGGGAAAATAGATAGAGAAGGAACCCTTCTTTTTTAAAACACAGATCTTGCATTGTTCACATAAGCCAGAAAAATCAAATAAAAAGAAAGAAAATTATAAGTGAATTTCACTAATGAATATAGATGTAAAAATTTAAATAAAATACCAGCAAGGAGAAAACAACAATATAGTACAAGGATCATTCATTGTGACCAGGTGGAATTTTTACCAGGAATATAAGGGCTGGTTTAATGTTAGAAAAAATGTCAAAATAAGTGACCATATCAATAACCAAATTAACATAAATCACAAAATTATCTTAATAGATGCCTAAAAAGTCATCAACAAAATATAATACCTATTCCTGTTAAAAAACATATAATAAATGGGACATTTCTTAAAATAACAATAAGTATTTGCCTACTACCATCAGCAATGGAAATAAGTTAGTAACCTTCCCCAAAAGATCAGAGGTTATGCAAGAATGCTCATTATTACAATTATTATTTAATATTGTATTAGAAATGCTAGGTTTTGCATTAAGAAAAAGACATAGAAGGAATTAAAGTAAGCAATGATAAAACTGAACTATCCTTCTTTGGATGATATGATAGTATACTTGGATAATCCTAGAGAATCAACTAAAAACCTAGTTGAAATAATGATTAAGTTTAGTAAAGTTGTAGGATAAAAATAAATTCACATAAAATTTCAACATTTCTATATATTACTTACAAAGTAAGAGATAGAAATATAAAACCATTTAAAATAACTCTAGATAATATAAAGTACTGGCATTCTACTTTCAAAGATGAACACAGGAATTCTGTGACAAAATTACAAAACATTTTTACACAAATAAAGTCAGATTTAAACAAGTGGAAAAATATTAATTGCTCATAGGTATGTTGAGCTAATATGAAATTCTACCTAAATTAATTTACTTAGTGCCATCCAAATCATACTATCAAATAATTATTTTATAGAAATAGAAAATAATAGCAAATTCATCTGGAAGAACAAAGGACCAAGAATATCAAGGAAATTCATGAAAAAATGTGAAAGAAGGTAGCCTAATAGTACCAGATCTCAAATTGTACTATAAGGCAATAATCATCAAAACAGTCTGGTACTGGCTAGAAAATAGAGTGGTAGATGATGCAATAGATTAGTTAAATAATATACAGGGTAAATGATTATAACAACCTATTGCTTGATAAGTCCACAGACCCTAGCTTTTAAGAGAAGAATTCACTATTTAACAAAAATTGCTGGGAAAACTGGAAAACAGTGTTAGGAAATTGTCATAGACAAACATCTCATACCATATATCAAGATACAGTCAAAATGGATATGTTGATTTAATGAGTGAGATCATAAGACATTCGGGAACCTTGGATTATTTACCTGGTAAATCTATAACAAAGGGAAGAATTTAGTGGACAAATAAGAGATAGAGAGCATTATAAGATGTAAAATGAATAATCTGATTACATTAAATTAAAACGTCTTTATACAAACAAACCCAATGTAATCAAGATTAAAAGAGGAGAAATAAATTGGAGACAATTTTATAATTAATTTCTCTGATAAAAGTCTAATTTCTTAAATTTATAGAAAACTAAGTGAAATTCACAATATGTGTCATCCAATTGACAAATGATCAAAGGATATGCATGAACAATTTTCAGATGAAGAAATAAAAGCTATCAATAATCATATGGAAAATATTTTAAATCACTCATGAATAAGGAAATGCAAATTAAAACAATTTTGAAGTTCTACCTCACAACTATCAGATTGGTCAAAAAATATATTTATATGTTGGAGGGATTGTGGTAAAATTGGAACCTTTAATAATTGCTGGTAGAGTTGTGAACTGATCTAACCATTCTGGAGAGCAATTTGGAACTATGCCCAAGGAACTATAAAACTGTTCATATCCTTTGATACTTTAATGCCATCACTGAATCTGTATCCCAAAGAATTAATAAAAAGGGGGAAGGACCTACCTGTACAAAAATATTTATAGGAACTCTTTTTGTGGTGACAAAGAATTGGGAATTAAGGGAATGTCCATTATTTGAGGGGGAAGGGAAAGGAGGGAGGGAGACAATTTATAGATTATAATTTTAGAAAACTTATGTTCAAATTTGTTATTACATGTAATTAGGAAAATAAAACATCTTTGAATATAAAAAAGGGAAAAAAGCAGCACTGGATTTGATAGACATGAGGGTCAGTGGAGGTAGAAACAAAAATAATATTGAGGTGAATATATGCTATAGACTTTTGTCAGAAAGGAGAATATATGAAGAATTATATAAACATAATATTGCAATGCAGGCATTAAGTAATTATATAATAGTGGTGCATTTTCAAGTATTTACATATCTATCAGAGTTTGTTCTCTACTGGTAATAGGACAACTGGTAAATTCATCACAACTTATTAATAATTACATTTTAAAGGAGAAAATGAAAGATGGGCATTCTCTTACTTATGAAAAGGAAAGAAATGGTCATTCTTTCTTAGGGTATATGAGAGAAGAAAGGAAAAGCAAGCATATTTTAAGTACATTAAGGATTAATGAGTTGGATAGTCATGGCATGAAATACTAGTCCTCAAAACTAGCTCCTCTTCAACATTACCATTGGAATTACCTTTGCCACAAACTCAGTAGGCTGCTGTACCCTCACACAGTATGTGAGCCATGCCCTCCTCAGCACCTTATCTCAGAGAGTGGAGGGAGGGAGGAAGTGCTTCCATTGGGCTACTGGTCATTTGGGCTGGTGAAGTAAGGAATATCCTCAGGCAAATGAAGAGGGGGAATGGAGAAGCTTCATTTTGAGTTACTTTGGTTTTCTAGTAATGAACTCTGGCAGGCAAATGCAGGTGTGCCCACAGAGAGGGTTCTGCATGCCCTTTTGGGCACATGTGCCATAGGTTCACCTCCATTGCTGTAGGCCATAGGGAGTCAATAAAATTTATTAAAGTAGATGACATTCTGTATTTAGGCAAATAATTTTGACAGCTGAAAAGAGAATGGAAGGGAATGGAGTCAGACCAACACAGAAGCAGATCATTGAAAAATGTCATAAGAGCTGAATCTGATTGAAAAATATGGACTAAAAAGTATAGGAATATGGTTTTTAAAGGTATTTTGTCATGGATTTGGGCAATGATTAATTTTTTATTCCTTCAAGAGAAGTATTTATAAAGGAGATAAATGGGCAATAGAGCAGTGGATTTAGAATCAGGAACACCTCAATTCAAATTCAAACTCATACTCTTATTAGCTGTGGGACTAGCAGAATTATTTAATACTTTTGCCTCAGTTTTCTCATCTTTAAAATGGGGATAAGAATAGAACTTTTCTCCAGGATTGCTGTAAGGATCAAAAGAGATATTTAAATAGGGCTTCATAAACCTTAAAGCACTATACAAACTTTTGCTATTATATTATATATATTATAATATATATAATATATATCCCTTCTTTAGGTAGGCTCAAGGACATAGTATAATAAATGGCAGATAAATGGCACAAAACTTTGTTTATTTTAATAGCACACTGAGCTCTGCTCTTCCAAATTTTTATTTCTGAAATGGGATATTTCAGGACCTGACTTTCATATATAGTTTCTCAGCATTCAATGTAGAGTTGGGCTGTCAACAACTGGTTTTCCCATGGCAGCTAATCTTGCATCCATTCACAGAGTCCACAGTCACTTTTGGGCCCCCTGATTTATCATATCATTCTAAGTCCAAAATGTATTTATTCTTAAGTGGTTACTCACTCCAACAAAAATTCTAGGGGTTGACTGTCTACAAGACTTTTTATTTTTCCCTTTTCCTCTCCTTCCCCCTCAGTCATGTCCCTTACAAAAACTAAGTCCCCTTGAACCATACTTACCTTACAAAAATACTCATTGAGTCCCTGAATGGTCTTGGGGATAATTATTGGTTATAAGAAACTATGCTCTCTCATAGGCTCAGGCACACATAAAAATTCTTTTTAAGATTTCTTTATGCAGGAGGGATTTATAAGGGGAGGCTACAATGTTTAACAGAGAATTCTCTCTAAAGGTGAGTGAAGAAGTGTTGAGACAGTATATGCTTTTTTCAGAGAGGTCAAGTCACTGGATCTAGAATAACAATAACAAATTTATATCTATATGTAGAAATAGAAATATTTCTGTATGTATATATGTATACATAAGTGTAGATGAAATAGGTAGCAAAAATATGTATAAAGCTTCAGTTTTATAACCATTCTCTCATTTTATATTCACAAAAAACCTGTGGGTTAGCTACTAGCATTATTTCCCCTATTTTAGGGGCAAAAAGCTGAGATCCAGAGATTAAGAAATTTGCATTTATTATCAGAGATGGGTGACCTTCATAGCTCCATCCTGAGAAAGTTCCTCAATCTATATACTATTCCAGTGTTGTAATAATCAATTCCCTGGTTTCAAGCATCATCCCTATATACATGATTGTCAGATCTACTTGTTCTCCTCTCACTTCTCTCTTGACTTTAAGTCTCATATTTCTGGATGGATGGGTGGATGATAGATACAATGAAATCTAATAAAAGACTTCATGCCCCATTTTTCACTTAGAAGTACAATGTTGTGTAGTGAAAACCAAGTTAAACTGAAAGTAAAGAAAAACATTTGGTGAAATTTCTTTCTGTCAGTCAACTAACATTTATTAAGCACTTACTATGTGCGAGGGATTGAGCTAAGAATTGGCTATATAAAGAAAAGGTGGGGAAAATCCCTCTACTCCAGAAGAATCTAGTCTAAAGGTAAATATAGTATACAAACATTTATGTAGATCAGCCATTCAGCTGGATGGATACCAGTTGGATATTTCAAACTTGATATATCATAGACTTACCATGTCTCAAGCAGTCCTTGTTATATTTCCCCCAGTCTTTTCCTTCTTCCAAATTACATTATAACTGTTGTTATTACCATTCTTCCTTTATCCTAGGCTGGAAACATCAGTGCCACTATCTATCACTCTCATTCATCATATTCAAACAGTTGTCAAATCTTGTTTCCAACTTTGTTATCCTTACACTTAATTCAATTAATATATGCGCCCTTATGACTTCCAGTAGTGCCACCAGTATAAGCTGTAGGCTCTTATTACCTCAGGAATATTAGAGTAGCTTCCCAGTTAGTGTCCTGGCTTCAAGTCTCTCCACTCCACCATTCCTGTTCCATGTTAGTGGACTGACAGAAAGACAGTTGAGTAAACGTTTTTCTTTACTTCCAGTTCAACATGGTTTCCACTAGACATTGTACTTCCATGTGAAAGATGGGATATGAAGTTCTGATTAGATTGCATTGCAGCTCTCATTTTCTGATTTGGGAAAGCTAATTGACTTGTGAAATCCAAATACTGCTGTTAATGATCTTCTCAAACAATGACACAATATGTATGTCCCAAGCATATATCAGTCACTATGTTTCATAAAGCCATGGAAATAATTTATTTTCCCCAACAAGATCTTCTTTTCTGACTTAATGAGTTCTGTTCTGACAACACCATTCAATTAGTGTGCTATTCATAACCCTGGAGGTATATTGACTCTTTTCTCTTTACCACATTTCACAGTCAATCAGTAATCAGGTTTTGTCAATTCCATCTCCAAGATATACCTTGAATCTAGCCCTCCTGTATAATCCCAGTGTCACTAATGTCACTATTATAGGCCATCATTAAAAACAGACTGACCATCTTATTAACCATGGGATAATAATTTTTTCTTCCATGTGAATTTGTTCATTTCTCTCTTCTACTTAAAGTCTTCTATTTCCTTCTATCATTTTAAAAGATTCAAACTTCATTGCTTTTCACATCTCAGTCATCACTATGTAATAATTCTTTTTCTCTGGACTTATTTTCCTTTACTCCTCTCTGTAGTCTTTCTTTCTAAATAAACTGGCCAAATCTTTATTCATTGGGCATGTATTATCATCTTAGACCTTTTTGTGTTTGCTGACACTTTTCTCTGTGTTTGGACTGTTCTTTCTCTCTTTTAAAGAAATTCCTGCTTATTCTTTAAAATTCATTACGAAGTTAAGCTTCTTGAGTATGCAATCTTCTGATAATGATGATGATGATGATGATGATGATGATCCCTCCTAAAATTGCTTTGGTTACTTTTCAAAGCAGTTTTTTACTTTTTATTACTGAAGTCTTTAAAAAATATACTCACATTGACTATGCATTCTGTGTGACCAGGCAATATGTTTAATCTAAAAAGAAATACTTATTCTTCTCAGATGTGTAATACTCTAAAGGGTTGTACAGTGTTAAACAAATATCTTAATATACAAAACTGAGTTGTCAATATTATCCTTTACAATAAAACCATTTGGCCAACATTTCCATTGATGTTCATTCCTTTCCAATGGACTTTGAACCCTGATCAGCTGACACATACAAGTGTCCTATTTGCAGTAAATTCCTATAAATGAATCAATATGCTTATTGAATTGCAATGGATTATTGATTCCTTATTTTACTTTCTTGGCCCAATAAGTATCTCTTATCTCATTAAATATGAGGGGGAATAAAAGGTTTCTTGAACTGAATTGTCTCCCTAAGTTTTCTTCTACTCTTGAATTGTCATGATTAAGTAGATTATGCTGAAATGTAAATCTATCATTAGTGTTTGTCATGACTATTCATCATACCTCCTCTATTGCTTCATACATATCTCTGCCTTAATGTCATATTGACATATCAAACCCCAAATTTCCAAAGATAAGAAACATAGACATCCTCTCTCTCTCTCTCTCTCTCTCTCTCTCTCTCTCTCTCTCTCTCTCTCTCTCTCTCTCTCTCTCTCTCTCTCTCCCTCCCTCCCTCCCTCGCTGCCCCCCCACCTCTCTCTCTGATCCATATTCAATCAATTTTTTTACCACTTTTCCTTAGGGTATCATACAATATGGCACAGACTGTGCTATGATAATGTAGTAAATGATGAATAAAAAATGGGAATCCAGTGGTTTTTTTTTAAAGATATATCAAAATATTTAAAAGTTGGAAAAAATGTCTCTGTGTTTTTGTGCAGCTTTGGAGGAGAAAATTTGAAGAATTTGGCCTGATGGGAGGTCTAAACAGACAGAGAAGCAATCCATTGAATAATACTTAAATATAATGCTCCCTTCTCCTAAGTAAAGAATTAAAAATATAACTCATGCTTTCATAGAATCCATACTAAACATTTAAAAATGCTGGAACTACAGGATGGAACCTTCCTAGAAAGCTAAAGATATTACAAGGAATTACATAAAATAGAAATAAAAAAAAGAAATTGTCCCTGCATTGGAAATTAGTAACACATTTTATCTGATAGCATAATTTAAGTAATAGAAAAAATGAATTTTTTTTATTGATCTGGAATCCACTAGAGGATGACAAGTGGTAGGAGTGAAAGGGGATGCTTCATTTTCTGTATCTGAGAAGAAAATTCTAGTGCATGGGACTGGACAAATGCAGGCTCTAGAGTCTCCACATATCTTTAATTTCTCTTTTAATTCTTCTTTTTCACAGTTGGATTAGACTTCAGAGTTAAATGTTAATGGATTCGGAAGAGATTTAGTTGTGTTTTAGATACTTGCTAGAACATTTATTTTTATGCGTCCATGATCTTGGATTTAATCAGGATGGTTAGTTATTTCATCAGAGTAAGGAGAAAAGGTGTGTTTTGTTTGTGTTAGTCAAGTAAAATTAGTTTGTGTTAATCAAGAAATATCAAAGTCCAGCATATCACATGTGAAAAGAAGTGATTCTGTCTTTTCATTCTTTTAGATAAGCAGAAGCCAAAAAGCTAGCAAATGTTTCACTGGTGGAAAAAGGGATTCCTTTCTCTTAAACTGAAATTAATATATATATATCAAAGGAGGGTTGTAGTTTTGGGAAAATTGGGAAAGTATTATTGGGAAATTATTTTTCTGCCTACAACTGAAATATACCACTTTCTAACGAAAATTTCATCAAAATAACACTTTTATGCAACTTAATGTACACAAAGCTTTTTACATGTTATCTCATCTATCATCACAACAACTGTTACATAGATATTCTTCTTACAGATGAAGAAATTGAGGCTAATGTTAAGTAAGTTGCTAAGCTTGGTTTTTACATTGGCCACTATTCTGCATAGCCTCCATATGTGAGACAACTCAAATGTTCTGACTCAAAGGAGTACATGTATCTTCTGTGCCAACTAGGTGACTATTAAATTATTCAACAAAGCTTTAAATGCCTACTTTGTATGAAATGTTCTACTTTGAATGGTCCTAGTTAGTAAAATATAGATGGCTGAAGATACAAACTTGTGAATGATTCAGGTATATAGCTGAAATAAATATAATTCAATGAGTTAGAATTAGTGATTGTTATAGTCAGCCTCCTGGTAGTAACAGGGGATGTTTTTATCCAAGGAGAATGGACCACTTATAGCTAGGACATACCAATGACATATATTTATTTAGGATGAATATTCTTTTTGAACAAACAAAAATGAACAAATTTCCTTATTTTCAAGTTGATAAAAGAGAGGTTCTATATGTTAAAGAGGCTGAACCAAAGCCTCATGACTACTTAGCAAGACAGCTGGGATGACAAATCAAGTCTCCAGAATATGTTTTCTTGGATTTCCTCATTATGCTCTGCATGCTCTGCACACTCAGTCTTTGGATGTATTTCCATGGAGGGAAGTGAGAAGCAATTTGGATTAATCAAAGAAATGTCCTTTGGTAAATGATAATGGAAGTTTCTTTTGTGTAGTGACAGGTTTCCTGGCTTTGTTAAAAAGGTCCTTCTTAATTTACTCCTTGTTTTACACGCTAATAAGACATTTCTTTTTATAAAGGAGCAGCATTTATCTGAACTTCAGTCCTCCTCCCCTCCATAAAAATGTATGCATCTTCTAAACAAACTAAATGTACTCCTTAGAGTATTGGTAGAATTTAGCTGTGCCTATTTTATATGTTTCAAAACATATGACTGAAAAGCATAAGGTAGATTTGGTAGCTCAGAGATGATCAAAGATCTAGAAACTCTTAGTGAGTTAAATAATTATAAAAGGAAAAATAATTAGTGAGTCAGTTTATTTCTGCTTCAGGTTTATTGCATAGCCTTAATTTTATTTACCTTTTAACCAAAATTAAGTTAATAAAGGGCAATTTTCTAAATCATCAACATCATCCATTTATAATTTGTAACTTTGAAGGCAAAGTTAGTGATTACTGGGCATATACTTTATATTTTATATTTTAATCTGGGATAGTATATTACCAGGGTGTTGAATAGTGCTTACTGTGTTGAGGCAAAATGTATCATAAAATATATTTAAATCATAATGTATGTATATATATATGTGTGTGTGTGTGTGTGTGTAGTATATGTGTATATATAAATGTATATATGTATATGTAGATATTATCTGTATAAGTATATATATTTCTGCTTTTCCCCTCTCCTAGGTAGATAAAAAAAATTTTATATAATTACTTAAAACCAATTTCCTATAAACCTTTAGGCCACTTTCACCACAGAGGAAAATGGTAAGTCATGAGCCCCTTTATTCCATGCTGAAAATGGTCCATCAGACCCCAAAACATTCGGAGATTTCACAATACAGTTGGTGTCTTGGATAGACATGTCATTATGTGAAAATAGTTCTGTGTGTGAGAGAGTCTCAAGGATTGTTGATTGAACAAGTATTTAATTTCAATAGAAACAAGAAATATTGCTGCTAAGTACATACACCTGAATTGTGGAATGGCAACTGCTTCAGAATTGAACAGATTCTTATTGGAAAATAACCTACATAAGAGCAAAATGGAATGTACTATTTGCACTCAATTTTACTCTGTAGCTTCACTGATCTTCAGCCCATATCCTGGAAAGAGGAAGGGTTCTTTCTGTCCTTTAAAGAAACAATTGACTATTCCTGACCCCAGCCAAGTTCAAGAAAACTACAGAACTAAGTCTACACACCATAGACATTGCCTACACAGTACATAGCTTATTTTAATTTGTTTATGTCTTTTTCACTGGTGTGCTGGATGCTCTGCAAATTACAGTGTTATCACACAGAATGTTTTGTCACCATATTTTTTGAAAATTTCAAAATCAAAATCCAATAACCACAAATAGTGATAACTTCAACTAAAAAAGAAACAAAGCAAAACTACATTTTCCATCCTGCAAACACCAACATTCCTGAGATAGCATTCAATGTAATAAGTAGAAACAGAAGAAACAATAAGATCTAGGATTTTGTCTTGGGGCTGTCATTAATTTGCCATGACCTTAAAGTCATTTCACTTCTCTGAGTCTAAATCTCCTCATTTATCAAATGAGAAAACTAGGCCCCATGATCCTTCAGAATTTTCTTATCTATAAAATAATGTGATTTTAATCTAGGATTTTTATATATGTGTATATATACACACACATACATCTATAAATATATACATACATATAATAGAATTATTTTACTGATGATTAATTTTAAAGGAATTATTTGTATGACACTTTAAAAAAATTAATGATATATTTGTATTTTTTCCTAAAAAAATAACACTAAGTATTCACATTTTTATCTTATTAGTGACCAAAGGATCCACTTTAATTTTTGTTTGGTTTTGCCCAAATTTCTCTGTCAATCTAGACTTTTTAAAACCCTTTTCTTCCATCAAAGAATCAATACTATATCTTGGTTCTAAGGCAGAAGAGAGGTAATGTCTGGGCAATTGGGTTGAAATGACTTTCCCAGAGTCACATATATAGTGAGGAAGTATCTAAAGACAAATTTGAACCTAGAACCTCCCATCTCTGCACCATGCTATCAATGCACTGAGCCACCTAGATGCCACTTCCCACAGACTGTTTTCCTTTCAAAATAACTTAGCTGAACTTGAATTTACCTCCCAAGTAATGACGAGTTCAGATCGACTTCCTCCACCTCCACTGATGTTTGTTGGTGCCACTATAGGGACTAGATCACAAAGAAATGCAAAATGGTCATTATCCTAATCCATGCTTTACTGGAAGATTTTTACTTTGGTATTTCACCCTTCAAAGTATTCAGTAAAGACAGTGCAATTTAGTTTTGTATTTTTAATGAGCATAATTTATGTTTACATGTTTCCAAATTTCTAAGATAGAGGACACCATTGTGATTGATACAGGAGCACCCAGGTTTCAGGATTAATTAAAAACCAAGTAACAACGTGTATTTGACATTATTATTCATCATCTACTAATTGGCAAAATGATGTTCCATTCAGATGGTAAGTGTGACACTGCTGATTCCCAGACTAATTACACAGTTGTGCTGTAAACATGTTACTGAGGCAGTGTATTAATTATTTCTTTTTTAATGAACTAAAATATTTTTCTTTTGCCATCAGAAAATTTCAATTTTTAAAAATAATTTCCCCTTAACTAAAATTCCATGCTAGAGTGAATAATACTTGAAAACTAATTTCTTGGTGGCATTTTTCATCTCATCATTGAGGATAATTTCATTTGAATGGCTCATACAATTTCTACTAGCTAGAGAAATGTATTCACTGAAAATACAAGAATGATTTGGATTAGTTCAAGTGAACAGAAAAACAGAAAAAATGAACTAATCAAAGGGCATCAGAAAGACTAGTTCTTTATATTATAATCTGTTCACTCTATGAAAGTATCATTTTTTTCCCACTAGTAGTTAGGGGGAAAGTCTCCTAACTTCTTAGAAATGATCCCTTTCATTTTTTTTAAAACCCTTACCTTCTGTCTTGGAGCCAATCCAAGGCAGAAGAGTGGTAAGGGCTAGGCAATGGGGGTTAAGTGACTTGCCCAGGGTCACACAGCTAGGAAGTGTCTGAGGCCAGATTTGAACCTAGGGTCTCCCATCTCTATGGTATTTTTTACAATGCTAACTATGCAATGAAGATTTTTAAAAAAGCAATTATGTATTTCTATTCATTATCTTACTAAAATTAACAACCAATAAATTCTACCATTTTAGCCATATGTTTAGCTGTCTTTTACATATATTTGCCAGTTTTTTTTTTATAAGAAGGGGCATAGAGCTATGTTATTTATTCAGAGAATTCCTAGTGCAGAAATTTCCTTCCTTAATATAGTTCAATAAATTCTGTAACTTACAGTTTTATTAAAATATCTGAGACTTAGATTGAATTACTCGGCCTTGGCCACAGAGTCTATAGTTGCTGTTGTTAGTTATTTAATTCATTTACAACTTTTTGTGACTCAATTTGGGGTTTTCTTGGCAAAGATACTGAAGTGGTTTTCTACTCCTTCTCCAGTATATCAAGACAAATAGAGATAAATTGAGTTGCCCATCGTTACACAGTTAGTAAACGTTTGAGACTGAGTTTGAACTCAGGACTTATTGACTCCAATCCCATTGCTGTATCCATTGACCCACTTACATAAGTACAATTCCAGATTCTGGATTTGAACACATGATATAATAACTCTTCATCCCATCCTGCATACATTATAACATGCTGCCTCGTATGTACATGTGTATGACTGTGTGTGATGGCATTTCATATAATATAAATAAATAGTAGGTGACTCAACAAAACAATGGAGGAATATATGAGGATACATTAATATACATATATATGTATGTATGCATGAAATTGGAAATGTAGAGCGTAAGCTTTCAATAAGAGGAGAACCAGAGGAGTATAAACTCTACATTGATAAGAATTTAATGTTGAAATTAAAACAAGCAACAAGACTAATCCCAGCATATTGGATAAACAAACTCCTTATCAAGAATCTAAAGGAAGACAAAGACAATAGTCAAGTAGTTTAAGCAGAGTGTATGGATTATGATCTACATCAACCGATGAAATATAAAGAAAGATATATGATAGATATAAGATGAAATCACGAATTCATTGAAATGGTTGAGGTAATAGAAAACAAGATCTTTAGTTTAAAGGAAAGACAGTAATAAATTAAATTAATTATTGCTCTTAACAATAAGAATGTTAAATTGCTCCCTAGTGATACCAAAATTGTATTTATTTTGCTTTTGTCTTTGTTTTAATTATAAGGATCACTTGATGCTTGAAATGACCTTGGACCAAAAGGGAAAAAAAATCTGTTCAGAACATTGCTGATATTAATCAGACTTGCCTTTTGGTTTGGGAAGGAAAAAGGTAGAAATAAGGAAGTAGGAAGAGAGAATAACAACAACAACAACAAAAAGAAAACAGAAAAATGAGAAAAAGACCCTCTCTCATCTTTCATGAGAGAAGGCACTGCGATGAAGCACTGTTTAAGATTAGCATTAGAAGCCCTATGTTCCAGTCCTACCTCTTGCATATAATAGATTTTCCACTATTTTATCTTTTTTTTTAATAATTCCAATTACTCTCTTGTTTACAGGTTTTCTTCTCTATTCTGAAAATGAACTCTTTGAGGGCAGAGATGATGTTTCTGTGTTTCTTTGGATCCTCAACACTTAGCATAGTATATGGCTCAATGCATACTGAAATTGTTGTTTATGGACTTCCTAAAAGGAGCAAATCTGATTAGTTATACTGAAAGATACTTTGCAGCACTAATATTCTGAAAATCTCACTTGGAAGGTGTGAAACTTTAAGATCTTAGAAATAAAGCATTATTCCATGGGACAAATTTTCAAATAAAATATGCTGAAACTCTACTGAAAATAATGCCCTTTCTTGATTCCAAGGGCATTTACACATTTTATAGCTTCTTAATACTGTCTGATATATATATATATTATTTTAAGGTTTACAAAACATCTTATATCCATCATCTGGTTTGATCATATCACTGTTATAGGGGAACTTATAGCCTTCTGGCTCATCCCAGTGAATAAACCATGAATGCAGCTCTATCCCTCTTCTTCAGGTAAGGCACCTAGACATGCTTGGAGAAATAAAAAAAAAATAACTGACTTATTATGGTCTTATGATAAGGAATAGGACTGGAACCCAGGCTAGCTGTGTATTAATTCTCTCACAAACTAAAGACATTATTATCTCTATTTTTCATATTAGAAAACTGACTATTTATAGAAAAATGTATAGAAAATAGAAAAAAAATAATGCATCTTCTTCCACACAACTAGTAAAGAGTAGGGATAGAAATCTGACTCAAACCCTGCTTTTCTCAGAGTCTGGTACATGCCACCAAAATGCATTACTGAAAAGCAAACTTCATTGAGAACTGTTTTTAATTATTACCAAAACCAGGACATGCCAGAAGCCCAGGAATACAGACAATGTTAAAAGGGCAAAAGAGCAGCTGACAAAAAATGACAATGACTTGGAAGTGAAGAAAGCTTATTCTGATGCTAGTTGTGACACTAATTGGACCACATTATCTTGGGAAATTTATTTAATTTCTCTTGGATCCCATTTCCTACTTCTGGAAAATTAAGGGTTAGGGATAGATTACAAATAATATCTCTTTCAGTTGCATCTGGAACAGAAGTTTCCAACATGAACTGTATGTGACCCATGGCCACGTATCTCCGCCCCCCCCCCCCCCCCAATATTATCAAGTGTGGCCTGAAACTGATTAAAATATAAATTGGAAATATTTAACAAAATCCTTAAAAAACAAACATAGATAACATTACATTTTAAAACAAAGTCGACATGTAACATGCATTTAGAAACCCTTATGTTAATGTACCTAACAGTGACACCACTGTTTGGGATGATTTTATGAAATCACTGGGGACAAAATGTTTTGGTTTCTCCTTGTACAAGATAAGTTGCTATAGAGTAAACAAGGGGGATAAAAAGTACTACAACAAACTGAGTACTTCTTTGTCTGACTAATTAAATGTAAGGGGAACTTTGAGAGTGGAATGCAGAAAACAGAATAAATGGCACCTCAAACTCAAGATTTTAAGAATGAATCAAATAAGATTTAAGTTCAGGAAGTAAGATAGGGATGACTTTCCTGCCAGATTTCACTCTAGTGCCACTGGGCTATGAACCAATTGATGCTCAATTAGTGTCTCTGTTAAATGGATTCAGGAGGTACCTCATCTGCATAGGAAAAAAAAAATTACTACTGCTCAATGAAGCCTCAAGTAGGTCATAGTTGAGAGAAATGGAAATGTATGGCTCAGTGCTCCAACAGAGGCTCAATTAATTCTTGGCTACAACATTTTAATGAAACAAGCAGCAACTCATTTACATTTGTAAATCTACTGATTCTCTGCTGGATTTTGGCTAGAAAAATAATACAACAGAGAATAACTTCTAAGCAACATTTGACTTTATCAAGGCTGTTTGATAGTATTCTTTTTCAAACCTTTCAATTTCATTCGACAGGGAAAAAATGAGCAGGAAAGTTAAAATGTAGGTCAGTATTTATTTTGCAATTTATAGCCTTAGGTAGTTGCTTGAATCACAAAAATGTTAAATATTATACCGTGTATCTTCTAGCCAGTGTGTAGGAGAAGGCAAATTTGAGTCAATGTTTTCCTAAGCTCAGACCATGTGTCTATTTCACATGCTACTTTGTCTCTCAAAAATAATGGACTCATATTAAACTAGAGTTTGGAGAAACATCATCTGTTGTACTTATTTATTTTCAGATAAAAATCCAGAGAGAATGTCTTTGACTTATAACACTTCAAATTCAATGTGAAAAGTTAGGATTTTATGTGCATCCTTCCATTGTTTTGTGTTGGACATAATGGCCAATGTTTCCGATTTTATTGTACATTATTTATTTTTGTGTATACTAAATGCCAACCAAATAAAACTCTTTGCTCTCCTACCTTATTTTATTCCTTTCAGAATCTGTCTTCTCCTGAACCGAAAGACAATCCCTCCTCCTCTCTACCTTTGTAATCTTTTTCCTTTTCACTTCCTATAAGTGGTCTTTATTTATTCTTATTGATTATTAGGGACCCTCCCTCAAACATTTTATTTTGTACCTACATAGTATAAATTTGATGCTAATGAACTAATGTATTTATTAATTGTTTGCTACTTCTAAAACACTGTGCTAAGCAGTAGGAATGCAAATAGGAAAGACAGGGTTCCTGTTTTCGGGAAGTTAACATCCTAAAGGTGAGATAACACATATGGGAGGTTTCAGCTAAAAGTCAGACAGAACGATCGCATCGTCCTTCGGGTGTAATGGCAAAGTATGTGGTATTGTCTCGTCCAGAGCATCATTTCCTCAAATAAAATTATTTCAATGCCATTTGACACTCGGTTGGAAGCACTGCCATTCCACATGTTCATGTGTTCATGGTGCTAGGCTATCCTCATTCTAGACTAAAAGCAGATAGTGGTCAAAGTGGTGACAGGTTTCATCTTCTCATTACATGTTGCCTCTTGTCACTCGCTCAGAGTGTTTTACTGTTTAGGCAAGGCTAGCTTGACTATCCTGTGAATGACTGTTGTTGCAGCTTTTGGGGATATGTAGTGCCTTCTCCATATAAGTACTTCCTCACATCATGAGGATATTATTTAGCTTGGGACCCTGAACGGGATATTCTATAAGGACATGGAATTTGGATTCATACATTAAGGTATATATAGATATCACATACATGTACATCCATACAGAATTTATGTGTTTGTATATATCATTGTGTCCTACGAGAGTGTCTATCATTGATTAAATACTTAATAAATGATGCTTTAATGAATGCATAGACATTTAATTAAGGGGTTCAAAAAATGCAAGAATACATTAGTGCTCACCTGCTGCTTTGGTTCTTAACAATTTGGATGGCTTACTTGGTTCCCCAATTCCAATGCTATTTCCAGCAACCACACGGAATTCATATTCCACCCATGGGTTCAAACCCACCACCGTTGCAGTGTGCATCTTCCCACTAAGAATTTCTGGAACTAAATATATCCAGGTGAATAAGCCAGATGTCTTAACTGTAGACAAATTAAAATAACTTCTGCTCTTATAAAACATAATAATTATTGCTTACTTGTGGAAACAGCAAGCCAGCCTACAGAAAAAGGTGTCCGGGTCTGAATAGTATAGATTTGAATAGGACTATTATTATCAACGCCTGGTCCCCAGCATAGTTGAGAAGTGGTACTTGAAATGTTCTCTATTCTCAAATTATTTGGTGGACCTGGGGGACCTGGAAAAAGGATATTTGGTTTATAATGACTACATCGGAGGCTATTAAAATCATTAGTGTGGATTAGCAGTAGGCTTTTCTTTTCTTGACAGTCAAGAAAAACAAATCTTGTGGACCTTTTATGAGTAGAGATAGTACATTAATTTCCTGAAAGTCTCTGCTAATTCATATAATATATTTAGAGATTCTTTTTTATATGAAAATAAAAGAATTGCAGAATCAGAGAGGATTGTAGCTGTCATCTAGTTCAATCAATTCTCCTTGAAGAATTCCTACTTTAACACATCTAGCCTTTGCTTGAAGACTTCTATTGAGAGGAAACTTGCCACCTACTGAGATTGTCATTTTTCAATTGTTCTAATTTTTGGAAATATGTTTTAACCCTTTCGTTAAGGTAAAACTTATCTCTTGTCTATTTCTATTCAGGATGTTTAGTTCTGTTATGTTAATGGTATTTGGCAGAAATCTAACCCCATTTCTCCACTAACCACAAAAAATATTTTAATGTACATACTTCAGACAGTTGTCATGTCCCTCCTAGTATTCTCTTCTATTTGATAACTACCACTAGTCTCATCAATTAAATTTTTTAAGACATGAATGCAAGACCCTTTCCTATCCCTAGGTGTTCTCCTCCACACACTAGATCACCAAAGTATTTGATGAGCTGTGCTGTCCAAATTCAAAATCAATGCTTCAGATGTCTTTTTACCAGGGCTGAGTAAAAGGAGATCATCATTTTTATATTACTGTAAGAGATGCCCCTTGCTATAGTCTAAAATCATACTTAGCATACTTAGTAGCCATATCAGATCACCAAATCATCTTGATTTGGTAGTTCACTAAAACTGCAGTCCTTAGGACAAAATCTATAAATATATCTCCTTGCTTGTGTACTTGGCAAGTTGATTATCGGGACCCTAATGTAAAATATTATATACAACTCTATTCATTTCACATCAGATATCCCCCCCAAAGTCTACACTGTCCTGAGTATTTATATAGATGACTTTGTCATTCATTGTGAATATAATAAAATACCACCAAGGTGATGGAGAAACCCCTATAATTATTTCATAAGTAGAGCTCTCAGATCTGGCATGTAATTGGGTCCACTGAAATAATAATCCAAAGAAAATAGATATCTTTCTCCACTTGTTCCCCAAAATCTAACTCAGAGAATTTTATATAGGTGTGGAAGGCTGTAAGAGAATACAGGCAATAAAACTACCCTAAGAGAATATTGGTTTATTCAGAGTAGCACATAATTCATGCTGAGTGATATTCTCCATCCAACATACTGACTTTTAATGGGGAAAAATGGATAATCCAAACCTGATTAATTCAAACTTCTTTTTTTCCTTGTCTTTAGTCCCCAGGGTTAGAAAATAACAAGATTTTACTGAATCACTACTAGGACTTGGCCCCTCATAGCTCTGTAAGTTAAGTATTAAAATTGTCCAATTTCTGAAAATATATTCAAGCCATATGCTTGCATATTTTCCCTCTCTTACCTTACCTCTAACAATGATATCTGCCACAGCAGATAGGCTGTCTAGAATTGTTTGTACCATGCATACATATTTTCCAGAGTGATTCAATTGAATCTCTCTTATCATCAAATCCCCAACAGATTCCTGGAGATAAAAAGAATAAGAATATAAAAACAAAATAACATGAAAATGTTCTCCATTTTTAACATTTCTAGATCTTTGACAATATTAAGAACAAGATAATTGTGGAATTAAAAGAGTCACTTGCATCATTCCTTTTGTATATTGATCTTTTTCTCATTATATATATTAATATATTACATGTAACAAGAGTCATTGTGAAATATATAAAATCACCCAAAACACAATAGATGTAGCTTCACAAAGCAACAATGAATATTCATTCACATGAAAATGGAAAGACAATGATATAATATATTTCTGCAATCTAATATCTTGCTTCGTTTTATAATAAAATAAAGTAACGTACTCCTCCAATCCTTTCAAAATGAGCCACTCCTCTTTGGAAGTCAATAACTTGTCCATTAAAAGACCATGTGAATACAACCTCAACAGAAGGATCATGGAACACTTGACAAGGAAGTACTATACTCTCACCAACAGTAACATCCATTTGAGGTGGTGGAACAGTAATTATTGTCCTCTCTGTTGAGAAAAAAGTATATTTATTATTAAAATGACATAAAAATAGGAGTAGTTTTATTTAGATATTTGAATAAACAGCGTAATAATTTTGAAAAAGATAAACTTGGACCAATCTGCTACATTGAAAATTTTTCCTTTTTTTCCCCTTAAAACTGTTTCTGAATCAATTGCCAGATTAAAAAAAAAAATGTATTGCTGCTAGTGGAATTAAGGAAGAAAATAAATTGGACTAAAGTGTGCCTATTTTTATAGAAGGCAGAAGACATCATACACCATGGCCCCTGAAAAAAATAATTCTCTATTCCTTTTTAAATTTTTTTTAATTATTTTATAGGGGACCTGGAGGTCCTCTTACCACAGAGATGTGTAAAGATTAACCAGCCAACAGTGACAGGAAGTAGAAACCATAGAGACAGGAAGGAAGAATGATAGAGACATGAAGTGAGGTAGAAAAGGGGATATAAAAAAAGGAGCCAGCATAAGTTGATTGGACTGTCAGTTTCTGACAGAGTTGGGAGTTGCAGGGGAAGTTGACTGTTGGGCATGAGTTGGTCATTGGGGGTTGGTTGCTGGTGTTGTGGGGTAGTGATTAGTTGGTGATTGGGAGACAGATCTATCTATCTATCTATCTATCTATCTATCTATCTATCTATCTATCTATCTATCTGTCTGTCTGTCTGTCTGTCTGTCTCTCTCTCTCTCTCTCTCTATTCTGCCTAAACTGAAGAATGATCAGCTAGACTTTCTCTAATGACAGTTATAGGTAGTTATAGGTAGATATTGGTAGTTTTAGATAGTAATTATAGGTAGTTCTAGGATAACTAGTATAGACATTAGGACATTTTTTCTTTCTCTACCTCTTTCCTATATAGAAAATATTTACTATATTCATTTTACTATCTCTATTTAATTACACTTTTCACATATAGTTATAATGATATAGCATTGTCATAAGTATGACTAACAAAACTATGAAAATATTTATCACATAGATCTAACAAGTGATGGATTTCATTTTCTTCTTCCTTGTAAGAAACAGAGACAACTGGTGAAAGCAATAGAAGTACACCATTTGCTTGTGAAAAAAAAAAGTTATTTTTCTACTCTGTGGTAAAGGAAGGTAATATGCAGGAAAATGAAATGTATTTCACAATTTTACTGAAATAATTCATGTCAAAAGTGTAACTAAAGACCACAGTTTTTCAATCTTTCTCTTTAAAGAAAATTAGATGTTTCCAAGTAGAATTTCAATATGGAAAATGGAAATCAGTTGTACTCTTTTATACAGAGATGAAAATAAATGGAGAGTAGTTTAGAGTTGTACCATGTGATTGCTAAATATAATGGGGAATTACATTAGGGTTTCTAAACATGAGATTGAGTTACTGGAGAATAATATATGAGTTTACTTTTGATTTCTTTCTTTTAAATTCCTCTGCATTTGCCTCTCTATCCCTCTCTCTCATGTTTGATCTCTGACAAAATCATGATCTCATCCTAAAATCCAATATTCCTATTTTATTAGGATCAAGTGTAGTTCTGTTGGGTTATGGGCATGATGATATGATCAGTTCACTTCTGACCACGTAGTAAACTTATTTTTCTGAAAAAAAAAAACAAATTAAGCTTAATTCTTATGAAATATATGATTGTATATGAGATCCCAATACAATGTTTGGAATCACCAAGATAAACATTAATTTAGGAAGGTTTAGTGACCTATTCAGGCTCACATAATGACAGAAATAATATTTGAAAACAAATACCCTCATTTCAAATCTGAAGTGAAAATTCCTAAATGCAATAATGTAAACAATTGGAAATCATATGGTCATTTGAATAATATAAATGTGTACCACTAGAATAGTGGAGTTTGAAGTCTCATGCAATTTAGGTCAGGATTCAGCTTCTTCAAAGTATATAAATCTTTAAAATTAAGAATCAGAGGCTCATCTTGGAAAGTACTAATCCTGGTTTCCAAGTGCATTCTTAAGACAGTCATCTCTATTGTGTTTCGTTTGTCATTATTGTCTTAAAATAAACGTGAAGGACTCATGTTTTTAAAGTGCATGAGATATTACCATATCTTTTAAAATGGATATTTTAAATATTTCCTTGCATGACCTAAATATGTTATTTTTCATTTTATATATGAAATATTTAAAAAATGTAACACTAAGGAAAATGTCTAATTTTTAAAATCCACTCCAATAAGTAAGTTAATCAGTTAATCAACACACATTGATTCAGCACTGACAATGCCATTTGCACTAGAGTTCAACCAAATACCCTTCACATTATAGGGAACTGTTAATATGTATACCTATGGACTTTTCTAATACCTCTACACCATTTAAGGAAATCGTGAGTCGATGAATTATACAGAATATATTTAGACATAATGTAAAATTTGTTGAATTTCCTTAATTAAACAACAGGACTTTGGGAGGGCATTAATGATTATTAGATGTGGACAATGAAAATCCAGCAAAGGAATCCAAGAAGGTTTGGATACACAGGTCATTGAAAGACACTTAGAGAAATATCAATAAAACCTAAAGAAGAGACAACATCCAGGAGAAGGTGATCCATATTGTAAAAATCTGCAGAAAGGTAAAAAAGGATGAAAATGTCGAAAAGAAATTCATCTTTTGTGATTAAGAAATCATTTGTAACTTTGGAAAGAGGCCAAATTATAGAGGTGGAAAGAGCATGAGAGCAGAAAAAGTGAAGGCAATTAAGTGTTAGCTGATTTCTCCTATAGATTAGCTAAGAAGGATATAGAAAACAAAAGGATAGCTAGCAGGAATGGTCGAATTAAGTAATGATACAAATTTTGTTTTCTTTTTAGAATAGTTAGACATGGATGTCTTTGTAGGAAGTTCAGAAGTAACATTTTTTAGAGAAGGTTGAAAGCCAGTGAGAGGGTATGATAGATTGGGCAATTTGATAGAAAAGGTGGGATGGAATGTGATCAAGGTTATTTATTGATGTTTTCCATGCCAAGGAATGTATTCTTGTGAGATAAGAGTAAAGGAGAAGAATAGTGGGGAAACATATGAGTAATGTGAGATTAGAAGGGGAGAATAGTGTCATCTGGAAAATGATTGTGTTATTTTTCAGGAAATTATGCCT
Source organism: Monodelphis domestica (assembly GCF_027887165.1). Lineage (NCBI taxonomy): Eukaryota > Metazoa > Chordata > Mammalia > Didelphimorphia > Didelphidae > Monodelphis > Monodelphis domestica. Next base: position 41,694,801 of record NC_077233.1, on the reverse strand, counting down.
CTACCTTGAAAGGTTGAAGACGTGAAGAGCTATAGGAGGCTTAATGAAGGGTGAAACTATTTGGAAGAGCCTGTGTGATTGACAATTAAATGTATTCATTAGAGAGGTGTCAAAATGTTATCCTTATGCAGTGAACTCTCAGTTGAGATTTAACTTAAATTTGTAATGGAATCAGTGAGTGTACTTTTGTGATTTTTTTTCTAGCTCTATTCTATAGCACATGATTTGCACTAAAGAAGATAACTGTGAGATTAAATTAAACACGGAGTTTATCAAGGCATTATTAGAAACAAAATGGAGTGTAAAAGAAGGTGTGGAGATGAACTAATTCTCAATGGGAGGACAGTGTGAAAAATCTTCAGGTGATGGCATGGGAGAGAACTGAGATGTGAAAATATTAGAAATCATGGTGATTACAAAAAACAGAATTTAAAGGCATTGATGGAATTATAAAATTTATGATCACTTAAAAGAATTTTATGAATATGGAATGTATGTGAAGGCAAGATCAAGGATGTGACAATCTATGAGTGTCTAAGGTATGTAATGGAGTTATATACTATAGGAATTTGTTTTAGGAAATGGGAAGGTAAGGTATTTGAAGGAGTATCAATATGCATGTTGAAGTATCCTATTATGAAGACAGAAGTTGAACTAGAGAGAAAGACTATGAAGTCAGTATTAAACTCATTAAAGGAGAAAGGAGAATAACCTGAGAACCTCGTAGATCACTGACAAATAAATCTATTTTATGATAAACTTGTACTGAACGAATTTCAAAGGATATGAGATTACTCAGTGATTATGGTACAGGATGAGTTGGGAAATGACAATGTGGAGCAAGTAGTATTTTGAGTGTGAACCCCCTTCCCCCTCTCCCCTTGACCAATGAGTTAGGGGAGGAGAAAGTAGAGGCTTAAAGTGGAATTAATAACAGGCTGAACAGAAATGCAGGGTCATTAGGGATGTCGCAGTAAGATCCAAAAGACAAAGAGAGTGAGAAAAGAAAAGATCTAAAATGAGAGCAAGCTTTCTAATTATGGAGAATGCATTGCAGAGAGCACAGAATAATGGTGAGATAGATCTAGACTGGGGTATCATAGCAATAGTGTTGAGTGGGAGAGAATTAATGTAGTAAACAGTTGTGTATAGAGAATGTAATTGTCAAAACGACAGCTATGCATTCCCAATCACTGGGATGGCAAACAAATGATGGGATAGATATATGGTAACCACTGATGAAGAAAACAGGGTATAGTGTCAATGACTGAAGAGAGACATCTAGGAAGAGGCAGTTGATTAAACTTCTGTATGTTCATCATCAATGTCAAAAGTCATAACATTTGTTGATATTTTATATTGTTATGGCCAGGAGGCCCAACTCATAGCAAGTATAGTCGGGTGTAGTCATGGCATGGAGGACTCAGGAAAGGAGGAAGAGTCTTCTATTATCTGAGGAATGCATCTGGAGCAATGGAGAAATCCTAGGTGTGAAGGCCTGTGACCAAAGTTATGAATTTACGCTGATGGAGGAATCTATGGAAAAAGCATTTGAGTGAATGATCCAAATGAGTGACACAAAGCTACTTGAGAAGTATTATAAGTTCCATCAGCTTACACATTACACATATATCTTGAAAGAACAAAAAACAATTTCCCTATATGTATTATGAGTAAAGTCCTAAAGCTCAAAGAAGATTTACTAGTGCCAAAAGTTTATTAGTTGACTGTCAGATGTGAAATCCTTTGAAGTTTATTAGTTAGTTTTTAACCTGGGGTCTGAGAGATTTCATAAACACAGAAACACACACACACTCACACACATATATATGTGTCCATGTATTTATATGTACACATACATACATTTGTGTATATTTATATATTTGGCTTCCTTTGTAATACTATGAATTTTATTTTATGCATTTATAAACATAATTTTGAGAAATCTCTAGACTGTAAAAAGGCTTTATGAGAATGAAATATTTATACATCATTGAAGAAGAGAGTTTGTTTTGAATCTCAACAAATCACTAGGCTTCAAAACATCGTTAAAAAAGCAATTCCCACCTAGAGTGCAATTTTGAAATATTTTATTATATAGAAAAATGGTCATAATCATATTTTTGTAATGTTTTAATATATTGAGTTGCATCTTCATTTTGCTATTAGTTGAAGATGAGTATAAGACTTATTAGTACACCTTTGGCATGCAAGCTAATCAAATTAAACTAGCTGTCAGAAATATTTAGTGTGGTTCCTCCTTACCTGATTAGATCCATTTTCTTGTTTCAGTGGCTAAATACAGTATTATGTAAGCTATTCCTTAGTCAGCCTGCCAAAAACTCAGGGGATAATCATGAACAATGTGATTGGTTTCTTTCAACCACTCAGAAAACGTTATTTTTAGCAATTGCATGCCTCATTTCCCTCATCCCATGCAGTAAAGCCCTAATCCATGGCTGTGATAACATGGTTACATGGCCTTCTCTCTAGGTATCATACAGCATAAGCTTCTTATGTAACAAACTCCACCCCAAAGAAATGAATAATTGATACAAAGGTAAGACTTCATTCCCATCAAGAAATAATATGGTTTTGGGAAAAAAGCACTGATTATGCCATTGGGGAACTAGTTTCAAATCCCACCTTTGGCGCATACTGAGCGACTTTGGGCAAGTCACAACCTCTATTTTCTCATCTATAAAATAATGGTTTCTGAGTACCTATTTAGCTAAAAATTTATTAAGCAATGGTCTTTATCTGTTATTGTTATTCCTGAATTATTTTTTAAAAGACTTCTAAGATGCCCAGATGAAACAGAAGTGATAAATAAAATGAAATAAGTATTAGGAATCTCAGATATCCTCCTCTTATATGCTTGTGCAAGTAATCAAATGGATTCATTTATGTGGGTTTCTTGGTGATTCCCAGGCTTTTCCTCACCCAACAAATATTCACCTGAAAATATGCATTCTTTTTTACACTACATGCTGCTCATTAGCAATTTCCCATTGGTTTCTGCGTTATTGCTATAGTATAGTTTATAGACTCATCTTCCTGCATTCAAATCTGGGACCAGACACTTACTATCTGTGTCGCCTTGGGCAAGTCATTTAACCCTATTTGCCTCAGTTTTCTCATCTATAAAAAGAACTAGAGAAGGAAATGGGAAACTATCTTTGTCAAGAAAACCCCAAATGATGTCAGAAAGAGCAAGACATGCCTAAAAATTATCTAACAAAAACAGTTGAAGACTCTAGAACAATAAGATAAACAAAACAATCAACATCAAAATATTTCTCCTGACCAAAAGGAGGCCATATTCTAATGGAGAACAGCAATGTCTAATGTTTTCCTAATTCTGCTTATTTCTCTCTGCATCAGTTCATATAGGTCTTTCTGGCTCTTTCTGAAATTATCGTGTTCATCATTCTTTGTAGCACAATAGTTTTCCATCACTACCATATAACCAAATTTGTTCAGCCATTCCCCACTTGAGGGGCATTCCTTTAGTTTCCAATTCTGTACCATCACAAAAAGAGCAGCTATAAATATAACATGCCCTTTCCCATGGGAGTCCCTTTTCTAGAGACATTGGTTCAAACCACCACTTGCTGTGATTTTCCCTATTTTCAGAGGTAGGGGGGCAGTGATTAGCATCCTCATATTTAATTACATAAGATTAATTTACTTTTACAAAGAGATTTTTACTTTAAAAATATAGCAAAAATGAACACAATCACTTTCCCTATGGGGTGGGGGGAGGTATGGTACAAAATTGGGGGGGGGCAGAGGCAGCCTCAAAAGTGAACTTAATTCCTAGATAGTATTCATCCTATCAATTTCACATCCAGAGATGATATCAATAAATCTTCCTCTTTCCCTGGCAGGGCTCCAGAAAATCAATCCTTACTTCCTCTTTTTTTATTCCCCTACTCTGTTTCAGTATCCTTGTTGAGCTGAATGTATTCCTACATAAAACTCATACATATGTATGTGTATAACAGAGACAGAGACAGAGAGGGACAGAAACAAAAAGAGAAAGAGAGATTTTGGTACTTTTTTTTTAATATTTTAGAGAAAAACATTCTGGTGAATCATCCTTCCCACATTTGTATATAGCTCTACTTGCATAATATGATTATCAGTTATCAAGTTTTCCTTTCTTTCCATTTGGTGTAACATATCCCATCCTCAATCTTCTTTTCATTCCTTTCCTTTTCTTATTTTATTTTAGCATGTTTAAACAATAAGAAACCTATCTTGTCTCAGTTTATTATGACTATATTAATTAGAGTTCAAAATACTTTTAAATCTGTCTTCCCTTTATTAGAAAGTCAACAGTCCCTTCTTATAAAATATATTTGCTTGTTTATTTTATTTCCCTTTTTTTGGACTCCCTTATTTGTATTTTCAAAGCTTAAGTTTTTTTTTTTTTCATTCAAAAGTTTGGAAGTGCCCTTTTTTTGGAGTTGAAATATTTTACCTTTGGAGATTATAGTGAATTCTGCTGCTTAAGTTATTCTTGGTTGTAGCCCTTTATCTTTTGTCTTTTCAAATTCCTCATTCCATTTTCTCTGTTCCATTACAGTGTAGCTCCAAATCTTGTCTGATGCTGATTGTAATTCTTTGATATTTGAATTATTTCTTTCTGGCTTTTTGTTGAGAGGTTAGTTTAGTTTAGTTTTAGTTAGTTTTTTTTTTTTTCTGTTTAGAAGCTCAGGATTTTGGCAATAACATTTCTGACAACTTTCATTTTAGAAGTAGGCCCCCTTTCCCCACCAAGAGTAGTTAAATAGATTTTATAAATTTCAAATCGTATTACTTTTCTAATTTGTCTGGATAATTTCCTTTAATGATTTCTTGAATTTTAATAACTAGATTGTTTTCTATTCATGTATTTCTTGTTAATCATGATTCTCAAATTATTTTTCCTTAATTTGTTTTCCAGGCTAGTTTGTGATATCAAATATGACATTTTGCCATATTTTCTTCTTATTTTTACTTTACATGAAGAATAATTGTTGTTATTGCTGTTTTTTTTTGTCTCCCAGTAATTAATTAGACTCATTCTGATTTTTAGGGCAGGTGTTAGTAGAGTAAGTTTTTTTGTCTTTTTCTTATATTTTTCCATTAAGTGATATATCCTTTTTCTATGTCTCATTTGTATAACTCTCCTTTTTTATATGTTTTTAAAAATTCCTTGAATGATTTCTTCAAAGTATTTTTATCATTCTTATGGACAAACTGCTTGTCTCCTCTAAGCTTTTTATTTCATATAGTTTTTACTTAATGTTTTATTTCAGAATTATTGTGAGATATACTATATACCTCTAAATAAAGAGGTCATAGGTTTAGGAAAATAATAAGAAATGTATTTTTTTAACATACAGAGAGGTAATTTGTATTGCTTGACTATGTATATTTGTTAAAAGATATTCTTTCTTTTCTCTCCCCACATCTTAAGAGTCAAAGGTAAAAGAAAGAGAAAGCAGATTTCAGTTAATTAAATCATTTTAAAATAGAGATCTAAGGGGAAATGCAGATGTAGAATGAAGCATGAACTTTTAGCTAAAATCATAAAGTTGTTAGATTTTCTTAATAAATTTATTTTTGAAAGGATACACTTCATTGAGTGAGGGGAAATTGGTAAATATTAACAATTTGTAAAAGAAAAAACCATAGTACTTTTTAAAAAGACTCATGCTTCTTATGAGCCTACCTCTAAATTTAAATGTTAGTTTCACTTTTCTGCCTTAATTTAAAATAAATATATTAATATAGTATGTTATATTTATATTGTATATTATATTTGATGCTACTTAATATACATTATATCATGACTAAATGTTTAATATTTTATTATATATTATAGAATATTATTCAAATATATTTCATACATTTTCCACTGATATTCCTTTTTATCAGCAGAGGGTTTTTGGAAAAGAAGATCAGAATCAGAATCATAACTAGGTGTTTTTGTAAAGGTATTTTTTAATTCAATTTATTTAAATTTTTTAATTCAATTTATAAGGTAGAGCTGATTCTCAAAATGATACTAATATAAATAAAAGTCATCAGACAAACTTATCAAATGCACACAATCACTATTGTACGTTGTTTTGTACTTATGGAAAAATCTAATGGACTAATGAGGATGCAATTATAATAAATGGCCAACTGGCAAATGTTAAAATGGACTATTTTGTAAAATAAGGTTTAAATGAGATATAACTAAGCTTTGAGAGGCATTCATTTGTGCTTAGTTTGCTTAATATGGTGTTTAGTGTCTCTGGGATAGATATAGCCTGCTTCTTAAAAATTAGATTCAAGAAAAATATTTTTTTGACGTGGACAAGAACTTCCCTTCAGAGCCAGGCACAAGGATGCTAAAGAGACTCTTATTATAAACATAAAATATTTATTGAAATATATAAGAATAAATAAAGGATTTCTAATCCTAAGGAATTCTAAATCCACCCAAATAAACTCCCTAGTTCCGCAAGGAACTGCTTCTCCTGTGCATGAAGATATTGAAGATTATATTCTGAAGTTTATTTTCAGAAATTAGACATAGCATGTAATTGGAATGAAATACAAAAATCAATTTTTATATTGATTATTTACTATTTACTATCTAATCAACAAACATGATGATTCTTTTATGGTTATTCATTTAACCAAATATCTGTCCAGGAAATCTGAGTCTTGATTCCATAAAATAACAAGTTTATTGTTAGGAAAAGGAGAGAGAGCAAAGAGTAGAAATTGAGTCCTAATTCTTGTCATTAATAGTTGGTTCTTAATAAATATTTTTTGAATTAAATTAAATGGAAATGGATAAAAGCAGGGCACTTATTTAGTTTTAAGTCTGAGAGGGCTTAATCTAAAGCCTTTAATACCTAGCTGATTCGCCAAACTGTATAAATAAATAAATAAATAAATAAACATGCATATATATATATATATATATATTATATATATATATATAGGTGAGCTATACAAAATGGTTAGAAAAACTGTTCAAAACTGTTCAAAAACTGTTCAGATGCTTTTGATAGATGTAATCAAAAGTATCTTCAGTGATGAAGTGAAGCTCAAATGTGAACTTCCCTTCAGAGCCAGGTACAAGGATGCTAAAGAGACTCTTATTATAAACATAAAATATTTACTGAAATATATAAGAATAAATAAAGGATTTCTAATCCTAAGGGATTCTAAATCCACCCAAATAAACTCCTTGGTTCTGCAAGGAACTGCTTGTCCTGTATTTCACAGGCTACACTAATCCTCCCTGATCTGACTAACCCAAATTTATACTATCTAAATTACAAACTACTACTATTATCCTTTTACTTCTTAACTTCTCCTTCAAATTATAAAAAAATAACAAAGGCTAGCTGGTTGAGTCTCAACAAGAATCAGATCTTAACAGACTCAGAGTCCAAACCAAAGACGAGGTTTTTCTTTGGTCTTCTCAGATATAAACCAATCTATAAAAGCCACAATAGATAGTCACTAGTGTTTCCCAAGTTGGGATGGGAAAACACTGAGCTCCTTCAGGTCTTTCCCTCAGACAGAGAGAGAGGCAAAGATGTTACCTCCTCCAGTCCTGAGAGAGAGTCTCTGAGTGTGTCTTTGCCAACTGCCAGAGAGAGTAATTGACATAGAAAAATGGTTATAACTGTCAATATCTGAAATCAACATGCTCTCTCAGCTCTGCTTCAAACCCCACTTCTTTTGTCAAGCCAGTCACTTTACTTCTTATCTCAAAACTAATAAAAATACTTATTTTCTAATATCATCCTTACACTATGGACCCAGAAATTCTATTTAAAATTTCCTGCATTAAAATTAGTGACACTTTTTTCCTTTCAGTGACTCCCACCCGCTGTACCCAATGTGGATTCTGTGATCTTAAGGGTTCACAAAGCACCTAAGAGACAACTAGGGGTAACTGACAAATAAAATAACATTATGTTATTTCAGAGATAAAGTTACTGAGGTATGGAGAGGATACAATGTATTTTAAATGTTCCTTTGTGGGGCCAGAAAGTTAATATGGACTATCTGGTTTATTCCTAAATCAATATAGTTGTCTATGAAACCAAACTGTCTAGTTACATTCAATGTACTTAACAGGTTTGATATTAATCAAAATTGTAAACACAGTTCAATCATGAAGAGAAAGAAGAACAAAGGAAAAAGTTCAAGAACACTATATGTGTAGTTTGCTTTTGTCTTTTTGGAGGATAGGCTTATATTTGTCCACATATTTTTTAATAACCCTTCCTTTCACCTTAGAATCAATATTGTGTATTGGTAGTAAGGTAGAAGAGTGGTAAGGGCTACACAATGGGGGTTAAGTGACTTGCCCAGGGTCACACAGCTAGGAAGTGTCTGAGTCCAGATTTGAATTGAGGACCTCCCATCTCTAAGCCTAGCTCTCAATCCACTGAGCTACCTAGATGCCCTCTTGTCTACATTTTTTAAAAGATCAATCACAAAGAACCTGCTGCAATTTGCAGCATAAATTATATGTGGGCATGACTTATTTGACATGTTTCAGTTCAGAATGATTATCAATATAGAATAACTCTAGTGGTTTACTCTTGAAGTTCTCTAACTACCTGGAACTCAGGAAAGGGACTGTAGTACACTGGATAGGTTTGATCCTTGGTGTAAGAGATCAAATATTGTCTTTTTCATAATCTGTCACTTTGGATTTTCTGAGTCTAAAGATTTTTCACTTATAGTCCTTATTTCACAAGATTGTTATAAAGAAAGAATGAAATAGTTCTTATAAAGCATATTCACATATCTAAAAGGGAGTATATTTTAATAGATAATTTTGAGTCAGATGTCTACTTTGGTAGTCTTTGTAGTACTTTGGAGTACTTTGTATCTCAGGTCACTCTCAAAAGCTCCAGATTGCATAGTAGATATTGGTCTACTTTAGCAAAGAGAGTTTCCTCTTCAATCATTCCCAAGCAATACAATCAAACATTTGACCTTAAAAAAAAGTATCATCACTGAATGATATTTTTTCTGGTGTTCTAATTTTGCTTTTTGATGACAAATGATTATAGAACCCATCTTTCAGTTTATCTTACAAATAGCTACTTTAGTTTGTAAGAAAGGAAAAGGAAGTTCCCCTTAAGTAAGATAATCTAATAATTGATTGCACAAATAACTTTTCTTTAAAACCTTACCCTTTATCTCAGAATCAATAATGTATATTCGTTCTAGGGCAGAAAAGTGGAGGTTAAATGACTTTCCCAGAGTCATAGAGCTTAGAAGCATCTGAGGACAGATTTGAACCCAGCACCTCTAGTCTCCAGGCCTGGCTCTCAGTCTACTGAGCCACCCATCTGCCCCCACACAGATTATCTTAAAATATTTTATAGTTTTTTAATGAAGGACATGTGTTTATGAAAAATGGCAACCAATTTTTTTAGAATATATACCCACGTTTATCTTTATATCTAGAGTCACTAGCAAATCACCTGGCATATAGTAGGCATTCACTCAGGACTTGTTATTTGATTGATTGATTGGTAACCAGTTGGAATAACTATTATTGGAATCTGAAGCTTAAGTGCAAAAATTAGAATTTTCTATGAACTCTTAAAAAAAAAAACCTTCTGGAATCCAGATCCTATAATTTCACCAATCACAGTACAACTAATATAGCCTAATATATCTTGCCATTTCCTAATATCATATTTATGTTTTTTTTTGACAAAGCTATATTCATGTGGGGCACCTCAAATCCTCTTAAATGCCTTTGAAAGCCTCTAGGTTTCCAATTATCTTTCCATCTCCATTAGTAAATCTAGATGAATATTAAAGCATATTTCCATTCTGAAGGAGAAACCCAGATAGGACCTTCAGTATGCTAGCATAATAAAGATTTCTATCACAAAGAATAAACAAGTAAATGAGCAGCAATAAACTTAATTTGCACATTAGATATGCTTTTCCAAGTTCCGACATTTCAGTAGAAAATAATGCTGAAGCAATGAGGCCTATAATTGAACATCCCAAACTTCTCCAGTGGGGAAACAGAAACAAATGTTGCCTGCAAACAAGATCATTTTTATAGCCTGCTGTTGCTCTGTTTTTTTAAATAATTTTCCAAATGCCAAATCAAATAATTTCTGATTTTTATATTATTTTCATATACTTCCTAAAATATACACTAGCTAAATAGAATGTAATGTATCACTCTTGAGAAGAGAAAGTCACCTAAATCTGGTTTCCTGTCAACCAGCAGCCCATGCTTCTGTAGCAGCCTCAAATTACAGTTGGCACCTTCCAAGGAAATATGCAGTATTGATGCTAATTGTACTTTCATCATAGCAATGGACAATTACCTCATCCCACTGAGTTTCTGAAACTCAAAATTTCAAGCCCATGTAGTAGATGACTCTAGAATTCTCTCATCTCAGAAAAGCCATAACAGCTAAAAAAAAGTTTGTGTGAAAATAGTTAAATCATGTAACTATTATCTTTTACGTGTTATCTAATAGCAACATTTCTTGCATGACCAAGTCTGATAAGTCAGTTCTAAAAGAGGTCATCTTTTTGCTTACTTTCCTAATATTCTGTATTTGCTTTTTAACCATCATATTATCAAGAAGTCATTCTAATCATTGTTTTTTTTTAAACCATCAGGGGGAAAGCAGAAATCATTAGTTAACAAAACACAAAAACTAACTCAACAATGGCTTTCAGTGGTGGGACTGAAAAATGGCAACAAAATAGTTGAGTAAATAGTAGGAAAATATTCTTTTCATTTTTGGAAAGAGACAATTTTTCACATAAAATCCAGATTGAATTGAAAATCTCACATGTGTAAAATATACATATATTTATACACATAAATGTGTATATGTGTAATATTTATGTAGGTATGTGTACATATTTACAAAGACAAATATACTTACATATACTTATAGAATTGCTTACACAGTCACATATATACATTTGCATAAATGCAGGTAAACGTACACACTTCATTCAGATGTTTGGGAAATAATACATAGGTACATCTACACATATAAGTGAGTGAGTGAGTGTGTGTACATGTGTTCTTAGCAAAGTATTACTGTCAACTGCAAAGGAGGAGAGAATCCATGTGTTTCAATCACTTTTGATGGATTCAGGAAATTTCTATAAATTCTTCCATGTTTCATGCAGATAAAAGAGAAGAGAGAATGTTCTATCAGCTTTTCTCAGTGACAACCAGAATACCTGTTAAGGGTTGTGGACAGAGAGAAGAATTTGCTTTGACTGCTACAAATAAAAGAAAAAATCTGCCATCATGATAACAGGTACATACAAACATTTCAAGCTTTGTTATTCTCTTTACATTTTGCGGCTAAAAACTTATCTCAACAATTCATATACTATGATTTCATATACATATACTATATATAGCTCATAGATGTGGTAGAAACTTCAGAGATCATCTATTTGAATTTCATTTTACAAATGAGGAAACTGAGGCTTGAGCAAGGGTATGATCTATTAAGGAGCATGATCATTACAATTAAGTCTATATTAATAATATACTAATGTGCATAGTACAAATGATGAGGATGAGGATGATGATGATGAAGGTATTTGTTGGTGTCAGCTAGGCGTAGTGGGTAGCTGGGTAGCTTAGTAGTTAGAAGTGGTCTCACATTATGCTTTTGACACAAACTGGCTGTGTAACTGAATATATTACTTAATTTTTCAGTATCCCAGGCCCTGTTTTAAACCCATAAATTGTAGGACCAGTGCTCATATTTCTGTCAGAATGAACTTCCTCACTGGTAGTTATCCATCATAATGGAATAACATCTTACCTTCAGCAAAACACCTCTCCCAATTTCCTGGACCCCATTACTATTGCCAAAATGTTCCTTTTGACATTAACATTCCAATTGCTCTGTAGATTATTGCCTGTTTATTCTGTATATCTTATATATGTTCAGTTGTTTACATATTATGTTTCCTCTTCTTAGAATATACACTGTTATCAGGGCAGGGAGCGTACTTTTTGCTTTTCTTTTGGTGAAATCATAATAAATATTAGTTTATATAATAATGATTCCTATCAAAATTATACTTGTTACAAATGAACATGTAAAGATTGCTATGATTGTAATGATAAAGGGCTTAGATTACGAAGATTTCACTAAAGTCTACTGCTCTGTTGGGTGTTTTATATTCTATATTAGTGTATCATTTTAGAGAAGAATACTGTTACATTGCTTTGACGTGAAACTGATCCGCAGGCTCTTCACCCTGCATGAATTTATGTCACAGATATACCACATTTCCTGGTTTTCACATGATGGCATGAGTTATATTGTCTTTATGGATGAGGATGATGGGACTGGTAGAATTTTTACTGGTGATCTGGGTATCTTGTAGCAGTAGTGCTATCTTCATAACCAACCCAGTTGTTCAAAAGAATGGGCAAGCCTCATGCTATTAGAACTCCAACATGGGCTTACTTAGAATAAGTTCCCTACTGTGAGAGACTATAAACTTTTTAAAGGCACAGATTGTTCCATTTGGGGCTCAAATTCCCTAGAACTAGCTGAGTACTGACTAGATAGCTGTTTAACAGACATATTCATTGGTTGAGAAGATAAGCGTAATTACCTATTATACCTATAGTATATACTTCAATGGCACTTGATAAAAATAGATATTAATAAATACTTTTAAATAAGTAAGGTAGATACCCTAAGGAAGAAAACCAAATATATCGTTTTCTATATATTTTTCTTTTTTTTTTAAACCCTCACCTTCCATCTTGGAGTCAATAATGTGTATTGGCTCTAAGGCAGAAAAGGGGTAAGGGCTAAGCAATGGGGGTCAAGTGACTTGCCCAGGGTCACACAGCTGGAAAGTATCTGAGGCCAGATTTGAACCTAGGACCTCCTGTCTCTAGGCCTGGCTTTCAATCCACTGAGCTATCCAGCTGCCCCCTATATTTTTTTCCAATGAGATATTTGATGTCTATCTCCATTTTCCTCACCTTAGCATGGTCATATCACATTTTAGAATATTTACCTATTTCCCATTATGATGAGTGAAAAGTGGCTGCAGATAGTCTTTGTTATAAACTATAGTCATGGCATGTGTTGGAATCACTTAGTCTGTTTCTGACTTTTAAAAAATGACAAGTCAATCTTTGGAATGGCTGTTTTGCAAAATGAAACATACCAGGTAGATTTTGACACATCACGTTTCGCCAGTCACATTGTACTCAAGCTCTGCAGACAAGAGTTGTCATAATGAAATCTCCTTGAGACAAGTTGGCAGTGATGTCTTCCAGGGACATAGCTGGATTCTGCTTTTCTTGGAGACACTCAAATGGGCTAATGAAGTGATGAAGTATGACCACGTACAATTTTCATTTTCTGAGGATGTTTAAAATTCAAAAATATCTAAAGGTTCTAAATGAACAACTGAAACATTTGTGAGCAGTGATCAATTAGCATCTCACCCTGCTTTAAAGAGATGTCCCTTTTAGCCATTCAAAGATGGCGATCAATTGAGGCAAATGACCATTTCAAGCGAATGTAGTAGCTTATTATATTAGCATTCAGCAAAGTGAAATAGCCAAGATGGGAAATAGCAAAGAAGGCTTTTCTTGTCTTCAAATGCTAATTATGTCCTTTGGGAATGTATGTGAGGGCATTTTTGATAGGAGAATAGAATATATTTGGAAAGATTTTAAAATATAGTATTCTGTTTTACTATCTCTAACTGTACAGACTTTGATGTTTGTGATAGTAAGAATAGAGTAGCAACTCATGAATGCTCTGTTTTGGGCGTACATTTTAATCTTTTTCTCCTTTAAGAACTGCCTATTTAAACAACTATATTCTACAAGCTTAGCACTGCATTATATTCAGTACAGTTGTACACATGTCCCATATACATAGGTAATTACATCGAAGAGGAATGTTTCTGAATTAAGTCCTACTTAACAAATTACATATGAATTAAATGACTTCATCAACATCTCTGTAGCCCAGCACATGAAGACGTTTGAGAAAACACAAATATTTTGAGTGGAAACTGTAATTTGTGACCAATTAGCTCTGTTCAGCTGGTTTTAGAAACACCAACTCGGAGAAATGTTTTATGATGGTATCATTCTGTTCCAAAGGAGAGGTATGACCAAGACTCCTCTGTGAGCAGGCCTTGGCAAATACCAATATAGGAGTGCCTCAAGCGACTCGCTAGTGTAAGAAGGATAGAAACTTTGAATTAAACATTTTAAACAAGGTACTTAAAACTGTAAAATGATGTCATCAGGTATACCGAAAAATTCTCAATATGAATAAAATTCAAATTAAGTAAAAGTACCTTTTATGACCAGGTTGCCTGAAGCCTTGGCAATGCCAAACTGGTTTTTGGCAATGCAAGTATATGTTCCTGCATCCAACTTGGAAACATTATATATGTTGAGACTGCCATCGTCTAAGATAAAGAATCTAAAGGAAAAAGTTATATTATTAGTAGAAGGTTATTTATTACAGTTCAGATTAAAGAAATCTTTATCCAATGACAGTATTCAATTTTCAGTGTTATAATAACCTATAAAACTACCTCATATAATTCCATTTGTCTGATCATGTTCAATTACTGACTCTACTTCAGAATGCAAACTTCTCCCTTCCCTAAATTCTGACATGATTATAATGTACCTTAAAATATAAATTTATTATTTTTGATCTTTATTAATATTCAGTAGAGAAGTAACAATATTATAAAGGAAGTTATTAGGCAAATGAGAAATGTAACTGTTAACTATATTTCTTAAAAGTACACAAGTTCATTTAGCTTATTAGTAAAAATTGAATTCAGCTTTGGAAAAATAAAGATTAGCTCTGTACAATAAATAGCCAAGAACTTCATACATATTGAGAGAACTATATAGTCTCAAACACAAAAATGTTATGAATATTCTTGGAATCGCCTCAGGTTTAATAGAATGCAGGTATTTTTGTGGTTCTTGGCAATCCAAAGGGGATCCTAGGATCCTTCCTTAATGGAAGTCAAAAGCATAATAGTAGATGAAAGACTTGTATACAGTAGGTTTTCACTGAAAAATTAAAATACACATTGTTAAAACCTGTCTATGTTGATTTTGCTTTTGACACAAATATGTCTATGGAAAATTCCTTGGAATTTAAAGCCAGTTAGCATCAGACTTTGATATGCCACTCCATAACTGAAGCAAACCTCAAAATGATAATCTATATCAAAATTCCAAGTTTTAATAGAGAAGAAATTGGAATAATTGTTCCACTTAAGTGGATGCATATTTCAATGTGTATAGTTATTTTAAGTGAATAAAAAGCTTTTAAAACAAACTATTTTGAGGCCTTCTTATAAAAGCTTTCACTTATGTAGGGCTTAAGATTTTTCAAGTCACTTTACAAATATTATCCCATTTGATTCTCACAAGTTTTGACTATGGATGTCATTATTATCACCATTTTTCAGAAGAGAAATAGAAAACTTATTTTGTTTCTGGGCATTCTCAGTCATATACTCAATATATTCCTGGTTGTGATTTAAAACCAAATGATCCTTACTCCTTACCTAAAATTTTTATCCATTTTGGCTTGCTTTGGCTCAGTAATTATATTTATAGATATTTAATGTTTACATCAACAAAAATGTTTTTAGAGATCATTGTTTTTGAATGAAAATGAATGAAAATTGTCAGATATTTTCTAAGGTATGACAAAAAGCTATTTTGTTACCTTCCAAATATATTTTGTTACTAATATATGTATTTCCTGCAATACAGCGAAGAGAGTTAATTATCCGCTTTGAAACAGTGTCACGCTCCCAGCAGAGTACAGCATCAGATGGGGATTTGACTGAAATCAGCTTCTGATTGGAGGTTAATTATCAGTGACTGTGTTCTACTCACTGTCAATGAATTGAAGCAGTCACACCTGTATTTTGAATGTTCAGTGATATGTAACTAAATACAAAAGTAAGGCCCTCTGCTGTATATCGGACAGTGACCTTTTCCCCCCCAGCTCCAAGGATTTATGCCAAGTGATTTTACAATACTTTATAAGTTCTAGAATTCAATAGTTCACTACAAGGTTTAAGAGTAATTTGCAGTCTAATAGGTCTGTTCAATTCTTGCTCTGCCACAAAGGTATATTGGAAATAGGGAATGGCTTGTTTAGTTACATTCTATAAAGCAAGTCCTTCTTAAGTTGTATTAGGAGGTGAAGTTTGAGGAGAATGAAGTAGTTGCCACATGGCTACATCATTTTAAAAATTCCCTGTGGTATTTCTGGGGACAGAACCCAAATGGTAGTTTAGAGAAGGCATTAAGAGTCAAGCCCTTCCAACAATCCCCTCCAGCCAACTTTAAAATAATGCCACAGACTGAATTCTGGCGTGGCAGAGTCAATGAAAGGTCAGAGTGAGACATTCTTCCTTCTAAATACAAATTAGGAAGTCAGAAAAAGAGAGCTATAATAAAGATTTGGAGGCTGGTCCAGAAACCAGGAGGATGAAACACCAGTGGCGGAATTGGTGGTAGACAGAAAGCAGCATCTTCAGTAGTATTCAAACCAGAAACAGTAAATGACCTGGAAACTAATCAGAAAGAGACTACAAGGGATGTCTATGTTAGCAATGTGCATAAGACCAAAGACAGATTGATAACTCCAGTGTTTAAATCTACTGCTAGGCCATGGTTGAAGAGCAAACTGGGATGCTTTTTCATTAAAAGGTATTGGGAAGCCTTGGAGTAGTATCATATTTGAACCCAAGGAACAGGGGCCTTTGGTATCACTTTGAGTCTTAGGGGTCAGGAACTCTAAGAAACAGTATAACTTCTGGTCCAAAAGGAGAAGAAGCCCTGAAAAGCAGGTGTGATTGCACTCCCAAGGGATCAAAGGCCCTTCCTAAATAAGGAGCAGAGTACAGACCGGGAGTGTATGGACCACACTACATCCAATGTCACACTACCTTGAAAATACCCCAAACTTGCAAACTTTCAGAATTAGCTTTAAAAAAGGCAGTGTAAAAAATCTCTAAAGCTTGAGGCAGTACTGACCCCACCGCACCACTTACCCACAAAGGCTAGGAACTGAGCCCAATGTTAACACAAAGTTCAAAATCAATAACTCATGTGGGAAACAAGCAAAAATGTGAAAATAACTTGAACATAATAAGTTACTATGGTAATAGGGAAGAAAAAGACATATACTCAATAGGAGACAATGAAAGCAAAACAGCCACATGTAAAACTTGAAAGACATATGCCAATTAGACATAAGAGCAATAATAATTCTCAGAGCAAAAACAATTCATTAATAAAATTGAGGTCAGTTGGGTAGCTCAGTTTATTGAGAGCCTGGCCTAGAGACAGTAGGTCCTAGGTTCAAAGCTGGCCTTAGACACTTCCTAAGCTGTGCAACCCTGGGAAAGTCACTTTACCTCCACTTCCTAATCCTTACCATTTTTCTGTCTTAGAAACAATAGACAGTATTAATTCTGAACTGGAAGGTAAGGGTTTAAAAAATGAAATAAAATAAAATAAAAAGTAATAGAGGAATATTTTGTTAAAGAAATGGTACAACAAGAAGAGCATTATGAAAAGATAATTAACAACTTTATAAAAGAAGCAAAAAAAAACAGAAGAAAATAGCAGCCTAAAAATTGAATAGAGGGAACAGAAAATAAGTAGAAAATAACTCCTTAAAAAACAGAAATTACCAAGTGATAAAAAATGTAAATAAATTTTCACTGAAGTAAATTGTAAAAAGTAAAAAATAGAATCATTCAAGTAGAAGTTAATGAATCCAAGAAGGATCAAGAAAAAATAAAATATAATCAAAATAAAATTTTAAAGAAGAAAGTATGAAATAGCTTATTAAAAAATAGAAACTAACCTGGAAACTAGATCAAGGTAAAATAACTTAAGAATAGTGTGTTGCCTAAAATCCATGATCAGAGGAAACTTAGCCATATTTCAGGAAATTATAAGGGATAAGAGAGTAATACAAAATTGAAAGAATCTATAGATCTCCACATGAAAGAGATCCCAAAATGAAAATTTCTAGGATAATAGCTGAATCTAGAGCTTTGCGATCAAAGAGAAAATACATCAATCAGTCAGAAAGAAATTATACAAATAATTTCAAGTCAAAGTCAGTATCACATAAAATTTAGTAGATACCACATTAAAGGAGCTGACTTGAAATCTGATATTCTGGTTAACAAAAGACCTATGATTACCATCAAGAATAACATACCTAAGAAAGTTGAGTGTACTCATTCAAGGGAAAAATAAATATTTAATGGAATAGGGGATTTTAAATCATTACTGATGAAAAGAACAGAGCTGAATAAAAAGTTGACTTTGAAATACAAGACTCAAAAGAAGTATGAAAGGGTAAACCTGAAAAAGAAATCATAAGGGTTTTAACAAAGTTAAATAGTTCAACTTTCCATATCAAGGAAGACATATATAACTTCTAAGAACTTGATCATTATTAGGGAAGTTAGAAGGATTCTATATAGCAAGAGGGCAGGGTAATTGGTTGATTATGTTGAGATGATGCTAAAAAAATGAATAGACAATAAAGAGCAATGCCTTGAGAGAAGGAAAATGCAGAAAGGGGAAAATTATCTAAAACAGAAGAGGTACACAAAGAAGAGTTTTTACATTAGGGAGGGCAATACCTAACCTCACTCACATCTCATATCTAAATTAGTTTAAAGTGAGAAAAAACATACATATACATACATATCGGTGTATATGTATAAAATGTAAAATTTAAATTAACATCCAATAACTCCAAGTATTATGTTTTATAAAGCTTATTAATAATCACTTGAAGTAGAAGAAATTAAAAAAAACTAAATTAAGTAAACTAAATTAAAAAAAAAAACTAAATTAATAACACATGGGTAAAATTTTCCTGCTTGACTCTCACCCAACATCCATGAACACCTTACCAGGAGCAAAAAGAGAGGGAGGCGCTATACAAAATTTATATCTTTCCTACATTACTACCTTAGCTTAACTATGCAATTGGGATGCTGGGAAAGAGAGTACTGGGGAGAAAGTTCTAATTATACAATATATACATATATACACATGCACAAACACACATGTGTATATGCATGTATACTCAATTCATAACAGTAATCTTTCTTATCAGTAAGGTAGAAGGGGAATGCAATAAGAGAAAGAGGGGGTGATAAAAAGGAGGATGGAGAGTGGAAAGAAAATTATTCTGAGAGTCAGAAAACCTGGACTTTTGTCCTTCTTTGCTTCTAACTATGTATTTTAATTTAAAATCTAAGAATTTTTGAATTTTTTTTAAGATTGTATTGTTATAAATATCCAAGACTTTGAATTTTGTTTGAGAAAATATCTTCAAGAAAGAAGCTTGAAACTTCTAAATCCAGAGAATGAATTGTTGCAGAAAGATACCGGAAAATCCACACTTCATCAAGAAGATCAAGAATGAACTTTGGATATGATTGATTGAACTGAACTTTGATTGAACATTTATTGTAAATGTACACATTTATGCCAAAAGGGACTGCCCCTAATTTGGCTTTCTGTTAATGCGCCTAGCAAAACATTGGTTTTGCTTTCTTTTCTATTTCCTACCTCACTATTATAATTCCTCTTAGAAAAATTGAATATTGTGTATATCTATAGTTAGAAGTGCATTTAGGATTACAAAATGATTATGTTAAATGATCAATGGGGAGACTAGTCTCCCAATGATCATGAGGGGGGATTGTGAATCTTGAAATTTCTCAGACTTGTGAATGTTAAAAATTTCCACATTGGGGAATTCTCCATTAGAACAATTCCCTACTGGGAACATTCCCCATTTTGACAGTGAGAACTCTACTTGGATCAGAAATGGGAGGACCTCTACTCCACCTGTACTTAAGACTGCTTTAGGGGAGAAAACTCCTTGCTAAACAATGAAAGTACTTAAACCCATACTTATAATGAGGCAAAAAGTTCTTTAAGCCATGTCTATTTTTAGAATTAATACAATGGGGTGCTAAGTACCTATTAAAGGTCAGGCAAATTGTAAACTTGCCAGGAGCAAAGAGGTGAAAACTTATTGAGAAGTTTTTTCTGGTACAAACTTACTAAAGGGATTAGTCGACCCAGCAGTGTGAATTCAGAATGGGCTGTCCTTTGGAAAATATCTACTGTGATTGGTAAATGTAAGAATTTAGGGGAGGTGACAAAGGAAAAAATTCCCTATATAAGGAAAAGAAAAAAAATCTTTTGAGAACCATCTCTTGGAGAGAGCTCTTGAGATATACCGGCTCTTGAGAGACAATCTCTAAGGAGGTCTTTCAAGGGAGGCTGACTCTGGCTGGAACTCGCTCTGCGGAGACTCTGTCACTAGAATCCTTGCTTGGACAGATCTTGTGGTGAGTGATAAAAGACTGACTGATTGATCTCTCTCTCTTAAGACTCAGGTCTAGGCGATGTTGGCTTAAGGCCCTTCCTTCATACTTATTTCCTTTTTCTCTCTTTCTTTAATTCCTCATTGTATTATTAATTAAATTCTCTATAAAACCCAGTTGACTTGGGTATATTCATAATTGGGAATATTTTGCTGGCGACCACCTTATATTTGATTTAAAACCAAGACACTGTAGTGAAACATATTTTCTGCAATCAAAAATTTACTCACCCACTCTTATATCTACTATAATTTATATCTTCCACTATTTTACTCACTACAGTTTACAACCTCAACCATTTTAATTACTACAGTTTATGGCATTAACTCTTTTAACTGCCACAGTTTATGTCTCCAACCATTTTAACTCTTACAGTTTCCTATGTGTTCCTCTGGCAAATTAATTTCCTTTCTTTCAGCCTATGTATCCTATATATACTTATTTATAAAATGAGAGAGGAGGGAACAAACATTTAATAAAGATAACATACTATGTGCTAAGTTAAACATTTTTTTACAAGTATTATCTCTACAGGAAGTCATCCCCAAGCCTTCATTCTAGTATCTTACCTCAGGTAGTTATTTCCTTTTTATATTGTGTAGTATATGGGAGAAGGTTTAACAAAGACTAACACCTCAAGTGTGAGGGATTGCCCAGCCCTCTTTAGGGCTACTCATCCATCTTTGCTCTCCACCTTTCACCCAGTTCTCACTTGTGGCTCCAAGAAGCTTTGGCATGCACTGTGGCCATAGGCTAAACAAGGTTGTAAGTAACTGCCAAGCCTGAAAGCAGTGAATGAGTTGTGGTGCCTACTCCAAGCACTTGAACACTTCCCACAGGGGAATGAGTAGATGAGAATGATTTGTTCCAGTCACCATGATAGCAGCTGAAGTAAAGTCTGTGGAGCACCTAGAGCTTGGTCAGATATTGAAGAAGCCAAGATCATGCACTACTTCCTGGGCCATTTTCTGACATCCTGAATTTTGTCTTGCCACTGGACTTCAATGACTCTGGAAGAGAGAATGGAGCTAAAGACTTCATGCAACTCTGCATCACTTAAATCTAGTTTATAAGCAGGTGAAGACATCTCCCAGTGATGATTTTGTCCTCTTTGAAAATAATAGACCAACAACAATTTATACTTTCCCTTGTTTGCTTTGTACATATTTGTTTGCATGTTACTTAAGGGCACAAACTATCCTTGCCTCTTTTTTGTATCCCTGTCAGTTGGCACAGTATTTGGCACATAGTGAGTGCTCTATAAATGTTTATTGAATTAAATCCTGACAAAAAAAAAAACAAAATAAAAATGAAATAAAATAAGAAGTTTTATAGCATTATCTGTAATTAGGATAAACTGGAAGCCTTTCCAATAAAACCAGATCTGAAAGAAGCTTGTCTATTATCAGTGCTATTGTTTTCAATACTCTACTAGAAATGCTAGCTATAGTGATAAGATAAGAACAAGAAATTGAAGGAATAAATATAGGTAATGAGAAAACTAAACCATCAATCTTTGTAGGTGATATATTTGTTATTCTTAGAGAATTTTTCTCTTTTTAAACCCTTACCTTCCGTCTTGGAACGACAGACAGAAGAATGGTAAGGGCTAGGTAATGGGGGTCAAGTGACTTGCTCAGGGTCACCAAGCTAGGAAGTGTCTGAGGCCTGATTTGAACCTAGGACCTTCCATCTCTAAGATTGGCTCTCAGTCCACTGAGCCACCCAGCTGCCCCCTATTCTTAGACAATCTTATAATGCACTAAAAACTAATTGAAATAGTAAAGGAAGTTACACATAAATCATTAGCATTTCAATATAATACCAACAAAACCCAATGGAAAGAGATTGAAAATGACATTTAAAATTACTGTAGGCAATACATACAACTTGAGATTCTATTTCCCAAGACATACCCAAGGATCATATGAACATGATTATAATATACTTTTACACAAAGAGAAACCTAAACAATTAGAGATATATTAATAGCTCATTAGGTGGCTAAGCTAATATAATAAAAATGAAAATTTCAGCTAAATTAACTTACTTATTCAGCACCATAGAAATCAAACTACCAAAGAATTATTTCATGGAGCAAGAAAAAATGGCTATAAAATTAATCTGGAAGAATATAAAGTCAAATATATCAAGGGAATCAATGAAAAAATGTGAACTAAGATAACCTAATAGTACTAGTTTTCAAACTATATTGCAAGTGGTAAACATCAAAATGATCTACTACTAGTTAAGAAATTGTTATAAATTAGTTGAATAAATTAGGTATACTATATGTAGTAGTAAATTATCATTCTAATCGAGTATTCATTTTATTTATTTGTACCCAAACTTGTAGCCTAGTGGATATGATGACCCCCAGTCTATTTAGCTTGGAGGTGAAAACCTCAATGAGGAAAATTGCAACCTCAACAAGTTTCAGACTAACAATATACCCTAAAGTAGTTTAGGTGGGGATGGCCAATCACATCAGGTGTTAAGTATCTCTTTTGTCCCAATGGTTTATCCCCTTAGGCTAAAGTCCTTTACCTAGGTAGTCCAGCTTTCCCTTTTGTGTCCATTGTAAATTCAGCCCCTCACTGTTATTCCTGTCTAGAACTCCTCATTTTCTTTGTTACCATTGTAAAGTCAATCAAGTATACTCTCTAGTCCATGGTTCCCCAAGAGGTATATAGGTTTGCCAATTTTAATGGCTCTTTGGAATTGTCATCTAGTGTGGTGATTTTTCCCAGGGATCAGTGACTGGAGTAGCCAGAGTCTGGTGACTCTTCAAGGATTTATAGTGCACAGCTCTGCAAGGAGGCCTAATTAAGCACTCACCTCTTCTCCTTAATTAAAGAGTGTTTTTTTCTGACTATTTAATAGTTCTGTGTTTTTTTCAGTTTCACACTTCTTTCTAGGAGCTTACAATCTAATTGAAGGTGGGGTAGGTAGAGTGAGCAATATATATATATATGTGTGTGTGTGTGTGTTTACATATATATATATTTACATATATATGCAAAAGTGGTGTGATAATTGCAGATTATTAAAAACACATGGGGTAGATATAGGCAAAATGTCTTGGGGAATATAAGATTGATATAATATTTTTTAGCTGGGGGAGGGTTAAAGTAAAAGGAGGGGAGAAAAAGCAAAGGCAGGGATGCTTTTGGATAAGTGCTTTCTGATTTCTAAGTTAGAAAAGATTTCAAATGTGAATCAGTAAGAGTTAAATTTAGCCACAAGGGACATGCACAAGAGCCAGGACATAGAGAAGAGGACAAAATGATAAAGGAGGCTGAAATATATTCCAGAGGATGCCCAGAACATAGCATAGATGAAAGAGGTGAGTATGAACAAAGCCTGGAATTATACATTGGGGTCAGAAGGTGGAGGGCCAAAAATGATAGGATCAGAGTTACTGCTTTCATTGAGAATGCAATGGGAAACTATTGGAGGTTTCTTATTAGAAGAGTGATGAGGTAGATGAAAGGAGTTTAACAAGATAACTCAGGCAGAAAAAAAATTAAAGGACACAAAGGAAGGAAAATTGAAATACATATCCATCAGGGGCAGCTGGGTTGCTCAGTGGATTGAGAGCCAGGCCCAGAGATGGGAAGTCCTGGGTTCAAATTTGAACTCAGACACTTCCCAGCTAGGTGACCCTGGGTAAGTCACTTGACCCCCATTACCTAGCCCTTACCACTCTTCTGTCTTGGAACCAATACATATATTAATTCCAAGACACAAGGTAACTGTTTGTAAAAAAAAAAAAAAGAAATACATGTCAATCATATCTTTTACAGTAAAAAAGAACAAACAACAACATGCAATTATTTTGTTACATTTCATTTGCTGGATTTATTACATAGGAGTAATGCTTCGTGCTATTTGCTGGGAGAGATACAAATTGCCATGATGAGAAATTCTCTTGTCTACTAAAAACCATAAATACTTCAGATTACTTCTCATTTATTTTTTTCCACTTATGGTAAAGTGATGAGAAGATATGTAAGAGAGCATGGAATCTCTTTAGTGTTTTCATTTAGACTGGCAAAAATTATAGAATGAATTATGGAAGAAATTAGAAGGCCCCTTTAGTCAATCCCTCTTATTTTATAGTATATATGTGTATATATATATATATACATATATATATGTATATATATATATATTACAAACAGAAATAAATATATCTATATATGCTATATAATATGTAATAATAAATATATGCATATATTTATGGGTGGGTATGGGTTTTTAATAACATAGGTATGTATATATTGAAATGAAGTATCTCAGATATTCTGGAGTGGGATAATTGATTTCTGGAAACACATGTCCAGCATAGATAGCAGCTGCTTCTCAATGAGACCTTGTCACATACAAATTCTCCAAATTTTGAAGACCCAGAAGATAATCAATTGTTATACTTCTTAAACAGACCAAAAAGAGGATATTGGACAATGACAATTTCTCTCTGCTAAAAGTGGAGCAATCTGCTCTTTTTATAGTAAGATTATTAACTAGAAGATTGCTTCAAGTTCTGTCTAAAGATAATACCATAGACCATGAAATTTTAATTGGCTCTCTAATTTTCCTGAGATATAGTAAATGTCAAATAGATGGGATTAAAATGAGTTTGATAAGAGGTTGTGAAAGTGTGGATAAATTGTGACAACACTAGAGCTTTAAAGTAAAGCATCCCTCTGGAATGCAGCTAAGATAAAATTATTTATATTGTTTTTAAATGATCTTTGCACGTGATTATCATAATTAAAATATAATTTATTACCTAATCCTTCTGTCATTTAATAAATGAAACCCTTCTTTATTTCAGAATAGACTTTAATAAACTCAAAAAAATGCTAACATAATAATCTGCAAAAAATAAGCAGAGTGAAGATCTCTGAGCATATCAGGAATGGCACTTTTCAACTATAGATAATAGTTGTCTTCAGAAGCATCATTCTTCCATCTAGAACAGATTCTAACTCAGTCAAAGAAATCACAGCATTAACCCACTATATTAAGAGAAACTATAGAAACTTTAGTAGATGATAGTTAGCAATTGAGAATTAATAATAATAGAACCATGTAACATTAGATTTCAAATAAAACATTTTAAATCTAGCCATGATGGGACAGCTAAGTGACTCAATGGACATAGAGTCATGCCCAGAGGGGGGAAATCCCAGGTTCAGATCTGGCCTTAGACAATTGCTAGCTGTGTGATCCCTGGCAAATCATTTAACCCCAATTGCCTAACTTTTATGACTCTTGTACCTTGTAAACAATTTCCCATAGAGATTCCAAGATAGAAGGTAAGGAATTATATATATATATATATGTATATATATATACATATATATATATATATCTGTATTTGTATCCTGGGAGCCAAGATGGCAGAGTAAATGATATTCAACTCTCCCAATCATTCTACGTACCCAGAAAAAGAAAATAAGTCACCTTAGAATAAAACTGGAGAAAAAAAAAGAACAAAACTGGAGAAACACGTCTTTTACCTAGGGTAAGAAGAGAGAGTAACATAGACAGTACAGCATCTGTGAGAATCATCATAACTTCAGTGATGCCACCAAAGGCGATGAATCTTCAGAACAGGTAGGAACCCATCATGAGGCACCCTACACAAGTATAGAAGGCACACTTCTATAGAGAAATGGAAAGCTGAGGCTATGGAGAGCAGAGAAGGGGTTAGGCTGAACCACAGGAAAGTATTCACTTCCATGAGGCATCAGAGGTATCATGGCAACAGAAGGCCTGAGGCAGCAAAGTTCAGAGCAGTGGACTGGCCCAACCCATAAAACAACAGGGGAACAATTAACACAGGAACTGAATATAACTGGACAAAGCATCTGCAAACCTCTGCAGAGCAATCTAGGAGGGCCACTTCTCAACAGACACATCCTGAGAAAAAAACAGCAAGGCTCACTTAAAGCTCCAGAGAAGAGAATTCTGTAGGCTTGGAGCAGTGCTCTCTCTAGCACAGGAAGAAAGAAATACCTCAACAGAAAGATAAGGTAAGGGGGAGTGGGAACTAAGAAAATGAGCAAATGGTTAAATAAAAAATAAGTAACTAATCTAGAGCTTAGAAAGTTATTTTAGTGACAGAGAAAATCAAAATATGAACTCAGAAGAGAACAACAATGACAAAAAAGAAACATGTGAAGCCTCAAAGGAAAGTGTGAAAGAATCAGGCCCCAAAAAGAACTCCTGAGGAAATTGAAGAGGAGTTAAAAAATATTAATGGAATTGACAGAAAAACTCAATGATGTAAAGGTTAAATTTAATGGTTTGACTTAAGTCATATGAAATAACATGGTCACCAAAATTATTATATCTCAAGTCAGAAGTTTATTTACCAAATTAGAGGGGAACCAATAAAGTAGAGAAATGTGAAAGAGGTTAGAGAAAATACCTATACTAGTCCTCAATCATGAGGGCCTGTAGTGATTAACTGCAAGGCTTCCTCCAGGATGGAAGCTAGTCCCTTGGGAAACTAGTAAGGGAGTCATCCTTTCACTCACCCAACAAAACTGTCCAGGAGTCAGAGTCTAAGTTGGAGCTGAACTCCAAGCCCACGATCCACTGGAAGACTCTTCCCAGTCAGAAGACTATCTCCAGAAGATAATCTCTTCAGACTATCTTCTCAAAGAGAATCTCCCACAAGCCAAAGAATTTCATGGCTTTTATGGTGGCTCCTCATCCCTTCCCCTCTTCATAGGTTCTAATCACAATTTCTAAATTGTCTAGCACTTCCGGGGGGGGGGGGCGCAGTGTCTGTGGAATTGACTTCCCACCTTCTGAAGATTAAATTCTCAGCTAAGGGTTTAAATTTTCTAAAATTCATCTTCTGGAGAGGGGAATACTCATTCTTGCTGATTGAATTTCTGAGGGTGTGAATTCACTAAGTGATTTGAGAGTTCCTCCACCTAGTTCAACTTTGTGTTGATTCAAAAGGTAGACAAAGGAGAGTTAATCCTGTCTTCACAATCTAGTGAAGTACTTAAGTTAGTGTTAACTCAGGATAGAAAACAGAATAAATAATTCTTTTTTACAACAGCTAGGGAAAAAATTAACTGAAGAAATTAAATTTCTAAAAATTAGAATAAGCCAAAAGGAAAGAATTGCAAAAAATACATTGAAGAAAATGACTACTTA
Source organism: Monodelphis domestica (assembly GCF_027887165.1). Lineage (NCBI taxonomy): Eukaryota > Metazoa > Chordata > Mammalia > Didelphimorphia > Didelphidae > Monodelphis > Monodelphis domestica. The sequence goes on along the minus strand of NC_077233.1, from coordinate 41,667,111 downwards.
ATAAAGAGAATGTACTAAATGGAAACAGGGGCAAAACAAGAATTGAAAAAGAAAAAAAAAACTCCTTAAAAATGGAAAAGAAAATACAAAAACCTAAGGAAGAAAATAATTCTCTAAAAGGTAGAATGGGAGAAATAGTAGCTTAGGAAACCTTAAGATATTAGGAAATAATATGACAAAATCAAAAAAATGTAAATGGAAGGAAATCTAAGTATCATTAGAATATTGGAAAGATATAAAAAAAAAAGAAAGGAAGAAAGGAAAATTAAAAAAAAAAACCATCCTGGACACCATGCCACAAAACAGTTTCAGGAAAAACTTCCCTGATACTATCAAGTAAGAAGGAAAAATACAAATCGAGAGAATCCACTGATCACCTCCAGAAAGAGACTCCAAAGTGAAATAACAAATATTATAGCCACTTTCCTTACCTCAAAGGTAAAGGGAAAAGTAATACAATGTATTAGAAGGAAACAATTCAAATACCATAAACCAACATTCAGGATCATGTGGCCCTAGCAACTTCCACATTAAAGGACTACTGGCATGGGATATTATGTTCTTAAAGGCAAAATGTGTTGGTCTAAAATGGAGAATTATATACCCACCATTCCCATAAAAACAGCATAATCCTCCAGGAGAATAAAATAACATTCTGTGAAATAGAGGAATTTAATACTTTTATTACCAAAGAACCAGAGATGAAAAGAAAATTTAATGAACAAATCTAGCACCTAAGATAATCATAAAAATGATGAAATGAAAACTTTGGGTTTTTGATTGGGTGAAATTTTATACATTCATAACTAGAAAGGTAATATTTGAAATAATTAGATATCTATGATACCTGAGAAAGGTAAGGTACTTAAAATATGAAAGATACCTAAAGTACCTAAGATATTTAAGATTTATATTACTATTAACATAATGAAAAGGAGCACAAAGAGAAAGAAAGAAGGAAGCTAAAAATGATACCTTGATATCTCCCAAAGAAAGGATAGGAAAGAGAGGAAAAGGGAAAATGAGAGTGGGGGGGAGGGGTAAAGTATTCATTAAGAAGCATGTAAGAGGCAAATACAGTGGAGGAGAAGATGAGTGAATGGTTATGCTTGAACTGTTACTCTCATCAGAAATAGGTTAAAGAGGGAATAATTCTTACACTCAGCAATCTATAGAAACATACTTTATACTTTAGGGAAATGGGAGGGTTGAGAGAATAAGGAAAGGGTGAATGGACAAAAAGGTGGGTAAAATGAGTGAGGAGTCATTGAAAGCAAAACATTTGTGAACAAGGAAAGAGAGAGAAAAGTTAACAGGAAGAAAATAAGATAGAGGGAAACACAATTAATGCTCATAACTGTGAATGTGAATGAGATAAATTCACACATAAAACAGAAAAAAGATAGCAGAGTATATTAAATAAGGAAATCCCACAATATGCTGTTTATAATAAATATTTAAAACAGGGAAATACACAGAGGAAAAGTAAGAAGCTGGAGCAGAACCTATGATGCCTCAGATGAAGCTAAAAAAAACAAAGGGAAAAAACAACAATAGTAGCAGCAATCATGCTATCAGATAAAGCAAAAATAAAACTTAATCTAATAAAAAGTGATGAAGGAAATTACATCATGAAAAAGGCAACATAGACAATGAAACATCTCAATATTTAACATAGTTGTACCAAATGGTATAATATCCAGATACTTAAAGGAAAAACTACATGATTTACATGAGGAAATAGATAGTACAGCATTATTAGTGGTGGACCTGAACTTTCTCCTTCATGAAACAGATAAATACAAACAAAAAATAAAATGGAAAGAAATTAGGGCAGTATATAGAATTTTAGAAAGCCTGGGTATCATAGACTTCTGGAGAAAATAGAAAGGGAATAGAAAGGAATGTACCATTTTCTCAGTAATACTTAGCTTCTTCACAAATATCAACTAAATAATAGGGCATAAAAACTTCACACGCAAATGTAGAAAAGTAGAAATATTATATGAATATTTTTCAGACCATAATGTAATAAAAATACTCAACAAAGGACAGCAGAAGGACTAAAAAATAATTGGAAATTAAATAATCTTATTCTAAGGAAAGAATGGGTAAAAGATCAATTATAGAAAATGTTTGTGAGGAGACAACATATCAAAATTTATAGCATGCAGCCAAAGCAGTACTAATAGAAAAATTCTTATATTCAGATGTATAAGACAATAAATTAGAGAAAGACTGTACCAATGAATTGAACCTGCAAGTAAAAAAAAATGTAAAAAGAAAAAATTAAAAATCCCCAAATAAAGCCCTAGTTGGAAATCCTGAAAATTAAAGGAGAGATTAATAAAATTGATAGGAAGAAAATCATTGAACTAATAAATAAGAGTTGGTTTTTTGAAGAAAATATAAATAAAATAGAAAAAAAAGTATTGGTTGACATTTAAAAATAGAAGACCAAATTTCCAGTTTAGTTTCAAAAATGAGAAAAAAGTGAAATCACCACCAATTAAGAAATTAAAGCAATTATTGGCAGTTATTTTCCCCAAATAAATGCCAATAAATCTAATGATCTAATTTAAATAGATGAATACTGTAAAAGTGGAGATTTGAACCCCAAACTGCAAACCCCAGAAGTCCTTGGCAGTTCCCAGAATTCCCTATAATCTCACCAAAATCCCCACCTCGGCCGAGAACAAAATGGGTATTTAGGACTTTTGGGTAAGCATGGTGGCCAGCTAAATGTGGCTTACTCACTCTCCCCAATATACACTGATAAGGATCACCACAAAAGACCTTAAGAATCTTTATCAGAAGAGCGGAGGAGCTGTAGAGTGGGGAGCAGTGAAGGTGCATGGGATCAAGACTTTACTAGCCTATAAGAGGGGTAAAGGGCTTCCACACAAACAAGCAGACCCACCCTCCCCCATCCCCACTCATAGGACCAGCACACACCTAGACGAAGAGCACTGGGCACCTCTGAAGTGAGGAGAGGGCACTTCTGCGCCCTTGGGAGCTGAATAGGACAGCAGGGGGAAATGTTATGTGTAACTTTCAAAAATTGTATGCCATAATAGAGTAACCAGAAGAATCACTCATAGGGACAGATCGGGGCATTCACATGATTTGGAGGGGAAAAAATACAAAGAGAAAGAAAAAGGGAGGGGGGAATCAATGAGGGTAATAATATATACTTGAAGAAATAGAAATAAATTAAATACAATAATTTTTGCCACACAAGGATACACATGGGGAGGGGAGGGGAAGAATTCTCTTATAAGGAGAGGAAAAGAGTGCTAATTGGTATTACTTAAATCTTACTCTCAGTGAAACCAACTCTGAGAGTGAAGAGCATCTAGATCCATTGGAATCTTGAATTCTATCTTGTCCAATAGAGTAAAGGAGAAGGGAAAATAAAGGGGGGTAGGTAGGGAGGGAAAACAAAAAGGGAGGGAAGGAGAGAGGGGAGGGGAAGGGAACATCAAAAGTGAGGGGCCAGAAAGGGAAGCTTAAAAAGGGTGGAGACTAGGGGGACTGATCTAAAGTAAATCACTGGTTTAAAAGGTTATAGTGAAAGAAGAAAGGTCAGAAGTAGGGGAGGATATCAAAATGCTGGGGAATTCACAAATGACAATCATAACATTGAACATGAATGGGATGAACTCACCCACAAAAAGTAGACAAATAGCGGATTAGAATCCAAAACCCTACCATATATTGTCTTCAAGAAACACACATGAGGCAGTAGATACTCACAAGGTCAGAAATAAAGGTTGGAGTAAGACCTATTGGGCCTCAATTGACAGAAGAAAGGCAGGAGTAGCAATCATGATATCTGACAAAGCCAAAGCAAAAATAGATTTGATTAAAATGGATAGAGAAAGTAAATTCATCCTGATAAAAGGGAGTATAGACAACAAGGAAATTTCACTAATCAACATTTATGCACCAAAAGGTATAGCACCCATATTTCTAATGGAGAAACTACAAGAATTGAAAGAGGAAATAGATAATAAAACTATACTAGTGGGAGATCCAAACCAACCACTATCAAATCTAGATAAATCAAATAAAAAAATAAATAAAAAAGAGGTAAAAGAGGTAAATGAAATCTTAGAAAAATTAGAGTTAATAGATATTTGGAGAAAAATAAATAGGGACAAAAAGGAATACTTTTTCTTTTCATCAGCACATGGCACATTCACAAAGATTGACCATAAACTAGGTCATAAAAACATGGCATACGAATGCAGAAAAGCAGCATTAATTGCTGCAACCTTTTCAAATCATAAAGCAATAAAAATAATGATTAGTAAGGGTACATGGAGAGCAAAATCAAAAATTAATTGGAAATTAAATAATATGATGTTCTAAAATCAGTTAGAGAACAAATAATAGAAACAATTAATAATTTCATTGAAGAAAATGACAATGGTGAGACATCCTTTCCAACCTCATAGGATGGAGCCAAAGCGGTACTCAGAGGAAAATTCATATTCCTAAGTGCATATATTAACAAATTAGGGAGGGCAGAGATCAATGAATTGGGCATGCAAATCAAAAAACTTGAAAGCGAGCAAATTAAATACCCACAAAAGAAAACCAAATTAGAAATCCTAAAAATTAAGGGAGAAATTAATAAAATTGAAAATGATAGAACTATTGAACTAATAAATAAGACAAAACACTGGTACTTTGTAAAAACAAACAAAATAGACAAAGTCCTGATCAATGTAATTTAAAAAAAAAGAGAAGAAAAGCAAATTAACAGTATCATAGATGAAAAGGGAGACCTTACCTCCAATGAAGAGGAAATTAAGGCAATCATTAAAAACTACTTTGCCCAATTATATGGCAACAACTATGCCAATCTAGGTGATATGGACGAATACTTACAAAAATACAAATTGCCTAGACTAACAGAAGAAGAAATAGAATTCTTAAATAATCCCATATCAGAAAAAGAAATCCAACAGGCCATCAAAGAACTCCCTAAGAGAAAATCCCCAGGGCCAGATGGATTCACAAGTGAATTCTATCAAACATTCAGAGAACAGCTAATCTCAATACTATATAATCTATGTGACATAATAAACAAATAGGGAGTTCTACCAAATTCCTTTTATGACACAAACATGGTACTGATTCTGAAGCCAGGCAGGTCAAGAATGGAGAAAGTAAACTACAGACCAATCTACCAAATGAACATAGATTCAAAATTCATAAACAGGATACTAGCAAAAAGACTCCAGCAAATTATCAGGAGGGTGATTCACTATGACCAAGTAGAATTCATACCAGGTATGCAGGGCTGGTTCAATATTAGGAAAACCACGCACATAATTGACCATATCAACAAGCAAACCAATAAAAATCACATGATTATCTCAATAGATGCAGAAAAAGCCTCTGATGAAATACAACACCCATTCCTATTAAAAACACTAGAAAGCATTGGAATAGAAGGGTCTTTCCTACAAATAATAAAGAGTATATATCTAAAATCATCAGCTAACATCATCTGCAATGGGGATAAACTAGATGCATTCTCAATAAGATCAGGAGTGAAACAGGGATGCTCATTATCACCGCTATTATTTTACATTGTACTAGAAACACTAGCAGTAACAATTAGAGAAAAAAAAGAATTGAAGGCATAAAAGTAGGCAGTGAGGAGACCAAGTTATCACTCTTTGTGGATGATATAATGGTCTACTTAAAGAATCATAGAGAATCAACCAAAAATCTAGTGGAAATAATCAACAACTTTAGCAAAGTTGCAGGATACAAAATAAACCCGCATAAGTCATCAGCATTCCTATATATTTCCAACACAGCTCAGCAGCAAGAATTAGAAAGAGATATCCCATTCAAAATCACGTCAGACAAAAATAAAATACTTAGGAATCTATCTCCAGAGACAAATACAGGAACTATATGAACACAACTACAAAACACTATCCACACAACTAAAACTGGACTTGAGCAATTGGAAGAACATTAAGTGTACATGGGTAGGATGAGCCAATATAATAAAAACCACCATCCTACCCAAACTTATCTATTTATTTAGAGCCATACCCATTGAACTTCCAATTTTTTTTTTACCAAATTAGAAAAAAAAACATAACAAAGTTCATTTGGAAGAACAAAGGATCAAGGATATACAGGGAAATAATGAAAAAAAAATAAAGGAAGGTGGCCTTGCAGTCCCAGATCTCAAACTATATTATAAAGCAGTTGTCATCAAAACAATTTGGTACTGACTAAGAGATAGAAAGGAGGATCAGTGGAATAGACTTGGGGTTAGTGATCTCAGCAAGATAGTCTATAACAAATCCAAAGACCCCAGAAGTTGGGACAAAATCTACTATTTGAAATAAAACTGCTGGGAAAATTGGAAGAAAGTGTGGGAGAGTTGGTTTGGATCAACACCTCACACCCTACACCAAGATAAACTCAGAATGGATGAATGACTTGAACATAAAGAAGGAAACTATAATTAAAGTAGGTGAACACAGAATAGTATACATGTCAGACCTTTGGGAAGGGAAAGACTTTAAAACTAAGCAAGACATAGGAGTCACAAAATATAAAATAAACAACTTTGAGTACATTAAATTAAAAAGGTTTTGTACAAACAAAACCAATATAACCAAATTTAGAAGGGAAGCAACAAATTGGGAAACAATTTTCATAACAAAAACCTCTGATAAATGTCTAATTACTCAAATTTATGAAGAGCTAAATCAATTGTACAAAAAAATCAAGGCATTCTCCAATTGAAAAATGGGCAAGGGACCCGAATAGGCAGTTTTCAGCCAAAGAAATTAAAATTATTAATAAACACATGAAAAAGTGTTCTAAATCTTTGATAATCAGAGAGACACAAATCAAACCAATTCTGAGGTATCACCTCACACCTAGGAGATTGCCTAACATGACGGCAAAGAAAAGTAATGAATGTTGGAGGGGATGTGGCAAAATTGGGACATTAATTCATTGCTGGTGGAGTTGTGAATTGATCCAACCATTCTGGAGGGCAATCTGGAACTTTGCCAAAAGGGTGATAACAGACTTTCTGCTCTTTGATATAGCCTCAGCACTGCTGGGTTTGTACCCCAAAGAGATAATAAGGATAAAGACATGTAGAAGAATATTCATATCTGCGCTCTTTGTGGTGGCAAAAAATTGGAAAATGAGGGGATGCCCTTCAATTGGGGAATGGCTGAACAAATTGTGGTATGTATTGATGATGGAATACTATTGTGCTCAAAGCAATAATAAAGTGGAGGAATTCAATGGAGACTGGAACAACCTCCAGGAAGTGATGCAAAGCGAAAGTAGCAGAACCAGGAAAACATTGTACACAGAGACTGATACACTGTGGTACAATTGAACATAATGGACTACTCCTTTAGGGGCAATGCAAAAATGTCCATGAACAATCCACAGGGATTGAGGAGAAAAAAACACTACCCTCAAGCAGAGGACAAAAGGTGGGAGTAAAAACACCAAGGAAAGGCAATAGCTTGACTATAGGGTTGGAGGGGATATGATTGAGGAAAGACTCTAAATGAACACCTTAATGAAAATACCAACAACATGGAACAGAGTTTGGACCATGGACACATGTGATACCAAGTGGAAGCATGCATCGCCATTGGGATCTTTGTTTCTAATGAATAATATTTGAAAATGACCAAATAAAATAATGTTGAAAAGGGAAAAAAATAAAGTGGATGAATTCCATGTGCACTTGAACAACCTCCAGGAATTGATGCAGAGTGAGAGGAGCAGAACCAGGAAGACATTGTAAACAGAAACCAATTCACTGTGGTACAATCGAATGTAATGGACTTCTCCATTAGTAGCAATGCAATGACCCTGAACAACTTGGAGGATCCTATGAGAAAAACCACTATGCACATCCAGAGGAAACACTGACTGTGGGAATAAAAACACCAAAGAAAAAGAACTGCTTGAATACATGGGTTGAAGGCATATTGTTGGGGATGTAGACTCTAAATGAACATCCTAGTGTAAACAACAACACAGAAATGGGTTCTGATCAAGGACACATGTAATACACAATGAAATTGTGTGTTGGCTTCAGGAAGAGTCGGTGGAGGGGAAGGAAGGAAATAATGTGATTATTGTAACCAAGTAATAATGTTCTATATTGACTAAATAAACTTATTCAAATGGAAAAAAAAATAAATATTGTTACTCAAGTGTTAAAAAAAATGGGTATTTAAACTGACTACCACCTACTTGTGCGCTCTGCTTCTGCTTGTAAGGACACTTATCTCTCAAGATGTAGTAAGTGAAAGTGAATGGCTTACCAGCCATAGGCTTTTCTTATTTTGTATTTCTTTATCCTTGATTTCTAATAATTTTAATAAACCTCTAAAATATAATACTTTTAGCAGAGAAACTAATTTAACTGTTACAGTTTGATGACCAAATGGGAAAAACTCTCAATTACTAAAATAAAATTTCTCAAAGGCTTTTTAGCTAATCCTCTTGACTCATCTCGCTCCTGCCTGCACACTCCTGCAATCTGAACCCAGAATTGTGTGCACCTGGTCCTGGCCGTGCCCACCCCAGAGGCTCCTGCTCCTGGTCTTTCTCTCGCTCACCTGGCCCAGCTCATCCCAGCTGCAGCAACTCTGGCCTCCAACCCAGATGGCTCATTGCCCCAGGACCTAGGCTGCTGGTAGCAGATCCAATTTCTTCAGAATCAAAAACCAACTGGGGTTTTGCTGGGGTGATTTTTCCTTAGGCTTTGATTAGCCTCCATGTGGCAAGGGGCAGGGGGCACAGTGGGGGAAAAAGAGGAGAAGGAAGAGACTTTTCCAAACAGGAACTTACAAGCATTACTGCTTTAAGAGAATATCTTTTGAATGTACTGATACTTTTTTTTATATCACCTGAGATTCAGGGGAAAAATTCAGCTCCCTGCAATTCTTTCACAAAATTTGAGATTCCAAAAAAACACCCTCACTATGGGGAGGCAGCTCAGGGGCTCAGTGGATTTAGAGCCAGGACTAGAGACAGGAATTCCTGGGTTAAAATCTGGCCTCAGACACTTCCTGGCTGTGTGGCCCTGGGCAGGTCATTTAACCCCCATTGCCTACCCATTACCAATCTTCTGCCTTCTGACAATAGGCATCTAAATGGATAATTAAAAAAAAAAAACAAGGAACTTTTTAAAGAGACTGGAGGTTTTAATTTTAAGGCATTTCAGACTCCAATATTAAAAAAAAAAATCTCAGTATTCTATTGTATTTTAATGATTGTTTCATTTAAGATTTAATCTTGTTGGTTTAAGTTCATATATTACTGAATTCAATACTATTTATGAATCATTTAAATGTACTGAGTTCTAACTACTGTTATATTCTGTTGCTTTTCCCCTATAACAATACTGAACAAAATTATTGAGTAAGCCCATATAAAAATAACTTTTATATTTTTGACGTTGTAAATTGTCCCATGGAGGATAGGACAAGCCAAGAGTAGACATGATAATCCTATCTAAATTGATTTACCTACATAGTGCCATACCAATCAAACTATCAAAATATCATTTCATAGAACTAGAAAAAATAACAGCAAAATTCATCTTGAAAAATAAAAGGTCAAGAATATCAAAGAAATTGATGAGAAAAAATATGAAGGAAGGGGCATGACTATACCTGACCTCCAACTATACAATAAAGCAATAATAGTCAAAACAATCAGATAGTGGCTAAAAAACAGTGGTGAATTGATGGGGATAATTAGGCAATCAACACATGACAGTAAATATCCATAGCAACTTAAATACAAAGATTTAGGATTTGGGGGTAAAAGTCACTCTTTGACAAAAACTATTGGGAAAAATGGAAAGCAATATGGTAGAGGCCAGGTATGGACCAATATCTCTCACTCTACCCCAGGATAAAATCAATATGGACACAAGATGAAGAAATAAAGAGTGACACCATAAATAAATTTGGAGAATATGGAAAAGTTAACCTATTAGACATGTTTTCAGATATATTTAAGAAAAGAATTTATGACTAAGTAAGACATAGAACACATTATATGAAATTATATTTTGATTACATTAAATTAAAAATATTTCACTAAAACAAAACCAAATGCAACCCAAATTAAAAGTTAAACAATACATTTGGAAAAATATAACAAGTATCTCTGCAAAAAAGAAAAAAAAAACTTTAAATACATTTGTAAATCGTGTCAAATTTATAAGAATACAAAACATATTAATGAAAAAATGGCCAAAGGATATAAACAATCAGTTCTCAGAGGAATAAATTAAAATTATCTATAGTTAAATAAAAAATGTTTTAAATCACTTTTGATGACAGAAATCCAAATTAAGACAGATCTGAGATACTAACTTACCTACCAGTTTGGCTAATATAACCACAAAGGAGAATGATAAATGTTGGATGGGACTGGAAAAACTGGGACACTTACTTTTGGTACATCTGTGAACTGATAGAAACATTCTGGAGAGGAATATGGAATCAGAATCAAATGATCACAAAATTGGCATATCCTTTCATCTAGCAATATCACTACTGGGTCTGTATCTAAAGTAGATGAGAAATAAAGACAAAGGACTTATCTGTACTGTCTAAAGTAAATTTTTCTCTCTCCCTTGTTGCTCTCTTGAAGTCACCAGCACCAAATACCAGTGAAAAAATTGAGATAGACAAGCCACTCCCAAGGTAAGTAAAGAGTCATGAGAAAGGAAGCAATGTAGTCTAGAATATTGGTAGATAACAGAACGATTTCCCAGGCACTGCTCCCCTGGGCAAACCAGTGTAAAGATTAAAATTTAGGGAATATGGGGAGATTGAGGCAAGGTAGAAATTAGTTTCTCTCTGCAAGGAGTATTATATTTTTAGAGGTTTATTGAAGATTAAGTATTAAAGAAAATATAGGATAAGAAACATGTGTCCAGGCCATAGAGTGGCCTAGACACAACCTCACCTACATTATGAAAAAAAGCCAGGCCTGCCCCAAAATGAAAGTCCAAGACTCTCAAGAGAGCCTTTGAATCAGCTTAAATACCTTCTCGATCTCATCCCAGGTGAGATTACAAAGCATTCTGGGGAAGTGGAGCAAAGGCTCATGGGGATTATAGTCCTGTATTCGAGTCTGTTTTTTACACCAGGCACATTAAGAAACTGTGGTTGGCTCCTGAGATGTGACCTATGAGAGTTAGTGAGTGGAGAAAAGACTTAATAAGGTAAGGCTAGGAGGAAATGGGTGTCCTTGGTTTGCTGACTAGATGTGTGGTAGAGTATAGCAAGGAGGCCCACAATGGAGGCCACAGATTAGCCAGCTAAATACATACTTTTTCCTCTTCTTCCTCCTCCTTCTTTTTATTTAATAAAGTTGTTAATTTCCTATCAATTGAAAAATTGGAAAAATCAATTATGGGATATGGTTGAAATGGAATAATGTAGTGCCATAATGATGAACATAATGAGTTTGGAAAAACTTGATAAAACTTATATGAGTTAATGCAAACTGCAGTGAGCAGAACCAGGAGAAAAACATCTACAGTAATAGAAATATATCACAAAGATCAACTGTGAAGAACTAATCCATTATCAGAGAAGCAAGTCCTCAAGATAACCACAAAGGTCTCATGATGAAAATTCTATCCATAGCCATAAAAGGAGTGTTGGAGTCTGAATGCAGATAGAGACATGCTGACTTCCACTATTACTTCATGGGCTTTCTATTGTATTGTAAAAATGGAGACTTGAACTCTGGACTCCAAACCCCAGAAGTCCTTGCTCTGGCTCCCAGAATGCCTTGTAACCTCACCTGGGCCGAGAGTATTTAACCTGGCTGTAAAGGCTACTGGGGCTCTTTCCTGTTTCTGCTTCCAAGCAGATGCGTCTCTTTCATGATATAGGTCAGGTTAAATGGGCCTCTCGTCCCACCTAGCAAGTGCCTTTTTTACTTGTATTTTCCAAAATTCCTTATCTTAAATAAACCTCTAAAAATATAATGCTTCTAGAGAGAAACTAATTTCTACCTGCCACAGCTTGGCCCCCAAATTTTAACTGTTACAGTTTGCAGTATATGTAACTTCTACCATGACATGAGCAATATGGAAATGTGTGTTACAGGAAAGTATGGATATAACTTTTATTAGACTATTTACCTCGTTGCAGTGGGAAGGAAGGAGAAAATTGGAAAATTCCAAAATGTTGAAAAACAATGGTCAAAAATAGTTTCTAAATGTAACTGAAAAACTAAAAAAAAAAATTTAGAGAAGAAAAAAGAAAATGTTTGGACAATTAGCAAAACAATAAATCAAGCTCTCATTTGTAGCATTTGCCAGTTTTCAAGGTGTAAATAAATGGTAACATAAGAAAATAATTTAGCCATTCAGTATAACAATAGAAAAAATATCAAGCACCTCTGATGCAAGCTGGGGTTACAGAGAAAAAATGAACTAGCCCCCCTATGCTTGTTATCAAGTATTTTACTGCTACTATCATTAATTTGACAACAGTGAGGGCACAACACGTGCACTATTAAGAAAAACAAAGATTGTACAAAACTTCATGACAGCTACAACTAACAGGAAAGGAATCAGAATATAGGATGACTTTTTTTAACCCCTCACCTTCCATCTTTGAGTCAATACTGTGTATTGGCTCCAAGGCTGAACATTGGTAAGGGCTAGGCAATGGGAGTCAAGTGACTTGCCCAGGGTCACACAGCTGGGAAGTATCTGAGGCCAGATTTGAATCTAGAATCTCCTATCTCTAGGCCTGACTTTCAATCCACTGAGTCACCCAGCTGCCTCCTTCCTATAGGATGACTTTTGACTAGATTGAAAGAGTCATCTTTTATCTCAGAAATAAATGTGGCCACATGTACTAAAGCCTTACCCAGTCCAGAAACAGTGAAATGATTTGTTATATATGAATAATTTTATCTGTGCATCAAGTCTATCCATTTGCTTTATAACCAGCAGCAATTTGAAGAAGGAGATATAGGGCAGGAGTTATAAAGCCTGAGGGGTTTGCTGTTTGCTAACTGGGGAACTCTGAGGAAAGTATATAATCCTTCTAATAGTTTATTTCTCTTGTTGTTTAATGGAGTTAATTATTTCTGTATTGTCTACTTTGCACAAGTGTGAGAATGCAATTAAAATGTGTATATAATGGAGTGTTAAACATAATTTGTCATATTACTATTTCTTTTATCCTGGGCAAATCAATAGCCATCCAGTGCCTTAGTTTCCTCATAGGTTAAATGATGGAGTTTGAAATCAATGACATCTGAGGTCCTACCCAACTCTAGATTGCATTGCCTATTATAGTCAATGTGTGAAATGTTGTTACCAGTTTGAATAGAAGGAATGAAGATAATTTTTAGTTTGCATTCCTTATTTTAAAAAAGGTATGGTAATTGTTTTATACTCATAAACATTATTTTTGTTATTCTTGTGTGGGGTGGAAATGGAAGGACGGGAAGGCCTGAACAACAGATTTCCCAGAGGAATTTTAAACTGATTTACCAGGTTGTATAACCAATATGCCTCTGGGCAGTACTCAGATCCTGATTTTCCAAACTGCAATGCAAGATCTCTTTCACCTCTCTGTCACTGATTCCTGGTCTTTTTAGAGCTCTCCAAACAATAATTAGATAATATTCCCTGCCTGAAATATCCTTCCTCCCCCTGCCTGTACCTTTCCAGCTTTCACCCAAGTTTCAAAGGTAAAGTCACACTCACTATTGCCTCCACCAAGTCATTCCAGGCCACCCCCAGACTGCTCCAAATGATTTACCTGTGTTTGAACTTCCACGTCTTGTAACACCTCTTTCAGCCTTATTGTCCATACTATATAAATGATAACTAGAATCAAAGACTAGTCAAGATTGAAAAGACTTTACAGGTCATATCATGAACAGTGAAAATGAGCCACAGGGCACTGAATTAACCTCCTTAGAATCACAGAATCATAGAAAAATGTACTTAGCAAGAGAGGGAGAAGGAAGAGAAAAAACAGTTATTAAGTGCCTTATATGTTCTAGGCATTGTGTTCAGTGTTTTTAAAAATATCTCCTTTGATACTCAAAATTCTGGGAAATAGTAGCTATTGTTAACCATCTTTTACAGATGAAGAAACTGAGGTAGGCAGAGATTAAGTTATCAGCAATGAGTGTCTGAATTGAAATTGAACTAAGTTCTTCCTGACTCATGGTCCAATATTCTGTCCACTGTCCTACCCTGTTTTTCAGCTACCAAATAAGCAGTGTTGTGCAGTGATGAGGGTAGTAGACTAGAAATCATTAATACTGCTATTCTTCCTCAGCCTAGCTCTGTGACAAAGCTCTACAGGCTTTCATGAATGGAATTTAGACCCATAGATTAGATTTAGAGTCAAGTGTTCTTCCTCTGCATCACTCTGATAACTTTTGAAAAGCCCTTCCCTTCTTTCTTAGCCTTGTCAGTGATCAGCAGTTCCAAGACAGAAGAACAATAAGCATTGGACAATCAATGGGACTGTGACTGTGAGTCATTGTTACAATCAAGGGAGAGCTAAATTCAATCTTCACACCACCTACCCCCTTTGTGATTATAATAGCATTAACCTTTATGAGTATTTTTATATCTTTTCTAGATCATAATTATAACAATCATTAATTTTGAGTTAATAGTCAAAGAATATAGTTAGTGTCATGAATTATAAGCATTAGCTAAGAAAAATATAGCTTAGGGTGGTATTACACGTTGCTGGCAGACACTTTGACCTTAAACCTGCAACCCAAATGCTCCTAACAAGCTCACCACACCTTGCTGCTTGTAGAACATAAGGCAGTCAGTCAGGAGGTGGAGGGCTGCCTTCAGATGCCTGACATAAGGCATTCAATCAGGAATATAGGATGACCACCTACTAGGTGCAATGGCTTAGGTCAGTCATCTAGGTGCCATCTTTAGGTCAGAGTACAGAAGGTGGCTGACTACTGACAGGAATAAGAATTGTCAGGAAAAATCAGACCCTGCCCCCTTATTGCGGAGGTCTTGCATAGGTCAAGTCTAACAATAAATATTAGTTACCACCCATAGTGATGATTTCTGTACTTTCCAGCTTATTCAGCACTTGCATCATTAATTAGGACCTCCCCACGTGGAAGATTTATGTTCATTCTATTTTAATTTTAACTGTATGTTCTGCCTTTAATTTGACACTGTGATGTCAACTTTCTGGACATAAAAGAAGATATCTCCTGGAACTCTTGGTCTTTGGTTTTGACCAGAGTTTGGCTTTATTGTGAGACTTGCCCCTCTCAATGAATCTATTTTTTTTTTTTTGGCTTGGAGACTTTGTTTTACTTTTTGTGGTCTCTACTAATAAATTTTCACCGCAGGGCTTTTAAGTGACTTTCTCAGTCACAGCTAGGAAATGTGTGAAGCCACATTTGAACCCAGAGTCAAGCTGGTTCTCTATCCACTGACCCACCTAACTTCCCCTTTGCTAGCTTTTAATAGTTATCTTTTTATATGAGAATACGATTCCACTACATTAACCTTAGGATAATACTGAATAGATGACTAGTTTTTCAGACATATAAAATCTTTTATGTCTAGTTCTATGTTGTATGCCCATCAACATCCAGTATACAAACATACTGAAGCACATAATAACCACTTATGCTGAGCAATTATTTAGTATAGGTTCTGTCATTCCTTTACTATAGCATTGATTATATGATAGCCATATAACAAAATGAATGAGTTAAAAAAAAAAAAAGAAATCAAGCTTGTGATCTGAGAGGAAGAAAGATTATTTGTTGGAATTCTCTACTTTACAATTGGTTTAGAACCTTAGGGTTAAGCATTATAGTATAAGGTTCTAGGGAAAGATATATGCAAATCTTTAGCACAGGGATGGAAAAAGGATTTTTTAAATAGTTTTTAGTATACCACTTATCAAAGAACTATAGCAAGTTAGATACTTAATAAATGCTTTTCAATAATGATTATGATAATTTATACTCACTAGATGTTTCTGAACTACATAAAGCAATACAGGAAATTTGAGGGAAAACACCATTGATGATTGGTGCTATCTTTGCAGGTCCTACGCTAGTTCCAGAGAAATGACAGTATTTCTTTTGGGCCCTGCAGTTGAATTGCATTAGGCACAAATAGCTCAAGTTTATATGGTACTTTGTGGAATGGGCTAAGAAAACTCGAATGAAAACAGTCCATGAAATAACATCATCAAATGGTTTCAAGAAAATCTCTTTCATATCCTTTGTCAGAAAGTATAGAAGCAATTCTGAGACTACTCAAAATGAAAAAAAAAATGTCTGGGGCATTATACTTCATAGGATTATAAAATTTCTGATATTGGAAAGACTATTGCTATCTATGTAGTGCAATACATGCTGAGAGAGAAAATAACTTATCTGTATGTCTACTTCCCCACATAGATTGATAGATATACAGTCAGGTAAATGATAGATTGATAGGGAGAGAGAGAGAGAGAGAGAGAGAGGGATGGATGAATGAATGAATGGATAGACAGATCTATATATACAGATCTTTCTCTCTCTCTCTCTTTTATATATATATATATATAATATATATATATATATATATATATATAAAGATACACACACTGGATCAATGATAAAAAGGCAAATAGGTAGAGGATGGGGAAGAGACTGAAAAGGCAAGGAGGAGGGAGGTCGGAAAATAAAGGACATTTCTAATAAAAATATTCAAAGGGAATAGTGCAAATATTCTCAAGAGTGTTACATTGTATGATACATTTTTTTAATAATCATCCAATCAACTCAAAGGTTTTTAGAATACCAGATGCTACTGTGCTTATTATAAAAGTTATTGAAATACAGTTTTTGATTTAGTACCCCCCCAAATTTTTTTTAATCTCTCTTCATATAAGTGTATTGACACAAAGCTTCTCCCACCAAGAAGGCTAGCCTTATCCTTGAAGATTTATCTATCAACTTGGTCAAGTTTTTCAAGTCATCCACATTCTTGTCTACTATGCTCAGCACAGTCTCCTTGAGAGATACACCTTTCTCTGCCTTTTTCCTCCCCTCTTAGCAAACACTGGCTAATGAAATTGTAGATTGAATGCTCTTTCCTTTCTCTCCTGCTATCTTTGATTGCAAACCATATATTTGATACTGCACCTGTCACTTATTGGTGCCCTTTGTTACCGTTAGTGTTTGAATAATATTTGAAATACTGTTTTTTTTATCAACACAGTAAAACAAATTTCTGATCTTGCAAAAAAAAGTATCTTTGCCATAAAGATTCTAATTATTCCTATGCTTGATTCATAAACTATACTTTGAAACTATAAGAACTGATATAACATTGTTTAAATATGTTCTAATTAATAGTATCACTCCAGCAAAGTCTTTTAATCACCAAAGATGTTTTCCATTGTCATTACATAAGTTAATAATTATGAATAGCTAGTATTTATATGACACTTTAAAGATTTTATACTACTTTACAAATATCTCATTCAACTCTAACAACAAGTCTTGGAAGTAAGTTTTATTATTATCATCTCCATTTTACAATTGAAGAAAAAAAGTTAAGTGACTTATCCAGGTCACACAGCTAATAACTGCCTAAGGCCAGATTTGACCTAAAGTGTCAAATGATCTATCCCCTAAAAGATTTAGCTGCTTAAACACAGGCTCTAAGGTGGAGAAGATTTTCCATAGAGATGATAATTTTCATTAAATATTGTTTTTTTTAGACAATAGACAGATTACATCAAGTCCAGGAAAATTGCAGAGCCCCATGGATAAATCAAAAAAGTCTTCTTACCATAAAGCTTTACCATAAGCAGGAAAAATGTGAATAGAGACTGTTTTCTTGACTATCATAGAAAATTGAATTAATGACCTAGAGCAGTGATGATGAACCTTTTAGAGATCATGCAAACTGTATAGAGAGGGGGAGAGGAGCAGCCTTGTCCCACATCCCTCTGGCTTTTTATAATAAATTCTGGTAAACTCTGTGCTGGGGCAGAGTCATGTGTGCTGACAGAGAGGGTTCCAAGGGCTCCCTTAAAAAATAGGTGATTTAGACTCACCAACATAGAACTATAGAGATCATTTATCAATCATTCACTTATTTATTTATTTTTACTTCAGGCATTTCCTAGAGACAATGAACTTAAACTAAGATTCACAGTAGAAGAAGAAAGTGGGAGTGAATTTTGCCTTTGGGAAATTACAGAGTTCTAAACCATACCAAAGTTCTCCATTAAAAAAAAAAAGCTGATTTTTTCTTTGGCAATATTTTTATAGGTGACATGATACGGTGAGTCACAAAGCACTGCAGTACAAAAAGAATTGAAATAAAAATTCACCTAATAGAAAGGAAGGAGATAAGAATTTAAGTGCTTACTGTGAGTCAGGCACTGTAATACTCTGTAATCATACAGGTGGGTTGAAGAAGTTGCAATATACTAAAAATGAGAAATTTTTGTTGGAGACATAATGTGAATATCACAATAAAATAGTACATATGTGAAAAGGATGTAGAATCATAGCCAGGGCACAGGATAATTACTGCTAAGCATTGTTTCATGAGATCCTTGTGATATCAAAAGGATTCAGGAAAATGACATTGATGAGTGTTCCTTTGATTCAGGCATGAGTGATTGGATTCAGAACTACATTATTCAAGGTAAGACCCACATTGATTATATCAATTATTCTTGGAATATTTGAATGTTTCCCTACATGAATATATGGATGGATAAGATTTATGTGCAAATTATTTTTATACTAATTGAGTTTTTTCAAAGTGATAAAAGTTAGATATTTTAGATAGCAATACCCAATTATCTATCCTTTGCCAACATATTTTTAAAAAATGAGTAGATATGGGCATTTATTATATAAATTTGTAATTAAAATGTTTCTTCAGAGATGATAATGCTACAATTGGCATAGACAAATTTAAGTATTATATTAAGATTACACTGAGATTCAAATCTACTTAATTTAAATGGGAAGAAATTATCATTTATCCTGTCAGAAGTTAATTTTTCTATCTTATGTAGAAAGACATTTTAGGCAGATTATGTTGTACCCATCTTTCCATTGACAACTTGTATGTCCTGATTTCATCTGAGCTTCAATTCCCATACCCATCACATGAGGGGGTTGTAATAAATAATATTTAAAATGATCGCCATTTCTAAATCTATGATTTTATTGATTTTAGAAAATGGTAGAAGAAAATGAAGGAAAGTAAAGAAAAAGAAGGAAAAGAGAGGAAAAAAGAGAAAGGAAGAGATAACAGAAGAAACTGTCATGTGGCATAATTATTTAGATATCATAGAGTTACTATTTTAATTTCAATGGCATTGTTATGGAAATGCTATAGTTAAGTATCTGATTTTTCTTTTACCCCCTGGATGTAAATGAATGTGATTGAACATCAACAAAATAGCATCAGATAGAAAGCTTAGTGAAATGAATCCAGTGAAATGGACCTACAAGGAATGTTTAGTTTTTGACCATAACAAAAGGAAAGATAAAGAAAAGGGTTTTTTTTTCCCCCAATTCCTAGGGTATTCTGGGACTCTTCTGAAACTTTGAAGGGGAATTAATAGATACCTTTGTAGCAATTAACCAGCAAT
This sequence comes from Monodelphis domestica, assembly GCF_027887165.1. NCBI lineage: Eukaryota > Metazoa > Chordata > Mammalia > Didelphimorphia > Didelphidae > Monodelphis > Monodelphis domestica. Next base: position 41,647,411 of record NC_077233.1, on the reverse strand, counting down.
CCAAGGATGACTAAACACAAAATGAGATATTAAAATTTGATCAAAGACAGAAAAAAAAATCTCTGAAGTTTAGATTAAAAAGAGTACCAACTTAAGTGGAAAAGACCTTTTAGACAATTTAGTGGGATTGTTAAGCATAACAGATTTAATATAATGTGAGAAGCTTGAGATCAGCTTTCATTCTCATTGATGACCAAATTTTATTTAATTGTTTGAAGCTTTTATAAACCAAGATTTTATCTGTAAGCAATTAGATATGTTTTGGATAATCATGGGTTAGGGTGGAAAATTTTTAGATAGGATTTTTATAGCTCAAACTAATAACTATGTCATCTTGGGAAAGAAAAAAATAATTTTCCCAAGTTGCATTCATTCATCAACCATAAAATAATGAGGTTGGATTTCACAATCTTTAGTAAGGTATCCAAATTTTGATTAACTGATTGATTTAGAGGTTATAAATCTCTTTCATCTCTAAAATATTATATATGTATATGCTATTTCCCTGGATCAAGTGTAAAGTGCTGGGCAGCAGGGACTGGATTTTTTTTTTTTATCTTTGTAGCACTAGCAGAAACCTAGAACAGTTCCAAGCATACAAGAGAAGCTTGATAAAGACTTGCTGAATAAATTAAGGGAGACCATTCATCCTTAAAGAATATAGCTTAAAAGAATTTTTGATGATTTTTTAAATGGATTTTGAAATGACAAATCTAGGAAAGTTCTACTTCTGAAGCTTCTCTAGTCATTGCGATATTGCACATCTACTTTTCCTCCTACACATTTTCACACTGATAACCAGCAAGATTAGCCTTTGCAAATCTGATTGTTGATGAAATACCACACAGATAGCAACTCTTTTCTACCAGCCCTAATCAAATAATTCCTTTTTAAAATAACATTCTAGAAATGTATGGTTATATTGGATCAGTAATGTATGGAGAGTGCATGGAGAATGGCTATTCTTTAATTTTTCATTTCTGTGACAACATGGTCTGACCAAGAGAGAGAAAATTACATTTGAGGTTTCCTCCAATCATTTTGATAGTTTGAATCCTGAATGGTTGCCAAGCAAATCAACTAATAAAAATGGTAGTTTCACTACATGGTATAAGAATCTTGAAATTGTGTAAGTGTTTCACTTATTTCTTTAAATTAAATAATTTTTTTAAATTATTTAGCTGTGGATTTTATACTGAACAAATTGTGTCATAGATTTGCCAAGTGGTGGGGTAACTGGGTGGCTGAGTGGATAGAATTCTCGACTTAAAGTCAGAAAAACTCCTCCTTCTAAGAACAAGTCTGGCCACAGAAACTTACTAGCTGCGTGATCCTGGACAGATCACTTAATTCTGAATGCCTCAGTTTCCTCATCTGTAAAAAGAGTTGGAGAAGGAAAGATCAAATGATTCCAGTATGTTTGCCAAGAAAACCCTACAAAGAAATCATAAAGAGTTGAACATGACTAAAAAATGACTAAATAAAAAAAATATGTATCTCATCAGTAACAGATATTTTTTTTCTTGCTTTGCTTCCTTCTGTGGATGAGGGAAGGAGTGAGATGATGCTATGTGGAAGATGAGATCGTGTGGGCAAATGAGGTTTTGAAGTAGGAAAGAAAGGGAGATAAAATGTAGTTTCTATTATAAAAGTGCAAAAGTAGCAGCATATATGTTATCTACTTTCTTCTCAAAATGCTTATATATATATTTCAGATAGATAATATGATGAAATAGTTTATATGGAAAGAATTCCAGCAAGGAAAAACAAAATATAAACTGCTTGTCTCTTTCTATGACTCCAGTTGGGTGGGCCAGATTTGCAAGGCAGAGAATATAACTTTAATGAACTAGGGCTTCGTCAGTCCATGACAAGCAGTTCATTTTTCAAGCACGGTTTGGAGGGGAAAAAAAAATCCTACATCCTTAGGCTTCCCAGGCCAGAAAGGGGAATCTATTGCCCAGGGAACAAAGGAGGCTTGCTCCGAACTAGGGGTGGGGGAAGATTGAGGGCCAAATTGACAGTGACACCCTTAGGATTTTAGCTTGTTACAACACAATGTGACACAGGTAAGAGTATCCAATGGCTCTTGACATCTTCAGTTTGTATTCCCTTGGAAAGTCTCACCTTAACAAGGCTCTCAGGAGCAGAATCTGAACAATTTAAAATTTTATTACAAAGGAGAAGTACAGGAGGGAGATTGTAATGAGGGCAGCATTATGCAGGCTGTCATTCTTGCTTAAACATGGTAACATATGGTTCATTTGCCTATTTGATACTCATGCTACCTGATGTACTAAGCACTATTGCATTAACTAGGCAGTGCTACAAAATAAAATTAGCCTTATTTGCTTGTTCCATTACAAAGCACCCTAAGGAGGAGGAAGGTGGGGGGGGGCTGCTTGCCCATTATTATATGACTGATCATATTTCATTGTATAATACAAAGAATGGGGGTAGTTATTTGATTATTTCTTTGTGTGTTCCTTATTTCATTAACATACAACCACTTTGGTGAAAAGGAAAATGAAGGAAAAAGAAATTGTAAAGGAAGAAAAAAGTAGACAATCCTCTATGACAACCAATTAAGAAATTTGACTTCATCACTTGAGGCATGTTTTAAAAAAATAATAGCTGAGAGTCCTGACTCAACTCTTCTCTGGTCAGATCAAAATTCTTTGAGGAAATAAATGGTTCTACAAATTAAACCATTTCCAGGCAGAAGATGACAGGAATGGTGAAGTTTCCACAGACCACGACATAGGAAGGCCAGTTGAAAGAACTGGGAATATTTAGCTTGGGGAAGAGATGACTTGGGAGGAAGATGACACTTGAAGCTGACTTCAAGTATATAAAGGGCTGTCATGAAAAAGTTCTGTATGTATTCCCACCAGACAGAACTAAGAATAATGGGTGAAAATTGCAGTTGTAGTTTCTGCTGAGATTTCAAACTAAAATGGACTGCCTGAGAAAATTGTGGGTTGCCCATCGCTGTTGGTCTTCAGATAAAAGCTGGAGGACTACTTATCAGGGATGTCACTGAAAGTATTCTTAGCCACAAGACCCAAAGGTCAGTGCAACTCTGAGAGTCTGTCATTCAGTAATTCTTGAATAATACCTCTCAACAGTAGGGAAGTAGGTAGAAAGCTTCTTGCTTCATAGAATTCTCTGATAAATAAATAGTTAAAGGTAAATGACATCTTACAAACTCTATCTCATTTGTGCTTCACAACAACAATGCAACATAATTACTATTATTTTTCCTATTTTACAGTAGAGAAAGCTGAAGCAAACAGAGTTTAAGTGACTTGCCTAGGGACACACAGCTTGTAAATATCTAAGATCAGATTAGTAGTATTTTTTTTTTCTAAATTTAGACCCAGAACTCTAGCCCATAAGCCTCACAATTACTTCGAAGATAACTCAGTGCTTGCTAAAAAGTTTGGAAAACTGAATTTTTCCATATAAATCAGTTTAATATAAAGCAGCTGAATCAATTACATTAAAATCCAAATGCATAATTAAGGCAATCAACAGAGAAGTATATTCAGTTTTGCTGTGATGTCTTCCCATGGAGGAAAATCTTTTGCATGTCTAGGGCTTCATGTTATTCTTTAATAACATTACATAGAGAATTACCAATTTTGTCTTTGATTGGTTCGACAAGGTTCTGGTTTCCCAAATTAGGAGGCACACCTGATAACGTAAAAGCAAGAGGTAGTGCTTTATTACAAGCTCCAGCTTGGGTACCACAGCCTCCAAGGCAGATGGAACACTGAAGGAAGGGAAGAGAAGGATTATAAAGGGTAGGTTTGAGTTGAAAAACAGGATAACAGGATATCTTGAGTTTGCAAAACAGGGGGACAGGATATTTTATCAGAATACTGGGTAGGGTTAGGTCCTTGTGGTTAAGGGTCCCCTGGTGATGTCCATTTCTGTTTATCTTCTTTGGAACAGTTGAGGAACTTTGGGTGGGGTTAGGTCATGGATCAAGAGTTTTGGGAGGCAAATGAGTCCTTTGGTTGTTCAGGCCTTACAGATTATTGATTAATCTAAACTATTTTTTCTTCTCTTTTCCTTTTTTTAAGTTTTGTGTGATCTCTTTTTGGATATCTTTAACCCAACATCTCCTTCGATGTTCTTGTCATTAAACCACATAGTAGTTCTAATTTTTTTCTTAATTTTGGAGGTTAAAGAATAATAGAATAATAGAAATTGAAGAGGCCTCAGGAATCATTGATTAAAATCATGTGCTTTTTACAAATGACAACTCTGATATCAAAAAAGGAAAGTGACTTGTTTCTGATTGCACAGCTAATCTGTGTGTATATATTTAAGTTTTCCTTATTCCTAATGTAATACAACTTTACTTAAGGCAAAACTGCTTTGGAGAGGTTTCTTTTTGAAATCTTTGTGAAACAATATTTCAAATTCAAATCAAAGAATTGAGCCAATGCCATACATTGTGCTAAAAAACTCCTGAGAGGGGCATTTATTTTGGTAAGTTCCCAAGATAATAAAACATGTGATTATGGTGTTATAGGACAATAAAGAACATAGAAACATTGATTTAATAAGCCTAGTTTCTAAAATAAATTTCAGTATAGCTATGTGGTGGAAGGAGTCTGATATTGAATGATTCTATTTAACATAGCAGGACTTTCTTTTTTCTGCCTTTTTTCTCCTTTTATGTATTTTGAATTTTAATGCACCCCCAAAAAATCCTATAGGATTTTATCACTTGAATTCTCTGGGCTCAATTTTCCTCTATTTTAAAGACCATTTAGAATCTGCTCTAGGCGAACTGGGTGAAAGGTGGCATAAACAAAGCATATATTCTAAAATGTGATATGACATGTGTCTCCCTGACATAACCCTGAAGATATACAAATGGGCTTAAATCATCATCTTCATATTATAAATTATTGTCATCAGTGAGTTTAAAATATACTTATAAAATATAGTACACGCATTAAGTTTGATCAACACAACTCATCCCTAGAGTAAGATTAAAGACAGTACCAAAATCATATTTAATGCTAGCTGTCAATAGAAAACTCAGAGCTGCCAGTCCAGCAGGTTAACATTTTTGTATTAAATTCAGTAGGCGATCTCTGAACAAGCTGCTGGCAGTCACTGGGCATAGGTAGACAAATCTATGTCTTTGATTTCTGTCAGTTCACTTGTTAGCTAGATCCACAAGAAGAAGGGGAAAAAGCTATTAATCAAATTTAGCAGATGTGGAATTGATTCCCTTGGTTCCCCAAGCAAAATTAGAATGCCATTCAGTGATAAGCTTAATCGGTATGCATGCTGACTTTTCCTGATGTTGTTTATTATGGTCTCTTTCTCTTACTGTTGCAGTTATACCTTTCGGACTAGAGAAAAAGATTATAAAAAGAAAGAAGTCCTTTAAGACACATAAATGCATTTAGAGAATAAGAAAACCAGTATATGTTCTTCATAGGAAATTACTGTGTATAAAAAATATACCATGAGAAGAAAATATGTGTGAGAATATTAGTGATATTACCAAATTCATAAAGATAATCAGGAAATGAAAACAACCTTGTTTCAGAGTCAAAACCTTACTATAATCACTCTGTGGTTATACAAAATCAACAAACCCATCTAATACTGAGAGGCATAGTTGAAATGGAAAAAAAAATACGACACTGTTTTTCATCAAAAGATTTGAATTCAAATTCCAAGCCTCCCAATTATCCAATGTGTACCATTTTTTTAATTGAGCTTCTTTGAGTTTTGCTTTCCTGTTTGTAATTTGATGATTGGTGTAAATTTCCTTCTACAGAGTTTTCAGGTTTAAAAGGGATGATGTATAATAGTACCACACAATCTTATAGTTAAATGGAGTTTCAGAGAACATCCGTTTCAAATTATACATGACCAACAAACCATTTTGGCATATTGGTGATAAAATGTCACCCTGACTGATTTTTAGTATTACTTGCTTTTTGGTTGTGAAATTCTTTGTAAACACTGAAGTTCCCTCTCTACATAGATGAAAATATTACTGCACTGTTAATAGTTTTTATTTAGGGACATTCAAAATTTATAAAACATTTTACATCCCAAAGTCAAACAATATGTTTAGGGGAACAACGAGATCTCTTGTTGTCCAAACAGAGTCTGACTTGCCATTTACAACTAATATTGTAAAAAAAAAATAGATTCCTGGTCATTTGTAGATTGCATTCCATTAGATGGTTCTTAACATTCACTTTTTCACAAGGAGTGTTGTGAATTAAAATACTGAACTGTATAGGAAAAAAATGAACTCGGATTATGACTGTAGTGCATATGAATATGCTCTATGATTCTAGAGTATGTGGGATTACTGATCACAATAAAATATGAATTGCCACCACCTGTCCTTCAAGAAACCATTCACAATCCTGTTCTTATATTCCAAGAGAATGTCTATGTGGTCTCACCTTACTCCTTTATTACCTGCAGTGTTTCAACATGCCCCAAATATCCATAGCATCTTTTTCAGAAGGTGTTTTCAAAACCATTTGACAATTGATGTCTAGAATTTAGAATGCATCAGACAACTCACTATCAATTCCTAGTAATACACATTCCAAGAAAATCTGAAAATATTGCAAAGCCAATAAAAAACAATGAATGAAAAACATTATGTTTAAACAACTGTTTTGTAAAGTACTTTCCATGTGAAACCAATGTTTTCATGAAATTGAGCTTTTAAAAGTTTCTTCTGATTTATGCTGAAGTTTAAATTGTGTTTATTTTTTAATTGGCAGGGAAAAACAGAATAGTATAATGATGTAAACTTTATATTTCATAATGCCCTTTTTTGAATCTCAGATATGGAGATTACATAAAATTAAAGTAATAATTTTGTAATACAAATGCAACACTCATAGCAGTTATAATCTAAGAAAATGGAACTAAGCAAACTTTAATATTAAAATTGTTGTTACAAACATGCACCAAAATTTTCATACTAATATTCATACTACACCTTGATATTTTCCACTAATGCTGAAGGGAATTATATTTTTTAATTTGGTAAATCTTATATTTTCTCATAATAGATTAACACAATAATGAAATACAAATTATTTCATTTTAAAATGGTACTCTGCACTAAACATATTTTTAAATTATTACTGTTTGAAGGGAATAAAGGGTTTTAAAATAAGCCTTTCCCCTTCTCCACAGTTTATACATTATATTCATACACATATACCTGTTTATACACACACACACACATACACACACATATATATTCTCTTTAACAATTCAAAATTTTTGTTACTCATGTCTTTCGCAACACCCATCCCCATTAAAAGTCTCCAAACTGCCTCATCAGTTTCCCAAAAATATTCTCTCTTCCCCAACCCTCTCTCTCTCTCTTTTTGTCTTTTTCTCTTTAAATAGCTAGCTAGCTAGACAGACAGACAGACAGACAGGCAGACAGATAGTCAGATAGATAGATAGATAGATAGATAGATAGATAGATAGATAGATAGATAGATAGATAGATAGATAGAAAGAAAGAAAAGTAAACATCAGTATCTTTGACCCAACAATTTAAGGAGTTTTGTACTGTAATACTATAGTCAGTATATGGTCTTTCAAGAGACTGAACTGAGATAAAAAAGATTGGTAATAAGAACCTCCTCAAATCCTTCCCTTTCCTCATTATTCTCAGGAAAAACCTGCACATCAATGAGAGGAATCAAGTAGAATGCTTGAAGAGATTACTCTCATTAATACAAAATCTGTCCCTGAGTAATTACCTATTTTTCTTTGTTATCTTGTGTATCTTTTTTAAACCCTTACCTTCCATCTTAGAATCAATACTGGGTATTGGTTCCACAGCAGAAGAGTGGTTAGGGATAGGCAATGGGGGTTAAGTAACTTGCACAGGGTTACATAGCTAGGAAGTGTCCGAGGTCAAATTTGAACCCAGGACCTCCCATCTCTGGGCCTGATTCTCAATCCACTGAGCCACCTAGTTGCCCTCTATTATCTTGTGTATTTTTCAACAAATTTGAAAATTCATATTATTACCAAATTAAATAATTCAAAATAATAGAATAATGAAGAGTTATAGTTAACAGCTATAATTCTGCATTATCATTAGCATATACATAAGTTTTTTTAAATAGATGACATCACTAAAAATAAATTATATCAAAATTTTTGTACCATTAATAAATGTAATTCTTTAAAATTTATTTTGCAATAGAATCATAGATATAAAACTTGAAAAATATGTTAATAAATTATTATTTGTATTTTAAACATGTCAGGTAACATCTAAAGAGATTGAGACTTGCCATGATAATAAGACCAATGAGTAGTAAAAAATTATATATTCAGCCTTAATCTAGTTCTCCTCCCTTCAGGTAAATTGACATTTCCATAAGACTCCATTCATTCTATTTAATTTCTATTTCATAATCCCCCCCCCCAATTCATCCTGGCCCTTTCACATTCTTAGCATATTGTCTTCACCTTTTGGATTGTGAGCTCTTTAAGAATAGTAATTGTTCGCCTTTCTCTGAATTTCAAAGATTTAGCATAATTCCTAGCACAGAGTAGGGAATTAATAAATGCTTATTTATTGACTGACTTTAGGAAAATCACTTTCACAGTTTTTTGAGGGATAGGAAGTCAGAAGATATGGAAAGCAATGACTATACTATTGCAACATTCCAGGAGATGAGTGATAAAGGTCATAACTAAGGTGGTTGTCTTGTGAATGGAGATTTGGAAACAGACATGAGGGATACAGGGGAGTAGAAATAGAAAACCCAGGTCTTAATGCAATTGGCACCCTATCATCTGCAAAGAAGAATGAAAAAGCTTGCTGTTTGAAATAATAATAACAACTGATATTTATAGATCACTTTAGTGGAGATTAGAACATTGGTCATTGAACAGTTGTGACTTAAATCAGAGGATTACAGTGAAACTGACTTCTGCAATGTATAACCAGTTCACCTTTTGGTAAGACATGTAACCTGATTAAGCCTTATTTTCCTCAAAGATAAATCTGAAGGATATATATATATATATATATATATATATATATATATAAAGGATTGAAAAGATGTCATCTGCAGTTCCTCTAGAGCTAACAAGAGAGTGAACTATTAAATAAAAAAATAAAATGCATTTCTTCTATAGCATAAGTTTTGATCCTCATGGAATTCCTGTGTTATAAAAACTACACCTATTGTCATCATGCATATTTTAGGGATAAGGTAACTGAAGGCTTGTTAAAGGAGAGCTCAAAGCCAGCTGAACTAGACACTTGGCACTGGATGCTAGGTCCAGCACTCTTTTCAGCATGCTACCTAATTCATTATCATCAGTGAATCTCTCTTCCTTTCAGGTTTTGCATAGGGCATCATCCATTGTGCTATAACTCAATGGCCACTAATTCTAAATACATTATATAATCACAAACTCAAGAGAGCCCTGCATCAAAAAGAAAACCTGAAGAGAATTTAAAAATAATGTTCTTTCATTCAGAGTCAAACTAAGAGTTGTTGCAAGGCTATAGAAGAGGAAAAGAAAAACATCAAGGGAACCTGTATTATCAAACATGACACTGTGTGCAGTGAATCTGGTTTTATTGATTAATTCTGCCTTTTTTAATAAAGTGACTCTAAAATTTGACTCCAGCAGAATATAAATGAATGCCCTTTAACTTTCATGACCCCAAAAATATACAATATAGAGAGTAAGCTATGTATATATTTAAGGAATAAGTTGAGATAGTGACCTGGGACAGAGTAGAAAGCCAACAGAATTGGAGCTGTATTCTATTCAAACAGCAAGGCTCTGTCAATATGAAGCAACTTCAGCTGAACTGGGACTTTTTTTAATAACTCACATCATAGATGCATTAATAATAATAATAGCTAATATGTATATATGACATATAAATTACTTTATATATGCAAATTTCCCCTAAAAGCTCAGTAAAGATTTAAACTGATGTTTTTGCCTTAAAAAGACCCCAAGACTTTGTTACTCCATAATGGGGCAACCAAGTGGCGAATTGTATGGAGTACTGGAATTGAAGTCAGAAATCTCATCTGAGTTCAAATCTGCGTTTAAGCCCTTAATAGCTGTATGGCCTTAGGCAAGCCACTTAACCCTGTTTTCCTCATTCTCCTCTGTAAAATGAGTCGGAGAAGGAAAGGCAAACTACTTCAATATATTTCCAAAGAAAATAACAAATGAGGTTACAGAGTCAGATTTGACTGAAAAATGATTGAACAGCAACAACAATATACCCCATTTTATCCTATTTTAATTTCACTACAACTTTGTGGAGTATTTAACATTATCTTCTCTTCATATAGAAGAAAACTAAAGCTTTGAGAGTGTAAGTGACTTATCCAGCCTCAAATATTTAGGAAATATCTCAGTCTGGATTAGAATTTAGGGTTTCCTAACTCCATGTATGCAGCCCTAATTATATTCCATTTTGAATAGACATGATTGGATATGGTTTATCTAATCCAACTCTCTCAGTGCAAATGTTGGTAAACATGTGATTGAAAGTAAAGTTACACTACAGAGTATTTCAGTGTTATATTAATTTGTATTATTTAAAATTCACAATATCTTTAAATTTAATTTGATTACTCTACATGTTGAAAATATACAGAATGAGAATAGGAAAAGTTCAACTTTTCACTCAAAAATGCATAGCTAGTAATCTAAGGATAGAAATTGAGACTAGGTTATTTTGTCTCCATATCCAAGGTACTAACTAACCATTATTCCTTGCTAACTAAAGTCTACTGAATTTGGGGTAAAGGGATAAGTTCAAATTCTTGCTCTTATACATACTATGGATGACCTTGTCAAATCATTTAATATTTCTGAGCCTCAGCTTCTTTAACTAAAAAGTGATGTAATTAGATAAGATAATTTGATAATATGATTAGATAGTATATGATAATATGATCATAAGATGATAAAAGGTTGCTTTTGATGTAGCTATAATATTATTACCCTATTGTGAGGTGTTGTTCTTTTCTTGTTTGGACAATTTGTTTCAAAGAGGAAAAATGATATTTAGTATGAGAAATAGAGAAAGAAGATTAAAAAAAATAACATAAACAAACCTGAGAGTATCTAAGGGGAAAAATAGTCCCTCAGATAAAAGCATTTTTGAGGAGAGACATAATATTCTGAGAGAATGGGAATAAGAGTGTGCCCTTTAGAAAGAACGTCACTTACTGCTGTTAGAAATGACTGAAGTACATTGTTTCTCATGCTAAATTGAACATTACTTTATTATGACCTTGAAGATAATTTCAAATAGCTATTTGGGCAACTTTGGGACACACGTATATATATGCATTTGTATATGAATAATATCTGACAGAAACAAACATTTTTCTCCATTTTAATTAAGATAAGTTCAGGTTATTAAACATGAGAAGAGCCTGATTTGATGGATCCAAAGTCAAATGGTAGGACTCAGTGAATTCAATGAAACTACTTATAGATGACAAAGTCCCATGAAATAAGAAGCCACTTAAAGAGAAATTAACATTCAGTAATAGAAGACAAAAGAGTGTAGAAACTGAGAGTAGCTAAGTACAGCAGAAATTAGCTGCCTAGACACAGGTTCTCCTGTGGAAGCAGGGAATTGATATGACTGTGGGAATATGTTGATACTGAGAGCTGATTGGAGAAAGTATCAGTATATTCTGTTTAAAAGCTTGTTAAACACAGATTCTATTGTTATCTACCCCACTTGAATGGAAATTTCTAAGGACCTTGTTTATATTTTTCTTTTCTACCCTCTACCCTTGACTTGAGAGTGAAAATTTTTTAAAGATTAACTAAAAAGCTTTGAAGATCTAAAGATTAAATGACACATTTTTACACTAACTTTCCTATTATCTTTTAATGCCTATATAGGGGAATAAGTCTAGGGAAGTCTGTGAATCCTATACTTATAAATACTGTTAGCTAAAAGAGTTTAAAAATTACTTCAGGTGCCTCAGAATCAGAGGACTGGATTCATTTGGGAGGTGATTGAAAATGAAGAGAAATAGTATTACTCAACAGGTGAGCTTTGATGCAACTTTTTTTTCCTAAAAGAAACCAAAAGTACTTAGGCCTGACATAGAATTCTGAATTTCTTTAAACACATGGATTTTCCTATTCAATTACTATTTTCTAGATTTCTGTAAGTCTATTATCATCCCTTCTCCAACTTGCTAAAGGATACCTCTAGACACTGTGTGCATTGTCCATGGGAAAAAAATTAATCCAGTGTTATGAGGAAAATATTTTGTCATTATTTCTTCTTTTAATTTCCATTTAGTGAACATCATGTTATAATCATTCTTATTCATCATTCAATGAATATTTTACATTTAAAAAGTAAGGGTGTCATTATGACAGTTTGGAAATGGGAAACATTCCAGTGGGTATTGAGGAACTACAGTCATGAATATGAAGTCTATTTGATTTAAAAATTGCCAATAATTAGGGTATGGAATCCATCACAGACATAGTGCTATTATTAGAAGAGCCCTGGGAAGCCAAGAACTGACCCAGATGCACAAGCTTTTCATCCAGGTACAGTTTAACCACAGAGCTGAAAGGGAGAGTAGAGATGGCATATGTTGCCTCTTTCCCACTTTGGGGTTCTTTTGACATTGTCTCCCTTACCTCTCCCCTGGCTTTCGGGATTTGCCTCTCCTCTCACCTGAGTTTTATGGATTATTTCATGGTAGCTGTGATAGGATAAGTAATGCTATAAGGATTAATTTTATTGTAAGTAATTACATACAGAAAGTTTCCCCCCCCCCAGCAATTTCTAGCAAAAGGTTTAGTGTATGATGGTCCTGGGATATGAGCCCTCTATTTCCCATAGGTTTCTGTATTAATGTTAATGTTTTCACTTATTTGTTTATTTTTGCTTCCTTTTTACTTTTGTCTAGTTTGTAAAGACATTACTTCCAAAAAGCTGAGAATTACCTCTGTATGTGTACATGAATACAAACATTCATACACATACAAACAAAACATAAATGTGTGTGATTCTAGGTTTAAGATTAGTCAGTTTCCAAGAAGAGAAACATGGAGCAAACTCAAGACCTGTTATGACTTATAGGCAAGTTTGTTTGTTTTTTGAAGACAGTAGATATAGAAATATGAAAGTGTGAAATAGAGATTGTTAGAAATATGTAATATTTCTTGTAGACTTAGGATGCCTAAAGTTCAGATAGGTTCTGATGGAATGCTCTTTTATAATGAGATGACATTCTTCACTGTCTTTATAGATTTCTCTACTAGAAGCCCAATAATAAATATTTCAGATTTAAAATAATCAGATTTTGGACATCTTTATAAACATCATATGACCAAGTCTTTTCCAAACATTGTATATTGCTTCTTTGCAACCAAATTAGCCAACATGTACAAATTCTTAAACAAAACAGATTGTTTTCTATCCAGAGCCATAATCAGTGTTTTTAATTATGTAGTGACAGAATCAAGCACAGAATCTCAGATTTCAATAGAGTCTCAGAGATCACTCTGTGTAATCCATACCTAGACAATAGACCAAACAAGTAGCCTTAGATATTTGGCTGAAGGCCTCAGGAAAAGGGATGACCCCTGCACTGTGCAAAGGTAGTTATCACTACTACCTCCATAGACAGTCCATTACAACTAAATGCTAAAAAGCATTTTCTGTCATCAAAACTAAATCTTTCTCTTTACCATTTCCACCTACTTTTCTTAAATTTTTACTTAGAGGACAATTTGGACAAGAGGAATCTCCTCTTCCACATTTTGACAACACTTTAATTACTTAAAGACTGGTGTTCTCTCCATCCCTAAGACATGTTCTTTAACATATTAATAAGAACAAGGTCCATTTAAAAAGACAAATAAGATAATAATAATTAGCATTTATATAACATGTTAGAAACTGCAAAGTGCTTTCAATAATTTTCTTATTTCTGTCTCATAGTAATCATTTTGGGATAGTTACTAAGCTATTATTATCTTTTTTTGAACTGATTAGGAAACTGAAGCTCAAATCAGTTACTTGCCCAGGTTCCCATCCTTAGCAATTCTAAGAAGCAAGTTTACCCCTAAGAACTTAATGAGAGGTTTATAAATCAAATTCCAAATATCACATTTTACCAGCTGCTTCTTTCTTCCACATGGCAGTCCTTTAAGTGGAGCAATATAATTAGCACCCTTTCCAATCTTCTCTTTTCTAAGCTAAACATTCCCAACTCCTTCAACTAATCTTAAAATGGAATGAATTCAAAGTTATTCACCATTATTTTTGCCCCTCTCTAAACATTCTTCATCTCATCATTCTGCTTCTCATCTGAGCTACATAAAATAGAATAAGAAACTTATCAATTTCTGTAGCAGTCTACCCCTAGCTATGGGCAAGGGGAACAGTTGTTGGTATGTGCAGATTGCCTTAGAAGAGAGCATGCTCAGTCTTGCACATGGCTGGGAAGGCCTCTGACACTTGACCCCAGCTTCCCCCAGGTTAGGCGAGAACACAGGTTTCTTTGTGCTCACCTGGTTAAGAGAAACCACACCTATACCTTGCCATTAACCAATGAGGATCATCCCTATGTGTATATTTGCATATCAAAGGGTATATGTAGCCCAGCAAGCTCCACCTCTAGCTCTCTCTCTCTTTCAAGAGCTGATGGCTGTCCTGGCGGGAGCTTGGCCAGAGGCCAAGCTCCATCTTTAAATCTTCTCTATCTCTCTTTCATCTCTCTGACCTGTGTGGTATTAAATGTGGATCTCTGGACTGGTAAAAAGCCTACGGAAGGGTCCTTTGATCAGAGCTTAGCTGTGGCTCATGGAAAATTAATAAAGACTCATTCCTGCCACCTCATATCTCTAATTTGACTCCGTCATCCCCCTCGTGGAATCCAAAACTTCTATCCTGTCTCTATCTTACTACCTTAAAGCTTCTCTCCCCTCTGAGGAAGCTTTAATTTCCTCTCAGAAGGCAGCATAACATTACATTAACTTTCTTGGGATGCCATAACACTGTTACCCAAATGGAGCTGGTGACACTCTAAAACCTCCAGGTATTGTTTTTAGGCAAACTCTTTACTAGCCATATCTCCTATATTTTATGTTCATGAATCTTCTTTTGTATGTTGAGTTTAAGATTTTTCACTTTTTGCTCATACATTTCATTGAATTCGATCTCGTCTGAAGTTCTAGCTTGTTAACTTTGATTCACGTCCTGATTCTCATGATTTTATCTTTGTACCATCTTCAAATTTGATAAGCAGGTCATCTAATGTATACCTTTATCCAAATCATTATAAAACATGTCAAATAAGACAGCAAAATGCATAGGTCCCTCAGGGAACATTAGTGGAAACCACATTCGAAATTTATAATGAAACATCAATGACTATTCTTCAGGAATGAGGATTCTATCATTTCCATATCCTTAAACACTTAAACACTCAAATTCATCTAGTCTGTTACATGTTAAGATTTACTATATCCACACTCACACATATGTGCACACACATATATAAATTATACATATATATGCATATATTCACATAAATTCAAAACTAGCAAAAATGATGGAAACAGTGTAATAATTTCCAGACTCTCATGGAGAACATATTTATATTCCTCTAAGGACACTGTCAGCCTCTATAATATGGAAAGCAAACTTTCTTTATTCCCTACACAGTTCTATCTTCATTTTCTCCTGTGATGAATCTATTTTGTCATGAAGTGAGCACCTGTGTGACCATTTAAGGATTAAAAACGACCAGGTGTGTATGCGTGAGCATTTCTCCTATATATACTGTTCTCCTTTCTGATTTCTCAGCATGCCAGTTTCAGAAAACCCTTAAATTGGAGAAAAAATACTAAGAGATTTTAAAAAACACAACAAATTCATGTCCCTAAAAGGTTGCAGTTAACTATCTTTTTATGCAGTTACACTTTAGACATAGGATTTACTATAAATACCAGTCCTTAGTTTTAATCTACATGTAAAATGTTCTCCCCCTCTTCTGACTATGCTGTTGAATGTAGAGAATAAGGGGATAATGGATGAATAATTTATAATGACCTATCAAGTTCTCTGAAGCTGCAAGAATTATTCTCATAAAGAGTATTTTGAGACAGAAAAATGAGTTACCTTTTGCTTTGTCTGATGATCTCTGTGCCTTTTTTCCAAGAAACCATAGCTCTGGGAGAAGCCATTGGTTTACATTCAATTGTAACATTTCCACCAACTTGAACAATGGAGATTTTTTGCAAGGGATTTTTGGAGAAATCAGGAGCTGAGGCTAAAATAGAAAAAAAAAGTCACTAAAAGTACAAACTTTGATTCTTCCATTAACTGCACAAGTATCAATTGGGCAGAATGACCGCAAATTACTCTGTATTAGCTTTGTATGTTTTGTATTCACTTGTCTGTGTATTTGTTATTCCTCTGCATAATAAAAGCTTCTTGAGAGCACAGACCCTTTGTTTATGTATTTGTATCCCTAGACATCACAGTATGCCTAATATATAATATCATTTTTAGATGCTTGTGGAAACAAATTGAAGAGTGACATCAAAGCTACTGTGCAGGGAAATGTGTACAGGAAGAGAGGATTCATTCAATTTCATTGTCAATTTAATTCAGTTTAAGATTTTACAAAATTCCTACTACAGAAAAAGCACTGTGGTCAGATTAAAAAAAAAAATTAAGAAGCAAGCTAATCCCAGCCCTCAGATAGATGACTAGGTGGTGTGGTGGAGGAGTAAAAGAATACAGAGCTCAATGTTCATAAGGCTTTTTGCTTTTATCCTTCTATGGACATGAAATACTAATATTTGGGGGAAGTTGTTTAATCTATGTCCCATAGCTTACTCATCTATAAAATGAAAAAAATAGAAAAATAATAGCATCTATCTCATAGGATTATAATTATCAAATGAGTTAATATGTGTGAAAAAATTTTCTCTAATGATGAAGTGATTTATATATGGTAAATTCATTTTTGCTTTTATCAGTACAGTATGTGGTAGAGTCTAATATGAAGCCATCCTTTCCATTCAAAATCTTGGGCCCCATCTACTGTAGCACAATATCTCATAAAAATATTAAACATAAAGTTACAAATGGCATGGCCACTCCCCTTAAAGAAGTAGATAATCTTGTATAAAAGATAGGACATTTAAATAACTTCTAGATATTCTATATTAAGTATCTTTTGAGAGGTATGAGTTTAGAGCTAGAAGTTTTGAGAGAAAAGAGCATTCACTTAAACAAGGGAATTTTCAAGAAGATAACATCAAGGAGTTGGTATATGAACAGGGTCTTGATATGAATCGGTACATATTGTATATGGGAAGATGAAGAATGAATTTAGGGCATCTGAGGGAGAGAGGAATGTATGAAAAAAATAGGTATATGGAAAAGCAAAATATGTACTTTCTGATTCATAAGAAAGCTTCCAAATGTGTGTGATGATATACTTTGAAAGTCCTTAAATGTCATTCTAATGGAAATGACCTAGGAAAGTAATACTCCCAAGACAGACAGTTAAGGGATACTATGGAAGACAAAGTTCAAATATGGCTCAGACACTTGCTAATTGTGTGACTTTGAGCATGGCATTAATAGCTGTTGTCTTTGCTTTCCTTAACTGTTAAAAAACGAGTTGTTATGAGCCTCCAATGATATATCACTTTGTGTAGCACATGTTGGTACTATACAAATGCTAGTTCTTTCCTCCTTAGGCTCTTAAAATTATGGAGAAAGGAGGAAATGCATATTTCATCATTGCAGGGAATATTCTATATGAAAAGTTCTCTACAAATGTAAATCAACAATTTATCTCTACTTTATATGCTAAGAAAATTACCTGAGTACAAAAATAGAATGAATCACTGTGACCTATATAGTCTGTATCAGAAATAAGAATAAATTCAGATGTCTTTCTAACCCTTAACCTGGACCTATATCTATTATACCAGTATGTCTTTCTATCATAATAATGTATTCTATAAATTAATATAACAGACTGTACACCATGGATTGCTAAAGGATTGTTCTACGGGCAGGATTATCCTAGAATCTTAATAAAGTTCCTTTCGATATCGAAAGCTTTTGTTCTAAAACCTGTTCCCTATCCTGCCTCTCTTTCAAGGATGGATTATTTCTTCAGAATCCTTGTGATTTAAGTACATTCAATGACTTACCCAAGTATATGCAGTGAATAAGTATCTTAGGTGGAATTTGAACTTAGGGCATCCTGATTTCATATCAAGGTCCCTATTATAATCTAACCTCTAATATGATCAATGTACTCATTCTCTCTTTTTTTTTTTACATCATATTCCTGGCTTTCCTCCTTTACCTTTGACATTTTTTTTAATCCAAAAAAAGTCTTAGATTAAACAATAATATTGCTTGAGTATGTTGTGAGCAAATATGGGGATGTAAAGAATACTCTACTCCCTTTAGACCTCCACACACCCACACAAAAGGAAAACAAATCACCTCAAAACACAGGGAAACTGAATGAACTCATCTCAATAGGGTTAAAGGAGAAAGTGGCCTAGGCAGTATAGCATCTGTGAGAACCAGAAGAACTTGGAGCAACCCAATAAACTGCAGTTCTATCAGAGACAGCAAAGCTGCAGTATAAAAAAGAGGTTAGTCCAAGATACTCCAAGATACAAGATATAGAAGGCAGAGAAGGCAAGAAATCTACAAATGCTCACATGGTAGCAAAGCTCTGGGGATACAGATAAGGGAGAGGAGACTGGGAACTGGAACTATAGAACATAATCACTCCTTTGTGACAGCAGATTATCTAAGGAGGTGGTGCTCAGAGCAGGAAACTTACTAAGCCCAGGCCACTTGGAAAAGGCATGGAACAGGCAGAGTGGGTATCAGAGCAACCCCAAAACAACAGGGGAATTGGTATCACAAGAGAAAACAATTGCAACCCTCCCCAAAGGAAGCTGGTAGGGTTACCTCTTCAGCAGACACAATGTAAGGAACAAGGGCAGCCAGGCCTAACCCAAGTTCCAAATGAGAGTATTCTGTAATCTTGTAGCAGTGTGCCTCTACCCCAAGAACAGAGAAGAAAACAAATAAAGTAATGGGGAGAAAATGAACAACTAGAAAAATGAACAAAAGAGAAAATAAATTGCTGACATTAGAAAATAGATTTAGTGACATAAAAGACCAAAACGTAAAACTAGAAGAGGGCAACAATATCAAAATGGAAACATGAGAAGCCTTAAGGGGAAGAGTGAAAGGATGTCAGATGCCAAAAGAACTCCTGGAAGAACTTGAAAAGCAATGCCAAATAATGAGATAATTGGCAAAAAGACTCAATAGCTGGGGAAAATTCAGTAAAAAAATCAACTTAATAGAATTTAGAATAGACCAAAAGGATAGTGAGGCACAAAAGTAACTTGAAGAAAACAGTATCATAAAGAACAGAATAAATCAAATGAAAATGGGGAAAAATGTTTAAAAAAGAACTCTTTAAAGAGAAGGATTAGATAAATGAAAAAGAAAACAAAAACTCAAGGAAGGGAATAACTCCCTAAAAATTAAAATTGGTCAAATAGAGGCTAACAAAACCATAATGTATTAGGAAACTATTAGACAGAATTAAAAAGAGAAAAGAAAAGAAAATATAAAATATCTGCCTGGAAAACTACCAACATGGAAAATAGATTCAAGAGAGACAATCTAAGAATCATTGGAATACCTGAGAGCCATTAAAAAAAAAGACACCATGTTATAAGAAATCAGCAGAGAAAACTGTTCTAATATCTTCAATTAAGAGTGGAAAATAAAAATTGAAAGAATTCACTGATCACTTCCTGAAAGAGACCCCAAAATTAAATACCCCCAGAACTACTGTAGTTGAATTCCAGAAATCCTAGGCCATGGAAAAATACTATAAACATCCAGAAGGAAACAATATATAAATCAAGTAACCAACTTTCCCTAGCAAGTTCTATATTAAGGAGTCAGGAATTATGGAATTTGATATTCTGCAAAGCAAAGGATATAGGATTACAACCTAGAATTACATATCCAGAAAAACTGAGCATAATCTTATGGGGGTGGGGGGGAATGATGGTTAATACAAGAAAATAATTACAGAGTATTTCTGACCAAAAAAAAAGTTGAAATGAAACATCGATGACCAAATTTGACACACATGAAAAGAATAAAAAGGCAAAGTGAAAACTTGAAGATTTTGATTAGATTGAATTGAGTACCTTCATACCTGGTAAAGTGATAAGAAAAAAAAACATATCTATGATACTTGAGAAAGGTAAGGTACATAAAGTATACAAGATACATAAAGTATCTAAAATAATTAAACATATCATTATTAGAGCAGTGAAAAGGCGTATACATATAAAGAAGGAAGGAAGCTAAATAAAATGGACTAATATTAAAAAAATAAAATGATGGGAAAGAGGAAAACATGGCATAAAAAGAAAAGGAGAGAAAGGAGAAGTTAAATTACCTCTCATTAAAAGGCAGATGGAGGGGGTGGATCTCGGTAGCTCAGTGGATTGAGAGCAAAGCCCAGAGAGAGGAGGTCCTGGTTTCAAATGTGGCTTCATATACTTCCTAGCTATGTGACCCTGGACAAGTCACTTGACCCCCTTTCCCTAGCCCATATCATTCTTCTGCCTTAGAACCAATACCCAGTATTGATTCTAAGACAGAAAGTAGGGATGTTAATAAAAAAAAAGAGGCAGATAAGTGGCAAATACAGTGGAGACAATGGGGGGGGTGGCTATGCATGAGCCTTATTATCATCAGAAATAGCTCAAAGTGGGAATAACACCCACACTCTGTTGTCTATAGAAACCTATCTTACTCTATTAAGAAGTAGGAGAGTGGAGAATATAAGGGAGGTGGAGGGATGATAAAAAGGAGAGGGAATTGGGGGATGAAATCACTGAGAAAAAAATTTTGTGAATAAAGAAAGGCTAAAAAGAGAAAGAATAAATAGTGAGGGAATAAGCTGGAACAAAATACAACATTAGTAATAATAACTATAACCTTTTTTCCTCAGTAATCCATGGAATCTTCACAAAAATTCAATACATACATAATGGAACATAAAAACCTGTAATCCAAATATAGAAAATCAGAAATATTAAATGAAACCAAAGTGCCAAATTTATACTTCTAAATAAACCAATACAAGCAAATTAATAAAATGGAATAAGAGAAAGTTAATTAATTAGTTATTTAAACTTAAAAAAAATAAAAAAGAACAAAGTTAAAATCCTCAAATAAACATCAGATTGGAAATCCTGTAAATCAAGGGAAGTATTAATAAAATTGAAAGTATGAAAACTGTTGGACTAATAAACAAGACATCTAATAAATAAGATTTTTATTTTATGTAAAAATAAATAGAAAAATAAGTAAACCATTGGTTAATGATTAAAAAATATGAAAAATAAATTATCAGTGTCAAAAATGAAAAAAAGAGCAATTCCTAGAAATGAAGAAAAATAAATGTATTTTGGAACTCATTTCTCAACTATTCACTAACAGACTTGACAATCTGAGTGAAATAAATGAATACACACAAAAATACAAACTACATAGAGGCTTTTTATATTTTTTTAGATATGAATAATCGTCACCACCACCACCAACAGAAAACATTTAAACAAATGAATATGTAATCAAATTATTTACAAAACCACAAACTCCACAATATTTACAATTTGTTTAAAATATGTAAATTATATATCTATACTAATATAAATATTCTCTGCTTTTAATATCACTTTGGATTTCTTTTACTTTAATACTATTTTCTCTTGATTTTGTAGCTTTTTATGTAATTTTAATATTATTAATTTTTCTTTTCTTCTCTTCTCATCTCCATATACTTCATTATTTTCTTTATATTTCTAATTGTTTGACATATCTAGTAACATAATATAATCTAGTACATTCAAATAACACCATCTATTTAGTCATTTCACTAAGTCATTCCATTTGTATTGTTTCAGTTTTTTTTTTCATTACAAAGCTTCCATGAATATTTTAATACAAACAGAACTTTTTACTCTCTCAATAATTCCCTTAGGGCCTAATACTAGGAATATAACCCCCAATTCATTGCGCATGAATAGCTTTATATCTCTTAATACATATTCCACCTTATTTTTAAAAGTTAGCTGCTTTAGCAATATAATTAGGTTTGTTTCTCCATATTCCTAACAACATTTAATTTGGTCAACTTAACTTTCCAGTTCTTAATTAACATGGTTAGCAAAATTGGTCCTTAAGCAATAGATACAATTTATTGTCAGGATCATATGCTTTCCAAAACCAAATCTTTCCATGTTGGCCATACCCAGTAGAACTTTTGTTCCAATTTACCTCCTTATTCTGATAAGTGTTAAAGTAAGGCTTTTGCAGAAAATTTATTCTCTCTAAACCACTGTTGTAGCAGTAGAAACTCTGCCTGTATTGTGTGTATGCTTAGACTTAGATCTACTGACCTCATGTGTGGGCTCTCCAATTTTCTATTCTGCTTAACTTACCTAAAGCTTTATTCATATGTTTAACTTCTTTCTTATTAAATTTTATTAAATGTATCTAATTGTGAGAGGGGAAAATTAAAGTCCTATTATTATTTTGTTACCTGTTTCCATCTGTATCTTATTATTTTTTACTTTAAAAATCAGGATGCTATACACTTGGTCCAAACAGGTCTATGTGAGGCAAAATACCTTCATCCTTTGGCACTGTGATATGGAAATCACATTAAAAGAATGATATGTATTAATTTAAGGTCGCCAAGGAATTCAGCTATGTAATTCCTAAATGAAAACTCAAGTCAGCAGTCAACCTTTTATGGAGTTTTTAATTAGAAACAGGAGGAAGAAAGGTATGAGAGAGAGAGAGAGAGGGGGGGGGGGGGAGAGAAGGGAATAGGGCTTAAATACCCCCTCTTAGGCTGGGCCAAAGGCCCAAGTCCTTAGATAGCTGAGGCAAAGAAAAGAGATCAGTCCCTATCACTCATGTGACCAAAATGGAGAAACAGTCTCAGGGGCCTCCACCTCCAGCCTCCTTCAGAGCAAGCCCTCCTCTCAGACCTCTCCAGAAGCTCTCCCTCCAGGACCTCTCTCCTCTCAGACTCCTTCAGAGCAAAACCTCTCAGAGCAAAACCTCCTTCTCCTGTCCTCAGACCCCGCTATCTTTAAGGAAACCATCTAAGTCCCCTCCCCTCAGTTCTCACATCTACCAATCACTGTCGATGTCTCCCCTGTGCCAATGGTGGCTCTAGCTTAACCCAGGACCTCCCAGAGGTCTGTTTCCTTTGCACATGTCTGTTGAAGGTCATATTTTCAAGTAATTAAATCTTGATCTTTGCTGCAGCCCTTCCTAAATTCTGTTATTCTGAGTAGGGTGGAGATTGTAAGTTCCAAGACCTGGTTCTGTTATTCCAAGTATCTCTATTATAAAATCAATCATGACTCAAAGAACTTCCTGTTCTATGCTTAGGCATAGGTCAAAGCCCTTTCCATTGTTTAGCAAAAGGTTTCTGTCCTAAAGTAGTCTTAAGTAGGGAGGAGAAGGTTCCTCCCATGCCAAGGAGTTTCACATTCCAATAGAGTTCTTACTATCAGTAGGAAATTTTTCAAGTATGAAATTTCCCAATGGGGAAATTTCCAACATTCATAAGTCTAAGAAATTTTAAGGTTTACAGCACCCCAATGGTGGGTGTTTCAGAGTAATATCATATCTAATGGCCCGGTGTTCCCTGGTATTCCCTGGCTTCAGCATGCAATGTGGCCAGCAAAGGAGGAGATAGTAGGGTTTAAAAGGCAAGCATAGGAAGGAGAAGGGCTCTTTTTACTACTGTGCTTAAACAGAGATGGATTCCATGGGCTGATTCTTGGAGAGCAGCAGCCAATGTGGAGGGGGCTGGGTTGGGCTGAAATATGGAACCAGATCTTACTTTAAATTAGTAAGGCTGAAATCTCTCAATCTCTCTCTCTCTCTCTCTCTCTCTCTCTCTCTCTCTCTCTCTCTCTCTCTCTCTCCCCAAAAGAAATATAATTGCCTTGTTTATTCCATCCAATTATATCCATTTGAACACCCAACTCTGTTAGAAATTGTGACCCTGCTACTCTTGCACTCTCTGAATCTGCTGAAGCATAGTATATTCTACCCTAGTCCCTCAAATTCATTCTATGAGAATTTCTCATTTTCAATGTATTTCTTAAAAAAACGAACAAACAACAACCAAAAACCAAAAACATTTTCAGGTCCTTACTCTTGATCCTTTCTGCTATCTGTTTGCTTCCCATGTGTGAAATTATCCCAGTAAACTCAATGTCATAGTCATAGGCTGTATATTTCCATATACTCCTCACTCTGCCTTTATTTCCACTGCATTCCTCTTCAGATGTCTATTTCCTTTGACCAATGCTTCTTCAAATCATATTCCATCTCCAAAATCCTCCCTTATCTTCTCCTTTTACTCTTCTATTTTAAAAAACGACCAATCTTTACAAAAGGAACTCCTTTGTTGCTTTCCCCTTAGCTTTTTATTTTAATTGTATTCCACCTTTTCAAATATATCTTCCTTATCCTCACAATCATGCCCTTCTTCTTCTTGATAAGAGTTTGACTCTAAAAAAATTTCTCTCTTATCTTGTCCTAAGAGTCATTGCCTATCTTATATTATAACCCTGCCACTGTATATGTACAAAATCTAGGTATCCTTCTGTTGCCTCCCTTTTCTTATCCCCTTGCCCTCCTTTCTCTTAACTCATCCTTTCTTCTCTTATTCCCTCAGTTCTCCAAGGGAACTCCCAGTTTCTCCCTTTCTTCAATACAAATTCCTTCCTGTTTCTCTGTATATTAAGTAACTTTTTACCCTTCTAATTATGTATGTTTTCTATTTATCTCAGATCTGATGAAAGTAAAGTTATTGTACTACCATCCCCCCATCTGTTCCCCCCCTTATGTTTGGCAGTTCTTTAACTCATCCCTCCTCCCTCTGAGATAGCCATTCCACCCTACCTCCTCCTAGTCTATTACTCTATAATTTTAGCTCATTCTATTAAATTCACCTTGCTTTCCAACTTTCCATTTATGCATGCCCCTTCAGAATATTCAGGCAATGATGCAATTCTCAGGGGCCATAGATGACATTTTCCCATATAGGAATCAAACAATTTTATCTTTTGGTTTGCTTATGATGTCTTTCATTACCTTTGTAAGTTTCTAATGAATCAGATATTCTGTTCAGTTCTGGGTTTTACCTCAGGAATAGTTGGAACTCTTTTAGTTCATTAAGTATCATTTTTTTGTGTTTTATGATAATTCTCATTTTTGATGAATATGTTATTCTTGGTTGTAAACCAGATTCTTTTGCTCTACAAAATGCTGTTTTCCATTTCCTGCATTCTTTTAATTTTGTAGCTAATTTATTATTATTATCTTTTGTTATTCTGACAGTAGCTCCACAATATTTAATATTGTTCCTTGTTGCTTCTCATATTTTTTCCCTTAATCTAGGGATTATGCAACATTAGCAATGATGTTCTTTGGATTTTCATCTTTGGGTCCCTTTGAGTTGATGCTCAGTGGATTCTTTCAATTTCTATTTTACCCTCTTATTCTAGAATTTCTTGGCAGTTTTCCTTGATGATTCCAAAAGTCTTTTAGGGGTGTCTCATATTCTTTTCTATTATTTCATTTTTTTATTTTATTATTTCTTTTTATTTGTTTTAAGAAATCATTAATTTCCCCTTATTCATTTTTTAATAAATTATTTTCTTCTGTATCTTTTCCTCTTTTTCTAATTGGGTGATTTTTCACAATTTTGTTTATTTTTCCTGTATTGCCCTTATTGTTTCTAAATTTTCCTCAAAGTTAAGGTCATTTTAAAGTTCTTCCAACAGCTTTTTTAATGCTTTGAAGTGGGTGTTTTTACTATATTATCCTTCGAGTTTGATCTGAGGTCTTTTTTGTTCCTATAATAGCTATCAATAGTTACTAAAAAAGGGAACATGGCAGAGTGGGGCATGAAGTTTCCTTACCCTCATAATGGCCCTCACAAACAATGAAAAATAACTCCACGGAATCAACACTAAAAGTGACAAAAACAGACAGGAGCTGGGAGTGAAGATGAACAGCCAGGAATAAATATGGAGGATGGTTTCTGATTTATCTGGCCTCATACCCACCACTATAAGCAGAACAAACAGAACAACGAAATATAGAAGGCATTCCCTTCAGGAAGAGGTTTTGGGGAGCAGTTTTATCTACCCCAGGAGTGTGCCCTTGTGAATATGTTTGCTATGAGACTTGGGTCCCATCAGGGTGATCACTCTTATGAAAGTGGGATCCCTAGTTACTGCCAGAGCAGGAAGCAGACTGATTACTTGCAGTTACAGTGGCAGAATTGTCTGCAGGTTCTTGTTGCAGCAGCTGAGGTTAATCACAAACTGGCCATATCAGATCTCAAACCATATTATAAAGCAGTTATTGTCAAAGCAGTTTGACAATGGACTAGATTAGGTAACCAACACATGGCAGTTAACATTCATAACAACTTAGTGTTTGATAAACCCAAAGATCCAAGCTTTTGGTGAAAGGGCATGTTATTTGACACAAATTTTTGGGAAAACTGGAAAGCAATATGGCAGACACTAGGCATGGATCAACATCTCGTGCCATGCACCAGGCCAAAATTAAAATGTAAACTTGATCTAGAAATAAAGGATGGCACCATAAACAAATTAGGGGAACATGGACAAGTTTACCTGTCAGACATTAATCAGTAAAGAATTTATGAACAAATATGACAGAGGACATCACAAAAAAATAAGATAGCTAATTTTTATTATATTTGGTTATAAAGGTTTGTTAAAAATAAACCATGAAAGCAAGATTGGAAGAAAGGGAAAAAAAATATTGGGGAAATACAGAAAATTTCCCTGACTAAAGGCTCATTTCTCAAATATAGGGAACTGAGTCAAATTTATAAGAATAGAAAGCATTTCTCAATTTAAAATGGTCAATTAATTAATATCAAAAGATATGAACAAGTAGTTCTCAGAAGAAGAAATTAAACTATGCATGATTATATAAAAAGGCTCTGAATCACTTTTGATTAGAGGAACAACGACAAACAAAAAACCCAAACAACTTTGAGACACCACCTCATACCTTACAGATTGACTAACATAGCCAATAAAGGAAAATGATAAAAGTTGGAGGGAATTTGGGAAAATTAGGACACCAATACACTACTGATGCAACTATTCCATAGGGCAATATGGAATCAGGGTTATAGGGCCAAAAACAATGCATCCTCTTTGACCCATCAATACATTGCTTGGTCTGCCTCCTAAAGAGATAGATGAGGGAAAATAACTTACCTGTTCCAAAATATTTTTAGCAGCAATTTTTTTTTTTGGAGCAGCAAAGAAATGGAACCTGAAAGGTTTATCATCACTTGGGGAATGGATAACAAATTGTGGTTTATGGTTATAATAGAATACTATAATTACAATCTCAATTACAGACCTCTCCCACTAAAAGATTAAGTGGGATGTTTACACTTTTGGTTATTAAATCTAAAAATGGGCACGGGAGTTAATTTTATTTTCACAATCAGGGGAGAGTTAAATTTAATCTTCACAAAGCCACAAAAAACAACTAATTCAATTGCAAAGCACATTGCAACAAGTAAAGTCAGATATAAACAAATGGAGAAAAGTTAATTGCTCATGGATAGTCTGAGTCAATAAAATATAAATGACAATTTTTATCTAAATTATATTACATGGGGGCAGCTGGGTTGCTCAGTGGATTGAGAGCCAGTCCCAGAGATGGGAGGTCCTGGGTTCAAACTTGACCTCAGACACTTCCTAGCTGTGTGACCCTGGGCAAGTCACTTAATCCCCCTTGCATAGGTCTTATCACTCTTCTGCCTTAGAACCAATATCCAGTATTGATTCTAAGATGGAAGGTAAGAGTTTTTAAAAACAATAAATAATTGTATCTAATAATTGTAACAATAAATAAAATAAAATAAATTATATTACTTATTCAGTGACAAGCCAAAATAACAAAACATTATTTTATAGACATATAATTAGATTTATTTGAAAGAACAAAAGATCAAAAACACATTAACAATATGTGAAGGAAGATGGCTAATACCCGATCTCAAACTATATTACAAAGCAGTAATCATCAAAATAATTTGCAAAGAAATAGAGGGAAGAATCAGCAGAATAGATTAGATATAGTAATCAGTATTAATGACTGTAAAAATATAATGTTAAATAAACACAAAGATTTTAGTTTTGGTTGTAAACTCTCACTATTAGACAAGAATTTTTGGAGAAAACTGGACAGCAGCTTGTCAGAAACTAGTATAGAACATCATCTCACACTAAATATGAAGATAAAGTCAAAATTGATAAATGACAGACATAAAGGGTGATATAGTTTATTTAGGCTATCATTGACATTTTACCTGTCACATATATAGATAAGGGGAGAATTTCTCTCCAAACAGTAAATATAATCATGGGATGTAAAAATTGATCACTGTGATTAGATTAAATTTACAAATCATATACAAATGAAACCAATTCATCTAAGATTAAAGGGAAAACAAACAAACAAACAAACTCCAAATGGAGGAAAATGAGATTACTGGAGGTTTCTCTGATAAAGATTTTACCTCCCAAATGCATAGAGAACTAAGTCAATTTTATAAAATTAAGAGTTACTTCCTAATTGGCAAAGCATTCAGAAAAAGAAATCAAAGCTAGCTATAGTCATATTAAAATGCTCTCAATCACTATTGATTAGAGAAATGAAAATTAAAATACTTTTGAGGTTCATCGCTATATTTATCAATTTGACTAATATGATGGAAAAGGAAAATGACACACATTAGAGGAAGTTTGGAAAATTTGGAAGACTAATGAGTTTTTGTTCAAGTTGTGAACTGATATAATCATCTTGGAGAGTGATTTGGAAACATAATTAAATATTATTAAACTGTTTACATACTTTTATTGAGCAATATCCTTATTAGGTCTGCATCCCAAAGATATTTTCAAAAAGAAATATCTTCAAAATTATTCATAACAGCACCATTTGTGGTGACAAAGATTTGGAAACAATTAAGGGATGGATGATCAAATTGTGGTTTTATGATTTTGGTGGGATGCAATTGTGCAGATGTGCACATGTGCAGATGTGCAGATGATGTGCTCATCATCAAAATGATGAGCAGAATCGTTTCTGAAAACCCTGAGAAGATTTAAATGAATTCATATAAAGTGCAGTGAACAGAACCAGCGGAAGATTGTACTCATTATTAGCAATATTGTAATATGATCAACTGTGAATATTTTAGCCCTTCTCAGCACTACAGGGATCCAAGACAATTCTGAAGTACTTGTGGTGAAAATGCTATCTGCACCAAGAGAAAGAAATGAGGAAATCTGACAGCAGATAAAAGCGGATTTAATTTTTCTCTTTTTCTTTTTTTGTCTGTGTTTTCTCTTGCAATATTGATTATGTGGAATATATTTTGCATAACTGCACATACATAATTTATATCAAAGTATTTCCCTTCTGAAGGAGGGAGGAGGACAGAGAATTAGTAACTCATTTCTTTAAATGAATATGTTGTTATTCTATGTAATAAAAAAAGAAAATTTCCACTTAAAAAAAAATGTATACTTCAAAATGCTATCTCCCAATCTAGTAAAACTTAGCTTTCATCAGTTGGCATATACTTAAATGTGTATTTTCTGTTCTTGTAAAAAATAAATAGTAAGCTTTCTCAAAGGCAGTCTGTTTCATGTCTAACTTTGTGTTCTTAGTGCCCAGCATATAGTTCCAATTTCATATGTGATTGCTGATTGTTACTTTTCATGTATATCTGTATCCATTATACTAGTATCATATTCTATAAAAAGCCATACATTCTAAATGAATCTAATTTTAATATGATCCATTATTTCAGAAGATGACAATTTCCAATTTTGAAGAAAATTGATTTGAGATTATATATAATCAGAACTAGATACAAATGCCATCTTGAATCTATTGATTGTTCTAAATCAATGACTTACCTCTTACTCTCAATTCAGCATTAGTATAAATGGTCTGATATTTGTTTTCTGCAACACATTGGTAAAAACCTGAGTCTGACAAATTCAGTACAGTTATCATGAGTGATCCATTTTCTATATGAATTCTATCCTAATAAAAGAATAAAGATACAAAGATATTATTATATTAACTCCTCATGAAAAGGATCACATTTTTATGGCTATGCAATAAAGTAAAAACTTGTTTAACTGGCATCTTTTAAACAATAATTCTCTATTAACTCATTCTTAAGAATATTTAAAGGAAGGTTATAATTGTTCAAAGAGAGAATCATAGTTTTTAAGCTTTTAAGTTTCAAGATTATTAAGCTATTATCTAACCTTAGATTTATAAAATTGGCAAAAAAAGTTGCCCAGGTTTATGAAAGTAGGAAAAATCTGAGTTTGGATTTGAACCCAGACACTCTCATTTCAAATACTTGGCTCATTCCATTCTAGTAGACATTTTCACTGCCCAAAGTCATTGCATTCAGGATCTTTGAAAATTGACAATCAATCTCAATTTAATGAATATGATAACTAGCTATTAAACAGAATATTGGAATAAGCAGTATAGTCCATTCCCTAACCATGCCATAAAAGTGAATGTTTACAAGTTTGCATTAAACATGAATTCTAAGTTTAGGACAACTATAATTCTGAGTGTAATTAGACCTCAAGGTGACTTGAATTTGATGACCCTCCTTTGGAGGTAAAGGAGAATTGTACTGTGCCCTTTCTTCCTGCCACCTACAGTAAATTGTCCTTAAATACTGAGCATTTCTTCTGGGCATTCATTAAAATAATATACTCTCAGTCTCAAGTGCATCTCATGAAATAGTTTAATCGTGAAAATATAACTTAAAAATAAATATTTCAAGCTAACCATTACCATTCTCTTGAGATAATAAAACTCATTTGCAGGAAAACAGAGAGAACATTGTGTGAAAATGGATACATGGGGGGAAATTCCACTAAAATAGAAATGAACTATATCTCCAAACACAGGTCTGAAACAACAGAGGATTTTTTTGCAGGTTCTTCAGAGAAAGCATATGCAGATTAAGTAGAAAATTGAAGCAATTATTTGGTTAATTTAAAGGGGGACAACTGTGACTACAGCATAAAGGACAGAGAGAAGAAAGGATTTAGAATCAGAGAACTTGTGTGACCTTGGGCAAAACAGCTTCACTTTCTGTGTTTCTAGTTATCCAGCTATAAAATTAGGAACTTCTATTGAATGACCTCTAATCTACCCATTCTAAAATATATAGCTTATGAATTCTGGGGGCAAATACATTTGCCATTTGTGTATGTAAATTTAAAGTTCAGGTGAAAGTTTTTTTTTTTTTTATTTTAATCATCAGCATATTTGTCTTAGTGTTCTACTTTTTCCTTGGCCTTTGTACAATAGGAAAGAAAAAAAAATTCATCTATCTAATTAAAAAAGCAAACTAACAAAGAGTCAGTGAAATAGAATAAACAGCACAATACCAGTATATATAAAAACTTGCTTACCTCTGGCACAATAGGTTCACCATTTTTTAACCATGTGTAAGAAGGAATTGGACTTCCACTGGCTCTACACTCCCAAAGTAAAGAATCATATAGAGACAGATCTGTATTTTGTATTTTTTTATCCCATTCTGGAAGTGCTGCTCAAGAAAGAACATTTATTAAAAAAAATTGGATAGTTTCCCAACTCAATTCATGAAAATAAAAGGACTAAAAGAAACCAACAAATAAAACTTGGCAGGGCTAGCATAAAATTTACAGGAATCTTATTCTACATTTCCATTTCTATTGCTCATGTTAATAGTTGCTTTTGTTAAAATAAATCTTTATTTCTGTACAATAGCAAGGATATTGTTCAGGAGGTCATGGAAGGAATCATTGGAGATAAGAAATTAAGGAAAAGAAAAGTGTCTGGAGATGTGTTGAAATGTAATTCTAAAATATAAGGAGATTGTGATTCTGGGACAGAAGTAACCCCAAAATAGGAGTTCTTATAGTTTGTGTGCTCACGTGTGTAAGTGTGCACGTGTGTGTGTGTGTGTGTGTGTGTGTGTGTGTGAGAGAGAGAGAGAGAGAGAGAGAGAGAGAGAGAGAGAGAGAGAGAGAGAGAGAGAGAGAGAGAGACTCCTCTTGCAAATAAGTGATTGGCAGGATGATTTCAGAAAAACCTGGAAAGACATATATGACTTGATACAGACTGAAGTAAGCAAAAGCAGGGGGGCACTGTAGGTAGTAACATCAATATTGTCTAATGATTAACTGTGCATTATTAATTTGCTACAAGCAATGAAATATCCAAGAAAACTCAATAGGACTCATGAAGAAAAATGCTATCTATCTATCGCCATAACGGAAACTAATGGAGTGTAAATGCAGATGGAAAGATAACATTTTTCAAATTATTTCCTTAGCTTTTTCTTTATATACTTGATACGTATCTTCTTTCACAACATGATGACTATGAAAATATATATTACCTGGTAGAATATATAAAACCTATATAATATTGTTTAACTCCTTGGGAGGATAGAGGGGAACAATTTGGATCACAAAATGTCAGAAATTGAGTGTTAAAATGATTTGTGTAGGCAACTGGAAAAGAATATAATAATGTCTTTGGGGAAATATAGCATGTAAGCTTTTTGTGAACTTTGGGGGACTTAATGACTATAATTCTATCTTTAAGAGCAACCAAGTATAAAGAAGAATCGGCCCTCTCACCTTGAAGCACCATGGAGTCTAAAGTGCATGAATATAATGAAGATTAGAAAATGAACCCATACCATTTGAATATGTGCATATTTGTTTAGGTGATATGAGATCTACATGTAATTGGAATAGGCACAAACTTTTTTTTAACAGTTTATGACCTTTTGGCCTTGCTATAAGGAAGAAATATTTTTGATTGGCTGTTTATCTGGAAAACAAATTACCAAGAAGTTTGGTAATTGAGTCTATTCTGGAGTTTGAAGCCAGAAAAACAACATTGGAAGTCCTGAAGAATAAAAATTAATCCTAGAAACTCAGCCAAACAATATATGAGATCTGGGCTCATCTAACAATAGTGACACATTATGAAGTGAACTTTATAGTACCTGTATTTATAGAAACTTTATAGAAAGCTTTATAGAAACTGTATCTTCTGAGGAGGTAGAATAGGGGTTGAGCCCAGTACTGTTGATGGGGATAGTATTTTATAACAAGATTCTTGCTACATTTTTGAAGTAAATACCCCTTGGTAAAAGCTAATTGCTGTTAACTGGTTAGATAGATATGAGACATGTCAGTAGAAACTAATATGGGGGACAGTGTTTTGGAAAAAAGGCTCAATCAGATATCAATGAAAAATGACTTTAAGTATTCAGGGAGACTTCTGTAATCACAGTGGGTGCGTGTAGCCAGAATGTCTCTGGGAGAATAGGACAGAGTACTAATTATCAATTTTATATATATATGTGTGTGTTATATATATATATATATATATATATATATATATATATATATATATATATATAACATATATAATGCTTTTAATCTATTTTGGTATTTTAGTATCCATATCACAATATTGATTAATTGATTGATTGAATTTACCCTTATATTCAACTAAGGTCTATAAATTCTTTTTTTCAGTAAACTACTGTCTAGTCATATTTCCTCATCTCAACATTATTCAAGGCCTTTGGAGGCAGAAATTGCTTCATATTTGTCTATAAATTCAATTAATGGAATATAATAGTTCCTTAAGTTCTGAATATTGTGGAGATTAAATTTAACTCTCCTCAGATTGTGAAAATGAAATTAACTTCCCCCTGATTGTGAAGATCAATTTGTAACCCCTGCCTATTTTTAGATTTAATCACCAAAGTTGTAAACACCCCATTCACACTTGAGTGGGGGAGGTCCCTGACCCACATGTGCAATAGTGGGTGACAAATCAGAATTAATCTAACTGCCCCTGGGCATTCTTAAAGCAAAGCTTCAACTGTAATTGTTAGATGTAAAATTAGGGGAAGGCAAAGGAAGTGACACAAAAGAAAGTGTCTTTAAAAGGAATTAAAACTTCCTGTGAGACACAGTTCTTCATTTTTTGGAGTGGAGGCTGCTGAAGAGTCTGCTGACTGGACCTGAGACCCTGTACATGGTGAGATTGTTCTTCAATCTCTCCCTTTTGGATTGATACGTAGAGATTGAAAAATGCTGATTCCTTTCCTGGATTTCTGAAGAAACTAGCCTCAGGAAAAACCTATCCTCTTGAGAGAGACTCTCTGTATCCCCAGTTCCCTGGCTACTCCACACCTGGTTTTGAACCAGGGATCAGAGTAAATTATTTAGTGCTTAATCTAGATATCTTACCTCTCTCTGATTTTCTTACTTCACTCTTTCTATATTTTATAAATAAATTATAAATAAATCTCTTTGGAATTAATATAAATTCCTGATGACCCTGTTTTTAAATATATCCAGTACAACCTTTTTATAGAATTGTAACCCCTTTTCCCCACTTACAATACAATTGAAATATTCTTGTATTTAATATTATTTAAAGGATTTTTCTTGAAGGATTTGTAGAACTAATAACCTATAGAGTTCTGATTGCAGTATGAATGCATTAGTAGGACTTGAAAACTTCCTTTCCAAGGTACTGACCTTGGTACTAATCATGAAAGAAGGCAGGACTGAACACCAAAACATCACAAATTATGCTTTAGAATTCAAAAACTAAGTTTTATGATTTTTTTCTGTAACCACATGGGCATATCCATACATATATTTATAATTATAATATATATTATTCTATTTTCTGTTAGTATTAAGCATTAAAATATTTATATTATATGTGGAATGTAGACAATCAAAATATTATGAATCTTATTTGCTCATTTTTAAGGTATACATAGCACTTGAGGAAACTAAGGAGAAAATTATTTTAACATGTACCAATT
Source organism: Monodelphis domestica (assembly GCF_027887165.1). Lineage (NCBI taxonomy): Eukaryota > Metazoa > Chordata > Mammalia > Didelphimorphia > Didelphidae > Monodelphis > Monodelphis domestica. The sequence goes on along the minus strand of NC_077233.1, from coordinate 41,612,240 downwards.
GAAGTAAAAAAAAAAAGCAAATTATTTGTATAATTCAGACCAAAACACTTTTTGCCTGAAAAGGCCAGATAATGGAATATGAAATTTTTCCTTTAAACTATCCAGATAATTGTCTCAATATTCCACCTTTTAAGGGAGAGTGGTTACTTAAAGATAAGAGATCAATATATGATGTAAGAAGAGGGAAAACCATTCTGTTTTCGTCAATGGTCTGTTGGGATTTCTACACAGCTAATTTAGTAAGGGAGGAGCATTAGTTCCATTAGATTAGACACCACAACTTTACTGACTCATGTTACATGCTGAGAGCTATTTATTTTGGCTTTGCAATAACTCTGTACCTTTGTTCCTTTGACTAAAACCTTCACATTGGTTGTGGATGAGTATAGTGGAAAATCTTCCTTTGAATCCTCTCCAAAACCTTTAATATCCTGTTGCTACAAAAACTCCCAGTTGAGTCCCTACAATTACATTTAACAAAGAATGCTCAAGTAAAGAAGTCTGTTCTATTACAATTGCAGCATCTATTGAAAAAAAAACAAAACAAAACAATTCCTTCTCAGTTCCCTTTCCAAAACTATGGGGAAATAATGAAGGTGAGAAATCACATTCTCTATATAAAATACAACCCTTCAATTTATGCTAAAATAGAACTTGAAAAAGAAATGGAAAATAATAATATCCAAAGGACATTGACTCAATTCATTGACATGAGGTGGTTTTTACTCTTTAGACATCTATTATTATTGAAAAAAATGTTTTATCACTGACTTCAAATACATCAAATATATGTGTTGTTTGTGCAGAAATACAATAAAACAGAAGCTCTCTCATGTAGGAAGGTTTAGTACAGTTCAGACAAGGACATTTTAACAACAATTTTAAAATATTTATATGGCTTATGTAAAAAGAGGAGAAAATAGAAAAATATATCTATTCCTTTATTAGTGACAAATGAGTAATCACTGAGATTTTATGGGATGGAATATTAGTGAGACATTGAGGAATGCAATTCGCCATTTCAATATGCTCATGAAAAAGTACACACTATTTAAGACTGACCAATTACATAGCATAGAAAATATGATTACATTATACCTAAATCATCAATGTTGAGAGTACAAGGATGTCAAAAGGGTTAGTGAAAGTGAGAAAAGGAAGGAGACATTAAGATGACAGAGTGGTAAAAGTACTCCAAAAATTGTTGTCAAATATAGAAAAAGATGAATGAATTTCTGATATAAAAGAAAACATTAGCACTGAGGATGATTATATAGTTATAATGGAGCTCTTCAACTTAAACCTCTTCTAGGTCAAAAACAGAGGGCATGATCAATTCTTTTTTTTTTAAACCCTTACCTTCCCTCTTGGAGTCAATACTGTGTATTGGCTCCAAGGCAGAAGAGTGGTAAGGGCTAGGCAATGGGGGTCAAGTGACTTGCCCAGGGTCACACAGCTGGGAAGTGCATGAGGCCAGATGGCATGATCAATTCTTGATTTGCTTTATTTCACAAAGTAAAACAAATATTCATAGCAGTACACTTCTTCTAGCAAAGGACTAGAATGAAAGTGTTTACCTGTAGATTGATGAATTAATGAAAAAAAATTATGGTATATGAATGTAAAGGAACAAAAATTTTACTACCATGTAAGGAAAAATATAAATACTTCATATACTCTGGATAATTTCCATGAAGTTATTTACAGCAAAATATATACAAGCAGAAGAATAATTTAACTGATGGTCAAAATACTTTAAAAGAAACAGTACTGAAAAACTACTAAATCTCTGATACATGCAGAGATCAATTATGATGTCAAAGGACTGAGATTATACCATATCACCCACCATCTGTTAAAAAAGTTATAGCCTATACATGTGAAAAGAGAAAGAACATTGTTAAATATGAGTAATGTGTGGATTAATTTTATTTAAGTGTATTTGTTAGAGGGAGGATTCAACCAAATTAAAAATCATTATGTTGGAGATAATGTGTTAAATAATTTAGGGAAAGGATAGAGGTTATTGGGAAGTGAAAAAATATTTTAAATACATATAACTATGTATTTAAATACATATATGAATAATTTAAGTGAAATGGAAAACAATTGTACTTCTCTCTCGACTGAATTCTGAAAATATAGGAAAAAATGGCTGATGACATAGAAATGAAAGAAAAACAGAAGATAAGTGATAAAACTCTCAGATTTTATGATAGAGAAGGGCATTACAACTAGGCATAAACTGACATGTCCCTGTTTTTAAAATATTATGGGAATGTATTTGAACAAAAGGAACTTTGTGGATGGAACCAATGACAAGATAGAAAAAGCACTCAGTTGAGCTTTCTCATTATTTTCCACAAAAGGACTTCAAACTAATGTCTCAGATCAAAATCTCAAGTGACAGACAACAAAAGATCAGAATTAAAAAACAAGTCAGAATAAAACTTTCTTCAAGTTCAAGAAAACTTACAAGTTTGGAAAAGAGAAATCTGTGTTATGGAGATGAAGGCAGGCCCAGAGCCAATGTGGCTGAAACAACAGTGGTGCAACTAGGTGATGGTGACAGAATCAATAGCACCTGCTGGAGCTTTCAAACAAGAAATGATAAGCAGACCAGACAACTAGCATGAAAGATTACAAAGGAAATGTATGTATGTTACCACTCTATGCAGGATCAGATGCTATTTGGCAACACCATTGCTTATACTCAATATTGTACAATGTTTAAAGTGGGGGTGAGCATGTTTGGGCAAGAGGTATTGACAGCACCGAGAATCAATATTGATTTTGATCACAAGGGATTAGGATCCCTAATGAACAGTATCATTATCTACAATAGAATGTAACACTTCCAATCCCATGGAATCAAGACACCTGGGGAACAGTTCCCCAAAAGAATTATTTCTGATACCAAGGAGACAGAGATCCTAAGAAAGAGTATTATTTTCAGTCCCAGGCGATCACTGGCCATTCCTAGGTAAGGAACAGAGTTTGATCAAGAAAGCAATGACTATATTTCCTCACAAATCACACAACCATGGAAATACCAAAAAATTCCAGTCCTCCAGAATTAGTTCTGAAAACAGGAGTGCAAAAAGATTGAAGTTTTAGGAAATGCTCTTCCCCCTTTTAGGTCATCAAGGGAACATAATTTTATCATGAAGATGATAATTAAGAAATAAAGTAGCCAATGAGCAAACAGAAACAAAGAACCTGATTTTAAAACTTACAATGGTGACAGGGGAAATCCAGACACATTCTCAGGAGACAATGAAGTCAAAATAGCTAAAAGCAAAGCCTTGTGAAGATTAAACTTAACTCTTCTCTGATTGTGAAAATGAGATTAGTTAACTTTCCCCTGATTGTGAAGATTAAATCATAACCCCTTCCCATTTTTTAATTCAATCACCAAAGGGCTAAACACCCTTTCACATTTCAGTGGGGAGGTCTGTGACCTATGTGTGCAATAATGGGTGACAAATCAGAATTAAACTAACTGTCCCTGGGCAGTCTTAAAGCAAAGCTTCAACTGTGATTGGCAGACTTAAAATTAGGGGAAGGCACAGGAAGTAGCACAAAAGAAAGTGTTTTTAAGAGGAATTTACAACTTCCTGTGAGAGACAGTTCTTCATCTTTTGGAGTTGAGTCTGGAGAAGAATCTGTTAACTGGGCCTGAGACCCAGTTCCTGGTGAGGATGTTGTAAAATCTCTTCCTTTGGACTGACACGTGGTGAGTGAAAAGCTAACTCTTAACTGCTGGACTTTTCTGGAAAAAAAAAAAAAAACTAGCCTTAGGAGAGACTACTTCTTGAGAGATACTTCCTCAGGTCCTTGGCTTTGCCTAAGGACTAACTCTCCCTGCCCAGGTTGAGCCAGGGGAGGGGATTAAATTACTTAGTGCTTAAACTAGATATCCTATCCTAACCTCTCTCTGATTTTCTTATTTCACTCTTTCTATATTTTGTAAATAAATCTCTTTGGAATTAATATAAATACCTGGAAACCCTATTTTTAAAGATAATCTAATCCAACCTTTTTAAAAAATAAATAACCCCCTTTTCTCCTTACAGCCTCAAAGAAAAACAATATGATTTGGACACAAGAAAAATAAGAATTCCTAGATGAGAAAAAGAAAAATTATTTTCAAAATTAAATTAAAATGGTAGAGAAAAAATTAGGTAAATAAATGAGAGTAAAGAAATTAAAACATTAAAAGACCATAATGACTTGATAAAATAAGAACTTACTATATTGAGATTGAAAGCTAGGACTAGAGATGAGAGGCCATAGATTCAATTTTTTACCTCAGATACTTCCTAGCTGCGTGACCCTGATCATGTCACTTAACCAACATTGCCTAATCCTTCACTTTTCTACCTTGGAACCAATACATAGTATTGATTCGAAAGAGGAAGATAAGGTTTAAAAACAAAACAAAACAAAACAAAACAAACAGATTGCTGGGAAAACTTGAAAAGAGTATGGTAGAAATCAGGAACAGACATATATACAAAGCATAGAAAATATAAGAACATGTGAAATTTGACTACATTGAATTAAAATGTTTTTGCACAAACAAAATCAATGCAACTGAAATTATAAGGCGTCACAAACTGAGAAAAATTTTATATTAAATATCTATTAAATGAATTAATTAAATAAAATTAATATTAAATTAATTATTAAAGATAAAAACCTTATTTCTCAAAAATTCAATGAACTGAATCAAACATATGTGAGTTTTTAAGATTAAAAAGCATTCTCCAATTGACAAATGGAAAATCAATGAATATTATCAACATGATAATTCAGAAAATTCCATGATTAAGACACAAATGACAAATACTCAAAGATTATGAACAGATAAATCTGAAGAAGAAATTAAAACTATATTTATTCATATGAATAAATGCTCTAATAAATACTATTAATTAAAGAAATGCAAAATAAAACAACACTAGGGTTTTTATGTCATGTTTTTCAGACTGACTAATGCAACAAAAAAGAAAAAAATAATAAATCTTGCCGTATGTGGAAAAATTGAGCCATTAATAAACTGTTGGTGGAGCTGTATACAATGGTATCTTGACACACAAGTTTAATTTATACCACAGCCTAGCTCAACTCATTTTGCTCTTCTGTCCAATCAAATTTCCCCATTTATATTAAAAGACATGCAATTAATCCTTTCTGCCCCCCCAAACATGCACATTTTTGGGTTTATGTATATGTTTATAAATATGATAATATACTTTATAAATAACAAATAAATATATTTATAGATAATAAGAAAGAATATAAAGAAATAAACTTGCTTATGAAATGTTATTTCCCTTCAAGGTCAGGTGAAGATGCTGGTGGAGAACGTTTTACTTTTGTACACTTTTGCTTAGTAATGCTACATTTAAATGTCAAATTGACCTTACTCATTACTTGTGGCATGTAACATTATTGCTAAACTTAATTGCTATTTTTTTACCTTACTTAGTTATCATCATTTTCTTCACTGAATTTTGACTGTTTTGTCACATTTTCCTAAATTTCACTTAGAGGCCATTCAAACAAAAATCTTTCCACGGAAGTTTGTTTCTTCCTCCCTTTCAGAATTTTTTGATAATGTGTGAAACAAGTGTCATAACAGCTCCAGTGCATGACTTGTTGCAACTTTTTTTTCTGGGTGTGTTTTTTCAATAAACTGTTTAATATTTTTGCCCAAATCCTCAACATTTCCTTCATCTTGCTTGTACTGATTACTTCATCTACCTCAGACTCCACCCCACTAATTTCCTGCAAAATCTCTGTGTGCTGCTGCTGTAACTCCTTCAATTCTTCCGTCATCAAGACCTATGTTTAAAAGTAAACAAATATGTCCCTGAAACTGACAATAAAGACAAAAATAAAGAAGAAAGCAAAAGAAATGGAATACAAATGCTCACATGGCTAGATAAACACTGAACTAAAGGAAACAGCCTCATGTAACTTGTGAAACCGAACACTGGACAGGCTTTCTAGTGGAGAGTGGCAGAAGCTCATGATTCAAATATCTACTTGTGACTTAACGCAAAATATCCCTATTGTGGCTGCTCATATCTCAAATTGCCTGTGATATAAGGTGCTCCGTTATCAAGGTACCACTGTCCTGATACAGCTATTCTGGAGTACAATTAGGAACCATGCCAAAAGTGCCATCAACTGTGTACCCCCTTTAATCCAGTAATACCACTACTAAGTCCATATGCCAAATATGTTAAAGATAGGAGGAAAGGACCTACTTGGAAAAAAGGATTTATAGCTGCTCTCTTTGTGTTGGTAAATAACTGGAAACTGAGGGGAATGACCGAACAAGTTATAGATTATGATTGTAATGCTCTAGTATTATGCCATAAAAAATTAACAAGATGAGATCCCAAACCTTGAAAGAGTTAAATGAAGTTATACAAAGTGAAGTAAGCAAAACCATAAGAATGATCAACTGTGAATGAATTAACTATTATCAGCAAGGCAAAGATCCAAGACAATTCCAAGGGTCACATGATGAAAAAGGCTACCACTTCCAAAGAAGGACCTAATAGAATCTGAATTCAGATTGAAGCATACCATTCTTCTTTTTATTTCCTCCATGGTTTTTTTTTTCTAGTCTAATTGATATGTGTGTTCTTTCACATATCATGAACATGGAAATATGAATTTCATGATTATACATGTATTGCATCTATCACATTATCTGTTGTCTTTGTGAGGTGGGAGGGGTGGGAGAGTGGGAGAGAATATGGATTAGAAAATTATAGAAAATGATGATTTGAAATTTTATCAAAATTTAATGTAGAAAAAAAGTATTATCCAAATTGAAAATAAGGTACAAAATATTTTGAAAATTAAAAAAAAATCCTTAAAAACTATAATTTACCAAGTTGAGTCTAAAGACTCTATGAGACATCAAGAAAATAATCTAAGAAAATCAAAAGAATGAAAAAAAACAAGAATATATGAGATATATCATCACATTCCAGACACAAAATACCATAGCTGGATGCAACATATAACTTTGAAATAAAATTCAATAGAAGCATAGAAAGGTAAATATGAAAGACAAATCATGAGGGACTCTGTAAAGTTAAACTGTTCAATTTGATACATGAGATGAAAAAAATAACCCATAAGAACTTTATCATCATTGAAATTAAAAGAATTCTACATAGAAAGAGGACACAAAGTGAGTTGATTAGGTTGAGATAATGTAAAAAAGGGATAAATAAGAAACAGATATTCCCTGGGATAAGGGGGAAGGAAGAGGAAGAATTGGGACAATTATCTCACACAAAAAAGGCATACATGGAAGAGCTTTTATAGTGGTGGGGAAAATAATAAGTGGGAGAGTGCTTGGACTTCACAATTACACTCTTTTAAAAAAAGAAATACACATACCCATATATGTACATATAGATATACTCAATTTGTAATAGAATTCTCTTTTACCCAATATGGAAGTGTAAGGGTAAGTGATGAAAGGAAAGTTAGGTAATAGAAGAAATGTCGGATAAAAGAAGACAGTGTTCAGAAGCAAAAAAGACCTTAAAGGAGGAACAGGATAAATATAGAGAAATAACTATAAGAAAAATAGAATGGAGGAAAATGTACAAGTGGTAATCATAACTGTGAATGTGAATGGAATGAACTCACCCATAAAAATGGAAATAGATAGCAGAATACATTAGAAATCAGAATCTAACAAATTTTTGTTTACAAGAAAAATGCTTTAAAGGAAGAATCATGCACAGTTAAAATAAGGCACTGGAGAGAGATGCAAATCAAAACAACTCTGAGGTATCACCTCACACCTAGCAGATTGGCTAACATAACAGCAAAGGAAAGTAATGAATGCTGGAGGGGACGTGGCAAAGTAGGGACACTAATTCATTGCTGGTGGAGTTGTGAATTGATCCAGCCATTCTGGTAGGCAATTTGGAACTATGCCCATAGGGTGATAAAAGACTGTCTGCCCTTTGATCCAGCTATAGCACTGCTGGGTTTGTACCCCAAAGAAATAATAAGGAAAAAGACTTGTACAAGAATATTCGTAGCTGCACTCTTTGTGGTGGCCAAAAATTGGAAAACAAGGGGATGCCCATCAGTTGGGGAATGGCTGAACAAATTGTGGTATATGTTGGTGATGGAATACTATTGTGCTAAAAGGAATAATGAACTGGAGGAATTCCATGATGACTGGAACAACCTCCAGAAAGTGATGCAGAACGAGAGGAGCAGAACCAGGAAAACATTATACACAGAGGCTGATACACTGTGGTACAATCGAAGGTAATGGACTTCTCCATTAGTGTCAATGCATTGTCCCTGAACAATCTGCAGGGATCTAAAAAATACTATCCACAAGCAGAGGATAAACTGTGGGAGTAAAAACACCAATGAAAAGCAACTGCTTGACTACAGGGGTTGAGGGGATATGACTGAGGAGAGACTCTAAATGAACACTCTAATGCAAATACCAACAACATGGAAATGGGTTCGAATCAAGAACACATTTGATAACCAATGGAATTGTGCATCAGCTATGGGAGAGGAAAAGGTGGTGGGAAGGGGGCAGGGAGAAAAAGAAAATGATCTTTGTTTCCAGTGAATAATGTTTGGAAATGACCAAATAAAATAATGTTTAAAATTTAAAAAAAAGAACTTTAATAAAGGATCTATTAAGAACAAAAAATAAATAAATAAAATAAAATAAGGCACTGGAACAGATTTATTCTCCAGATGAGGATAGAAAAATCTGAAGTGGATAACAAAAAAGAAAAAAGAAATGGGACTACTTGCAGTGGACAACCAGGTCAGCTACAGCTTGCTAAAGGGAAACATAGAATTGATAGCAATAGTAAAAAAAATGTATTTTCCAAATAACATAGCATTCAGAGTCTGAAAGGAAAAGTTAAATGAGCTATAAGAGGAAATAATTAAATTATACTAGTCTGAGACATCATTTCATTTCAAAAGTAATAAATCTTACATAAAATAAATACTAAGGAATTCAAAGAGATGAATAAAGTCTTGGAAAAGTTAGATACAATAGACCTATGGAGAAAAGGGAATTAGAGTAGAAAAGGAACATGTCTTTTTTTTCAGTTGTATATGGCACCATCACAAAAAAAAGTTCTGTATTTAGGCAAAAACCGCAAATCCACATGCATAAAAAAATAAAAAAAATGAATTCTTTTCTGACTATAATTCAACCAAAATCACATTTAATAAGGGGTGGTGGAAACATGGTAAAAATTAGTTGGAAATTAATCTAATCCTTAAGAATAAGTGAGTCAAAGAACACAAAAGAAACAATCAATAATTTCATGAAAATGGATGATAAAGGGATAGTACCAAGAATTCTGATTAGAAGCAAAAACTCAGTTGAAGTCTCCCAGTATTGTATCTAGTAGTAGTAGTAGTCTCTTGGTAACTAAGGATGATGATTGTCTTTGTGCACTTTCATCTGTGACAGAGATGAGTGTGCACAAAACCACTTGTGCGTGAAGATTTAAGTGGAAAAGTCGATGCACAGAGACAATCCCACTCTCTCGGGGTTGGAAGCCTGGGTCCAGTGGCATGAAAAATCGTTACATCTGGAGACTTCCTCAGCTGCATTGGATGGCCGTGTTGTCTTTTGTGCTCTAACATGCTCTAAGCATTCCACAGTGCTTTGCTGCATTGCCCTCTCAGGCATTGAACCTTCTTGCTGGTTTCTTCCATCTGTTCGACCAAAGCAGTCTTCACATGCTGGGTGAGCCAAGCCTTGGCTCATCAGGGGTCTATGACCCAATGGCTACCCTCACAAGCTTTAGCCGGCCTGTCGAAGCAATTGCCCGGGGTGTGGCTGCTGCCGCATGCTAGCAGCTACTGGGATCCACAAGTGAGAGCTGGGTGTCAGGTTGAGGTCAGAGGCTGGAGAGTGTTAGATTTAAAATAGTTTGGAGCATTAAATTGTTGTAGATAAGAGAGTGGGAGCCATGAACTGTGATAATTAAAATGTTTGGGAGCAAGGGAAATATATATAACAATTATGACCGCTGAAATATGTTTCTACTGTGTCTTGGTTTTATATAAATATAAGATGGTCGCCAGGGAATACATTCCCAATTTATGAATATGCCCAAGCCAACTGGGGTTTATAGAGAAATTTAATTTATAATACACTGATTAATCAATAGAAAAAGAGAGAAAGTAAGAAAGGAATAAGAATGAAGGGCCTCAAGCCAATAAGGCCTAGACCTCAGTCCTAAGAGATAAATCAGTCAGTTGGTTTTATCACTCACCCAAGATCTCTCTAGGTAAGGCTTCTCATGCCAACCTCAGGCTCCACCTTCAAGAGAGCCTCCTTTCAAGAAATGTTTCAGAGAATTTTCCTCCTGAGTTCTCCTTCCACAGCCTCCTTCAAGATCTGTCCAGGAGCTCTCCCTCCAGGACCTCTCTCCTCTCAGACCTCCTTCAGAGTATCAACCTCTCAGACCTCCTTCAGAGCAAAACCTCCCTCTCAGACCTCCTTCAGAGCAAACCTCCCTCCTTTAAGGAAAAAAACTAAGTTCCCTCCCCTCAGTTCTCACATCTACCAATCACTGTCGATGTCTCCCCTGTGCCAATGGTGGCTCTAGCTTAACCCAGGACCACCCAGAGGTCTGGCCCCTTTGCACATGTCTGTTGAAGGTCATATTCTTAAATAATTAAATCTTGATCTTTGCTGCAGCCCTTCCTAAATCCTGTTACTCTGAGTAGGGTGGAGATTGTAGTTTCCAAGACCTGGTTCTGTCATTCCAAGTATCTCTATTGTATCAATTCTAAAATCAATCATGACTCAAAGAACTTCCTGTTCTATGCTTAAGCATAGGTCAAAGCCCTTTCCATTGTTTAGCAAAAGGTTTCTGTCCTAAAGTAATCTTAAGTAGTGAGGAGAAGGATTCTCCCATGCCAAGGAGTTTCATTTTCCAATAGAGTTCTTACTATCAATAGGAAATTTTTTCAAATATGAAATTTCCCAATGGGAAAAATTTCCAATATTCATAAGTCTAAGAAATTTTAAGGTTTACAAGAGCTGCCCTAGGAGGGCATGACAAGCCCTCTATACCAGAGATACATGTATCTAAACAACTTTAAATTAAGATCACAGTGAGGCATTCTTCCGACATAAGACAAGTTAGGAAGTAAGACAATGATCCAAAATAAAGATTCAGTTGTTAAAATTCTAGCACAATTATTGTGGTTTTAGAAAGGAATGAATTTAGCAGTAACATATAGGCCCATAGTATAATAGGTATAAGAATGAAAAGAATCTTAGAGGCCATCTTCTTCAAGCTACTCATTTTACAGATTGAGTAAATGAGGTCCAAAGGAGTTGAATGACAGTTTGAGATAAATAATAATGAATGAATAGTTCATTTTCTTCTTTTTGTGATTTTGGGTTGTTTTCTGGAAGGAGGTTAGGTTGTTTGAAGAGGTTTGTAGACAAGTAAACTGGAAGAATGCTATCAACATAATAGATTGAATTTAAGCAGGTTATCTAAAAATTTCTCATAACATCCTTCTGGAAAAGATGGCTAAGTGTGAATTAAGTGGAAGTGCCATGAAATGGTATTTTCTTTATCAGCTGAATGGATTTAAAAGGAGTTTGACATTGACTAGAACAACATCAACTTAGAATAAGAGCTCTTCTGTAATGGAAGAGGAGTTTCATATTGGCCTATATCTATGCTACACTTTTATGATTGATTTAGATGAATGAATAAATAAAAGTTTTATCAAATTTTCAAATAGAATGAAACTTAGAGAGATAATTAATCTACCAATCAATTTGTCAATAGGTTTATTAGGTGCTGCTGTGAATCCAGCACTATCTATAAAATCTAGGTACTTGGAATAAACATTAAAAAAGGATACAATCTTTGTTCTTAAAAGCATAAATTCTAAATTAACTTTACCTTCCTGGTACATTAAATAATGTACCAGTGCATTCAGAAATAATTCCAAATTATTGAATTATAGGATGCAGTAAATAAAATAAATAACATATAATAATGATGAATATGAAAATTGTCTTGGGTCCCTAAAAATTCATTTCTAAAAGTCCAAGATATAAGAAAAAAGGCTATACAGCAAAAGATACATCCAAATGATTGTTTTGCAAAAGACATTCTGAATAATTATGAAGAGTATTTTTCTGTTCAAAATAGTTATGTAATTACCTAACTTCGCTATTTGACTTTGTGCATATACATATTGCCTTTAAATGGAAATTTAGTGTTGTCCATCCCTCAACTTGTATTATTCTCTCATCCATTTTTTCCTTCATTTGTAAATTCCCTTTGGAGTTATATAATTAAGATTGCCATAGGCTGCTGCTGAATGTTTTATGTGAAATATATTGGATTCTGCTCTACCTTGAATTATAAACCTTTATAGCTTTAGCATGACACAGCTGATATTTTCAATGGCAATTATAATAAACAATAGCAAGCCTAGACCATAGTAAAATTAAAGTAATATTTTAGAGATGGCTATTCCAATCTGCTAATCATAGTAGTAAGCATCCTTAACCTGGAAATACATCTTCCTTATTCCTCCCATGATATTTCCCACAACATGCTAATGACTTCTATTTACTGCAATGGATATTATACAATGTTTCATAAGCTCTTAGAAATATGATTGGCTCACCATAGAAAAACAATTGACCTCTTGCAATATTCCTTCCTCTCAGGTTTCCAGCAATGCACTCATAAGAGCCTTCATCCTCCTCTTGAAAGTTAGGGATGGCAATCATTCCTTTGGACTTGCTATATTGGATTTTCCTTGCCAAAGGACTTCCATCCAACTTCCTCCAACTAATATCAGGTACTGGACTAAAGAAGAATAATTCATTAGAGAAGGAGATAGTGTAGCAATAAAGATTAAGACAGTGCAGAGTAATTTAGGTAAATTACTCAAGACATATATTATTCAAAAATGCTGATGTTTTATGCGATTAGCTTACCAGTAAGTCAGTCACTGCCTATGTATATACGCTACTAAGAAAAGAGACCACAGACCACAAAACTTTGCTATGATATTTGTGTAAGTTAAGTTCAATTATAACATGACTCATACAGATCATGATAATGGCTAAGGATAAGTGGAATATATGACATGTAAAGATTAATTTAACTCCATAAAAATAAAATTCCTCATATTAACATTCGAGATCCTCCACTTTTTGATTCTCCACTATTTGATTATACTGCTTCGATTTTATCCTTTACTTCTTTCCTATAGGCAATCTGATAATCTAAAGTGAAATAGTTGTTTCTAAAAAACCATCATGGCTATTCTCCCTTCATCAAATGCCATTCCTATATACTTTTTACTGATATCTCCTGTATTTTCTTTCTTGCTCAAGTCAAGTCTCAGCTTCTCTATGATGTCTTTGCCATCATATAGATTCCATTTTCTATTCCTGTCTCCTTTAAAACTCTATAATGTTTATTTTCTCTACTAATCCAGTATCTCTTAACATTATAAATAGATTATATTAATGCCTTATGGTAGTGGTGGTAAACCTTTTATAGCTGAGTGCCATGCTCTGCCCAACTAGAGACCAAGTGTTTTGCTCAAGCCCCTGTTAATCTTCCCCGATGCCTTATTCCAGATGGGGGAAGGAAGCACTCCCTTTAGGCTACTAGGCAGAGGGGTCAGTCATGGGAAAAATTATCTTCAGGAACATGGAGAAAAGAAGGGGAGCAGCTCAGCCTGGACTCCCTCTAGATTTCTAATAAGGAACTCTGGCAGGCAACAGGCATACATGCCCACAGAGAGGTCTCTGCATGCCCTATCTGGCACATGAACCATAGGTTCACCACCACAGCCTTATAACATAAGTAGTTTGTAAACCCAACAAGGGTTTATAAATAAAGTCTTTGCTAATTTCCTAATAAATAGCACATCATGGTGTGTAACATATATGTTATCTATGTTTATTCAAACTAATGAATATATATATATATATATAAATTGATGTGATTAGAAAAGTATGTACATGTTTCTAATTCTAAAATTTAAATATACTCATGCTCACATATGAATATGTATATTTTAAATCTTGTAACATTTATTATTTTCATAATAATTCTATACCCAAAATCTTTCTATGGTTAACTACCAATGGGAACCATACACTAAAGTGCTATAGAGTATCAATCTTATTTAATATGGGCTTCAATCCTCACAGTTTATGCCAATTTTGCCTCCATTATGCTGTCTGTATTATCTCAAATATTCCATGTCTTCATGTAATATAGAGTGAGTTATCCCATATAGCCAATATATAAATATGCATTCCTTGAGAGCAGGGATTAATTTGATATTCTCTTTTTAATTTCTTTTTCTCCAGTATATTTAAGATGGTGTTTAGTGATTAATAAAATGTTTATTGACCCAATTTCTTCCAGAGGTCATTTTAGTCTGTGTCATGAAAATGTCAGGTACTATTGGTTTTCTAAAGAACCACTTGTTAATTATACAGGATTTTGAATAGGATGTGATGATTCCATATTGTTTTAGGGAAGCATAGTACAGTGGAGAAATATTAGAAATAGATTATGGAAACTTTACTTTGAATCCAGACTCAGATACTCATGAATGTGGACAAATTAGCCTCTTTGAAATTTATACAGCTCTATGATTCTAAGGATTTTATAGTTGGAAAAACTATTGCCCCAAAATTAAGTTCCAAATTCAAAATTACAAAGGTTGTGTGTTAATTGAACTTAATTTTGGAGGGAAGAAGATTCAGGAGGTATTATAGCAATGTTCAAATATTTGTAAAAGAAGGATTGAGCTTGTCCTTTTGGGGCTTAAAAGGCAGAACTGTAAGTAATTAGTGAAGATTAAAAATAGGCTAATTTAGTCTTGATAAGAGGCACATATTCATTAGAATTGAAACTGGCCTAATATACAAAGTGTTGACCCAAGAGGAGTTGGACTCTGTTTTCTTAGATGTCTTCAATCAAAGATTGAATGGTCTTTTGTCAGATTTGCTATAGTAGGGACCATTTTCAAATTTCCTTTGGAACTACTTGCATTTTTCATTCCCTTTCAAGTCTCAATTTTTAAAAATCTGTGAAATAGTTTTTTTTTCCTGATAATATCTCATCCTTTGCCACATTCTCTTATCATTGGCCATTCTCACTATCCTAAATATATATGACCTTGAGAATTCAGCATATTCTATGTTTATTAATGTCATTTCCAGATGTACCATCTATCAACATCACATGGTAATCTTTCCTCCTTTGAAAGTTAGACTATCTGAGGGCAGCTGGGTATATGTGTGTGTAAGTCAATTATATATATAAATAATTGACTCACATATATATGTACAGAAAAAAAAAATTTCTGTAGTCAAGAGAAATGTTCAAAAAGCAGAGAAAATATGAAATGTAATGAAGATGGACCCAGGAGAGGCAGATGGAACATTCATGAGCGAGCAGGAGAAAGGGAATTCTATGGAATTCAAAGGAAGATTTATCAGGGGAGAAAACTGTTGGCCAGAACTGAGTCTGGTCACACTCTCTCTCTTACTTTCTCACCAGAGACTCTGACAAGAGCCAGGGAGGGAGTTGCCTTTTCCAATATGGTTTCTACATGGTTGAGCAGAAGAAGTTCTTGCCCACTGAAGACCTCTGCTGACTTAAAGTCACTTTCCCTTAGGGGAAAGTCAAACCATTTCTTTGAAGGGACTTTGTTGATAGGGAAAAAGGACAGTAGGGACTTCCCATTTCTTCCCTCTACCCCTTCCTTCCTCTACCCTTCTTTTCCAAGAAATAAAGTAGTGATTTAGTTTACAAAAGACTGTTCTCTAAGTTTTGTAGTAGGAGGGAGAATTTCAAAGTCAAAGAAGAAAGTTTGAGAGGGGTTGACTCACCAGTCTGGTCAGGTCCAGAATCCATTAAGGAGGAAGGTGTTACATAAAATTCAGTCCCCTCCAGAAGCTGGTTTCCTGTTCTTAGCATTTTAAAGCCCCCCTGTCTCTCCCACTATTAGATATCTGAATTCCAGCCTTAAATCTGATTCCCAACATTCATGACAAATGTCCTACCTTAACTTCAAATTCAAATTGTTCTTATTTGAATTCACCATCTTCCCCCTCAAAATTTGCTCCTTCCTTTCCCTTCCCCCACAAAATTCCCTATATCCAATGATGGAATTACTATTATTCTAACCATTGGGGCTCAAATGGTTTGAGTCATCTTGGATTTTTTAATTTCTCCCATAATCTCATATCTAATCATTTGCCATGGTTTGAATACTCTATCTCCATAAACTATCTCACTCTTTTCCCCACTTTTTTCTCCTCAAAATACTATCAAATTTGATCAGGTTCTTACCACCAGTATTACTCCTTCCTAATTGGTTTCCTTGTTAATAGATTCTCAGCTGGCAAGACAATCTTCCTAGTGGTAGCCTAAACATTCCCCACTTTCACTCAATTATTTTCTATTGTCTTTCTAATTTTTATATAGGTAGAAAAGTAAACCTAACATATAAATCCTATCATTTAAAGCCCTCCAACATTTGGCATCAATCTGCTTTTTCTAATTTATTTGACATTACTCCTTCTCATATGTTCTGCCTTCCAAAAAACTGGACAGTTTTTGTTCCAAAATCTTGTCTCCAGCTTTAGTATATTTATTTAGTATATTTATTTTTGTCCCTTTTCTTATCTGCCATTCAGTATTATTATCTTCCTTAAAGATTCAAGTGCTGCCTTTTAAATAAAAACCTTTCTAGATTGCCTTGATGAATATGTCCTTCCTTCATATTCCTGAGAGTTTTTTTTTTCCCTTTCTTTTTCTCTATCATACTGGACCTAATAAATTAATAGCATTTTGTGATTTATTAGGATATTGGATCTATTCTATAAAACTACACTAAGAACAATATTTTGCCAATAACAAATGCTATGTAAATGTAAACATTTGCTAAATTCTTGTCAAAAATCATTGAATGTCATCAGTTACAAAAAATTCTTAATTATTTCATGGATGGTGTTCATGTTTACACAGCCATGTATATCTGCCAGGTAATTTCTAATATATTACCCTCTATTTATTCTGTACTCAGAAGCCTAGAGTAAGTCTATTCTAGGAGTTTCCACAACTTAATTCTTTGAGAAACAGAAGTTTATTTTCAAAATCCTCTATTTCCTACTACATTATTTCTCTATTCCTAGATTCTGTCATATTATTTAAGGTAATTCTAGGTATTCTTGATTGATCATAAAGGAAAGAAAAAGATTCTTTATGACTATTCTTTTTGTTCATAGGACTTGAACATATGCTTTGCTCAGATTAATAAGAAAATAAAATGATTTTAAGGCATAAACATAGAGAAAACAGTAGCCAAGATTTTAGAGGAAACCTTCCAAATTGAAGAATCTCACCAAGCCCAGAAAGTTTATAATGACAATAAAAATAATGGTGCATTCATTGTCATAATCACAACTATTGAACCATTGTGATGACATTTCTGTAGCTGTTTTAGAAGCTGTTTATCTTAGAAATAACTTTTGGTAAAGAGGATAAAGTAGTGAAAATAATCTAGCCCTGAAGCAAAATCTCATGAAAGAAACAAATCTCACATGATAAGCTGATTCAGGCCTTAGAGTGTGGATCTCACATACTTCAAATGACTTTTGTAGGAGTCTTCCAATTGCCTTATTTTATTTTGCTTCTCTTTTGTTCCTCTTCTTGGTATCAAGATTGCATGAAATATGGATTGTATGAAATGTAGCCTCTCACAGATTTGAACTACTGCTGGATGACAAAAGCAGGATTCACTGCACTGTATCTAACTTGGTGCTATTTAAATAAGCATCCCCAATAAATAAAGATTTCTCTTCCATTCTCTTCTGTAGGGAGGCTTAGATTGAGTGAGCATCCTATTAGTTTTATCAAAAGACAGAAAATTCATTTGTTAGGACAGGAGACCCATCATGCACTGTTTGAACTGAATTATAGAGGGAATGAAGGCTGTCAGCACATTGTGGTAGGATCCCTGCCTCACTCCACCGCTTTTAACCCATAAATAGAAATTTCATTACCTAGCTTTTTGAGAAATCTTATATTTTTTGTTTGGATTTCTTAAACCCCATTATTCACAGCTTAAATATAGGCCTTCCTCGGTCTTCAACTAGCAAACTGTAAAGAGAACCAATGTAACTAGGAAGCCTGGTTATCAGAGATTGCAACAGTACCCTTGGGATAACTCAAAAGTCTGGATCTCATTATAATACAACCTATCTGAAGTCATATTTAATCAAAGAAAAAGTGAAGCATAGTAAGAAAAGAAGCAGGGATTGGTTTTGTTAAATGTTCAAACTCCACTCTAATTGGCTTTCATTTTCCTAACAAAAAATATTCATACTTAGTTCCAGGGATGAAAGTTTGCTCTATGAGGATGTAATATGGATACATTTATGAGAGTGGCATAGAAGCAATATCCCTTTTTTAGAAGTGAACAACTGTATATGACTAGGGTCTGAATTGTCCAAATGGAGGTACTATCGTATATAACTCTTTTTCTGTTACCAACATAACCCAGAAATTATGCAAATGTAAAATATTTCTGTTTTAACCTATTTCTGTGACAGTGCTGTTATACTGTGAATGAAGCTATTGCTGTGGCCTGCAGATACATTGCAGAAAATATTTTCTTATTCAGATTGTTCAAAGTTTTAGCCCCTAGTTCAGTATCTCTTCTCCTAAGCATTTCTAGATGAATTCATGAGGTTCTGCTGAATTGGTAGAATAAATATTTTTATAAATTAAAGGAAAATTGGCCACCTAATATGATTTCCCCCAAGCAAAGGTCTGATACTAAACCTATGTGCCATTTTTTAACTTCTTTATACCTCTCTCAATAAATTACATTGGCTCCTTATTTTCTCTTGAATTATATATCTATATTGAAATTAATATATTGAGAAATAGATAAAGGTAGATAGATAGATAGAGATAGATAGATAGAGATAGATAGAGATAGATAGATAGATAGATAGACAGACACAAAGACAGACAGACAGATAGATAGATGTGTGTTTCTTTATTTGTGTATACTTATTGACACTTCTCTTCACAATCTAGCCTCTTCTTAACTCATCAATATTCTTGTGGTTTACTCTCTTCTTCACACTCTAAAATCAAGCCATACTGGCTTACTCACTGTTTTTCCCTCATATCATTCCATGTCCCACATGTCTGGAATTTATTTTTTGCTGACCTCTCATTTTTGGACAGGCTTGTTTTTTTCAAGATCCATCTCAAGTTTTTCTTCTCCATGGTGATTTTTTTGATAACTCCCTCTAATATACTTCTATTTTGAACTACCAGAGATTAGTTTATTTATATAGATACATGCTGTCTTTTCCAATAGAATGTAATCTCTTAGAGAGAACTAATTTTACTGTATCTTCTATGCTTACTGCAATTTATAGTATGTAGTAAGAGCTTGATGAATGCTTGTCAAATAATTGGAAACTATAGGAAAAAATCCAAGCATTTCTTGATGCTTCATTGCTTGAACTGATTTCCTTTCACCTGATTTCTAACCTTTATTAATATATAGGGTTTATATAGCCTTTAATATTTTGCATTTCATTTTACATAAATAATCTCACCTACTATTTTAGACTTTACAAATGTGATAACTGAGTCTAAGTGACTTGCTAAGGTCACGCCGATAATATGTAAGCAAGGATGCTAAACCAGGTCTTTCTGATTGCATTTTCAACAATGCACTACCTAGGAGGTTTCATGCACCTTTGGTCTTTTATCCTAAAGCCTGAATTTATTAGGGTTCTTGAGAAGACAACTTGGCCTTTAGCCAGCCTTTACTCACCCCACTCTCTACTTCACAAAACTATTTGATTGACAATTTTTTCCTGAGTTTGACATGCTATTCTGCTTATGTTTTATCTCAATCTGATTGAATTTTGTGTTCTGTCTCTCTGTGATGAGAAACACATGACTTCAGGAATAAAGAGAAGATTAGATTATTTATTTAACAAAATTTGTTCAATTCTGGCACCACACTTTAGGAAAGATGTTGGCGAACCTTGGAGTAGAATGACAAGAATCGTAAAAAGCCTCAAGGCTTTATTATGCAAAGATAATTGGGAATTTTTCCCCTTTCCTTTGTATTACTCATGTTAGCACAATATCTCACACAAGCTAAGTACTTAACAAATGTTTACTAATTGATTGATGAAAAATTTATAATTCTATAGGGGGTGAGGATAGTGATAATTGTTTTAAAAAACTTTAGGGGCTTTTATGAAAGAGTTAAGGCAATTCATACTAAGCTACTACATACTACTATATGCCAAGCACTGTGTTTAACATGGAGAATGCAAAGAAAAAATAGCCTAAGCTCAGAAGAGGTTGACAAGATTTGGTACATTTTGGCCCCAAAGGGAAGAATTAGGAATACTTGATAAACACATCAAACAGGAGAATTTAGGCTTAATGTGGGGGAGTAAATACTAATAAATAAAACTGTTTAGAGATGGAAAACAATGTATTATTATCTAATTATCTAATACTTTTAAATATCTAATTGCATAATCTATAATATAATCTATAATAAAATCATTATATAAGAATTATCTGATAGTTATCTAAGGAGGTAGTTGGTTCTCTTCTCTTGATATCCTCAAGCTAAAGCTGGACTAACGTTTATCAGACACATTACTTTGAGGATTCAGTTTTGGGCATGCACAGGACTAAATAGATAAAGGGTCAACTTTGTAGTTTCATGATTTTGATCTATTATTTTGCCTTCTGTGTTACATAATGTCAGTCAACATTACTAGATGGAAAACTTCCTTCTGCATTACTTGAAGCAATGTTACAAATCAATTTCGAAGCTTCAGTAGAAGCATTTATGTAGTGCCTGGAATGCAATACTTAGGGCCAGGGAATTGTGGAATCAAATCCTACATTTGGTACTCCATAGCTACATGACCCTAGTTGAGTCAATTTAACTTGTTTATGCTTTACTTTTCTCATTTATAAAGTGGAAGGAGGGTGTGACTTAATGTCATATTAGAGCCTTCCATCTTTAATTCTATGCTCCAAGGAAAATCTTTTATGCTCGCTCTCTCTCTTTCTCTGTCAATGTCTCTTTCTATCTCTGTTTCTGTATTTCTACCACTAACTCTCTCAACATTATCTCTATAAATGGAAGAAAGTGAGAGAAACTGTACAATCTAAAGATTATCTCTAACCAGGAAATGTGTTTCTTTTTTTTCATATCACAAATACAGCCACAGGATCATGAATTTTGAATTGGAAAATATCCAAAGACCATTTAGTCAGCAGAGAACTTGCTATCTTTCCCCTAAAGATCACCTGTCCTCCTAACTTCACTCTTTTTGTTAAGATTTTCATATTATTATGGCCAAACAGGTTTACATATGCTGAATCATCCTTGACTTTGCACTCTCTATAACCGTAAAACCAACCATTTTCCAAATCTAATTCATTCTACTATCTATTTTTCTGTATCCCTACTGCTTGACATCTTTCTTTTTTATTATAACTTCATTCTAATCCTCATTGCTCCCCACATAGATTGGTACTGGTAGTCCTTCCCCTTATCAATCTCTTATACATATGCCAAAAGTTATATTCAAAAGAATCAATGGGATGAGTTTTTTGTTGTTTAACTGTTTCAGTAGTTTGGACTTTTTGTGACCATGTTTTGGGGTTTTTCTTTGCAAAGATACTAGAGTGGTTTGTCATTTCTTTCTCAAGTTAATTTTACAGATGAGGAAACTGAGGCAAGCAGTATTAAGTGATCTGTCCAGGGTCACATAGCTAGTAAATGTCTGCCGCCAATTTTGAACTGAGGAAAATTAGTTCCCAACACTCTATTCACTGTACCATCTAGCTGACCAGGTTGGGTCTATTTGAGTTTGAATTCTGCCTCTCAGATATCCTTAGACTTTAGTTGCAACACAGGTAAAATTTATTTCAGTGGCCTATATGATCACCAAATTCCCTTTTAACTCTCAATCTATGATTTAGTCCATTTCAATAAAAATAAATTTTTCTTTGGTGCTATATGGACAACATAATCAACTGATTCACACACAACTAGCCATTTCATCATTAGCCTACAAGCTAATCTATAATAACAATAATAAATTAAATATTTACTATGTAAAAATTCAATGACAAATCCTGGAAATAGAAAGATACAAAGATTAAATGATAAAAAAACAAAAATACTGACTTCAAGAGGATTATATTCTAATATTCTACTGAGGAGCATGATGTAAATCATGTAAATAAATTTCTATAGAGTAGTTGAAAGTATAAATAATTTTGATGGCAGCACAATTCTTTAAGTTAAAGCACTACCAAGACTTGCTGCAGTACCATCTTCAATGATGTAACTGTGAAGAGAAAAACAAAATGAGAAACCGCCTCTCTGTTGTTATTGGGAAGTTCTCAAACATTTGAGAACATCACAGCAAGATTTCATATTTATTGCTCAACATTAACAGCCAAGCTGGGTACCCTTTGCTTCATAAATTAGAAAAAATAAATAAGATCTACATACATACATAAATATATGCCCTTGGTGGGAAAGCTCTGGAGCATCCAGGAACATTCAGCATTGCTCACTACTCATTTTATTTACATTCTCCCACACTGACTGCAAAGTTACTAAATTAAAAAGGAGGAGGTGGAAAAAAAAAGAAAAAGAAAAATATGTTTGGTTGTTTACCAGAGCAGGAGAGTGGAGTTATGGGGGCCATCAATTTGGTTTTCCACTAATAGCAAAAAGCCACATCTCTTTAGGAGGAGACGCACAGAGAGTCATCAGTCAATCATTTCATGCTACTACAGCACCTCTGCATTAGCTTTCTCTGGGGATTTCACAATCTAATCAATTTAGAGCTTTGATAATTAAGGGCGTGCCATGTTAAACAAATGAGGCAAAACTGAAATTTGAAAACTGTGATCCCATTGGCTTTGAAACCCAACTGTAAGGCACAGAGACAGGCTGAATTACTTTCCATCTGTGCGACCTTGAATAAGTCACTCAGGGTCTCTAAGCTTTAGGTGTTTTGTGTAGGGATAAGTTGAATAAGAAGATATCTAAGTTCCCTTCAATTCCCTTATCTATAAAATTTAGGGCCTTGTGGGTTGCCCACAAAATTCTTTGCCCTACTCTGAGGGATGCTTCTAGCTTTCATTTCATTTAGTTTAGCAGAGATAACATATATAGATATTGAGATAGAAATATACATATAGTTATTTATGTCATATATCAGCATATCTATCTCCATCTTCTATCTCCCTCTCTTCTCTCTTCCTCTCCCTATCATTCTCCCCTTCCCTCTCCCTCTGTCTCTCTGTCTGTCTATCTGTCTGTCTCTCATAGCCAATCTTTTCTTGGCTTAGGTAATACCCAATTGCCCATGTCCACTTTGATCATATTTGAGGTGGTAAAATTAAAAAGAGAATTTTTCCCTCAAGTTCCTCAAGTATATTTTTAAATAAAATTTAATTTTCTAAAGTTATTATGACTCTAAATGGGCATTATTTTCACCAATGGGAAAGTTATTCTTGTGTACAATTTTTATTGCGACCTCTCTTTCCAAATAAATTATCCTAAATATCGGCTCCCATCACATTGTATAACATGAATAATCCACCTTTCTTTAAGAGTCCTAACTCTTTCTCATCGTTTTCAGGGTCCTCCATTCTGAAGTACTATGCTACCTAGCCTACCTGTTGCCCATTATTTCCCGACAGATGTTCAAAAAGGTCTCCTCACTGCTTTTATCCATTGTTATAATTATTACCATCTCTCAGAATTTATGAATGCAATTTTTCCTATGTCATTGCTCCTCACTTATTCAAATCTTACATCTCTTCTGTCCCAGATAAAATATGTTTTCTTCTATAATATCATCCTTGAATATTATATCACACATTAATATCTTTATTCTTGACATTGCTATTATAGTTATTAACAGAGTTTAGAACTCAATTTGCTTCAGAAGCAATCATTTTATCTCCCCAAATAAGTTTCTTGAAAATACAATATCTTTTGAAAAATGTTATCTACTCCCAGAGAGAGAATTGATGAATTCTGAGTGCAGGTTAATCTATATTTTTCTTATTTTCTTTTTTTTTGTTTGTGTATTTGTGTGTGTGTTTTCTTTTACAACATCATTAAAAAAGGAATTATGCTTTGCATGGCTTCACTTCATGTATAACAAATATCATGTTGCTTATTTTTTCAAGTACTCTATCACTTTTATACTTAAGGAAACTGAGGCAAGCAGATTTAGTGACATGCTCAGGGTCCCTACTGAACAAGTAAGATGCTAAGTATCACAGTCATGATTTGAAGGAAGGTCTTCCTGACTTCAGTTCAGTGTTTCAGCTATTGTGCCAACAATTGATTACTATGTGACAGGGAGATATTAAAAAAGACAAAATACAGCCCCTGCTTAAGGAGTTCATTTAATGGGAGAAGATAACATGTAAAAGAAAAGTGAAAAGAATGGTGAGAGAGGGCCTCAGGGGGCCACAAACATCAGAATCTCAATATTAAAGTATCTCAGGAGGATGCTACCCAGTGAGAAGACCTCATAGGGTAGGGATCATGGCAAATTTGAATCTATTTGGTAGCACTGGCACTCCCATTTGGTGTTAGCCTTTCCTATATTTTAGGCTTTCCTAAACCATTGCTTCCACGAGCCGTGGGAGAGTTTACTTCTCTAGCAGGTGAAAATCATTTCTCAAAGATCTAATGTGAAGCCAATTCTAACATAATCATTGGATTTAATGGCTTTGTTCTTTTCCCATGATACAATAAATAGAAATCTATTTCAGCAACATCAAGAGAAATTAGAAATAGACCCATGTACTCATTGGAAGTCAATTTTTTGAAAAGCTACTTGGAGAGAAAACCAAGGTTTATGCCTTCTTTTAAGTCTAATTACTGCTTCTGGCTTTGTGTGGTGAGTGTGCAGTAAGAATTCTTTTTTTTTTTTGCTAAACCTTATTTTCTTCCTCCCACCTTGATTTGCTGCCAACTGTTCTACCACAAATGTTATCTCTGGAGAGAGATTATTTCTAATGACCAAAGCACCTCTCACTTTTTCCTTTCTTCTTTGAAATCCCTGAAGAATTTTGTAAGTCTGCTTGTTCCTTATTTCAAGCAGATTTTCATTACTGAAGTTCTGTCTCACTTATTGTTCTTCCCATCTCCCATTCTTTCCCACTACAATACTACGACTAGATGTGACCAAATGAAGAAGCTGAGTATCTTGACTAGAATCACCAACTCTCAAGGTTTTATATATTTTTCTTTGGACCAAATAAATGAACTCCTTTTCTTTCTCCCCTTAGCCCTTCCTATGTGAAGTAGTCTAGGGTTGTAGGAAGGAAGTCTAAGGTTATAGGAAGAGTGCAGCTCTTTTTTTCTGGCTCTGACACCTCTTGCAAGGTTTTCACAAGGTTCAAATTAGATAATATATGCATAATGCTTTACAAACCAAAAGTGTTTATAAATTCTAGGTCTCTGTAATAATACTTTTGTTGTTATGTGCCTGAAACTGGGTAAGATACTTAGGACAATATGAATATAGATTTGACACTGGATGTTATTATCTAATATAACCTCCTTCATTTTACAGATTAAAAAATAAACTACAAGGAGATTAAATACCTTGCTGAAGATAAAAGATGTCAGAAACTGGATTTGAATCTATTTCTTGGTATTTCTTATCTATAAAATGGTGATATCTTAATACTTCACCTGTATGGTTTCTATTGAGATGTTACTTTGCAAATACAAATTTTATTGAGATGACAAATTATTATATATAAATTTTTAAACGATCTTGACCTTACTTGTACCACCACTACTAATATTTCTATTATCACTAGTACTAAGACCTCTACTGCTACGACCAGTAAAATAAAGTATGGACACAATAAACAGTAGCAATTGACCATAGTAATCTAAACCCAAAGATGCAAACTTAAGAGGTTTAGAACGCAACTTCGATCAAGAATTTCTTGCAAAACTGTAATCTGTCTGGTAGGAACTATGTTTAAATAATATCTCACATAGTATAGCAAGAAAATCTCAAATGTGGGCATTATTTAAACACAATGCATGATGCCCTAAGTCAATCAGAGGGAAATGGACAAATGTACCTATCAGATGAATAGATAATGTAAGAGTTTATGACCATAAAAGAGAGTGGACCAGTAGAAGTAAAATGGATAATTGTGATATATAAATGAAACAGGTTTTTTTTTTTTGGGGGGGGGAATAAAACTTTTATAGCTGAAACTAGAGGGAAATCCGGAAAATACATAACTATTTTATCAGATAAAGGCCTCATTTCTCATATATCCGGGGAACTAAGCCAAATTAGTTTGGGAGGAAATATTTTTCCCAGTTGACAAATCTTCAAAAGATACGAATAGGCAATTTTTAGAAGAAATCAAAGATGACAATCTTCATATTAAAAAATATCAAAAGCACTATTGATTAGAAAAATGTGAATTAAAACATCTGTGATATTCAATTTGATATCCATCAGATTGGGTAACATTACAGAAAAGAAAAATGACAAATATTTAAGGAAATATGCAAAGCTGGGACATTAATGAATTCTGGGTGGAGTTGTAGACTAATCTAATCATTTTGGAGCACAAATTGGAACTATGCCCAAAGGGCTATAAAGCTGTATATACTCTTTAGCCTAGCAATATGATGTTTAAGTCTGTGTCTCAAAGAAATTTAAAGAAAAAGGAACAGGACCAATATGTACAAAAGTATTTATAATAGTTCTTTTGTGGTTGTGAAGTATTGGAAATTGAGTGGATATCTCTTAGTTAGGGAATGGTTGAATAAGTTATGGTATATGATTATGATGGGATACTATTTTATTTTAAGAAATGATAAGCAAGATGGTTTCAGAAAAAAAATAATCCTGGGAAGACTTATATAATTTATATAAAATGAAATGAGAAGAACCAAGTGGACATTGTACATAGTCATAGCAATATTGTAAGGATGACCAATTGTGAAATCTTTGATACTCTGATTAAGACAATGATCCAAGACCATTCTGAAAGTCCTGGTAGCAAAAATGCTATCCATTCCCAGAAAGAGAAATGAGGAACTCTGAATTAAAAGCAAAGTATACCTCTTTTTACTCCATTTATTTTTTTCTATTACATTTTCTTTTGTAATCTAACATTTATATGTTTTACATGACTTTCCATGTAAATAATTTACCCTTTCAATGAAGGAGAAAGAATGGGAGAAAGGGAGAGAATGTAGAACACAAAATACTTTTTAAAACTTTTTAATAATTGTGTATATAATTGTGAAGCAACTAATGAAATAAAATTATTTTAAAAGCAAAATATATCACTGAAGATTGCAAAAAAGTAGTATCCACAACATATTTAGCAAGACATGAATTTCTGTCTAAAAGTAAATTATTTTATTATAAAAACAAACCACAATGAAATCAACATTTCTTAGAGAACTCAACCAATAAACCAAACCCAAGCCAAACAATCACCACAAATTGAATTAGTTTTATAATCTTCTGAATATAACAGCAATATATTAAAGAAGCTTAATAACAATGTTTTATGAATTTTATTTTCCAAATTCTTAAAATTGCTGATCCACTTCCAATAAAATGATTGCAAAATATAGATTGTTAGAAGAGAATTACATAATTTTGTAAAATGAGAATGAAATTTTTATCAACCCTGAATACTACTGGAAAGTGCAAAAGTTTTCAGGCAAAAGTATTCATTAATATCCTATTATTTATAAGCCATTGTAATAAAAGTTAGGAATACACATAATATTTTTAAAGCAGTCTCTGCTGTTAGAGCTTAATCCTATGAGAATTCATATTTTCAGTGGATCTATAGCTGACCTTACATCCTGAATTTTCTACCAAAGTAAAACAATTAAGAAACACCATCAGTAATTTTAATCAACTCTATAATGCTTGATGATTCAGAAAATATAAAATATTAATCACTGGCTATCAGATTTCCTGAAGAATATTTTTACTTCAATATACTGAAAACCTGAGAAGCTAACAACAATAATAAGAAAATCCAAGTAATCACTACCATCCTTTCAGATAATGCATTTTACCCAGAATGCATTCCTTGAGCTTGAGGGCAAACTTACCTCCAAAGATATTCCCTCAACTTAAAAAAGTTATTATTTTATTCCCATATTCAATAATCCAAAGAATGTTAAGAGTAATACGGCATCTTTTCACAATTCAATATCAATATGAAACCCATTGAGAAGAAATGAGATAATAGTCATATTATTTAAAATGATGACCTCATTAATAATGCTACAAAACTTGCCTCAAGGATACTTAACTAATTCAGGCTTAAAAATAACAACACTAATAGTACTGATGACTACTACAACATCAAGACCTTAAGACAGAATTCAACAGTAAGTATCAACAGAATGTACACATAATTGGATTAGTTAAATGTATTCAAAACTTGTTTACCTAAATACCATATAAAGTGGCTTAAATGCAAATGTACAATAAACAAGACCTCCATGAGTGATAGTTACATGAACTTACCTTGAAATATTGTCAAGGAAACATCCAACAAAATTATCAGTATTGTGTAAATGTTTAGAAAACAGTTTTATGATAATGATTCAGGTTCTCATTATTACTATTAGAAAAAATGGATATTTATTTGTAAGGAGTCCTGACATAATAATTATTGTAGTTCAGGAAATGAATTAGTGAACACTATCAAATGCAAAATTATGGATTTTTAAAAGCACATAGTGGATCCATTAAAAGAAAAAGTGGAGTAGATAGAATTAAACACAAGGTATTTGTTGCCTTTGCTTACATATTCAATAGTATGGGGAAGAGTGGGAAAGAGAAAGAATATATATATATATATATATGTCACAAAATGTCAGAAATGATTATTAAAAGTTATATCAACATCTAATCCAGAAAAAAAACTAAAACTGAAAAAAATCAAGGGCAAATAATCTGTAAAACAAATATGAATCCAGAAGCATCTAGATAAGCCTTCTTTGATATGAGATATTTATGCAGGCAAAATGGTCTTCACAGCTACTTGAATATAAAAATCCATTGATAAAAAATTAAGAATAACATTGTAAATAATTTTCTTGCCATTGAACATTTCTCCACGCAGCATGAATTGTAAAGCTCTCAATACCTAGAACTCTAAGTAAAAATTACTCCTCTGATTGAAGAAAATGTGTAATGTTTGCATATAATTGTCCTATCAGCTACTGCATTTATTTTAGGGAGTCGACACCATATGGGCATATATCCCTACACCGTTATTCCTTTACAAAAGCAATAATGTCTTCTACTTAAGCAATAATTTACAGAATATGAAATGTTAAAGATTGATTTATTCTCAAATTATTTCTACATGAAGCTCTTCAAAATGATGAAATGATGATGATAATGAGGATGTTGATGATAGTGATATATAACTTTATCTTGGAGATATTCAGATATTTCAAGCTTCTAACATATGAGAAAGCTTGAAAGCAATAACAATACAAAAATGTAAATTTTTTAGAATCCAATGACTTCAAGTTTCAATTTAATGAATTAATAAGTACACAAGAAAATTATTGGATGCCATGTGCCCAATACTGTGCTAAAATAGAGAAATATTATATTTCCTACTCATAAAACATTTATAGAAAATTTAATCTTATTTAGTAACTAATGCTATTTAAACTGAACAATACATTTATCTAGTTCTTTGATTGCCTTTTGTAGAGACTACCTGACTTTTGAGGAAAAAATTATATTCCCTGAATTATATGGTAGCATTAAGGAAAAATATGCTTCTTAAAAAATCAAGCATGTATACACTGTAATGTAGTAGAAGGTATCGACAGTATGTTTTCCTCTTTCTCTTCTTCACTTTTCCTATAACATATTTTGTAAGTTTTGTATTTTTGATTGACTTAATAATATTAGTAAGAAATTAGTTTTGAATGAGTGTATAAATCCAGTACCAATAAAAAATTATTTATAATTTATACAGGACAGTTTCCATGACCCTGGCAAGCAACTTTGGAACTACATATTCTACTTAGTGGTTGACTCAATATTAGCATTCTGTGGAACTTTGAACAAAGTTTTCACTATAGTTATATAGACTTTATTTGCTCTAGATATTCAGAATTATATTAAAGATATTGATTTATCCACTAAAAGAGATGTAGAGAGGTTAGGTTATTAGACATAGATATGTATTATTATAGTCAACCCATCAAACTAATCTATTACGTTATGTAACTTGGACAAAATATTCCTCATTTTTTATTTCTGAGATAAAAAAGAATAGTTCTTCCTGGAATATGTTTGTAAAAAATATATAGTAATAGAAGTGGTACCAAACTGTCTATCCTCCCTAAAAAGTAATTGCTTTAACACTAACCTTATCTTAGCTAAATTGAAATATGTTTATGGACTGTAGAATAAAAGACATAAGAATAATTAAAATTATACAAATAAAAATTGTATAAAGGAAAATGAAAAAGATTGATAGTAATTTTTTTTCAGGGAGAGCAGTAGAAAATACTGAGCATATATATAATTCACAAAAGAGAAAAGAGGAATGGAATAAGCATTTGAAAATTACCTTCTACATGGTAGTAGCACTATAAGCATTGTACTAAATGCTTTTTAAATATATTATCTCATTTTATTCTCAAAATAGTCCTGCAAAGTAACTGCAATTATTGTTCCTATTTTGTAGTTGAGGAGACTGAGGCAAAAAGAAATTGAGTGGCTTGCCCAGGATTGCACAACTATTTTGCTAAATATATATTTGAATTCAAATCTTTCTGACTTCAAGCCCAGAACTCTAACCACTATACCACTACCTGCCTCTAAAAAGGAACTGGGACAGTAGTTATGGATGGCATCATTAGATTATACTATTAAGAATGAAGTATTAAGAATTTGAAAGGGCCTTAGGTAAAATTAATTGAGGCCTTAATGGTTAACTAAATCACCTTATATCACACACTAATAAATAGAAAAGTCAATTCAGGTCTAAGGTCTTTTAACTTCAAATAAAGTATAATTTTTATAGTTAGGTATATCAGTAGTCAGTAGATGAATTGCTAATCATTGGAAACTCTAGGACACTTAAAAAACAAAAAAAATGGAAACAAAATTGAGAAGAGGGCCTCCATATTTTCAGATCTAGAGATGAATATAAAGGGTAAGAAAATCAGAAATGATGAAGATCAGAATGGTTATGATGAGTACAGATCACTGATGGAAACATGAATTATTTTTAATATCACTGCTATCTAGACTTAAAAACTATCACCTCTAATGGATATTCATCCCAGGAACATGGATGTTTATTTGTTTTATACAATAAATTTATTCCAAAAAAATGTTTCCTTCAGCTAAAAATATTGTCAGAAAACAATCCAGATACATCTACTACTCCAGGAAAGTTCTGCTTAACTCTAATTGTGAATTATGAACTAAGGCATGGTTTATCATGTAGAAAGGCTTCTGATTAATTAAGCAATGAGACATAGGCAATGCATTTTTTTATATGATTACATTATTTATATGATTACATCAGGAGATGCAGAAGTGAAGAGTGAAATGAAAGGCTTAAGGACCTCACCCACTGTTCAAAAAAATTCAGTTTTTCCTCAAAATGCACTGCTGAAATAAAACGATTATTCTCAAAATTGATAAATGATATGTTTAAGTACATATATGATATATTTTATTATTTATATATAAAATATGCATATATATATAATATTATTTTGGTAGCTAGGTGGCATAGTGGATAGAATGTTGGTCCTCAAGTTAGGAAGATTCATCTTTCTGCTCTCAAATATGTTTTCAGATACTTAATACATGCACCAACCTTAGCTAGTCAGTAAATTCTACTTGCCTCAGTTTTCACAGATTTAAAATGAGTTGGGAAAGGAAGTAGTAAACCATTCCAGGAGATTTGTCAAAAAAAAAAAAAAGATCACACAATTTCACGCATGATTGAAAACTAGTGAACAGCATGCATGTTTACATACAGGTGCTGTGTTATACATAAGTACAATATATTGTATATGTGTAAATACCAACACATATATTTTAAAATATATATTGAGGGGAGAAAATAAAACTTTAATCATTGTAAATATTGTAAATATTTAGTTTTAACCAGAATGCTATACTTTTCTGAAGAATTTTATATGCTTTGTGTGTTTGTATATGTATTGTGTGCATGTATGTCCATCCACACATAAATATGTATGTATATGTGTATAATTTCATCTCTCTATTCATGTTCTTTTTTAACTCATTATTATTTATGTTACTTGGAGTCATATATTGTCTTGTTTTACTTTAAATCTTCCTCAGCACAGTAACATTTAGACATTTAATTACATTTTAGAGTGGATAATTTTATTTAATTAATCCTGCACTTCATTTAGAGACATACGAGACAACAAAAAGTACCCCTAAAATAATATGTATGTATCTATGTGTTTATATGTACATTAGAGTAAATAAAAGAATCTTACTTTCCAAGAGCAAAACATTCCAGTTTTATTGTTGAACCTTTCGCTGCGTGCATGATTTCAGGAAAACGTACTTCAATCTTTGGTTCATATTCCCCCATCACACCTGTTAAACATCAAAACATCTAGCACTCCAGTTGTATCATTCCTGGAGATCAGAACAGAAGTTTCATATACAGTAAAATGTGAGATTCACTTTACAAAACCCTGGGCATTTGGGATTCCAAATAAACAGGTATTTTTATTTGGGAGTTTCTGCTTTCTTTTACCTAGCTTAATTGGTATGAAAAAGATAAGCAAACATAAATCTAAAATGAGAAGTTATAAATAAAAAGGGAAAGCAAATACAGAGGAAAATTATGGAGGGTGAGAAGGAAAAGATGAAGAAAGCTAGGAAGAAATATGGAAAGAAAGGAAAAGAAAAGGGAAGGAAGGAAAGAAGGAATTTTCATGATATCACAAGATTCTTTTCATGAATCATGATTCAATTCTCCTACAACTTTCAACAGACATCATTTTGCAGAGAATTTCTAAACAATGATTGAGGACCCTTTTGATTCTGAATTGTAAAGACAGCTACTCCCATGAAATGTATATATATATATATATATACATATTCTTATCCAAAGTTTACTGTATATAATTTATTCAGTACTTTACAATTTGCTTGTTTTGAAGGAAGCCATAATATAGAAAATATTGGCCATTAAACTGAATGGGGAAGAAGAAAGGAGAAAAGGATAGAAGGAAAACCAAACTCACTGAATAGCTGCTATATCAAATATTTGGCTATTCTTTCCTAAAGGAGCCACAAGAAGAACTAATGAGAAAAGGAAACAAATTGAGGAAGTACTGAGTCTATTAATCACACCAGTCACTTTTGCATTTTGAAAAATATTTGAAGAAACTGGCAATTTCAAAGGTCAATAAAAGTCAGCTGTAAGTAATGCAGGCTAGAAAGAAAATTCATAGCTTAGAATTTATACTTCTATGTCAGAAGATCCCTGATCTTTTTAACTGCTTTGAAAACAGTGTGAGGATTACAATTTAAGTGCAGGCTCTAATCACAAACTTTACCAAGTCTCCCTAGCTTTACATTTCCTACTGAGAACATTTAATTAAGGAGTCAACTGGATGATTTTCCCCTACTTCAGTGAGTCTTTTAGATTCCTTAGCTCTTCAAATCACACACCAGTCAATACCAGACTTTTAGTTAAAATGCCTGTCAGAGTGTATGCTTTTATTATATAGTAATAAAATTAGTCAGAAAATTTGTCTTTTGTTTTATATTCTATTTTTATGAACTTTGAACTTGGGTACTTTCCTTTTCCATTTAACTGGCCAATTGTCTATGCTATAAGAAAAGAAAGAAAAAATAGAAAAGAAAAAGGTGATAGATACATAAAGGGTTCTGAATGAGCTATACCAAGTTAGATAATGTTATACCATGGTAATTACCATTTTCCAAAGTCCTAGTTAAAAAACAAAATACAACTGCATTGTCTTACCATCACTGCGCAGGACTAAAGGAGTAGGTGGCCCTTGGACACGTTTTTGGGCTTCCATGTTTGTTACAATGCAAGTGTAATTTCCTACATCTGATGGCTCCACTTTTGCAATATATAGATTTCCTGTAGCTTGAGAGATAAACCTCCGGCTAGCTTCCTGAACAGGAAAGGGATTGTCATTGTAGGTCCAAGCATAAAATACATCTGAAAAATAAGAAATGCTTATAGGATATAACACACTTTATTGAACACATTAATGTTCTCAAGAAAGATGTTCTTCTAATTATTTGTACTGGTTATGATGTTGATGCCCTTTAGATTAGGCAAATGAAAAGGAGAAAGGTTTAAAATAAATTGAGTGAAAATAAATTTAGAGATTAAAGATGAATGGAAAAGATTTGAAATATTTAATTTCAGTTTGGACCTGGCTTTTCACATATGGCCTAAATTGTTTTGAAATAATTCAATAAAATATGAACATCCACTGTAACAATGTCAATCATGTAAAATCAATACAGCTCATAACCTGAGGAATAAGTTCACAGTGAGGAAGCAGAAATGAAGGAATCATGAGAGAAATTGACTATGACAACCTAAAAAGTTCATGGAAGTGGAGTTATTTTTGGACATAACCAGATTTCTATGCCTAAGTTTTTCTGAAAAAAAAAGAATTTTTTAAAAAAATCAGAGAAGAAAGTTATAACCATTTTTATATGTTTCTTAAAAGGATGATTCTAGGTGGCAGCTAGATAGCTCAGTGAATTGAGAGCCAGGCCTAGAGTTGGGACATTCAAATCTGGCCTCACACATTTGCTAGATGTGTAGTAATCCTAGGCAAGTCACTGAACCCTCATTGCCTAGCCCTTACCACTCTTTTGCCTTGGGACCAACACACAGTATTGAATCTAAGCTGGAAAGTAAAGGTTTTTATTAAATAAATAAATATAAGTGAAGATTCTTCATGAGTGAGATTCATATAAAAATTAAATTCTGTACACATTCACAAATAATTCTAAGGAATGGAAAGAAGAAAAGAGATCTAAGGAATGAATCCCACTTTACAGAGAGCTATCAATCAATGAGTTAAAAGCTATTTAAAGAATTTCCATTTGAAATAACTGTAGGAGGCAATATAAAATATTTGGGAGTCTACCTGCTAAAACAACACCAGCAACTATATTAACACAAATATTAACACACTTTTCATACTAATAAAAAGGGATCTAAACAATTGGAGAAATATCCATTACCTATCTGTAGGCTGAGCTGATTTAGGAAAAAAAAGTCAATTCTACTTAAATTAATTTACTTATTTAGTGCCATACCAATCAAACTACAAAATAATTGTATTATGGGTCTGGGAAAGAAGTAACAAAATTCATTTGGAAGAACAAAATGTCACAATTATCCAGGGATTCAACAAAACGTGAACAAATGCAAAGGAATGTAATCTAAAAGTACCAGATTTCAAATTATAACACAGAGTTGTAATTATGAAAATATTCTGATATGGGCTAAGAAATAGAATGATGGATCAATGGAATAGATAAAATACAGACTGCATAAGAATTAATGACCATAGTAATCTAATGTTTCATAAACTCAAAACTCCAAGCCTTAGGGATAAAAATTCACACTGTGGGGAAAAAAATAAACAAAGATAAAGTCAGAACTGATAAATGAATTAGACATTAAATATGTTATATAAGCAAATTAAGTGAGCATGGAAAATTTACCTGTCAGATCTATGAACAAAGACAGAAGTTATGATCAAACAAAAGATAGAGGGGATTGCATAAAGTAAAATGGACAATTCTGATTACATAAAAAATACAAACAAAATAATTGTAGACAAAGTTAGAAAGGAAACTGGGCAGTGGTAGATCATAGGAATTTCTCTGAGAAAAACCTCATTTTAAAAATATATATCAAATGAGTTATATTTATAAAAGTATATGCATTCTCCAACTGATAAATCATTACTTAAAAGGAATTGAGAACATGGAAGGGTTTGATAAAGAGTCAATGATACTTAGAAACTACATGAACACCTAAATACCAACAAAGTAATTTTATCATTATCATCTTATAAGATTCAGAACATTATCAATTCTTGCCAGTATTATTTCTTAATCATTTTCCTATAAGAATAATACATTAAGTTATTAATTTTTATTAAAATGGAAAAATATTACACCCCCTTGAAGCTCTGTTTAATCATTTGCAAAATGAGATCTTTGTGGACTAGATGGATTGTGGTTCCCTTCAAGTTTTAGATCTGTGATTCTTTTACTGCCTTGTGAGGAATCACACTTTTCAATAATGTGAATACCTGCCTCTAATCTCTGTCCTGTTCAATCTATTCTGTACATAGCTGTCAGATTTTAGGCCTGACATTTCTTTTCACCCTTGAACTGAGGATGAAACAAAAGAAAAAAATTCCTTTGTCATTTAAAGTGTTTTATAGATTTTCTTCAGCCTCACTTTCCAGGAAAATTACATATAACTGCATATTATTCTTCATTCCACACTCCACCATCTTGACAAACCAGATCCATAGCAAAAATATATTCTATCTCTCACTTCTATTTCTTTGAATAGTATGGGTCCTGTGCTTGAAATATTTTCATTTCTCTTCTTCACTATGAAATATCTGGCTTTCTTCAATCACCAGTTCTGTTAGAAGCCCTTCCTGAAATCCCTACCTACTTCTCATCATACCCCAGTAAATATATTTTACATGTAGCTCAGGTATAGCCATAGTCACACAGACACGCAGAGAGTTTCCTATTGGCATTTAACCTGCTGTAGTACCATCAGTGATTTTTATCACTTTGCAGTTTGTCTTACTCATTTCCAATCTGCTCTCACACTTAGCAGGACTATAAAATTTTCTCAGAGTGGAAGGACTAGCCACAGTCACATGAATTTGAATCAAATTATCCTGCTCTTAGGAAAAACAGGAAAGGGGGATTGACTCTTATTGTTTCCTGCCATACATTTGAGACTTCATTGATATGTTTCCCTTTTGGACTAAATCAGTCATGATAGATCATTAAGCTCAAATAAAATATTTAATAAACTATAAGGCAAAACCAAAAATCAACCCAACTTTTGCATAATAAAAGACAATAATTTCTCCAATACTACCCTTCTACTCATCTCACAACTCTCATATATTGTTTTTTTTTCAATAACTTAACCTTTACTCATATTTCCCATGAAGAAATATTCCATTGCCAGGGTTATCTGCATGTATCCTTTATTCAATCTCATCAGCTTCCTGCACCTTACTCCTTTTCTGATTGCTACAAACACACTCATGTCACCTCATCCTTTAAAAAATCCTCACTGTACCGGGTATCACTACTTTCTGTACTCCTATACTGAAAATCTTTACAAAAGCTTATAAATTATTCATTTATCTTTCTCCTCTTTCTTGATCATAAATTCTTCACAATTTGTTTTATAATCTCATGCTTCCAAAAATTAATTTCAAAATCTGTGAAAGATTCTTAATTTATAAATCTAATGGCCTTTTAAAAATCCTCATCCTTCTTGGCCTTTGAAACTCTCCATAACCTTCTGCTCTTGGATTCTTTATTGCCTAGAAGTTTTCATGGCACTTTATTCCTTGTCCTCTTCTGGCCTGTTTGACTTTTCCTTATTAATTTCATTTGATGGATTTTTACCCTGGTCACAACTCCTCATAATGTATGTCTCTTGTGTCCATTAGATGATCTCATAACCTCCCATGTTGTACCTTTGTTCTTCACTCATAGTATTCTCTATCTGACATGAGTGAAGTTACACTTGATCATCTGGGCCTACTCCACTTATGACCACTAGGTGCCTCGATTTCATTTAAGGATGTGTTTGAATGTCTTTCATGAGCTCTTATTCCTAGATTTCTAGACTTATTCCAATCTCAGTTCAAAACCAAACTTCCACATGTCTTTCCTGGGCAAATAATTTAGGCTCTGTTTTCCTCCTATTAAAGAGAAAAAGAATAGTGCCTTCCTTACAGGATTACTATGGGGATAAAATTAAGTAATATTTGTAAAATTCACTTAGCATAGGAAATATTTACCCTTCCCTAGTTAACTGACTGAATATGCTTACTTATCTATATTCTCCCTGACAATTCAAGTCTCATTAGGACAAGGAATTTCTTGAATTTATATTCACAATGTCTGCTTCAGGACAGTCTGGGGGTAATTAAGGAACTCAAGAAAGCCTTTATGATTGATAGAGATATAGTAATTAATGTGACTGTCAGTAATGTTATTTTTAAAATAAGAAAAATGGAAAAATGGGAGACTGAATGATTTAACAAAACATATATTTATATAGATAGTAAACACCTTTTCTCTGGGTCCAAATCTAGTAATCAGAGAACCAATGAGTGGAAGCAAAAAGAATAAGTTTTTGGCTTAATATAAGAAAAAATATTTCTAATTATAAAGGTTATATGAATGGAATTCATTGCATTCAAATGGGGGAGGAAAATCAGTTTCTGGAATCCAAGGATCTAAGGTCCAATTTTGTTTCATGACTTTAGAAAGTCATTTAACTTCCCAGGGTCCCATTTTCTCTCCCATATAATGAATAGATGGACATGTTGACCTCTGCATCATTTCAAGGACTAGATCCCCATGGATCTAAGATCTTATGACTGCATTGATCTAATAATCAAACTTTCCTTGATGAGAATGGTTTGAGCAGAGGTTAGATGATGATTTATTAAGGACAATGTCAATTGGCTCCCCACTTGCAGTGAGAAGTAGGATTAAATTTATGGTGAAGTACTCTTGTGAATTTAAATTCTGTAAATGTATAAGGTAACCTTTCAAGGTTTCTTTTTATCACATGGTTCTATTTAATTGAGGTCAGTTATGTATGCATGTAATTCATTCTTTATTTTTAGAAAATAAGCTTTGGGGCTTTTGTTCTTGCTCCCATTTGTTATGTGTTCTACTGTTTGGTAGGTCCCAGTTGAAACCTTTCATCATTTCACTTGCTCTTCTGCCCCTTTGCTGATTTCACTCTCTGCCTCACCTCTACATCTGCTGATCTGCTTCAGCTAAATATATGCTCAAAGGCTTTTTCTTTGAACTAAGAAAGGACCTAGATTGTAAATTCTTCCTAATATAAACAGAAGAAAAATGGGGCTTCCATGTTCTGTGTTGTCATTACCTTTCATCATCTGTCACCCTGGCTGAGTAATGGATAACCTTGAGCATATGCCCAGGGCTACATCAGAGTTTCACAATCTTTGTTCAATGCCTATGTCTGTGATGAATCTGCTCCAGCTCACTGAACATCATCAGATCTCTGTTCAGAGTAAGAAACAGAGCTGCAGGCTCCTAGGGCTGCTGTGGTACCCTATCTTTTGCTCATCTCCCACATTCTGAACATTAAGGCTGTATAGGTCTCAACTCAAAATAAGTATACAAAATACACAACATAAGTTCTTATTTTAATTTCAGAATTGCCTGTTAGGCCTTCTTTCATTGTTCCTTTGCATAAATGATTGCCAATGGCTCATGTGCTCTTCCTC
Source organism: Monodelphis domestica (assembly GCF_027887165.1). Lineage (NCBI taxonomy): Eukaryota > Metazoa > Chordata > Mammalia > Didelphimorphia > Didelphidae > Monodelphis > Monodelphis domestica. The sequence goes on along the minus strand of NC_077233.1, from coordinate 41,572,463 downwards.
CTCATTCAGATCTCTTTGTATTCCTATTGTTATTCATGCATTGGTTTTAGTGCCAATTCCTTTACCAAGTCAAGTCACCAAGCATTTGTTAGAGTCTACAATATGTCCAGGACTATATTACCTTTGAAGATACAAAAAATGGTTAAACCCCCCCAATTTTTACCTTTATGTAGGTCATAATATAATTGGGAAAGACAGTATACAAAACAGTATTGTGCAAAGAAGACATATGTAGCATAAATTGGAGGTATTCACAAGGGAAAGCAAGTACATTAATGGGGTTCAGGAAAAGTCTCTTGTTGAAAGTGTGATTTCAGTTGAGAAGGAAGGAGGACAGGGAACACAGGAGGGAGAAGTCAGGATGGAGAGGATTCTTGCCATTGGCGAATGGTAGAGAGCCAGCAAAAATTCAGGGTCTGGAAAAGATGAATTTTGAACAAGGAACAAAGAAAGAATCATTTTATAAAAGCATTTTTGAATGGGTTCAAGGAAGAAGAATGGAAGGGCATGTAGGGAGCATACTATGGAGTGCTTTAAAAGTCAGGTACCTCTTTTGGAGGGGAGGCAATAGGAAGCTATTGGAGTTCATCCTAAAAGGAGAATGGCATGGCCAGACCTGCACTTTCAGAAGATCAGTTGATAGATGATTCTAAAATGGAGTAGAGTGTGAGAGGCTTGAGGCAGAAAAATCAATGAGAAAATTATTAAATAGGAGAGGAGTGAGGTGTTGAGGAACTATACCAAGGTAGTTGGAGTGTCAGGGGAAAGAAGAGGGTATATATGAGAGAAGCTGTGAAATTCACATCAATGGGGAATGAGAACTGTTTGGATATGAGGGAAGTAGTGTTAGAGACCAGATATCAAGAATGATCCTTAGATTGCCAGACTGGGTGACTAAAATGATGGTGGTTTCTTCAACAGTTAGTGAAGTTAGTTAAAGGGGGAGATTTTTTTTTGGGGGGGGAGAGTGAGTTCCATTTTGGAATGCCACATTTATCTTCAGGACATCTAGTTCAAGTGATATTTGAAGATATGGGACTAGGGGTCAGGAGAGAAGTAAGGGCTTGATAAATAGATTTACTAATGACTTGTATAGAGATGTTAATTGAATCCTTTAAAGCTGATGGAATAGAATGAAAGGAAACAGAAAAAAGTCAAAATAATTTACTCTCCACCTAATCAGAAAATGAGAAGTGAACTAGAAACTCTTTCTTCTAAGAATTATATGGAGGGAAAGGTAGAATGCTAGAAACAGAGAGAGCACTCTGCCTTCCCCTTCTAAGTTTTCTTTTAGAACTCCTCCTACTTCATAACATTCATCATCATATACACAGTGTCTCTGCTCCCTATTCCCACTTTCATTCTGCAACCAGTCTTACCTATACCCATATTGCCCTTTGAACCACATCAATATTCCTCCTTTCCGATGTCTAGAACCATTAACAATCACTGATGCCATGCTTAGTTTTTTTAAAGCCTTAATCTGATTATGAAAGAATTCAATTCAACTCAGCATGCATCCTTTCAGCCACTCTCACTTGAAAGGCATTCTGCCAGAGTATTAACTTACTGGGTTAATTTATACCAAGAGATTAATAACTAATAATGAAATAATATCAGATTTTTATCAAGTACATTTGCCTTTGAACAGGAAATGCAAACTCTGGAGAGTCAATCCTTAAACCCAAGGGGATGGTGAAATATTTGGAGGATGGGGCCTTTTGAATGTTACACATGAAAAAATATTACAATACAGCAATGCCCTTCGCACACAAACACACATACACATACACATGCGCATACACACACACACACACACACACACAAACACACTTTTTTTGGCTCATTCTCTAAGTCCCTTACTGCCAATGGAAAGTGATACGTGAAACATTTTCCCCATTTAGACAGCAACAATAATTTTAACTAAGGAAGATTATCTTTTTTTTGGAAGTTGAGAAGGACAATTGCTAACTACAGTGCTATTGACCAAAACAAAGGATTAGTCAGAGGCACGATTTTAAAACAGTTTGTTGTATTGGAAGATACTGTACCTGTGTCCCTAGTCAAGGGATTTTTACCTTTTATTATTACATCCAGGGTATTGAAGGAGCCATTGAGGGAAATTTGTATATGGTGGTAAGTGAGGAAGAATTTGCACTGGAGTTTTTAGAACAAAAATGCTCCATGCTTTGTACTCTCAAACTGTTGCTTGAAGCTTAACTTTTTGTTTGTATGATATATTGTAGAGGAGATAAAGAGAGGAAGGATTGCTTGTGGCTAGCATCCTGCAGTGTCCATATGTAACTCGTCCCCTGACTAACCAACTAAGATGTCAATCAGCTTCATATTAATCATCTGGGGCAGCTGCTGATTGACTTAGGATGAATGACAATTTAGCTAGCTAAAGACATTATTATATCACTTAAATATTAAAAAAAATAAAATATTGTCTATATTCCTGGACAGATATTATTAAAAGGAATGCTTGTCTCTAAGCTTCTCTGAATCCAAGAAATCTCTACTTGACCTTCCCCTGTTTATGTCTCCCTAAAACCTTAATGTTTCAGATCAGCCAGAAGATTATAGAAACCTTTTCTATACTGCTTTATGTGTAACAACTGCAGTATTTAATTTCTTTTTTTTTTAATGCAAGAGGGGGATGGGGAGAAAACCAAAACTTGTGAATTGGGAGTTTTAAAATCTTCCCATTTGGCTTTTCTTAATTAAATGTTTAATTCATGAACCTTGTTTTCAGCCATTAGATTTTTAAAATATTTTTCCCATCATCTATGACATTTATCTGTTATTAATTAATGTGATGTGTTTTCCTTATGATGACTCAGTAGTTGTATTTTCACTGAATGATAATGTACCCATCATGTAGTGGCTTTTCAAAAGTTTTACATCAACACCTTCTGATTTGATATTATTATGATTAAAAATGGCAGTTCCATGGCAAGCAACTGAAGGTTCTATCTACTGTTCCCTCAAGCATACAACAAAGACTATTTCCCTCTGAGAATAATTATGCTTTGACAGTCTTTTATGGCCAAGTGTGTTATATGGTAATATTTTAAAATACCAACACAAAAAGTCCTGTGCTATCATACCCAATATATTAGATGTAATTGGTATCAGGGATGAAAATGTTTGCATGTGTGTCTCTGTGTGTGTGTGAGAGAAATTTATAATAGTAAAGATGAAGCTCATATTCCTTCCCTGCCATGTGGACTACATCTTTTTCAATATTTTATTTTCCCATATTATTTATAAAAATAATTTTACAGTCTTTTTTAAATTTTTATTTTTATATTCTCTCCCTCCCTCTTTGTCCTCACTACTCACTTAGACACGATAAGAATTCTCAATGGGATTTTAAGGGTGCAATTATATGATTCATTTTTCCACAGTCATTTTGTGGAAGAGAACTCAAAGGGAAAAAAAAAGAAAAAATCAAGAAAGAAAGAGAACTATAGTATGTTTAAATCTGCATTCAGTTTCTATCAGTTCTTTTTCTCTGGAAATAGATGGTGTTTTTCACCATGAGTCCTTTGGCATTTTCTTGGACCATTGTATTGCTGAAAATGACTAAATCATTCATAATTGTTCATCATAAAATATTTCTGTTACAATGCCTAAAGTTCTCCTGGTTCTTACTTTAATTAATTTGCATTTCTCCAATCACAAATGATGTAGAGCATTTTTTTTCAATTTTTCATAGCCTCTATTTATTTGTCTGAAAACTGCCTATTCATATCCTTTGACCATATATTAATTGGGGAATGACTTATATTCTTATAAATTTGACTTAGTTCTCTCTGTGTTTAAGAAATGTAGATCTTTTCTTTCTCTTATGAAAATAAGAGAACCTGAGATTGTGCTGGCTACTTGAAAGAGCAAACTTCTGCATTGAAATGTTTTAGAAAGAAAGTCCTGATTGTGTAACTTATAAGGAGCTACAAGTTAAATAGAACTCGCTTATTTTCACCACACACATTCCTCTCTGTGAAACACTGCATTATTTGTTCTTAACAGGAGAAACCCCTAATCAAAAAATTGTAACTCAAATGTTCCAAAACAAACTTAATAAGTCAGGCTTTGGAATTAAAAATGTCACTATCCTCTGGAATTGAGTAGATACAATGGGTTAGAGAATTGCTCTGAAAAATATAAGAACCCTCATATAGGTCCATGTTTTATGTATAGTCTTTTTATTATCTCTTTTAGATTAGTATATCTCTCTGGGATACTTGTAGATGCAAATTGAAACTATCCTGAAGTATCCCATGGCAACTGCCAGATTGGCTAAAATTTTAAAAAGTGACAATTATTGGAGAGATTGTGGCAAAATTAGAACCCTAATGCACTAGAACTTGGAACTATGCAAACAAGACTATCAAATTGTGCATTCTTTTCAACCCAGCAATTAGGACCATGTATCAAAGAAATAAAAAAAAAGAAATGTATCGAAATATAGGAAATATAGCATCTTTTTAATTACAAATTCATCAAATTAATTAATTTAGTATGTTTTTCTAGCATCTCTTTTTGTGGTGGCAAAGAAATGGAAATTGAAGGGATGCACATCAATTAGGGAATGATGGAACAAATTGTGATGTATAATTTTGATGAAATAGCACTGTAGTATTAGAAATGATCAAAATAATATTTTCAAAAACATGTGCACATATTTACATGAAGCAAAATGAAGTGAGCAGAACCAGTAAAATATTGAACACAGTAGCATCAGATTTCCCTACTTTCAGAAATAAAATAATCAAAGACATTTCCAAAGGTCTCATGATGAAAAATGCTATCCACCTCCAGAGAAATAACTTATGAATCTGAATATAGATTTTTCTCCATAATTTTCTTTTTTATTGTCTTCTTTCATATGACTAATATGGAAATATGTTTTGCATAACTGCATGAATATAACTTTAATATTAAATTTCTTGCCTTCTTAGGGAGAGGGATAAAGGAGGAGAGGGAGTGTATTTGGAACTCATCAATTTTTAATGTTAAAATTTTTTCATACAATTGGAAAAAATAAAATATTTTGAAAACACTATATATGGTTTGTAGAATGTTGGATTTTATAACATTCAAATATCTATCCTATCCATTCATAGAATCTCAGAGTTGGAAAATGATACATAGTTCAACCTTCATCTGAACAAATATCTCTTTTATACTATTTATGTAAAGTATTTTTCTTTCCTTTCATGAAGAGTCCTAAAGAATTGAAATTCACTAGCTTTTGAGGCAGTCCACTGCTGTTTGGATAACTGTGAACATGTTCCTTATGTGAAAGCTTAGTTTGCCATTTTGAGACTTATACCCATTGTTCTTGATTGTGCCCTTTGGGATCAAACTTAAAAATCCTAAACAAAAAACTCCCATATCAGCCCTTCAAATTCTTGAAGACAAATTCTTTGTTCTCCATAATGATTTGTCACTTTAGGTTTCCCTAATACCATCAAAGTATAATGATTCAGACTTATTAAAATGTCATCAGTTTTTTACCCTTTTAGAACTATAGCTCTAGAGACAGACAGGATCTTGGATATATAGAATCATCTAATCCCTTCATTTCATAAGGACATATACAGGAAAATGAAATAATTTGCACAAGGTCACATAGCTAGCAATCATCTGAAACATGTTTTGATCTCAGATCTTCCAAATTCACAAAACAACACTGTACACAGAAAAAAAATCACACACAGCTAAATATTTTGCCTTTTTCTTTAATTGGTTAGTCTCTTGCCCAGTTGCTCCACCATAGGGAAGAAGAGCATTCCAAATATACCTTCCATCTCCTTCCTATGTCCATAAGAACATAGGCCATAAAAGTTATTAAGGGGATGGTCAAGAAAGCTGAGACTTAAAGAATTTAAGTGATTTTATGCAGAATGGCATGACCAGTATGTATTAGAAGTATATTGTCACCTAGACTTCCCTGATTCCAAATCACAGTCTTTTTCTCAAGATTTTGTACTGCAATGAAGCAAACATACTATCGACCAGGAAACAGAACGTTTGTTATGTTTCTTTAAAGAGGATTTCTCCTCACCTTCCAAAATATTTTTAGGCCTGTCCAGGAAGTAGTTCAATTTTCAGATGTACTTCTTATATGTTTATTTTCACAAAATAGTAGGAAGACCCAAAAAACAAAGCTGTCTTCCCATTTCCAATTCAATTTAGTCAACTGCTGGCTTAAATCCAACTGTTTTAATTTTCTATTTGAAATTGGAAAATTGAGGAAAGAAAAAGGAACATTACTTCAAAAATATACCAGAAATACAAGATTTTTATGAGCCCAGGATTGATTATTTTGTATCCTAAAGATAAAGAGAAAGGTATTTGTTTTACTTTGGATTTGGAGGAAGTGTTTCCTGATTAAGGCAAGTGTAATGACTTTAGTGGAGATGAAGCAATTCTTCATTTTGTCATTTTAAAATATAATGTCATGCAAAGCTTGGGTAACTGACTGTAGCCAGGATGGTCTATTCATAAGAGATTTTCATATTCCTCTCATAACTGGCTGAATGAAAATATTTCTCACATCAAATATTAAGAGGAAAATACCCCAATTCTTTCTACAAGTTTCTGGAATGAATACTTTGTCTAAAATGATTCTTTATCTCATGGAAAAGAAAGAAAATGTACCTCACACATAGAAAAGTTGATGTTTTCAGTAATTGGATAAAACCCTTTGTCCTGTAGCTCTTCCCTACAGAAGAACAAAATTCCATAAGTGCATATAAATCCTTCCTTGGTATCCAAGAACACAGACAGTATGGGTTATTATTTATGAAAAGGATCAGACAATCTCTCCACTTCCCTTGATAGTTCAAAGAGGAAAGTATTGCTACTACCTCCCAAGATCACATTTTCAAGGCATTAGGCTAAGAGAAGAGTCGGAGGTACTTTTATCCTGTTCAAAAGTTTTCTTTTTCTTTTCCTATTTCAATTAACCTGAATTTCTTGCATCTTTAGCTAATTAATGATTTTTTCTCCTCTATAGACAAAGTCTGAAGGCAACCATGTTTAGAATAATAGAGCTGCTTGTCACAGAAATGTCATTATTCATGATGACCCTACTTGAAAAGTAGATCATGTGAATGCATGTTAGAGATTTTGACATGGTTCCTAGGTATACCAAGCCTGTGCATGTGTGTGGTGGTGGGGAGCAAGAAAAAGCAATTGATTTTATATGTAATGCAGTCCAACAAATATTTATTTAATGTCTACCATATACAAGAGGCTTTCCAATTAATGGGAAAAAAATCCCTGTCCTCCAAAAGTTTACAATTTAATTTAGGAGAGAAGTGAAGTATTAAAGGAAACATTATATAATTTGGGGAAGAAAAGAATGTTAATATAAATGGTTCCTATAACATGTGGCATCTGAGATTAGTATTGAGAGAATCAAAGAATTCTAAGAATAGAAAAGAAGGAATAAGTGGGTTTTAGTCCTGAAGGCCTATAAGTACAAAAGTGAAAAATGGAAGTCCATTTCAATGAAAATAAGCTAAGACAGTAACATTTCTAGGAAAGTGGGAATGATAGGAAGCTGAAAAAAGTCAAACTGTGAAAGGATATGTGTTAGACTAAGAAGGTTTAATTTTATCCTAAAAGAAGGAACCATGAAAATAACATGCAGAATGCATCATCAAGGCATCATTCAGGATGCCCTATTTGCATATAATCATGTAGTTTCTATTGTTTGGACTAATGGTTCAAGTTTATAGAATCACAGATCTAAGTACTGGATACATCTTCAGAGACCAGCCAGTCAAACAGTACAGTTTTGCCTATGAGGAAACTGAAGTCTAAGTATTTTAACGAATTGTCCAATGTCACACAAGTGGCATCACTGGTAGGACTTAAACTCATTTTCTCTGACTCCAGAGGAAGGGATAATTCCACTGCACTTGCTCAATAGAATTGGCTTTGCAACTCTGTCAAAAATCTGAAAGACCCTTAGGCTTCTAAATACCCTGAATGCTTACTTTATTTTTGACTGAACTGACCAGCTGTTTGCAATAGGCTTTATACCCCTCCAGACCCCACTTACCTGATTTTATCTGGCATTTAGAATAAATCATTTTTCAAATAAATGTAGAGGCATATTTATTTTCTAGTGCACTCCTTCACTGTCCACATTTGCTGGACTTAACCCAACTGAAAGGCTTCCTCATTTGTCTATCCTTTGGCCTCTTTATAGATCACTTGAGCATGTGCTTTCTATTCCTACATCTTTCAGAAGGATTTAAGAAGTATTGCTGCATATACTCAAGAAGAGAAAAAGAACTAAGTACAAAGTAAATTCCAATTATATCCAGTTATAGCTGCATTTTTCCTATAGTTACTAAAATGCATTCAGGATTTTTCTTAACTGCCTAAGAAGTTGAAAGAAAGTGACAAAAATTACATATTTCTAAACCTATGTATTTAGATAGATAGACATAGATCTTCTATATATTTCTACCTGTTTACATATCAATTGATATTCTTTTTTGTATCCACCATACCTATCATAGGATCTGAATGTAATAAGTACTTGATAAAGAAGTTTTGACTTATTACTAGTTGCTGTCTATAAACTAAGCCAGCTTTACTATCATGTTGCCTCCAGGTGGTATAGAGGTGACCTTATCTTCTTGTTGTTTAGTTCAGTGAAATACAAGCTCAGGCCAGTGCTACCAAACTGGAAACCTTGAAGGCTTGGCCTAGACAAATTCATAGAGATTCATCACCAGAAGATTGGCTACTTAAGTGATGGATGAAATTTCTAACCAAATAAGTGTCATCACGACCTCTTGGTAAGTGGTGGTGATTTACAACAGTGGAGGCAATACAACAATACAAACCAAAACCTAATGGCCTTGGAATGTAAAAAAATAATAATAAAAATAAAAACAAAAAAAATCCAACTTTTTAATAAGAAATCTTACAGTACTTTGGATTTTATTTTTTGCCACAAACATACCTCTCTCTTTCCCCTAATTAGCTATCTAGGTAAAGTTATTGAAACTCTAAGGAATATGTTCTCCTCTCCACTCCTCCCTCTGCCTTTCAAATGTGAACTATTGAATTGAAAAATTTGGACTTATGCCCCTAAAGCAAAGACCATTGGACTTTCCTTTCTAGAAATTCCTAATGTCAACTTTTCAAAATCCATAAGAAGGTTATTAAATACTATGAACATTAAAAACAATGGAGACCTCAAAGAGAAGTTATATTTGAGGAGGAAGGTGAGGTAAAAAGTAAAGAAAAATGTTAATGATAAAAACTTAAACTTGTGGTGAGGAACATCCTTCATTTTCATATGTATGCTGGAATGCCCAGGTAAGGTATGGTAGTATGGGCCTTCAGATAGCTTGAGGAGATAGCACTAGGAAACCACAAGACTTACAGTGAGGAAAATGTGAATATTATAGATGTAAACACCATGTTTTAAAATAGTATTCCTGTGTTCCTTATGGTCTGATAAAAGAGAGGAGAGAAAGGGAAATGTCTCCTTACTCCCTTCTTCAAGGATCTCTTTTTCCTGAGACCCAACATTCATAATATCATTAGAATATTAGAGGTTGATAGCTAGAAGGAACTTAAATTTCCACTCCTAAATTCTCATTATGAAAATGAGAAACCAAGGTTCAGAAACTTTAAGTGAATACTTCGGCTTCTAAGTGTCATAGGTGGGATCTGAATTTGTATTACACAGTTCAAATATATTACACTGCCCACATTATCACATAGCATTTATCTTTCTCTCCTACTATTTTTCCCTATCACCATTTTCATCATCAACAACACTATGGGCTACAGATGGCTTTTTAGACTAGTCTTGTAATTTATTTAGCATTTATAAAATTCTTGAGAAAAAACAAACACACAAAAATAACTTTCTCCTCATTTGTAACAGAAAGTAATATGGACATACAGTTTTTAGAATTAGAAATACAAGGTATAAACAATCATTTGAGAAACTGTCCAAATTATGCATTATTAAATAACAGTTCATGAAAACAACTCTAAGCCATCATATTCTATCCATCAGATTGGCAAAGATGATAAACAATGACTAAATTAGTGTTTACTAATCTGGGAAAAGTAAACCTGTGCCTCTAAAGTGGAGAATTACTAAATCATCTTACCTCATTCACATGGAATATGAGTACTTCAAAAAGAATGATAATGAAATGTTATAAAAATATGTAAAGATTCTTATGAAATGATGCTAAGTAAGAAAACAGAACCAAAAAACCAGTTTCTGTGTGTGTGTGTGTGTGTGTGTGTGTGTACCTGCACTTTAAATGTGTCAAGGAAGAAAAATTCTAAAAGGGAATCAAACTTCATAATAATGAGGTAACTTTGTAAACATTAAAGCAGGCACAATGCCACTCACCTCCTCATAGAGATGAAATGGACTAAACATTCAAAATGAAATATATATTTCTGGACTTTTTTTTGCTTGAACTTTGTTTAATTTGACTATACATATCTGTTTCAAGTGTATTGTTTTAATTCTCTATGTGTGCTTATAGGGGGGTATTATGGGAGAAAAGAGTTCTTATTTATCAAAATATTTATTTTTGAATATTAAATTAAAGCTAGAATTCTTTCATATTTAACCAATGGTAATTTTTAAAGAAAAAACACATTATAGATATTTGCCTATTTTTAGTGATTCTCAGGTATAATCTGGTTTTGTAGTATTTTTTTCTTATGTTTATTGTGTGTGCTTTTTCTGTTTTGTTTTTAATAAAATTTGTGAATTTAAAAATGCTTCCAAAGTTCAATATGGTTACTAGTTATATTTTATATTTAAAGCAGGTTATTGTCATTTGTGGCTTCTAAGTGATTACTCTAGTATTATAATGTACTACTAATGAGATTCATCTTAAATTTTATAGTTAGCTGCTCAAAAGGTACACTTGGAAGTTTCCTAAGCTCTACCACTCCACTCACCCTTGCCCAAAAATATTTCCTTCCTTTCTGCCATATCTGAAATTTTACCATTGTTTTTACATGACTAATGATGTTGAGACCCATATTAAAAAAGTTATTAAGATTGATGAACCGTGATTCTTACCCAGTAGATGAGTCAATTAATACCTAATCAAAGAAAGTATGCTTGTTTCCTATCTATAATTATTAATAAATAAAGACTTTGAGAAAATGGGAAACAGAAAATAATAAAAGAAAGACAGACATTCAAAGATGTTAAAAGGGGATCAGAGGTATTTGTAATTTTTCTTTGTTTTGTTTTTCATTTCACTATTTTCTGTAGGAAGAGCTCTGGCTCTTAACATATCAATTATCTCATCTGGAGATCATCAAACACCCTGTTTTCCACTTTTTAGATTCCATTCTTCTTGTTCTGTTTTGAAATATGTTGGTTCCTCTGTTCAAGTAAATAAGGGAAGGAAATGAAAAGGATATGTCACTACCAGTAAATATTTATTAAGTGCTTATTTTATGCCAGGTGCCATGTTAAACAATGGGCATATAGAGTCAAAAATACAGACCCTTCCCTCAAGGAATCTGTGATTTAATGGGGTTTTGGTTAAGGTGATAAGATTCAGACAACTATGTAAATTAAAAAAAAATATATGCAAAGTGAATGGTAGGTAATGTCCAAAGGAAAGCAAAAGTGGGAATTGCTGGGAGGGACCAGGAAATCGTTAGCATTAGTTTGTTCTTAGGAAGCTCTTTACCAAAGTTAAGTGATAACGGTGAAGCCTTAGTATTATTTCTGGAATCTTTTATCTGAATAATGATCATATGTGGGGTACCCAAAGAACTATATAATTTCATCCAAATATTTTCCTAATAGGCTTTGCATAAAGATTTCCACCTATCCCAATTCATTCAAAGTATAAAGAGAAAAAGAAAATGAGCTTTTGTCTCAAAAGTAATTTAAAATTTGTTCTTAAACAGCAAAGTAGACTATGGAATATCAGAGAATCATTGGGTGGACCCAATACACTTAAGAAGATTCACGCTTTAATTTAAAGGTATAAAGGGAAAGGAAAAGAAGGTTTCCTCTCTTTCAATGGTTCAATTAATCTATCTTGCATATTGAACTTTAAAATATTTCATATTTCTTTTACTCTGACAATTTTGTTTATAGTGAACAAAAATGAAAATACAATTAGAATTCTTCAAGGATTTGGGACCAATGTCAGCACAATATGATTTAACATGGTTGACAGCATGCACTAAAATATAAGATTTTGCAAATTATGTCTTGTAAAATTATGGTCACTGTAAATCATTTTTCTATTGTTTTTAATAAAAAGAGACAAAGATTGGCTTTTTTTTGCTTAAATGTCTTGTAGTATAATCATCAAATCATGATGATTTATCTCAGAATAAAGTTGAAAGAAATGCAGCTCATCACCTACACTACAGAATTTTCTAATGCCATAAATATATTCAGAAATATACAATAAAAGATTTTCCTTGGGCCAAATATCTTATTTTCACCTTGTAACTTCGCATTAAATTCATTTACTTTCAGCACCCACATGCTCTAATAAGAATTGTAAGATTATTTAAAAGTGAAAAAATATAACGTGAAAGCTTTTCTACCTTTCAGGTTTCATAAAATACTGATTTAAGCTTAAGGAGAAATTAGTATATTCAATATAATTTTCACTTTTATAATAATTATATCTGACATTTATTGGTCTTTATATACATCATGATATTTGAGTCACAAAAACAATCAATTCTGTTTCATACATAGTACAAGTTTTACAGATGATAAAAATAAGGATCAGAGAAGGTAAATAACTTCTCCATATTAAAATTAAAAGCTAGACTACAGTTCATCTTATTAATCTATATATCTTGCCTGCTGCCTGTCACCAATCATCATACTATGCCAGCAACCTCTATGGAACTCTGCATCTCTGCATCTTGTATTTCTAGAATCCATGGTCTTAATCTCAGTTGAAGCTAGTTCACAAATCTTGAGATCTTCAACCCAGTGTCCCCAACATCTTGGTTAATGACTAAGTGAATATCAAGTACCCCAATATAAGTAGATGACTCAAGAACCCAGGCTATGCTGGTTCTTTCATAAGTCTGCCCACCTAGACAATATCCAAATTTGTAAATCCTCAGATTGAAAATCTCTTACTTGTATACTAATCTTGAACTACATGTTCTTATTCTATTAGATTGTAAATTTGTAAAGGTATGTATCCTCTCCATATTTGTATTTGGATGTCCAATATTTAACCCAGTGCTGATGCTTGACACATTGCAATTGCTTAGTTTTTTCATTCATTCTATCTTTATATATATATATATTATATATATGTATATATATATATATATATATATAGAGAGAGAGAGAGAGAGAGAAAGAGAGAGAGAGAGAGACAGAGACAGAGACAGAGACAGAGACAGAGACAGAGACAGAGACAGACAGAGACAGACAGAGACAGAGAAAGACAGAGTGAGGTAAGAGACAGAGACACACAGGCAGAGAGAGAGAGACAGAGAAGGAGACAGAGACAGAGAGATAGATTTTGTTTGTACATAATTGTTTTTATTTTACACCACTGATTTGATTGTGAGCTCCTTGAAAGCATGGAGCATACCTTTCTTTGCATCTACTATACTATACCATACTGGTTGCTTGAAAAATTCTCATTGACTTTAATTTATTAACCAAGAGCAGTAAGTATCTCATTCCCTGCAACATATTACTTCTAGGTTGCTTAAAACATACCCAAATATTCTGCCTATAAAATGTGTATTATTAGTACAGACAACATTATCTGACCAGAGGAACACTAATCTGCGTTTTCCATCCCTGTTTGGAATGAACAGTAATATATCAGCATACCTCCAGAGTATGGTGGTGGGCCACAGAAGAGAACCACACCTTGACCTGCTAGGACTGACACGGTACTTCTTGTTTTGGTTTCAAAGTTTTCAATATCTTAACAAAGAAAAAAAAAGAAAAAAATTGTTTAGAATTAACAGTATGATAAAAAAATGTCAACTTACCTTGTTTTCTAGAGGGAAAGGGCAGTCATAGGAAAATAAGGAGAGGGAATTTGTTATAAATGGATGACTTCTTTGCATTATCTGTGAAATATATTGCAATTATTTTTGAAGCATAATTTACTAACAAAGTCATTAATGATACTCAGAACCAGTTCACTCTAAGTCTACTAAACAACTTATCAGGAAGGATTTCTTTAAATAAAACACACACACGCACACACACACACTTTCATCCTCAACCTAGGAGAAGTATATAAAATATATTTATTTCCCAAAGCACATAATCATTCTTCTTGGATTAGCATTCTAGATTTCTCTGTGTGTATATTTTAGTCCCAGGATTTGAGCAACACATTGATTCAAACAGCAAGTGTATAGAAATCTAGTTTTCTGGAAGATTGATGAAATTGTAATTCTTAAGAAGGGCATTAGGTGACATGATGAATAGAATACTGAGTCTGAAGTCAGAAGACTCATTAGACACTAACTAGCTGTATGAACCTATACAAGTCACTTAAAACTGTCTCAGTTTCTGCAATTATAAAATAAGCTGAAGAAGGAGATGGCAAACCATTCCAGTATCTTTAGGAAGAAAATAAAAATAGTGTCAAAGAGGATATAATATAGCTAATATAAATAATATAACCTACTGAACAATTCCTGGTAAATTTTATTTCTCTTGGCAAAGAGATTTGAACTCCTAAAATACATTATAAAATGCTAAAATATAAATTAAAGGCCACATGGAAAACCCAAAATAAATTAGTTTCCTTGACTTTTGCCATTTTGAATCATGTGTAACTCTGCTTATTTGAATTATGGATACTAGATTGAATAATGAATTTTCTTTTCATGTTTGCCTTCTGGAGTTCTGGGGGGTGGAGCCAAGATGGAAGAGTAAGCCTCAGCGATTCTGTGCCACCATGAGAATTCTTCTCAATTAAGATTAAGATATCACCACAAAATGAATACAGGAGTGAAAGAACCAACAAGGAGACAGAGTGAAACAACTTTCAAGAAAAGAAAAACCCAAAAGGTAGGCAGCAAACATCTGGGTCACTGGGGAGAGATGAGAGCAGACCTAGCAATAAGCTCTAGCAAGGAGGGAAGAGCAAGCCACAAGCAAGCCACAGCACCCCACCTTGTATCTGCTGTCCAAGGTTCAGGAAACTATACCCAAGCCAGCATCCAGACCCTGAGACACTACCTAAGCAAGTAGAGGTAAAAACCAACCCATGCTCTTTGAAATTTCAGAGCTGTGGAGAATTTTGATAATTCTAGTCTAGTCTAGTCTAAGACTTACTTCACACTTTTGGGGTGGTTGATAGCATTAAGTACTAAGTACTGATCTTTTTGCCTAAAACTCAGGGAGGAGCTTGATTGACAAGACAAACAAGAGTGTGCCTGATTGGATCAAGTACACAGTGTGACTAAAAACTTGAGACTAAGACTGGGGCTAGAATTTGTTCAGCCCCTGACCTGATCAAGATTAGAGTGAGATCAAAAGCCTATGCCCCAGTCTGAGGCAAGTCTTTAAGCTATCAACATCACAAAGGCCAATTGAATCAGCAGGCAGAGGGGCTTTCAGAGTTCTCATCCCTCAGATCATTACATATTCCTCACAAACCTACCTATAAATAGATAGGAAAAATGAGCAAAGAACAAGAAAATTACCTAACACTAAAGAATTTTTATAAAGACAAAGAGCAAGGTACAGACACAGAAGGGGATAATGAAAGCAAAGGAAACATATGGAAAGTCCAAAAGAAAAATATGGATTGGACACAGGTTCTGGAAGAACTCAAAAAGGATTTCAAAAAACAATTAAGAGAGACAGAGGAAAAGTGGGAAAGAGATGCAAGTGATGCAAGGAGAAAGGAAAATGATACAAGGAGAAATGGCCCAATTGAAAAAGGAGAAGCAGAAATTGACAGAGGAAAATCAGGCTTTAAAAATCAGAATTGACTATCTAGAAATTAATGATTTAATGAGAAATCAAGAAACAATAAAGAAGAAACAAAGGAATGAAAGAATAGAGGAAAAATGAAATATCTTATTTTAAAAAAACTGACCTACAAAATAGATCTAGGAATGACCATTTGAGAATTATTGGACTATCTGAGTCACAACAAAGAAAAAACCTTGGATATCATATTACAAGAAGTTATCAAAAATAAATGCCCAGAAATATTCAAATAAGAAAATAAAATTGAAATTGAAATTCACAGATTACCTCCAGAAAGAAATCGTCAAATGACAATTTATAGGAATATAATAGCTAAATTCAAGAGCCATTAAGCCAAGGTAAAAATACTTCAAACAGCCAGAAAGAAACCACTCAGATAGCATGGAGCTATAAACAGGAACACACAGGACATAGAAGTTTCTACATTAAAGGACTAGAGGGCATGGAATATGATATTCAGGAAGGCAAAAGATTTGGGTTTACAACCCAGATTAACCTATTCAGAAATATAGTATATTCTTACAAGGGGAAAAGGATCGTTCAATAAGATAGGGTATTTCCAAGCATTCATGAGGAATAAGCCAGACCTAAACAAAAAATTTGAGTCCAAACATAAGACACAAGAGAAGTCCAAAAAGTTAAATAAGAAAGAGAAAAAAATTTAAATTTTTAGTCAATTTAGAACATTATTCCTTGGTTACAAGAATCATATTCTTTTCCCTCTTTCCCTGCCCCCATTCTTGCCATAGTTGACACACAATTTCACTGGGAATTATATGTGTCCCTGATCAGAACCTATTTCCATGTTGTTGACATTTGCACTAGGATGATCATTTAGAGTATACATCCCCAATCATATCCCCCTCAAACTATGTAATGAAACAGTTCTTTTTAATAGGTATTTCTCCTCCCACAGTTTTTCCTCTGAATGTCAATAGTGCTCTTTCTTGTAGATCCCTCTGGGTTTTTCAGGATCATTGCATTGCCACTAATGGAAAAGTCCACTACATTCAATTGTACCACAGTGTATCAGTCTCTATGTACAATGTTCTCCTAGTTCTGCTCTTCTCATTCTGCATCAGTTCATGAAGGTCATTCGAGTTCACATGGAATTCCTCCATTTTATTATTCTTTTGAGCACAATAGTATTCCATAAACAACATATACCAGCCATTCCCCAATTGAAGGGCATCCCCTCATTTTCCATTTTTTTTTGCCACCACAAAGAGCAGAGCTATGAATATTCTTGTACATGTATTTTTCCTTATTATCTCTTTGGGGTAAAAACTCAGAAGTGCTATAGCTGGATCAAAGGGCAGACAGTCTTTTAGTGCCCTTTGGGCATAGTTGCAAATTGCCCTCCAGAATGGTTGGATCAATTCACAACTCCAACAGTAATGCATGAATGTCCCAAACTTGCAACTTCCCCTCCAGCATTCATTACTTTCATTTCCTGTCATGTTAGCCAATCTGCTAGGTGTGAGGTGATACCTCAGAGATGGTTTTATTTGCATCTCTATGCTTATAAGAGATTTAGAATACTTTTTCATGTGCTTATTAATAGTCTTGATTTCTTTAACTGAAAATTGCCTATTCATGTCCCTTGCCCATTTATCAATTGGAGAATGGCTTGATTTTTTTGTACAGTTGATTTAGCTCTTTATAAATTTGAGTAATTAGACCTTTGTCAGAGGTTTTTGTTATGAAGATTGTTTCCCAATTGGTTGCTTCCTTTCTAATTTTGGTTGGATTAGTTTTGTTTGTACAAAAACTTTTAAATTTGATATAATCAAAATTATTTATTGTACATTTTGTGATTTTTTTCTAACTCTTGCTTGGTTTTAAAATCTTTTTTTCTCAGAGATATGACATGTATACTACTCTGTATTCACCTAATTTACTTATAATTACCTTCTTTATATTCAAGCAATTCACCCATTCTGAGTTTATATTGGTGTAAGGTGTGAGATGTTCATCCAAGCCTAATTTCTCCCATACTGTCTTCCAATTTTCCCAGTAACTTGAATCAAATAGTGGATTTTGGTCCCAAGTGTTGGGATCTTTCGGCTTATCATAGACTGTCTTGCTGAGGTCACTTACCACAAGTGTATTTGACTGATCCTCCTTTCTGCCTCTTAGCCAGTTTCATATTGGTTTGATGACCACTGCTTTATAGTACAGTTTGAGATCTGGAACTTTAAGGGCACTTTCCTTCACATTTTCCCCATTATTTCCCTGGATAGCCTTGATCTTCTGTTCTTTCAAATGAACTTTGTTATTTTTTTTCCTAATTCAGTAAAAAAGTTCTTCAGTACTTCAGTGGGTGTGGTACTAAATAAGTAAGTTTATTTGATAGGATGGTCATTTTGTTTATGTTAGCTCATTACGCCCATGAGCAATCCATGTTTTTCCAATTGGTAGATCTAGTTTTAATTGTGTGGAGAGTCTTTTGTAGTTGTGTTCATATAGTTCCTGTGTTTGTCTTGGAAGATAGATTCCTAACTATTTTATATTATCTAGGGTGATTTTAAATGGAATTTTTCTTTCTAATTCTTGCTGCTGACCTGTGTTGGAGATATATAGAAATGTTGATGACTTCTGTGGGTTTATTTTGTATCCTGCAACTTTGCTAAAGTTGTTGATTATTTCCACTAGCTTTTGAGTTGATTCTCTAGGATTCTTTAAGTAGACCATCATATCATCTGCAAAGAGTGATAGCTTGGTCTCCTCATTGCCTATTTTAATACTTTCAATTTATTTTCCTTCTCTAATTGGTACTGTCAGTGTTCCTACTACAATGTAAATAATAGAGGTGATAATGGGCATCTTTGTTTCACTCTGGATCTTACTGTAGGCAGCACATGGCAGAGTTTTAGTTTCTAATCCACTCTGTTATTTGCTTGTGTTTCATGGGTGAGTTCATTCCATTCATATTCTCTTACTATTAACCTCTTTTTTAACTCTAGTTGTATATATATATATATATATATATATATATATATATATATATATACACATTTATACAAACATATATCTTTTTACATATTTATGTCTTCACATTTCATCCTATACAGTTTGTCACTGTTCCTTCTAAGTATAATTCTTCTAGCTACCCAGGTGAAAATAACATTTTTTCCCACTTTAAACATTATTTTTTATTTGGTCATTTCCCAACATTATTCATTGGAAACAAAGATCATTTTCTTTTCCTCCCCCCCACCCCCTCCCCACCACCTCTCCCATACCCAATGCACGATTCCACTGGGTATCACATGTGTTCTTGGTTCGAACCCATTTCCATGTTGTTGGTATTTGTATTAGAGTGTTCATTTAGAGTCTCTCCTCAGTCGTATCCCTTTCCCCCCTGTAGTCAAGCAGTTGCCTTTCCTCAGTGTTTTTACTCCCATAGTTTATCCTCTGCTTGTGGGTAGTGTTTTTTAGATCCCTGCAGATTGTTCAGCGACATTGCATTGACACTAATGAAGAAGTCCATTACCTTCGATTGTACCACAGGGTATCAGTCTCTGTGTATAATGTTTTCCTGGTTCTGCTCCTTTCGCTCTGCATCACTTCTTGGAGGTCGTTCCAGTCTCCTTGGAATTCCTCCACTTTATTATTCCTTTTAGCACAATAGTATTCCATCACCAACATATACCACAATTTGTTCAGCCATTCCCCAATTGGAGGGCATCCCCTCATTTTCCAATTTTTGGCCACCACAAAGAGCACAGCTATGAATATTCTTGAACAAGTCTTTTTACTTATTGTCTCTTTGGGGTACAAACCCAGGAGTGCTATAGCTGGATCAAAGGGCAGACAGTCTTTTATCACCCTTTGGGCATAGTTCCAAATTGCTCTCCAGAATGGTTGGATCAATTCACAACTCCACCAGCAATGAATTAATGTCCCTACTTTGCCACATCCCCTCCAGCATTCATTACTTTCCATAGCTGTCATGTTAGCCAATCTGCTAGGTATGAGGTGATACCTCAGGGTTGTTTTGATTTGCATCTCTCTGATTATAAGTGATGTAGAACACTTTTTCATGTGCTTATTAATAGTTTTGATTTCTTTGGCTGAGAACTGCCTGTTCATGTCCCTTGCCCATTTATCAATTGGAGAATGGCTTGATTTTTTTGTACAATTGATGTAGCTCTGTAAATTTGAGTAATTAAACCTTTGTCAGAGGTTTTTATGAAGATTTTTTCCCAATTTGTTGCTTCCCTTCTGATTTTAGTTACATTTGTTTTGTTTGTACAAAAACTTTTTAATTTGATGTATTCCAGATTATTTATTTTGCATTTTGTGACTCTTTCTAAGTCTTGCTTGGTTTTAAAACCTCTCCCTTCCCAAAGGTCTGACATCTATACTATTCTGTGTTCGCCTAATTTTCTTATAGTTTCCTTCTTTATGTTCAAGTCATTCACCCACTTTGAATTTATCTTGGTGTATAGTGTGAGGTATTGATCTAAACCTAATCTTTCCCACATTGTCCTCCAATTTTCCCAACAGTTTTTATGAAATAGTGGATAATAACAATTTTAAGAGTTACCAGTATCCTCTTTTCTTGTAGGGATACATGTCATTTTAACTCCTTGAGTCCCTTAAAAAATTTGCTTGTTTTTTGTTTTGTTTTGTTGTTGTTGTTTCCCTCTTTCTTAATTACCTTTTGATGATCATCTTCAGTTCTATTTTTGGGCATCAAATTTTCTGTTCAGGTCTGGTCTTTTCTTTACAAATACTTTGAATTCTTCTATTTTATTAAATAACCATACTTTCCCCAATAAGAATATAGTCAGTTTTTCTGGGTAGTTGATTCTTGGTTGTAGACCTACTTCCCTTGCTTTCCAGAATATCATATTCTATGTCTTTAGTGTATATTCAGCCAGATCCTGTTTCATCCTAACTGTAGTTCCATGGTATCTGAATGACTTCTTAGCAGCTTGTAATATTTTTCTCTTGGTCTGGTAGTTCGTGAATTTGGCTATAACATTCCTGGGTATTGTCAGTTGGGGATTAAGTACAGGAGGTAATCTGTGGATTCTTTCAATCTTCACTTTTCCCTCCTGATCTTGAATGTTGGGGAAGTTTTCTTGGATAATTTCCTGTATGATGATGTCCAGGCTTTTTCTTTGTCATGGTCTTCCTGTAGACCAATGATTCTTAAGTTGTCTCTCCTGGAATGCTTTTCTAAATCTTCTCTTTTGTGAATGAGATGTTTCATATTTTCCTCAATTTTTCATTTTTTTATTTTGTTTTATAATTTCTTGCTGCCTTGTGAAGTTGTTAGCTTCTAATTGTTGTATTCTAGTTTTTAAAGACTGGATTTCATCCCTGGCTTTTTGGTCATCCTTTTCCTCTGGTCTGGTTTTCTTTGGAGGTCATCTTTCATCTCCTTTGCCTCATTTTCAAGCTGATTAATTTTGGCTTTCAAGACACTATTTTCTTTTTCCAGATGACTTATTGTGCTTTTGAACCTTCCTTATCTTAATTTTTAAATTCTTGTCCCAGTTGTCTTTAGCCACTCTTAATTGTGTTTTGAATTGTATTTTGAGTCCTTCCAAAGCCTGTGTCCAATTTTCTGGAGTTTTTGTGTTTTTGCTTGGTGTTCATTGATCCTCCTGTTACATTTGCTCTTTGTTCATTGACTGGATAGAAGCTTCCAATTGTAATTTCTTTTTTTTTTCCTTTTCCTGTTGTTTGCTCATATTTCCCCCCCTTTTCTCCACCTGTAGTTGCCTTCACTCTTTCCCCTCTCATTATGTCTTGGATCTGTGTTTTTGGACATTTCTGTCAACCTTCAGCTTTGGAGCTTAGCAAGGCTCTCAGAGCAGTCTTTTAAGTTGAGACCAGCAGGAGGGTTCCTTGGCTCTGTTCTGTTGTTAGGTTTGGTTTTCAGTCCCCTAAAAGCATTTGGTATTTAATCAGTAAGGAAGGGTTTTCAGAAGGTCTGAACTTTTGCTGAGACTATACCACCATCTTGACTCAGATCAAGAAAGAATATTTAAGTGACTCATAAAGGGCAAAATGTTTATATGTCTGTATGGAAAGAGGATTTCTGTAATTGTCAAAAATTACTCTTATAAGTAGAGAAGATAGAAGGAATTTACTAAGAAAGAGGGTGGAGAGATTATTTGATTGTCATGTTATGATATATATATATGTAAATGTTTTGATATGGAATTATATGTATTGTAAGAATTAAATTTTAATGGTTTGACTAAGATATATGAAATTTTAAAATCATATGGTAGTCACTCCTTGAAAGTATTATTGCTTAAAGTTGAAATTACTTCAATAGCATTAATTTATAAAAGAAGTAGAAAGAGCTAAACCAGAGAAATACAAAAGGGTGGAGAAGTCATTAACTTTTTAAACTAAATATTGCTCTGCTGCTTGACTCAGCCAGGACTTATTGACCTTCATCCAGAATTAATCTGTATCCAGATGACAGGAAGGGAAAGCCAGTTATCCACACACCCAAGTTCCCACCAAGAGGCAGGTCAAGATGAAAACTCAATTTGAAGGTGACTCCTGAGGTGAACTTTCTTCCTTCAGACTACCTTCTTCTTGAAGCTTAATTCCTTCTTAAGTTCAACTCCTTTTTGAAGCTAAATTACTTCTTGAGGTTGACATTTTTAACCCCAGAAGTTCAGGACTTCTTTTAGTGACTTCTTGTCCCTTCCCCTCTTCACAAGGGCCAATCACAGTTCCCAAATTGCACAGCACTTCCCAGAGGGTAGTGTTTCTGAGAACCACTTCTCATCTTCTGGAGAGGTGAATACTTGTCAAAAGAGTTCACAGATTCCTGGCTGACTGAGGGGTTGCCAACATGGAATCTAGGAATCCCAAACTTGTGGCCTTGTAGGATCTGGTGAACCTCAAGTTTCAGGAATAGCTTATAGGTTGGAGACCCCAAATTTGTATTTGTTCCCTGTTCCCATGGGAATCCACCCTGAAGGGGATCCCAGGGTAGCAGTTTCAGACTGAGTGGGGGATCCACTGGGGAATGATAATCCTTGTTGAGTGGGACTAAGCATATGTTAAAGACCCTTTGGTATCCATTGTAAGAAGCCCCTTCTCTTACACCCTACCCTCTAGCTATGATTCCTTTTCCAAGCCTGATTGTATGCTGTCAATGTAGTTTGAACACTTCCATTTCCTTTGTAGCTATAGTAATGTCAATCATCATTCCCTGCCCCTGGATTACCCAAATGGTATATAAGCTCCCCAAATTCTTTTGTTCCCTGGAGGGGTCATCTAGCCTGGTGGAACTCTTAGGTATAGCATCCCCCAGAGTCTAGGGTTTATACCCTGAAAAAGTTTTGGAGCCAGACTCTGAGTAAAAAATTAAAAACTAGACTTATCCCTATCCTGATTAAAGATTTGGTTTTTCTGAATATTTAATAGTAATGTGTTATTTCCAATTTAACAGTGTGAATTCTTATTTCCTTTCTGATTTGGGTTGAAAGGATGGAGAGCTCCTCCACCTAGTACTACATGGGTGTTCAGCTTTTGTTCAATTTAAAAGTAGTCAAAGGAGAGTCAATCCTGTCTTCACAATCTAGTGAGTTACTAAGTAGAGATACTTAAATTATTGTTAACCAAAGTGTTAACTCAAAATAGACAAAGGGAATAAAGGATTCCCTTTTAAAAGTTTAAACTCAAAAAATTTCCTTTTACATTATGCATCATATGATATGTATGCATATGAATGATATGCAAAAAAATCAATCAATGACTGAGAGGATTGCACTGAGAGAAAAGGGAAGGGAGAGATAGAATGGGATAAATTCTATAAGATAGAGGCATGAAAATTCATTATAGACAGGGGAGGATAAGGGTGGTAAAAGGCATTGCTTAAACTTTACTCTCATTGTAAAGGGCTCAGAGAGAGTAAAAGAAGTATAGACAATGTAGTATAGAATTCTATCTTTCCCCACAGAGAAGTAGAAGGGGAACAAAATGAGGGAATGGGGCATAATTGAATGGAGAGGGGACTGAAGGGGTGACCAAAAGCAAAATACTGGTGAGAAGGAACAGAATGAAAGGTAATAGATCAGAATTTAACGGGGATAATATGATGCAGGAGAATACACAGTTAGTAATCATAACACTGAATCTGAATGGGATGAACTCACTCATTAAATAGAAGATAATAGCAGAGTGGGTTAAAAACCAGAATCCTACTATATGTTGATTAAAAGAAACACATTTGAGGCAGGGTGACACACAGAAATTCAAGGTAAAGGTTGGAGCAGAATTTATTATGAGTCATCTAAAGTAAAAAAAAAAAAAACAGAAGGATTAGCAATCATGGTATCAGACAAAGCTAAAGTAGAAATTGATCTGATTGAAAGAGATAAGGAAGGAAATTACATCCTGTTAAAGGATGTAAAGTAAAAGGATGTAAAGTAAAAACAATGAAGCAATATCATTAATGAACATTTATACACCAAATGGCATAGCATCTAGATTTCTAAAGGAAAATTAATTAATGGAGCTCAAGGAGGAAAGGGATATAGGGGATCTCAACCTTCCCCTGCAGAACTTGATAAATCAATCAAACTGAAAAATAAATAATAAAGAAGTAAAGGAAGTAAAAGAATTTCTAGAAAAATTAGAGGTAATAGATATCTGGAGAAAACTGAATAGAAATTAAAAAAGGAATATACTTTCATCTCAGCAGTACACAGTATATATACAAAGACTGACTGACTAGGTACTAGGACACAGAAATATTGCAAACAAATGCAGAAAAGCAGAAATAATGAATATTTTTTTCAGATCACAATGTTATAAAAATTATACTTAGCATGGAAAAGCAAATTTAAAACTAATTGGAAACTAAATAATATAATTAACTGATGGAAAAAAAGAAATTATAGAAACAATTATGGACTTCATTAAAGAGAATGACAATGAGGAGATATCATATCAAAATCTATGGGATACAGCCAAAGCAGTACTCTTTAAAAAATGTATATCTGTGAGTGCCTATAGTAACAAAATCAAGAGGAAGGAGATCAATGAATTGGGATTGCAACTTCAAAAAACATTAGAAAAAGAACAAATTAAAATTACCCAAATATAAACTAAATTGAAAAACCTAAAAGTTAAAGGAGAATTTAATCAAACTGAAAGTAAAAGAACTATTGAGCTAATAAATAATACTAGGAGGTGGTACTTTGAAAAAAATAAATTACATAATGTACTGGTTAATCTAATAATAAGAGAGAAAGAAGGGAATCAAATTAACAGTATCAAAGATGAAAAGGGTGATCTCACCTTTAATGAAGAGTGAATTAAGGTAATTATTAAGAATAATTTTGCCCAATTACATGGCAATAAATATGACAATCTAGGTGAAATGGGTGAATATTTACAAAAATATAAATTGTGTAGATCATGTTTGGCTTTCCCATTTAGATGATGTTGATAATGATGACTGTGAAAAATGTCACTTTATTTTAGTTAGAGAAATGGGATGGGATGTTGCTATATACAACCTTAAATATACATTAATTTTAAATAATTATTCATTCTAAGGAAATGAGAAAAATAAAAGTTTCTCATTTCAAAAAGTTTGTAAAATATTCAATAGTTTCTCAAAAGTATAATGGATATGCCAGCTAATCCACTTCCACTGTTGAATCTTCTTTCAATTGGATATTGGCTCTTTTTACTTGAGGAAAATAAAAGAAAATTTATCCATAGATGGCAATCAATAAGAATTTATTAAGTGCCTTTTCTGCATGAGACATTGGGGAAGGGGGTAGAGACATAAAGATGAAATGGCAACATAAAACCTTTTGTCTCCCAAAAAAATGACATTCTGTCAGGGAAGGTAATCTATATATTTATAAACTTCAAAATGTGCAAGATAAATACGAGACAATTTCAAAGGTATTAGTAATTAGATATATCAGAAAAATCTTCACATATCAAACAGAGTTTGAAGTGAGCTTTGAAGGAATTTAGGCACCATAAATAAGGCAGTTAGTTGGCTTAGTGGAGAGATTGCTAGACCTAGAGTCAGAAAGACTCATCTTTCTGTCTTCAGACACTTGCAAGCTGTGTAAATCTAGAACAGTCACTGAATCCTGTTTGTCTCGATTTCTCATCTGTAAAGTGAGCTGGAGAAGGAAATTACAAAACACTCCAATCTCTTTACCAAGAAAATCACAAATGGGATCACAAAAAGGTGAATACAAATTAAATAACTGAATAAATGGCATTGTAAAAGATGGAGATCAAGAAATAGATTTTAGGTTCAAGGTTCACAGCCTGAACATAGATATAAAGATCAAAGATGGGATATTTTATATGTGGAAGAGCATGAAATTGAGTTTGGTTAAAAAGGGGGGAATCTGGAAAGAAGTCTAATAATCCTGGAAAGGTAAATTGGGGCAGACTGAGAAGGCTTTAAAATGCCAAAGAATTTTATGAGTGATGCTAAAAGGAACTGGGTTTCATTAAACATAATATGGGTTCTGTTAAACCTATGCCTCAAGAAAATCACTTTGGCCACTGTGTGGAAGACTGATTGGTTGAAACTGGGACACCAATTAGGATGCTTTTGCAAAAGCTTGAATGAGAGAAGATGACAAATTGAACAAAGAGAGTGTTTGTATGACTGCAAAAATGGAGACAAGATTCAATTGACATTATGCAGAGATGTTCTCTGCAACTACAAAGAATGATAGAAGGGATAGTGCCCCTGTATGTATGCATGTGTGTGTATGTGTGTGCATGCATGATTGTATCATATTAGAGTCAACATTAGTCTTTTTGATGTGCGGGAAACCTGAATTCAAATCCTGCCTGTGCTTTGGATAACTTTGTGTGCATTTAGAAATATCTATTTACTTTACACAGTTTCAGAGAATGGTGTAAAAACTTAAGTGATAGGTGTGCTTTCAGAGGTAAAGGGAAATCCCATACATCTAAGATGTGGATCTTTGACATATTCTTGCATTCATTGAGGCTTGGAAATAGAAATACTATGAGGTGGGCAGTTACTCTTATAAACCATCTTACTCATTTCACACATGAATAAACTGAAAATCAGAAGGGCTAATATGAAAAAGATTACATTGTTAAAAAAATAATTTAAGACTATGTCTTGATTCTTTCTATATTGCTTTTTTATTGCATTAAACCATGTTGTTTCTACATACAATTCCTTTTTTCATTAGCCCTATAAACAGCATTATTTCTTTTAAGTAACAACCAAGCTAATGAAAATAATACATTATGTCTATTTCAATTACTAATAGCAGGGAAGCATTGGTAAGGTTTTTAAACTAAGTCATTAAATTGTCACTACCCTCATAATAGCCATGAAAACAAACAAAATATCACTAGAAATCAGGAAAAATTGAATGATTCCATGTAATTAAAAAGTGATAGATCAGATTTTCCAAATGTTATTTTCTGTGTGTCTTTCACTCATATTAACACACTGTTTGATATGGTTTTTGGTTCTTCTGATGCTCTTTAGTTAAGTCATTAATATCATCTAAATTCTCTCTTCACATCTACTTAGAAAACATCTGATAGTAATGTAATTCTGCTTGGTGTTATTATAGAAGAGTTTCTTTCAAATTGGCATATAAGGAGATCACATGTTCTTATCAGTTACAAAAGTCAAATAGCTTTCACAGATGTGGAGTAACTCTCAATTTAGTCAGTTATTCCACAAACACAAGATCATTAGTACATCGAACCTATAGTTACTCAAGTAACACAGAGGTGTCTAGTGACACACATCAAGTCAGTATCAAAGAAAAGATTTGAACTTTGTTTCTAATTCTATTATCTTATCAAACTATACCATACTCAATTTGTCATTACTTTTAAATATATACACATATATATATATATATCAGTTTATACACATATCAGATAAGATATTTTTCTCAAATATATTCAGATGACCATATTTTTTTCATCATGTATATATTCTAATACATTTCACTTCTTCCCAGATTTGATATCAAATAATTTCTTTAAATAGAGAAAAAGTATTTGAATTATCTATAGTGATTTACACCCATATTTTCCCAGCTCTGAAAGTGGAAAGTGAATCAATTTCACATGTTTTTCATTTTAGACCGAGATTGTCATAAAGATTTAATATTGTTCAGTTTCATGTGGTTTCTTTTTTTTTTACATTATAATTTGTTGTGGTAATAGTATATGTTGTTTTCCTCATTCTAATTATTTCCTTTTGCATCGGTTGGTCTAATTATTTCCTCTTCTAAAATGATTTATTAGTGATCTTATGTTCTTTGTTTGTTTGTTTGTTTGTTTATTTTTTTACTGTCCCACTCCAAATTATCCTCCACAAAGTTGTCAAAATTATTGCTCAATTCATAGGTCCAGCCATGGTACCCTCTGCTCAAAAACATGAAGGGCTATCATTTTCTATAGGATAAAATAAACATCTTTAGAATTTGTGTGCCATCTTTCTTTATAATCTCTATATTACATTACTCATAATATACAGACATAATACAAACTATTTTCTAACTAGAATGGAATGATTACATTTTTACCACTCAGAATTTATATACACCATTGTCAATGACTAGAATATATTCTCTCCTTACCTCTGCCTCTAATAATCTTGGCCTCCTTCAAAGATTAGGTCATATGGTTATACCTCTATGAATCCTTCCCTAATTTCCCCTAGATGTTGATACAATATTTCTCCTCTGTTTTCTTTGCATTTTATTTTTATTAATCTATACCACCAAACTAGAATGCAAGTTCTTTGAGTTTTTTGGCCTTATTTTCATAGCACCTCTGCAAGTCCTTTATCTTAAAGTTATAGGTATTTGATGCATTTTAACTTAATTGAATTGATAATTGCTACAAAATCATTCCAGCCCTGTTCTACTATTCTGAAGTGGAAGAGTATGTATAAAATCATGACTAAGGTCTTGAGACCAGCCTCACAAATTTCAGAGAAGCTAATTATAAAAAAAGGAATGGTAATTTTATTTTTAAGACAATGTGTCATTTAATGATAGAAAGAGATAAGCAATTATTAAGCCCCTACTCTGTGTCAGGTACCTTATACAGTGCTTTAAAAATATAATCTATGCCATAAGAGAAAGGAAACTGGTTTTCTCAAGATTATTAAGGTAGTTGTTAGAGAAAATTGAGTTCAGGAACTAGAGGCAAAAACATTTCCTAATGTGGGACTCTGATTTAATCTTATTGCTCACAAACTGCCATGCTAGTAATTGGTGTTAATCATGATGATCTTCATGATAAATTACTGAATATTAAGAGAAAACTTTAAGTACATATAGGAGGATATTCTGATATGCTACATCCAGGTGAGGACTATGAATTTCTTTTATATCTATTGCTTATTCAAAAGAAGTAGTACTCACTTTGACAGATTAAAATATTTCTGAAAATTAGATTTATGGATAAAGAAAACACAATAAAATTCCAAGTAATGAAAATGTGCTAACTCCTTTTCCCTTTTTTCATTGACATTACTAGAATGTGTATTGTTAGCAAGCTAGAGATCTAATTCCTTGGAGGTTAAACTCATCTGAGAACTTTTCTCCTCTTATTGCCTTGTTTAATTCCTCTCTTCTCAATTAAAATTGTACCAAAATCTTAGCTGATGTGTTTGATCAGTCTTTTAGAATATAAGCCTTTTTTTGGAAAAGACACAGTTTGCTTGTCTTTATATCTTCAGGACCTGTCATGGTGCTTGGTACCTGATAGATGATTGCTTGGGAAATAACCAGTTGAAAACTAGATTTGTTGATATTATATGTTCATATCAAGAATAGAAGTACTAGGAGGGAAGGAATTGATTGGAGATGCAGGAGGCTCTTTTCATCCTTAATGTCTACCACTGTACCTTGAAAAAAGGATATGCTTAATGAAAATTTCTTGAATTTACTTAAAGAGAAATCAATATATGTTAGTGAGTTGTCCCAGGTTCAAAATCTAGGGAAAATGACAATATGTTACTGTAATTGAATTTTACAAGAATCAGCATGTTGGTTATTGACACTCATTTCTCTTTTCATGTATATATACTAGAATTTTCTCCCCAGAACTCTCTTTCTCAGCTTCCCATTTTCCTTCTCACTTTACATGCTTATGCTTTGAAGATGAAGATGAAGTCAGGAGTGTAACTCTTCCCTCCTTTCCTCCTGGTAAGGCAGTTTTGGATGTTGGGAGAGAGCCAGGTAGGAGAATTTTACCCACTTGTTTTTGCTCAAAATTTTTTTTACTTTTGTTCTGTTATTTCTTCTACTTTAAGTGATTACTAATAAATCTTATAAAATACAATACTTGGAGTTATTGGATATTAATTTAAATTTAACATTTTTGGCTACCACTACAGAAGAATAGAATAGACTTTGGTTAAGAAAGATTTTGGGTAAAGATAGGGAGTAGATTATTTTTAAAAAGCTATATTTCCGGACTTCCGGGTAATCATGGCTGCAATCTAGATGCCACACGCTTCCTCTCCCCGGCACCGAACGAAATAGACTACATCAAAGGAGCATAAAATCACCTTTGGAGGAACAGAAGGACTCCCCAGTACCCCACAGAGGCAAAGGTATGTGGGGCTTGAACATTTCCACACTAAAATAAGAAGGAAAAGCTTGCACAGAAAAGTGAACTGAGCCGCCCTTCCCCCACCCCACCACCCCCACTAAACCAGAGTGAGCTACCTGAGCGCTCACCGGGACAGCGAGTGAGTGGGGAACGTCTCTGTCTGGGGGGGGGGGCACTCCAGGGTCCTTGGGATCTGGGGACTGCCAGGAAAAAACGTCTCAGGGCGCTTTCACTGGAGAATCCAGCGAAGCTGTACTTGGGGCGGGCTGCGCAAAACACCGCGGACCACGCGCTGATTATCTGGGCGGAGCTGAACACCTGGGCAGTGTGGCTGTGATCAGGGACCCAGCACTCTAAGAAACATCGGAGGCTGGGAAGAACTAGTCTGAAGCAACCTAAATTCACAGAAAAACCACTCATATAACCCAGACCCCAGACCAAAAAGGAAAGGGGAAGAAAACCACCAAAGGGATGGCTCACATGGCCCAAAATCAAGCCTCCAGGAAGAAAGGGAAAAAAGTGACTATTGAAAACTTTTATGGTGGAAGTACCCAAGGAAAAGAGGAGAATGAGGAGGAAATCCAAAAAAATTCAGAACACGCCTCCCAAAATGGAAACTATCAACAAGCTCTGGAAGATCTCAAACTGGAACTTATCCAAAAGATGGAAACCTGGAAAGAAAAATGGGAGAAAGAGATCAGCTGTCTGACAGATAAGAATGCTCAATTGGAAAAAGAACTCGAAGCATCCAATAGAAGGGCAGACAAGGCTGAAAAGCAAAACCAGTCCCTAACGACCAGAATTAAGCACCTTGAAGAAAGCGAGATGATAAAACAGCAAGAATCAATAAAGCAAACCCAAATAATTAATGAATTGGAAGAAAACATAAAATATCTCACTGAGAAGGTCACAGACCTGGAGAACAGAAGAAGATGAGAAAATCTCCGTATTATCGGTCTCCCAGAAAAACCAGAGGTAAACAACAAATTGGATATTATTCTACAGGAGATTATAAAAGAAAATTGCCCCCACATTCTGGAGCAAGGGGGCAAAATAGAAATAGAAAGGATTCATAGAACACCTTCTATACTAAATCCCCAAAAGACAACGCCTAGGAATGTAATTGCCAAATTCAAGAGCTTCCAAGTAAAGGAGAAAATCCTACAAGAAGCCAAGAAGAAGAGCTTCAGATATAAGGGGGCTCCCATAAGGATCACACATGACTTAGCGGCTAACACACTAAGAGACCGCAAAGCATGGAACACGATATTTAGAAAGGCAAGAGAGCTGGGTCTCCAACCAAGAATCAACTACCCAGCAAAACTGACTATATACTTCCAGGGGAAAGTATGGGCATTCAACAAAATAGAAGATTTCCAAGCATTTGCTAAGAAAAGACCAGAGCTCTGTGGAAAGTTCGATATCCAAGCACAGAAAGCAAGAGAAACATGAAAAGGTAAATATGAAAGAAAGGGAAAAGGAGATAAATCTTATCTTTTTCTTTAAGTCAAACTCTCTCCTATAAGGACTACATTTACATCAAATTATATATATTAATATGTGGGGAAAATGTTTTGTGTAACTCTCATAAATTGTATCATCATAAGAGTAGTTAGAAGAAACATGCATAGGGAAAGATTGGGGCATTAAGAAGATTTGGGGAAAGTTGGGGCAAAGAAAGGAAAAGGGAGGGGGGAACCACGATAATACTAAGATTAACTTCAAGAAATAGGGGGGGAATCAATAGAATAATCTTTGCCATATAAAGATACACATGGGAAGGGGAGGGGAAGAACTCTCATATGAGAAGGAGAGGAAGAGAGCGTGAAGTGGAATTACTTAAACCTTACTCTCAGTGAAATCAAATCTGAGAGGGAAGAACATCTAGATCCAGTGGGATCCTGAATTCTATCTTATCCATTAGGGCAAGAAAGAAAGGAAAATCAAGGAGGGGGAGCAGGGAGGGAGTACAAAAAGGGAGGGAAGGAGAGGGGGGAGGGGAAGGGAGCATAAAAAGGGAGGGGCTAGAAAGGGAAGCATCTCAAGGGAGGGGACTAGGGGGACTGATACTTTCTCACTGGTTCAAAAGAAGAAAGCTAAAGAAGAAAGGTCAGAACTAGGGGAAGATATCAAAATGCCAGCGAATCCACAAATAACAATCATAACTTTGAATGTGAAAAGCTATATTTCCCTTCTTCCACAACTTTTTCATGGTCCCCCTCCATAGGATTGTCTTTGGTGGTCCCACTCACAAGAGAAGCATGCAACATCCTTTAAACATACTAGATGTGGATTCTTGTGCAGATGGGAAAGTACAAATTCCTGTTTCTCTTATATTTCTAATAGCTGAGCTAACACTAACACAGGTCCTCTGACTCTCAGAACCCAAACCCATAACCACATGAGGTCAACACCACTGTTTTCCTGCCGGTTTGGGGCTGAGATGGTTTTTAGAATTTTAGAACAGTAGTATATAGTGTGGATATGCCATGAACAGATGAGAAGCCACTTACATGGTGGCCACCCCACCCTGCTTCTAGCTTCAAAGCCAATTTTAAATTGCCCCTGGGAGGTTTCACACTCCTGAGTGAGAGGGTGGAAACTGAGGGGTTAGCCCACATGGTGGTCTTCTATGCCACCCTCTAGACCCTAAAACTCATCATAGACTGGGGGAATCTAGTTGCTCAGTGGATAGAAAGCCAGATTATTAGAAATTGGGCTCTGGTTTCCTGACCCAAACATCAGGTATAGCCTATATTTTATTCTCAAACATCCTTTTTGTTCCCCTTGGCATTTTTGCTCCTGGGGAGGAGGAGAAGGAAGAATAATCTTCCAAACCTCTTAACTAACTCATGAAGCTTTTTTTTACCTTCAAGAAAGTATGGTTTGTTTACCCTGTAATGAAAATCCATAGAGCTTATCTGTGTAGTAATAATTCTACAAGGCATGGTCTGAACTCTGAGGAAAAAAGTCTACACCTTCCCTAAAATAGTTTTTGTTCACAGAATTTAATGAGTTAGAAAAGCTAACAATTTCAGATTGACTCTGTTTAATACTGTTACTGGTTGTGGTTATGGTCACTGTACACTTTATACATTATTTATTACATCACAAAACTAAATTACAGAAAGGTACCTTGCAAAACTTACAAGTTCAAATCACAACTTTGAAAAAATCTTGAGTGATCTAAAGATGCAGATGGAAAATTCCCCTTTGTCTAAGCTTTCCCCATCTATGCCTCAGGATGATTGCCTCCTCTCTTGCCTTGTGCAGCTTCTGGCTGCTCCACCCCCTTGCCACACTTCTCCTCTGCTCTATCTTGTCCCTTCTCCCCAACCCCCAGCCCCGATTCTCTTGCCCTGCCTCCCCATCCCCAGACAAACTTCTCCCTCTAAACTAATGCTCTCCTCCCCTATCCCTCCCCTTATTTACTCTGAAGCAACACAAACATCTAGCCAAGACACAAAAACAACAAATAATGCAATTAAGGTCCTATTCCCCTTAAGGGAAATATCCACCATGAATAAAGATGGATATATCCTTTTCCTTAGATACCACATACATTTTACCTCTCAAGATATTGAGAGATTCAAGTAGAATACCCCTTCCTTTGAAGATTAGCCTATTATAATTATTAAGGAGCTAGAAAACATGTAACAGATTTATGATCTTCATGGGTAGATATAGAAAATTTGCTCCAAGCTTTTTTGACAGAAGGAGAGAAGAAAATAAAATTCTATCTCTTGTTAATAAAGCCTGGGGAAAGAAAGAGATTCAGTGGCCCAAGGATGAGATTTTAATGAAGAAGAATATTGTTTTAAACTATCTGGGCTAGAGAAGCATTACGAAAAACAATGATTTTTCTGATGGTTTGGTTACATGGATGAAGTTTGAGAGTCTTAATCAATTAGAGGAGAAAAATCCCACCCAGTTTATGGATAGACTTATTGAGCTGGGAGGTACATAAAAAATCTGGATTTTACAGAGAAAGAGATATCAAATAGATAAGAAAACACATTGTAGATAAATTTTGTAAAGTGGTCAAAGATTATTTTGAAATCAACTGCCAAAACTGGTCTAGTATGGACCTTGAAGAAATGAGGAGAATAGTAGTGGGATCCCTATCAGTAGAACTTTCTTTTCTTTTAATACCTGGTTTCCCTATAAATTTCTTATGCAAACTTATTTATGCAAACTTAGATCCACAATGACATGCTCTCAGGGTAGTTCTATGACTATAGAATTGTATGAGGAATTCTTAAATTTGCTCCTTAAACTTTTTTCCCACACAGTCAGGAGGTGAAGGAGTCTCCCACCTTTGAAATACCAGCCAATATATCAGAGTCTTTGGGGGACACATTATCTTCTAATGTCAGCCTACTTAAATCAACTCTTCCTATACAAATGAAGACAAAAGATGTTCCACCTCCATGCACTCATCAGTATCCCCTATTAAAATAGTCAATAGAGGGAATTAGCCCAGTAATAAATTCACTAATTGAGCAAGGAATAGCAATTCCATGCAAATCCAAATATAATGCACTCATTCTACCTGTATAAAAAGCCAGATTTAGATGTAGATAGAAAATCTGTCTATACATTTGTATAACATTTAAGGGTTATAAATAATCATGTCATAAAGAGACATCCTGTGGTTCCAATTCCAACCACAATTATCTCCTCTAATCCTAGCACAGCTACATATTTTATGGTAGTAGATCTGTGCTCATCATTCTTCTCAATAACAATTCGTGAAAATTTCACGAATATTTTTGACTTTACCTGGAAAGGCTGACAGAGACATGGTGTTAGTTGCCACAAGGGTTCATTGACAGTCCTACATTTTTCTCATGAATTTTGACACAGGATTTAGTAAATATTAAATTTCTGAATAGCTGTTAGATATAATTTGTGCATGATTTGCTCTTGGCCTCACCAAATGCCACAATATGTCAAAATGACATCAAAAATCTTCTTTTAGAACTATGTAAGAGGGGCCACAAGGTCTCAAAGGCAAAACTCCAGTGGTGTCTTGCCAAAGTGGAATGAACATTTAGGATTCATTTTAACTGCTAGAGCCTGCTCTATTTCCCCTAAGCTCTATGAAGGTATTAAAATACCTCTCTACTAAAAAATAGTTGAGAGCAAATTTAGGTGCAACAGTATTTTGTAGACAGTGGATTCCTTCCTATGGGGAAATAACTAAATCCCTTATAGCTTTGACAAAAAAATTCAGCCTCTGAACCACTTAGAATAGAGGAAGAATACTGGTTAACTCTTTCAAAATTAAAACAGGCTATCCTATCTGCCCTTGCTCTAGAAATCCCAGATTACCAAAAGCTATTTACTTTGTATGTACACGAAAAGAGATAAGAAACTTCAGGTGTTTTAACTTGAATTTTAGGAACTGTTTAACACTCAGTTGCTTACTATTTGGTCCAACTGAACCTAGTAGCTTCAGGAGCACCACCATGTCTTAGAGGTATAGCTGCCACAGCTTTATTAGTAACTAAATCTTCTAATTTAGTATTGGAATGCCCATTAAAAATAATAGACTTTAAATATACATTTGGAATATGTTGTGCAATGGGTATGCTATGATTTTAATGGAGATTTTTAACATAAGCTGGAAAATGTATAGTAAAAATAGAAATTATTAATGAAGTTCTTTCTACCCTTCAGCTCCCTGAAACCCTAGCTGTAGTTCATTGCCCTGCCCATACAAGTGGCATTGACGCTGTCTCTAGGGGGAATGACTAGGCAGATACCACTGCAAATTTAGAGGCCTTACAAGGGCTTTAGTTAATTTTAACACTGGCAACTAATAATGACTTAAATTTGTTCCTTTCTTATAATGAAAAGGAAGTAGAAAAATGGAAACAAAAATTTAAAACAAAATTGATAAAAAGGAGTATGAGTATTGTGAAGATTAAATTTTATTCTCCCCTAACTGTAAAAATGAAATAAATTAACTTTTCCCTGATTTTGAAGATAAAATTGTAAACCCTGCTCATTTTTAGATTTAATCACCAAAGGTGTAAACACCCCATTCACACTTTAGTGTGGGAGGTCTGTGACCCACATGTGCAATAGTGGTTGATGAATCAGAATTAAACTGACTGCCCCTGGGCAGTCCTAAAGCAAAGCTTCAACTGTAACTGATTGGTAGATGTAAAATTAGGGGAAGGCAGAGGAAGTGACAAAAGAAAGTATCTTTAAAAGGAATTTACAACTTCCTGTGAAAGACAGTTCTTCATCTTTTGGAGTTGAGACTGGAGAAGAATCTGTTGCCTGGACCTGAGAACATGTTCCTGGTGAGGCTGTTCTTAATTTTTTTTTCCTTTTGGACTGACACATGGTGAGTGAAAAGGCTGACTACTTTCCTGGATATTTTCTGAAGAAACTAGCCTCTGGAGAGACCTACCTCTTGAGAGACTTTTGCTTTGTTGAGACTGGCTGAAACTAACTCTCCCTGCTCAGGTTGAGCCAGGAGCTGGGAATAAATTACTTAGTACTTAGGCTAGATATCTTACTCTATTCTCTCTCTTTATACTTCACTCTTTTTATATTTTGTAAATAAATCTCTTTGAAATTAATATAAATTCCTGGAAACCCTATTTTAAATATAATCCAACCCAACCCTTTCATATAAATCCCTATTTTGCCCCTTACATTATCTTCTGAAGGAAAATCCCTACTCCATAGTAGTTTTTTTTTTTCACCAAATTTGCTTATCTATTCACAAAAATGGTCACTTTGGTACTCATGGAATTATAGATCCTGTTAAAAGAGCATGGATAGCCCCTGGTATAATTACCATAGTGTCAAAAGTATGTACAGTCTGTTCCACCTGCCAAGCATATAATCAGTATGCCTTTCATGGAAAATCTTTTTTGTGGGTGTCCTCTAGCTTAAACACCTTTTGAACACCTACAAATGCATTTGATCCCACTGCCAAAAGCTGGACCGTATAAATTTTGTCTGGTCATAATGGATCAGCTGACCAGATGTCCAGAAGCATTTCCTAATGCCCAGGCCACCTTATCTTTTGGTGCCAAGGTGCTTTTAAAAGAGATTATTCCTAGCTTTGGGCTGCCTGTACATATTGACTCAGACAGGGGAACTCATTTTATTCATTCGGTTTTGTCTCAGTTTTATTCTTGTTTGGGGATCACTCTCAAATTCCATGTACTGTATCATCCCTAGAGCTCAGGACAAGTTAGAAGAATGATTAGAGATTTTAAAAGTATGATTGGAAAATTGTGCACAGAGACTCATTTAAAATGGCTTGAAATTCTCCCCCTAGTGCTCTTTTATCTTCAAAGTAGGCCCAGAGGAAATCTGTACATTTTACCATTTGAGATGCTTTTCGGATATCCCCCATACAGGCTAAACCTTTCTCTTCTGTATACTCATCATTACTAAGGGGAGACACTTCCATTTTCTCATATATACAGATCATATATTACAAATCAAGTGGTTAGAACTCTGTGAATCCAGAGCTGCTGTACAATCAGGACCTATAGACTTTTCATTCCATGACTCACACCCAGATAACAAGGTGTACATAAAGAACTTCCAGCTCATTGGAGGAACTCAGCCTGCCTGTTAAGGTTCATTCTAAGTTCTATTAACCACTACAACACTATAAAAATTGGAGAAAAGGACACTTGGGTCCATTGCTCACATGTAAAGATTACTTTCTAGAGATAATGAGTGACTGTATCCTATCATACTTATTATATTTACTGATATTTTTTGGTTTTAACATTTAATTTTGTTTTTATATTTACATATTAAGTTAATCTACAATATTCTCTTACACGTTTTCACTTTCTGTTACTGTATTTTCACTATTATATTCTATATATTCTGTTTCACTGTCTTTATTTGTATCATCCTATTCCTAGACTAGAGAAAATACCATTTTTAAAGTTCATAAACTAGTTGCATAAAACCTGTATTAGTAAGCTTTGAAGAAGTTGATGTGCTCTTGTGATTTTAGGGATTTTGGTACTTCTTTGAATGTGCATTAGCTGCTGTATTACTGTTTTAAATAGCTGTTACTTAGAGAAAATTATGTGTACTCACACTGTGAGTCATGGCCAAATTAAAAAGGAAATTGACGTCATATTTTTGGGTGAGAAGCCTTGGTATTATGCCTCTAATTGACTGACACCTTTTAATGGAATATGCACTATATATATTTGATTTTAAAAATATTGTTTTTCCTTGTATGTGCAAAAGAATATTTGAGTTTTCTTTTTTCTTTCATTTTTTGTACTTGAAGCAGATGTTACCAGCATTAAAGATTTTTTGATTTTGCACTAGATTAAGTTTAAAATATCCATTAGCCCTAATGTCAATGTATACCCAAAATCTTTTGACTATAGGAACTTGATATTGATTGTTCAATATTATGGGGCTTTGATTAATGATTGTGTCTGATTCCAGAAGAAGGGATAACAAAAGAGTCACTGCAGAGTGCCAAGGAG
Organism: Monodelphis domestica; assembly: GCF_027887165.1. NCBI lineage: Eukaryota > Metazoa > Chordata > Mammalia > Didelphimorphia > Didelphidae > Monodelphis > Monodelphis domestica. The sequence goes on along the minus strand of NC_077233.1, from coordinate 41,533,364 downwards.
TCCAAACTTAACCTGCACAGTGCCTAGGAGCACAAGGTCAAGGAGACCAAACAATCCCAGTGAGACTGATGAGATTCTTCACCAAGAAAGGGGACTTGAACTTATTTTGGGTTTTGAGGAATGAGCTGTTTGATATCCTCAGACCCTCTTGTGCCAGACCCAGACTTCTACCAAGTTCCTCACTTTGGCTGCCATTTTGGCTCCCCTGTCCCTGAGAGCAAAGGTAAAATCAAAAGGGGGAATGATGTTTCACTTCTGTTTCAAAATGTATTCATTTATCTCTGTATTTCATATTTCGGCAATTTTCTATAGTCCATTACTGATTGTATAAGTCCATAATTGCTACTACAGACTTGTGGGATACATATCACTTTAACTGGGCCCTGATTCAAGGACCTGTTATGGGTTTATTCTTCCTTACTTAGAATTTTTAAACATGAGGCTTTGATATTTTATGTTTCATCCAGAACTTACTTTTAACTCTTTTTTTTCTGATGTTTTTGATTTTCTTTTGACAATTGATTCATATATCTCAAAATTAGGCCAAGTGTTCAGGGCGATCCAGGTGTTGGTCAACATCCTCCTCTGAGTGGGCTGTATTATTGTCATAAAATTCTAGATTTATAAAAATTTTTCTTGTTTGAGAGTAATTTTAGAATAAGAAACTTGCTATCTCCCATATCAGGACAGTGAACTGTTTGTAGAAGGCACCATAAAGAAGCCTGCAGAAACCACAAACAATACCTAAAGATTCAGAATGAACTTTGGGATATAGTAAATTGAACTGTTGTTGTTTTTTTTAATGTAAACTCTTATGCCAAGGGGGATTGTCCCCTAATTGGCTTCTTGTCGATGTGCCTACCAAATACTGGTTTTGTTCTTTTTCTCTCTTATTTCCCTTTTATCCCCAAATTATTGTAATTTCCCCTTAGAAAGTGTAATATTGTATGTACCTCTAGTAAAAGATCTTTAGAGATATAAGTTGGTTATGTGTACTGATTCATTGGGGAAACTAGTGATGTAAATCAGAGATTTATACATTGTCATTTCTCAATGGAATTATAAGGCATATTATGTGGATAGAATTTTCTCCCCAGAAGTCTCTTTCCCAGCTTCCCATTTTCCTTCTCATATTATATGCTTACATTTTGAAGACAAAGTCGTGAGTGTAGCTCCTCCTGGGGAGGCAGATTTGGAGGTTGGGTGATAGCCAGGCAGGAGAATTTTATACATGTGTTTTCACTAGTTTTTTTTTACTTTTTTTCTATTATTTCTTCTACTTAAAGTGATTACTAATAAATCTTATAAAATATAATACTTGGATTTATTGGATATTAATTTAAATTTTATAGGACACACTCACTATAAAGCTAAGGATGAACAAAAAATACATTTGAGTGAGAAAAAAGATCTGTAAGTGACATGGTAAAGATCTATATTAAAGAAAGATATATGTAGTCAACTTCTCTTAGCTTCAGTGTCTTCCTTTAGAAAACTGGTACTGCACTACATAGAATATTTAAATCCTGGTGTTGTTGTGAGAATCAAATTAAATAATATACAGTATAAAAGTTATTGTCATAACTATATTTGTGAGCCATGGGCAGAAAACCTAATCCCCCTAGGTGATAGGTTCACTATATTTTTAAAAGAAGAGATAAGTATGAGATGATGCCAGTGTTTAATTCTAAATTAATGATTCTGTTTTCATTGAAAGATGGGGCAATACTGCAGTACTGTGAGCAGGTATATTGGAATTCTATTGTGCAAATATATATCTCATGGGAATGCCGGGTATTGACTAATTTGGAATGCCCTGATAACTTTTAAGAGAACTGCTAAAATAAAACTTAACCCTTTTTTTTAAATAGGTGCAGCTAGATAGCACAGTAGATAGAGTATTAGACTTTGAAAAAAGAGGACCAGTGTTGAAATCTGATCTAAAACACTTCTGGGTTGTGTGATCCTAGACAAGTCACTTTATTCCAGTTGTCTAATCACTATCTCTTCTCTGTTTCAGAATCAATATTTAGTATTGCTTCTGAGACAAAAACTAAGCATATGAAAACAAATAAATAAATATAAAAACAACAGTGATGATGATGATGAAAACTGTTCAACCTGAAAAATCATAATAAAAATAATTTCTCATCCTTGGTCATTGAAGTCTATAGATCCTAGATTGTGGTTATCTTATTAATGTGCAGCAATCTTGGAAGACCTTAAAGAAACTCAGTAAGGGATCTTTCCTAATATCCCATAAACTATTATTATATTACATAATATTAATTTTATTATTATAAAATATATTAAATTTTTATGCATCTGAACTGAGAATTCTAACATATGATACTGAATCTACTTTGTGCATATGTCCTTAAAACCTAGGGAAAAAATAATGTAATGTTTTTATTTCCTATCCATTAAAAATATTTAATTTGCCTTTAAAGTTTCTAGGAAAGGGGTAAAACTTGAAAGATTTTTTTTTTCTGCTTGTTTGTTTTGCTTTATTTCATAGAGTAGATCTAGAGTCTTAAAGAATATAATATCTGGTTTTATTCAGCCATACTATTTCATCTCTGTTCATTTTCAAATACTGATTTTACTAACGTGTTTTTCTTTACAAAGATTCAAGCCTGCAAAACATGTAGCAATGAGCAACACATAGGAGCACTTCCTGACCTTTAAGGTGCACCTCCCACGTTGGAATCACTGGTTTTGTTTTGGCCTAAGGCAAAAATGATTTCCTGGGCAGAGATATGCTGCAAACTTCTGATGATAAAATAAGAAGAGAAAAAAAGGATCCGGGGACCATCCAATTCTTATACTTTGCAGTCTTCAGAGAACTACATACTAAAAACACAAATCAAATTAAAAAAAGTTCTCAATGCCTGTAAGAATGGTTTGTCCCTGCTCTGTTCTAAATAACTGCTTGTAGCCTCTCATCTAGACTGAAATGATGGATTTCTAATTGTTCCCCTTGATTCAATTCTCTCTTCTCTCCATTCCATCCTCCAGGCAGAAGTCAAATTGTTATTATTTTGAATGCAGTTCTCACCAAGTTAATCTTGACTCTCTATATCCTCCAAAATAAATAGGAAATGCTTAACCTGATATTTTAAACCTGTACAATATATCTCTAACTATCTTTTCTAATTGTATTTCTTATTATCTTCATTCGTGCATTATTTTCCCCATCAAACTGACTTCCAAGTTTTTACCTGTATTCAGCGTATCATCGCCCACCTCTTTACAAATGGTCCAAGATTTTTCGAATGTTCTTCCTTTTGCATTCTCTCACAGAAACCCAAGCATTCTTCATAGCAGAGGTTAAATGTCACCTTCTACACTTTTCCCTCAGCCAAATAGCTGTTGAGAATTCCTTCTCTCACCATTTTATTTTATTTGACTATTCATTTATACTTCCATTCATTTCTTTATTTCTGGAGCAAAACTCGGATTTCATTAGTGTAGAAAATTCCCAGACAGTACATTCTCTCTGTCAATACAAATTGGCAATAACTCTACAAGTAAATTTGTAAGTTAGGCAATGAGTTATAAAGGAAGCTACATGTTTCAGTGAATAGAATGTTTGACCTAAAGTCAGGAAAACCTGAGTTTGAGTCCTACCTCAAACATTTATTAGCTGTGTGACACTGGACACATTCTTTTACCTCTCTCAATCTCAGTGTTCTTACAATAAAAGTGATGATTTTAACAATAGTCTCTCCCTGTAGAATTATTTTCATGATCAAATGAAATGATATATAGTGTTTTGTAAATCATACGCATACATATACCACACTTTTATGTGGGTTCATGTGTCCATGTGTAGGTGTGACTGTAGACTTCTATTTCTGTGTAGCCTGGATACTAAGAGTTTAATCATGTTGATAGTCACGTAGTCTTATATGCTAGAAAAGTCATTTCAATTCACATCTTTCTGAGGCTGGCTCACTCCCATGATGCAATTCTCCTCCTCTTCTTTTCTACCTCTTTGTTTCCCTGGCATCCTTCTAGTCCCAGGTAAAAATTCAACCCTATACAGGAAGCTGTGAAGAATAATTTAACTATCCCCTGATTGTGAAAATGAAATTAATGAACTTTCCCCTGATTGTGAAGATTAAATTGTAATCCCTGCCTTTTTTAGATTTAATCACCAAAAGCATAAATACCCTACTTAAAAGTTGAGTGGGGAGATCTGCCCATTTTTAGATTTAATCACCAAAGGTATAAACACCACATTCACACTTGAGTGGAGGAGGTCTGTGACCCATGTGTGCAATAGTGGGTGATGAATCAGAATTAAACTAATAACCCCTGGGCAGTCTTAAAGCAAAGGTACAACTGTGATTAGTAGATGTAAAATTAGGGGAAGGCACAGGAAGTGATGCAAAAGAAAATGTCTTTAAAAGGAATTTACAACTTCTTGTGAGACACATTTCTTTCTTTCTTTGGAGTGGAGGCTGGTGGAGAATCTGCTGACTGGTCCCAAGATGTGGTGAGTGAAAAGCTGATTCCTTTCATATTGGATTTTCTGAAGAGACTAGCCTCAGGAGAGACTTCCCTAGGTCCTCAGCTTTGCCAAGGCCTAAGGACTAACTCTCCTTGACTGGGTTGAGCCAAGGGTCGGTGTAAATTACTTAGTGCTTAGGCTAGATATCTTACCCTATCCTCTCTGACTAGAGATCAAAGCATTCCATCTTTCACTTTATACCCTTTATGGGATTTTTATCATATACGTTAATTTCTTGGTGACCCTATTTTAAATATAATTCAGTCCAACCTTTTTTATGTAATAGTCCCTTTCTCCACCTTAAAAAACATTTATTCATCCTCCTTTTATCTAGTGCCTTCCCTCTGTTGATTATTTCAGATTCATCCTATGTATATGTTTATGTAAAAATATTTTCATATCTTAATAACTCATTAGACTGAGATGTGCTTGAGAGCTTTCCTCAGTACTTAGAACAGTGTCTGGTCCATAGTAGACACAACAAAATAGTATTGACTGACAAAGTGTCTGATTCTCTCTTCCCTAAGTCATTCCACCTTTCTTATTGGTAATAAAAAAAAATGTCATCGTCATCATCATTATCCACCTAGGACAATGCTGGAAACTGAACTGTGGTTCAACATAAAGAAGATACTGTGCAGTCTTGTACCCACCCAGGAAGGTGCAATTGCTTTACCCAGGAAAGTGTGAATGTTCTCACAAACATCCAGGGGATTCTGTGAAAATCACAACTTCCCTTTCATTCCTTAAAATGATTCCAACTTTCTCTCCAAGCTTTATATCTTTTGTGTGGGACAGTTCTCATATCATTTAGTTGTGGTAAGTATGAATTTATTCATTCAAACTTTTTGTAGCACCTTGAACAGGAATTTGCATATAGTAAGTGCTTAATAAATAAGTGTGGAACAGAATAGAATTGCATAACTAACCTGAGAAGCATGTCTAAGTTCAATGTCACTTAACTTCCTGATTAGGACTCTTGTCCACAATTGACAGAGAACAACAAACCATCCAGTTGAAGGCTAATGCAATCATCGGATCTTTTCCCTCAGTGATCCGGAATATATTTAGAAGGATTTCCTTTTTGTTAATCATCAGACTCTTGCCTTTCAGCAATTTTTTTTGCTTCATTTCTTTCATTTCACACTGAAGACCAAGGCAAGGATAGTAAGGCAATAAACTCTTAAGAAATTCCTTTGAGCCATTTATAACCCCTTGTATTAACATGTGAAACAATTATTCCATCAAATGTGATAATGAGGTCACTTGGGCTAAACAAAATACTCAGATGAACGAGTGATTTGTAGCAGAGTATGAGAATCTGTGGACTCAGCTATGTGTGACATCTTTTATGGGAAGGATATTTGCAGAATTTGCTGATAAAGCCAGGCACAGAGTAGGGGAAACATATGATCCTCTGTGGAAAGCAAATGAGCAGCTCAAAGGAGCATTTATATATTTTGTAACTCAGGCTGAATGTTTGGAAGAGGTATAAAACTGAAAGCGGGAATGTTGTAAAGATGGGAAGGTAGAAAACAAGCGGTGAAAAGTGGGAACAAAAGCCAAGGATTCAGTCAAATGATCTAGGTTGGAACACTGCCACTGCCAGTTGCAGGTTGTGTGATCATGGGCTCAGAGCATCACAGGAACATTGATTTAGGTTGAAATAGCATTTCTACAGTCATCTAGTCCAACTCTCTCATAAATCTGAATCCACCGAAACCATCTTCTTCATTTAACAGTTAGAGAAATTGAGGGCTTCAGAAGATAAATTATTTCTCCAAGATTACAGAGTGATGGATCAAAGCCATGTTATTCAGCTTCATAGCTGGCATTCTTTCCATGGTCTCATAATGCCTAAACCTTTTGCATTTCTGGGCCTCCATTTCCTTAGGTGGAAACTGGAGGGATTACATTCCATGAAGTCCGAGGGCTCTTTAGGCACTAATTTCTATCACCATTCACAGAAATTCACACCCTTTTCTAAATGGCTGTATCAAGGTCCAACAGTGTTGTAAATATATCAAGAAAGGAACATCTAAACAGAACAGAAAGCAAAATGAACTCATTGATTTCACAAGGGTTTGTTATCAGAAGTAATGAGTAGGGAAGTGGTTTCTCATTATCCTTATTCCCCACCCACATGTTCCTTTTCATATACATTTTATGATTCATGATTCTTATTAGTGAAAACAGATTTCCAGTACCCATGGTCTTCCCCCTGCCACTGAGTTGTTTTTCAAGAACACTTGGTTATGTGGGAAATTAACATAAAAACACAACTCATTAACTGGCACATGTGGGTCAAGGCAGAATGCAGCATGATAATGCAGTTTCTGACTTCCTGAATGGGCAGGCATGACAACATGCACCTAGACATCAGAACACATGATCCAAACTGTCTAATTAAAAGCTGAATAGGGGTAACTTCATGAGCTTTGTAAGCGTTGGGGCAAGCAGGAACTCCAAGTCTTTTTGCTCCATTTCCTTACTGAACACAACCCTGTTGTTGGCTGGCCTTAATTTATCTGGCCTGACCATATTGTTAGCTGGGGTCCTTTGACACCACTTGTAAAATGGGCCAGGGCCAAGACTGATTGGGTTTGGGACCTAAAGAAGCAAGTCCAGAAGACTACAGTAGTTAGAAAGTTCTGGTAATACCATTCTTTCTCTTTTTCTCTCTTTTACATTTAAATGATTATGAATCTAGTAAAAATCTCTAATATTAATTTTAATTACAAAAGTTGGCAAAGAGAATAGACAGTGGGGAGGGCATCAGTAAGTGGCCATTTAAATCCTACTTCAGTCACTTAAGTTGTATGACCCCAGGCGAGTTATTTAACTTCCTTCCTCACTTTCCTGTTCAATAAATGGGATTTATAATAATCCCTACCTCCCAGGGTTATTTGTCAGTCTCAAATAAGCTATCATATATAAAATACTTTGCAAATCAGAAAACATGATATAATGGTAGCCTGAAATTACTATTAAATGTAGAGAAAGTCAATTCTCTTGATCAGTAATAAATGCTTTTCTCCTCAGAAGTGGCTTTTTCTTTAAAATTGAGCAATCTACAAGAAAACAAAAGAAAGACTATTCAGGCTAATTGGCCAAGGTTCCTTTGTTTGATTAGCTTCCACTTCCTCATACACAGGGGGCATGGAGTAAATGCATTTTAAGAAAGAAAGAAAGCCAGCTTCATGCAGAAACTCTGGGCTTGCTAGAGCTTTTATATCCTGCTGACTTCAATTTACAAGTGCTTCTACAACTGGAATGGGAAGACTAACTTCACTGTTACTAAATGGACTGTTGTTTTTTTGTGAAATTGGTTTACCCTAAGCAAGATCTCTAAAAATGCAGTTGTAAAGAAGAAAGCACTTTGTTGTTTCATAAAGCCAATCCCAGTGGGAAATCAAAGATTAGGGCCATTTGGTCCTTCATCACATCCCTCCTCTGTTGCCTCATCATGGCACAGATATGACTCTGGATTCTTAAAGGCTCTATTAATGTATCATAAGCCCTTGGAGGTCCTCCCAAGTTGGAAAAGCAATTCAACACTGAATTCTATGTCTATATAACTAGCCTAGATAAATTTAGGCAGGCCCATTGCCAAAGACTTGGCTACTGGATAATGAGATTTATTAAGTCAGATATAACAAATCATGATATATTCTCTATAAAAAGAATGTCAAGAATTGCCTTGTTAGAGAGAATAATCACACCAATGAATGTATTGATTTTTAGAGGTGAAGAACAAAATCCTTGTGTTAGGGAAGAACCATAAGGCAAAGTGTTCAAGAGATAAGCAACTGGGATGATGTGAATCTTTAAGATGAAGATTTATCAGGACCAATTGATGAATTAGACTAATTAATCTGGAGAAAATAAAATATATAGAATACAAAACATTCTCTTTAACTATCCAAAGTGACATCACATGGAAGATAATAAAAGATAATAATATTTAGAGATAGATATAGAGATGATAGATAGGTGGGTGGAAGAATAGATGGATAGGAAAGAAGACACATTATAAAACTATTTAGTATTTCTTAGTATGTATGAGAATTTTAATTTCTAGGTATAGAAAGAAATGCAGAAAGATAGTACCTGCCCACAAGGAGCATATATTCTCATTAGGGGTAGCAAAGCATAAAGGAATGCTAGAAAAAATAATGTGGAAGTGAAAGGGTATCCACTTGGGACATAGAGAAGGTGGTTACAGGAAAGGAAATGGTGGATAGATAAAATAGTCAAGATCCACTTAACCTTGACTCTAAAGCAGTTGTCCTTTGTTGTTTTATAAATGTTTCATAAAAATGGAAAATTTGGATTTCAGAGGACATAATTCAAAGCAGTAATTCGAAGTCTCAAACAGACAAATAGAATGGATGTTATAGAAAACAAATAAAACAAAACAAACTTATAATAATGCGAGTTTTCTCAATGTGGAATAAGAAGACCTGAGAGTTACTAGGTTTCCCTTCATAATATCTTCAAAGAAAGAATTGGAGAGTATAAAATATCAGTACTGGAAGGTACCTTAAAATTATTCCACTTATCTCCATTGTTTAAGATGATAAAACATTAACATTTATTACATGACTACTATATGCTAAAAATTCTGCTCATCCATGAAGACACAAAAAAAGTCAAAAGACAGTCCTTGCCCTCAAGGAAAGCTGGAATCTAAAGAGAGAGATAAGATAAAATAGTAATGTATATACAAACTAAGCTATATTTAGGATGAATAGGAAATTATTAACAGAAGGGAGGCACTGGAATTGAAGGACTGGGAAAAGCCTCCTGTAGAAGTGAAAATTTTAATTAGGCCTTACTGGAAGTCATTGAGGTTAGTAGTTAAAGGAAGAGGAAGGAGAACATGCAGGCATGGGAGATAGCCAGAGATAATGTCCAGAGCTGAGGCAAGGATTGTCTTGTTCGTAAGACAACCAAAAGGCTGCCAACAGAATAAGAATACTTAGAAAAGTAGGAAGGGAATAGGTTTTGAAGGGATTTGAATGCCAAATAGTCTATTTTGTATTTGCTTCTAGAGGCAACAGAAAGTCAATGGAATTTGTTGAGTGGGGAGAAAGAATAACAAGATCAGGCCTATGCTTTCAGAAAATCATTGTGTTGGTTGAAGGGAGGATGGACTAGAGTGGAGAGAAACCTGAGATGGGCAGACCCACACTTAGGCTATCGAAATGATATGGTCTTGAAGAGATGATATCCTATACCAGAGTGGTGGCAATGTCAGGGTAGAGAAAGGGACATTTTAAAATTCTGACAGTGTCAGAAAGATAAAATTGGCTACCCTTAGCAACAGCTTGGATATAAGGAGTGAGATATAAGGATGAATAGTGGATGACTCTTAGTTTGGCAGCCTGAGGTACTGGAAGGATGGCAATGCCCTCTCCAGTAAAAGGGAAAAGGGGAAGGATGCTTTTAGGAAAGATACTTTTTATTTTGGCAATATTGACTAAGATATCTCCTAGACATCTAGGTCAAGATGCCTGAAAGGTAGGCCCAAGGCAAGAATGTGGGTTATTCAAATTCAGTCAGAAAGTATAACCCAACAGTTGAACTTTCAGTTTATCTAATCTGGAACAAGGTATATCCATATGATACCACCTGTACTCTGGTCATCTTCATCTTTTTCATATATCACCTAAGTTTGACCCAGGAAAGTCAGGTTTTATTAAGTAAGTTTTACTTTAACTTGACTGGAGACAGACCTTTCCACCACTTAGCAATAATTATCAAACATTTTATAGGTACTTAATAAATGTTAGTTGCCCAATTGACTGTTTATATCTGCTTCCCTTTCCATCTTCTGTTCATACGTCTCCTTCCATTAGTATACCAGGTTATTGTATGCAGGGATGGACATATTTGCTTATGTTTTATCCACATGCTTTGACAGAGGACTTGGCACAACATAATTACTTGATATATGCACTCTCATCTATATATGCAAGATTATGTCTGCTTCTTTAATTCTAAATTTGAGTCAATAATTTTCTCTCCAAAGTCTATATGGCTACTTATTAGATATGCTAGAAAGGCTTTCTTATTCAGGTATGAGTTAAATCCTCTCCCAACTCTGAGATTCAAGAAGTCTTTGAAATAAACATGTAACAATTTGAAAAAAATACGAATAAGCTCATCATAAATTATACTGAGTTAATAATTATTGTTAATATTTAGTATATTTTCTATTAAATGTTTGCATGTCATATCTATTATCATTTAATATTAAAATATAGAATAAAGCTAGAGCATTAGTCTAAAGTTAATAACAGTTAATAAAGTTTGCATTTGAGTCATGCTTTATATATTGAGGATCTTATAAATATATTCATTCAATAGCAAATGGTGTTTTAACTATAAAAGTTGTTGGGGTTTTGATGCATTAAAAGATCAATCAGTAGTATAATATGATAACCAAACTGGCTAATTCATATTAAATCTATATTAATAGAAGCAACATTTATGAGGATTAAAAACATTTATGAGGATTAAAAGATAATGTTCCCTTTGAACTCTGCTCTATTCAGACCAGTATATGAAGTTCACTTTTGAGTATCATTGTTTTAAACAGGTCATTGATATATACATACATGTAAAACCCCATGGAATTACTCATTGGCTATGGGAGGGGGTTGGAAGAAGGGGAGGGAAAGAACATGAATCATGTAACCATGGAAAAATATTCTAAATTAACTAACTAAATAAACAAATAAAAAAGAAAGAAAAGGAAAAAAAAAGGTCATTGATCAGTCAGAGTATACAGAGAAGGAAAATCAAGTATTTAAGTGTCCTCAAGTTAAAAAGATTGGTTAAAGGATCATGTGATATTTTATATGGAGAAGATTATGGGTAAAATAGTATCATTCTTCAAGTATTAAATATTTGTCATAGAGAAAAAGAATTAGATTTATTTTGTTTGATGCCAAAGAATAGAATCATCATTAATGGATGTCAGTTGAAAATAGGGAAATGTAGGCCTTGATAAAAAGAAAATGCTTCTTACCAGTTAAAGAGAGAAATAAATTGTTTACAAAGATTGATTTTTTCCCCTTTATATTGGAAATCTTCAAGAAGAAATTTTGTATGATGTTTTGTAGGGTATATGCTAGTGGGGTCATTGAGGTCTTGCCCAATTATAAGACTACTCCCATTTTAAAGGTTAGGACATTGAAATCCTAAGCAGCTTTAGTTAGAATTTTTATAGTGGTTTGTAGTTTGTAAAGTGCTTCTCATTCGAATATCTCATTCGAACCTCATAGCAACAATGGAAGAGAGATACTATTCTTTTCCCCATTTTACAGATAAAAAGTTAACTAAGACTGTGGTTAGGTGATTTACCAAGGGCAAATAGCTGATCAATATCTGTTCCTGTATATGATCTGACACTCTGTGTGTGTGTAAGTGTGTTTTAAGAGGTGAAGTATGGGATTCTTTTTACCTGGAGATAGTTTCAGGGTTAAACTTATAATACAGCATCAGTTCTTTACTATTTGGATAAGAAAAGACTACCCTTTTAATTTAGGGATATAAATATCCATTTTAAAAGTCTCAAATTTAGTGACTCCATCTCAATGGTAGAACTATGTCCTATCCATAATTAAATCCTAAAAAAAAGCCAATAAGATTCTTTTTAATATGGACAAATGTTTCAGATAATCTGAATTAGGGTAATTAATCACTGTGGCTAATTATAAACAGATCATGAAAATTAACACAATTTCATGCTATCTTGAACTTTTGATTTTTCCCACAAATGTTTAACCATTCTCCAGTCTGAAATTGTACACATCTAACAATAGACAGTATTGAACAATTTTTGTGAGAGAAAATCTATGGAAAACAGGAACACATCAGAAAGTAGAAAGTCTCTTTTTGAAAATCAGTAACTTTTGTATTTTCCTCCTAGCAGATTGAATTATGTGTACTATCATATTAGGTTCAATCTAGCAGTTTCTTAATAATTTCTGTATATTATAATGCATACTGTATGTTTCCTCTCATATACCCACCCTTAACACATACTTTTCTCTTTGTTTCACTTTCTTATTAACAATTACCTATGTAGTAGGAAAAGGTTCTCTCAAATGTCTTCAAAATTGTCAACATGGTAGATATAGTCATAATAATATTCAAGCACACATCTATGAAACACAAACATTTGCATGGAAGTCATCTTCATTACTAGAGTTAACAGTATAAAATACAAAGAGGTACCTTTAGACTCAGGGAGTCTTCAGTGTTGAAAAGTAAATAATTATAGAGGTTTGGGATGTTTTTACATTTAATTATAAACTTCATTTGGAGGGTAACAGCTTAGGTGGGAATTCATTTTCCTCCAAAGAAATATTTTAAAATTCTTATGTGGCTGAAAAAATTTCTTACTTGTCATCTCAAAGTTATCTACAGTGAAGGAATTAATGCGTATTCTTAAAGTTGTCATTCTATCAACAAATGGCCTTAGACTTTTTTTTTTGCTACATTCCTATTTTTGTGAATTAAAAAAAAGATTTTGTGGAAGATAAAGAACATTGCCTTTGTTTTGCCCTAGAGGGAAGAAGAATCACTGAGTAGAAAATATCAAGAAGAAAATTTAGAGCTGATATTGGGATAGGAGATAGGGAGAAAGGGAGAAGGAAGAATTTTTTGCAAAGAAAATGTATTCCATTATAATTAGAGCTTTCCAAAAACAGAATGACTTACCTCCACAGTGGAATCATAGATTTAGCCATAGAAATGACTTCAAAAGATATCTATTACAATTCTTTCATTTTACAGTGGAGAAAACTTTGCTTAAGTAAAATAAGTTGCTTGGATATAGGCAGAAAGAGCCAGACATGGGATTTGTTCCCAGACCCCTTCATTGTGGAGTCACAGATGTTTTCACTGTCTCATGTTAAGATTCTTTTTCAATGGAGTTCTTCAATTAGAATTAAGTATATTTAGTGAATATGTTGATGTTAGACGTCTTACTTTTTCTGTTAAAAATTGGATTAAATAGCTGCTGAGGTCCATTGCAGTCCTAAAACCCTATAATTTTGGAATTCTGTGATCCATTCAGTAAGGCAGATTTTCACTTATTTTTATGAGCTATGTTGCTAGAAGGCAAAGGATGGCCTAGATGCATTTTTAAACATTTTATTTTTTTACATGTAGATATAATTTTTCATAATCATTTTCTGATTCTGTTATCCACGTTCTCTCTCTCTTTTTCTATCCTGCCCAAGACAAAAGGATATATGAGTGCAATTGGAAATCTGTTACTTTAAAAAGAACTAAATTTCCTGGGAGTCCACTGACCTCCTGTCATTATGTACTTCCTGCAGATAAATTTAGTAGGCCTTCTGGGCCTCACAATCTTTTTGATTTCCTGTCCCAAGCATGGTGGTGGTAAGCATGGGGGTTTTGAACAGGCTAATTAGCCATGGGCACATGGATTTTTAATTTATATCCCTTTTATTCCTTTAATTCCAATGACCTTTAATAAATCTCTTAAAATATAATATTTTATTATTGAGATGAATTTTAGTTTTTACATGTTATCATTTATACATGTGCCATCATGCACACACACATATATATATATGCAATATATATTTCCATATTTGTCATGTAACAGAAGAAACATAAATTTAAAGTGAAAAATAGTATGCTTCAATACACATTCAAACCCTGTTTTTTTCTATGGTGGTAGGTATCCTTTAATTTTTTTTATCCCGAATCTCTTGTATTTGTCTTTCATCATTAAATTTCTGTTCAGTCATTCGCAGTTTATCATTTTACAATTTTTCTGTTCATATGTACAATGCTCTCCTAATCCTGCTCGCTTTGCTTTGAATCACTTCATAAAATTTATTCCAGCTTGTTTTTTATTTTTAATATCCTCCTGTTCATCGTTTCTAAGGACAAAAGAGTGTTCAATTATAATCATATCTTATGACTTGTATAGTCCTTGCCCAGGTAATTGACTTGACTTCAGTTTTGTCTAGATAACTTTTCAATCTTCCTTTTAAACCACTGAAGGTTTGGGAACCTCTGTATAAATTCTAGTTTTGTTTCAAAGCATTTTTACCTCAAATCATGAGAAAATTTCTTCCTTGCTCCTTTGCTCTTGTCAAGGACACCAAAATCCCCCAGTTTCACAAAATTCATTTATATCCATTTCAAATTTGCATATCCTGTTTTGTTACTATCAGCTATCCCAGCAGAAAAGATTAGCTTGGGTGACAACATAGCTAAATTCACAACCTATTCACTCAGAATAAGGCCCTTTCACCATGAGATTCATTTATGAAAATGATAGCCAATAAATGTCTAGGGAAAAATAAGCTAGAATATGTATGGGTGTGTTTATGTCAATAGGAAAGCTTTTCTCTGCACAAGGAAATTATTATCTAAAGAATCGTAGCTCTGCTTCCCTTCTAAATATTTCATCAATGGTTAATGAAGATAATCAAAATAGGGTGTGAAAGTGAGATCTTTCCTGCCAGCATGCATACTTGCTAAGGGACAAAACTCTGAGAAAAAGTCCTGACAACAATTCTTGTTATCTATCAAAAGGCTACTGAAAATAAAATAATTCTGACAGAAAAATACTGGCTGCTCAAAAAGAGACATGTAAATCCATGGTCTAGGAGATCATAATGAGCTATACATAAGAGCTCATCTCATAGTTTGGAGACTAGATCATAAAGAGATTTTATTAGGGAGAGAGAGAGAGAGAGAGAGAGAGAGAGAGAGAGAGAGAGAGAGAGAGAGAGAGAGAGAGAGAGAGAGAGAGAGTATTCTGAAGGTTCCATAACAAAACTTACTTTAAAAAAAAACTAAGCTGATTTTTCATGTACTTTTTATTAAAGGTATTTATGGTTCTTCTTCCAATCCCTCACACATAAACATTGTGGTATGAGAAGCAACACCATGTCCCATTAAAGCTCTATGACTTGTCCAATGTAAGATTTACCTGTATTGCAAGAATGAAAGGGAAATAAATGGGGTGATTTCATTAGTTTTGTTCAGTGAAATCTGAACTTTATTACTAAGCTTTGACATTTTTTTCAGACCTTCAACTACCTTCTTTTCCCGCCTCTCTGATGAAGAAGCAAAACCATCATCCCCCAAAGATCATCCAGACATGTTGATATTACATCCAATAATTTATTGGGATCTCCGTCACACAGCTACAATGAAACTCAGGGAGATAAAAAGAACTTCGCCCACCCTGCAAATAAAGAGGCTGGAATCATAGGTTTTACCCTTCGAAAATATTAAATTTTATCAATCAGAATCTAACAGCTCTGGGACCAGAACATGCTTTGTTACTAACAATATCTCAGTCACACATATTGCTTTTCCAATACAACTTTCAGGGGACTGATTTGTGATAAACCTTATATAGGAAATGCAGAGGGTGAAATATATAGCCAAACAATTCTGGTTAAAATGAAAGTGATGAGATAGACTCCAAAACAACTCTTTGCTCACATTTTATTGTAGAGACAGTGCTTTTGGCCTTAATGCCTAACTCCGTATTCTAGGGCATTTTAACCCTATCCTGGATGGAGGAAATTATGATAATCTCCCAAGGGAAATACATTTACTTAGTTCATTGTTAAATTCTAACCATCAAAACTTTCATCCGTAAGAGAACTATAACACTTTGTGAATGACTTTGGGTCATATTTATTGAGTTCATTGTGGTAAACATTAATTAATCACAATCATATATTTCAACTAAGGTACTGTTTAGGCTGTGGTGGTATAGGGCTAAAAAAGGACCCTTAACTTCAGTATGAAGCCATTCATATGGGAAGATTCAACAAGCACTTTTTTGCAAATCACTATACAAATATTATCCCATTTGATCTCATAACATTCTTTGGGATGTAGATGCCGTTATTTTTCTTATTTTACAGAAAGGGAAACTGAGACAGGGAGAGGTTATGTGATTTGCCTAGGGTCACACCACTGGGATGTCTGAGATTGGATTTGAAATTAATGCTTTCCAACTCTAAATCCAGTTTTTGTCCATTGCACTACTTGGCCAAAACTGATCAAAATGAATTTTGAAAAGGTGTATTCAGATGGTTTTGTCCAGTATGCATTGAGAAGTAATATAATGGAATGTAATGATCACTGGACATATCACAGGAGTTTGGGAAACAAGCTCTTACTTGTGTAATCTTGAGAAAATATATTTAATTTCTCTAATCCTTGGTTCTGACTTCTGTAAAAGTGGAGTAAAAAAATGTTGTGACCAGCTTTTAAGAGGTACTATAGAATATCAGATATAAATATCACATCACTGTCAAGAAAACCTGGGTTGAAATGTCTCTTCTGAAACATATTTGCTATATGAGTCTGCAAATGTCCCTGAATATAAGATGCCTCTCTAAGCATAAGCACCCTAGAAGTGTCATATCTTCATTGGCAGAGGAAATTTATTCACTATTTGTTCTCCAGGGAAATCACTGGTCAAGATTGTATAAAATGAATGAAAGCTCACTAGTTTGGGGGGTTGTTATAATGTAAGATTTGAATAAGATTAAACAAATCTAAAATATAAACTATTCCCCAATACAGTGAAGTTTTTAAGGAATCAAAGGCTTAAAATATTAGAAATGTAAGCTGTGAGCTGCAGTCAGTGCAACAACAATGGCAGCATCAGACACCCCAGCAGCCATAGAAGCAGTCATGGTAGTCATAGCAGTGGGAGATCAGACCAAGCTGGCAAAGAAAAAAACAACTGAAGCCTGACAAGCATCCTCCAAATGACAACAGAACAAAATACCTCAAAATAAATACTAGAACAACACAACCAACAGAAGGAATGAAGCAGTACTCTAGCCCAGAACAACTCAAGACACAGCAAGAAGGATTTATCTCACTGGGAGACACAGGGAACAATGAACAAGCCTCCACATGACTGTGCCACAATGTAGTACATTGTGTCATCAGGTTAAGAACAGAAAGCAACCCCAAAAAGAAAAAGCAGCAGTAGAAGGAAAGTGATCCTGCATAATCCAATAAGAACAGAAATTGGGTATGACCCAGCATAGTCAGCAGTGGAAGAAACTCTGCCCAACAAGCTGTAGCCTCACTGGGATTGTGAAAAACCCAACACCAATCAGTTGAACTGAATAGCTGCCAACTTCCACACAGCAAGTTAATCAATCTACCTCTGCAGAGTGCTCAGTCTGAGACCCCAAAACTAAGTTAACCCCATGTATTGTACAGACATGGGACAGAATTCCCCCTACTCTAAGAACAAGGCTAACCTTCAGGAGACAGACAAAATCAGAGGTAAAAATAACCCCCAAAATGAGAAAAAGAGAGAAAAAATTTCATGCTAGAAAAATATTTCAATGAGAGATGACCAAAATACAAAATCTCAGAAGAGTACAGCGATACAAACATGAAAAGGTGGGTAGCTTCAAAGGAAAATGTGAAAGGATATCAAGCACAAAATGAACTTCTAGATCTCCCAATAAACATAGAAAAAACAAAAAAGAAAATGTAGAAGTAAAACTAGAAAAGAAAATGATAGGAAAAATCAACAGCCTACAACAAGCTTTTCTTCTTGCTGAAGAAGTTAACTAAAATACCTCTAGAGGAAAAATATCCTCTAAAGAGAGGTATTACAAAGCTTTCAAGAAGAAAATGGCTCTCTGAATATTAGAAGTGGTCAAATGGAAATCAATTATTTCACCAAAAAAGTGGAAAAAATAAAAAATCAAAAGAATGATAAAATAGAAAAATTTAGATCTCTCATTGGAAAACAACTCACCTGGAAAAAAGATTCTGGAGAGATCCTGTAATAATAATTGAATTTCCTAAAAGCCATCATAAAAAAAGAACCTGGATACCATATTTAAAGAAATTATCATTGAAAATCACTTTCATATTCTCCAGCAAGAGGAGAAAATAGAATTTGAAAGAATCTACCTATCATGTCCTGAAATAAATCCAAATCTAAAAGCCCAGGACCATTATAACCAAATTCCAGAAATTCCAAGTCAAGGAGAAAATACTAATAGCAGTAAAAAAATGTGGAAGCACAATCAAGATTACACAGGACATAGAAACTTTTATATGAAAGGATCGGAAAGCATGATATATGATATTCTGTAAACAAAGGATCTAGGCCAGTGATGGTGAAACTTTCAGAGACCAAGTGCCCAAATGCAACTTTTATGCTGTGTATGAGCTTCCCGCCTTATCTCAGACAGAAGAGGGAGGAAGCACTTTCATTGAGCTGCTGGGCAGAGGGTCAGGTAATGTGAAAAATATTCTCAAGCATGCATGGACTGGGGAAAGGAATAGGCCTCTAAAGCATACAATAGCATGCCTTCCATAGGTTTGCCAACAGAGATCTCAGTTTATAATCCCAAACCTCCTACCCAGTGAAACTGAGCATGGTACTAGAGGGGAAGAAATTGATATTTAATGAAATAAAATTCATATATTGCTGATGAAACATCCATGGATAAAAAGAAAATTTAATAATCAAATTTGATACTCTAAAGGAGCATGAAAAGATGAACAAAAAAAAATCAAGGGATCAGTCAGGTTTAAATAATCACATTTATACATGAGAAAGTGATAACTAGAATTACTTAGATGGTTAGCATATAAGAATGTATAATTAAAAATCTGTTACCCTAAAAAAGAACTGCATTTCCTGGGAGTCCACTGACTTCCTATTGTTACGTATTTCCTGTAAACAGGGGATAGTAGGTAAACAGGGGACATGGAGGGTCCTGTCTTCTTTTTGGTCTCTTAGCTCGATGGTGGTGAGTGGGATTTTCAATGGGCTGATCAGCTATGGGCACGTGGTCTTTATTTTGTATCCCTCTTATTCCTTTATTTCTAATGATCATTAATAAATTGCTTAAAATATAACATTTTATTATTAACATTAATTTTAATTTTAACATTGATAACAACCACTAATTGGAGAAGAACTCTCAATTTTTTAAGATGGCCTTAATGCATTTTTTTAAAGTCATGTTTCTCCTGCCAAGGATTTTAGCCCACCCCAACAACCCTTCCACCCTCCATCACAAACTCTGAGAGAACTCTGAACTCTATACCTGTGCTGTTGTCTTTTTCTTTTCCTACTTTTTGCCTGGTCACTCTCCCTACCAGCTGGGCTATTTTTAACTGGGGGACTCTTGGTAAAGAGGATATAAGTCACTTCTCTCACCCATCTGCTTGTGCCCATGTTCCTAAATTTCTCACTGCTTCCCCTGGTATTGCTGATTCTGCTTCCTCCTGATCTCTGGCCCCTGACCCCAATCACTCCTCTGGCCCCAGTCCCAGCCCTGGGTCCCAGACTGCTGGTAGCTTCCATTATGTCTTCAGAAAAAAACAGGGTATTTTTTCCTTAGGTAACAATTAGCCTCCTAAATCCCTCTCCATGTGGCTGGGGAAACAAACTGCTCCATAGCATTTTACCTCAGGGGGGAAGGAGAGGGAAGAAGGAAATTACTCTTCCAAACAGGAAGTAAATTGCAAGCATGGTGCATTCTATGAAAGAGCAGTACTTTGCCTATTTCAAACAGCTTCCAGTTTTAGGATGTTTTTTACTTCTACCATTCTTGAGTGCATTGGTCCTTTCAATTATCTTGCATGAGATTCATGGGAGAAATTCATCTCTCTACAACCCTGTGCTATTTGGGCCTACCCAGTCTCTAAGATTCATCCAGTTTGAGATTCCTCAACCTCATGTTCTTCCTCACCTTGGGAAATTCCACAGTTCTGACAAAAGGAATCTGAATGGATAGAGAAAGGTTCCTTAAAGAGATTGGAGGTGAAAATTTTAAGCCTTTTCAGACTCCATTGTTTTATGAAAGTCTTTGTATTTTTTGTATTTTGCTGATTGTCTGCTTTATGATTTAATTTTGTTGTTTTAAGTTCATATATTAATGTATTCAATACCATTCTGTTACACTGAATCAGTTTACTCTACTGTGTTTTAACTATTAGATATATTTGGTTATTTTTCCCCTATAACTACTGAACAAAATACTGTATAATATTGTAAAAGCCCATAACCAGCCTTTTCTTCCATTTTGGCTTTGTTAAATTGTCACATAGGTGACAATGGACTCCGTCATCCTGGTTAACAACCTTTAGAGAATTTAATGAACTTAATATCTCAAATTGATTTTAAGGGTTATTTAGACATGATTTAAGTTTTTTTTTTTCAATAACTCTGACTGATCATTTTGCCTGCCTCTGAGTTATTTGTAACAAGAGTGAAAGAGTCCATTTTAGTAGCTGAAGTGAAGCATTATTATAATCTCCACCTCCCACATTTGTAAAAATGTGAATGGATGGGATACAAGAGTTTCATACCAAAGGAGCTAGGAAGGTGATCCCAGGGCATGGTATCCCTGGATGGTTCCCAATAGTGAGCATCTCTCATTTGTACTTCTTCAGCTGACTCAACTCTTCCACCAGAATGATCTAGATTCTTGGTGACATTTTTAGACCCAACATCAACAGGATAGAGGTTTATTTTTTTTCTAGACTCCTCTGCCACATTTTTGTAATGATGGCAGTAATATATTTTTTTAAAATATCTCAGTCAAGTTTGAAACATTGCTATACCTGAAAAACTTGTGACAAGTGATCATTAGCTTTTAAGGGTTTTTTAAGTGTCATACAGTAGACTCTTGTGAATCCTAATGATAGCAGGTTTGTTTGCTATTGTCATGCTGATGGGCTATTGTAATTTTGGAGATTTTGATACTTCTTGAATATTTATCACACATACTGTACTACTTTTATTTATTAAAAATGTTACTTTGTGAATATCTTTTGCACTCACACAGAATAGTTCATGGCTAAGTTTGAAGAGGAAATGGATCTCATTTTTGGTGAGAAACCATTGTATTCTATATTTCCTTAACTGGCACAGTGTGTCAATGATTGTAAGCTATATATTTTTTTATTTTTAAAATGTTTTATTATTGTTTTTGCTGGCATGTTCAATACACTATTTCAGTTTTATTTTTTCTCTCCTTTTTGTATTTGAAGCACATGTCACCTGTATTGAGATGATTTTCTTTAACTTTTTTATTTTATAGTAATAAGTTAAAATATGTATTTGCTATAATATTAATACATATCCAAAAGCTTTAGACTATGGAAACTGCCATTTATTGATAAATACCATGGGACTGTGATTAATGATTGTGTCTGATTCCAGGAGAAGGGAACAAAAGAGCCATTATACAGTGACAAGAAGCACAAGGTCAAGGAGACCAAACAATCCCAATAGGGTTGATAAAAATCAACACAGTGCCAAGGAGCTCAAGGTCAAAAAGGACCAAAAAATCCAGATAGGGTTGATAAACTTCTAGATCAATATGAAAAGAATTGTTACTAGTGTGAGACTCAAGGTTGTGACACTTGACATATGTTAAAATACAGGACACCTATCCACACTCTTTGTGAAATACTCACAGACAGGTACCAAAGTTTGGCTATCATCCTGGTTCCCCCTCTCCCTGAGAGTGATGGTAAAATCAGACCAGGGAATGGCTCTTCCCTATTACACAAAAATCTAGTCCTTTTTTCTTTCATAATATGGAAACTTCCTATAGTCTTAGCTGCAAATGGGTAAGTGAAATATTACTGCATTTTGTCCTAAAGACTTGTGGGACAGAAATCACTTTAATTGAGCACTGATTCAAGGAGCTGTTAATGGTTTATTTTCCTTTACTTAAATTTTTTGTACTTAAGATTTGATAGTCTATATTTTATCAAAAATGAAGTTATCTTTTTTCTTTTATTTGGATTTTTTAATGTTTTTTATTTCTCTTGCTAATTGATTCATATAACTCATAACTCAGCCATGCATTACTAATTAATCCCTGTGTTTTTCAACATCCTCTTCAGGGGAGAATGTATTATTATTCTAAAATGCAAAGTTTAAATTCTTTTTAAGAGTAATTTTTAGGATAAGAAACATGCTAACTCCCCAAATTCAGAAAATTAACTGTTTGGAAAAAGCACCATGAAGATGCCTACACAGATAACATGCTGCATCAAATGATCCATAATGAACTTTTGCATGTGGTGATTTAAACTGTGTGGGGTTAAATGTATTTGTTTTTGTATGTATACTCTTATGCCGAAGGGGACTACCCCATAACTGTTTTTTTTTTTTGTCAATGAGCTTAGCTATCATTGGTTTTGTTCTCTTTTCCTTTTATCCCCCAAATATTGTAATTTTAAAAGTTGGTAATGTTTACAAGATCCATTGGCGATACCAGTCTTCCATGGATCTCAGGGGGGGAATGTATAATTGAAAATATGTTACCCTTAAAAAGAACTACATTTCCAGGGAGTACACTTACTTCCTGTTATTATGTACTTCCTATATACAGGGGATATTAGGTGGAGACATGGAGGGTCCCACCCTCTTTTTGATATCTTGGATCATTGGTGTTTAGTGGGATTTTCAACAGGCTGATCAGCTATGGGTATGTGGTCTTTATTTTGTATCCCTCTTATTCCTTTATTTCTAGTGATTATTGATAAATCCCTTAAAATATAACATTTTATTATTGATATTAATTTTAATTTTAACAAGAGATATTCAGAATACTTTAAATGTTTTAAGGTAATCCAAGGGATAAAATGGGGTTAAAGTACTTAGGATGTTTAATGATACTTCAGAATCTTATTGTTATTAGATCAATGAATAAGAGACAGAGAATAGGAAGTCCTTTGATTATAATGGCATAATTTTTTTAAATCATAGAATAAGAGAGTAATATACTGTGAAAAAAGAAATGGAGAGAAAATTGAGGGAAAATTTTCTCAAATGAAGATTTAGAAAAGAATAAATACAATGGAAGAGAATATGAGTAGGTAGGTGGTAGGCAATGCCTAAATTTAACCCTCATTGGAATTGGTACAAAGTAGGAATGGCAATCACACTTAGGTATATTAAAAAAAAAACTATCTCACTCAATACGGAAGTAAGAAGGGGAGGAAGAAACAAAAAGAAACAGGGGCAGGAAAAAGGGAGGGGGAATTCAGGAAGATGGGTAAACTGAAGCAAAAACATTTGAGAACTGATAGAAAATAGAGAAAGAGAAGCATAAATGGGGGAAATAAGTTGGAGAAATAAGAGGATTCACTTGAACAAAAATATCTGTAGCAGACAATTGGCAACTGAAGGGGTGTCCATCAGTTGGGGATATGGTGGAAAAAAACTGTGATGCATATATATAATTAAAAACTATTGCACCATAAGAAATGATGAACATTCCCAGTTGTGTGACCCTGGGCAAGTCACTTGACCCCCATTGCCTAGTCCTTACCACTCTTCTGCCTTGGAGCCAATACACAGTATTGACTCCAAGACAGAAGGTAAGGGTTTAAAAAAAAAAAGAAATGATGAACAGGATGAGTTAAAAAAAAAACAGGGAATAATTATAAGAATTGATGCAAAGTGAAGTGAGCAAAACCAGGATGATCAACTGTGAAGGACTAAACTATTTTCAGCAAAACATGGTGCCAAGATAAACCTAAGGGACTCATGATGAATAGAAAAAGAAAAAAATGCTATCCACAGCCCAAGAAGGAACTCTTGGATTTTCTGATTGAAGATCAAAGCATTCCATCTTTCACTTTATAACCTTCATGATATTTTTATTATACATGCAATATATCTCTAATGATGAAATGGGGAATATGGAAATATTAATTGCATGAAAGCAATTTATCATGCAATTTCCTGCATGGAGGAGAGTGGAGAGAATCTGAACTGAAAAATGTCAAAAAATTAAAAAAAAAACGTATTTCTACATATAATTGGAAAAAAATAAAATTTAATAAAAAAGAAAAAATCTATGTTGTATTAAGATTTTGAAATGCTCTGTATAATTTTAAGCTATCATTATAGTGTCAATCAAATTGTAAATAAATACTATGCTGATTTTGCATGAGCATATGGAATTGTGACAATTAAATGATCATATTCTTATTAGAATCTGACATTAATTATCATTATGCAAACATAATGTACTAAAATTGACAACTCTATAATTGTGAATTCTGTTTTCATAATTTCATAAATAATCAGGTCATAGGTTTATTGCACTAGGTTTTTCAGCCTTTGATTCAACAGTTTATATTCTTGTGGAATTCAATTCCTTGTTTCCATAGCATAATTCTTGACTATCATCTTTCCTATATGATCTGTCCTCTCTCCCTTTGATATCTTTTACCAAGATTAGTATCCAAATTAATTTGCAACCCCTTTCCTTCTAGAAGTTTCTTATAGTCCATTTTCCAACAAAGATCAAGGCAGAAATATAAACCACTAGCTGTAAGGAGGTTACCCATCATGTCAAAGTCCTTGCTATTTCCTTAGTAAAGTAGTTTTGTTGATTTATAAAGGGAAAAGGCTGTAGAATTGATCAGGCCTTTTTCCAGAATAAAAAAAGCAGTATTATACATTTTTTAGATTATATAAAATAAAGATATTGTCATCAGTATGCAAGCCTGACTAAGTGACTTAATGATAATTAGCTAGCAAAATTGCCTGAGAAGGCTTCTACTCCCAGGCAATAGCTATTACATCATCTTTCATCAAAATATAATTATTATAGAAGGTACTTAAGCACCTGTACAGGATCCCAATTGAAGCAAAGAGTATATTCAGTTTGATCTGATATGTATTAAGACCCCATATACAGACATAACTATATGTAAGTACGGGCTACTTCAAGAGTACAGATTTTTGAATTTCATTTCTTTCCTTGAAATGCCTGGAGTTCAAAGGGTTGTGACTTTTGATACCCAATGCAGTACCAATGTCTGTTCAGGGAGTTGGTATGCAGACAGCAGCAAACAACATAATAAAGTTGTTTGATGGGAGGAAAGATGTGGGTCTGAGAAAGCAATTAGGTATTCTGATAGGGTTCCCTATGCAGGCAAACATTTTTTCTAGGTTTAGAATAAGATTAATTAGATTAGAACATCCACTTTTGACTATTTTCTCTAACTAAAAAAAGCTTCAAATTGCTCTGGAGAAAACACTAAATTAGAAAAGGATAACATACCTCTTGTCTTACTCCTCATTCCCGTCACAACCCAGGTGAAAGACCACATATTACCTTATATTGTGACTCCACCATTTTGACTGGCATGTATGTTTCCCTCTGAAAAGTTTGGAGTTTCTGACCATGAGCCCTGAAGGATAATGATAGACTAAACCTTTCCCCTGACACCAAGTGGGAAGTAGAATGGGAGCCAAGGGTCAGGAGGTTTATAGATGTCTTAGGAGCCAGCACAACAATTGGTTAGGCTGTTGTTTTTGATATCAAGATAAAATGTTCAAATCCTACCCCTGAAACATCCAGGCTTTGGAATGCTGGGCTAGTCACTTTACCACAATGCTTATGGCAGCTCTCCTTGACTGTAAGTTGCAGATCTATTGTTTATCTGTATTGCTAGAGACTCTTTCTTTATTGGAACATCCTTGTTTCCTGTGTTAGATGGCCAGTTTTATTGCTCTAACCAATATCTCTATACACAGTGAGAGGGGTGTTATCTATCTATCTATCTATGACTCAAAAGATAAAATTACATGAAAAACCATGTCTTCCCATGGTATTGGGTCCATTTATTGCTCTTTGCACACTGCAAACTTTGTTTTTGCAGGGTCCTTTTTTCAGAAGGGACACTTGGCTTGAGAATAACTCATTGTAACCTCTTTGTTAATAGTTGTCTCTGGAATGTGCCATACTCACTAGTATCTGATTATCTTTCATTTTTTAGACATTCAGCAGGTTTTTGTTCTTCCTTTTTGCATCTTTAGTTTGAAGCTCTTTTACACATGCCATGCTTTGCCACCTTTGTTGTAAGAGAACAATTGCTCTTCCAGGTTAGTCCCTGTATAGTTATGCAATTTGCCCTGGGCAGGCTGTCACAAAATCCACATGCTAACGTTGTTCAAGAGGAGCCAAGACAAAGCTGCTTAGATTGCCAGTCATAAATTGGTCAGTCATAAAACTGTCCTTTATCTCAGCCATTTGTACACTGGCCAAAGACCAACGCCACACCACTCTCCCTTAAAAACAAACAAACAAAACCTTTAAGAAAAAGAGGTTGTTAGCCAGACTACAGCAGACACGAGGCACTTTTCTCCTAAATCCCAAACAATATAGTCTTAAGTTTTCTGCTGTTAAAGAATCATCACTGCCTAATATACACATAGATGGAATAATGTGGAAAATTAAACGTAAATCCTAAAATCCTAAACCCAGGAGTAATACTCCCAGTCATAGTCCTAGCCTTTTCCTCCTAAATCTTGGAAATAGACACTTAGTTTCTTCAATTAGGTGCTTGACTCAAATTTTCCTCTTTGGTGTGGCAATGTTAGCAATTATCACAAAGCCATATTCATGTAAAAGGGAGGAATGAACTAGAAAGGTTGCTCACCCCTCTAATTTGGCATTATCCTCTCACTCTGAGGATGGACTCTCTGTACATTTCTCCCATCTCAACATAAAAAAGAGTACTCTTTCAGCTTCTGCTCGAATAAATTCAATTCTCTAGTTAAAAATAGTAGCAAAATGTTTCTACTTTTTGGTTATTCCTAATCCTTTATAACTAAGAACAGAGGTCATACTGGATAAGTGGAAGAATCATTTGAAGAGCAAAGCAGCTGAGATCTGGTGTATTGGCTAACACTAGCAGCTTCTGAAAAGAAACTTCCCTGGCCCAGATCTAAAATAATCAATCGGGAAGTCCCACATAATTACGGCCTCAGGGAAAAAAGAAAATTACTAGTGTGCTTGGAAAATAAGGAGAAAATTATCATCCCCTGTTGTTATTTTTGTCGTTTTTGTTCACTTGTTTTCAGTCGTGTCTGACTTTTCCTAACCTTCTTCTTGCTTTATTTGGCAAAGATATTGGAGTGGTTTGCCATTTTCTTCTACATCTCATTTTACAGATGAGAAAACTGAGGCAAATTTAAGTGACTTACCCAGGGTCAAACAGTTAGTAAGAGTCTCAGGTCAAATTTGGACTCAGCAAGATGAGTTGTCCTGAATCCATGACTTGGAACTCAGTCCACTGTACCATGGAGCTGCCCATTCTCCTTTTATTCAGGTAGATACAATTTACAAATATATTACAACTTTTTAAACTTTGTGTATAATTTATTTATATCCATTTCAGGGTAAAATATTAAACATATTGGCAATTTAAACTTAAATTAGAATTTACTCATTGAAAATTAAATGAGTATTTTTGATAATTAATATTTAATGCAGGACAGGATCCTCTCACTGAAAGACTTCATCCAAAGGAAAATTTTAATTAAAAATCAGTTTAAAAAAACATTCAGTTTCATAGCATATTTATAATGCTTACATTTTATAAATAGGTTCACAAGAATTCTCTAGTGATTTTCATTGCAATCATGAGAGATAAGTTATTTACCAAAGCTCATAGAGAAAGTAAGGTCAGGAATGTGATTTTTCCCATCTTTCTAATATGTCCCTGATGTATGACAGTAAAAACTGTCATACACCAGGGACCTAGTTATAGATGCATACATAAGAAATACTTTTTTCTCTTTCTTTTTCATTCTTTGTTTTTTTTGGGGGGTTGTTTTTGTTGTTTCTTCCTTTGTTTATTTCTTTTTCATGTAAGGGGGACCAGAACAAGATCTTAACACAAAAAATGAGAATTAAAGCTATTTTTCATTCCCAAAGGATAACCTGTAGTATTAGTTAGAGTAATATAAACTATTTATTTAATAATTATATACATACATATATATACATATATATACACATATATACATATATATATATATATATGAAATGTCTGAGATGAATCCTTCTGATTCCAGGCCTATAATTTTCTCAATGGAACTCATAGATATAAATTCTTATATTGTTGTTCATCCTTCATTTCAAAGAAGACCAAGAACATCAAGGGTTGATATCTTGATTTGAAGGTGAATTGGAATAACTGCACAAAGTCAATTGGAATAACTGCACAAAGTCATCCTCGCTCTCTTCCGGAGTCCTCAAAGTCAAATGGAGAGACAAAAATCAAGACAACTGGAAATTGCGTGGGAGGAAGTAGGCAATTTTTGGAATTTTCAATGTCTAACCATGCTCTAGGTGCTCCACATTATCTGCTTCTGCCACCTTCAGGGCCAGTAGAACAAAGTGATCCCATCTGATCATTCTACAAGAGGAAGTCTTCATATGCTTCTGGTAGACATTCCTCTAGTTCTCTGATGAATTCAGGGCATGTCTACTACTTTACCTTGTTTAGCCTCTCTGGCAGAAAGGTTTTATGAATGGGTGACCACAGTTCATGGTATAGCTTCTCGGTGCCATAGATGAGAGTTTATTGAAAGATAGACCTCAAAGGTGAGTGAGCAACCCTGCAAAGGTCTGGGCCAGACCTTATACAGGAGGTGCTAGTCCTCTCTGAATATCCCTCTTATATAGATAGAGATAGAGAGATGTGTATATCTAGAGATTTGTAGATATTTATATATGCACAAATATGCATATATGAATGTATATATTATATATATTAATATATTATTCTTACTAGCTATATGATGCTAGACAACTTAATATCTTAGTGCTACAAGAAATTCCCAGCATATTTTGGTAAATGCCTTTCCAACACAATATGGAACTCCATTCAGGAAATCATCATCTCTATTCAGTTAATTCACAAATGTGTTTATTGAGTCCATCCTTTCCATTGACTTTCAGTGTCTTATCACCTATTAAACATCTCATACTAGATGTCTCTTATATCCCTTAAATTCAATTGAACTAAAGCAGAAATCAATATCTTTTCTCTTCAAAAAATGTTCACAAAATATCCTGTCTTTCAAATGTTCCTATTACTGTCATTAGAATTACTGAAGTTTCACAATCTAGGTTTCATCTTTGATGGCTCTTTCAAACATCCTATATATACAGACTATCATCAAATCTGTTATTTCTAACTCTGTATTATCTTTTTTGTTTGTTCCTTCTCTCCTCTGTCATAGTTGCCATCCTATGTCTTTACTATTTAGACAACTCCAATAGCTTTGTTTTGATCGACCTTGATCAAGTGTTTCTCAGTCCATTGAATCCTTTACTTTGTTGCCAAATCACACTAAACTGTAGGTCTAACTGGGTCACTCTATTACTTAATAAACTTTGGTATCTGCCTATTATCCCTTAAATCAATTGGAAGACTTTCTGTTTGAGTTTTAAAGCCCTTTGTAACATCACCTTGCTTCCTTTCCAGGGTTATAACATTTTACTCTATTCCACATATTCTAAAATAAGGTGACACTACTCCTATTCTTTAAACATGACTGGAAATCTCCAAATCTTGTGTCTTTTCATGTGTTGCCTTCTTATCTCTATTTCCTTGCTTCCAAAGTTTCCTTTTAGATGCCCAGATGCTTTTCTTTGGTCCTATCCATTTCTGGATATTTTCTTTTGTGAGAACATACATTCTCCCTTTAAATGTCATGTATGCGCATAGTTGTTTGCTTACAGTTTCCCAGGAAAAGAGTATAAATTACTAAAAAAGGGACTATTTTTGTTTTCCTTTATATCCCCAATGCTTATTACATTTCCTGTCATATTAAAAATACTTAATAAAGGTTTGTTGATGCCTAAAAAAGGGACTATTTTTGTTTTCCTTTATATCCCCAATGCTTATTACATTTCCTGTCATATTAAAAATACTTAATAAAGGTTTGTTGATGCCTAATGGAAGCTGTTCACTATTTTGAGAGTTCTTCCTACTGATGAAGTCATAAATTTGCATTATAAAATATATATAAAACATGTTTAAAATAGTCTTTGCTGTATTTCCTACCACCAAAATATATTCAGTAACTTATTTAATTTTTGTTATATATACCATAATGTTATACTAGGAATATTTCTGATATCCCTTCCCCTTAATTTTAAGGAATCAAACAAACTCTCACTTTTGTGTGCACCTTCTAGTTGCTGGTTTGGTTTTCTGTGGACTGTATATTCAGTCTTTTCCTTCCTGTTTCTTGAATAATAAATCTGTCTTAATAGGTTGAAAAGATGAAGTCTCATCATCATCATCATCATCATCATCATCATGACTTCAATGTTGCATTTATTTTAGTCCTCTGAGTTAAAAAAAAAACAAATCATAGTTTGAAGAAGTGTAAGTTTCAATATGATGCATAAATATACTCTGAAGTGAGGAAAAAGCAAAGAAACAGAGGTTGTCATAATATACTGTCTTGTTTCTGAATGGTTTAAAAATAAAACAAATGAAAGTCAGTCCTGGTTCCATTCAATTGATGATAGTCTATTTATTTAGAAGATAGATTCTAAAAGGAAATGCAAAGTTTCTAACTCAACCAGTTTATCTTGGGAGAGTATTCTATTAAGACAATTTCAGTAAAATAAATGCATCAGAATATCAAGAAGTGCTATTCCCTGATGGCTATAAAAAGTCAGTACTTCATTTATCAATGTTCACTCTGCCTCGAAGAGCTTAATTTTCAATTGGTTTCTTCACCCACTTAGCTTAGCTAGAGGTACTTCTCTCAGGCAATATACCACCCCATGCCCCCCAAAAGGTTAAAAGCCATTTAGCATTTTCATGCATAATTAGATATGTGGTACCCACTTAATACATACTTCACAATTATCAAAGATTTTATAAGTTTTAAAGCATTTGAAGTGTTTTTTTCTAAGATTTCCTTCTTCTGTGTCTTAATTTCTTTCAGGTAAAAATATATTTTCCACTCTGTCAGAAGCTGTCTTGTTTTGCTGTATTAATATTATGAAGACTTAATCCAGTGACTGGCACACAACAAATGCTAAATAAATTTTCCATCTCTCTAGCTTTCTATCTATCTACTTATCTAATTTATCTGTCCCTATGGCTTCCATATGTCTATTGATTTCTGTGTATCCATTATTCAACTTGTCCTGATATTTGTCCTTCTCTCTGTATCATTACAATCATTTAGAACTTTTTCAAATACCACATGAATAATTATTTTTTGAAAACCCTCCTTTTATCAATAGACATGATACATGGGCAAAACTACAAAATTTTGCCAGGTCTTTGCTTTAGGGAACTCAAGCAACACCACCATGACTTCTCCCTCACGTGACGGTAGACTACTACTTTCAAGGTACCTTTTGTATGGTAATTCCTGAAAGGAAGGAACCTTCATCTAGGACAGCTCAGTTGTCAGCATTCTGCCTCATTCTAAGGAGTGTACAAATAGGTACCATCAACTTTACAATGATGATAAAGAGTATAATCTCTTGGGTTTGGAATATTCTTTCTTGTGATACATCATGAAATGAACTGAACATACTCATCATCCCATAACCCTCCTCCCCCATTTCTGCAAAGTTCTGTTTCCCCCCTCCACACACAGGCACACACTCTGAACTTTCCCTAGAAATTAGAATTCCTTGTAGTTGTATTATTGGGTTATTGGCTTAAGGAAGAAGTCCATGAACTATAATTAGAAGAAAAATTCAAAGCACTTCAATTACACAACTGAATAATACCATGGCTATAATACCTGACTGTTTTATGATTTACAAGTTATTTTTCCTCACAACTTCACTTTGAGACAGATTCTAAATGTATTTATGATTACCATAACTTTACAGATAAGGAAACAAGTATCACATATTTATTAAGGTTATAATCTGAATTTGAATCCAAATTTCCTGTATCCTAACACATTTTATTAATGCTAATACTCTTTTATTGAGGTAATGATAATTTTAACAAATTGAAATCCCTAAAAATTAGTTTAGCTTTCACAAATAAGGACTAAAAAAGTAATATAAAAGCATTTATTAAATATCTATGCCAAGTGTTATGCTAGTAACTGGGGATGGTCTCAATGAACATATATTCTGAGAGACAGAGACAAAGTTAGAGACAGAGAAAGAATGAACCAAAAATGCATCCACACATATATGCATATATTCAGAGGTAGAGTAATTTGGAGGGAAGTCAAAGATGGAAGAGCAAAAAATGGCTTCATGTAGAGATTTTCATTTGAGGAGAGTTTTGAAGAAAAAAGTCCAAGAGTGATGAAGTAAGGAGGCAGGTGAGGCTTGAGAGGCAGTCATGCAAAAGTGTAGAGATGGAAAATAAAATCTTATATATGATCAGTAAAAAAGAAGCAAGTTTGGATCATCTGTAGTGTGAGGGAAAGGGATTCATGTATTATATAGTTAGAAAGGTAAATGAAAAGACAATTTTTCAAAGTCTGAAAGCTAAACAAAACCATTTATTTTGAGATTTATGGTGATAAGTTATTATTATATCTTCCTCAATGACTCTCTTGGGCCTATAGAAATATTATTTGCTTAATAATGGTATACCTTTAAATCCATGGCAGCTAGGTAGTTCAGAGGATAGAGTGGCAGACCTGGAGAGAGTAGATCCTAGATGTAAATTTGGTCTCAGACGTTTCCTTGTAATGTGACCCTGGGTAAGTCTCTTAAACCCCATTGTCTAGCTCTTACCTCTCTTGTCTTTGAACTGAAACATAGTACTGATTCTAATCAGAAGGTAAGGGTTACAAGGTTTAAAAACAACTAGATCTAATTCATATAAGAAATAATGTGCTTCCTTTTATTGCTTCCAACTGAATGAAGCCTTTTGGGGCATCCCCATCCTGCTTCATATAAAATAATTTTTTATGGAAATTTCAGGGCAACAGGTCTATACGATATTATATTATAGTTTCAGTAGACTTTATTTGCTAAATTATCAAATATAATCTGGATGTTTTTATGAGTAGTACAGGGATTTGTCATCTGTTAGTTCATAAAGGATGATAAGCTTCTGGTACATTATTTTAGACATCTGATTGTAACTTTCTAGGTAATTTAATGGGTGCTGATTTTGATATCCTTGCAAGCATTAATTGCACAGTTTAAATTGCTCCATTGCATAATCTTCATTGATCAATAAGTCCAAAAGCCTTAAGTATAATATTTCTGTTATGGTAAATTGTGGTCAATTCTAAAAGAAATGGAGGAGAAATTTTAATGTAGAATGAAAAATGCAATATTTACATAGAAGTATTTTTCAAAACAGGTCAAATTAAAAGTTTTTCTTTTTAAATAGCTGTTGTCTCAGAAGGGTTTATGTCTGATTGTTTTCCTCAATCAAGAAGTCTGGATGACCATTCTCTTATAAAACATTTCCTTGTGGACATACAATACTCTAAGTGTCTCATTTTGCATGGAGCTATTTGTATATTTACAGTATGGTGCTGACAAGAGAGTAGAGTTAATTTTTTTTTATAATCAGTCAAAGTAGAGGAAGTTACAGTCTTTTCATTACTCTAACTCTAAACGAATTCATTTGATTAGCAAAGCCCATTGGGCAGCAATTTTATTGGACTTATTATATCTTGATTTCTATCATGGTCGTCTCACGACACATGGAGTACTTGTTGTATATCATCTTGTCTAACATTTCTATTCTTTGCTACAATAATTTGTATGATGGCATGAGTCTTGAGGAGATGGGAGTAATCACTATTATTTCACTCTATCATCATTACATTTCTAAAAGGTAAATTACACACAGTTTATTTTAATCATATTTCTATTGAAGAAAATCTTGATATCTGCAATCTGGCTTCAGGCATTTCCTTGTTAGATGTGGTTCAGTGAATTCAGTGTTGAAGACCTGAATTCAAATCCTATTTACATAGTATATTCTATCTGAAGCTGGAGAAATAATTTATCCTCTATCTGCCTTGTTTACCTGATCTACATGTAAAATGAACTCAATATTAGTACCTTAATTCCCAGGATTTAATTAAGGATTTCATGTTGTAACATTTATGAAGAATTTTGCAAACCTTAAATTACTCTGCATATGCTATCAACTATAGTCTTCCTGTTTGTCAATCCCATACAAATGGCAATTTTTAAAAATAGTGCTATCACTATCACTGCAATTACCTAGAACTTTTAAAGTTCAGAAGTAGAATATTCCATTTTAATTTAAAACACCTATTTAACAAATTTCCCATGTTAGGAATTTAGTAATATTCTCACTTTTTTGAAAAGAGTGAAATACTAAATGATGTAGAATTTTCTGAAAGGTCACAGGATGACTCAAGATAGAATTTGCACTACTTCCAAAAATTCTGAGGTCAACTGAAAAATGAATGTTATAGATGTAAGTTAACCATATTTCATAGAATTCTTTAGCATATGGTCATATTTTCCTATAATTCTCGTGTTTTAGGTTCTATCTTACCTTAGACTATTCTATTACACCTTTCCAATCAAAATTAAAAAAAACATTGAATTTTAAAAAGATAATTCTACTATAAAACTCTTTTTAAATGAGGTATTCAGTTTTTGGGTTGTTCTCTTTATCAGAAAAACAAATTTTCAAAAACACATAAATCACCTTCACTGACAGTTTTATATGTTCATTGTCCGTAATTCTGCTCTTTAGGGTCTAATAAATTAAAAATAATCCTTCTTTCAAAGGTCTGACTGAAATATTAGAAGACAGATGATTTTTTATTTATAATCTATCGTACATATTTGCTGTCTCTCCAAATTTTGTTCATGCGGTACTTTTGGGGAGCCCTCATTCATCAGTTTTATTGGTCTACTTTCTACACAATTTGAGCATTTGGCAAACCATTTTAAAGTGTGGTTTCCAGATTCAAATACATTATTCTCAATGAGGTTTGATCATCGTCAAATTAAATAGAATTATTTTCTTTTTTATGTTAACTATGTTAAATTTTAACTTTATTTTGCTTTAGTATTTTTGTTATCAATATCACATTGCTGAATTATATCAATATCAATAATGATAATGTCATTTTATGTAAATTTTAGTTTATTTTTAAAAATATATTTATTTTTGACATTAAAATACTCAAATCCCTCCTTATCTCACTTCTCCCTATTAGATAAGGCATAATTTGACAAAAAATTTGCGTTTGTGTATGTCTTATTCATTTATATTTATAAGTTCTTTCTCTGGAGGTGGACACATATAAGTCATTCTTCAAACAATATTTCTGTTGCTAAATATAACTTTCTCTTCATTACTTTCATTTCACTCCTACAAAGTCCTTAATAAATATTGTCTTATTATCCAAGAAGATATAGCTATCTTTACCTCCACTTAAAATACCATAAAATTATCCATAACTTCCTTATACCCTCCCTCTCATTGGATTTCTCCTTGTAGAAATTTCATTTAAGAAGGATACCCAGACCAACCATCTCTTTATTTTTTCAATTTTCTAACTCCTCTTGATTTACCCACTAAGTATCTTTACCAGGTAGTCCCCTCATTATTTCAAATTCTTTTTCTATATTGTATTCCTCACTAAAGCATAATCTCATTGGGAAAAGGAACTCTTTTTGCTTGAATTTACATTCAGCACTTATTATAGAGTCTGACATATAATAAATGCAAATGCTTCATAAATACTTGTAGACTTGAATTAGCCAAATATTGAGATTATAGAATATGGAAAAACTAAGCCAATTTTGTATGAATTTCATTTATAGGTACATTTAAAAATTTTTAATGTAGTCTTCTATATTTGCTTTGATTGAATGACATCTTGTTAGTGATGAACTCACAATTATAGCTTGTCTAGATTTCATCTTACATTGATCTCCATCTGATTCTTTCATGTTATCTCATTCTTCTTATTATTCTTTTTATCCTCCTATTCCTCCTTTTTCCACCACTTATCTATCCACTTCTCCTTTTCACCTCCCTCTAGACATCCCCTCATTGTGCAAAGAAAGTGCGTATACTTCTAATAATTCAGAGTTTCTTCAGAAATGAAAAAAAAACTTAACTTGAAAAAAATCACAAAATATTTGTTTACCAAATTAGATATACCTGAACAAAACTATCCTCTATAAATATAGAGATTAGTATTCTTCTGCCTTATGCTCAATAATATCTTAGGAGAGAAAACTATGTACTTCCTGATCAAGCATATTTGGGGCATTCTAAGTATTTTAAAAACTATTTTTGTTGTCATTGTTGTCATTATTTTACAGTAACTTGAAATTCGCCTCATTGAATGATTCCTCCTAGCTCCATGGCCCTCTAGTACCCATTTCTACCTCTTCAGAGATATTCTATTATGTTACTACATCCTTCTCACCTTGAAAGTTGCTTCAGCCATTGCATTCAGACATTGGAAGTAAATTCTGCCCTTCAATCTCTTCCTCTGGTTAGCTGGTTCTTCCCAGAACTTCTACTTTAAAGAAAGTGCCAGATTCATTCCTCTAGTGGTTATACTCCTTTTATCCAGTTTTTCTTTTCCTTTGCCCTTGAGTATATTTTCTTTCTTCTCACAAGTCTTACTTTGCTTTGTTAATTACTCTCCTGTGTTGTCTTTATCTTTTCAAGTCAGAATGTAAGCTCCTTAATTGCAGGCACTATCTCTCCCCCCCCCCCCCTTTCTTGAACTCAGCATCTTATTTAGAATAATGCCTTCCACATGGTAAATGTTCAAGAAATTCTTGTTGACATGACTTCCTCCAAGTACATTTTCTTCCAGCCTCAAATTATTCATCTTCTCCAATAAGATGAATCTTGGAGAAAGTTGTTCCTAATATAACTTTGTTGCCTAAAAAATTCAACCATTCACTTAATAAGTTGCTAATTGCCTCCCCTATGGAGACTAACATACCATATTCCTTGAAGATGTAATATTTCTCAGATTTTTAATTATTGCTTGGTTCCAAGTAGAAGTATGCTTCTATTTTGACTACATGTAGAAATGTCTCAAACATTCTGCAGTAAATTCACCTTTTGTCAGTTGTAGGCAAATTACACTGAAAAATGTTATTAATGCACTCTGTCACTTCTTTTTCTGGCATTCTCTTATCCAAGAAAATCCATTCAGATGCTTATATGAACTATTTTTTTTACTCATGGAAATGTTGACTTAGTTTCCTAGAAATATTATGAGTTAAAATCAGAAAATAAATGAGAACTTTAATGTTTAAAAAAAAACCCTTAAACCTTCTTTTATTTTTTATCTAACCTCTTCATCAATCAGTTGTAAGCCCATCTATTCCTAATATCATTTAGTGTCCTCTAGTTTAACTCTTCAATTCCCTCATCTATTGCCCTTTTAATGAATTATCAGAACTTGGGGTATTACTGAACTAAAGAATGAACACTTAAAAATCACTAGTGAATAGAATTTCCTTTATACCACTGAATTATGAGTAATGGCCATATTGGGTTATTTTATGTGAAGAGATGGACCAATGGTCTTGTATGGAATGGAACAGTTGACCCAAATAATTCCTTATCATGGGTCAAAGATCTTATATAGGAGTGGGTATTTTTTCCCGAATTGTTTTCTAATACTTAAAGAAGGCTTTAGGAAAGTATCCTGTTAGTTTATCATCAAAATCATATTTGCTCATAGCAATGCTCTTCAAAGGCACGCCAGGATTTACTGTAGGCTCATAACCAGAACTCCAGTAGGAGTATTTGGAATGGTGGTAAATCCCAACCCAGCCCGCAAGGAAGTCATGAGATTTGTACTCAAAATAATAGCTTCAATTCTATACCTCTAATACTGATATACTCTTTATCTTTCCTCCAAGTTTTTTTTTTCCACTTTCTTGGCTCTCAGTCTTTCTCAGACACTCAGGGGAATTATGACATAACCAATACCTAATTATCTACAGCAGGAATTAAAGGGTTATCTTTGGGTAAATGAAGATCCCTTCAAGTATTCTGTCTTATTAGGGAGATAGCATGTAAGTACATACACAATCTATGCAAAGCATTGGAAAAAGTATCTCAGAAAGTAAATCCCTATTATTTGGGTTCAAGGAAAGGTCTCTTGAAGATGAGTATATTTAAAGTGAGTCTTAAAATAGCTTAAGGACCCTAAGAGGCAGAAGTGAGGAATAAGAGCATTCTAGCTAGTAGGTTCAGCCAGTGCATACCATGAAGATGGGAGATGAAATATCATGTACGAGCAATAGCATGTACATTTGTGTTGGTGCAACATAAATTATATAAGGAGAATTTAAATTATAAAAATATTGAATGTATGAAACAGTCAGGTTATAAGATTTTATGTCTGTTTAATTACATATAAGGATGCATTACATTTAATCATAATATATTAATTTAAAATATTTAAATTAAATATAACATTAAAATATAATTAAAGGCAATACAGAAACTTTATATTTGGGCATGAAGGTAAAAGGGTCTTTCTTGAGTTAATTGAGAAGAGGATGGGGAGTGTTAAATAAGCAGTGAACCTGAGTTCAAATCCAGTTTATGAAACTAACTAGCTTGGTGATCCCATTTAAATCATGTAAACTCTCAGTTTTTTCAACTACTAAATAGCACCTCTTCTAGAATTGCTATGAAAATCAAATGAGATCACATTTTAACTCCTTACCTTTCACCTTAGGATTAATACTATGTATTGGTTCTAAGGCAGAAGAATGGTAAGAGCTAGACAATGGGGGTTAAGTGATTTGCCCAGGGTCATACAACTAGGAAGTATCTTAGACCAGATTTGAATCTAGAACCTCCCCTCTCTGTGGATGGCTCTCAGTCCACTGAGTTACCTAGCTGCCCTAAAGCTGACATTTTAAAACAATTAAAATGTATTCTAAAGGAAAAATCACTCGGGCAGCTATATGTAGTATGTTTTGGGATGCTATTGTTCATTCTTCATTTGAAAAAAAAAGGACCATTGATGTCACAGGATGATGACTTGACTTTTTTTGGAAATAATCATGAAAACAGTCTGGCACTGGCTAAGAAAAAAATGGTAGATCAATAAAATAGATTAGATACACAATATATAAAGGTAAATGACTTTACCAAAGTAGTGTATAATAAACCCAATGATCCCAGCTTTTGGAATGAGAAATTGCTATTTTTGTGAGATCAAAAATAATAGACTTTGCTACTAATAGCAATGCAGTGATCCAGGAAAGTCCCTAGGGACTCATGAGAAAGAATGTTATCTACATCTAGAAAAAGAACTGTGGGAGCAGAAATACAGAAGAAAAACATATGATTTATCACTTGTTAATTTGGGTACATGATGTGAGGTTTTGGTTTTAAAAGGTTATTATAAAAATAATTATATGGAAATAAATAATGAGTGGTAATAAATGTATAACAAGGTGCATTGCTCTGGGAGGGGGAAGGGAGAGAACATGCATCATGTAATCTGGAAAAACATCTTTAAAATAAAATCATATTTAAAAAGAAGAAATAATTGTTTAACAAAAACTGCTGGGAAAAATGGAAAACAATATGGCAGAATCTAGGTATCAAACAATATCTCATATCCTATACCAAGATAGGGTCAAAATGGGTTTATTATTTAGATATGAGTGACATCAAAACTAAATTAGAGTAACATATAATACATTACTGTGCAGATCTTTAGAGAAAGGAAGTATTTATGACCAAATGAGACAAGAGAACATCATGAAGTGTAAGATGAACAATTTTGGTTATATTAAATTAAGAAACTTTTTTAACAAACAAAACTAATGTAACTAAGATTAGAAGGGAAATAAAAAACTGGGAAATATTTATAGCAAATTTCTCTGATAAAGATCTAATTTCTCAAATGTATAGAGAACTAAGACAAATTTATAAGAATACAAGCCATTCCCCAGTTGACAAATAGTCAAAATATGCGAACTAACAATTTTCAGGTGAAGAAATCAAAGCTATCAATAATCATATGAAAAATATTCTAACTCACTCTTGATTAGAGAAATGATAATTAAAGCAATGCTGACTTGCCATCTCACACCTATCAGATGGACCAATATGACAGTAAAGTATAGTGATAAATGTTGAGGGGAATGTGGCAAAATTGGGACACTAATACACTTTTTGTGGAATTGTGAAATGACTCAACCATTCTGGAGGGCAATTTGGGCTATAAAACTACATACCTTTTGGTCCTGTAACACCATTTCTGTGTCTGTATCACAAGGAAAAAATACACAAAAAAGGGGAAAAGACATGTACAAAATATTTATAGAAACTTGTTTTGTGGTGGCAAAGAATTGGAAATTGAGGGGATGTTCATCAGTTGGGGAATAGCTAAAACAATTCTGGCACATGTTGGTGACACAATGCAATTGTCCTATAATAGATGATAAGCAAGATGCTTTCAGAAAATACTGGAAAGATCTACATCAACTGGTGCAGGGTGAAATATACAGAATTGGGAGAACATTGTACACAGTAACAACACAGTAAGAGCAAAATTGTGCTATGACTGACTGGGGAAACTTAGCTTCTCTCAGCAATGCAATGATCTGGAACAATTTTGAAAAACTTCTATTCACCTCCAGGGAAAGAATTTTTGGAGTCAGATGCAGATAAAAGCATACTATCCTTTGCATCAGTCTTTTTACTATTTATTTTGGGGTTTTGTTTTTGTATGAGTGTGCTCTTATAACAACAACTGATATGGAAGTGTGTTTTGTATGATGACAAAAATAAAATAAAATTTTAGGTGATACATATGACAAATTCTGTGGAGGTAAATATATGACAAGATTTATTACTGGATCTGATATGCAAGATAAGTGAGAAAGAAGAGTCAAATTTTATATCAATGTTGTAATTCTGGGTAACTGGGAAGATAATATTATCCTAGATAATAATAAGGAATTTGGAAGAGAGGAAGGTTTTGGAAAAATATAAGTTCAGATTTGAACATGTTCAGTTTGAGAACTATAGGACATTCAATTAAACATTTTTAAAAGGTAGCATCTATCTATTCATCCAACTTCACAAAATTATTGTCATCTTTTTCATATATTGGTAGTTACCAAATCTTATCATTTCTACATGAGCATCTCTACTATTAGTGTTTCTTTCTGCCCACACTCCCAGTGTTCTACTTTGGATTATTTTATTGCACAAATTATTGTAATATTTTTTAATTTATTTCCTTGGACTTCTTGGGGCAGAGTTAAGATGGCAAACTAAAAAAAGCACTAAAATGAACTTGGCTAATAGGTCCTTCTCAATGAATTTCAGAATAATACCTCAAATTGAACTCAGAAAGAGCTGTGAGTAAAAGATCAGAATGAGAAAGCATTCCAGCCCCAGCAACCAATGAGGTTGGAAAGAAATCTGTGACATGTAGGAGGATGAAATAATGGTTGGATTGGGTGGTGATGATAGAAGCAACATCAACATACAGAGATGATGAAGGTACTTGGAAAATGATCAGAAAGAAATCACAGGACATCCCTGTGCTAGCAATTACTGCTAGAACAGAGATTGTTTAGTAATTCCATTGCCTATACCCAGTTATAGATTATAATTCAAGATAGGAGAGGTTATCTTTAGTCAAAGGGGAGCAAAAACTGTTAGGGATCTTAAGACATTTTATTCACCAGGGATCAGGCATCCTAAAAAATATTACTTCCATTCTGAAAGGAAAAGTATTGATTTAAATCCCAAAGAAACCGGATCCCATTTTAGGTAAAGAGCAGAGCACAGTGCAGGAGGACAGTGACAACAACTGAACGCAGATTGCACCATTATGGAAATAGTCCAAATTTCTAAAATCTCAGTACTGGCTCTGAAAACCAGAGTTGAAAAAACCCAGAAACTTGAGACTATGCCTCCTGTGTCCTCTAGGATCAAAACCCAACATTAATGTAAGTTTCAAAATTAAGAAATACTCTGGGAAAAGTAACAGACTAAAAAATTCTAACCATAAAACCCTATTATTGTGACAGGAAAGTTCAAGACATATATCCAGAAGAAGATAATGAAGTAAAAAATATCTTTTAAAAAACCCCAAGAGTGGAAAAAGTGATTTGGACACAAAGCCAACAAGAATTCTTGTGTCAACATGATTTTCAAAATAAAAAAAAGACTGGAGGAAAAATGAATAAATAAAAAGAGACAAAGGAGGAAAACTATGCAAAGGCAATTAATATATAGGTAATAAAGACACAAAAATACTAAAAAATCTTAAAATTAGAAATAGCTAACTAGATAAAGGACAACAAAAATTTACTGATCAAAAGAAGTGAAAGAGTGAAATTGCCCACATGAAAAAAGCGGTATAAAAGATTACTAAAGAAATAATTATTTAAATGATAGAAATGGGTAGATGGAAACTTATGACTCCAGAACAATAAAACAACATACAAAGACTGAAAAAATAATAGAAGAAGATATAAAATACCTCACTGGTACAAAATTTTCTGACATTCTACTATTATTAGTCTTCCATAGAACCCTACTATGATACTTGAAAAAGATCCCAAATTGAAAATTCTCAGTAATACTACAGTTAAGTTAAAGAGCTCCTGAGTAAAAGATCATATATTTTATGAAAAAAAAAAGAAATCATTGGAGAAACTGTGGAGCCACAATCAGAATTACATAAAACTGAGGAGCAGTCCCAGTTTTTAGAAAGAATAGATTAATAGAACAATACCAAATCAAAGTTGGTTTGTCTTTATTATCTTTACATTTATGTGTATATAATACACACACATCTCTCCTATAAGGATAGAAGCTACATAGGAATTTTATGTTTATTATTTTTTTATTTCTATTTCCTAATAAAGTGCATGCCCTATGGTAAACATTTTGCAACTACTCGTTGGCTAATGGGTCATCTGGACTTGTACTGATAGACCCTTACATGACATTCTCCCTTCATCACCTTCAACTCCAAGGAAGTCTTTATTCCTGATAAGTAGAAAAGATGCGAAGGAAGAGGTCCTGGTTAATACTTTTTGTATATGCACTGTCATCAGTTATTCCAGCTCAGCAGTCAATGAGATGACCCTTCTGTTATTTTTATTGTAACACCCTCAGCAATACGATATATCTAGAAAGAAACAGGCATCATGCTCCTAGGTTGTATCAGAGCCAAGAAGTGTAGCTCTGAGTATACTTTGAGAATTGCTCTCATTTTACAGATGATTGGTTGTTATTATAAAAATTGAGATCTATATATCTGCAGCCTTATTAAATTCTTCTCCCTGTCTTTATTTGCCATTTTATAGACATGGATTTGATAGAGTATAAGTGTTTAATTTTTTTTTCTTCTGGGGGGATAATGAGGAGGCAAAATCTGAAATGAGTGATTTTATTCAGAATACCTGTCTACATTTTTAGGAAGATGACTTTTTAAATGACAGCTGCAAAGCTTTCTCTACCAGAAGTGCAAAGTAATTCATTAACATACATGTGAAAGGGAAAGTCTACATTCAACCTTTACCACCAAAGTCCTTGAGAGAGAAAAGAAATACAAAACGCCTACAGATAATTCTAAAAGTCACTCTGGTGTTCTCACAACAGAAAACTAACATGATAAAGGAATGAATCCTCAATGATTAGACAGCTGGTCTAAAAAGGAGGAAGAAAAATGCTTGACTTTACATTTATTTTTGTTACTAATTTAATAGTTTCTGGGAAATAGCATATTCCAAATTGGGACAAGTTGCAGCAAGTTTTCAGGTAGGCATGATTCACCTCCATTCAGGAGGCTATAAATTGTTCTCAAACAAAACTCAGATTGTTTCAACATATTGTAATATCTTAATAATGAAATGGAGATGGAGAAAATTAAGCCCATTGTCTAAATTATTTTAATTACACAAATATTCGAATCACACAAATTCTAGGTTCTTAGTATTGGACATCTATCTTTATATATAAGGGTTGTGTACTTGGAATTAAAAACAAGTTGCTTCTATTTTTACTATAATTGATGTCTTTTGCAGATCTCTTAATTTTATTTTATACACTCAAGAACATTATTCTAAGAAGGGATACATAGATATCAGTAGTAACCCCATAGGGGTCCAAGACCCCCTTCTCCATCTTGCTTGATTTTTTTCAGATTGTATCAGCCGGTTTAATGCCATAGTGACTTGACCTCATCAATTAGGTAATTACTTTTGTGTTGTCATGCTGACCAAGTAAGCAAGGGACAGCAGCACCCAAGTTGGGGAAGAGCTAGGACCCATCCCCACAGCAAGAAGCCTCAATCCAAAGCAAGCCAGTAGCAGGCCTGGCCCAAACAAGAGTCAGCTGGGAGGCCTCAAATAGACCTCAGAAAAAGTGGAACATCAACCCCAACTAAAGACCTGCATTGAACCCTCTTCT
This sequence comes from Monodelphis domestica, assembly GCF_027887165.1. Taxonomy (NCBI): domain Eukaryota; kingdom Metazoa; phylum Chordata; class Mammalia; order Didelphimorphia; family Didelphidae; genus Monodelphis; species Monodelphis domestica. The sequence continues at coordinate 41,488,600 of NC_077233.1, read as the reverse complement.
CTCCTCTCCCCCCTACACCCCATTGCCCAATGTGTAGTCCAGCAGCCAGAACTCATCCTCAGAGCAAGTTTGCAGTGAAGCTCCACCCTGAAAGCATTACAGCCTCACCCCTGGAAAAAGCTACCAGCAAAGCCCTACACCCAAAGGAACCCAGCAATGAAGCCCCACACCAGAGAAAGCCATCAGTGAATTACCACCTCCAGAGTAAGCCAACATCAGGACCTCAACCTTACACAAGCTAAAAGTGAAGCCCCACCCTCAGGGCAAGCAGCAGCAAGGCTGAGCACTGTGTCAGCAAGCAGTGACATCTCTAAATAGAGCAGTTCTTCAGTGAGGACCCCTTACCAGTTCAAGGCAATAGTTAGGCCATGAGACTCCAATAAACTAGAAGTCAAAGTCTTATAAAACCCCAAGTCCAACAAAAAAAAAATTGGACAGTGAATTCGCTAACCTAGAAACAGAGGCTAATTTTAAATGACAGTGGATAATTGTATAATAAACTTTCAATAAAGCAAAAAAAAAAGACACTAACAATATGACATTTATTATGGTAACAAGAAGGGTCATTGAATAAAAGCTAGAAGAGAATAATGTCAAAATAGCTAGAAGAGAAACCTCAATGAAAAATAAGAATTGCAGTCACACCCAAAAAGAATTTCTGGAAGAGGTTTAAAGATGGCTTTAAAAATCAAATATGAGATTCAGAAGAAAAATTGGTAAAAAAATGAGAATAATGCAAGAAAATCATGAAAATAGTCAACATCTTGGTAAAAGAAACACAATAAATATGAAAATATAAACAAAAATTCACTGAAAAACTTCTTTAAAAGTAGAACTAGTCAAATGTAAATGGAAGTTCAGAAACATTAAAAAATTGATTCCTTAAACAATAAGAATTGGATAAATGGAAGTTAATGTCTTCATGAGACATCATGGCATAATTAAAAATCAAAAGAATAAATAAATAAAATTAAAAGCTGGTTTTATGAGGAAAACTAATAAAATAGAGCACTGGTTAATTAGTTTTAAAAAGGAAAGAAGAAAATCAAATTACAAATACCTAAATTGAAATAGGGTGAATTGACCATCAAAGAAGTGAAAATCATTTTTTCATTATTATTTTGTTATTAGGAGTTATTTTACCTAGTTATATTCCAACGAATTTAATAAGTAAAATGGATGATTATTTATAAAAATTTCAAGTACTTAGATTAACAGAAGAGGAAATAGAATATTAATGAATCTATGTTTAAAAAAAAATGGACAGGGGGCAGTCATTGCCTAACCCTTACCACTCTTCTGCCTTGGAGCCAATACACAGTATTGACTCCAAGATGGAAGGTAAGGATTTTAAAATTAAAAAAAAAAAAATGAACATGCTATCAATGAACCTCTTGAGAAAAAATTACCCAGGGCAAATGTATTCACAAGTGACTTCTATCAAGTAATTAAAGAATAATTAACCCTAAAACTATATGAATTATTTTGAAAAAATATGCAAAGAAGGAATACTACCAAATTCCTTTTTATGACAAAAATATGGTGCTGATTACTAATCTTAAAAGAACAAAAAGAGAGAAAGAACACTATAGACCACTCTCCCTACTGAATATTGAGGCAAAATTTTCTCAATAAAACACTAGTAAGGAGATGATAGCAATATGCCACAAGGATCATTCACATCGTCTATCAGATAGATAGGTTTTATACTAACAATGTAGGGTTGGTTTTATATTATGAAAAGTATCAATATAATAATCCATCTCAATAACAAAGACCACAAAAATCATATGATTATCTCAATGGAAGAAAAAAAAAGCTTTTAAAGAAAACATTCATTTCTATTAAATCACTAGAGAATGCACTAACAAAATGATGATGACCAAGCTTGACCTACAAAACATAAAGGAAGTTACCTTCTCCCAACCTTCTTTGAAGAGATGTGGAAAACTATCTATAATGCCAGACTAATTTGATTTCTGTTGTCTTTCCCCCTTTTTCATTTTGTTATAAGGGATACCTGTACACATTGAGAAATGGAAGTAATATAAAAACAAAATTAAAATGTATTTAAAAAAAAACACTAGAGAGCATAGGAAGAAATGGAACTTTCCTTAAAATGATAAATAATATTGGGAGTTTCTAGGTAGTTGGATAGGTGGTTAGAAAGTCAGCCCTAGAAGTGGAAGGTAACAGATGAAAATCTAGTCTCAAATAATTCTTACCTGTGTGACCCTGTGTGTGTCACTAAATCCCCAGTACCTAATCCTTACACTCGGCTTCCTTAGAACAACACAAGTATTGTTTCTAAGATACAAGGCAAGTGTTTAAAATATAAGTAGTATGTGTCTAAAACTATTAGGGCATGTTACATGTAAAGAGGACAAGTTTAAAACCTTTATAAGATCAGGAGTAAAGCTAGGAACGCCCATTATCACCACTATTATTCAATATTGTACTAGAAATGCTACCTATAGCAATAAAATTCGAAGAAAAAAATTGAAAAAATAAATTAGTCAATGAAAAAATTATCACTCTTCACAAATGATATGATGTTATGCTTAGCAAATACCAGAAATTCAAAAACTAGTTGAAATAATTAACAACTTTAGCACTTTTGCGTGACATAAAAAAAAGGATATAAATCATCAGCGTTTCTATATATTATCATCAAAACACAACAGTGACAGATGGAAAAATAAATTCTATTTAAATTAGTGAAAGAAACTATACTTGGAAGTTTATTTCCCAAGACAAGCTCATGAAATGTATGAATTAATTACAAAATACATGAAGTATGAGATTTAAAATGGTTGAGTTCTTAAACTGTAGTGGTTAAAATAGTGGAAGATATAAATTGTGATAGATATAAGAGAGGGTGAGTAAGTTTGACTGCAGAAATATGTTTCACTACAGTGTCTTGGGTTTAAAATCAAATATAAGGTGGTCACCAGGGAAATATTCCCAATTATTCAAATACCCAAGTCAACTGGGTTTTATAGAGATTTTAATTAACAATACAATGAGTAATCAAAGAAAGAGAGAGAGAGTAAGAAAGGAATAAGTATGAAGGGCTTCAAACCAATATGGCCTAGACCTGAGTCTTAAAAGAGAAATCAGTCAGTTTTTTTATAACTCACCATAAAATCTGTCTAAGTAAGGATTTCTAATGACACCAGGCCAGCAGCATCTCAGCTGCTTTCACCAGCTCCCTCCTCCATCTGAATGTTTCAGAATCAGTCTCCTCAGAATGAGTCTCTCCAATCTGAATGTTTCAGAATGACTTCCCAGCTCTTCCCTGAGCTCTTATTTTTAAGGGCAAAATCTCCTCTGTCACCTCCCCTAAGTCCTTACATCTACCAATCACTGTAGATGTTTCTAAAGGACCGCCCATTCTTAGTCCACACCTAAGAAGGTGTGGATTTTTGAGTAATTCACACCAGGAAAGCTCTGAGTAAGTTTTCCAGTTCTTTGTTCCTTGTAAATTCACAAGTTGCTTGACCTTTATAGGTACTTAGCTTAAGAAAAGTATGGGTTTAAGTACCTTTCATTGTTCAGAAAAGAGTTTACAACTTTATCTTCCCCTAGGGCAGACCCAAGTAGGTAAAGTAGAATTCTCACATTCCTGCTTTAAGTAGAGTTCACTGCCCAAATGGGGAATGGTCTTAATCCAATCTTATAAAGTAGGGTCTGGGAAATTTTTAGGTTTACAGAAGTCAGATCTAAACAATTTGAAAAATATTAATTAATCATTGGGAGGAGGAGCAAATATAAGATCTCACTATCTGACAAAACTATTGGGAAAACTGGAAAATGGTATGGCAGAAACTAGTTATAATTATAGATATATAGTTATAGACAAATATAGTTATAGACCAATATCTTTATACTGCATACCAAGATAAGTTAAACAGGGGTAAATGAGCAAAACATAAAAGATGATACCTTAAACAAATTAGTGTAATATACCATAGTTTATCTGTCCAATCCATGAATAAAGAAAAAATTTATTATCAAATAAGATATAATTATAGAATATAAAATGGATAATGTTGATTATATTAATTTTTTAAAAAGTTTTTTTACTAACAAAATAAATGCAACTAAGATTAGAAGGAGAAAATTGGTGGTGGGTACTATATATAGCAAGAAGCTCTGATAAATGTCTAATTTCTCAAATACATAGAGAACTAAAGTCATGATATATGGTGAAAGGAAATATATACAGGCTGTTTTCAGATAAATAAATCAAAGCAATCTAGTCATATGAAAAATTGCTTTAAATTACTCTTGACTAGTATAAAGGAACATTTTAGGATAATTTAAATTTGACATGAGAAATTTTTTTATTTTTCTCAGGTTCACTTAAAAAGGCCTGTAGCAAGTTTTCAATGTCTTTGTAAGATGGATTATATTGAAAAAATGTCTGTCATCTTTTTCATTACTAGAAAGGGATCTTGCTCATATGTGGGGATATTTCATGTAAATTCATTTGTTTCTTGGTGAGTAAGTGGTATGTTGTGCCTTAAAGTCACCACATCCCCATTCCATCCTATTTTAGGTACTTCTCTTAGAGGAAACAGGCCTCTAGTTGAATTTGGTATCTGTGGGTCAGTTTGACGAAGACGAGTTTCTCTAGAAGGATGAGATCTCCTTTGGGCTTGAATTTGATTTTGTGTAGGAGAAGGAACATGAGAAACTGGTATTGCAGGGGAAGGCTTTTGGGGATTAAGTTCAGCCAAGATTTGCTGACCATGAGAGAGCCAGTCTGTTAGCTGAGTTATAGGGAAGGTGTTTTCTATCTCTATTTCGGGGGAAGGAAATTTTCTCATTCAAAGGTTCAGAAACAGGTCTATTTCTGGTGGGGCAGATTTTTGCCAATTGATCCTGTAAGAAACATTTTAAATTCCCCAATTGGTCTTGTACATTATCCTGTATTTTAGCCTCACATTTTTCTATGTTTTCCTGGATTTATCTAATTTTTGCATAATTTTTTAGCATCTCAACACAGTACTGAGGAGTTCAAAAATGGCATTACCTAATAATATAAAAAATTGGATTTCCTATATTCCTCAATGTCCCTAATTCTTCAACCATCATATAAATGTCAAATAATGTAGTATTTGTTTATATATATGTTATTTTTCTATCAGGCTTCACAAAACACATGGGGAGCAGGACAAGGCCAAAACTTTCTACAGGTTTCCCCCACTCCTAATCTAGGCAGGTGTTCCCCAAGGGGAAGGAAATTTAGAAACATCTCTTCCAGCCAGGAACTTAGAGTCCTGTTGTTAAGATTTAAAACAGCTGTTTTCTCTCTAATTTAAGAAGAGAGGGAGAAAAGAAAGAAGAAAAAAAATGAATCCAAATTTTACTTACCTCTACAGCTGATCAAAATAAGATATTAAAAGGGATAGTCACAGTGGAAAAAAAAAGGTTTAGGAAAGTTAAGAAGATTGAGGGTATTTCATCACAACTGACATGGTCAGACAAAACTGTAAAGGATAATTTTAGCATTGTGACTTAAAAATCTAAATTTAATTTGATCTCCAGGGAAAATCCCAAATAATAAAATACCCAAGTCAGCTAGAAATTTTATGGTGATGTAATTGATATAGTGGAGGAGGTTAAGAAGAAGGAATAAGGAAGGGGCTAGTACCAAGTAGGAATATTAGGAAATCTGGAAAGTAAGGTTTTGAGTGTGAAGGAAGAAGGAATCAGCCTGACATTGAAAGGGGCTCATCTAAGATGCCTGAACCTGAATCAGCTCAAGGGCAAAACTCACCACCAAACCCAGACAAATAATTGCCACCACTCCAAGATGTTGGAACACCTAGCACACTGCCAGCTAGAGTCACCTCTCCAGGGAAAGAGGACATGACTTGCCTTATATAGATGGTTTTATGTCACTTTTCTGCATCTCATTTCTACCAATAATACCTTAGCTTGACTTAGGACAGCCCAGGCATCTGTCTACTTTTTCTGCATATGTCTGCTGAAGGCCATTTCCTCAGATAATTAAATCTTGAGTTTGGTGCAGACCTTTCTAATCTTGTTAAACTAAGGAGGGTAGAGAAATGCAGGGTTCCCAAGATCTGATTCTGTTACTCCAAGTATCTCTATTGTTATTGATCAGGAAATAACTAAGTCAGATCTTCTAAAGTACAGTCTTATTAGGGTGGAATAGTTTTAAAATTCACACTAGAGAAGTGCAAATGAAAACAACTCCAAAGTACCACCTTGCATCTATTAGATTGCCTAATATTATAGAGAAAGGAAATGATAAATGTTGGAGGGGTTGTGAGAAAATTGGCATACTAATACACTGTTGGTGGAATTACAAGCTGATTCATCCATTTTGGAAAGCAATTTGGAACTATGCTCTAAGAACTCTAAAATACTCTTTGATGCATCAATATAGTTACTAAGTCTATATCCAGGAAAGATCAAAAAAGGAAAAAAAAGAACCTCTGGACAAAAACATGTATTGTAGCTACTTTTGGGGTAGTAAAAAATTGGAAATTGTGGGTGATCCATCATATTGGGGGTGATATATAATTGTAATAGAAAAAAAAATGTTCCATTAGAAATGCTAAGCAAAAGGATTTCAGAAAAATCTGGACATACATGAATGGATGCAAAGTGAAGTGACTAGAACCAGAAAAACTGTGTGCAATAAGAATAATTGTTATTTGAAATAATATTTTAATTTCCCCAAATTATAATTTTTGATGAATAACTATAAATGGACTAGTTATTTTCAGCAATAAAGTGATCCAAGACAATCCCAAAAACTCATGATGAAAAATGTCATGTGTCTTTTGAGAAAGATGTGATGGAATCTGAAAGTAGGCTGACACATTTTATATTTCACTTTCTACTTCTTTTTTTTTTCCATTTGGGATCTCATCCACAGAAGAGTTAAGTATGGAAAAATAGCTTACATAATTAAACATAAAATCTGTATCAGATTGCTTCTCATCTTAAGGAGAATGGAGAATGATAGACTGAGAGAAGAAAAGTAAAAAGAGAAGAAAATATTTGGAACACAACTTTAAAGAATGAATGTAAGAAATGTTTTCATATATAATTTGGAGAAAATAAAATATTATTTCAAATAACAATTACTCTTCATCCATATTTCTCAAATGTCTTGTATTTTATAATCTTAGGATTTTAAGGGGAGTAAAAGTAATATAAATCAACTTATTTTTTATTTTTAGATTTAAAAAAAATTAATTAATTTAGAATATTTTTCCATGGCTACATGATTTATGTTCTTTCCATCCCCTCCTCCTTCTCCCTGCTAAGAGCCAATGAGCAATTCCTCTGGGTTTTATATGTGCCAGTGTTCAAAACCTATTTGATTATCATGAATATTTGCATTAGAGGATCAACTTATAAGAGTAACTTGTCTGTAGCATATTTCTAGGAAGGGAATCATCTATTTTCCTCTTAAAGACCTTTAAGAGAGAGGAATCTATTGCTTCCTTAGGGGGTCCATTCTATTTTCTTCTAATTATGAAAATATTATTCTTTTCATTGTGTAAGAAAATTAGCTCTCTAAATTTTCCAAAAATTTGTTGCTTATTCTATTTGAATGTGTAGTAAAATGTATGAGAAGTATGATCCATCAGATCCATGACAATCCTCCTAATACACAAGTATAAGTATTATATTTCAGTAAGTTGCATCTCTGTGAACAAAAACAGAAGCAGTACCAGTTCCTTCAACTGAACATCATTTCTAGCTTATATTTGAAAATCTTTAATATTCAAGACACCAATTTCTTGCAACTTTCTTATTTTTCAATGTAGCCATGACATGTATTTCCTCAGAGAAATATACTTAAGATGTTGCCTAGTCAAGAAACTTAAAAACAGAACTTTTACCTATCTGTACTCTGGTCAGTATTTCTCTTGTTGAAATTCAGGATAACATTATATTTGTGATTTCTATTTAACATTGTTAACTTCCATTCATTTTCAGTTTTTCTTATGAACTATTGTTTAATCTTATCTTCAAATTCTATATGGAAGATCATTTTCAACTCTAAAAGGTAATATGAGAAGATCACATGATTTGAATTGAGAAAAATTGGTTTCAAATCCAAGCTACTCAATTTAAGAGTTTTGTAAATTTGGGCAAGTTATTTAATCTTTCTGAATCCAAGGTCCTCATTTGTAAAGAGAAGAGTTTGAATCAGATGATCTTTAAAATCCCTTCTAGCTCTAACAAATGTAATAACATGTTTATTATAGTTCAAATTATTGCAATTAACATTATTACATTATTATAATTCACCTGTTAAATAATAACATTTTATTAAAATGATTTATATTAAAATGGAAAGGGAATGAAGGCCTAGAGAAATGTGAAATTGGCAGAAAACAACAGGAATAAATAAATGAGATGAATCCTGTAGGGCTTTCTCTGGAGAGCAATTGATAAGATTTTCCTTCTTGACTACAACAATTATTGGCATTATTGACTACCCTGATGTTTTACTACTCATACAACAAATTGTCAAATATATGATTGAGAGAATATTCTTTCTATATTCACATTAATAATGAATTATTGATAAATCAGTTTATATAATCATTTTAGGAAATAATTTGAAAATATGGTAATAAGATAATTATTATGCCCATACTTTTGTTCTCAGAAATTTAATATCTTGGTGTATACCGCAAGGAAATAAATTTCAAAAATCAAGGTACCATATGTACTGAAATATTTACATATATTTTCTAGGAGCCAAATAAGGGGGAAAGAGTACATTATCTTTGATTGAAAAATAACTAAGCAAACTGCTACATATAAATGTGACATGAATACTGTAGGATCCCTAATGTCAATGATATATAATATTTTTAAATTCTCTATATTTAATCATCATCAGAAATATAAGGTGATCTTTTCCAAATTTTGATTTTAAATATAGTTATGTAGACAAAAATAATCAGTGTAACTCCAGAAGGATACTTTAATATCTATGAAAAATTATTTTTGTGAATTATTCCAATTTCAATTTTGTTCCCTGTTTTTTTCAAGTGATCATATTATTTGAAAGACATAAAATCAAGATGATTTTCTCAAATCTTAAAATAACTCATAAACCTATTATTATAGTTAATCTCATAACATATTCTATTGCTTTCCTCTTTTAAATCTGATTTCACAAAAATCCCAGATAAAGGGAAAAGGACTGATTTTTTTAAACCCTCACCTTCTGTGTTAGAACCAATATTGGTTCTAAGGAAGAAGAGTGGTAAGGGCTAGACAATGGGAATTAAGTGACTTGCCCAGGGTCACACAGCTGAAAAGTATTTGAGGTCTGATTTGAACCTAGGACTTCCCATCTCTAAGCCTCATTCTCAATCCACTGAACCACCTAGCTGCCCCAGGAGTGATTTAAAAATATCTATATATCTATATCTGTATCTATATCTATATCTATATCTATATCTATAACTATATCTATATCTATATATCTATGGAAGGAAGAGCTAAAACTCTTGATCTCAGTAAAGCAGAAGTAAATTCACAGAAAATACCCCCCCCCCCCCGGCTTAAAGAAAGATCCTGTAATTCATCTGATCTTTACTTACTCCTTTGGATTACTTTAAACATGACTAGTTATGCAATACATAACATGTTTAATTATTAATATACTTGCTGATATCCTAAATATCTCTATAAGGTTGCCTTCGAGGCATGTTTTATTAATAAGGATTGACAACAATTGCATTCTTATAGTAAAAAACAGCAGATATTTTTTGGGAAAATAAAATACTACTTCCATTCCCTATCCCCTAGCTCCACACCCCAAAGAGATGTGTTGTAGGATTCCAATGTAATATAATATAATTATATCTTAAAGTTTTAAAAAAGCATACAGAAAGGAAATGGAGAAACAAACAGAACTCTTCTAGTTCAAATCAACAACAAAACTGCAATTAAGTTTATCTTTACCCAGATTCACCATGACATTAAATAGATAAACCAAGGGTACATAAAAGGTAGTCTGTTTATTATACATCTGCTCATGTATCAAAATGTCATGTAGGTAATTAATTGAGTGACATTTGTGAGATGCCACTGGACATCAGTACAATAAATATAAAAGCTGACTTTTCAACCAATTTATTTCCACCTATATCTAGCCATTGTACATGTGATTACTTCTTAAAATAGAGAAACATTGTCTTTAACTCTCATGTTTTGTATGTCCATAAATCAATGCTCAGAATAGAAAGTTGTCTAAGAATTAATTCTTGAAGAAAGTGCTTTGAAAAAGTTTTCTTAAAGGAAAAGTTGAGAAAAATCAACTGAAGTTTCTTTATTACCAATAAAACATGGCTGTCTAATCAATGCAATCAATTTATTTAAAAAGTGCCTTGGTATATATCATTACTGCAATAAGTCATAATCATCTATTTGCCCAATTACTATAAGTTTTTAATGATGTCTTAGAAGATAATTTATTTTAGAAACCCACAAGCATTTTTTCTCATAACTCACATGCAAACTGGAGCTTTGCCTTGCGGCTGACAATGGTTCCCAATGGATTGGTGGCTAAGCACTGGTATATGCCAATGGCCTCAGCTATGTGGGGATTACTGATGATCAAGCTGCCTCCGACCAACCGGTGGTGATAACTCATGGTAAAATCAATATCTGTGCCATTTTGCTTCCACCTTTGAGAGAGAAAAAAATCAAATTACACTTACAACATTTTATTTTGATCATTATTTTTGCCTTAGTGTAGAGTTTTACTTCACACATCAATAAAAATGTGGTTAAAATGGTATAATTAGATTAGGAATTGAGGGATTCAAGTTAACTGTTACTAGGAAGTCAGTGCTATAAGGGCCTTTGTTACTTGAAATATTTAAAATATTTAAGTGACTGGAATTTACACTATGAAGAATCACAACTATTCATATGGGGTAAAAAATTGACCTTGATGAGGACAAATGCTGAGGATACCATCCTTTCAGGGACTTTTAAAGTATCTCATACCATACCTGAACACCCTCAACTGATACAACAAAATTGAATGTCAAAAATGATTTAGTGATAAAAATCCAAAAAGAGTGCATTGCAAATAGCAGGAAAAACATAGGCAAAAGATTTTTCTAATGCTATCTTGAAGGCTGATAACAAAACAGTAATAGCCTGGCTATTTTGGAATACATTTTGTCTCTGTTAGTCTGTTACTTGGAAAATTAATCATGTTGGTAATATTTCAAAGGTACTTAGAAATGTCAAACTAAAATTATACTTGAGACAAAACAAATGCAATATGAGAGGCTTTATTTTAGGCAATGAAAGGTCTCTTCAGTTACCTAACAGTCATGTCAAAACTTACTTAACACATCAATTAGTTAACTGAGGCACCATATACAAACTTATTTATTTTTAAAAGAACAATGCCTAGTTCCAGAAATTTAATGGTATCCTTTTACAGCAGTTGGATTTCTGTGCTTCACCTTTCCTTGACACACAGTGTCCACAAACAATGCATATTTTATTCTTATTATAATTATGTATTTTTGCTATAGAAAATATTCTTAAGACATTTAGACTATGTGTAATGAAAGTACTTAGAAGTTAAAAAAAGAATTGTATATTTTTAAAAGCTAGGATTATGACAACCAATCATTTGAAACACCCTTTGACTACTGTTTACATAGTGGTATATATTGCTTTAAAAATATTTTATGGATAAATGTGACCCATTTTCTGCCCAATAATGAGAGGTTTAAAAAAAGTGTGGTGATAACTACTTGTCAGAGAAAAAGTCATTTTGCAGGTTTATTCCATGAGTCTTGGGAGAGACCCAGCATGTATGGATTCTAAGAAATATGAACAAGGCTAGGTAAGAAATATGGAATTAGATAAAGCTATCCCATCTTAAAGATGAGAAATGACTGATCAAATAACAAACCAGGCAAAGGCTTTGGGCATTTGTTTTCACTTTAAGTAATTTAATTGTTTCTTAGACACTCAAATTTCTTTTCTATGAAAGCAAAACAAAAGGTAATAGATTCTTTTTAAGGATATTGGTTTGCCTATAATTGTTTTCCTAATTTTGAAAGAATAATTAATATGATGTATTTTAAATTTAAATGTTCAATATTTTTCAAGGATACAGAAGACTTAGAGAAAAGTTTTCTCCTAAAACCATTCTTAAGAATCCAAAAGGTTACCTGTCAAACATTTAGATGATCTGTAATTTACAAAAAAAGAGACCATGCATGGGAAGACTTTGAAGCTCCCTTCAGTTTTGATAGCAAAGGGTAGGCTAGCATTCCATTTGACAGTTCCCTTTAACTTGGAATCAATCAATGAAATAATGTCTGTCATTATTACATGTTCCCAATTAAGCTTTATAATTGTTTTTCAACCCAAATTCAAAGAACAGCCAGTGAATCCTTTATAGTTATCTCCATAGCCATTTTAATTACTGGGGTATAATAATTATTAAACTGTTCGGAAAGATCAAGATTTAGTTCCTGGCATGTTGGGAACCTTTGTGTTTCAAACCTGATTATGTTTCAATCAATGAAAGAATTAAAAAAATATTAGTGGATTGAGTTGACTGTCAGACAAGCATTTTATAATAATATTCCATACCCACGAGCATATTTCTATGTCAGATATTAGATTATTGGCCTAAAAGAATTATTTTAAATCATATGGATAAAACTATAGAAACCATTGAGTGTCCTAACGGTTTATGATTAAAAGCTTTGGACAATATGTCCCTTCAGTAATCATCTCATCAGTAATATATATTTAGGACATGATATTTCAGCATAATTCTCTTCGTGGATTCTTGAGAAAGTAATGTCATATGGTGGAATGAGATCTTTTTTTTTTTTAGTAAGTGGGATGGAGTTCTAATCTGGGTTCTACCATTCATTATCAATATCAATTTTGACAAGTCAAAGAAATACTGGTTCTAGAATCAGAGGACCAGGATTTACCTACCTGATAACTAATTATTATGTGAACTTGAACAAATTGCCTCTCCACTTGATCTGTTTCTTTATCTGTTCAATATGTGAGTATTAAAAATGGCTCTTGATGTCCCTTCCAGCCCTGGGCTTAGGATCTTTATCTTGTTACACCAACTGAAGCTATGATCTTATGAATTTTTGCTTTTGGGCATCGACAGTCAGAAGGAATAGAATTAGTTAATGGTGAAATCAATTTCTTTAACAAAGGATTGACAGGTAACCTTCATGGGGTAAATGTCAGAGTAAATTTAATTATCAGTCTTCTAGAGTCTTTCCATGAAAAAAATGATGGCTGGGTTGTCATAGAACCAAAGAATTTCTGGGTTAGAAAGGACTAAAAGTATTATTTAGTTCACCACCACAGCTCCTGTTTTATAGAAATCAAAACGGAGAACTTAAAAAGGAACAAATGCCTTGTCCTTTATGAAGATGATACCACTTGAGTAGCACTGCTAGCAAAAAACCTTATTTCTATGAGCATATTCTCAGAGTATATTAATGGAAATGCTCATATGTGACTCAGAGGATCATAAGCCTCATGCCATTCAATGTTCTCACAGAAAGAAATCTTTCTTTTTCTAAAAAAGAAAAGAAGCCACATCTCCATCTGAATTCAGGTGGCATTCTCATTAGAGTATTGTACTTGGAGTCAGGAAGAAATGAGTTGTATCTTACTTCAGACACTACTTCAGATATTTAAAAGATGCATGTCCTTGTGAAAATCCACTCAACCTCAAAGCCTCAATTTCCTAATCTATGAAGTAAGAATAATAATAGTGTTTATGTCAGAGTTGTGAGCATCAAATAAATTATGGAAAACACTGAAAACTTTAAAGAACAATTCAAAAGCCAGTTATCAGGATCATCATGATAGTCATCACCATTGTCATCACCATAAATAGCATTTTAATACTTTTAAACTTTCATTTGATATCTCTATCTGAAATCTAATGCCCTGGGATAAAAGGAGATATTCCTAACTACTGACAAATATTCTTATTGGATAAAATTCAAAAAATTTATGACTGTCTTTCTCCTATACTATATGACGTATTTCAGACTTCTTTTGTGATTTATTTGGAAGTGATGAGGATAGCCTTATTCTAGAGGCCCTGGAGTGAAATTATCTTTTAAAATATGCACATCATTATATTTTTAAATTTGAATTAATATTTTAACAAACTATATTTGATAAGTTAGACAATCATGACTAATTTGGGATATGGAACATTAATGCTGTTACAAAATGAGACAGGGCTCAGGATATTGATTCAGAAATGGTAAGTTTAATTTATGTGTGTGTACATACATATATATGTTTAAATTCATATACAATGTATTAAAACCCATATATACACATATCTCAGGATCTTTTAGAGTCTTATATCCTCATTTAAAAAATCCAAAAATCATCATGATTGAGTCCAATGCAAAAGCAAAGTTAGAAAAGGATATATTATCTCAGGCTAAAATTTAAAAATATGACTGAATCCTCATGTGAGTGTTTAAATAGAGCATCTGAAATCTCTTTCCCACTGTGTTTTTGCTGTTTTCCATTATTTATTGAAATGCTCTTTTGAGTCTATCATCTTAGCTTTCAACAAATTATTTTTTTTCATTTTGAAAATTTTTGAATATTAGTATTTCTTTGAAATATTTTAATAGTGTTGGAGGTTTTGTGGCAAAATTGAGACCCTAATTCATTGCTGGTGGAGTTTTGAATTAATCCAGCCAGTCTGGAAGGCAATTTGGAACTATTCCCAATGAGCTTTTAAAGTGTGGATTTTAGATTTACTCCACCCTGCTTAGTGTTTAGAATTTTAACAACCAGGAATGTATAAACCCCCACTTAAGGGTTAACTGTGGGGGAAGAAGGTCTATGACCCACATGTGCTAGCAAGTGACAATTCAGGACTGACCCCCTAGATTGTCCAAAGACATGTTCAAGCCACCATTGGTACATGTCAGACACAGGAAGTGGTGTAAAGTACTGCCTTTATATTTTGCGTCACTTCCTGTGAGAGAGGGCCTTTGCAGTGGAACTTGACTTGGTGGAGCATCAGACCTCAGACTACTTCCCTGAAATGACCATATGGTGAGTTATAAGGCTGACTCCCCTTTCCCTTGACATTTCTGAAGGCACCAGCATCCAAGGAGGCCCCTCATCTTGGAGGAAGCCTCATGGTTGGAAACCAAATGGATTTAATCTTCTGGGAAGACCCCTTGGCTGAGGCCTCTGAACTTCCCCTGGCTCAGACCAGGCTGGAGCAGATTGTCCCTTTCTCTCTCTCTCTCTCCCTCATTCTTAATTTCTTCCTTCTATTGTAAATAAATCACCATAAAATTCCATTCTGATTTTAGTATTTCATTGGGATTTAGAATTTAAATCCCTGGCGACCACTAAAAAATATAATCAGTCTCAAACCTAAAATTTACCTTTAACAAAAGATTGACTGCCTTTTGATCCAACCATACCACTGATGGGTTTGTGCCCCAAAGAGAGGATAAGGAAAACTATTTGTATAAAAATATTCATACCTGTGCACTTTGTTGTGGCAAAAAAAGGAAAATGGGGAGGTATCTCTCTACTGGCTGAACAAATTGTGGCATATGATGGTGATGGAATACTATTTTGCTATAAAGAATGATGATCTGGAGTATTTCTATATGAACTGGGAGAAACTTAATGAACTGATGCAGAGTAAAATGAGCAGAACCAGAAGAACATTGTACACAGAAAATAAAACATTATGGAATAATCCAATGTATTGGACTTTGCTACTAGTAGCAACGTAAGAAGTCAGGACAGTTCTGAAGAACCTACATAAAAGAATTTTAACCACATTGAGAGAAAGAACTATGGGAGTAGAAATGCAAAAGCAAAATATATGACATCACTTATCACATGTATATATGGGTATGTGATTTGGGGTTTAGGCTTTCAAAATGGCTCCTTAGGAAAAAAATGAATAACATGGATATGGGTAACAAGTAATAATATTTGTAAAACTCAGTGGAATTTCTTGTAAGTTCTGGGAGTTGGAAGGGAAGAGAGGAGGGAAAGAACATGAACCATGTAAACATGGAAAAATATTTAAAAACCAAAAAAATAATGAAAATAAAATGTAAAGAAAAAGTGCTAACTCCTCCTCCATTATTAAACATCCTGTCTTTTTTAAAAAGTCACATATTCCTTTATGGATATCAAATTGATATGCAAAAATATCTTTAAAATCTTTGTCACTTATATTTTAATAATCTCTAGAAAGGACACTGATAGAATTTTTTTAACTGCAAGGTTATGATGAATTAATATTATTTTAATACATGAAAGCAGAGGAATTTTCTGCCTCTTCCTTTCACCCATCTAACTTTATAATTATAGTTTGTTTGTGCAATATTATATACACATATATTTCAATAAAATTATAGATATGCATATAACTATGTATCTATACACATATATAAAAGCATATGCCTATATTTATATCTTGCTGTCACTATTGCTGTGAGTACACCAGGTACATGTAAATTTGTATCAGAGGATTACAATCAGAAATGTGCTCTCAAAATGTTATAAATTGTATGGATTAAATAGACTAACATCTTAAATGTGGTAGTGTAGGGAAAACTACTCAGTATTTAAAGGAACTAGTTAAAGGTAAAACATTTTCTTAAGTAAAGGATCTTCCCACTTTTCTAATGAATAATATAAATTGTTCTAATAACCATTTCTAAAATGAAGAACACCTATACTCTTGGCCCCTCACTTAATCTTTATGTTCCATCAGCTGCAATCTTTGAACTGGACTTCATCAACATCATGCTCTCATGCTCCATCATCCTGCAAGATAACAAGATCTTTGATACTCATATATATTCATTATCCTCACTATTCTCTCTACCTCAGATTGGAGGACTTGAGGGAAGAGAACTTTTCTCAATGTCTCCACTTTAAAGGGGTTCATAGAATAGTCAATTCATTTCCTATTAGCTGCTCTATTTAGAGTAGATTCTTTATGTTCCAACACCAGGCAGTTTCTTCCCCATATTTCTCTTTCCCCTACCTTTTCAGATTGATTTTATGTTATATTCCTTCAATAAACTGTAAGATCAGTAAGTTAGTTCAGAGTGTATTTCTTTTTAATTGTTCATATTTCTAATAATTCACACAGTGCTTGATGCATAGGAGACATTTAATAAATGATTATTGAATGACTGACTACTCCTCGGGGGGGGGAACAGGGTTACAAAATACATGAACTGAAGAATTGGAGATAATTCTAGGAATTTAGTGGATGGGAAGGAGTCAATTTGTGAGGTCATTGATATTAGGAACTCCTACTGCCAATGTAGAGAGGTATCTTCCCTCTACCATATTATCTTGAAGAACTATCCAGAGCATTGACTGGATAAATGCTTTGGTAAGTCACACACCAACTCTTATCAGAGGAAAACCTGTAGTTCAATTCTTCCTGGCTCTGAGACTTCATCTTCATTCATTATATCATACTGTCTCAAGTTAATTCATAAACAAAAATTACTTGAGCAAGTGAAGAATTCACTTCATTTTTCAATCTGTGACCACACAAATATTCAACTCAATGAGAATTCAGAGATGTTCTGCATTCAAAAATTAGATCCTGTTCTCCCATAAATCTCCTAATAATTCAAATCAACCTATCAAGTTTATGTTATTAAAGTAGGATAATTCCATTTATTTTTGGATGCTTAGGCATAGTCTTAACAATAAAAAATGGCTTTCCTTTCTAAAGTTCTTTTAAAACTCCTAAAATGTATCATTTATTAATTTACTTCTCCCATCCACCTCCAAGACTTGTACTGGTATTAGAGTTCTTGAGAATTATAGTTACCATATCAGGATTCATATACTTATAATGAGCTATGTAAATATTAGTAAGCTTTTGCCAATAAAGTGATAGTTTTGTCTCACAAATAATTCCAAATATATTAATGATACTTTCCCTCCATTATTATCCAAGTAAAAAGAGAAATTAAATAGGATCTCCACATTCATTGCCTAGCATGAATTCTCTTTTACTCTAAGAGAATATAAAGCTTTATATAAGGTCCCTCTCAGATCATCAATTTATGCAGAAATACTGTCATTGATCATAATAAAGAAGACTTGAGCTTTACCTGTAATCTGGAACTGGATAACCATTGGCTGCACAATTCAAGATGATTTCAGAATCCTCAACACCCAAAGAATATATCAAGTCTTGTGGCTCTTGGGTAAAATTAGGACCTCGAAGAATTCCACTGTCTATAAAAATTAAAGAACAAAGCCAATAAAATATCTCATGTATAAATATAACCTTTTACTTTTGATAGTTGCTAAAATATTGTTCCCTTAGTATCTATGCAAGTAAACATATATGTATAGGAAATAATATATTAATATTTCTTCCCAAGATGAAAGTGTACATTTAAATGTATCAATTAAATAACAAAAAAGAAAACATCGGGTGCCATCACATTTCTATATTCAGATGAGCTTAACTACTGTCAAATTTTGTAACACTTCAGGAATACTACTGCTATGATGATAAGGAATATGTTATGGAGGATACTTGTATAGTTTGATTTCTATACTTAAGTCCAGTTATGCTTTCCCCCCTTTGTTACCTTTTGATAACATACTTTACAACAATTTGTTCAACTTCTACTTGACATCCATTTCCTTTTTCAGTCTATATTCATTATTTAAGGTAACAATTTCTTTTTCTGTCCTTTAAGTGTATTAGTACTTCTATTTATCTATTTTCTTCTTTCCTTTTTCAACTATGAGAAAAAGAAGCTCACTTCAGAATTTTGGTATCTAGTGAATACATCCTGGTGCCCCTAAACCATATGACTTGGTTAAACATTTTATATCTCAGCCTTCCTCTGTTGATTCAGAAGACGTCTTATTTCTTTTTTCCCCTCTTAGATGTTGTGCTAGGAACAATGTCTCCCAGGATCTTCTATGATATAAGTTAAGGTTTTTTACCCCCCTAAAGGCAAGGAAATTGTTCCCAAACTTGATTGGACTGGAAGGCTGAGACTCCATTTTCTTTGTTATTGACTCTTCTTCCAAACTACATAAGGGCAAAGAAAAAAGGAGCCTATATGGATTCGGTGGGCTGGGGCCAGCTCTTACTAGATTATAAAATTCTAAGTCAGGTTTTTCACTTCAGAAATAATAATTACTACAAATCAAAGCTTGATTTATTGTTAGATTGAGTAATTCAACAGAACAAGACATTGGGAGGAAGATGCAACTTAAATTTAAAAGTATTTGTGTATGTATATACTTATATGTGTTCATATTTATCTTAAAAGTGATATGTGTGTGTGTATTTACACATATATTTCCTTTTTGAAAATCCAGTCATTAAACATTTACTAGTTCCTGCCTACATTGTTCTATAAACAAAACTTAAGTTTTTTTAAGTATAGATGGTTCGAGGAATGATAAACATAAAGCTGGAAGTCTGGCAACTGAAGTCTACAAACAATTAATAACAATAAAAATAAAATAATACTATTAATTAGCCTTGATATGTATCTTTAAGTTTAAAAGTATTTTACATTTTTTAACTTGAGTCTCACTACACTTCTCTAATCATTCATCAATCCATTGATAAATATATTCTTCATTCCATAATGTTTATTCAATTCTCACTATTTATAAGGCATTTGTTAGTTGCCCTCAGAAATAAAAAAGATGAACACGAAACGGTTTTCTCAAGAATCTCACAAGCTAGTTAATATCATTAATATTTTCTTCATTATTTGTTAATCAGAATTCTGCATAATTTTTAAACCATTACCTTCCATTCTAGAATTAATACTGTGTATTGGTTCCAAGGTAGAAGAGTGGCAGGGCTAGACAATGGGGGTTAAGTGACTTGCCCAGGGTCCCACAGCTACAAAGTGTCTGAGGTCAGATTTGAAACCATCTCTAGGCCTTACTCTCAATCCTTTGAGCCAACTATCTGGTCCCATATAAAATTTCAAAAGAAGAGAATATTAGTCAAACTATATTGTGCAGTTCGACCTCACTTAAATCCAACATGTGTGAATCAAAAGACATGAAGTAGCTGTGATAAATTGCAAGACACATACTTCTAACAATGACAACATATCCCAGGAGAATAACAGGGTTGACATATGTGACAGCGAGATATGCAGCCATATATGGTCCTTACTGTGTTCTGAAACTTTCTCTTATGGAAAAGCATGATATTACAAAAGCAGAGATGAAATTTAGCCATGGCAAAAATACCTAGGAGCCAAATTAGCAAAGGGAATATGGCTAGCAGAGGAAGAAAGCCCAAACTGCCCAAAAAGCTTCATCAACATCTGTATAATATGAGTCACTCCAAAGGTCATTATGGAGTTCAATCCATGTTAGATAAAATCAGAAGATTTTGGACAGCCGCAGGGATATCTATAAATGCTATTAGAGTTTGCCAGGTATGTGATATATGTGGGAAGTTCAATCAAGGTCATTTCAAGAACAAGGCATTTGGAAGAAGACCTTTAAGTTATACACCTTTCCAGTGTTTACAGATTGACTACATTAATATGCCTAGTGATAAGAGTTACAAATATGCACTTGTAATTGTGGATCATCTAACTAATTGGATAGAGGCATATCCAGCTAAGAATAATAATACAGTTATAATAGTGAAAACACTACTGAAGGAATAATTCCCAGATATGGCATTTCTGATGTCATTGATTCAGACAGGGATTCTCATTTTACGTCACAAATATTGTAAGAAGTAGATAAGAACTTAGGTATTAAGAGTAGCCTACATGAAGTCAACAGACCACAGAGCTCAGGATGGGTGGAGAGATGAATAAAGAGTTAAAAACAACCATAGGAAAAATCTGTACACAAACACACCTAATATGGACAGATGTTCTTCCTTTGGCTCTATTCCACATTAGAACCAGACCCAGAGGAGATTTTCATATTTCCCCATTCTAAATTCTTTATGGACAATCATTATGGCATGGATGGACAGCTAAACCATCTTACATATCCATGCTAAGAGGAGAATTCCAACTTTATACCTATCTGGTAGAAATACAAGATAGGCTAGAAGAACTCAGGAATCTAGGATTATTAGTTTAGAGAGTACCACTAGATTTCTCACTGCATAATATCAAACCTGATGATAAAGTGTATGTGAAGAATTTTGTCAGAAATACACCTACTGAGCCTAGATGAAATGGTCCACTAGATGTAGTATTAACTACTCCTACATCCATCAAAGTAATAGGCAAAGATCAGTGGCACCATGCCTCTCATGTTAACCATCATTATGCCCATAAGGATAGCACAACAGAAAACATAGAAGGAAATTTAGAAGAGACTGCAAGAGAAATACCAGAATCTGAAAAAATACCAAATGCTCTAGAGATAACTGAATTTGCTCCTACAAATGAGAAGAATCAGAGGGAAGAAGAAATAGAATAAAGCACTGCACAGATAAGTTTGCATACAATAATCAGAATATCAAGAAATATCTCCGTGTAATATCACATATCTCTGCTAGATCAACAACAAAATGTTGACTATATGACTACAACAACAGAGAAAAAAAAAACTTCTATCTCCAAATTTCCAAACCATATAAGAGAAATATACTTGTAATAAAATGGGAAAATATATTACATATACACATACATGAAGATGTACATAGTGTGATACATGTAAACAAGAAGAATTCAATTTTACTTACATGCACATGAAAAGAAAAATCAATCTTACATGCTTGCACATGATAATCTTACACACATACATGATCCTGTATGTTACACTTATCAGAGAACATGCAATTAGTACATGAATACTTTTTTTTTAAACCCTTACCTTCCATCTTGGAGTCAATACTGTGTATTGGCTCTAAGGCAGAAGAGTGGTAAGGGCTAGGCAATGAGGGTTGAGTGACTTGCCCAGGGTCACACAGCTGGGAAATGTCTGAGGCCAGATTTGAACCTAGAACCTCCCATCTCTAGGTCTGATTCTCAATCCACTGAGCTATCCAGCTGCCCCCTACATGAATACTTTTACACACTGACAGGTATATTTTTGGTTGCATCATTGATAAGATCAACCTGTATGAACTTTATAATTTACAATTGAGCTTCTGCAGGACTCATGCAGGCAAGAAAATACAAAAATTCTTGTCTGAATGACTTCTGGACAGGACTTATGTATATATGTAATATTTGTACAAAAGAATACTTGTACACATGTAAAATACTAATGATCTAACATACTAACAAATAGCATAGGAAGATGAATATATTAATTATTAACAGATGGAAAGATTAGATCAAGGAAGTTTGGAACTAGATTTAGACTAGGGTCAGATTAATATCATATGTTATGATATGATTTTTTAAAATGAAAAGTTATTAATACTCTAGATGTTAGAAAAGTTCACATGATTTCATAGTTATAAATTCGTAATTGCTTATTGGAATAAGAAAACTTAGATTGTTACAGAGAGTGTTACACTGTTATAATATTGTTACTGTATTGAAAATACCCATGTATTTAAAATACTTTCCCACCTGCTAGTTTCCTATAATCATAATGTTAGACATAGAAAGAATTAGGCAGATTAGGAGATTTATTATATAAGATAAATTAAGGTTTGTTATTTTGGGGGGAGGAGAAATATTTAGAGTATATTTACAGAATAGATAGGATAGAATTATAACTAAGAAGGTAAGTACTGGATTTTGGTACATATGTCAGGTTGAATCTGTACTACAGATAAGGGGTGAGTTGTGGATGAGAGGTACAGTTGCACTGCAAGGACTTGGTCTACAAGGAAATCTCATACAGGAAGAAAATGGAATTTTTCTGGCAATAGGAGTCGGGGTTAAAAACTCTAGCCAAGCAAAGCAGATGAACTGTTGGAGAAGGGGTTTTCTCTCTTTTGAACCAGAAGGGAGAGTAGCATCTTGCTGAGCTCAACCTGCTGTGATCTTTCACCTGTCTGAAGAAATAAGATTAGCCACCCTTCCTCAGTAGTGATAGAGAATTTTTCCCTTTGGTAAAGATAAGAGACTATCCACCCAAGAAGATTTTCCATTGATTTCTTCAATAACTGTATAGCTCTCTCTATATCAGGAAAAATACAACAACCCAACTCCATAATATCCTCAGAGACTCAGGTCCCCAGACCTGAGCCCTCATCCCCTAAAGGGAATTTAGATTAAAAAAGAATTAAGGACTTCCTAATTTTCCCTCTTTCCTAAACCTACCATTGCTAAATACCAAAAGAATAAATAGATCTTATTAATCTTATTAATGAACATTGTAATGAACATTGTATTCTTCTAATGTACTAAGGGGATTAAGATAATATCTATCAAAGGAAGAAAACAGAAAACAGACCAAAGAGGATTTCCTCTTTGCCTTTCAGCTCTGGACCTTGATCAAATCTCTAACCTTCCCTTGTGCAGTTCTACCCAAGAGAGGAAGTAGTATTCCCTTTTATCTGTTCCCTCTCTCTCTTAGGGCTTTTCAAACTTCGGTTCCTGATCCCCCACTAGTACATTACCAATGATATCATTTAGATATTAAAAGTATGAAGGACAGTAACTAAGTAGACTCATACATGGTTCATTGTGGTTTCCTATGTTCTAACCCAGTTTGCTTTTGTAGGGGACCATGATTTAAAATTTTCCTTTGATGTTGATTATATTTATTATACTATTTTTACATGTTAAATAAAACAAAACTTTATTTAAAGATATAATAATATTCTTAGTGTTCTGATCTTGTAAAAGTAGTGAGTGTAGGCATAGGGCTATATTTTCCTTACCATTCTCTAATAAAAACTACCTATTTACCCAGTCAATGATTTTTATCTATATCTTTGAGTGGTAGAAGTAAGTGGTCTTGCCCTGGTAAAGCATGTCTTTTACTAGTATAAGTGGTGTAGTAGAACTAGAGTGAGAAATCAATGAGCTCAGATCCCAATTGATTAGCTTATTAGTGAAATTGCTTTGCACAAGTCACTTAACACCTCTAAGGCTCAGTTTCTCAACAGCTAAGTGGGAATAGTAATTGCACCTATCACAGAGTTGTTGAAAGGATCAAATGAGATAACATGTAAAACATCTAGCAAAACAAAACATTATGTAAATGTTAGTTGTTATTAATTAGGATCAAATCTGAACACATATTCGCTTGATTATATGGACTATATGGAAAAGAAAATTTCAAGAACTAATTAGAAGTGTCAAGTAAGGGAGCATATGGGGGGGGGGGGGGCTCAGTGAATTGAGAGCCAGACCTAGAAATGGGACATCCTAGGTACAAATTTGGCCTCAGACACTTCCCAGCTGTGTGACCCTGGGCAAGTCACTTGAGCCCCATTGCCAAGCCCATACCACTCTTCTGCCTTGGGCCTTGGAACTAATACACAGTATTGATTCCCAAAAGGCAGGTAAGGGTTTTAAAAAAAAAGAAACCTCAAGTAAATAGAGTTTTCTAAACTGTCATTAGGGTTTGAGACTATATATTTCTATTGAGGTATATACTGAAGAAAACATTTTATAACTTCACCATAGGTGAATAAGCAAGACTGAAAAGTATTCTATGATGCTATGCATCTGGCATATTCTATGAGATGGCATTAGAATGCCCACAAAAAGTAGTGTATAATACTTTGCTTTTAATTCAGACTGAATAAATTGGTGGGGGAATGGAGGACAGGATAAGGGAAAAATACGTATTAAGACCCAAGAAAGATAGTGATATGGGTTAGATGTCTTTTCAAATATTTTCGGGGATGTGTGATTCTCAAGGTTCTTTTAAATGTTATTCTACTTATAAAGAAAAAAAAAAGTCAGGAGTTATTATCATGAGGAAAACTCATTGAGTAGTTTTTGGAAGATCTTGGTTTATATTTGGGTTAATTTTTGCAGTACCAAAACAAAATTGGCACATTGACCATAAGTGAGATTGCCATCAGTATGCACAGATGGAAATACTCTATTGAAATACTGTGTCTATTACATTGGAAACATTTTGGTGAATTATTAACTATGTAGACATTTAATGATAAATATTTTTAGAAATAGACTGGAAGACTCTCAAGACATATATTGAAAAGTGTACTGTACAATATCAGGGTCACTATTAAAGGGCAGATAGGAGTGGTTGATCCTGAGGAATGAAGGTTTTTGTCTGTGTAAAGAGCAAAAAATAAGCTCCAGAACCACAACTGTGTTCCTCTGATGCCAAGATCAGAGTAGGCATTTAATTCTAATTTAAAGGACTACAATGAAGTAAACCAAGGAAGGAAACCAAAAACAAGGGGAAGGCCCCTCTTTAGTACCAATTTACCTGCAAATGCTCACAGCAGGCTAATTTTGAATGAGTACAGAAGAAATCCAGAAATTTGACCACACATAAGCCAAAGATCCAAACTGGTAAGGCATATTCAGAGAACATACTGAAGTAGTGAAACAACCTCACCCCAGATCACATTATTTTGAAAGGATTGAAAACTTTCATTTCAAAAGATTGAGCTGTGAAAGCAGCAGAAAGATATAAAAGATAGTAGCTCAGTTCAAATGCTTCCAACCCCTCCAAATACTAAAATAAAGTCCAAAGTAAAAAAAAGGATAGTGGGAAAATATGTAAACGAAAAGCAACAAACAAGGAAATGATGTGGACAAGGATGAAGATGTTGACTCATATTAATGTATTTCAAACTTTAAAAGCATTTCACATGCATTATTGTATTTGATACTTACAATTCTGAAAAAATAATAAATAGGAGATATAAACCTTTTAGGGAGTCTATTTAGAATTTCAAGACTTGGGTGTATTGGCATAGCTATGAAAGGTAAAGGAAATATCTTATTATCTTCATAGATCAGGAGTATTATGCAGGAGTAATTAGAATATATAATTTTACTTGAACTCTATTTTTTTGTAGTAGAAGGAAGATATACCAAGACTGCGAATCACAACTGGTTGGATGCAAAAAGTATTCCTTCCCTTGAGTTCTTAAGTTGATAAGCACACTCAGAAAATCAATTTACAGATGGTTGCTTGATGAGATCATGAAATTAGAGAAAAGAGAGGAAAGTGGATGGTTTTATAAGAGTTTTTATTTGAAGCAGATTGGAACTAATCCTTTCTCTCTCTAGGGACTATTTTTTTCCTAAAGATCTGAAACTAGTTCCATTTAAGCAGAATAATCTTCCCTTCTAAGCAGCAGAGGCAAACTCAGAAAAACTATTTTGTAAGAATATGTTAAGTAACTATCATTATAGAACATTATGAAATGTGTATATATATATATATATATATATATATGGGTCTATATATTACACATATATAAACATACATAATCATGTACAACTCACATATAAACATTTACTAAATAAATGTGATATATATTTAAGTAAGTGGTAGGTGTGAATCTATGAATACATATGTGTTTAATATAACGATGCATGTGTTATTATTATATATAAGTCTGGTTCTGGGAGTCTATATATATGAATATGTATACATACCTATTTATATACATATGTACTTTTTATATGCACATGCAGGTATAAATGATTGTGTATACATATATGCATGTTTGTATATGTGTATAGATCACACACATATACCCAAGCCCCAATAAAATCATGTAAGCAGATGTATCAATATATGTATAATAATTAAAAAATACTTATCTAAAAACTACATATAACTATGCATATAATTGTGTATACATTCATGAATAAACATAAATGAGCATATTGACCACTACTAAATGGATGACCACCAATTGGCCAATTCCTTCATGAAAACACATAAGCCAACCAGCATATTGACAATTATTAATATAGCATATTGTCCACCACTTATACTCTTGTGCCTGCACCTTCAATATATCACCTCTCTAACTTGACTTGAGATTATCATAATAACTGTGTATATGTGTACATATATGTGCTTGTGTCTCTTTAGAAAGAGCATAAATTAATTAATTATGGATGAATGATGAAATTGACCATGACCATAATGATGAAAAATATGAATAGAATGTATAAATAAATATAATAAAATATGTAAATATATAATGATAAAATAGAAATAGAATAAATATATAAATAATAACATATACTAAAAAGCATAAAGAAGAAGAGACAGTCTTTCACAGAGAATTGTATGAATATACATATTAGGAGTCTTATAACAGTATATATAGAGAGATACTATAACTAGAATCAGAGAGAAATAAAGTACCTCAATATCTCATTACATTTTATACTCTATTAAGATGGCTAGGCTTCCCTACCTCTAAGACAATTTTTCTTTCTTCTGAAAAAGACAGAGAGGTATTTATTTTGACCATTCATTGTTCACTCTCAGAAACTTGGAAATAGTATTTACCTGCCTTAGTATACCAGCTTTTTTACTTCATACCTGTATTCTTAGGCACAACTCATTTAAACTCTCTGGACCTCGG
Organism: Monodelphis domestica; assembly: GCF_027887165.1. Lineage (NCBI taxonomy): Eukaryota > Metazoa > Chordata > Mammalia > Didelphimorphia > Didelphidae > Monodelphis > Monodelphis domestica. Next base: position 41,461,050 of record NC_077233.1, on the reverse strand, counting down.
TTTCCTCATCTTTAAAACTCAGGGCTAAGGGTATATAACTTACTAGAACTCTTCTTGCTTTTACCTTAGGACTACAAATTAGCCATAATCACTTTATAGCCCTATAAGAAACATGTGTTTACAACCTTTCTTAACCCCTATGAACTTAAATTTCCTCTTATGTAAGAGGAGTAGATTGTAATAAATTATCTATGAGGAGACTACTATCTTTGGATTGATGATCCTTAGCACTCATAACCTTGGTTATGTTAGCATGAGGCAACTGAGAATAGGGGAATGACAGAAGAGAAAAGGAAGACTTGACAAACACCTAATCAATAGTTTTAGAATATGGGCTCAGATTATGTTTGTGTGTATGTGTCTATTATATGTCCAACACATGATGTGAATCATCCATTTATTTACATAACTATTATATTCATATCTATATATCTAAATTATATTATACTCATTATATATTATACTCCCCCCAAAATAAAAAGAATTAAAAGGCAATTACATTTGAGGTAGCTTGGTGGCTCAGTGAATACAGAGTCAGATCAATAAATGAGAATTCCTGGATTCAAATATGGCCTGTGACACTTCTTAGCTGAGGGATTCTGTGTAAGTCATTGTACATACCCTTACTACTCTTCTACTTTAGCAATAATTTATAGTTTTGATTCTAAAAGGGAAGGTAAGACTTCTGGGCTAAGATGGCCATAGATTAGAAGGAATTTCATGATTCTCCCTACTTCTGAACATAACAAAATGTCTCTAATGGACAAAAATCAAAATTAGACAAGGACAAGGGCTCTGCCAAGGAACATAATCAAATGATTATCTCAATCTGCAGAAAAAGCCATTGATAAAATACAACACACATTCTGTATAATTTAAAATCTGTTACTTTCAAAAAGAACTACATTTCCTGGGAGCCCACTGACTTCTTGTCATTACGTACTTACTTTAGATGGGATAAATTCATTGGGCATGCCTGTTTTAGGTCCTGCAAACCTTAAAATTTCCCAGACCCTACTTTATAAGATTGGATTAAGACCATTCCCCATTTGGGCAGTGAACTCTACTTAAAGCAGGAATGTGAGAATTCTACTTTACCTACTTGGGTCTGCCCTAAGGGAAGATAAAGTTGTAAACTCTTTTCTGAACAATGAAAAGTACTTAAACCCATACTTTTCTTAAGCTAAGTACCTATAAAGGTCAAGCAACTTGTGAATTTACAAGGATCAAAGAACTGGAAAACTTACTCAGAGCTTTCCTGGTGTGAATTACTCAAAAATCCACACCTTCTTAGGTGTGGACTAAAAATGGGCCATCCTTTAGAAACATCTACAGTGATTGGTAGATGTAAGGACTTAGGGGAGGTGACAGAGGAGATTTTTGCCCTTAAAAATAAGAGCTCAGGGAAGAGCTGGAGAGTCATTCTGAAACATTCAGATGGAGGAGGGAGCTGGTGAAAGCAGCTGAGATGCTGCTGGCCTGGTGTCATTAGAAATCCTTACTTAGACAGATCTTATGGTGAGTTATAAAAAACTGACTGATTTCTCTTTCAAGACTCAGGTCTAGGCCATGTTGGCTTGAGGCCCTTCATACTTATTCCTTTCTTACTCGCTCTCTCTTTCTTTGATTACTCATTGTATTGTTAATTAAAATCTCTATAAAACCCAATTGACTTGGGTATTTGAATAATTGGGAATATTTCCCTGGCGACCACCTTATATTTGATTTTAAAACCCAAGACACTGTAGTGAAACATATTTCTGCAGTCAAATTTACTCACCCTCTCTTATATCTATCACAATTTATATCCTCCACAACCATTTTAAATCTCACAGTCCTTACTCCCTGTCACTAGAATAGTGATTGTAAGATCAGAGATTTTGAATAGGCTGATCCAAAATGGGCATGTGGCTTTTAAAAAAATATATCCTTTTTATTCCTTTATTTCTAATGATCATTATTAAATCACTTAAATCATAATAATTTTATTATTGAGATTTAATATTAATTTTTACATTGATGGCAATGACTAGTTAGAGAAAGACTTCTCAATTTTCCTCATTTTTTTAGATAGCCTAAATAAAAAAAATTAAGCCATATTTCTTCTGTCACAGATTATAGCCCCTGCTCCCCACCTCTGCAAACTCCAAGGGAACTCCAAACTCTCTTTGGAGCCTTACTTCTGCTGTCCCTATTTTTTCTCTGGTTTTCCTCCCTACTGGCCCAGCTGCTTAAGTTTGAGGAACTTAGCCAGAGGCTTTTGGTGGAGAAGAGATAAACCATTTTCCTATCCTATTTGCATGAACCTCTGTTCCTTGTTCCTCACTGCTGCCTCTTGCATTGTTGTTGTTGATAAAGCCTGCTCCTGCCCCTGCTCCTACTCCTGAACCTCCTCCTGATCTCCTGATCACCTCTGGGTCCCAATTCTGACCCCAACCATTGTTGCTGACCCTGCCTCCAAAAAACTAGGAGTCCTTGGAGCCATTCTCCAGGCAGCTGGTAATAACCAGGGTGTATTTTCCTTAGGCAAAAATTAGCCTCCAAAATCCCTGTCCAAGAAGAGGAAGAAAACTTCTCCCTAGTGTTTTACCTCTACGTGAAAGGGGAAGAAAGTTACTCTAAAAACAGGAAGTAAAATTGTATGCATGGTGCACTCTATGAAAAAGCAGCACCTTGCCTATTTCAAAGAGTTCCAGTTTTAGGATATTTTTTTCTTTCTACCATTCCTGAGTGCACTGGTATTTTCAATTATCTTGCCTGAGATTCAGGGGAGAAATTTATCTCCATATAACCCCTTGCTACTTGGGCCTGCCCAGTCTCTAAGATCCATTCAGTTTGGGATTCCTCAAAACCATGCTCAGCAAAGAATTCTCCCTCACTATGGAATATCCCAGAGGTCTGATGAAAGGAATCTGAATGGATAGAGAAAGGAAGTTTAACAAGTCTGTAGGTGAAATTTTTAGGTCTTTTCAGACTCCAATATTTCATGAAGGTCTCTGTATTTCATTGTATTTTAATGATGATTTTCTTTAAGATTTAATTTTGTTGTTTTAAGTTCATATGTTAATCTGATCAATACTATAATCAATACTGATAAATATGACCAATACTGAATCATTTTAATGTACTGTGTTTTAGCTTTTATATATGTTCTGCTACCTTTCCTTATAATTATACTGAACAAAATGTTATTGTATAATCCCAAAACTCATTGTTTTTTTTTCCATTTTGATTTTGTTAATAGTCTTTAGATGAAGAATGGACTCCATCAACCTCATTAACAACTTCTGGAAAAATTAATGAGCTAAATATCTAAAATTGATTTTAAGGGGTCTTCAGACATGATTTTTTATTTTTTTTTGATACAACTGACTGATCATTTTGCCTATCTCTGAGTTATTTGTAAAAACAGGAAATAGTTCCATTTAGTAGCTGAAGTGAAGTATAATTATATATCCCCACTTCTACATTTGTAAAAATGTGAATGTATACAACATAAGAGTCTCATTCCAGAGGACGTAGGAAATTTTTCCTAGGGTGTGGTACCTGTGGCTATCTCCTAAGAGGGAGCATCTCTCACTTGTAACTCTTCACCTTAATCTACCCTTCCACCAAAATGATCTAAATTATTGGAAAAGTTTTTAGACCCAACATCAACAATTCAGAGTTGTTTTTTTTTCTAGGCTCCTCTGCCACATTTTTGTAATGATGGCTGTAATAGAAAATATCTCAGCCAAAGTCAAAAGTTTCCTACAACTGAAAAACTTTTGACAAGTATACATTATCTTTAAAGGGTTTTTTTTTTAAATGTTATACAACAGAATCATGTGAATCCTAATGATAGTGGGTATGTTTGCCATTGTCCTTAAATTGGCTATTATAACTTTGGGGATTTTGATACTTCTTGAATGTGCATTACCTATTGTACTATTGTTCTTTATAAAAAGTGTTACTTTGGGAAAATCATTTACACTCTCACAGTGGATCATGGCCAAGTTTACAAAAGAAAATGGGACTTTTGGTTAAACATGGCTGTAATCTAGATGCAAATTGCTTCCTCTCCCCCAATACCCAACAAAATAGAAGAGGTAGTCTTCCTCTTTGGAAGAACAGAGGGACTCTAAAGTAGGGCACAGAAATGAAGGTATGTGGGGTTTGAACATTTCGACAATATAAGAGGAGAAAAAGCTCGCACCCAAACATTACCTGAACTATCCTCCCCCACCTCACCTACAGAACCACAGTAGGGACCAGCGCACTCACCAGAGACAGTGAGTGAGTGAGGAATGTCTCTATAGTGAATGGGGGGACAGAACAGGGTCCTTGGTATCTAACAAGGACTCCCAGGGTACTATCCCTCAGAGCAATTTCATAGGAGACTCCTGCACACTGGACAGCACATGGACCATGGGGACTCTTGCAAATTGCAAACAGCTTGGAGACTCTATAAACTGCCTGAGGCAAAAGCTTCACTCCTTGCAGTAGAGAGTGGGGTGCATGGCAAGGTCCTTGGGAATTGACAAGGTCTACCAGGGAACTATCCCTCAGAGTGGTTTCACAGGAGACTCCTGCGCACAGGAGACAAGAGATCACAGACCACGTGGGTGGGCTTCCTAACAAACTGCGAAGGTTGCTGCGGAAGAACCAGCCTGAGGCAAAAGCACCAAAACCTTCCCATCTCATTCAAACCTCAGACTAAAAAGGAAAGGGAAAACCACCAAAGGGATGGCTCATAGTGCCCAAGATCAACCCTCCAAGAAGAAAGGGAAAAAAGTGACTATAGAAAACTTTTACGGAAGTAAAACCTAGGCTACAGAGGAAAAAGAGGATGAACTTCATACTAAATCAAATCATACCCCCAAAAAAGGAAATCATCCACAAACTCTGGAAGAACTCAAAATGCAGCTTATCTAAAAGATGGAGACCTTCTTGCAAGAAAAATCAGAAAAAATTCAGAAAGAAGTCAACAGTCTGATAGACAAGAACTCCCAATTGGAGAAACATCTGGAAGCCTCAAACAGAAGGACAGACCAAACTGAAAAGCAAAACCCGTCCTTAAAGACCAGAATTAAGCAAGTGGAAGACAATTATCTTGCAAAACAGCAAGAATTAATAAAGCAAAGTCAAAAAATTAATGAATTAGAAGAAAACATAAAATATCTCACTGACAAGGTGACAGACCAGGAAATCAGAGGAAGGAGAGACAATTTGAGAATCATTTGTCTACTTGAAAAACCAGAGATTAACAAAAATCTTGATGCCATACTATAAGAAATCATCGAAGAGAATTGCCCCAATATTCTCATAAAAGGGGGCAAAAAAGAAATAGAAAGGATTCATAGACCACCCTGTTTGCTAAATCCCCAAAAGACAACCAGCAGGAATGTAATCAACAAACTCAAGAGCTTCCAAGGTAAGGAGAATATCTTTCAAGAAGATAAAAAGAGAAACTTCAGATACAAATCAGGATTACACAAGACCTAGCAGTGGGCACACTAAAAGACCACAAAAGCCTAGAACATAATATTCAGAAAGGCAAGAGAACTGGGTCTTCAATTAAGAATCAGCTACCCATCAAAACTGACTATATACTTCCAGGGGAAAATATGAGCATTCAACAAAATAGAAGATTTTCACATATTTGCTAAGAAAATATCAGAACTCAGTGGAAGGTTTGACATCCAAACACAAAGAGCAAGAGAAACATGAAAAGGTAAATATGAAAGAAAAAAGAAAAGTGTTTTTTTTCTTTAATTCAAACTCTCTTCTATAAGGGCTACAATTAGATCAAATTATATATACAAACATATGGGGGAATGTTATGTGTAACTTTCAAAAATTGTATACATTAATAGAGTAATCAGAAGAATCACTCATTGGGAAATATTGGGGCATTGACATGGTTTGGAGGAAAAAACAAAGAAAAAGGGAGGGGGAATCAATGATGATACTAAGATAAACTTGAAGAAATAGACATGAATTAAATAGAATAATCTTTGTCACACAAAGATACATATGGAAAGGGGAGGGGAAGAATACTCTTAAAAGAATGAGAGGCAAAGAGTGCTAATTGGTATTACTTAAGCCTTACTCTCAGTGAAATCAACTCTAAGAGGGAAGAACATCCAGATCCATTAGAATCTTGAATTCTATCTTATCCAACAGGGTAAGGGAGAAGGAAAACTAAGGGGAGATTAAGGGTGAGGGAGTCCAAAAGGGATGGAAGGAGAGGGGGGAGGGAAAGGGAACAAAAAGAAGGGGCCAGAAAGGGAAGCATAACAAGAGAGGGGACTAGGAGGACTGATTTAAAGTAAACCACTGATTTAAAAGGTTATGGCAAAAGAAGAAAGGTCAGAATTAGGGGAGGATATCAAAATGCTGGGGAATTTACAAATAACAATCATAACATTGAACATGAATGGGATGAACTCACACATAAAACATAGACAAATAACAGAATGGATTAGAATCCAAAACCCTACCATATGTTGTCTTCAAGAAGCACACATGGGGCAGGTAGATACTCACAAGGTCAGAATTAAAGGTTGAAGTAAGACCTATTGGGCCTCAACTGACAGAAAAAAGTCAGGAGTAGCAATCATGATATCTGTTAAAGCCAAAGCAAAAATAGACATGATTAAAAGGGATAGGGAAGGTAAATAAATCCTGATAAAAGGGAGTATAGACAATGTATCACTAATCAACATGTATGAGCCAAATGGTATAGCACCCAAAATTCTAATGGAGAAAAAAGGAGAATTGAAGAAGGAAATAGATAATAAAACTATATTAGTGGGAGATCTGAACCAACCACTATCAAACTTAGATAAATCAAATAAATAAATAAATAAAAAGAGGGAAAAGATGTGAATGGAATCTTAGAAAAATTAGAGTTAATAGATATATGGGGAAAAATAAATAGGGACAAAAAGGAATACACCTTTTCAGCAGCACATGGAACATTCACAAAGATTGACCATAACTAGGTCATAAAAACTTGGCATACAAATGCAGAGAAGCAGAAATAATAAATGCAAACTTTTCATATCATATGGCAATAAAAATAAAGTTCAGTAAGGGTACATGGAGAGCAAAATGAAAAATCAATTGGAAATTAAATAATATGATTCTCCAAAATCAGTTAGAGAACAAATCATATAAACAATAATTTCATTAAAGAAAATGACAATTGTAAGACATCCTTTCCAACCTTATGGGATGTAGTCAAAGTAGTACTCAGAGTAAAATTCATATCCCTGAGTGCATATATTAAAAAATTAGGGAGGGCAGAGATAAATTGGATATGCAAATAAAAAAAAACTTGAAAGCAAACAAATTAAAAACATCCAGAAGAAAACCAAATTAGAAATCCTAAAAATTAAGGGAGAAATTAATAAAATTTAAAGTGATAGAACTATAGAACTAATAAATAAGACAAGAACCTGGTACTTTGAAAAAACAAAAAAAAATAGACCAATTACTGATCAATCTAATTAAAAAAAGGAGAGAAGAAAAGCAAACTAATAGTATCATAGATGAAAAGGGGCCTTACCTCAAATGAAGAGGAAATTAAGGCATTCATTAAAAATATCTTTGCCCAATTACATGGCAATAAATGTGCCAATCTAGTTGATGTGGATGGATATTTGCAAAAATATAAATTGCCTAGACTAACAGAAGAAGAAATAGAATTCTTAAATAATCCCATATCAGAAAAAGAAATCCAACAGGACATCAAAGAAATCCCTAAGAAAAAATCCCTAGGGATTGATGGATACACAAGTGAATTCTTCCAAACATTCAAAGAATAGCTAATTCCAATACTATAAAAATCATTTGACATAATATGCAAAGAGGGAGTTCTACCCAATTCCTTTTATGATACAAACATGGTACCAATTCCAAAGCAAGGGTGGTCAAAAACAGAGAAAGAATACTATAGACCAATCTCCCTAATGAACATAGATGCAAAAATCTTAAACAGGATACTAGCAAAAAGACCCCATCAAGTAATAAGAAGAGTCATTCACTATGATCCAGTAGGATTTATACCAGGAATGCAGAGATGGTTCAAGATTACGAAAACCATCCACATAATTGACCATATCAACAAGCAAACCAACAAAAATCACATGATTATCTCAACAGACACAGAAAAAGCCTTTGATGAAATATAACACACTTTCCTAATAAAAACACTAGAAAGCATTGGAATAGAAGAGTGTTTCCTAAAAATAATAAACAGTATATATCTAAAGCCACCAGCAAACATCATCTGCAATGGAGATGCACTAGATGCACTCCCAATAAGATCAGGAGTGAAACAAGGATGCCCATTATCACCTCTATTATTTGACATTGTATTAGAAACACTAGCAGTAGCAATTAGTGAAGAAAAGTAAATTGAAGGCATTAAAATAGGCAATGAGGAGACCAAGTTATCACTCTTTGCAGATGATATGATGTTCTACTTAAAGAATCCTAGAAAATCAACAAAAAAGTTAGTCAAAATAATCAACAAATTTAACAAAGTTGCAGGATACAAAATAAACCCACATAAGTCATCAGCATTCCTATATATATTTCCAACAGATCTCAGCAGCAAGAATTAGAAAGAGAAATTCCATTCAAAATCATCTTAGACAATATAAAATACTTAGGAATCTATCTCCCGAGACAAAAAGAGGAACTATATGAACACAAATACAAAACACTCTCCACACAATTAGAACCAGATCTAAACAATTGGAAAAACATTAACTGCTCATGGGTAGGATGAGTCAATATAATAAAAATGGACATCCTACCCAAACTTATCTATCTCCTCAGTGTCATACCAGTTGAACTTCCAAATTTTTTTTTCTGAATTAGAAAAAAATAAAAAGTTCATTTGGAAGAACAAAGGATCAAGGATATCCAGGGAAATAATGAAAAAAATACAAATGAAGGTGGCCTTGCAGTCCCAGATCTCAAAATATATTATAAAGTAGTGGTCATCAAAACAATCTAATACTGGCTAAGAGACAGAAAGGAGGATCAGTGGGATAGATAGATAAGTGACCTCAGCAAGACATTCTATGACAAACCCAAAGACCCAGGTTTTGGGACAAAAATCCACTATTTGACAAAATCTTCTGGGAAAACTGGAAGACAGTGTGGGAGAGATTAGGTTTAGATAAGCACCTCACACCCTACACCAACATAAACTCAGAATGTGTGAATGACTTGAACATAAATTAGGAAACTATAAGTAAATTAGGTGAACTCAGAATAGTATACATGTCAGACCTTTGGGAACAGAACTATTTTAAAACCAAGCAAGACATAGAAAGTCAAAAAATATGAAATAAATAATTTTGATTACATCAAATTAAAAAGCTTTTCTACAAACAAAACCAATGTATCCAAAATTAGAAGGGAAGCAACAAATTGGGAAACAATCTTCATAACAAAAACCTCTGACAAAGGTCTAATTACTCAAATTTATGAAGATCTAAATCAATTGTACAAAAAAATCAAGCAATTCTTCAATTGATAAATGGTCAAGGAACACAAGTAGGAAGTTTTCAGCCAAAGAAATCAAAACTATTAATAAGCACATGAAAAAGTGTTCTAAATCTCTGATACTCAGAGAGCTGTAAATCAAAACAGCTCTGAGGTGTCACCTCATACCTAGTAGATTGGCTAACATGACAGTAAAGGAAAGTAATGAATGTTGGAGTGGATGTGCAAAGTTAGGGCATTAATTCATTACTGGTGGAGTTGTGAATTGATCCAAACATTCTGGAGGGCAATTTGGAACTATGCCCAAAGGGTGATAAAAGACTGTCTGCCCTTTGATCCAGTAATAGCACTGCTGAGCCTGTACCCCAAAGAGATAATAAGTAAAAATACATACAGAAGAATATTCATAGCTGTGCTCCTTGTGGTCACTAAAAACTGGAAAATGAGGGGATGCCCTTCAATTGGGGAATGGCTGATCACATTGTGCTATATGTTGGTGATGAAATACTATTGTGCTCCAAGGAATAATAAAGTGTAGGAATTCCATGGAGAGGAGACTGGAACAACCTCCAGGAAGTGATGCAGAGTGAAAAGAACAGAGCCAGGAGAACATTGTACACAGAGACTGATACACGGTGGTTCAATGGAACATAATGGACTTTTCCATTATTGTCAAAGCAATTTCCCTGAGCAACCTGAAGGGATCAAGTAGAAAAAAAAAAACACTACCCTCAAGCAGAGGGCAAAATGTGGGAGTAAAAACACCAAGGAATGGCAACAGCTTGACTACAGGGATGGATTGGATACGATTGAGGAAAGACTCTAAATGAACCTCTTAATGCAAAAAACAATAACATGGAAATGAGTTCGGATCAAGAACACATGTGATACCCTGAGGAATCTTTGTTTCTCATGAATAATGTGTGAAAATGACCAAATAAAAAATGTTTGCAAGGGAAAAAAATTAAAAAAAGAAAAAAGAAAATGAATCTCATTTTTGGTGAGAAGCCTTTGTATTCTACTTTCCTTAGCTGACACAGTATGTCAATGATTATAAGCTATATATTTTTTATTTAAAAAATTTTTTAATTATTGTTTTTGCTTGTATGTGCAATATAATACTTTAGTTTTATTTTCTCTCTCATTTTTGTATTTGAAACACATCACCAGTATGGAGATTTTCTTTAACTTTTTTGATTTTGTAATAATGCAATTTTAAAATACACTTGTCATAATGCCAATACAGAGCCAAAATTCTTTAGACTATAAAAATGATGCCATTGATTGTTTAAAAATAATTATGGAAATCTGCTTAATGATTTGATCTGATTCCAGGAGAAGGAAGTATAAAGCACAAAGCTACTTACATAGTGCCAATTGAGCACAAGGTAAAAGAGACCAAACCAATCCTATGTGGATTGATGACATTTTGTGCAGAGTGCAGGGATTTGATCATGTGTGAGTTTCAAGGTTGCGTCTGTAAACATGTGTTAAATGCAGGTCTTCCTTGTACTACACACTCTATATCAAATACATAACATTAGTTATTCTGACTCCATTCTGGCTCCCTTTTGCTGCCATAAATCTAGTCCCTTTACTGTCTTTCATAGTAGTTATCTCTCGGTAACCAAGGATGATGATTGTCTTTGTGCGTTTTCATTTATGATAGATGAGTGTGCACAAAGACACTTGTGTGTGAAGGAGATTTATGTGTGGCAAAATTTCTGTAGTACTGCATAGTGATTGAAGAAAGTGAATAATTGCTTAAATCACTTTAATTGGTCCCTGATTCAAGGACCTGTTAAAGGTTTATTTTTACTTTACTTAAAATTTTTATACATGAGATTTTAATAATTTATATTTCATCTAGAATCTTTTCTCTTTTATTTGAATTTTTTGAAGTTTTTTATTTCTCTTCCTAATTAATTCATATTCCTCATTACTCAGTCATGTATTACTAAGTGATCCCTGTGTTTTCAACATCCTCTTCAGGAGGGAATGTATTATTATTCTAAAATGCAAAGTTTAAATTATTTTTGAGAATAATTTTAGGATAAGATACATGCTACCTCTCTGAATTCAAAAATGAACTGTTTGGAAAAGGCACCATGAAGATGGCTACACAGATAACACATTGTACCAGGAGATTCAGAGTGACCTTTGGGATATGGTGATTTGAACTATTAGGGGAGGAATTTTGTTTTTGTATGTTTACTCTTATGCCAAAGGGGACTAACCCCTAACTGGCTTTTGTCAATGTACCTAGCAATCATGGGTTTCTTCTTTTCCCTTTTATCCCCAAATTACTATAATTTAAAAGTTGATAATGTTAAATGATCAAATGGGGGAGACTAGCCCTCCAAAATGATCCTCAGGGGTGAATGGATAATTGAAAATCTGTTTCTATAAAACAGAACGACATTTCCCAGGATTCCACTCACTTCCTGTCATTATGTACTTCCTGTACACATTAGATAAATATAGTGGACTTTCTGGGCCTCTTTGGTTTCCTGTCCCATGCATGGTGGTGGTAAGTGTGGGGATTTTAACAGGCTAATTAGCCATGCCATGTGGTTTTCATTTTGTATCCCTTTTGGAATTCTAATGATTTTAATAAATATCCTAAGATATTGTATTTTTATTATTTCACATTAATTTTAATTTTTACAATTCATATTGAAAACATGAGAAAGTATAGGGATAGAAGGGCCTTTCCTAAAAATAATAAACATTATATATCTAAAACCATTAGCACGCATCATCTGCAATGGGCATAAACTAGAAGCCTTCCCAATATCAGGAGTGAAGCAAGGATGCCCATTATCACCTCTATTATTAAACATTTTACTAGAAACACTAAAAGTAACAATTAGAGAAGAAAAGGAAATTGAAGGTATTAAAATAGGCAATGAGGAGACCAAGTTATCACTCTTTGCAGATGATATGATTGTCTACTTAAGGAATCCTAGAGAATCAACTAAAAAGCTAATGGAAATAATCAACAACTTTAGCAAAGTTTCAGGATTGAAAAATAAACACACATAAATCATGAACATTTCTATGTATCTCTAACACAACTCAGCAGCAAGAGTTAGAAAGAGAACCTCCATTTAAAATCACCCTAGGTAATATAAAATTTATAAGAATCTATTTGCCAAGACAAACACAGGGATTATTTGAATACAACTATAAAATACTTTCTACACAATTCAAACTAGATCTAAATAATTGTAAAACATTAATTGCTCATGGGTAGGACCAGCTAGCATAACAAAATGGCAATTCAATGCCATGCCTGTTAAACTAACAAGAAACTTTTTCATTGAATTAGAAAAAAAAAATTAAAACAAAGTTTATTTGAAAGAATAAAAGATCAAGAATAGCAAGGGCAATAATGGGGAAAAAAGTGAAGGATTGGTGCCTAGCAGTATCAGATTTTAAAATGTTCAATAAAGTAGTGGTCATCAAAACAATATTGTACTTGCTAAGAGACAGAAAGGCAGGTCAGTGGAATAGATTTGGGGTAAAATTCCTCAGCAAGACAGTCTATGATAAGCCCAAAGATCCCAGCTTTGGGGGCAAAAACACACTGTTTGACAAAACCTGCTGGGAAAATTTGAAAACAGTATGGGAGATATTAAGTCTAAGTCAACATATCATACTTTATGCCAAGATAAAATCAGAATCGATAAATAACAAAGATAAAGAAGAAAACTATAAGTAAATTAGGTAAACATAGAATAATAAACCTGTCAGAGCTATGGGAAAGAAAAGAATTTAAGACCAAACTAGAAATAGATAATATTATAAAATGTAAAATGAATAATTTTTATTACATTAAATTAGAAAGATTTCTGAACAAAGAAAACCAATACACCTCTGACAAGTTCTAATTCCTCAAATATATTATCAACCAAATAAATTGTACAAAAAATTAAGCCATTCCCCAATTGATAAATGGGCAAGGGACATGAAGAGGCAGTTTTTGAATGACAAAATAAAAATTATCAATAATTACATGAAATAATTCTAAATCTCTCCTAATTAGAGAAATGCAAATCAAAATAACTCTGAGGTATCATCTCACATGTAGCAGATTGGCTAATATGACAGCAATGTAAAGTAATTAATTTTAGAGAGGATGTGGCAAAGTTGGGACAGTAATGCATTGCTCATTGAGTTGTGCATTGATCCAACCATTCTGGAAGGCAATTTGGAACTACGTCTAAAGAAATTTAAGTGACTTCCTGATCTTTGATCCAGTCATACAACTGCTGGGTCTGTACTCCAAAGAGATAATAAGGAAAAATACTTGTATAAAATATTTATATCCTTGCTCTTTGTTGTGGCCAAAAATTGGAAAACGAGGGGATGCCCTTCAATTGGGGAATAGCTGAACAAATTGTGGTATCTGTTGGTGATGGAATATTATTGTGCTAAAAGGACTAATGAACTGGAGGAATTCCATGTGAACTGGAATGACCTTCAGGAATTGATGGAGAGTGAAAGGAGCAAAAACAGGAGAACATTGTACACTGAGTCTTATACACTGTGACCCAATCAAATGTAATAGACTTCTCTACTAGCAGCAATGCAACGACCCAGGATAATTCCGAGGGACTTTTGAGAAAGAATACCCACATCCAGAGAGAAAGGAATGTGGGAGTAGGAACACAGAAGAAAAACATTTCCTTGATTACATGGATCAATTGGGATATGATTGGGGATGTAGACTCAAAATAATCACTTTAATGCAAATATTGATAATATGGAAATATGTGTAAAACCCAGTTAAATTGCTCGTTGACTAATGGGAGGGGATGAAGGAGGAGGGGAGAGAAAGAATATGAATCATGTAACAATGGATAAATATTCTAAATAAAATAAATAATAATATACATAATACAAACATAAAATATAATGGAAGGTAAAGTTCCCCCACCCAAGGGAATTATTTTCTATTAAATATTAAAGGAGAATGGAAAGCATTCCTTAACTATGAATTGTTAACAAGTTGTCTTTTCTTATTCTCATTAATTAACTAAGTTGCTGCCATAGTTTTAACAGTATATTTTTGTTAAGGTTGCCTCCCCAAATTTACCCCCTCAAAAATAGGCCAAAGTGATGAAACATCAACATATTCCATATTTCAATTAAAAGATATTTTAACGGGACTTCCGGGTAATCATGGCTGCAATCTAGACACCACACGCTTCCTCTCCCCAGCACCAAACAAAACAGACTACATCAAAGTAGCATAAAAATCACCTTTGGAGGAACAGAAGGACACCCAAGTACTCCCCAGTACTCCACAGAGGCAAAGGTACATGGGGTTTGAACATTTCCACACTATAATAAGAAGGAGGAAAAGCTTGCACAGAAATGTGAACTGAGCCGCCCTTCCCCCACCCTACCTCCCTCACCAAACCAGAGTAAGCTACCTGAGCACTCACTGGGACAGCGAGTAAGTGGGGAACTTCTTTGTCTGGGGGGGGGGCACTCCAGGGTCCTTGGGATCTGGGGACTGCCAGTAAAAAACGTCTCAGGGCAGTTTCACTGGAGAACCTGGTGCTGAGCACGGGGGTCAGCGGAGCTGTACTTGGGGCGGTTGCATTGAATATCTTGGCGGAGCTAAACACCAGGGGTGGACCACTTGCTGATTATCTCGGCAGAGCTGAACACCTGGGCAGTGTGGCTGTGATCAGGGCCCCAGCACTCTAAGAAACCTCGGAGACTGGGAAGAACTAGTCTGAGGCAACCTAAATTCACAGAAAACCCGCCCATATCACCCAGACCCCTGACCAAAAAGGAAAGGGGAATAAAACCACCAAAGGGATGGCTCACATGGGCCAAAATCAAGCCTCCAGGAAGAAAGGGAAAAAGGTGACTATTGAAAACTTTTATGGTGGGAGTACTCAAGGAAAAGAAGAGAATGAGGATGAAATCCAAACAAAATCAGAACATGCCTCCAAATATGGAAACTATCAACAAGCTCTGGAAGATCTCAAACTGGAGCTTACCCAAAATATGGAGACCTTCTGGAAAGAAAAATGGGAGAAAGAGATCAGCAGTCTGATAGATAAGACTGCACAATCAGAGAAAGAGTGGGAATCATCCAATAGAAGGGCAGACAAAGCTGAAAAGCAAAACAAGTCCCGAATGACCAGAATTAAGCAACTCGAAGAAAGTGAGATCATAAAACAGCAAGAATCAATAAAGCAAAGCGAAAAAATTAATGAATTAGAAGAAAACATAAAATATCTCACTGAAAAGGTCACAGACTTGGAAAACAGAGGAAGAAGAGACAACCTTCAATTTATCGGTCTCCCAGAAAAACCAGAGATAAACAATAACCTCGATGTTATTCTACAGGAGATTATTGAAGAAAATTGCCCACAGGTTCTGGAGCAAGGGGGCAAAATAGAAATAGAAAGGCTTCATAGAACACCCTCTATATTAATCCCCAAAAGATAACCCCCAGAAATGTAATTGCCAAATTCAAGAGCTTCCAAGAAAAGGAGAAAATCCTACAAGAAGCCAAGAAGAGGAGCTTCAGATATAGGGGGGCTCCCATAAGGATCACACATGACTTAGTGGCTAACACAATAAGAGACCGCAAAGCATGGAACATGATATTTAGAATGGCAAGAGAGTTGCCTCTCCAACCAAGAATCAACTACCCAGCAAAACTGATGATATACTTCCAGGGAAAAGAATGGGCATTCAACAAAATAGAAGATTTCCAAGCATTTGCTAAGAAAAGACCAGAGCTCTGTGGAAAGTTCGATATCCAAGCACAGAAAGCAAGAGAAACATGAAAAGGTAAATATGAAAGAAAGGGAAAAGGAGATAAATCTTATCTTTCTCTTTAAGTCAAACTCTCTTCTATAAGGACCACATTTACATCAAATTATATATATCAATAGGTGGGGAAAATGTTTTGTGTAACTCTCATAAATTGTATCATCATAAGAGTAGTTAGAAGAAACATGCATAGGGAAAGATTGGGGCATTAAGACGATTTGGGGAAAGTGGGGGCAAAGAAAGGAAAGGGGAGGGCGGAACCATCGATAATACTAAGACTTACTTCAAGAAAAATGGGGGGACTTAATAGAATAATCTTTCCCATATAAAGATACACATGGGAAGGGGAGGGGAAGAACTCTGATATGAGAAGGAGAGGAAGACAGCATGAAGTAGAATTACTTAAACCTTACTCTCAGTGAAATTAAATCTGAGAGGGAAGAACATCTAGATCCAGTGTGATCCTGAATTTTATCTTATCCATTAGAGCAAGAAAGAAAGGAAAATTAAGGGGGGGGAGGGAGCATAAAAAGGGAGGGAAGAGGAGGGGGGAGGGGAGAGGAGCACAAAAATGGAGGGGCTAGAAAGGGAAGCATCTCAAGGGAGGGGACTAGGGGGACTGACCTAAAGCAAATCACTGGTTCAAAAGGAGATAGCTAAAGAAGAAATGTCAGAACTTGGGGAAGATATCAAAATGCCAGCAAATCCACAAATGACAATCATAACTTTGAACGTGAATGGGATGAACTCACCCATAAAACGTAGAAAAATAGCAGATTGGATTAGAACCCCAAACCCTACCATTTGTTGTCTTCAAGAAACACACATGAGGCAGGTTGACACTCACAAGGTTAGAATTAGAGGTTGGAATAAGAACTTTTGGGCGTCAACTGATAGAAAGAAGGCAGGAGTTGCAATCATGATATCTGACAAAGCCAAAGCACAAATAGACCTGATCAAAAGGGATAGGGAAGGTAAATATATTCTGTTAAAAGGGAGTATAGACAATGAGGAAATATCACTAATCAACATGTATGCACCAAATGGTATAGCATCCGAATTTTTAATAGAGAAACTAGGAGAATTGAAGGAGGATATAGACAGTAAAACCATATTAGTGGGAGACTTGAAGCAACCACTATCAAATATAGATAAATCAAACCAAAAAATAAACAAGAAAGAGGTAAAAGAGGTGAATGAAATCTTAGAAAACTTAGAGTTGATAGACATATGGAGAAAAATAAATAGGGACAAAAAGGAATACACCTTCTTTTCAGCACCACATGGCACATTCACAAAAATAGATCATATACTAGGTCACAGAAACATGGCATTCAAATGCAGAAAAGCAGAAATAATAAATGCAGCCTTTTCAGATCACAAGGCAATAAAAATATTGATCGGTAAGGGTACATGGAGAGCCAAATCAAAAATTAATTGGAAATTAAATAATATGATACTCCAAAATAGGATAGTTAGAGAAGAAATCATAGAAACAATTAATAATTTCATTGAAGAAAATATCAATGGCGAGACATCCTTTCAAACCTTATGGGATGCAGCTAAGGCAGTACTTAGAAGAAAATTCATATCCCTCAGTGCATATATTAACAAATTAGGGACGACAGAGATCAAGGAATTGGAAATGCAAATTTAAAACCTTGAGAACAAACAAATTAAAAACCCCCAGAAGAAAACCAAACTAGAGATCCTAAAAATTAAGGGAGAAATTAATAAAATTGAGAGTGACAGAACTATTGACCTAATAAATAAGACTAGAAGCTGGTACTTTGAAAAAAAAAGACAAAATAGACAAATTATTGGTTAATCTAATTTAAAAAAAGGAAAGAAGAAAGGCAAATTAACACCATCAAGGATGAAAAAGGGGATCTCACCTCCAATGAAGAGGAAATTAAGGCAATCATTAAAAACTATTTTGCCCAACTATATGGCAATAAATATACCAACTTAGGTGATATGGATGAATATTTCCAAAAATACAAACTTCCTTGACTAACAGAAGAAATAGATTTCTTAAATAATCCCATATCAGAAAAAGAAATCCAACAGGCCATCAAAGAACTTCCTAAGAAAAAATCCCCAGGGCCTGATGGATTCACCAGTGAATTCTATCAAACATTCAAAGAACAGCTAAGTCCAATACTATACAAACTATTTGACATAATAAGCAAAGAGGGAGTTCTACCAAACTCCTTTTATGATACAAACATGGTACTGATTCCAAAAACAGGCAGGCCAAAAACAGAAAAAAAAAATTATAGACCAATCTCCCTAATGAATATAGATGTAAATATCTTAAATAGGATACTAGCAAAAAGACTCCAGCAAGTGATCAGAAGGGTCATCCACCATGATCAAGTAGGATTTATACCAGGGATGCAGGGCTGGTTCAATATTAGGAAAACTATCCACATAATTGACCACATCAACAAGCAAACCAACAAGAACCACATGATTATCTCAACAGATGCAGAAAAAGCATTTGATAAAATACAACACGCATTCGTATTAAAAACACTAGAAAGCATAGGAATAGAAGGGTCGTTCCTAAAAATAATAAACAGTATATATCTAAAACCATCAACTAATATCATCTGCTATGGGGATAAACTAAATCCATTCCCATTAAGATCAGAAGTGAAACAAGGATGCCCATTATCACCTCTATTATTTGACATTGTATTAGAAACACTAGCAGTAGCAATTAGAGAAGAAAAAGAAATTGAAGGCATTAAAATAGGCAAGGAGGAGACCAAATTATCGCTCTTTGCAGATGACATGATGGTCTACTTAAAGAATCCTAGAGATTCAACCAAAAAGCTAATCGAAATAATCAACAACTTTAGCAATGTTGCAGGATACAAAATAAACCCACATAAGTAATCAGCATTTTTATATAATTCCAACACAGCTCAGCAGCAAGAACTTGAAAGAGAAATCCCATTCAAAATTACCTTAGACAAAATAAAATACTTAGGAATCTATCTCCCGAGACAAACACAGGATCTATATGAACACAACTACAAAACACTTTCCACACAACTAAAACTAGACTTGAACAATTGGAAGAACATTAACTGCTCATGGGTAGGAAGAGCCAATATAATAAAAATGACCATCCTACCCAAACTCATCTATTTAGTGCCATAGCCATGGAACTTCCAAAAATTTTTTTTTACTGATTCAGAAAAAACTATAACAAATTTCATTTGGAAGAACAAAGGATCAAGGATATCCAGGGAAACAATAAAAAAAATTACAAAGGAAGGGGGACTTGCAGGCCCAGATCTCAGTCTATATTATAAAGCAGCAGTCATCAAAACAATTTGGTACTGGCTAAGAGAAAGAAAGGAGGATCAGTGGAATAGACTGGGGGCAAGCAACCTCAGTAAGACAGTATATGACAAACCCAAAGATCCCAGCTTTTGGGACAAAAATCCACTATTTCATAAAAACTGCTGGGAAAATTGGCGGACAGTGTGGGAAAGATTAGGTTTAGATCAACACCTTAAACCCTACCCCATGATAAATTCAAAATGGGTGAATGACTTGAACATAAAGAAGGAAACTATAAGAAAATTAGGCGAACACAGAATAGTACACATGTCAGATCTTTGGGAAGGGAAAGACTTCAAAACCAAGCAAGAATTAGAAAGAGTTACAAAATGCAAAATAATAATCTGAAATACATCAAATTAAAAAGTTTTTGTACAAACAAAACCACTGTAACAAAAATCAGAAGGGTAGCAACAAATTGGGAAACAATCTTCATAAAAACCTCTGACAAAGGTTTAATTACTCAAATTTACAAAGAACTAAATCAATTGTACAAAAAATCAAGCCATTCTCCAATTGACAAATGGGCAAAGGACATGAACAGGCAGTTCTCAGCCAAAGAAATCAAAACTATTAATAAGCACATGAAAAAGTGCTCTACATCTCTTATAATCAGAGAGATGCAAATCAAAACAACTCTGAGGTATCACCTCACACCTAGCAGATTGGCTAACATGACAGCTATGGAAAGTAATGAATACTAGAGGGGATGTGGCAAAGTAGGGACACTAATTCATTGCTGGTGGAGTTGTGAATTGATCCAACCATTCTGGAGGGCAATTTGGAACTATGCCCAAAGGGTGATAAAAGACTGTCTGCCCTTTGATCCAGCTATAGCACTGATGGGTTTGTACCCCAAAGAGACAATACATAAAAAAGACTTGTTCAAGAATATTCATAGCTGCACTCTTTGAGGTGGCCAAAAATTGGAAAATGAGGGGATGCCCATCAATTGGGGAATGGCTGAACAAACTGTGGTATATGTTGGTGATGGAATACTATTGTTATAAAAGGAATAATAAAGTAGAGGAATTCCATGGAGACTGGAACAACCTCCAGGAAGTGATTTAGAGTGAAAGGAGCAGAACCAGGAAAACATTCTACACAGAGACTAATACACTGTGGTACAATCGAAGGTGATGGACTTCTCCATTAGTGTCAATGCAATGTCTCTGAACAATCTGCAGGGATCTAAAAAATACTATCCACAAGCAGAGGATAAACTGTGGGAGTAAATACACCGATGAAAAGCAACTGCTTGACTACAGAGTTTGAGGGAATATGACTGAGGAGAGACTCTAAATGAACACTCTAATGCAAAAAGCAACAACAGGGAAATGGGTTTGAGTCAAGAACACGTGATAACCAGTGGTATCA
Organism: Monodelphis domestica; assembly: GCF_027887165.1. Lineage (NCBI taxonomy): Eukaryota > Metazoa > Chordata > Mammalia > Didelphimorphia > Didelphidae > Monodelphis > Monodelphis domestica. The sequence goes on along the minus strand of NC_077233.1, from coordinate 41,440,008 downwards.
TGCGTCGGCTATGGGATAGGGAAAGGTGGTGGGAGGGGGGCAGGGGAGGAAAAGAAAATGATCTTTGTTTCCAGTGAATAATGTTTGGAAATGACCAAATAAAATAATGTTTAAAATAAAAAAAAGATATTTTAACATAGATAGTGGAATGATTAAAATTTTGTGGGAAACTGAAAGCAGGTAGAAATTAGTTTCTTTCTGCTAGAAGTATTATATTTTTATGAGATTTATTAAAGATTAAAAGCTTAAGAAAATAAAAGTAAGAAAAACACGTGTCTAGAAGGGCCAAGAGGCCCAATTCAATTTCACTTACATCATGAGAGATGTGTCTTCTTGGAAGGGGAAACAGACAAGAGACCTTCAGTAGGTGGAGAACTCCTTTAAATAATAATTTGTGATCTCACCCAGGTGAGAATTTCAGTGAGATTAGAGGGTGTTCTGGGAGCTACCAAGGACTCCTGGGGTTTGGAGTCCAGAGTTCAAGTCTCCATTTTTACATTATGCCATTTGATCATTTTGGAAAAAAGAAATTTTTCCCCAAAAGGATCATGAAAACATAATCAACTTAAACATTACAATAATTTGAGGATAAGAGAAAAACTAAACAAAACAAAACTAATAATTGCTGGATGCATTGACAAAAAGCCAGTTAGGGGGAAGTCCCCTTTGGCATGAAAGTATACATACAAATGAATGTTAAATCAACTACACCCAAAGTTCAATTTGAATTTTTTTTTTTTGTGCAGCTTGTGATCTGGAGGTATCTTCATGGTGTCTTCTCCAACAGTTCAGTTTCTGGATTCAGAGAGGTAGCATCTTTCTTTACCTAAAAGTCTTATTTAAAGGAATTTAAACTTCACAATTTACATAATAATATTTTTTAGATTTCTCCATGTTGTGGGTGATTGAAAAATACAGAATCACTTAGGGATGCATGGCTGAGGTATGAGGTATATGAATCAATTGGTAAGAGAAATTAAAAAGACATCAGAAAAATCCAAAAGAAAATAAAATTTCTGGATGAAAATATAGACTATCAAAGTTTTATGTGTAAAAATTCTAAGTAAAAGAAAAGCAAATCTATAACAGGTCCTTGAATTAGGGCCCAATAAAATGATCTAAGCAACGATTCATCTACCTAGTCAGTAGCCAGGACTACAGAAAGTTTCCACACTATGAAAGACAGAAAAAGGGACCAGATTATAGGAGCCAAGGTTTGGGGGATACTCGTCTGTGAGTATTTTCAGAGTGAGTGTGGACACAAGGAAAGCCTATGCTTAACAATGTTAAACACAGTAACCTCGAGTCTTCACACTAGGTTCAAAACCTTTGCTTTGGCTTAGAAGTGCATCAATCCATCCTGGATTGGCTTGTAGTTGGCCCTATGCAATGGCTCTTTTGTGTATATCTTGTCCTGGAATCAGACAGAATTATTAAGTAAAGTCCCATAATTTTAAAAAAATAATTAGTGGCATCATTTTTGTAGTCTCATGTTTTTGGTGCATGCATTGACATTATGGCAAATGTATCTTAAACTTATATTACAGAAAAATAAAAAAAAATTAAAGAAAATCTTAATACTGGTGACATGTGCTTCAAATATAAAAAAGGAGAGAAAAAATAAAAAATAACGTGAAATAGTATATTGCACATGCAAGAAAAATATAATAAAAAGTTTTAAAATTCAAAAATATAGCTTATAATCATTGACACTCTGTGTCAGCTAAGAAAATATAGAATACAAGGCTTTCTTGTATTTTGTACCAAAATGTACTTGTACCTTTGGTACCTTGTACCAAAAATGAGATTCATTTCCTCTTCATATCTGGCCATGATCCACTGTGAGTGAAAGCAAATGAATTGAGCAATAGTACAAATATGTGGTATCAATATCCCCAATATTCTCAATAGACCAATTAATTACAATAGCAAACACACACTATCATATTTTGCATAAGTTGCTATATAACATTAAAAAAAACTTATGAATTAATGGATGTTTGTCACAATTTTTACAATCATAGCAAATTTTTCAACCTTGGTAATAAACATTTTAAACAAAGTAAAACTCATTTTAGATTTAGAACATCATCAAGAAATCTAGATATCATTCTGGTGGAAATAAAGTAGTGAGAATATTTTGTTTTCACGACATGGCAAGCCAAACTGTAATGATTAAAATTTGGGGGGGAAACTGAAGGCAGGTAGAAATCAGTTTCTCTCTGCTAGAAGTATTATATTTTCATGAGGTTTATTTAAGATTAAGAGCTTAAGAAAATAAAAGTTAGAAAAGCACGTGTCTAGGAGGGCCGAGAGGCCCAATTCAATTTCACTTACATCATGAGAGACACGTCTGCTTGGAAGGGGAAACAGGAAAGAGACCTTCAGTAGGTGGAGAACTCCTTTAAATAATAATTTGTGATCTCTCTCAGGTGAGAATTTCAGTGAGATTAGAGGGCATTCTGGGAGCTATCAAGGACTCCTGGGGTTTGGAGTCCAGAGTTCAAGTCTCCATTTTTACAATAGTATGACTTAAATTTTATTTGGCAATATGAATATTCTTCAGTAGTTAGGCTTGACCAATGTTTTAGTGATTGATGATAGAATGGAAACCTGATTTCTACACTTTGTCAAACTGTGATTTCTTTGACAATCTGCAATTTCATTGTGTTTCTTTCATGAATGAAATTAGTCTCCTGTAACCTAGTAGATTTATATTTTTTAATGATTCTTGAAGCTGAAAATATATCAAGTTGTGATAAATCTGTTGATAAAACTAGCTGACATTGGCTATACTGACCTACAGCCAGGAGGTATCAAAGTCATCAGTATTCCCATATTGAGTATATACATACATACATGCATATATATATATTTGCATATATATATATAACTATAATCAAATAGGTGATTCACCTTATGTTAATGTCTGTCAGACCTTTATATCTAATCATATCACCTTCCCAAATCCAAGGTCATTGACATGGTTTCATAATTTTCCTGAGTACAGAAAATGATTTAGTTTTATAAAGTTTTAATAAAGAAGATGATTCCAGATCTTACCTCTGGCATTTATGGTGTGACTGACCAAGAAACAGAACCTTTTTGGGGAATATTTCCTTATTTCTTAAAGGAATGGCTCAATTGAATGATCACTAAAGTCCTTTCAAGCTATTTTGATATCATCATATAAGAACAAATAATACTTAGATTGCTTAATATTTATGTAAGATATTCTTTTAGACATATACATGAAATGATTAGAAACTGACACATTGTCCACACAGAAGACGATACTTTGCAGTAAGCTCAAATTTCCCAAACTTAAACATAGCTAGGGTGTCCACTATTTTTATGAAATAAAGGTTATCAGATGAAGGGGGGGAAGGGACAGTAAAGAGTTAAACTAATCATATTCAAGTCTTAATAATGATCATCAATTTTATTTTAGTTGAAACATATCTATTTGCAAATGTACTTTTCATTTTTAATATTTTTCTAATCTAATGAAAAAGTATAGCTATACTTGAATTACTTATACTTATAAGATATTATAAGCCTATATCTACTATATGGTCTATGATTTGTGCCATAAAATATTTTAGTCCAATCTGATATCTGTGATGACCTAGTAGTTTGACAGTAAAGCATTAACCCTGTTGGGAAGTCATATAAGACATTTTAAGAGGCATACATTATAAAATACCATAAATCATAAAAGGGTATATATTTCCATAAGATTCATAATTTTTTAATCTCCTCTTGATTTTCACATAACTTAGATTTTAAACATTCTTTTAATTGAATTGTGTTAGAAGCAGTGGAAGAAAATGTATATCAGCATACTCACCCTCCTTGGGCCCAGTTCTAGTCAACATCTTTGCATTTAAAAAAAAGTTTACTTCAAATGTTAAAAAATAACTAAAATTTTCCCAAATAGTTCATATGATATGTAGTGGAAAAATATGAAAGAAAGGTTTATTATTATTTAGTCATTATGGCTGGCTACTGTCTGTACTCTGAAAAGTCATTGTATCTTCTTGGGATGGTATTGCTTCAATGTTCATGGTGAATTTATAAAAATTAAACACACAAAGTAAATCTTGAAAAAGGATCTTTATACAAGATTGCGATACAAGAACTCAATAGGAATAAAAAATACTCTGCATTATGTATATATTATAATCTAAATGTGAGTTAATTGTAAGAAACTGATACTCATATAAATGTAATAGCAACACTAAGTAAAACTCAGCTGGCTAACTTTCTGTTATGATATCATTCTTTACTTTCTGTTAAAATGCAGTGGAATACCTAATTAAATTAGTCAATTTAAGGTCAAATGTCATTCAAGTTGCCTTCCATAAAAATTAAGAGGAGGCAATTCATAAATCATTTAATTAATAAGTCAATTTTTTTTTTCCTTTCCATGTAACACTCTTGTCTTCTGTCCTTTGGAGAAAAAAAAAGATACAAAATTTGTCAGAGAAGATATGTTCTTTGCTGAACTAATCTGATTGCATAATGTCCATTTATATTTCTCAAGATGTTTGGTAATCTATTTTTTTAATCTACTCTCTGAGAGCTTACCTGTAACCATGGTTGGATTTGCTCGTTTATAATTTCCTTCCATTCCCATGAAACTTTCTGTGAGACAAGGTTTATCCTTATCTCCCTCCTGCTGGCTTCATTTCATGTAAGTGGGAGCAATGTTGGCTATTGACATGTCTCTTATTCATCTAAAAATACATTATTTTGGAAATAGTTTATTTTCCAACCCAATTATCAGAATGAAAAGTTCTGATTAAAAAATTCATTAATGGAAAAAACTGTGTACTTCATTTTGAAAATTAAAACAAAAGAAATAAATGAATATTTTTCCTTACAAAAACATTCTTTGTCTAATATAGGCTTGATCATTTTAAAATCTAAAACAATGCTTCTGCCACTGGATTAAATTTAAATGTGAAACTAAAAAAAAAATTAGCATTCATTTCTTCATCGCACTGCATTGTCTTTATCGTGACATAAATATTAACTGACAGTGATGGTTTGAAGAATTAAAGGATATGAGAATATATTTCTTCTTGCCCTTAATCATCTAAAGATATTATTATTCTTTTCTGTTATTTGTGAACAAACAGAAAAAATGGACTATTTCTAGGTTTTCTCTTATATCATTCAATCAACTTGTGGTCTTTCTGGGGGTGGTATAGCAAGTTTGCAAAACACTCTTTGATTCTAGCTTCTTATTTCTGTTGGGAAGGCTGAAGTAAATTAACCTTGACACAGGAATAAAGTGTGTGTGTGTGTATGTGTGTGTGTGTGTGTGTATGTGTGTGTGTGTGTGTGCATGTGTGTGTTTGTGTGTGTGTTTGGGGGGATATGTATATCTACATATCTTATCTTTATATATCTATTCTTCATAGGCATATAGGGGTATGTATCATTGTGTAATGTCAAGAAGGTCAAGAAGTCCTGTGTAACTATACAAAAATATTTTAAAATGTTAGTTCTAGGCTACTCTCAGTAAATTATAGCCAAGAAGTTTATGGATTTTAGTGGAGATATTCTCTATATCAGTGATGCTAAACCTTTTAGAGATGGAGTGCTATGCCCATCACCCCAGAGACCACATGCCCCACCCTGTCTTACTTCACAGAGGGGAGGCAGAAAGCACTCCTATTGGACTGCTGGCCAGAGGGGCAGGTGATGTGAAAAAATGTAGTCAGGCATGGTGGAGAAGGAAAAGTGAGCAGCTCTGCCCAAGGCCCTCTCCCTTTCTAATAATGAAAATGAGGGACGTGGGGAAGGACAGAGAGCTCTTTGTGTGCCATTTTTGGCACCCATGCCATAGGTTCACCACCTCTGCTCTATATCATACCAATGCTAACACATGTGAATTATTAACAGGTTGCATAAAGTAATAAAAGTAGAAAACACACAGTGAGAGAGAAAGAGAGAGAGAGAAAAAGAGAGAGAGAGAGAGAGAGAGAGAGAGAGAGAGAGAGAGAGAGAGAGAGAGAGAGAGAGAGAGAGAGAGAGAAGGAGGAGACACAAAGACACAGAGAGACAGTTATTGACAAATTACATGGGTATAATTAGGAAAACAATTTTATTAATTTAATCATTTAACTAGCATTGACTGCAGCTAGGTAGTACAATGGGTAGAGTGCCTGACCTAGAGTTAGGAAGACTCAGCACTCTGAGTTCAAATTCAGCTTCGAATACTTATTTGCTATGTAATCCTGGGCAAGACACTTAACCCTGTTTGACTCAGTTTACTCATGTGTGAAATGAGCTAAAGAAGGAAATGGCAAACCACCACATTATCTTTGTCAAGAAAACCTTTGCTAGGCTTATGTAATCTCAGAAATGACTAAACAGTAAGAAAACATGAATTGAGGAACAATTGCTTTCAAAGAACCTTTCAACACTAAGAAAATCAGAAATTAAAAGGTTCTTGATTTGTGTGCAATTACAGAGTCAGTATCTGAGGACTAAAAGGGAATGTGGAGATAAACCAGATCAATTTCTCTCATTGTGTAAAGTAAAAAAAAAACAAAAACTTAAATCCAGAGATATTGAGCTAGGGAAGAAGTTAGTAACATTTTATTAATGGCAAGAAGGGAAAATGCATCATATAAAAGATTCAGAGCACAATACACTAGCTAGAATTTATTTAGTACTTAAATTTTTAAAGGGTACATATATGTGTTTTCCCCTTTGATCCTCACAACACCCTTAAGGGGTAAATGTTATTATTTTTCTGTATATTATAGATTAGGAAACTAGGAAACTTAGGCAAATGGAGAATAAGTGACATCATTGGAATCACATAACTACTGTCTGAGGCATGGTTTAAGTGTAGGACTTCCTGACTCCAACTCTGATGCTCTCTCTACTGCATTTTCTCTTTTCTAGCTAGTGCATTACAAATAGGACATTACAACATATATGTTAAATGTGTAGAAAAATTCAAGTCTAGGGACATGTGTTGAAGAAAGGCATGTAGGAAATACTTTGCATCAAATGTAAGACCTGAAAAGGGCCTTTTTCATGTGGCCCCCTTATTTTACAATCAAGGAAATGGGCTAAGAAATGTGGCATTTAAAAGAGTGGGAGCCTTAAACTGTAATAATTAAAATGGTTAAGGTTATAAACTGTAGTGAGTTAAAATGGTTGAAGATATAAATTGTAGTAAATATAAGAGTGGGTGAGTAAATTGTGACCTCAGAAAATATGTTTTCACTACAGTGTCTTGTTTTAAATCAAATATAAGGTGGTCACCAGGGAAATATTCCCAATTATGAATATACCCAAGTCAACTGGGTTTTATAGAGACTTTAATTAATAATACAATGAGGAATTAAAGAGAGAGAGAAAGAGTAAGAAAGAAATAAAGTTGAAGGGCCTTAAGCCAACATGGCCTAGACCTGAGTCTTAAGAGAGAGAGATTGGTCAGTCTTTTATCACTCACCACAAGATCTGTGAAGCAAGGATTTTAGTGACACCAGGCCAGCATCATTTCAGTTGTTTTCACCAGCTCAATCCTCCATCTGAATGTTTCAGAATCAGTCCCCGAGAGAGTCTTGAGAGAGACCCTTCAAGGCAGCCTTTCCCAGCTGACTCTCTTCAAGAGACTTTTTCTTTTCCTTATATAGGGAATTTTTTTCCTTTGTCACCTCCCCTAAATTCTTACATCTACCAATCACAGTAGACATTTTCCAAAGGACTGGCCATTCTTAATTCACATTTTGTTATCACCTTCTTAATTCACATCTTGCTCTCACCTTTTCTGGGTAGACTAAAACTTATGAGTAATTCACATCAGGAAAGCTCTGAGTAAGTTTTCACCTCTTTGCTCCTTGTAAGTTCACAAGTTGCCTGACCTTTATAGGTACTTAGCACCCCTTTCTAAAAATAGGCATGGCTTAAGAATGGGTTTAAGTACTTTCCATTGTTCAGCAAGGAGTTTTCTCCCCTAAAGCAGTCTTAAGTACAGGTGGAGTAGAGGTCCTCCCATTTCTGATCCAAGTAGAGTTCTCACATTTTAAATGGGGAATGTTCCCAGTAGGGAATTGTTCCAATGGGGAGTTTTTTAACATTCAGATTTTTAACATTTAACATTTAACAAAATGGAGAATTTTTTTAACATTCAGAAGTCTGAGAAATTTCAAGATTCACAGAAAGTGAATGCCTTATTCAAATTCACCATACAAGAAACAAAACTATCAATGATTCAAACTAGGTCTTCTGTCTCTTCATAAAGTATTCTTGTTTGTAAAATATCCTCTTTATTTACAAGTCACTTTTTAGGATTTTGAGAGTATATTCTGTCATCCCAGACTGTCTTTAATTACCTCCTGTTTTGCCCTTGTCCTTCTAGCATCAGCCCTGCTTCCAGTTATCATACATCCTGCTTTACTCATAACTGATTTTGCTGCTGCAGGAAACTACAGCTGTCTGTGCCTGTCCTTCATCCCTCCATTCTTACAGTTTAACTCAGTTTATTTGCTGAATGACTGACTTTATTTAACAAAGGTTTGTTTTCATTTTTATATTGGATACAATATTCAATAAAAACTGTGTTCTTTGGCATTCAATCTCCCACAGAACATATTTTCAATCTAGTAACCCTTAATAATGCCCTAAGCAAAGAGTGCCAAGCTTAGTACAGAATAGCTGGGTGTCCATTCACCATAGATGCAAGGTTTTGTTTTTTTGTAAGAGTGGGAAAGATAGCTAGCTTCCTATCCTTCCACAAAAAAATATTATTTCTGTCTGGAAACCTCTGCCTATCCATTCATGTAGAAATGTTAGGAAAGAGAAAGGATAAAAAGGGTCTCAACTGTAGCAAGAATAATAAACTCTCAATGTGTCAGATTATCTTTAATTCTTGACAGGTCTTCCCAAGAAAATAACCTCATCACATACCATATAACAGTGTCCTACAACATCTGGTACTACTCCTCATCCACCCATTGTCCTGCTACTCACACACACACCACTATCATCACCACCACCACAGCCATTACCAAAAATCCAACACCAAATGCCAACTAGATCTCTTTGATGAAAAGTTCATAAGTGCTCAGGCTCAAATTAGTATGGCCTAGGCAAACTCCTTTCTCTGGCTCTTCAATTCCTCTTTTACTTATGAGAAGAACTAACCAAAAAGTACTTCTAGAGTTGTGATCTCATATAATACAAAGAATATTTCTTGACAAAAAGTGTTAGTGTATTAATTTCATTCAAATAAGAAGGGGCACATGCCCCCAAAGACAGTTGATATAAATTATGAGCAATCAACAGTGTAATCCCTATTTCCCAAAGAGTTCTGGCAATTAGAAAACACTCAATTTATCCTTACCTGACTTACACATGAAAGAAATCAAAGGAGACAGATTTCCTCACCTTATCTTGAGTATAAAACCTTTTTGTCTATTTCAACTTAAAAATTTATGAATTAAGTCACAATTCCAAAATATAGTGAGAAAAGGAATTAATGGAGTGAGACAACCTGGGTTCAAACACTGACTAGTATTTAAACCTAGGTGGTATTGGTAAAACCATTCAGTATTTTTTCCTGAATATTAGTTTCATTATCTGAAAAATGAAAGATCAACATGGCCTCTAAAGACCCTTCCAATTTCTAAATCATGACTACTCTTTCCCCTCATCCAGCTCCTTCTAACTTTTAAATTGCTAAATGTCACAGTGGATTGAGTATTGTATTTTGAGTCAGAAAGGACAATTGTTATTGCCACAGGCACTTACTAGCTGTATAACTCTGGCTAAGTGAAATTTCTCTTTCCTTATCTGGAAAATGAGGAAGTTGGACTCAATGATCTCTAATGTCCTTTGTAGCTCTAAAACTGATGTGTGTGTGTGTGTGTGTTTCCTATGAACTCCACAAGTCTTTACATCTGTAGAATATCTAGAACTCATCTACAAACTGATCTAGTTGTCTGCTCTTCAAATAAGTAGACATTGCTTTCTCTTCCTTAGTTTTAGACCAAGCAATAGCCAAAGGATAACTAAAGGGGAAAGAATATGCATTTCTGGTACTCATCTTGTAGAGATATGTCATATACCTTGTTGGTATATTATTTTAAATATATATATATATATATATATTTTTTTTTCTTTAAATTAAATATGACTGTGACTTTATTTCTTAAATTAGAACTTAAATTAATTGTAATTAGAATGATTGAGTTTTGGTATCATATCTGATATAAGCTGGCCTTATGATACTGGAAAAATCAAACAAATTTCTCTGTGCAGTGTGACCTTATGGATTAGATGGCTGGAATGAGAATCTGGAAGTTGTAAATTTGGATCCTGTCTCAGATGCTTATAAATTGCATGGCCCAGTGCAACTCACCAAATCATTCATGCTTACTTTTCTCATCTAACAAAAAAAATGAAGATTAAAATGTCACCTAGTGCACATGTAATGTGACAATTTAATAAGAAAATTCACTTAAAATACTTTTTCAAAACTTAAAGCACTATATCAATATGAACAATTATTTTAAAATCATTATTCCTGCCATTCTTCTCAATTATTTCAATGGGGTTCTTAGAGGAATGATCCTGAGGCAAGTCACTGACTTGTAATTGTTATTTTAAATTTCTTATTCTTAAGATCATGGCACAAGTGGCTAAAATGACCTCTCTGGAGAATCAGCATAATCATGATGATGTGAGTTCATCTTCTATCTTCTCACTGAAATCTACTTTAAGACAGCTCCAAAACTAGAGTGACAGGGATAAGAAATCCCACATTCATGCTCATCTGTATTTGAATCCCTCAGCTGAGTATCAACATGTTGAAGGAGTTTTTGTTTGTTTATTTTTTGACATGTAGTGGGAGATTGTGGGCATTTCTTAGGTCAACATATTAAATAGTTTTTAATTTTTTTTACACAACTGTGTGATAGCTGGATGATAGTACATAATAAGGTTTATACAACATTTGGAGTACATAGCAGAGTGACGTTAAGGGGATTAAACACCTGGTCAGAAAGAGATTCCAAGGTGAAATTCTTCTCTCAGAATTATTTTCGAAGAGGGAAAAACAACAATTCATTGATAAAATTGATTCCCTGTTTAAAAGTAATCACAGCCACAGTAGCCATGATTCAATACTCATCTGGTTTGGTATTAGTATCAAAATTTAATGCCTAAATGAATATCCTAGTGCAAACACCAACAGCATGGAAATGGGTTCTGATCAAGGACACATGTAATACCCAGTGGAATTGTGCATCAGCTATGGGAGGGGAAGGAAGAGGGGAGGGAGGAACAGAAAATGATTTTTGTAACCAAGGAATATTTGAAATTGACCAAATAAAAAAAATAATGTTAAAAAAATACTTAATGTCTACTCTTCACACCAACTAGAATCCATATTAAAGAAATGTCATTTACAAGCTTGCACACAGCAAAGACTTTCTCAATACGAAATTGTGTTACTAAGCAATGAAAACATTACTTTAAAACATTGCCAACCATTGAATCTGGCATCCTTGATTCCAGATCTGCCGTTTGAAGTGGAACCCATACATAATTGCCAGGAAATAATATCATTAGTAGAAAAAACAAGGAATGATTTAAAATACACTCCCCTGGAACAACCCGACATTGAAATGTATACAGATGATTCGAGCACTTAATTCCTAGCCCTGGAACTGGTAGGGTGCTTTGGATAGAAGTGGCTCTTTTCCTGAATTTACAAACTGTGTGCTCTCCCTGGATTCCTGTGATTATGTCATCGACAAAAGGATTTAAGGGAAGAAGTCTGAACTATAAGACTGGTCTTTAGGGGCATCAGCCTGAAGAGAAAGCCCCAACCAGCTATGAAAGTCAGAACTTTTCTCCATCTTGCTGTCTACTGCTAAGAACTTTGAACTTAAGAACAGATTAGCATGGACAGGGATAAAGAAACCCTCCACCAGCCTGTGAGGTCTGGCCTCAGCTGAAAAGCTGAGAGAGATTCAAACCTCATCTAGGGACATCCCTTTTCCTTCTTCCCTAATACCTTCCCAATCCAAACTTGTTATTAAAATGCATCTTTATTTGAGTATCGCAGTCAGGTAAGAGGACTAACATTTCAGGGGACATAGAGGGAACTGAACCTCAGGACAGCCAATCAACTATAAATGGTCCTTTTTGGAACCCTGCTTGGTGACCTTGGTCTGGGGGAGGCTTGTCCCTCAGGAAGGTCCATGCTTACCTGCTCTGGGGTATCTGCAACATCAATCTATATAAAAGACATCCCCTCAGGCTATAAGTGGCCCATTTCTCAGGAACCCCATTTTTCAAAAATAGCCTCTTGGAGGGGACATCTCTCTCCTTTTACCTCACCAGAAACCATATTCCCTCTCTCCCTTCAACTCCTCCATTCCCTGTTATAAAACCTTTAGTATCCCCTGTTTATCAATCCCACCACATTTTCTCAATAAATATTACAGTCCTTTATTAACACTAGGCAAAAGCCTGAGGACAATTGGCAGTTTCTTTACTCAAATATCATTGCTATTCCATAACAGAGGATAAATTGGACTCATGATGGTCTGTATACAGAGGAGAACAAAGATAAGGAGTATAGCATTCAGACCTCTTCATTAATAACGTCGTCTTAGAAGGACCGAAAATTTAAAGATCCCCAAACCTAAATGTGGAAGCAGAGAAAATAAAGAACATACATTACCACTTCACTCCCATTGTTGAGAAGAGTTCAACACTAATATGAAGTCATCAGTCAAGAAATAGGTAAGAAAAATGAACAAACAACAAGAAAAAAACTGACCATAAAAATCTGTAGTGGTGACACGGAAGATCAAAACACCAACTCAGAAGAAGGAAATGACTTAAAAAAAAACTACATTCAAAATCACAAAAATCCAAATTCTACATAAGCTCAAGAGTAATTTTCATAAAAGTTAAAGAAAAATATACAAAGCAAAACCAAAAAATGATTTGAAAAATAAAAGGAAAAATGCCAAAGAAATGAGATCAATTAAAAAAATCAAATTAATAGCTCATTAAGAGGGGCATACAAATGCTAAAGGAAGTGATTCCTTAAAAATTAGAGTAGGCCAAATGGTAAAAGAGGTATAAAACCTTACTAGCAGAAAGAAATTACTATTATAAGTAGGACCAATCTGCAGCTGTATGTATTCCTGTCCTTTTCTATCTTTCATAAACAATTGCATAGGGATTAACTGCGGAGTTCTTCCAAGTCAGGCCTTCACAGATTCTATGACAGTCCCAGGGCACAGCAATTCCCATGCTGTATATCATGCTGGCTGTTTTGCTACTTTGCTCTCTTCCCACACCCCCACATAGGTTATGACTTGGGCTTGGAGAAGGCAATTGATATTTCTATTATTATCATTCCTCAATGAAAGGAGGAGCTTGTTCAAAATAATGCCTTAGAACTCTCCAAGCTCTCAGTTGCTTCGGCTATCACCCTAACTAATATTTCTGTGTGATTTGCATATTGGTGACTATCCACAGAATTTAGTCCTTTAACATTTTCTCATGGGAATTTCTCCAGAAATAATGATATTTCCTTTAATTATACAGATGAGTTTCAAAGTTCTTCAGTTCACCTTTTAAACTACTTAAAAGCCTAAACTTTCTGATTCACTAAAGCATAGATTTTTAATATTCTGAAAACTTTGTGATGTCCTTACATATCATTGAAATTTGAGTTATTGACTTGGGGGTGACATACTCACTCACTTATAATCTCTTCAATTTATTCTTGAAAATTCAAGCAATGGTCTCAGAACAAATGGTAAAAGCTTATTATTGAAGTCTGAAGACTGTGTGCAGAATATCTTGTACCTATATCACCACGTTTGGCAGAAAAATAGATGAAGGTTAGAAACATGATGACCTAATTAACCAGTAACTGCTTTAATATACTCAACAGTCAGCTAAAGATTAATCAGACACTGAACCTTTTGTCTTAGGTGGCTGAAGGATGATATTGAGATGTTATGTCAATGAGCAATGGCATTGAGATGACTAATAGGCAATTTTGAAGTCAGTAACTGAAAAAGACTACTTGATATATTCTCTAATATAAGTGTAACATGTGGGGAAGAATTCTTGTTCTTCAGAGAATAATAGAACCTCAGAGTTGGAAAGAACTTCATATTCTGTCTAGTATAACTTATACCTGAGAGAGAATCTATGATATTCCTGACAAATTCCAGCCCATTACTAAAATATTTTAAATATTACTAAAATATATTGGAAATGAGGAAAACAGAGATTCCTGAGGGAGTCAGGGGGAATTTACTCCCTCCTAGTATTATATATTCCATGTTTTATAGTTTTTAATCTTTAAGAAAATTCAGTGTATAAAATTGGATTTTCTTCTTTGGTCAATCAGCAAGAATTTATTAAATACTCCTGATATCTCATGCATACCTTACACCAGTTGCTAACAGTGCTTGTATCTGGAATAAAGTAAATTAATTTATTATCTATGCCATATAAGTTCAAACACTTTGAGAATTCTAACAAGTCTCCCAAGTTATCTTGGGAGAAAATTCCTCTCTCCACAAAGTCTTTCAAAATATAATAATATATGATTTCCTTGAGTCCCTTCTCTATACTGACCACCCTCTACTAGATGCTTTCCATCTGTTCAATTTCCTTCCAAAAATGTAATTCTTGAAATTTAATTTCCTTATTTGAAGAGAATTAAAAATCTCTCTACCTCTCTGTCTCTGTCTGTCTGTCTGTCTGTCTGTCTGTCTGTCTATCTATCTGTCTGTCTATCTGTCTATCTATCTATCTATCTATCTATCAAACTAAATAGCTATCTCTCAGTCTATATGTAACCAACCCCCAAATCATATATCATAAAATAATAAAGCTTATTGACCCTCATTTTTGATAGCAATTAAATCAATCATTGATATTGCTACATAATAGATAAAGGGATATTCTTGAGGTCTCAACAACCTTGGTTTAAACTCTATGACAGAAAGGCTAGTTGACACTGAAAAAAGCACTTAACTTCTTAACACCTCAGGGAACACCATAGGACTATTAGTGAAAAAAAAATTAGTTACTCTACTTCATCAGTGGAAAGGTTTTTTTACAACATAAATTTCCTACCATCATAAAAATTTCAAATCTGTCATTTTTCTTCCTCCATCTTCCCTGGATAAAAGTTATTAAAATGATAAAATTTATTCACAAAACACCTTTCCTTCATCTTATTTATTCCTCATCTCAGACTGAATATTGAGAAAATATGAGCAAATTTTATTCTCATAATTATTCCAATTCAGTACATATTGGAAATGAGGAAAACAGAGATTCCTGAGGGAGTCATATAAATGGACTGATCTTGGTTGAAAAAGGTGGCCTACTTGTACATAAACAAGTTGGGTTACAGGTGTATAGGACTTTGATATAGTGGAAGGTGTACAGGGGATCTGAAGTAAGAAGACCTGGGTTTGAATGCTAGATTTGCTATTTACTACCCTTACAACCTTAGGTAACTTCTTTCTTTTTAGGTCCCAATTTCCTCATCTTTAAAATAAGGGGATTGGACTGGATGATCTCTAGAGTCCTTCCATCTCTAAATCCTCTTATCCTAATAAAAGATAGAACTAATTAGAATGAAATTATGTTTCATGCAAAAGATGATCCCTAAAAAGATAATGGTGAACCAGATGTTTGCAAATTGAACTGAGAAGGGTAGATGAGAAATGTTAACTTGAAAAGGAAAAGTTTACTTCAGTAATATGACAACTGGAAGGCTATTCAACCAAGACACTAGAAAAACACTATATCAAGTATGCATATTGAGTTGTATCATGTCCAAGTTGAGATGCTTGAATAAGTGAATATAAACAAATGGGTTTATGCACATAAGTTAAACCCATATTAAGCATTTATTGCTGTCCTTGGAATGCATTAGTGAAAATCAGATCATTTAAAATTTCATACAAATTTAGTTTGTAAAAAAATAGCATTTTAATATGTGTTTCATTGGTATCATTTTTCTTTATGTTAACATTTGCCAATATTCCCCTTTATTTTTCTCTTTCCAGAGATCCATCCCTTATATCAAAGATTTTAAAAAGAGGAAAATTAATTTAGCAGTTAAAAACTAACATAATTGAAAAAAAGTCCTTTATATGAAGGTTTCCAAACCCATATTTGCCACTCATTACTGGTAGCAAGTCACATAGAGGATAGAAAATTTGACATTAAATCTGGAGAGAATTGAGTTTACATATGGCCTCAGACACTTAATATATGATTCTAGTCAAGTCACTTAACCTCTTTTTAACTCAATTTCTTCAACTGTAAAATGGGGTTAATAGCATCACCTCTTTCACAGGGTTGTTATGAGTATCAAAGGAGATAAATTTTGTAAAATGGCCTTAGTAGTGTCCAGAACAAAATAGATGCTGTTTAACTGCTTATACCCTCTCCACTCTGATCCTTCAAAATAAACTAATTTTTTATTGCTTATCTGTCTAATAATATCTGGTAATATTCTGAAGAAAGAAAAATGCTCTTGTATACAGGGAAATAAGGATCATTGTGAGAAATGAGGGATACAATTTTGCTAATGTCTCACGTTTTTGTACTTGAACACAAAGTACAAGCAGTGATATGAGTACTGTGGGAGTGCTGAATCTTTTCCATGGACACTTTCAGGACAGAAATGACCCAATAAAACTGATGATTCATTGAACTTAAGGCAAACCCCAATTTAACCAAATTCTTTCACTGGCTCTCTCCCTAGTCTTTTTTCTATCACTTTCTGTTTCTCTGTCTCCTACTGCCTCTTTTTATTTCTTAGTCTCTTTGTTACTATGTCTCTCTCTCATTCTTTTTTTCTATCTCTATCTGTCTATCTGTCTTACCTCCCATCTGAGTTCGGAGCTATAAGGGTCTAAACTTAGTACTTTTGCTTTTGTAAGTAGATTCAATTGTGGGGCATCCATGCCCATAGAAAAAGAAGCCAAATGATTTTTCTTCATCCCTCTCAATCTTTACACACACACAAAAAAAAACACTTAAAACTTGGCTTTTGCTTATGTCAAATGTCTGCTCAGACAGGAAGACTAGAAAGACACTCAATGTACAATATTAATAAAACCTAAGGATGTTATTTGTTTACTCTTTACCAAATTCACACTTAACATAAGAGATTGAAAAGCACATATCAACAAAGAAAGAACAATTAATTGGATTATGTCTAATGGAGATTTACCATTCTCATCTTTCTGGTATTGAGCAGGTGACATCATGTCTTGTTAATTACTGGGCTTGATCCTAAACTTGACCCTGAAGAGAGGATTGTTTGAAGCAAATCATTGAGTGAATTGGGTCATGAGTTTGGAATGGCAGCCGGAAAAGGGGAGCAGTATAGTCATGAGATCACAAGACAGAGGGCAGGGTGGATGTCCCCTGAACTGCCCCCTGGACTACCCTTTGGAGGGTCCAGGTAAAATAGAAAGCCACAGTTGGTTCCTGAGACATGATGTGTGAAAGTTAGTGGGCAAAGAAAAAGTTTGATAAACTGAGGCAAGAACAAGTTTTGCTCTCTTCTTTTCTTTGTTTGTTGCTAGCTAGTCTTCCCTGTGGGTTGAGGGTCCTAATGGCAGCCACATAATAGCAATCTAAATGGAGCAGACAGGAAAGTAAACTATATATCTCTCTTCTATTTTTACATCTTTTCCCCCTACTATTTTTTGATTAATAAAATTATTAATTTATGACCAGTCTCATAATTTTCCTCTTACAGTTGTGAAGATGTCAGAGTATGAAAGAATGAAACACCAACCATCCTTCAAATGGCCACAGAAGAACAAAACCCCTCAAAACAAAGAGTGGAGTAGCAGAAATAATAGAAGAAAGAGAGAAATAATTCTCTGTCCCAGAACAGGGAGAGGAAGCAAGGATAATTCATCTCATTGGGATATTAGAAGATATCACTGAAAAAGTCTCAGCAGAATTTAGATGTTATATAGCATGAGCATGGGGTGGGGGAGCAACAAAACATTTGGATTGGTCCAGCTTCAGCAAAGGAAGAGGAGAAACCAATGTGTTATAGAACAGGCAGCAGTGAGAGAAAAATAATACTTCCTATTCCAGCCAGATCAGAGCCCTGACTTGACCCAGCACTGGCAGGAGTGAGAAGGCTTCAAGCTAACAAAGCCCATCCCCCATGGAACTAGACATAACTGAACTTAGACAATCTGAACTGAACAATTGCAAACCCCAAACAGCAGGCCAAATGGGTTACTCCTTTAGAGAGGTTGATTTGAGACCTAGACAGCTGAGTCATACTCAGGCACATTCCAAGTGTGGGATGGTATTCCCTCCAACCAAGGAACACTTCATCTAAACTTCAGCATGAAGAAAAAATTAAGGGGGTGAACCTCAAAATGAGCAAAAAACAGAGAAAAAACTGGATGCTATGAAAATATTTCAACAAAATGGCCAAAATACTATTGAAGAAGACCTTCAAAACAAAAGGAAAATGAAAAGAAAAACCTGTGAATCCTCAAAGGTAAATGTGAAAGGTATGCAGTTAAAAATGAACTCCTTGAAAAGCTTCAAAATGGATAGAAAACAAATAATAAAATATGGAAGAAAAATATAAAAGGATTAGAAGAAAACTATATTGAAGAAAACCATTTCCCAAAAAAAAGGAAATATGGAAGCTCAAACAGGAAAACAGTTTTGAAAGATATGAAGTACAAAGCTTCAAATAAGAAAATGACTCTTTAAAAATAATAGTTGGGGGGGGGCAGCTGAGTGGCTCAGTGGATAGAGAGCCAGGCTTAGAGACTTGAGGTCTTAGGTTCAAATCTGGCCTCAGACACTTCCCAGCTGTGTGACCCTGGTCAAATCACTTGACCCCCATTGCCTAGCCCTTACCACTCTT
Source organism: Monodelphis domestica (assembly GCF_027887165.1). NCBI lineage: Eukaryota > Metazoa > Chordata > Mammalia > Didelphimorphia > Didelphidae > Monodelphis > Monodelphis domestica. Next base: position 41,421,059 of record NC_077233.1, on the reverse strand, counting down.
CTGCTTTGGAGCCAATACACAGTATTGACTCGAAGACAGAAGGTAAGGGTTTTAAAAATAATAATAATAATAGTTGGACAAATGGAAGATATTGACTTCATGAGACTATAGTAAACAATAAAAAACAACAAAGAATTAAAAAATAGAAGAAACTTTGAAACTCTTCACTGGAAAAACTATTGACTTGGAAAATATATATAAAAGAGATAATCTAATATTCTGAAAGCCATAATGAATAAAAGAACCTGAATGTCATATGGCAAGAAAATATCAGGGAAACATACTTTGATGTTCTTGAATAAGAAAGGAAAATAAGCAAAGGTGAAAATTGTCCTAATTAATAGAGATAAGGAAGGAGATTACATATTGATAAAATAAAGATTGGACCATAAAGTTACATCAATATTAAGCATATATTCACCAAATGGTAAAGCATCCAAATTCCTAAAGGAGAACTACTTGAGTTACAAGATGAAATAGACAATAGCATTTTATTAGTAGGAGATATTAGCCTTCCCCTCTTAAAATTAGACATATTAAACCAAAAATAAAATGAGAAATAAATTAAGGTGAATAGAATTTTAGAAAAGTTAGACTTGATACACCTGTGAAGATTAAATTTAAGTCTCCCCCGATTGTGAAAATTAAATTACCTCTCCTGTCCTCTTTTAGATTTAATCACCAAAAGTGCAAATGCCCTACTTAAAGTTGAGTGGGAATATATGCCCATTTTTAGATCTAATCACCAAAAAGTATAAACATACAACTTAATCATTAAGTGGGTAACTCTGTGACCCATGTGTGCAATGGTGAATAATGAATCCAACTGACTGCCCCATTGGCTGTCCTAAGCAAAGCTTCAACTGGGATTGGTAGATGTAAAATTAGGGGAAGGCACAGGAAGTGATAAAAAGGAAAGTGTCTTTAAAAGGGTGTTACAACTTACTGAGTGACTTCGGCTTCTTTTGGAGTTTGAGTTGGAGGCTGGTGAAGAATTTGGTGACTGGACCTGAGACCATGTTCCTCGTAAGATTGTCCTGGAATCTCTCCCTTTGGACTGACACATGGTGAGTGAAAAAGCTGACTCCTTTCCTGGTTTCTCTGAAGAGACTAACCTTAGGAGAGATGTACCTCTTGAGAGAGACATCACCAGGTCCCCAGCTTTGCTGAGGCCTCTCCAGTTAAGGACTAACTCTCTCTGCTCAAGATGAACCAGGGGCTAGGAGCAAATTCCTTAGTGATCAGGCTAGATATCTTACCCTATCCTTTCCCTGATTTTCTTACTTCACTCTTTCTATATTTTGTAAATAAATTTCTTTGGAATAAACTAAATTCCTGGTAACTCTATTCTAAAATAATCTAGTCTAACACTTTAATAAAAATAGCCCCTTTCCTCCCACCCCTTACACATCTCTGGAGAAAACTGAGGGAGAATACAAGGCAATATACATTTTTTTTCTCAGCAGTACCAGGCAATTAAAAAAATTGATCATATAATAGGATATAAAAACTCATAACCAAATGCAAATATTAAATGCATGCACTTCAGACCATAATTCTGTAAGAACTATATTGAACAAAAGACTGGATATAAATGACTAAAAATTAATTGGAATAAATAACTTCAATTTTAAAGAAAGTATTTCAATAACAAATCCTAAAAATCATCAATAATTTCATTAAAGAGAAGGACAAGGGGAAAACAAAAAAAATGAGGGATACTGCTAAAATAGTAGTTAGGGGCAAGTTTATATTGCTAAATGAAGAGAAACATCTCTAATAAAGCAGAAAAGAAGAAGATTAATGGATTAGGCATGCATTTGAAAAAATATATAAAAGATAACTGATCAAGACCTCCCAATTAAATGCCAAAATGGAAATCATAGAAATCAAAGGATAAAATAAAATTGGTAGTAACAAAACTGATAAAATAATACATTAGAAAAGGAATTTTTGTGAGAAAAATAATTAATCATTGATTAATTTGTTTAAAAAATAAAGAAAATAAAGTTCCAAATATTAAAAAAGAAAAAGTTGAGATTACAAAGAGGAGAGAATTAAATAAATTGTTAAGGGTTATTTGTCCCAATTATATGGCAATAAATCTGATAATGTACATTACATATGTGAGTATTTAAAGAAATGTAAATTGTTCAAACTAGTAGAAGAAGAGTTTGAATACTTAATCCCATATAAGAAAAAGAAATTGAATAAACCATCAATGGACTCCTCCCTAACCCCACCCTCCAAAAAAGCCCCATGGCCAGATAAATTTGTATGTAAATTACACCAAACAAAATGTATTTGGGAAATGGGTTGACAAAGAAACTATCAGTTCCTTTTATGACACCAATATGGTTTTGATACCTACACAAGGAAGAACAAAAAAGAAGAAAACTATAGACCAATATACCTAATGAATATTGATGAAAAAAACTTAAACAAAATACTTATTAGAAGATTACAGCATTATATCACAAGTATTATACACTATGACAAGGAGCTTTATACAAGAATACAGGGATGGTTCAGTTTAGGAATATTATCATCATAATCATCCATATTTTTAACAAAATCAGCAGAAAGCATATAATCATTTCAATAGATTCAGAAAGTTTTTTGACAAATATGCAACACTCATGCCTATTAAAGACACTATAGAAAAGATGATATGATTCTATATATAAAGAACTCCAGAGAATTGACTAAAAGCTAATAAATTCAATTAAATTTTAGAAATTTGTTGGAAATAAAATAATCTTACTTAAATTATCAATGTTTCCATATACTGCTAATAAAGCTCAAAAGCAAGAGAAAGAAAAAGATTTTCTATTTCAAATAATTATAGACAATATATTTTTAAAAAGTCTTTGACAAGAGAAACCCAGAAACCATATGTCATAGCTATAAAACACTTTTCCCATGTGTAAAATCAATCTAAATAATTGGATAAGCTTTAATTGCTCATGGGTAGGCTGAGCCAATACAATAAAAATGACAATTCTTCTAATTGATTTTTCTTATTCAGTGCTCTACTAAGAAAACTACTGAAAAATTATTTCAGAGAGGTAGTAAAAAAAATTCATCTGAAAGAACAAAAGACCTAAAATATCAGAGAAATTACTGAACAAAAATATGAAGGAAAGTTTTTTTTAATGGCACTAGATCTCCTTCTGTAGTTAAAAAGTGGCAACCACAAAACCAACCTTGCATTGGCTAAGGAACAGATTAGGCACCCAACATGTAGTAGTAAAATACCACAGTAACCAAATGTTTGACTAATCCAAAGAGCCAAACTTTTGGAAGAAAACTCCCCATTTGACCAAATTTATGACCAAATTTTACCAAAATAATTGGCATAGATCATAACCTTATGCCATATAAAATGGTAAAGTCAAAATGGAAGCATGATTTAGAAATTAAAGATAATAATATATACAAATTAAATGAAAACAATAGTTTAGTTCAAAAGAAGACAGAAAATATTTTGAGATACAGATTTCTCAAATATTTGTAGATATATAGATACATATATAGATAGATAAATTTGATGACATTAAATTAAAAAGTTTATACACAAACAAAATCAATACAATCAAGATTACATGGCAAACAAAAAACTGGGAAAACTCTTTATATCAAGTCTCTCTGATAAAGGCTTTACTTCTCAAATATAGAGAAAATTGAAATTTATAAAAATACATAGCATTCCCCGATTTTAAAATCATCAAAGGATATGAACCAACATTTCTTATATAAAAAATAAAACTTTAGTCATATTAAAAAATGGTCCAAATAACTATTAATGAGAGAAATTAAAAAAACCAAAAACCTCTGAGGTCCTAACTCACAATCACCAATCTGGCTAACATCATAAAAAATAAAATGACAAAAGTTGGTCAGTATGTGGAAAAATTAAGACATTAACATACAGTTGGTAGATCTATGAACTGATGCAACCATTCTGGAGAGCAGTTGGGTACCATATCCAAAGGTCTATCAAACTGTACATAACCTTTGAGTCAGCAATACCACTACTGGATCTGTTTCCCAAGGAAATTAAAGATAGCATAAAATGACTTTCTTGTAGGAAAAAAAATATTTTAATAGCTTTTTTTTTTTGTGGTGGCATAGAGTAGAAACTGAAGAGGCTACAAATCAATTGAGGAATGACTAAAAAAACTGAGGTATTTGGTTGAAGTGAAATGCTATTGTGCCTTAAGAAATGACAAACAATATGATTAAAAAAACTGGAAAGATTTGTATGAAATGACAATAAAAGAAGTGAATAGAGCCAGGGAAATATTGTACAAATTAACAACAACAGTATACGATGATCCTTTATGAAAGACAACTATTATTAATAAGGTGAGGAACTAGGACCGATATGTAGAATTTCAGATGTACATGGGATATCCAGTTAAAAATGCTTAACTGTTGAGTAGTGACAGAGATCAGGAAAGATACAGAGCTGAATATATAAATTTGAGAGTCATCTTTACAAAAGTAGTAATTAAATCCATTGAAGTTGGCAAGGTTACAAATTTAGAGAACATAAGCAGAAGGAAAAAAATGCCTCCATAAGGGTTCTGGGAATTGAGGAAAAGAATGGTTATTACTTTTTCATCTCATATAAGAAGGAAGTTTGTTAAAACTTTTTAATGCAGGTCTTTCAAATAGTATTTTTGTCAGTGAAAAACAATGAAAATACCAGCAAAAATATTCACAGAAATAATTGGCATATAAGTATTTTAAAATAATGTATGTTCTGTATTATAGCTGTTATGTATGCAGCATGTTATAGAATTCAAAAGGATTTATATTTTATTTTATTTTATTTATAAGACCATAGTTATCTAGTATCTATTAAGGAGATATTTATAAAATACTTAGCACAATGTCTGACATTGTAAGCACTATATGAAAGTTTGTTACCATCACCATCTCCCCCATTTTTATTTACTATTTATATTTCTGTCCATGAGTCTGCAATTAAGAGCACTAGGCTGACATTTGACAGAACTGAGTTTAAATCTAGCCTCAGATACTTCCTAGATGTGTGACTTTGTACAACTCATTCAAACTCTCCTTGCATGACAGAAGAATCCACTGGATAAAGAAATGTTGAATCACTCCAATAACCTTGTTAACCTCCTTCCCCCCACCCCATCCATGACAGCTATGACACATGGGGTCACAAAGATTTGGAAATGACTGAATAAGTGAAAAATCTATCTATATATCTACCTATGTATCTGTCTTCTATAGAATAATAATTTTGAAGGAACTTTACGCATCGACTCAAGGCAGAACATTTTAGAGATGATAGCAGAAAGGATAGAAGACCATTGAAGAAAACTGAATTGTTAATGTATCCAAAGGCAGTAAGTGATAACAGTTCAGATTTTTAAAATTTTATTTTATTTCCTCCAACTATATATAAACAGTTTCTAACATTCAAAGAAAGAATTTTGAATCTTGAATTCTCCCCCTACCTTTCTCTGCTCTCTTAAATGGTAATCAGTCTCATATAGATTTTACACATGCAATTATGTAAAACATTTTAATAGTAATCCTTTTGTAAAAGGAAATGACCAAAAAAACATAAAAAAGTTTGCTTTTGTCTCGACTGAGATTCTTTAAGATCTTTCTCTGGAAGCAGGTAGCATTTTTTTTAATATAATACCACTGAGATTGTTTTGGAACATTGTTTTGTTGAAAATAGCTTATTCACAGTTATTCCAGTATTGCTGTCACTGTATACAGCATTCCACTGATTCTGCTCACTTCACTCTGTTTCAGTTCATGTATGTCTTTCTAGGATTTTCTGAGTCACTTCTGCTTGTCCTCTCTTATGTTAGATTTAAAATAGTTTTGAGAGTTAAACAGTTGTAGATAAGAGAGTGGGAGCCATAAAATGTGATAATTAAAATGTTTGTGAGCAAGGGAAATATATAACAATTATGACCGCTGAAATATGTTTTCTATTGTGTCTTGGTTTTATATAAATATAAGATGGTCGCCAGGGAATACAAGATGGTCGCCAGGGAATACATTCCCAATTTATGAATATGCCCAAGCCAACTGGGTTTTATAGAGAAATTTAATTTATAATACACTGATTAATCAATAGAAAAAGAGAGAAAGTAAGAAAGGAATAAGAATGAAGGGCCTCAAGCCAATAAGGCCTAGACCTCAGTCCTAAGAGATAAATCAGTCAGTTGGTTTTATCACTCACCCAAGATCTCTCTAGGTAAGGCTTCTCATGCTAACCTCAGGCTCCACCTTCAAGAGAGCCTCCTTTCAAGAAATGTTTCCAGAGAATTCTCCTCCTGACTCCTCCTGAGTTCTCCTTCCACAGCCTCCTTCAAGATCTCTCCAGGAGCTCTCCCTCCAGGACCTCTCTCCTCTCAGACCTCCTTCAGAGCATGAACATCCTTCAGTCCTCAGACGCTGCTATCTTTAAGCAAACAAACTAAGTTCCCTCCCCTCAGTTCTCACATCTACCAATCACTGTCAATGTCTCCCCTGTGCCAATGGCTGCTCTAGCTTAACCCAGGACTGTGCAGAGGTCTGTCCCCTTTGCACATGTCTGTTGAAGGTCATATTCTCAAATAATTAAATCTTGATCTTTGCTGCAGCCCTTCCTAAATCCTGTTACTCTGAGTAGGGTGGAGATTGTAGTTTCCAAGGCCTGGTTCTGTCATTCCAAGTATCTCTATTGTATCAATTCTAAAATCAATCATGACTCAAAGAACTTCCTGTTCTATGCTTAAGCATAGGTCAAAGCCCTTTCCATTGTTTTGCAAAATTTTTCTGTCCTAAAGTAGTCTTAAGTAGGGAGGAGAAGGATCCTCCCATGCCAAGGAGTTTCATATTCCAATAGAGTTCTTACTATCAGTAGGAAATTTTTTCAAGTGTGAAATTTTCCACTGGGGAAATTTCCTACATTCATAAGTCTAAGAAATTTTAAGGTTATACTTATGAGAACTCTTATGAGTATTCAATTATAATCATATACTATAACTTACTCAGCCATTCCCCAATTAAGGGATATCTCCTCACTTTTTAATTCTTTGACCTCACAAAAAGAACTGCTTTAAATATTTTGTACATGCAGGGTCTTTGCCATTTTGTTTTTAAATCTCTTTGGAAGATAATGATATTAATTCTGGGGCAAAGGATATGCACTTTTTTTTAGTTCTTTGAGCAAAGGTTCAAACTGCTCTACAGAACTCTTGAATCATTTCACAATTCCCCCCACAGTGCATTAGTTCCTCAATTTTCCCACATCCTCTATCATTTTTGTCATTTTCCTTTTCTGTCACAATTAGGAATCAGAAAGATGTAGGGTGGTACTTCAGATTTTATTTTGAGTTTTTCTAATTAGTATTGTTATTATTTCGAACATTTTTGCATGACTATACAGAGCTTTAATTACTTTGAGAACTGCCTGTTCATATATCATTTATCAATCAGGGAATGACTTTAATTCTTATATATTCAACTCATTTCTCCAAGAAATTAGCTTTTTATTAGAGAGATTTATAAAAATGCATCATTATGATTATTGCATATTTCTGACCATCATCTCCTCCAATTTTCCCTCAATTCTTCTTCTCTTATCCCCTTCCGCTTCTACTTTCCTGTTGATAACTTTTTTTACCTAATTATGCATCATCTTCTTTCATTGAGACAATTCTGATGAGAGTAAGGATCATATGTTTCCTCCCCATGTCCTCTATCTTCCCCTTCACTCTAAAAGCTCTTTAATGCCTCTTTTATGTCCAATAATTTATCCCATTTTATTTATTTCCTTTCCTCCTCTTTCCAATTCATTTTTCATTCTCATACATCAGTTCTATTTTACATCATCTCATCAGAATCAACTCATGTCCTTTCCCTCTGTCTATCTCTAACAAATCACCTTCCAAAAATGATGACATGCCTCAAAACAAATTCTGGAGCAGCAGAGTTTTTCAACCCAAAACAACTTAGAAGGCCAGTATGAAAGATCTTTTACAGTGGGTTGAAAGTGGAGTACAAAGCAGCATACCAAAACAGGCCCCATCCTATCCAGACTTAGTGTGCAGTTGGATCCCAGTGAATTAAGAAGAGTAGTAGTAGAAAAATTGGAGGGGCCTATTATAGAACATTTTCTTAATGAATTTAGCCATGAGGAGGCAAAAGAGATATATGATGATAGATAGTACAGTTACCATCATAAATTTCAATGGATAAAAAAAAATAATTTCCTGATATTCAGGTCTCTGATGAAGCAATAGACCTAATGTATTTTTTTCTGTCATCACTAATGGACTGGAAACTTTTCCTGTTTCATTGGAAAATTAGACATTGCAAATAAGTAACACTATTTGAAACATCATCTCCCCATGTTAGAGATAGATCCAAAGTAAATGACAGAGCATCAACTATAACTAAAGAGAGGTTTTTATTAGTAGAGAATTGCTTTCAAAATATTTCATTGTATTTCTGACCACCATGGTCTCCAGTTTGTGCTCATTTCTATCAGCCCCATTCCCCTTATCATATCCCCTTAATATCTCCACATATCTTTCCAGGTTATCCTAGAATAATTCCAATAGGAAAAATAATAAAAGTATTAGTTCACTGCTTCCAGATTGATGAAAGATCACAAGTTACTGCCTTATTAGGATTAAGTGAAAAGAAGACTTGGGAACTGTTAAAGGGAGAAAGCATGAGAGATAAGGATAAGAAATAATATTATAGTTATCTTCTAATAGAATGTAAAATTTTCCAAGGAATATTTTGTTTTGAACTTTCAATATCCAATACCTAATTTCATTCTTAATTGATGTTTAATGATCTGCTAAAGTAATATAATGAGAAATGGGGAAGAGTCTTCTATTACATGGCCCATGAGTATAGAAAGAGGTGTAGTCAATGACTGTGGGTAAGATACCAAATAAATGTTGATATAAAGAAAGAATTCCAAGGGAAGAATTTATGACCAAATGAGGGATAGAGAGAATTGTGACATATAAAATGAATATTTTTATTATATTAAATTAAAAAAAAACTTTTGTACAAACAAAACTAATATAAATGAGATTAGAAAGAAAACAACGAACTGGAAGAAATTTATAACAAGTTTCCATGATAAAGGTCTAATTTCTCAGATGTATAGAAAACTAAGTCAAATTTATAAGAATACAAGTCCTTCTCCTATGGTCAAATCAGCAAAAGATACAAACAAGCAATTTTCAGGTGGAGAAATCAAAACCATCAATAATACATATGAAAAATGTTCTAAACCACTCTCAATTATAAAAATACAAATTAAAACAACAGTCAGGTACCATCTGATTTCTATCAGGTTGGTCAATATGGAAGTAAAGGAGAATGCTAAATTGTGGAGATGTGGCAAAACTGGGACAGTAATGCATTGTTGGTGAAGTTGTGAACTGATCCAAACATTCTTTAGGGCAATTTTGAGTTGCACTCAAAGGGCTATAAAACCATGCATACCCTTTTATCTATTAATACATTTACTGAGTCTGTATCCTGTAAACCTCAAAATTCCTTAGACTTATAAATGTTGGAAATTTCACCATTGGGATATTTCATACTTGGAAAATTTCTTACTGATAGTCTATTGGAATGGGAACCCCATTGGCATGGGAGGTTCCTTCTCTTCCCTTCTTCAGATTACTTTAGGACAGAAACCTTTTGCTGAACAATGGAAAGGACTTTGACCTATGCTTAAGCATAGAACAGGAATTTCTTTGAATCATGATTGATTTTAGAATTGATACAATGGAGATACTTGGAATAAATCTCCACCCTATTCAGTCCTAACAGGATTGAGTAAGGGCTGCAGCCTAGATAAAAGATTTAATCATTTGAAAATATGACCTTAAACAGACATGTGCAAAAGCCAGAAACCTCTGGGCGGTCCTGGGTTAAGCTAGAGCCTCCATTGGCACAGGGAAATTGATGAACAGTGATTGGTAGATGGGAGAACTGAGAGGAGGAACTTGGATGGTTTCCTTAAAGATAGGAGGGTCTGGAGACTGGAGGGTGGTGGAGGAGTTTGGTCGGGGTGATTGCGGTGGACTCGGAGAAGCTTGCGCTGAAGGAAGCTGAAGGTGGGGGCCTCTGAGACTGTTTCTCCATTTTGGTCATGTGAGTGATAGGGACTGATCTCTTTTCTTTGCCCCAGCTATCTAAGGGCTTGGGCCTTTTGGCCCAGCCTAAACAGAAGGGGTATTTAAGCCCTATTCCCTTCTCTCCCTTTTTCTCTCTCTCTATCTCTAATTCCTTTCTTGCTCCTATTGTAATTAAACTCCAAAAAAGGCTGACGGCTGACTTGAGTTTTTCATTTAGGAATTACATAGCTGAATTCCTTGGCGACCTTGAATTAATATATATCAGTCTTTTAAAGTGATTCCCTTGTCACAATCCCAAAGAGAGATTAAAAAAGGGGAAAGGAACTACTTGTACAGAAATATGTATAGCAGCTCCTTTTGCAGTAGCAAAGAATTGGAAACCAGGAAATGTCCATCGATTGGGAAATGGCTGAACAAATTGTGATATAGGTTGGTGATGGAACGCTATTGTACTATAAGAAATGATAAGCAAGATGATTTCAGAAAAAGCTGGAAAGATCTTCAGAAATCAATGTAGTGACACAAACAGAATTGAGAGAACATTGCACACAATAGCAATTGTGTATGATGATTTTCTGCAAAAACTTGACTACTCTCAGTAGTACTATGATCTGGGACAATCCTGAAAGACTTATGACAAGGAATGCTATACACCTCCTGAGAAATGACCTTTTGGAATCATATTTCACATCAGTGAATTTATGTTTTTATTTTGGAATTTTGATTATGTATGAGTTTTGTCTTACAATAGTGATCAATATAAAAGTATGTTTTGCATGACAATAAAATAAAATTTAATTTTAAAAAAGAAATAAATTCCAAATAATTATAATTATAAAGAAATGGAATAACCTACATTAGGAAATGGTAGCACACACATCCTCCCCACAATTCCTTGGAAGCCTTCAGGAAAAACTAAGTTGAAAATTGGTGAGCAGTTTGCAGAGGGATTTATTTTCCATCAGTGTGTTGATCTAAGTAGAAACTGAGTTACTTCCTAAAGGAAACTCTATGATTCTTAGAGCCCATACCACACCTGGCAATTGTGTTTATTTTGATCAACATTAATTGAATTTCTTTGCTTCAGGGAGGGTAAAAATGTTCAAATTTAGCAGTTTGTAGATCATGGGAGTTATGCAAAATATTCTCAAAGTAGCCTCTATGTAGACAAAAAGTATAGGTAAGACCCATGCCTCCCCTCATAGGATTACTCATGCTTTTAATGAAGACATATCACAGATGTTAATGATTAGGGAAATATGAAGACCCTCATTTTCCCAATCCATTTTCCCTTAGTGGATTTTCCCCTCATGGATTCAGTTCCCTTTGACAACATGAATCTGCCCATTAATGACAGCTCAGTTACCTTTACATTGCTATCATTTCAGGAAAGCATTTTTATAGAATCAAATTAACACGCAACATTTTACCTTTTTTTAATCAAGTTCAGCCTTGAATTGAATCAAATTACTTCAGAAATATCCTGGAACATTATTAGCAATCACAATAGCAAAAAGGGAATTCCATATTTTGAAGGGTTTTCTCAATACTCACATAGTAGACCACACATCATAAAACTGTTTTTCAACCTTTCTTCTCTACTGAAAAAGGTAAATTTGAGGTTTATTTGGATTTTATTTAGATCTGTGACTTCATACAAGTCAGTTGGGAATTCAGTCAGAAAATCCCTTTTACCAGGGGAGACAATAACTTCTCTATCTCATCACATGATGACTATAATTATCATATGATAGCTATTTTCCAGGAAATATAAGATCCTTGAGAGCAGGGGCTATTTACTTGCCATCTTTCAATTATTAATCCTAAGTATTTATCATAATATTTAATAAATAACTGTCAAATTATTTTATACTTATCAGAAGGAAGAGTGATAAGTGTTTTGCTAAAACCTAGAAGGGAAAAAAAAAACAGATCTGAAGAATGAAAGTTATAACTACTGGAAGAAATCAAGACTTGTATCCAATTTTTTCTTTCTACTAGGTAAAAGATTAAATGAAAGGGTTTTAATCATCTGTTAATATTACTAGAAAGGATAATGAAAATTTAAATGAGGATGACATATATATTTTAAAGAAAAAACATCAAAACATGATGTCTGCCAATAAATGTGGTACTTGAAATGTTTTACCCAAAATTCTAAAGAAAATTTGTATGACTTCTCATTATATATTAAGACATTTATGGAAATATTGTCATAGAAGAAGGCAAAAGAAGAAATTTTTCCTCTCCTTTGGATTTCATGGAAGAATTTCTTTGAAGATTTTTTTCTATATGTAATAAATATATTTCTACAATGGCAGATTAGATTGGAAACAGAAATGTGACCTAATTTATATTCACACCTGATTATTAGGATTATGTAATAAAGTTCAACCTACATGGGATCATGAAAAGGATGAATTCCTAAAATTTTAGTAGGGGGAGTGTTATCTAGAGTTATTGATTGATTTGTCTGAAATAACAAAGAAAGTGGGTAACATGGAATTTGATCCCAGGTTTTTGGTTTCATTTTGTTTTGTTTTCAGAAAGTTGGTGCAGTACTATTTCATGTATACCCCACTGCTTTGAACTATAATATGTTTAAGTGAAATCAGCCTACTTCCTTTCCCCCAGACCTGAAATTCCCTTTTCCACTTTTGTTCCTTCAATTAAGCTGCTCAAAAACCTGAAATTCATGTCTTCCTCACTGTTGCCCTTAAAATATTTGGCTTTCATCAAGGCTCATACTAAGGTTTAATTTCTAAGGCATGTCTTCTCTGGCAATTTGAAGCTTGTTTAATTTTTAATTTTTTAATATTTTAAAATTTTTATTTAATTAATTTAGAATATTTTCCCATGGTTACAAGATTCATGTTCTTTCCCTGTCCTCCCCCAAACTCCCTCCCATAGCTGACGCATAATTCATTTGGGTTTTACAAGTGCCATTGATAAAGACCCATTTCTATACCATTAATATTTACACTATTGTTATCATTTAGAGTCTATATCCCCAACCATATCCCCATTGACCCTTGTGATCAAGCTTTTGTTTTTCTTCTGTGTTTGTATTCCCACAGTTCTTCCTCTGACTGTAGATAGTATTCTTTCTCATGGCAATTTGAAATTTTAATGCAATCTACTGTTCATATTACAAACTCTCAAATGGAATGGTACTTCATGGAGAATGAGGTATTTTTTTTCCTTTCATATTCATATTTCAACAAATCAAATATAGTAGGTGTTTAATAATTTCTTGTCATAGTACTTTGGAACTAATTGCTTTTAGCAGTTAATTCTATTACTGCCTTTGAAATAGATGCATGCAAATCACCAACGCAGGCTCAATTTGGTCTTAGTGTGATAATTAACATAAGCAGGGAGACAATTGCATATTTACATTGATTAAAAATCCTCCTACAACTTTATAACTTGGACTTCTAATAGAAATTAATGAGACTGAAATGTTCTCATTCATAATCCATTTCATCATAACATTTAGCTGATCAAAAATATTCTTATGCCTTAAGCTTAATGTTTTCTGTTTTTATCATTGTAAGCTGATTATTTCCCTGACACACTTAGATCACGACTAGCTATAAAGGAAATTTCAGAGGTAGATTCATTATTACTTTCCACTCCAATCAATAGTTACACAGCCTTGAACTAAGGCTCAGCTCAGCTAGAATCCAAAGCTTTGATCTCATGGTGTAACATTTTAAAGAGACAAATAAGTCTATTTTATTTCAGAAGGTACTTCATTTCTGAATGTGAACTTCCTTGTGTCCTTCAAATTCAGCATTATGGCAAAAATAGACATCTAATTACATAGACAAATATCCACAATAAAGTTACAGGGATATGTCTTTATGATATATAGTAATCTTGACACTCGTTTTTCTCAATGAAATTTCATTAGGCTTTATGTTACCAGGCAAGGAGAATAAATAATAATGAAACTTTTTTTTTTTTACCAATCTACTGCACAGGCATTTTTTCAGTGTAATTTCAGGTCTAAGTAAGACCTAGATGCATTGACAGATACTGTTTACTGTATTATACTCTTGCAATATTCATATGGTGCTTTTGCCAAACTGACTAAGGATTTAATTCAATAATTTACAGTACAGGAAAAGAGAAAAAAAACTTCTTCCATCTATTCTATAATTGTGCTTAATACAGTCAAGAGCAATGATGAAGTGTAATTCTGTGTATATTTTAATTATGTCTTCATTTTCTCTCTTTAGGAATTAATTAATTAACATATCCAAATCAAAAATTTTAAAATAACTGAAATTTCAGGAATGTTAGCTCCCTATATTTTAGAAGTAAATTATGGACTTCTGGGTTTGGAGCCAAGATGGAGGAGTAAACTTCACCAGCTCTATGTCACCATGATAATCCTCTTTGACCAAGATTAAAATATCACCAGAAAACAAATACAGGAGTGAAAGAACCAACAAGGAGTCAGAGTGAAACAACTTTCAAGAAAAGAAAAACACAAAATGTAGGCAGAGATTATCTTAGAAACCTTGGTGAGAGGAAAGCAAAGCAAGAAAAAGTCTATAGCAAGGAGGCAAGAGCAAGCCAAGAGCAAGCCATACTCCCCTGACCCCACATCTGCTGATCCAGGTTCAGAACCTAAGTGCAAATCAACATTCAGATCCTGAGATCTTGCCTGAGCAAAGAGGTGTTCAAGCCAACCCACACCCCTTGAAATTACAAACCTGTGGAGAAGTCTGTAGTCCCTTCCCAGGGAAGTCTGGGTTGAAGTGGTGTGATCTGTGTGAATCCAGAGCAAAGTCAGGATTTCATATCTGGGATATGGACATAGTACAGAGTTTGGGTGGCTGATAGAACTAAGTAATAAGTACTGATCTTTCTGACTAAAGCTCAGGGCAGAGTTCCAAGACAAGGACAGCAAGGATGTGCCTGATTGTATCAAATACATAAAAAAACCAAAAACTTGAGCCTCTGATCTGATCAAGGTCAGAGTGAGATCAAAAAGTTTATGCCCACACCTGAGGGAAGTCCTTAATTCATCAGCATCTCAAGGTTCAATTGAATCATTAGAGGGAGGGGACTCCCAGAGCTCCTAGCCCTCAGACTCAGAAATTAAGCTGAGAATAACATCAAGCAAGGACTGAAGTTTAAGAGGATACCCCAAATTCCCAGAAAACATAGTATATTGATAATTAGATAGGAAAATTAAGCAAAGAGCAAAAAAGAATTAAATTATCCAATTGTGTTTATGTGAAATGACATCTTGGGATCACTGATTTAGAGTTATGAGACCTCTGAAACTATTTAGTACAAATATCAAATTTTACAGATGAAGAAACTGAATCCAAAGATAGAATTGGAGTAAATTGCCCAACATCAGATAGATAGGTAGAGTTAAGATTCAAACAACATTCTTCTAATAACAAATCAAGTATTTCTTCCATTATATTACCATTGCAATACAAATTCATAAATGAGTGAGTCACATATATATAGCTCTCCAAACATCTTATATACATTATCTCATTTGAATCCTAGCTATTGATTTATAAGTTAAATCTTATTAGAATTAATTTCTTTTTTTTACAGATCAAAAACAACAACAACAACAACAACAACAAAGTGAAAGAGTAGATGTTCTACTGATTCTTCATCATAGAGACAATCAGTACCAGATTCAGGATTTGAATCTGATATAACTTTACACCAAATCCATTACTCTATCTAGTGTGCCAATCTGTCTCTGAAACTAAAATCTTTCATCAAAAATCCTTAAATAGGCTCAAATCATGATAATTAAGTTATCAAATGACAATATTATTAAAATTAATTTATAGACTATGAAATATTTGGGAATTTACCTGCCACAAAACCCAAGAACTACATGAACATAATTACAAATTGTTTTCATACAAATAGTCAGATTAAAACAATTGAATGAATATTAATTGCTCATGGATAGACTAAGCCAATATAATAAAAATGATAATTCTACCAAAATAGTTTATTCATTCAATTATGGGATTTTATTAATAAATTGATGCACGCCCATGTGAAATTTGGAATGGCCATTCAAAAAACCTCATCAAATGGTTTTCAAATGATACTTATAAATACATGAAAATCAGATTTACTCCTTAGAATTATTGTTTCAGTTTTCTTTATAGGTTTCTTTGACATTACATAGTTTGTTAAATTGTGGAGTTGACTAGTCATGTTATTTTTGTTTTAACTTGGAATTTTTCATGGATTTCCCTTCTCCCTCTTTACTGAGCCAGATTTTACCTTGCAAAGAAAGTGTTTTCTCTTTCAAAACCATGATCAGTTGTAAGGAAGAATTTGGATCATTTTTTCATTGAATTTATCTCTTATAAATCCCTAATATATTATTTTCAGCACTTTCATGTATTTATTATTATAATTCTAATTTTGGCCTCAAGACAAGTGCCCTTGTGTAAGAGTTAAAGGATATTTGTATCCCATCTCTTCCACTTTCTCTATATTTGAATATGGACATATCTTTTTAATTCTCTGGATCTGTATCATCATCTGTAAAAAGAACATACTAGGTTTGATGATGACAAGGTCAATTACAATTGTCATTCATCAATACTGAAATTTTGCTCTCTTTGAAAATTGCTATTCAAGATCATCCCCAATTGTAGAAGAGGGCATGACTTAGACAACTATACTTTCATTCCATTATCATTCAATATGAGATATAAATGAATGCACTTGTACTGGAATTCAGCATTGAGATTAATATTTGATTTAGTTGCTTTCTGAGACAATGATGCCATGACATTTGTTTCTGAACTTTTAAAATTATGTCCATGGTAGGATCTTTTGAGAAGATATAGAATGAATCTCTCCAAGCAGGGGGAAAACAATAGAAATTAAATTGTTCATGCACTACTATTATGCATAGAAGAAAATATTCAGAGATGCATGATAAACATTTAAATTGGTTTACATTTTTATAGCTAGCACTGAAATATCATTTCACACCACAAGCATTCAGTAAACTTTCATCAATTTTCTTTTTTACACATGCTGTGTGTGCAATCTATGGTATAAATATTTGTGGACTACCACTCACCACCCAAAAAAATAGAAAGAATAATACAAGAAAAATGAACTAGAATGTATAGAGCTCTTGTCCCTGCTTTTATTTAAACATGAGATTCCAGTGATGCCCAGAATTTTAATTTAAAAAGTGCTTTCAATAAGTATTTGGCTGCAAATGTTCTCATGTGCCTACTGCACTGAGTTAGATTATTGTTAGTAGGACATACATAAAAGGAACTTGATGGCGAAAAACATTTGTACCACTAAGACTCACTTTGCTGACATCCTATATGTTTAAAATATATCAGATTAAATATGATGTTTTTAGAGGCTCTTCATAAAAAGTAATGGGGAATCTTGCACAGAAGCAAAAATGAAGATCCTGTCATCTAATTGTAAGCCTGATCATTCAAGAAGACATGGAAGCACAAAATAAACTTTGGCATTATGAATGTATTGGGAATTGGAGTAGTTGATCTGGAAAAGAAAACACCTTACTGGACACATAATAGATGCTTTCTTCAAATATTTTATGGGCCAGGACTTCTGGATCCAGACCTAAGATGGAAGAATAGAAGCAAGGTAGCTCAAAACCACCATGAGAATCCTCTTCAAACAATCTTAAAGTAATCTCACAAAATAAAAGAGTGAAAGAACCAACTAATAAGGCAGAGTGAAGCAACTCTTAATTAGTTTATGAAATCCTTTTTGAGATCTTCTAGTATCTGTGTTCAATTTATATTTTTCTAAGGACATTGCATATGTTTCCTTTGCTTTCACTGTCCCCTCCTGTGTGTTTGTTTTCATAAAAATTTTCTATAGTTTGTGCTTTTTTTCTGACTGCTCATTTTTCTTACCTTTTTGTAAGTAGGCTCTATTTTCTGGGAGGTTAAGTTAGCCTCTTAAAGTTAAGTCCTTCCTTGATGCTACCATTAGCTTTATTTCAGGGATTCTGCTAGTCTAAATTATTTCAAGATGGTATGATGGCCTGAGAGTTGAGAACTCTGAGAGCCACCTCCCAAGTGAATTCTATCAAAAATTAAAAAAAAATAAACTGAATTCTAATACTATTGAAACTATTTTTTTTAAATAAGGAAAGAAGTCTTAGGAAATTCTTTTCATGACACAAATATGGTACTGATACCTAAGCCAGGGAGACCAAAAAGAGGGAAAGAAAATTATAGAACAAGCTTCTTAAAGAACATAGGTACAAAAATATTAAATAAAATACTAGCAAAGAGACTATTGCAAAGAGTATTCTCTATGATCAATCAGGATTTATAACAGAAATGCAAAGCTTGTTTAATATTAGGAAAACCATCCACATAATTGACCATATCAATCATTAAGCTAACAGAAATCACATGATTTTCTCAATAGATTCAGAAATAGCCTTTGACAAAATACAAGGCCCATTCCTACTGAAAACACCAGAAATTATAGGAATAAAATGGCCTATTTTTGAAATAATTAGTATTCATTTCAAACTATTTTCAAATATAATTTACAATGGAGGAAGATGAAAGTCTTACCAATTTTTTAGAATCAGGAGTGAAGCAAGGATGCCCATTATCACTACTGTTATTTAAAATGGTTCTAGAAATGCTAGCAGTCACAATTGGAGATGAAAAATTGAAGGAATTAAAGTAGGCAATGAGGAAATTAAACTATCATTCTTTGCAGATGATAAAAATGGTATATCTAGATCATCCTAGAAAATCAACTAAAAAGGTAGTGGAAATAATCAATAACTTTAGATAAGTTGTAGGATATAAAATAAACCCACATAAACCATCAGCATTTCTATATATTTTCAACAAAAATCAGCAGCAGGAGTCAGAAAAGAAACCTCATTTGAAATAATTTTAAATATCAGACGTATGAGAAAGAAGGAATTTATGACCACACAGGAGATGGAGAACACTACAAAATATAAAAGAAATAATTTTGATTACATCAAAATTAAAGTTTCTGTACAAACAAAACCAATGCAACCAAAATTAGAAGGGAAGAAATAAATTGAAAAGCAACAAAACAAAAGCAAGAAAAAAGGAAGTAAAAAAGGGGGAGAAATATAACAAAGACCTCTGACAAAGGTCTAATTTTGCAAATTTATAAGGAGTTAAATCAATTGTACAAAAAAATGAGCCATTATCCAATTGAGAAATGTTCAAGGGACATGAATAGGCAGCTTTCAGATAAAGAAATCAAAATATCAATAATCAAGAAAGTATCAATCAAGAAAAAAAGTGTTCTAAATCTCTTATAATTAGAGAAATACAAGTGAGAATAATGTTGAGGTACCACCTAGCAAACTGGCAAATATGACAGTAAAAGAAAATAATAAATGTTGGAGGGATTGTGGCAAAATCTGGATACTAGTTTACTTCTGATGGAATTGTGAATTAATCCAGCCATTCTGCAAGGCAATTTGGAATTATGTGTAAAGGGTTCTTAAAAAGAATGCATGCCCTTTGATCCAGCAATGCCACTCTGAGGTTCTTACCACAAAGAGATAATACGGAAAAATAGTTGTACAAAAATAGTCATAGTTACAATCTTTGTGGTGGTAAAAACATTGGAAAATGAAGGGTTGTCCTAATGTATAAATAAATTGTGGTATATAATGGTCATGGGATATTATTGTGCTATAAGGAATGATGATCTGGAGGATTTCTACATGAACTAGGAGAACCTCAATGAACAGATGTAGAGTAAAATGAGCAGAACTAGGATAGCATTGCACACAGAATGTAAAACATTGTGGAACAGTCCAGTGTAATGGACTTTGCTAACAGTAGCAATGCAACAGGACAGGACACTCCTGGAGAACTTATGAGAAAGAATGCTAACCACATTGAGAGAAAGGAATATGGGAGTAGATATGGAATAGAAAAAAATATATGACATAACTTAATACATGTGTATATGGGTAAATGATTTGGGTTTTAGCCTTTAAAAGATGGCTTGATAGCAAAACTAACTAATGTGGAAATAGGTATTGTGAATCTTAATATTTCTCAGACTCTACCTTAGAAAATTTGGTTGAGGCTATTCCCCATTTTAAACAATGGAGGTACTTAGTCAGGAATGTATGTGAGAACTTTACATTACTCCACCCATACTTGGGCATACTTTAGGGGAAGATAAAGCTATAAAACTCCTTACTGAACAATGAAAAAGTACTTAACTCATACTTATAGTGAGGCACAAGCCATTAAGCTAGGTCTATTTTTAGAACTAATACAAAAGGGTGCTAAGTACCTATGAAGGTCAAATTAATCACTAAAAGGTCAAGCAACTTACAAAGGGCAAACTTAGCAAAGAGGTGTGAAGTTTTAGTCTACTCAGATGTGAACTAAAAATGGGCAGTCCTAGGAAAAGCGTCTACTGTGATTGGTGGACGTGAAAATTTAGGGGAGGCGACAAAAGAGAACTTTCTCTTTAAAAAGAGCTGTCTGAACCAATTCAAGGGAGTTCGATTTAGTTCAGCTTTGGTAGCTGAATTGGAGGTCAGGAGTCAGAGGAGGCTTCTGGGTCTCTGAACACTAGAGTTTTGCTTGGAAAGATCTTGTGGTGAGTGATTAAAGACTGACTTAGTTTCTCTCTTAAAGAGAAAGCCCTAGGCCTAAGCCCTAGCCTTTTCCTACTATTTCCTCTTACTCTGTCTCTTTCCCTTTCCTTAATTCCTTCATTTTTATTAATTATATCTCCATAAAACCCAGCTGACTTGGGTATTGCATATTTGGGAATTTTTCCCATGGCAACCACTTATTTTTGATTTAACTAAAGACACTAAAAATGATCTTTAGCAGTGTGGCCAAAACCTTACAGTTTGGCCATTTACAAATTTTTGCTGTCACAGTATCAAATGATAACATTTGTATAAACCTGTGGGACTTTTTGTTGGCTCTCAGAGGGGGATCAAAAGGGTGGAAAAAAATAAATCATGTTAACATGGCAAAATATTTAAAAATTTAAAATTAAAAAAATAATTCTATACAGTATAAAATATTTGGGAATCTCTTTGCCAAGACAAACACAGGAATTATATGAACACAACTACAAAATACTTTTCACACAATTAAAACTAGATCTAAATAATTGGAAAAACATTAATTGTTCATGGGTAAGATGAGCTAATATAATAAAAATAACTATCCTAGAAAAATTTATTTATGTATTCAGTTCCATACCTTTCAAATTCCCAAGAAACATTTTTATAGAATTAGAAAAAAAAGTGTAACAGTTCATCTGGAAGAACAAAAGTTCAAGAATATTAAGGGAAATAATGAAAAAAAATGATGGATGTTGGCCTCACAGTACCAGATCTGGGTCATCAAAACAATATTGTACTGGTTAAGCGACAGAAAGTAGGTCAATGTATAATACCAGAAGTAAATGACCTCAGTAAGCTGGTGTTCAATAAACACAGAGATCCAAGCTTCAGGACAGGAACTCACAATTTGAAAAAAAAAAAAACTGCTAGGAAAATTGGGAAAAAATAGGTTTAGATCAACATCTCACAGCCTATACCAAGATAAATTCAAATTGGGTAAATGACTTAAATATAAAGAATAAAATAATAAATAAATTAGGTGAACATAGAATAGTATACCTGTCAGAAAGGAAAGAATTTAAGAACAAGCAAAGTGTTCTAAATCCCTCCTGATTAGAGAAATGTAAATCAGAACAACTCTGAGGTACCACTTCATACCTAGGAATACCTGCCAATATGACAGTAAAGGAAAATAATAAATTTTGGTGGGGATGTGGCAAAATTGGCCCTGCTGGTGGAGTTGTGAATTGATCCAATCATTCTGGAGGGCAATTTGGAATTATGCCCAAAGTACCTTAAAAGAATGTATTCTCTTTGATCTAGTAGTGCTATTGTTGTTTTGTACTCCAAAGAGATAATAAGGGAAAAATACTTGTATAAAAATATTCATAGCCATGCTTTTTGTAGTGGCAAAAAGTTGGAAAATGGTGGAGTGCCCCTTGTTTGGGGAATGGATGGACAAGTTTTGGTATCTTATGGTTATGGAATATTGTTTTGCTATAAGGAAAGATGAACTGGAGTATTTCTATGTGAACTGGAAAGACCTCCAGGAATTGATGCAGAGTGAAATGAGCAGAACCAAGAGAATATTGTACACAGAAACTGAAACATTGTGGCACAATCAAATGTAATGGGCTTCTTTACTAGTAGCAATGCAAAGTCCCAGCATAATCCTCAGGGACTTATGAGAAAGAATGTCATTCACATCCAGATAAAGAACTGTGGGAGTAGAAACACAAAATAAAAAAGATATGACTTATTACATGGTTTGATGAATATATGACTAAGATTTTGGCTTTATAAGAACACTATTATAAATAATATAGAAATATATTTTGAACAATGAACTTTGTATAACCCAGTGGAATTGTTTGTCAGCTCAGTGATTGGGGAAGGAAGAAGGGAGAGAAAGAACATGAATCTTGTAACCCTGGAAAAATATTCTAAGTGAAAACTTTTAATTAAAAAAATCACTCAACAATATAAAACATTTCAGAATCCATCTGCCCAGACAAACACAGGAATTATATGAACACAACTACAGAACACTTTCCACACAAATAAAACTAGATCTAAAGAATTGGAAAAACATTAATTGCTAATGGGTAGCCTGAGTTAATATAATAAAAATGACATTCCTACCTAAATTAATTTACTTTTCAGGGCAATACCTATCCAACTACCCAAAAAACTTTTTATTAGAATTAGAAAAATAGTAAAAAATTTCACCTGGAAGAAAAAAAGATCAAGAATATCAAAGGAAGTAATGAAAAAGTTATTTGCAAAACTAGTAAGTGGGACTTGTTTACTTGTTTCCATAGCTGAAATCATTGGTACCATGAAATGAAATTGAGAATCACAGAAAAGACAATAGACATATACATGTTAAGCACAGTAAAGCAAAGTATTTTGCCAGAGGAATAGAACAAAGGACTTCATCAAAGAAAAAGATGAATAAAAACATATATGCAAATGCACCAAAAATAAATTGAGCTTGCCAGATGCTAGAGGGATGATGGGCAAACAAATTTTATTGAAATCATTTAATGTTTAATGATGTCATCAAAATCAAGGAATTAAGAACATCAAAATCATTACAGTATGTGATGGATTTGTGGAAAGGCATTGACAAGAATTACACAAGATAAAAAGACATGGGTAAGTTGTGATTGGATTCATTGAAGATTTTCACATTAATGAAATCAAATTCTTTCAAAGTATCAAAGTAGAAATAAAGTTCAATTGAACCATCTACCTATACAAGAATGTACTTATATAAATTATTTATAATTTTCTGGAGGGAAGGGACTATTTTCAGTTTGTTTTTAATTTCAAGGACCTAGAATAATTCTGGGCATATGGCAGATATTTATTAAATTGTCACCAAAGAAACATTCTTTGCCTTGAAATAAAATAAAAATAGAAGTCCTATTGATGATATTCATTGCTGAAAAGAAAAGTAGCCAAGAGTTCTAAATGTTTTTCTACTTACTTTACTTTTGCTTTTGATTTATTAGATTATTTTGGATAAGGTCACCTCCAATGAACTCATCAAGCAAAAAATAGAGTGGCTTTACAGAGATATTAAGATAGAGTCATAAGTTATAAAATACTTGCAGATGTCAAGTTCAAAGTGAGGGTGGGACTGTTGATGCTTCAGAGGTTTATGCTTTTTCTTATCTTCATGAAACTAAGTAACAATATGCTATAAATAACTATGACATGGCAAGGTTTTAGGAATCCCAATGAAGGGCAGAATAGAAAGCCTGCAGCAGATTTATATTAATATATTTGGATTGGGCAGAGTGAAATAAAATTTCAGGATCTGAAAACAAAAACAAGAGAATCATTGAAAATTAATACTGATCAGAACATTCAAGATTGTGTTGTTCAGCTTCACTCATTTTACATCTGAGGAAATTGAGTTCCATAAAGACAAAATGTTTGGATTAAGGTCACTCAAAGAACTTCTATGTTCACTTCCTTTGTATTAGATATAGTGAGTCAATTCATCTTGCATTGACTAAAACATTATCATTAATTCCATGTTGATGTACCATTCACATGGTCTTCCAGAATGTAAGTCAACTTGCTTTTTTTCAATAATGCTCCACTATATCTATATTTTCATTGCCATAGGTCTTATGTAGAGATTATTAGGACATACACTTAGGGGCTAAAGTTCTATGTCAATAAGAATAAGTTATTAAATTGCAAACTTCTAGAGCATCATAATGCTATGATGATGATGATGGGGCTTTTGAATATCCAACTGAATGGTAGACTCTAAATTTAGGGGAAATAAAATAAAAAGAAAGAAGAGGAGAAAAGGAGGAGAGGGGATGGCAAAATGTTTGTTGAATCCATTTGGAAAACTAGGAAGTAATGGAGAATTGCCCTTTGCCTTCAAAAAACCTGAATATTATTTAAGCCAAGAATTACCTTATTGAATACCACAAGATTATTGTAGTATAAGAATCTGTAGTTTGCCTAAAGAAAAATATATTGCATTATGCAAAAGTAATTTGAATATTAAGTGCAGAAGAAATTCAAGTAACATACATTTGAAAAAAATAGGAGCACTAATTAAAGAAAAATTGGAAAAATCAATAAGTATAGCTAATAATCACTGAGTGTATTAACATATTGTAGAATCACCCAAGAAAGGTGGAGTGATGCATTTGAAAACATGGCATATTTATGGTTATGTTTGTAACCTCAAGTATGTCCACTAAAATCTATAGGTTTCAATTTGCTCCTCTGTAAAAAGATGGTGTTTTAATAGATGTCTACCAAAGTCCTTTCTATTTCTAAATCTATGATTTTGTCAATGTAAAATCCAACAATTTCAGGTTTTTGTTGATCAGTTTACAATGTTGAAGAAATAGTACTGAATCCACACACCTAACATATGGAGGTTTTCAAGAGTAATTTTTTTTTAAATAGCAGAAAATGCTTCTGTGGTATTGTGGCCCCCAAATAAATATTTTCTTTTTAGACTTTCATTAAAGGCATCTCTATAATTGCCCAATACAGGCCATTAATTTCTTAGACTCATGGGCCAATTAAAAGATGTTTAATAAACTGGATACATTTTAAGAAATAATACAATTGTTAGTTTTACTATTGGCTTTAGCTAAATGAAGAGGGAATTCTTAGTGGGGAAATGAAGCTGTTGTACAGGGGAATGCATCATGCAAGCATAAGAAAGAGGCCTCAAGCTGAGTTTTGGAGAGAAGCTCCATTTTATAAGGGTTTATATTCAATTAAATAAGTGCTTGGAGTCTCTGGGGAGAAGGGCTGTGGAGATATTTGAATGAACACACAGAGAAGTGAAAGTGAACTCAGTGTTTGCTATTAACTAGAGTTAATCAAGTATAATTTATATGTTCTTTGTAGCACAATAATTGTTCCAACACTTGGAGATCACAAAATCAGAGAAACATAAATTTAGAGTTAGCCTTATAAATTATCTAGTCCCACCTCATCATTCTCATGGATGAGGAAAATGGAAGAAGAAAAGATTTGTCCATGTCATAAACAGCTTGTCCACGTTACACAAATAGCAAGTGGCATTGCTAGACTATTAACTTAGTCCTGTCAATTGAATATCCAGGACTCTTCTGCTGTAACACCACAATTACCTTAATGGAGGATTTCCATGATAGATCTATATTTCTGGTTATACAAGGAGTAGTAGATGATAATGTCATAATTGAAAATGATCGCTTCCAAGGATTGCTACACTATGAATTTCAGAGACTCAATTTACATTTACATCTCATATTAGCCCTCTGAGATATGAACTTCAAGTTATAACTGTTCTTATTTTTATTTTATTTTTATTTTGTGTCCAATTTCATTTATTTTTATTTTAAGTTCAATAGATAGTGTTGAAATGGTTTATTCAGGGTCATATAGCTAGTAAGATATATACAAATATATCTAATGTATGTTAACATATTATAATGTCTCCCAACAGGGATGTAAATAAAACTTCAAAAAGCTAAAAGGAATCAAGAAAACAGTGGAACTGACTTTTAATTCCAAACATAAAGAAGAAAAAAGATAAATTAAGTAACTTCAAAAGGTAAGGTCATTCATCTCTTCCAGAAATGGAAAAAAAAATATTGCTACCACATAAAACGTCATTTCTGGAAGTTTTACCTAAAGAAATGTCATGAAAGGAGTCAGAATAGTAACAACTGCAAAAAGAGAATTCACAGGTTTTACCAGGAAATGGCTTGAATCTTTTTCAATTGAATAAAAAATAGAGGAGAACCATTTTTATTGTATAATGAGAGACCGTGATTGCACTTATACAAAACCAGGGAAACCTATACCTGTTCCAAAAGGTGGACTTGGAAATATTGGTAATGCATAGGAGTGGCCAGTCTTTTTTGATGAGTCTAAAGACCACAATAAGATGAGCAACACAAGAAAATGCCTGACAAACTTACTTAGATATTATTTTTTAAGATTGTCTGATTACAGAATTAGTGATACATATTTAATTTCACACCTAACTGTGAAAGGGTTACAAGAACATAGGAGTAGAAAGAAAGACTTTCACCTTCAATCAATTACAAGCTCCTAGAAACCAAGAAGTCTTACTTAAGGTTATGATGGGTCAATAAAATTTTGAAACAATGGATGATAACCTATTAAAAGAATAAACTTGGTTTAAGAATAATTGATTACATTTTCAGTATATCCCTAATACGCATTTTTCAAATACATAGAGCACTGGTCTAAATTCTTTAAAATGAGCCATTTTCCAGTTAACAAAATTGTCAGATTACCAACATGATTTTTCCAAACAAGAAATGAAAGCTATTTGTAGTTATAAGAAAAAATGCTCTAAATCACTGATAATTTTCAGTTGTTTAGTCATTTGTAGTCCTTTCTGAGTCTGTGAATCCATTCAGTGTTTTCTTGGCAGAGATATGGAAATAATTTGTCTTTTCTTTCTTCAGAATATTTTACAGATTGAGTCCAACTGGGTTAAATGACTTACCCAGGATCACATAGCTAGTAAATATCTGAGGTAAGAATTGTTCTCAGGAAGTAGTCTTCCTGACTTTAGACCTGGCACTTTATCCAAAGTGCCACCTAGCTGCTCTAAATCATTTATATTTAGAGAAGAGAGGGAGATTACTTTAATCATATTACTTAAGAAAACTTGTGTGGAAACTTGTTATTATATGTATTTGGGAAAAATAAATAATGAAAATAAATAAAAATAAAATAACTTTGAAATATCACCTCACATCCATCAGATTGACTACCATGACAGAAAAGGAAAATGACAAATGCTGGAGGAGATGTGGAAAAACAGATACACTAATACCCTGCTGGTAGTTGTCAAATGTTAAAATCATTTTGAAGAAAAAATTGCAACTGCATCCAAAGGGCTAGTAAATTGGTTATAATCTTTGACTCAGAAATACACCTATGTGTATAGAGATACACAAAGAGATAAAGGAAAAAGGAAATGAATTAAGATACAAAAGAAATATTTACAGCAGCTCTTTTTGTCATAGCGCTGTTAGAAATTGAAAGGATGCTCCTGAATTGGAGAATGGCTCAATAAATTGTGGTATATGATTGTGATGAAACACTATTGTTGAGGGCAGCTTGATGGCTCAGGGGATTGAGAACGAGGCCTAGAGATAGGATGTCCATAGTTCAAATCTGGCCTCAGACTCTTCCTAGCTGTGTAATTCTGGGCAATTCACTTATCCCCCAGTGGCTAGGCCGTACCACTCTTTTGTCTTCAGATCTAAGACAGAAGGTAAGGCTTAAAAAAAAAGAAATACTATTATTTTTAAAGAAAAGACAAAAATGAAAAATTTCACTAATACCTGGAATATTTTATTATGAATTTATGAAAACTAAAATAAGCAAAACCAGGGGAATATTGTTCACAGTTAAATCAATATTGTAATGATTATCAGAAAGATCATAGCAAAATTTGGTTATTCAGGAAGTTCATCAATATTGCATGCCATTATATGATAAGTGCTGAAATGGGTTCTAGATAAAAATGGTACTCTTGTGCCAAGATTCAAATGAAGGAAGAGTGAGTGTGTGATTTTCTGTTTGTAGATGATTGTGTACTCAATACAGCCTACACAAATGAAAGTATGGACCAATATCTAACATTTGTGCTAATTTTGGACAGAAACACTCTGAAAATAGAAGTTCTCTTCCAGACAGCACTGTCTTATTCTTACATGGAAACATTAGTTATGACAAATTAAGAACTTTTGAATGCTCTAGATAAGGAACATACCTTTGTAGTACAATTTCCAGAGACATTTATATAGATGATGAGATTGATGCAGTTGTCAGATCTAGCTCAATGTTTGGGAGATTCCAAAGGAAAGTGGGACAGAAGAGGCATAAGATTGCCTAATAAACTGATGGTCTTCATGGGTGAGGTACTGAACTAATTTTTTGTATGCCTGTTGACCTCGATAGTATACCAGGGCCATGCCAAGAAATGGAATCACTTCTATTTGAATCATTTTAGGAAGATTCTGACCCCGGGCAGAATAAGTTACCAGACACAGAGGTCATTTCTAAAGCTGAACTACTGAGCATTCTAAATGCTTCAGAGAGCACAATTCCAATGTGCTTGCCACGATATTCAAAATCCAAGTGGATATTTGCCTAAAAGTTAATTTTACATAGAATTTACACAAGGCAAGTGTTCACACAGGGGTCAGAAGAAGCAATATAAGGACATTTAAAGGTCTCTCTGAAGAGCTTTGCTGTAGATTGTGAAACATGGGGGATATTGGCACAGGAAGATGCAGAATGGCTCATCCATATTAAAGGGGTGTTCTAAGAGCAAAGCAGAATTTCAGGTGCTCAGAAGAAAAATGATATATGATATTTAAAGAACATAGATGGGTAGTTTTGAGTAGATTGAAAGCCAAGCCTAGAGATGGGAGGTCTTGAATGCAAATCTATTCTCAGACACTTCCTAGCTATGCAAATCTGGGGAAGTCACTTACCTTCAGTTGCCTAGCCCTTACAAATTTTCTACTTCAGAACCATTGTATAGTATTGAATTTAAGATGAAGGTAAAGGTTTAAAAAATAAAGTCTGGACACTTTTTATCTCCCTTCATGGTACCAGAGAATCCTTGCAGGCACTGATGTATGTGTGTCTATGTTTACAAAGTGTATTTATTTGGGGGTGTGAACACACACTTCTCCTATTACATTTTTTACTATGAGGCATTTCTAAAAATCATTTTAGGAAAATCTGATCATCATTTCACTGACCTGCTCCATAGTTCTCCAGGATTCCCTATAGTTTATCACTTCAAGTACAAATTTCTCAGTCAGGTATCTCTGATCATATTTACATTTATACAAACCCCTGTTTAAAAAAGAGAACATGTGTTTATTTTTTTCAGATTAACTTTTATTTATAAAAATCATTGCCTATAATCTGTGGTCTAATCAAGTAATTCCTCTCTTTTGAAATCATGTTCTTTTTAATTTATTTACTTAGATATTTTTCTTACAGTAGAATGTATGCTCCTTGGGCATCACAACTGTTTTTCCTTTTGGTCTTTCTATTCCCAGTCTAGTAGCAATGCTTCACCTGAAGATGATACTTAAAGGCTTCTTCTGGTGAATTGAGTTATCTAGTTAATTTTCTATGATCATATCATACATGTTTTTATGTTCATATCTTTATTTATGTTTTTCTCTCACTAGGAATGCCCCCATCCACTATTTTCCATAATTACCCAGACTGTCAGCAAAAGCTGAATGAGAAAAATACAAAAATATTACATTTTTCCTTTACGTGATCTTCCTAACAGATGGCTCTTGGGGACAACTGACTTTTTATGGACTTGTTTTTAAAAATCATTTATTCTTTATACATTATCCTATACAATGTGCCACCCTAGTTAAATGTCAGCTTCTTTAGGGAAGAGACTGTTACACTTTTGTCTTTGAATCTAGTTCCTGGCACATAGTGGGTGTTTAATTAAAGCTTCTTGAATTCAACAAAATTGAGTTGCTGTTTCTGGAAAATCAGATTTGGCCGCCATGATTTTCTTTTACAAACTGAACACCTTTCAGTACATTTTCTTTTTAATAGCACATGCTTATTTAATCAAAAGTACTAAGGATAGAAAATCATATTGAAGGTGATAGATTTTATAAAACACTGTAAAGTTACAAACATTTGAAATATATTATCTCTGTTAAAATAAAATGAGAAATGACAGATATGCTGCTGTGTGTGTATCCTCATCTATTTGTATCTCCACAAGGCTACTGAGAGAAGGGGAAAAATTGCTTTTGTGGGGGGACAAATACCAGTTTTAAAAGAATGAAAAACCCTACTTTCTCCAATAATGTATCATATCCTGATCCTCAGAAGTATCAATATTTCACTGTCCACCATAAGGAAAAGCATGAGTTGAATTCATACATATAGTTGAAATGCATCAGGGAAAAACTTAGAGTTCCTGGCATACAGAACTTTGCTTCTAAGATTCAATACTATCAATAATATGAAAGGGAATTGGTCCTACATTCCACAGGCCATGAAAATTGCACAGAAAATGCAATAAAAATGAAGAAATATAAAGGAGGGTTTCAAAAGTGAAAGTTTTAAAATTTTATACGATCAAGTCGTATCACTGCTGAAGCCTTTTCTTCAATCTTCCGAAGTATTTAAAGGCTGCAGAGATCTTGAGTTCCTCTCCAAGAAAAAAATATCATTATAAGAAAGATTTTCAAGATCCTAGTTTCTGATTCCTGTTCTTTTTCTGAATAGCAATGCAAATTCACCTAGTTATCATAAATCCAAATCTCTTCATCTGTAAACTAAGGGAATCGCTTGGCCTCCCTACTTCATATGGTTGTTTTGAGGATCAAATGAGCTGATGCACAAAAAAAGCAATTTGCAACTGTAGAGCACTATATAAATGCCAAGCATAATTTTATGATGTAATTACTATTGAGTGAAAGTATTTTGAGAAGTGGGATACTAACTGATATTTATGTAACACTTTAAAGCTTACAAAGTCTTTTATATATGCTATTGCACTAGTGCCTTTCATCAACAGCCCTAGAAAGTTGTATTATCTTCATGTTTCATGTAGGCCTGGCAACCAAAACTTCTTAGCTCAGGCAATAATGAAAATATCCAAAGAAAGAAGAGATGAGAGAGTGGAATTGGGACATTGTGGTAGCAGTGATGTGATATATGGTCCAATCATGTGAATTTTTGGGAGAATAAAAGGGGTGGTAAAGGAGAAACTGGAGGGAGAAGAAAAAGGTAAGGGAGAGAGGCAGACAGACAGAAAGACAAAGACAGAAACATGGTCATTAGATTTCCATTACCAAGGTTGCATCATCTGGGCATAAACAAGCTCAATTTAAAGAGTAACATCAATAAATAAAATGATTAATAATAACACGATTATATTTCATGCAGCACTTTGAATTTATCCAAAGTATTCTACATGCTTTTCTAGTTTGTTCCCCAGAACAACAAAAATTGCATTTAATTAAGTCATTCTTTTTTGTGGGAAACTTCTTTGAAGGGAGAAAGGATGGAGAAAACATAAAGATTCCCTGGCAGGGGGCTGAAGATACAAGAGTTAATAACATAAATAAACCCTTGAAGTGGATAGAGTTGAAGAAAATGATCAGTTTTCTAAGAGTCAGAAAGAACTTTTTGTTGTATAGAATACAAAATATCTAGGGAAGATCACATGATTTCAATGCTTGGCCTTGTTTTTTTTTTTTTTTAATGAATAATTTCAATTCACTAGACAGCAATTTTCCTGAGTCACCAAATATAAATGGAACTGAGCCTCAAAGAAGCTTAGTGACTGTCATTGGTCACATAACTAATTAATAGATTCAAATTTGCCTTCTTGACTTGAGGTATTCATTATACTCATGTTGACTTGCTACCTTTTGAGTAAGAAGTATTGTATAAATGAAATTAATTGTGTACATAAATTATAAAAGCACATGCATGCTAACAAATTATATTTCATGATAGGAAGTACTTGAGACATGTTCAAAATCAAAGATTTGGATTCTTGAGATGATGAAAGGGGGATGCGTATCTTCATTTCACTGAATTATTCATATGTTTGCCTTAATTATCTTACATGTCTTCTGTGGAAACAT
The DNA here is from genome assembly GCF_027887165.1 of Monodelphis domestica. Lineage (NCBI taxonomy): Eukaryota > Metazoa > Chordata > Mammalia > Didelphimorphia > Didelphidae > Monodelphis > Monodelphis domestica. The sequence goes on along the minus strand of NC_077233.1, from coordinate 41,388,600 downwards.
GGCTAAACATCAGTTCTATACCTGAATTTTATCATTGAGAAAAATTGATTTTAATTAATGGTAAAACAAAAAATTTTATTGCTTCTGAAACACAGTGCCTCAGGGGAAAAATTAAAGCTGCATAAGATTTGGTTATTTTCAATTATAAAAAATTGCATTAAGAGAAATTATTTGGAGGGGCCAAAAAAAAAACCCTGAACAAACACATTAGTTGGTATTTTTTAAATAACTGTTTACCTCAATTCCACAATGTATGTTATAATATAAATCCAATATTAAGCTTCTTTTCTTCTCCAAATTTTATCAGTCACATGCTCTATACTATTTTTCTTCCTAAGAATTTGTCTAGAGCTATCAAATGAGAAAGCCTCAAATGCCTTTATTTTGGTGGGAAATAGGGAAAGTAAATCAATTTTCATGGAATAGTTTTCAAAAGTAGAATTTTCTGATGAAGCATATATGTAGCTAATTTGGACATCAATCACAAATCCTCTCAAAGATTAATTACTTCCAAAGGATATTCACTTCACATATATTGGCCCTTGGAAATAGTAAAGGCAACATAGTGGAATATTCTCTCTGTTGCCTGAATAGGATTGCTCTGTGATTGAACAAATGCCAATTAGATCGATTACACAAAGGTTTCTACTTGTAATCCCAGATCATCTTATAATTTCTAAAGAACTGCCGCAAATGCTGTCATAGGCTGAAATGAGTCAATTTAAATATGATTAAAGACATTGTAGTCTTCTGTTTTCATGCAAATATATTATGTGATCATCTAGATATAGTTGATAAACTTTTGATTTCAGTGGATACTTTAGAGTGAATCAATCCTATTATCTATGACAGAGGACAGCTAAGAAATTAGGGGCCAAAGAGCTAAGAATTAAAATGCCTCCAAGGAATCTATTTTCAATGTTTAGAAAGGAGGCAAAATTGACCACACAGATATCATTCAAACTTGGGAAGGTCACATTTGATAGCTAGATTATAGCATTGAAGAAAATTATTTTATTTGAAAGAAAGAATTAAATATGGCTAATTTAAATACCATTTTATATTGAGGAGATATCTATATCTATTTCTCTCTATATAATCTTTGAATATATATTCTAATGTAGAAATTAAGGAACAAGGCAGGGGAACATTTGGGTAAAGATTAATAGAGGCACAGACATAAATGTTATTGTTATCTGGATTTGAAAAGAAAATGAAAAAGATAAGTGAGGAAACACAGAAGCCTGGCAGAGAGGAATCATACAGTAATGACGGGAGCCTTCAATTATTTATATATTTTCTTGAGTGTTAAGGCAGTCACTGAAAATTTCTTAACTTGTCTTAAAAATAATTTCTTTTATTGGTATTTGGGAAGTGGAGAGGAAGGGAGGGGAAAGAAAGGGAGAAGTGGGGAGGAGAGGCCAGAATGGTATATCTAATAGATCCTACTCTAATCAATTAATTTTACCTATTCCTTTTACAGATGGGAGCATTAAGTTCCAAATGGAAGAAAGGAAGTTTCTTGCCCACAGTCAAAAGATGAATTAGTAACAGAACTAAAGTTAGAATCCAGACCTCTCAATTCTCAGCCCAGTGTTCTTTCCAAGCTACATGGAGACAACCAAATGAATCGTTGTGGCAAAAATACCCTCAAAAATTTGATAATCAGGATAGTTGCTAACACTACACTTTACTTGGCTCTTCAGAGCAATAGACCTCAAGACTCTGATCTAGTCTACAGTTATTCCTCCTGATTTGTTTCCTTCCTTCTGCATTCCTTCTGAAATAAAGTCATCTTTCCTTTCCCTTGATGCTCTTTCCTTTTATTTTTTCCCAATCAACGATAACATTCCTAGATTCATTAGAAACCATGGACCAGTAAATGACCAGTGAAATGAAATTATAATCTCAATGAGATTATAAAATGAAGACGAATTCATTGTTGTTGAAATTATGAAAACATTTAAACTAAACTAATATGGCTTTTTTGAATTTATGACAGAAAAGGAAAAAAAAAAACAAGTCAAATTTGAAATCTGTCCCAGATTTTGTGAAAATAGATTTAATACAATTTATAACTTGGATAACTAGAATTGCATGGACTAAAATTCTGCAAGATAACTTAGTCTAAGAGGGATAGGAAGCTCTTAAGAATAAAATTTTAACATTTCCATGTTGTTCATTTTTGTAAGTGAATAATCTTATAAAACCAAAATCCCCAAACATATACAAAAATAAATAAGTGATAAATCTTAAAAAAATTTGTAGGGTACAATGGTAAACATTTCTGATGGGAAGTAAAAAATATTTTTTCTAACAGAATGATACAGATGTAAGGGAATTCACCAATACACTTAAATTAAAAATATATATTTATAGCAAAGAGTAGTAAAGACAGTTATCAGAGGATATATGTATAAAAATCAATGCAATATGTAAGGATGATTCTAGGCATACTCAATAGTGGAATGAATTATAACTCAGTAGTAAAGTTATAGACCAAAAAATAGTTATTTTGAATACTGTAGAGGGAGGAGGAACAAAGAATAAAAGAAAAGATAAGAAGACTTTTTGATATAAGGTAGGAAAGAATAAATAATAGAGAGATGGTAGGTAGTTTCAATTCTTAAGCTATTTTTGTTTCCTATACTTCAGATCAAACAAAAATGGTTTACATGCTGTTGATACCAAAGCGAGTAAAGTGATAGTTCAAGTCAGGTGAGAAGCTCAACTCAGTTAGCTCAGATGAACTACATTTTCAGGAACCAAAATAATTTTCAGATACAATATGTGAGCCATTAACAAGGCTATTGGAATGATTGGGGAAGAGTAGGATAAATAAAGTTGTAGCAGTGAAGGGTAAATGACCTTATTTTTAAAAAAGGGAAAAGAATAAAATCTGAAAAGTAATGGACAATATGTGTGACTTTGAATCTTTGCCATATCATAAAATGCTTTGTTAAAGCTATTTGTAGTGAACATTTAGAAAAAGAAACATTATTTACCATGGATTCATCAAGTACTATTTATTCCATGCAAAATGTTTTCCTCTTAGATAGGTTTACTAACATGGTTCATCAGGTGAATGCTGTAGAGAAATTATCTAGAAGGCTTTGTGTGTGTATGTTTTTGGGTGTGAGTTTATAGTCTTGCCTTTTCTTATTACATCAGATATTTTCTCTTACTCTACCCGAAAAATCACCAATGACTTCATTTCACATTTTCCACTACTAAATTGAAATTTTTAATTCAAATAGATTTTTATCAAAGGCTGTCATATGCTCATGTTTTTCTTGCTTAAAAGATAGATGTGAATTAGTCAATATTATGGTTAGATTGAATTTGAACTGATAAATGACTCAGTTACCTCATGTTCTTTGAAGTCATTCCATATATCCTTTAAGGGCATTTCTAATGATATACTCATGCTTAGTTCTGTGATATTTTTTAACAATTTTGACTTGAAACAGGAAATGGATGCCCTGTTCATCAAATGGCCAGATGGTACAAATGTAGGAAGTATGACTGCCACACTCATTGTAAGTCAGGATTCCAAAAGATCTTGACACACTTGAACAATGGGCCTAACTAAATAATTACATTCAATTTTATCAAAAAGATGTTCAATATGAATGAATTTAAATCTTGTACCTGGTTTCAAATAATGAAATTCACAAGTTTGGGGAGACCTAGATAGGGGAGACCTAATCAGAAGGTATTTTTTAAATATAAAAAGCTATAGATTTTAGTGGACTAGCTCAGTGAGTAAGCTATGCTATATAGAAAACAAGTAAGCTAGTGTGACATTAGCATTAAATAATTGATATATAGATTCTAGGAAGGAAATGTTGATAGTCTCACTGTAACATGTTCTGATCAGATCATATCTGGAATGACTTATTCCCAAAGTGTACTTTTCATACTTAACACCTTGATGAATAATTTCTACATCATTTAATGTATAGGAAAGTATTATTTTGGTAATATTAATAATAATAATGGACACAGAAGAAATATTGACATATAAAATGGGATTTCATTGAATTATATACACACATATATGAAATGTCAGCATTTTTAAAAATACAAGACTAAAAAGTGAGAAGCAACAAGAATAATACTTCTCAAATTTTATTATTGCATTTTTTGAAAAAAGAAGGAAAAATTATACTGCAAGTATAAAATGGATGTATTTTCCAATAATAAACCACAGCATTTCAGTTCCTGGTTTTGAGCTATTATATTTTCTACAAGTGTGATAATGGCTTTGTTAAAACTGACCTTTATCATAAATTAAAATTTGATAGGCAATCTAGATAGATTTTCCATCTCTCTTTACTCACAATCAATTGGAAAATACTTGTTATTCATTTTCATTTCAAATAGTTTCTTTTATATGAAGCTCAAATTTACCAAAAACTGAGAAAGATATTAACCATAAATATAAATTTGGACACAATTCATATCAATCCCATTTCATAAATGGATTTTAATAAAATGAAAGCATCTCCAAAATATACAATTTAAGCAACTATTAAGTTATACCACTGATGAAACATTTAATTTTCTTAATTGATTCTTTAGTTTTGAAACCAATAATAATCTCAAAAGAAGAATACATTTCTATTTTGAAGAGTCAAATTTAAGTTTATAGTTTCATATAGGAACTAAAATTTGCATTTAACAAACAAAAAATCATACCTCATAATTCACCTTATTCAAACAAAAATTCACATGATTTAAAACAAATTATATTTGTCACATAGAATGATACAATTGAAGTAATACACATGTTTTATTTCTTTAACATCATGCTAATATCATTGTTTATGCTGAATCTAGTATTTAAATGCAGTAATATATAGTACCATGTGGGTTACTGATAATAGCTATGCCAAGAGGAAGTTCAAATAAAAGAGCACCATTAGGATCTTAACTGTCAAAAGGAAATGTTGCGGCTAAGAACTCTTGAACAATTGAGGTTTCACAGGAATTATACAGCACACAGAACAACAAAGGATTCTGTAGGGGTAGGAACATTTTATTACTGGCATTGTTTTGAATTGCCATAAAAATATTTTAATTGCTTCATTACTCCTTTTAAGTGCTTTACACAGCACCCAAAAATCCCTTGCACCTTTTCAGTTGAATTGATATTAGTGGGACAGAGTTCTATTCCACTCAGGGGTACCATATTTTTAAGAAGGGCACTGATAAATCAAAGACTATTCAGAGGAGGGGAATTACTTTACTAAAGGGCCTCAATTTTTGTATTATGAGGAAAGTTTGAAATAAAGAAATGGCCATATTATGAAAAGTCTGAGCACACCACTTAAATACTTCTGGATCATTTTCTGGACCATGGACCAACATGCCAATTATCTTGTCTCCTTAACACTGACTACACTGGAGCCAACTAGATGATTTATTACTCCTTGCTTGACATAGCTATATCAACAAAATCTAAAGCCGTATCACTCACTTTCCTCTCTGTACTGTGTCATTTATCAGTGAATTCTTGTCCCTTTATGGTATGCAACTTTTTTTCAGATTCACATATTCTCCCATTGGAATGTAAGCTCATGAAGAGTATGAGGAGACATTTTTCCTTGTTTTTACATCCCTAGGGGTTAATACAGCATGTGGAATAAGGAAAGGTCTTAATGAATCATCTATCTACATGTTTCCTTAACTGTGGATTTTTGACCTAGAAAGACATGGATATAATATCACAGTTTTATATGATGACTTGTAAGTCTATTTTCATGAAGAACTTTCATACTTTTACATTCTGCTGCAGAATGCAGAGCAAGAACAATGGATAAAAGTGGTAAAGGGGCTAGCCTTAAAGTAATAAAATCTTTCAAATATTTAGAGTTGTTCTAAAGGAAAATTGGCTGCCTTGTGACAAATGGGATCCATTACAATGGAAGGCTTCTAGCAAAGGGGAGAGGACTATTTGATGGGTGTATAGTAAATGGAATTCTTTTCTAATTAAATTTTGGAATAAATTGACATTAAAGTACCCTCCAAAACTTAAATTATGTGACTAAAATGTTAAAGGAAATGTAAGAGTAAGAACAAGCTATAGTGAGGTACCCTAATGCAACAGAATGGTAATGACTAGCAAACTGTTATATAATAAAAATGAAATGGGATTGAATAGGAATGTTATTTTTTTCATGTGATCTTCACAAGTGTGTCCACAATGACCTAAGAACTTCATTATTTCTTTCGTCTCAGAAGTACCTGCTGATAAATAGAATCAAGGCAAAATATCGAGGACATAATAACTGACTGACTCATCTATTTTTATTCTTCCCCATCTTAGAAGATCTGGTAATTTTACTACAAGAATTGATTATGAATTCTTTTATAAGCATTTAGGTTCATAGTTTCAAATAATTACTTTTACATGTTTAAGGAAACAATTATGATTTTTATTCAGATCTCCTATATCTCATCCAGCTTTTGACAGAATCCAAAATGTCACTATTTTAATTTTTTCATATAATTCCTATAGCCTAATGTACATATGTTCTTTCATATTTGTAGCAGTCCTTTTTGTCAACTTTTATTTTAGTAAGCTGTATCTTATAATCATATGTAACTAATTATATCAACAGAATCTGCTACCCATTATCCCCAAATACTTACATGTTTTACTTCCTACTCACATCAATAATTCCTCTGTTTATTAGAGGATCAAGTGATCATATTTATTTTTCTTATTCTCTATTTTAATTTATATACCAATTATATATTGATATAACATTCAACAATTATTTTCTGACATTTTATAACCCATGTGCTCTCCCTTCCTCCCCTTTACTCACATCCTCAGGATGGCAGGTAATGATATGGGTGGTACATGCGTTATCAAAAAACACACATTTCCTTGTTCATCATAATGAAAGAGAAGGCAGATACTGCTCCTCATTCTCTTTCAGTCTAAGTGTGCCATAATTCCACTTAACTGTGTGAATGTATTTAATGAAGTTATTTTGTAAAAATCTTAGACATATTTATAAGTTTTTGCACAAACAAAATCAATGGTACTGTAAGAATTAAATTTTAATGGTTTGACTAAAATATATGAAGATTATAAATAATGATGGTTGATGATTCAAAGTAATATTGCTCAAAGTTGAAATGACTTGAATAGCTTTTATTTACAAAAGATGTAGAAAGGTTAAAAGCAGAGAAATACAAAAGCATAGAAAAAAAAAACATTAACCTACCTAACTAAATAATGCTACAATGTTCAGGTGCTCAATTCAGCCAGGACTTGTTGACCTTCAACCAGAATTAAACTCTCTCCAGAAGACAGAAAGGGAAAGACAGATATCCACTCACCCAAGTACCTTACAAGAGGCAGGTCAAGATGATGACTCTAGCAGAAGGTGATTCCTCAGGCCAACTTTCTTCCTTGAGTAGACCTTCTTCTTGAAGCTGACATACTTATTGAAGTCAACTTTTTTAGCCCCAGAAATTCAGGGCCTTTTATGGTGGCTTCTAATCCCCTCCCCTTTTCACAAGGGCCAATCACAGCTTCCAATTTGCTCAGCACTGCCCAGGGGGCAGTGTTTGTGGGAACCCACTTCTTACATTCTGGAGAGATGAATACTCATCAAAAGAGTTCACAGGTTCCTGACTGAATGAGGTGTGAACTCTCATTTCATGGATGATTAAATTGAAAGGGTGGAGATCTCCTTTACCTAGTGCTAAGTAGAGTACTCAAACTTTTGTTGATTTTATTCAAAAGTAGAGAAATGAGAGTTAATCCTGTCTTCACAATCTATTGAGGTACTAAGTGGGGAGTGTTAATTCAAAATAGACAAAGAGAATATAGGATTCCCTTTCACAAGTGTAAACTCAGAGAGAACAAAGGGTTCCCATTTACACTACTAAGAATGAAAGGCAAACCACAAAATGATAAAAATTTTTATAACTGGTATCTCTGATATTGACTGAATTTCTCAAATGTACAGAGAACTGAGTCAAATGTATAAAAATACAAAACATTTCCAAAATGACAAATGTTCAAAGGATATGAACAGAGAAATCTCAGATAGAGAAATTGAAACCATATTTACTCGTAAAATTTAAACAACTCTGAGGTATAACCTCAATCCCTTTAGACTGGCTAATATGACAAAAATTATAAATCTTTGTGGGGATGTGGAAAAACTGGTGCCTTAATATTCTTTGGTGAAGCTGTGATCTGATACTAATATTCTGTAGAGCAATCTGGAACCCAAATAGCCCAAAGGACCATAAAACTCTACATACATGTTCACCCAGCAATAACACTACTAGGTCTATGTCTCAAAATGATTTCAAAAAAGAGAAAAAAAATTACCAAACAAAAATCTTTGTAGTAGTTCTTTTGGGTGGCAAAGAACTGGAAATGAGAGGAATAGCCATCAATCAGGGAATAGCTGGACAAGCTGTGATATATAATTGTAATAGAATATTATTAGGCCATAAGAAATGACAATCAAGATGATCACAAAAAAAAAACATTGAAAGACTTATATGAAGTGATTCAAAATGAAATGAGCAGAACCAGGAGATGTTGTACACATTAACAACAGTAATATATGATTCTAAAATGAGAATGACAACTATTATCAATAAAGCAAAGATCCAAGACAACTCCAAGGGGCATTGATGAAAAAGTATATGCACCGCTATAGAAGGAACAGACAACATCTGAATGAGGATTGAAACATACCATTCTTCATTTCATTTACTCCTTGAATTTTTCTTTCTATTGTAAGCAATACGTGTTTTGTTTCACAATATGACAAACATGTAAATATGTATACATACAACCTATATCATATTTTCTGCTTTTTGTGGATGTAGGAGGCCTGTGAGGAAGGAAGAAAACACATATTGCAAAATGTCAGAAAATTAATATTAAAATTATATTGAATTGTAATCTGTAAAAATATAAATTAAATATATAAAAAGATTCAAGAAGAAAAAAGAGACATGTTTGCAAATATTGGGGTTAGGGAGGGAAGCAGAAATAATTTTTATTCATGCTAACTATGATATGAATTCTAAACTATAGGGATTTCAAGGGAACTATAATCCACAATTGACTTGAAAATATGCCTCATGATCCCTTTGTCTTTGATTACATTTCTCTAAAGGGAGAACCTTTGTAATGTTCAATTTCTTCAATCAGCATCCTGTTAATTTTTTTGCATTAGAATTAAAATTGTCATAATTCAAGAATCAGTAAATTTTAATAGATTTACTTTTGTGTTTATTTTACCAAAATCAAAATAATTTAATAAATGAATACTTGAGGGTTTTTCTCTCCATGCTTGCTTTGAACTTTTCCCCTTCCTTTCCACTTTTCATTGACTCAATGGTTCAGTTGAACTAAGTCATGTTAGTTGAAGGACTAGAGCAGTTGAGTTTATAGATATCCACTGCAATAGAGCTGCGATATTATAATATGGCAGTACTGTTTAATGAGAATTATCCAATTGTGCCTAAACTCCCTGGCAGTGATTTTCATGATGATAATTTGCAAATAGCAATTTGAAAACAGTTGAAGAGAACAGCATAGAGCAATTGACTTGTAATTGCCCGTGGGGACAGAATAAGATGGATAAATAACATCCACAGATGATTCCCTAAGTGCCTCTTAACCAACAGAATGAGAGTTCCCCTCACATCATCTTTTACTACAGCTGCTGAGAAAGAGCAAAGTTGACTGATAAGTTTCACTGGCCTTATTTTCCCATTCTCACCTTCTTGGTTGAAGTGTTAATGAATCATTTAATGGCTGATGGCAGTCAAGAGGGAGGAGAAGCAAAGGATTAAAATAATCCAGAAATGGGAAAAAGTCAGGAAAAGTATTGGCTCTTTGAACGAATATGCAGTTTTTAATTAATCATATCTTTGGACTCCAGATATTTTTTTCTTATAAATAATATGATACTATCCCAGCAAATGCTGGCATTCAGAGACCATTTGACAAATATTCAACTTTTTATTTTACATAAGAGGTGCCAAATAATCTGAAGAGAATAAAATTGTTAGATTATACACATGACCTAGACTTCAGTCTTAGGATGCTAGGCCTATTTTATTACTAAATCATTTAAATTATCTTTTAATTCACTGATGTCAGATTTCGCTTGCTAATTTCAGTTTCTGACTGCTTATTTCTTCCCATTATGTTTTCCTTCCTCTTGTGTCTTCCTATATGCTTACCAAATGGAATAGACCTAGTGCATCCTATTCTAACCACAGTGTTCCTGATAGCCTTGGAATATAAATGGGTCATGTAAATGTTTTATTATACTTGTTCTTGCCACGTAGCTATGCTGAGCTTTTTTTAATGATACACCTCAAGTGTAATTCTTTATGTGGTTTTTCATCCTAATTACTTATTTGTGATGAGCTACATGTTCGCATATCTACCAAGCACCTCTCTATTATTTTTTAATAGAATTTTGGCTTTAGCTTCTTGAGAAATATGTGTTTTGTGACATATACACCACATTGATAGGATTATGTTTTTGTTTGAAAAGACTGTCATAAGTTTCAACAAGAAGTTTGGAATCAACAAATATTAGTCATTTATGAGAAGCAATCCAAACCTGCTTTTTTTCTTTTAGTTCTTCTCAATACCTGTCTTCATTATCTATTTAAATTATTATTATTTAATTTCCCTATGGGTGATGTGCTCTATGTGTTATTGATCCAACTATATATTATAATTTGGATAAGAGGAACTCGTAATTTGCTTTTCCAACCCATAGGTGAATAGTTGGGTCAAATTATTTTGAATGATTTCATTTAAAAGACATTGTTTCAGGCTTTGTTGCAATCAACAAAATGTCATTTCCAAATGGAGGCATTCATATAATCCTACCATTTGTAGCTGGATTTCTTTCTTTCTTTTTTTTTAAACCCTTACCTTCTGTCTTGAAGTCAATACTATGTATTGGCAGGAAGAATGGTAAGGGCTAGGCAATCGGGGTCAAGTGACTTGCCCAGGGTCACACAGCTGGGAAGTGGCTAAGGCCCGATTTGAACCTAGGACGTCCCGTCTCTAGGGCTGGTTCTCAATCCACTGAGCTACCCAGCTGCCCCCAGTAGCTGGATTTCTTAACTCTTTTTAATGGACTAATTTGACAGACTGGAGAAGACTATGGGCGTCTCTTCAAACCATTGGTTTGTAACCTATTTTGAAATTAAAGTAAATGTTAGACTTCTGTAAAAAGATAGTGAAAAATAAGTTTTATTTTCACATCCAAATTCACAGGTCCTTTGAAATCTATGTAAGCATTCACAACATGTCTAAGGATTATCTCTAATGGTCCCTGATCTGTTCAGAATGACTCTTTTCCTTTGAATCTCAATGGAAGTTCTTTTATGACAATGACAACACTACTGATGAAATCAAATCCATATTGTGTTTTTGTGCACTATATTGTGCTAGGAGTGATAAAGGCAGAAGGGTAGAGCATTCATATGTTTATAGATAGAAAATAGAGATATTAGCTAACTAGCTAGATAGATATCCCCTGCCCTCAAGGAAGTTGCCTTCTATGAAGTCAAATAGGTATTACCTGGAAATGTGAAAAACATAGACTATGTCAAATAGGAAAAAAAAATAATCCTGTGGAAACCTCTATTCAGAGATGTCACTATTATCTTCATTTGATTAGTGTTTTTTGGGGACATGTGGGTGGCTCAGTGGATTGAGATCCATGCCCAGAGATGGGAGGTGCTGGGTTCAAATTTGACCTCAAACAGTTCCTAGCTGTGTGATCCTGAGCAAGTCACTTAACCCCCATTGACTAGCCCCTACCGCTCTTTTGCCTTAGAACTAATTCACAGTATTAATTCTAAGATGGAAGGTAAGGGTTTAAATATTGTATTTGTTTCCTGCAGTTTCTGTGATATAATGTATACAAAAGAACAATAATGATTTCTGCTTTATTTTTCATTTTTCCGATGAAAATATCATCCTTAGATACTAGGTTTATAATTGATTAGCTACAGAGCCAATGAGGATTCAAGGAATCCCTGTGCCTTCCCTAACTTGAATATTTGTGTGTTTGTGTATGTGCACCTATGTGTAACTGTGAGTTATTTATGTATGTTTGTGTTATACTTCTCAATTTTTTTTGTGAATTAATGACAAAATGAGCAACCAACACCTGTTGGCTTCAAGAGGAATTTTGCTCTCATTTCTTTTTAAACTATAAAGGACAAAGGAATAAATTTTTCACGTTATTTTCTAGACTAAGAAATAAAGAATATAACTTGGGAAATATCTGCTTTTCTCTGAATGAAACATCATGGTTCAAAAAAAATCAAGCAAACTAAACAATACAAATAGAATTAAAAGAACACAACAAAAGTAAATTCAATTTAGAAGCCATTTGCTGGTTTTATTATCTGATTCAGATCATTTCCTTAAAAAATTCTAGTATTTCCCACAAGGTTTTGTACATAGTAGACAATAAATTTCTATTGAATCATAGATATTGATCTCATCTCCTTGCTGTGGTATGTGTCTCTCTGTACAAGATTACTTTTCCTATTTCATCAAAAACTCAACTTGCCCAGATCCAAATTCATCAATTTTTTGCACTAAAATCTCATTTTCCTAATTGTTTCATTTCTGTTGATAGTTCAATTTCATGAAGTTATTTTGTATACCTTTCTTCTATTAGCCTCTGTGTCCAACATATCAAGAGGAAGTGTGACATATAGGATATTAAACACCCATTGGAGTCTAGAAAACCTGGAAAGGATATAATTCTAGCCTCTGAACCTTAATAGCTTTAGGATCGTATGAGTCAACATTTAGACAAAGAACAGATCTTTGGAAAAGTAGGCCAATATCCAATAATTTTTAAGCTGAAAAAATGTATCTCAAAAATTAGTAATTTAGTCAACTTTACAGAGATTGTAGGAGTAGCTAAGTGGGGCAGTGGATAGAGTCCACCAGATCTGGACACAGGAAGACTCATTCTTTTGAGTCTAAATATTGCTGCAGACATTGACTGTGTGACTCTGGCCAAGTCATTTACCCCTTTTACCTCAGTTCTTCATAGGTATAATGATGTAGAGAAGGAAATGGCAAAATATTTCAGTATGTTTGCCAAGAAAAAAGCTAAATGGGGTTATAAAGTCTAAAAAGTACCGAACAAGAAATAAAGAATGACAAATGGAATGCTTTGTTTAAAAAAAAAGAACTTGAGAAGACATAAAAATTGAAACAAAGTGAAATGAGCCAAACTAGAATTTTTGATGCAGTAGCAATATTGTAATAATGATAGACAGTGAAAGATTTAGCTATTCTGAAGAATACAATGATTTAAGACAAGTCCAAAGGATTCAGGAAGAATTTTTTTTTTTATCTGCCTACAGAGAGAGGACTTATGAACTCTGAATGCAGATTGAATGACATTTTTCCCTTCATTTGTCCTGTTTGTGTTTTATAAAATGGCTAATATTGCAATATTTTAACTTGACTATATATATGCATATATATGTATAATGAGTATTATACTTCTTGCTTTCTCTATGAATTAGAGAGGTACTAGAATGATAGAATGAATTTGGTACTCAATTATTTAAAATTAATATTAAAATTAAATCATTATTTAAAATTTCTAAATTCTTAAGGACCTATATAATTTTTACTGTAATTTGCACAACCCCAATACATAATACTTACCCACGTTTTCATGATTCAAAGTTTAGTATTCTATTTTAATATTGTGCTTCTATGTACATGGTTTCCATCTTTTATAGAAGTCAAAAGCATACTTTCTGCTCTACCTAGTTAGCACTGTTCTATATATCATACTCGTTCGACTTCTTTCACCCCTTGAATTAGCCATTCTTATCACTAATCTCTATCATTGGAACATTTCCCTTTATCTATCCTAAGCCCAATTCTGCATCGTCATCTCTCATAGGCCAGTTCTTATTCCATGCCTCCTTGATATAAAGTACACTTAGCTATCTCTTCTCTGATAATCTGTCACATAGAATTCTCCACACATACTTTCATGTGCTATTACCATTGTATTTTCATTTGCCTAATATATTTCTTTTTCTTTTCCCCTAAATTTCCTAGAATAGTATTAATTTGGTCATCAGCCAAAAATATTTATTGTCCATTGTTTGACTATCCTATATTTTCTTAAGTTCATATTGCTAATAGCTTGATTACCTAAAATAAGTTATAATACTATTTTTTGTTTTTATTTTTAATTTTATTTTTTTCATTATTACATGTCAATATAATTTCTTAATATTCATTTCTCATATTTTGCATTATATCTTCTCTCTTTCTTCTACTCCTAAACCCTCCCCAGGAAGGCAGGCAATATGATATAGGTCCATATGTGATGAACTTATAGCACTCTCTCTGTTGGCACATGCACTGTTGCCCAACAGAGTTCATTACTAGAAAGCCAGAGGGACTCAGGGCTGAGTTGCTCCCCTTACCCTCTCCACATGCCTGAGGACATTTTTTCTTATTACCCATGCCTCTTCCCAGGAGCCCAATAGGAGCACTTCCTCTCTTTATTGTCTGTGGTAAGATGGGTGGCTCACATGTGAGTGCAGTGAGGTTGGCAATCTGTTGAGCCTGTGGTGATTACTGTGGTGGGGCTGGAGAGGAGCTAGGTTTGAAGGAATCATAGCTCACAGGATGAAACATCACTGGAGGGGATTAGAGCTGGAGTGGGGTAGTGTGCTTGGCTCCCCTCTACCTCTCCATGAGAGCCTCTCATCACATATCCCTCTACCTCATAGCCCAATGGGAGTGCTTCCTCCATCCCTTGTCTGAGGTAAAAAGTGGGGCACACTACTTGGTCTCAGGGCGTGGGATGAGGCATGGTACTCAGTCTTTAAAAGGTTCACCATCACTGATATAGGTTGTGCATATAATATCATATAATGCATATTTCCATGTTCATTATTTTATGAGACAAGATGCATGTTGTTTTTACTAGGAAAAAATTCCCTGAGGAAACAAAGCAAACAATGCTTTTTCAACTTACATTGGACTTTAATTGTTCCTTCTATGACCATGGATATCTTTTTATTTCATCATGAGTCTCTTGGAGCTCTCCTGAAATATTGTCTTCTTGATAATAGTATTATAATTAAGTCATTCACTGTTGATAATTATACATTATTGTTATTATTGTGTATAATGTTCCTCTGGTTCTGCTCACTTCACTCTGCATTACTTCATATAAATATTTCTAGGTTTTTTGTGATAATCCTGTCATTTCTTATGGCAAAATATAATTGCATTACAAACATATACCATAACTTGTTCAGCCATTCCCCAGTTGATGGACATCACTTGCATCTCCAGTTTTTTGTCATCACAAAAAGAGCTATTGTAAATATTTTTGTATATATAGGTTATTTTTCCTATCTTTAATCTCTTTGAAATAGATCCATTGTCAGAGAGACTTGCTATAAAGATTTTCCCAGTTTTTTGTATGCCTTTTAATCTTTGTTGCATTGATTTTGTTTGTTCAGAAAGGTTTAATTTAATGTAAAGTTATCTATTTTACATTAACAAATATTCTCTGTTTTGTTTTGAACTAAATTCTTCCCTTACCCAAAAGTCTGACTGGCAAATTATTTTGTGCTATCCTGATTCATTTATTTAATCACCCTTCATTTCTAAATACTGTATTCATTTTGACTTTAGCTTGATATATTGCATAAGGTACTATACTCTGCCTAATTTCTGCCATAATATTTTCCAATTTTCCCAGGAGTTTTTGTTTAATAGTGAATTCTTCAGAATCTGTCATCTGTGGGTTTGTTGATTACTATGGTCATTTAGCATTGTCTGTTGGTTGCCTCATCTATTCCTTTGGTCTTCCACTCTGTTCTTAGCCAGTACCACATCATTTTGATGATTGCAGTTTTATAATATAGTTGGAGATTTGGTACAGCTAAGCAAACTTAATTTATTTTTCCATTAATTACCTTGATATCCTAGGCCTTTTGTTCTTCTGGGTGAAATTTGTTGTTATTTTTCTAGCTCTATGAGATAATTTTTGGTGGTTTAATTGGTATGGCAATTAATAAGTAACACACATGAAACTATATAGCTATGATTCAAACCCAGGCCCAGTAATACTAAATCTATCTGTTTTCTACTATATAACAATATTAATACTTATTTGGTTTGCTCCATTAGATTAACTTCCATACAATAATGATGAAATGGTAAACATATGAAAAATATACCTGATATTCTTATATGCAATGTTAATATAAACATCTCAAATTTTTGTTCATTTTACCACATTAAGTCTCATTACCTAACTCTCCTTACTAAAAAAAAAAAACTGGACATTATTGATCATTCACAAAGTTGATCTAAAGAACTGATTGGATTAGTCACTAATAATTCATTTTAACTTTTATGTATAAATATAGTATGTACTTTATCATTCTTTATTGTTCCCATTAAATATTGTTTTGTGGTGACTGGGGCTTCAAAATACACACATTAATTCTACTTCATAAAGCCTTCTAGCCTTTCACTGAGACAGGTCTAAATATGCCATCAATGGCATTACAAGTAAATGAGTTCCATAAAGGCATATGGTTCTGTGTAGAAGGCAGGTGTTTATTTCCATGTGAATTTAAATGTAAAAATGCTAAATGTTTTTTGTCATTTTTATTTTACCTTTTGAATGACAAATTTCACAAGTGCAAGAATGATATTTTTCATGCTCAATAAAATCTGAGACATGCTAAGAACAGGGACATTCATTACATGAGTGATTTAATGAATATTGGTTCAGAAAGCTAACAGAAAGGGGCTAATATAACTTTATCTTGGAATGATAATCTTTAAGCCGGCTTTGAGAGTGAAAAGCTAATGTTATATTTTAATGTTTTGAAAGAATTCTGTAACTACTCAGGGACTCTCTAGATTTCATCAACATATACTTTAACACTTAATGACAAAAATGCAAGATATGGGGAAAGATTGAAAAATGCTGAATGATTTCTTTTTAGAGTAAGAAACATGGCAAGCCAATGATTTTTACACTGTACAAAAGCCTTGCACATTTGTATCAGGAAGACTTTTACAGAAAAAAAAGAAGAAAAAGACATTTCACATAGGGTAAATCAAATATATTTTTAAAAGAATATAATTTTATTAAGCCTATTAAAAACTATTCCCACTATGGGAGTCATTCCCTAATCAGCTATGTCTCAAGAAATATCATTTAATTGTTAAGGCAATAAATTAAATTAATGTCAATTAGTAGGAAAAAAATGCTATGCCATGATATTACAAACCTTGCAAAAATAAACAATAGAGTAATGAATTCCAACACTGGTAGTGATTTTTTTCACATTTAACAGTTATTAATTAATTTCATTAAAATAGGATAAAGAGAACTTACACAATGAATGACTTTGTAGTGTATGAATCATTGTCTTCTACTAAAAACTCTCATAATTGAGGATTGCAGAGGGCAATCTTTAGCAATACACTTTTTGCCATCATCATCAGAGAATCTTTACTATCCTTTGGTAAATGTAGCAGAATGAGTATTTACCACTGGAAAAGTTCAATCATAATCTCTTCATCAGAATCTATTAAACTTATTATAGCATATAGGTATTATATATATATATATATATATATACAATTAATATATGGAAATAATTATTATTCAAACTTTCACATGGATATACCACTAAAGAAAAAATAAAACATAATTTCTTTGGATACACTGAACAAATATGTATACGATTGTACCAAGTTATTTCATTTCCCTTCTCAAGGAGATAAGATGGCAGAAAAAAGGATACTCTGCTACTCTAGTCTCTTCTAAAATACATTAAAAAATCACATTAAATCAAAGGGAAGCAGATTAGACAGTTCTCAATGGGATAAGAAGAGAAAGTAGTCCAGGCAGCTCAACATATATGAGAATTAGTTGAACTCAGAACAACCAAACAGGCTGCTCTGAAGCAAGAAGCAATGAAAAAGTAAAATGGAAATGAGCCTTCTCTGAGTCACTCAACACAGGTATAGATGGCAAAGAGGGCAAGGTGGGAGACCAGGCTAGCCTAAACCGCTAGGCATAGGAAACAAAGTCAGAAAGAGAAGTAAACTTATACATTCTCATGTGGCAGCAGATTGATTGAAGCAATAAAACTGCAGAGTAAGGGACTGGTTCAGCCTGTCACTCCACAAGGATAACAAAGGCAGAGATAAAAAGAAACCTACTTGCTCCCACGTGGCAACAGAGCATTTGAGGTAGCAAAGCAGCCTAGTGGGGAACCAGCCAAGGCTAATACTCTGCACAGGTAAAAAAGGCAGAGATGACATGAACCACTCACTCTAACATGGCAGCAAAGCTCCAAAGGGAGTGAAATAACAGAGTGAGTAAAGCAGCAAAACCTTGAAAAAGGGGCCTGCACAGCCAAAGCTACTTGGAAGGATCAGAGAAATAACAGAACAGGGATTAGCCTATCCCACAAAACAATTGGGTTACTGTTAACATTGGATGTGGAATCTAGCTGAGCAAAATAGCTTCAAATTTCTCCAGAGCAAGCAAATAGGTCCACCCTCTTGATAGATACATCTTAGAAAAAAAAGGTAGCAATTCTACCCAAAGTACCAAAAAAGAATACTCTCCCAGTTTGGAGCAGTGTTCCCTCTACCCCAGGAACAGAAAAGAACCTAACAGCTAGATAAAATAAGTGGAAAACAAAACAAAACAAAAAACTAGAAAAATAAACAAAAGACAGAAACAACTTTACTTTCAAAAGTTATGTTAGTGGCAAGGAAGACCAAAATATGAGAGGGCAACAATGGCAAAAAGGAAACATACAAAACTTAAAGGAAGTTATAAATCCATGTTAGGCCCCAAAAGCAGCAATGAAGTAACTTAAAAGGAGTTAGAAAATCAAATAATAAGAGAAAAGACAGAAAAATTCAAAAGTTTGGGAAAAAATAACTTTCTAAAAAGTAGAATGTCAGAAAGAAAAATACACTGAAGAAAACAACTTCCTAAGGAATAAATTGGACCAAATGGAAATGAAGGTTAAAAAAAAAACACTGAAGAAAAACAACTCTTTAAAGTTTAGTATTGACCAAATGTAGAAGGAAATAAAAAAAAAAACTCAAAGAAGAAATAATTCTCTAAAAAATTGCAATTGGACAAATAGAAGCTAAGAAATACATAAACTTCAGGAAACAATAAGATGACATTAAAAAAGAATATCTAAAATACCTCCCTGAACAATAAATGAATAAACAAAAACTGCACAGGAAAATAAATCCAGGAGATATCAGCTAAGAGTCATTGGAATAATTGAAAGCCATGATCATAAAAAGGAACCTAAATAACATATTACAAGAAATAATTAGGGGAAATTGCCTTAATATCCTTTGAAAAAGAAAGAAAAAAGAAATTGATAGAATTGCAGTTTACTTACTCAAGTTGATCCAAAATTAAAATATCCCAGGGCTATTATCATCAAATTCCAGAACTCTTTAGCCAAGGAAAAAGTAATATAAGCAGCTAGAAGTAAATAATTAAAATATTATAGATCGACAGCCAGAATTACTTGGACCTAGCTGCTTCTACATTAAATAACAATAAAGCATGGAATAGGATATTCTGAAAGGCAATAGATTTAGGAATACAACCAAAAATTATATAACTGCCCAGCAAAACTGAAAATAAACCTCAAGATTGATAAAAACAGCACAAAATAAGAAAAAAATACTTTAAATATTGATTTGATATAATGGTAATTATGTAAAAAGAAAAAATAGTACTTTCAAAGCACAATATGCCACATCTGAATAAAAGAAACAAAAATCATTGAAGAAAATAACTCTTTTAAAAAAGAGAATTGTCAACCATTTAGATTGAAAAATGACAAAAAATGGTTGTTAAGATTGTATAATTTTGGAAAAAGTTATATTAAAAATAAAATAAAAATAGAATTGGATGAATGTAAAAGACTACAAAAGCTTACTAAGAGAAAATAATTTCTTAAAAATTAGAATTGAACACATGTAAGCTAATGATACATTGAGAGTTCAAGAAAAAATGAAAGAGATGAATAATAAAAAAGAAAATATGTGAAATATATCAATGGAATATAAAATGACTTGAAATATATATCAGAGATTATTTAAGTACTATTGCACTATGTGAAAACCATGATGAAAAAAATGTATACATCACATATTAAAAAACTTCTCAAAGAAAACTTCCCTGTTATTTTAAATTCAGAGTGGAAAATAAAAATGGATAGAATCCACTTATCACCACCTGAAAAAATCATAATATAAAACTGTCAGAAATATTATTGCCAACATCTAAAACTCTGAAGCCAACTATAAATTATAAACAGACAGAAAAAAAAGTTCACACATCTTTGAGCCATAATCAGGATCACACAAGATTTAGCAGTTTTCACATAAAAAGAGTTGAAGGTTGGAGTATGATGTTCTTGAAGACAAAGGAGCTAGTTTTATAACCACAAATCTTATCCAAGCAAAACTTAATATAATTATTTAAGAGGAAAAGTAAATATTTAATTAAAGAGATGTCTCTTTCATTAATCAGAGTATTCCTTATTAATATCAATAATAATTAAAAAGAGCTCAATTGAAAATTTACCTTTAAAATGCAAGAGTTAAGAGAAAAACAATATAGCAAACATGAAAAATTAATCATAAAGGACTCTACAAAGTTAAATTTTCTATGATCTTGTACGGGAAGATGATGTTTGTAACTCCTAAGAACTTTAATATTATTAAGGTAGTTAGAATAAATCTACATAGAAGGAAGGCATGGGTATGAGTTGATTATGTTGAGATGAACTCCAAAAACATAAGGGTGATAGAGTAATGCACTGGGAAAAGGGGAAAGGGAGGATAATGGGATTTTTTTTCTTACACAAAAGAGACATTTAAAAAACAACAAAAGGTTTTTTGGTAAAGTGGTAAATGGAAGTTGTGGTGACAGGCAATACTTGAACCTCACTCTCATCAGAATTGTTTCAAAGAAGGAAAAATACATACACACAGAGAGGACATTGTTGATTATAAGAAAATAAGAGGGAAAAACAGTAAGATATTGGGGTAGGGGAAGCTGTTGAATGGGAAAACATGCTGAGAGATCATGGTCAGAATAAAAATAGGCAGAATAAAAAGAGAGAAAAAAGGAAGATTAAAGAGTAAATAATCATAACTATGAATGTTAATTTGAATGAAATAACCCATAAAATGGATGTGGATAACAGGATTAAAAAACAGAATGCAACCCTATATTGCATACCAGAGACACAATTGCAACTGAATAACAGAGTTAAGATAAAAGACTAGAGCAGAATCTTTTATGCTTCAATTAAAGTGGAAAATGAAGAGATAGCAAAGCAAAAGCAATATTAGAACTAAATAAAAATGATAAACAAGGAAACTACATTTTGCTAAAAGGTACTGTAGGACATTAATATTGTGAAATAATGTCCCCTTCCTCTGGTTCAGGATGAAACAGTTTGATTCTAAGATGAGGCTACACCTAGTTGTTTCTCCCCCCAGACTTTGAAAATGTATTGGGATCTTCTATCTTTATTAAGCATAAAAACATTAAGGGTAGAGCTGGCCAGCCATGGTGAACCTCCTGACTTGCTTGAAAGATAAAGGGAAGTCAGCAATTTCTATTCATGTTGGATTTCAAATGGCTGGATGTGTTGGCATCATCCTTGTCTGAACAAAGATCTGCATCTTCCTGTAATGAAGTAATGCATGGTGTTGGGGAGGGGGTGGGGGAATGAATTCTCTTAGTCCACCTCATCAGTAACTATTTACCAATCAGAAATAGCTAGAGATTTAGAAAGGAAGGACTGAGTGGTGAGCTTACAAGGGGTATTTATGTACCTGTTCAAGAGAAACTACATCTTTTTTTGCCCTTTGTTTTAGACCTGTCACATTGTGGAAAGTGTCAACTGACATTGTCAGAATGCATTGACCAGTCAATAAGTTACTTGTATAAGAAATATTGTCTTTCCAGAATGTCAATGGTAGAGGAGCTGAGGGAAAACAGGTGTATCAATAAATTGTTGATGAAGTGATGAATTCATTCAAGAGAAGAATCTAGAACTATGCCAAAAGGGCTACAAAACTGTACGTATTGTTTGATACAGAACTGACACTATAAGGTCTGTCCATCAAATATATCAAAGAAAAAGGAAAAGGACCTATGTGTCCAAAAATATTTAAAGCAGCTCTTTTTTTTTTGGTGGCAAAGTTTGACAAGTGGAGTAATTTCAGAAAAATCTTGGAAATTATGCAAATAAGTAATTAGAATATGGGAGATCATTGTTCTCAGTAATAGCAATATTGTACTGTGAAAATTTTGGATAATTTGATCAATACCAAAGAATTCCAAAGGATTCAAGATGAAAAAATGTTATCTACCACCAACAAAAGAATTAATGAAATTGGAGTGCAACATGATACATGGTTTTCTCACTTTATTCACTTTTTTTTTTTAATTTTTGAGATTTGGAAAATATGGAAATAAATTTTGGATAGTAGCACATGTATAATTGATATCTTTTGGCCCTCTTAGTGGGTGAGGGAAAGGTGAAAGGGAAGTGAAAAATTTGGAACTCAAAATTTGAAAAAAAATAGAAAGTTCTCTCTCTATTAAAGGATCAATTTGCGGAAATAATTGTTAGATAAATTTAAACCCAATAAGGAAAAAAAAAACCTTCTTAACAGTGATGACTTAATTTTTTTTTAATATAAAGATTTCTTTAAATTTGTAAGATCTTCACCCAATGAAACTGATTGCCTCAATGATAGAAAAATTGCAATGGGTAGTCATGATTCATGCATTGATTGGACTAGATAATTTCAAACTCTGTAGTTATATATTGGTCACTAAAGGCTCATAATTGAAGATACTGATTCTCATTACTCACTCTTTTCTCAGAGTATAAGGATCCTAAAGCTTAGCCATTCAAAAATTAATCATTTTCCCCTGAGGCTGGCAAAATGGATAAAAAAGGACTTTATTTTTATATTATTCCTGAGAATTTCATCAAGACTTTAAGAACCAATTGCTTTTCAGAAGGGTATGATAATAATATTGCTAACTTTACTAATTGAAGTCAAATAAAAATGACATTTTCAGCATTTCTCAATTGGTTTATACCTATTAGAAATTCCTGAAATGTCACTTGGCCTAAAAATATTGCCTGGTGTTCCATTCCTAAAGGCACTATTATGTTAACCATAAATCTGCAACAGTCTATAGGCAGAGGGTAGATTGTGATATATGCAATATCCATCACACTCTGACCTCAAGGAGTATCAATTACATGCTTCTGGGATCCTTGAGCAAAGTAGTTTTATTATATCTGTCAATATTCATGGATTAGCTATGTGATACATAGTTTCCTTTATAAAAAAAATGGACCTAGGAAATATTTCCATTTATTGTGGTTTCCTTTCTAATGATGTTTGTCTTGTCACTCCATTGAGGGGAAAAAACCAGCATTTGAAATATAGTGTTAAAATCCAGCATAAGTCATTTGCAGTTCTAGCATTCAGAAAGCCTTTTCAATATCAAATTCACCCACCTTCAAATAAGAAATTATGTGGTCACAGGAAATGCATCTACTTATATTCTTCTCTTGGAATAATTAGTGTGAATTGGATTTTACTACAGGATTCTTTTTTTCTGGCCACTAAAATTTGTTAATGAAACTTTATATGATTTTATTTAATGCATCCATAATGACTTAAAAATTGAAGAAATGTCTTTAGAACTCATTCAGTCACTGCGTGATTCTGTCTTTTTTATGGTTAATTAAAAAAGCCTTTCATGTTATAAGTCTGAGTTGTATTTATTCTCTGTAGATCAGTTGAATAAGTTTCATCATCATCATGATCATCATCACCATCATTGTCATTATTATTGTTGTTGTCTTCCTCCTTCTCAATATGTAATGCTTAAATAGAGGTTTAGTGTATACAAAGGACTATTTAACAATACTGTATGGTAATTGCTGTTATCCTCATTCTCATTTAATAGATCAAAATACTCAGGCCCAGAGAGGATAATTGATTTGCTTATGTCACTCAGTATCTGCAATAAGATTTAAACCAAGTCTTCCTAACTCCAATTTCAGTATTTGAACCATAATAGTATGAGAATCTCTAATCATAGCAATAACATAAATTTAAGTTAGACACAATGGTATAATGCTTCAGATTCTTTATCTGTAAAGAGACAGGGTTGGACTAAATGATGTTTCTAAGTTTCTTTTCCTTGTGTAAAATTTTAAGGTAAAAGTCTTTCAAAATATTGATATAACTCCTAAAATGTTCGAACTATCTCCCAGAGGTACTCACTATTACTTCTTTTCCAACCTTTCCAGAATTCCATTATGAAAGGAGAACCAAGGATAAAACTAGTTTTCATTTTCTATTAATTATTACAATAATTTGACCATACTTTCTTTCAGCAAAAGAATCCTCCATATGAAACCTGATGATTTAATGTGTATGCATTACATGCTTTTCTGTAGCCGCTGGTACATTGGTGGAATAAAAAGCAACATGCATTAATTAATAATAGGGGTTACCTTCAAAAAAGGCCTTTGACGCTTAGCCATTCAGAAGCTCTAAGTATCATTCATTCTGGCAATTGCTTCATCTCTCAAAAGAAGTATGATGCAGATATATTTATCAATCAAACTCTGTAATAATGGAACACTTTACCTGCATAACAACTTATGAGTGGCAGCAGAATTATCAGTTTCCTTAGCAACCTCATCTCCACTTTTCAAAGTCAAATATTTCTCCCATCAAATCAGCAATGATAATATATGACTTCAAATTTCTTCCCTGAAACCAGAAGAAATACAAAAAAGTATAAACATTAATTATTTGAATATGTATAAGCATTCCACTTAATAACATATTGATTTAAATTAAAATATACTCAATAGATGAGAGAAAGTGCCTTGTCTTAATTTCTGTTTCACTTCCAGTGCTTAGCACAATATATTCAAAATTGCAGATAATTTATAAATGCCTGCTAAATGGAATATTGGTCATATATGAAAATAAATGGAATTTATGTGATTTTTTTCCAGTGTGGGACTCTCCTATTATAGGAATCTCTTATATCTATGATTATGACTTTCTGGAAAACTCCTAGGAATGCCCTAATTGTTAGTTCACCAATTTAGACATAGATATTAAGTTACTTATTTAGGGTAAAAAAAATTAGTGTCAGATTTGGGAAATGAAGTGAGGGATTTCTGATTCCAATTCTAGTTTTCTATCTATATCAGAATATCTTTTAAATATATATACATCTATTTTTTTTCTCTTAAATACAAATATCTTCCAATATTTCATCAAAACATAGCTAGTTAAAGGTTATATCAATGAAAAAGAAGACCTGGGGTTTCTAATAAATAAAAAATAAATTAATCTTTGTGTTGGGATGGTTATCATACTGTATATGGGTTATCTGAAGATAAGCTTAGTTAAGTTCAGATATATTCCTCATCACTTTGATGTCAAGTGAATTGAAGTTATCAAAGAGTTAGAAAAAATTTCAAATGCTTATTTCAAAAGTTGAAATAATTTAATTTGAATTCATGTAAATTTCAGCTTGTTTATTATTATAATATTGTTCATATACATAAAGACCACAGTCAATTATTATAAAATTAACTCATATTGATCATTCATAATAATTATTCAAAAGGGATATGTCTTATCAGGTTAATGCACTCAGTGTTTGTTTAGAGTTTGTTATTTCACTCTAGAATCTGAAGAAGGAATAATAATGCCCTGAATCAACTCCCAACCATTCTATTATTGGTTTTCATATCTCATTTTCAGTCACTTTAGTTGATCCTTTTATAGCTATGCTAATACAAATGCATTTAAACATTTCATGGAATTTTCAAGTATTTTAAATCAATATTATTGAAAATATACTAATTTGGAAATATTATCCTTTTAATCGAACTAGAACTAAAATTAATGATATGCCATTACAAAATTGTTGCAAAATCCATTTTAGTAGTCTTATCCTTCAGCTATCAAACATGCTTTCCCAAGGGATTGCATAACAATTTTCTCTAATTTTCTTTGACATTTCAGCTATCGTCTGATGAATGAAATCCAGAAACAAGTGCCAGTTTGGCCTTTATTTCTAAAAGGAAAACTAATAATAAGTTCATAAAATAACTTAGAAGCTCATCAAAATACAGAATAAGTTCACAGGGTGTTTCATTTGATAAAATGGATGTATCAAATGATAGGATTATGTTGAAAAGTTTTAACTGAGGGAGAAAATACTGACAGATAGCAGACTAATTGCCTTTTTTTAATACAAGTTAATATTATATTTGTTTGAGCCTTGGAATTTTACACATCACATGGAAACATTTTACTTTGGATAATCCCTCTGAAATTCCAATCCTTTTCTCCAAGTTGGAGAGGAGTCAGGAGCAACTGAAATTTCTCTTCTTGTATCTTAATGTACCTTCTTCACAACTCACCATTCTATCCACTTACTTTTCCTAATAGGATGTAGTGTATCTGTGTATGTGTATATATATTCAACTGTTATGTATATATATATATATATATATATATATATATATATACAACATAATGTATGCAAATGTGTATAGATATTCACATATATGTTGGTATATGTGAATAATGTCTATATCATGATTCAATATGTAATCTATCAATTCATATATCTATTTATATTTCCTTTTTCTCTAGTGATCTATATGGTTCAATGCATAAAATCATGGTCCTAGAGTCAAGAAGATCTAAGTCCAGTCATCCTTAGACACTTTTAACCTATGTGAGACTCTGCAAGTCACTTAACTTTCTATCTACACAGGTTCCTCAACTTTAAAATGAGGATGTTAATAATAGCATCTACCTTGCTGGATTGCTGTGAGAATAAAATGTTGTATGCATCAAGTGCTTCACAAATCAAAGTTCCCATATAAATACTAGCTCTCAACAACAACTATGATAATAGCAATTTGTGGACCAACAACTTTACTCCTTTTTAAACTTTTTTTGCATTTGCCCCCTTTCCCCATTGATATCGACTCTACTACCAAATAATTCTTTAATTGAATGTGATTTTTAATTATACAGATATATTTTCTCTTGCTCCCATTTCCCTATTCCATTTGGAGAAAGAAAAGCAAATAGAACTAAAAATCTACATAAAAAATTTGAATGGGTAAGCAAAACAAATTCTCCCAATGACCATATCCAAAATATGTACCTTTCATTCCTCATCTTCTATCTAACACCACTACATGAAATGGCCACCACCAAGTTTAAACTTCTCAACACATGAACAATTGCAGATCTCATTCCATAACTTAAATATCTCCTTCTGTTTCAGCAAAAGTTATAACTTTTACATTTTAATCCTTTTAATATTCTTCATATTCTAGAAAAACTCTAAGAGATTTTCCCCTAATTGGATACTCCCAGTACCTTTTCCCTCTTTTGACTTACTCCTCACTTCTCTCTTTAAAATTTGTTTTCCTTAAATATTCAATTCAGTCATTTCCTGGGTCAGCTAGGTGGTACAATGGATAAAATATTAGATAGGCAATCAGAAAGGCTTGAGGTTAAATCTGTCTTCTGTCATTTACTAGCTCAGTTATCCTTTGTCACAGTATCTATTCTCATGAGCTTTCTTATTGGTAAGTACACACACATATAATGTATATGTAATATTAAAATAAGCTATCAGAAAAATCTAATCGTATGCTAAAGAATTTAGTAAGAAATTATGCAACAGCTAAATACAAAGAAAATGAAAATTTTAGAATATGATTTAATGAAAGCAAAAAATCCCTTACATCTGAGTATAATAAAAATATTGTCCCTTTAAAATACTATTTAGAACAGTTTAATAGTGAAAGATACAGGACAGAAAAGTACTGTGGCATGAAGAAATATATATATATATATATATATATATATATATATATATATATATATCAGTTGTTGAAAGATCTAAAGGATGGTCTTTTCATTGATGAAGAATTTTGTGACTGAAAGAAGTAACAAAGTTACATAAACATTTGCAAAATGTCAATATAACTTGAATAATAAGCATAATACATTATTTTTTAAAGTGTGTGTTGGGGGTGAGGGCAGCTAGATTGCTTAGTGAATTGAAAGCCAGGCTTTGAGATGGGAGATACTGAGTTCAAATATGACATCAGACACTTACTTAGTAATTGGCAAGTCACTTAATTCTTATTTCCTTCCACATAACCCTCTTCTGCATTGGAACCAATACCCAACATTGATTCTAGGTGAGAAGGCAAAGGTTGTAAAATTTTGTGCTTTTGTAAATCAAAATTTCAAATTTTAGCAATTTATGGCAGATGACCTACAGTTTCAATGTAAAATCTTGAATCATTTTGTAAAATATTTGGAGTGAGTCTCACTTTAATCTAAATAATTGGATGGCTTAAAAGATGTAAAGGACAAGCTTTTAATTATTAATAACTGACAATATGAAAATATGCAAATACTTAAACTGGGATGGAAGCCTCTTTGGAGATCAGACAACTTAAGATAATTATTTGCTCTCAACTAATTTTCACTCCTGTTTTAATGCTTAAGACATAAAACATTTTTATTGGAATATAAAATAATTATTTGGAGGCTATAGAATTGATTAGAATGTTGCAATTTCATAAAATATTTTAAAAAATTGTTTCCATATAAGTGAAAGGTGAGTCACTGAATTTCCAGAGACAATGATTAAAGTAAACAAGAATATAAGAAGTTGGAGACACTGAGACTTCTGCTCATTTTTTTTGTGTGTGAAAAAATTACAAAAATAAACTGTTGTAGGAAGAAGTATTAGAGAGTTAATAAACAGCTTTATTAGAGCTTTTCAAAGTGAGGAAAGGAGTAAAAAGTAAGCAGGAGGAGCCAGGAACTAATAAGATTTGAGCTGCTAGTTCTGATTGCCTTGATAAAACTAGCATTGAAGTTGTCTGTTGTCATCCTCTCAAATTTAAGAGAAATATATTCTCAGAATTAACTGCTTCCCTTTTCTGACTTCTTCTAGTATCAAAAAGAATAGAATGGGGGGGTAATCTGAAATGTGGATCTGTTTTCTGATATAGGAAGGGATGCTGAGATCTGATTAAATGTTATAGATCTATGTTGGCTTGTGTGATGAAACTGTAACATTTAAAATAGTTGATGTCATAAACTGTTATATTTAAAATAGTTAGAGACAAACTGGAGTGATTTAAAATGGTGGAAGATATAAATTGTGATAGATATAAGAGAGGGTGAGTAAATTTGACCACAGAAAATATGTTTCACTACAGTGTCTTGGTTTTTAAATCAAATATAAGGTGGTCTCCAGGGAATATCTTCCCAAATTATGAATATGCCCAAGTCAACTGGGTTTTTATAGAGAATTTAATTAATAATACAATGAAGAATTAAAGAAAAGGAGAAGGAGAGAGAAAAGGTATTAATGAGAAAAGAATAGGTTGGCCCAGCGCAGGCCTGGCCAACCGAGGCCTAAGCCTTAAGAGAGAAACCAGTCAGTTATCATTCACCACAAGATTTGTCTTAAGCAAGGATGTCTGGGGAACAGTCTCCCCAGAGGGAGTTCCAGCCAGAGTCAGCCTCCCAAGGGACTTCTTCTTAAGAGATCTTCGAAGGGCCTCCTCCAAAAGGATCTATCTCCAAGGACCCAAGGATCCTATCTCCAAGCCTCCAAGGATCCTTTTCTTATATAGGGGGGGTTTTCCTCTGTCACCTCCCCTATGTTCTTCCATCTACCAATCACCATAGATGTTTTCTAAAAGACAGCCCATCTGAATTTCTGCTAAGTCAACAAATCCCCTCAGTAAATCTGAACCAGAGAAAACACAGCTGAGTCGACTAATCTCATTAAGAGAAAACTTGCCTGACCTTTATAGGCACCTAGCATCCCATTGTATCAATTCTAAAAAACAGGCATGGCTCAAAGAACTCCCTGCCTCATCATAAGCATGGATCCAAGTACTTTCATTGTTTAGCAAGGAGTTTTCTCCCCTAAAGCAGTCTTAAGTACGGGTGGAGTAGAGGTCCTCCCATTTCTGATCCTGGCGAGTTCTCACATCAAAATGGGGAATGTTTCCAGTAGGGAATTTGTTCCAATGGAGGATTCCTCAATGTGGAAATTTTTAACATTCATAAGTCTGAGAAATTTCAAGATTTACAGAATGTACCAGAGGCGGCCTTTCTCTTCCCCCCTTCCACATGCAACTGAAAACATTTCTCCCTCATCTTCCTAGAAACTCAGTGGGAGCAGTTCTTACTTCCCTTGTCTGAGGGTAAGGTGTGGGGGAAAGAGGGCACTCACATGCAGCCTGAGGGTTGCAGTTTGAGCACTCAGTCTCTAAAAGGTTCAATATTGATGATATAGATTCTATTCAGTTAAAAAGTTACTAGGCTGGTGTGGCATACACAAAGAGACAACTTAATCCATCTTTCTGAATTCTTTTGGTGGATTTATAATTACATATCAGTCTTGTGAAAGAAGAACTTTTAGAGCTGCTCTATATGGTATACGAATTGCTATTTGGGGAGGGCAGGTGGGTGACTGAGTAGATTGAGAGCCAGTGCTAGAGACGGGAGGTCCTAGGTTCAAATCTGACATCAGACACTTCCTGTGAGTCCTGGGGAAGTCACTTAACCTCCATTGCCTATCCCTTACCACTCTTCAGCCTTAGAACCAATACAAAGAGCCAATATTGGTTCTAAGACAGAAGGCAAGAGTTTTTAAAAAAAGAAAAAAAAGGAAATAGCTTTTTGGATGAGTTTCTAAAGATAATTCTCTCCAAATTAAAAAGTACCATTTAATGCTTATTTCAGGTTGTTTGTAAATTGAAGGAACACATACTTTAATCTCATAGAGAAATGGCTTTGGTTGGTAAAGAAGTTCTTAAATGAATCAATTCCATCAAAATTTGTAGTCCAGAATTGTGATTTACCCTCAAAACATAGGTTTTCCCCACAACAGCTAAGTTGATTGATGGGATCAGGTTATCTAGGTTTATTATCTTTGTACTTCCTTTTACTATATGAATATCTGTGTTGATATTTATTTTTTCTTTTATAGTTGCTAAGTTATTATTCTTAATATTTAAAAGCCTAAGCACTGTGATTTTCTGCAAATGGAAATGCATTGTTAGGGCTTGAAGAACTAAAATGCTGGTAATGAAAGTGTATTTTTCTAACAACAAGATTATCCTTTGGACAATGAGGACTTTTGGGTTAAACTACAATGTTGTAGTCCCTTTGTTGGTAATGTAAGGCATGGCCATTATGAAGGTGTGTTAAAGTGAACAAGCCAAAGGAGAGAATTGATAGTTGTCTAAATAATCACCTGAGAACTTTAAGTCTCTACATTTGAACAATGACACAGATCCTACGCAATTTTTGAAGTAATTCTAAAAAGCTCAAAATTCAGAACAAAAAGGAAGTTTGTGTTATAAACAATGACTTCCAACCATATCTTGTATAAGAAGAATGTGGGGGAAACCCTTTGAACATTCTAACAAGACAAAAGAGAAATTTAGAAGAATAAACAGATTGAACTACTCATTAAAACAGAGAATGAACTATTATTTTCTGTTTAATGGAAAGGAAAGAAAGGAAACTGGTATTTCCTAAGATTATAACTTTATAGAGGAAGAAAATTCATATTTAAGGATAAAAAGTGATATGCAGAGTTTATGAATCATGTCTTCATTCAAGACTAAATGAAAAAGTTTAATTGTAATAATAAATACAATAAAACATTATATTCTTAGTAAATAAATTCATGTTCACAAACAGGAGGACAAATAATGTTTTTGAGAAGGTGGAGGAATTTAGAAATGAAGAGGGCAGATTTTTAAAAAGAGAAAAAATGAGATTATATATAAATAAAGGGTTGGGTTGGGAAATGTAGATTGTGAAAATTAGTAGGGTAACAATGTCCAAAGGAACATAAAATATAAGTAGCTAATGTTGCATCAATTTTCTTTTTTATATTTTAGAAATTGATTGCAGATTCATGAGTAAAATATGACAAATTGATCTGTTGGAGAATACAAAAGTAGTAAGGATAACTGAGAAGTCTGAAAGGAATCAGCTTATCCTTAAAAATGGACAAGGAGAGCAAGATGGATTTGAAATAGACACCAAAATTTATTGTATATAAGAAATACTCTTAAATGTAAATATTGAAAGGATATTAAAATGAGGGTTATGGTAAAATCTACTGTATGTCAGTTGTTAAATAACCCTAAAGTAGTAATCTTGAACTCATAAAAACCAACAACAACAATGTAAAAGGTTAAGAGAGACAAGTAAGGAAATTGTGTTGTCCTTAAAACCACCATAAATAAATACTATCAACATTAAATATATCCTAACTGACAACCCAGTATAGTCCTTAAAAATGTTTTATAGTCTCCAATATAGTGTTGATAGGTTCTCAATAAATATTAAGTTCATTGACTCAATGCTTAACAATCTATTGAATTACTCCAAAAATATCTCTTTTATAATCCATTTGGTTGCTATTAGTTAACTATTATTAAAATGAAAAAAGGAAATATTTTTCTGGTGTCAATTCTGGTATCATATAAACTGATTTTGTGAAAGTATAAAATGTATAAACACAAAAAATTGAAACTCTTGAAGCAATGGAATTTTTGATGTAGATAGACAAAATAATGTCGATTTGTCAAGGTGAATGTATAATGGGGCAGGTTCTCATCAGGCTGTTCACAATCCGCCATCTGCTTTTTGGGGGGTTAGATTTATCTACAGACAATTAAATTTAAATTATATTTTCTGAAAGAAAGTTTACTCAATGGGCAAAAGGGGACAAAATCAGAACTACAAAAAAGAATCCTACAAAATCCTACAAAAAGAAGCATAATTTCCTGAGGACATCAGAAAGTTTATTTTTAGAATTAAAATATGGTGCATCAAATGGAATTATGAGTTATATTTTAATGAAAAATATGTAAAAATAAGTTTATTTTTTTCATCTTATTATTCTATTTTTTCATTCATAGATTCATCAGGTTGCCAAGATAGAAACAACTCACTTCTTTAATTAGTAAGTTACTTATTGAGCAATAGACAAATATCTCACATTTAAATTTCCAAAAGATGTCAGCGTTAATAGCTGATTTAAAAATATGTGATTCTTAGTACTCTCTGTCCCTTTTTCTACCACTTTACCATAAACACATAGACATAAGCTAGCTAAAAGTGAAGGAGTGGCATATGGAATGGAGAGTCATTTTGTACTTTTTCTTGATTTTTGCTATCATCAAATATTTCATCACCAAGTGGATAGCTTACATTTGATGGCAATTCTCTCTACTTAGTTATATTGGTTTTGAGAATGCAGATAAAATCTGCTACTAGGATTATAACTGAGGTCTTTTCAATATAACATAATCTCCCAGAACATGTCTACTTGCTTGCATACCCAATACAATCCTTGCCATAATAAAACAGGACATAGTTGAACATGCCACTACACATGAACCAGAAACTTAACTTAGTATGTATGTATGTACATTTATATCTATATCTATATGCACACAGAGAATATATTGTTTATACTATCTGGAGAAATCTAGATCAAAATTATCACTATGGCAGTTATTTTACACTCGACCCCATTTGTTTGTAGACATGTATGAGGTCATCTATAGATTCCTTTTCAAATTGTGAGTAGAAATAAACACAACAATCTAGTCTCACTAAATAGTTTGTCTGGAAAATGGACCAACACCCCCTTATACTTGTTTGGATTTTAGTGATAGTGAAAGGTTTAAGACAATCAGTATTGTGATTCTAAACTATAAATCCCATTATAATTTTAATACAATCAGGAGAATTCACGATTTTTAAAGGATTTAAAACTAAAGCATAAAAACTGCTTCTAAAGGGATTTCTAACCCCTCAGTAAGTCTGTACTTCCCTTTATAATAAGATGCTGACTATCTGAATCTCATGTCCCAATATGGCAAAAACATCATGTACCCTTCCATATTTGAAAATCAGATGAGAGAGGGGTAATGGTCATTAGACTTGACCTTTAGACTAATATGTGCTTTCTGAAATGAACTAACCAATCAGCTTTGTAATTGGATAACTGCTTATAAATAAGGTCTATATGATGTTATGTCTTGTGATATGTCATCAACCTTGTATAGAAATATTCAGTTTATTATATAAACCAGGTCTCAGCCTCTGGGCATTGTCTCTTGCCGGGGTCTGAAAATGTAATACATGCAAGGGAATGCTTTTATTGAAGGACTTGGGCCCTCTTCCAATAAAAATCTAACTTTCTACCTTGACTTGGAGAAATTCAATTCTTTTACTTTATTTATCTAAATTGTTTATATGGAATATATGGGTTTCTATTTCTCAACAAGTTTTAGTTAACTCTAAAATAGGAATATATAAGTAATACATTTAGATTCCATATAATGAATTAATAATAACATAGAAATAAAATACAGAATAATTATATAATATAAAATATAAAAATAAAAATATTATGTGCACATGTATATGTACACAAAATAAAAAGGAATATCCAGCAACTATACATATATATATTTTAAATATTATATTTCTTCCTTTATTAGGATTAGTCTTACTTCAATTCGGTGGTAAGTTTGCATTACAAGAAACTATCATTCCTGCTAAATTAGTTCTAATGAACTTTACTCTGCTTATAAAAATGTCTTAATTTTTACAATAAGTTATATAGAACTTTTAGAAGTGAAGGTGCAAAATATTTCT
Organism: Monodelphis domestica; assembly: GCF_027887165.1. Classification (NCBI taxonomy): domain Eukaryota; kingdom Metazoa; phylum Chordata; class Mammalia; order Didelphimorphia; family Didelphidae; genus Monodelphis; species Monodelphis domestica. The sequence continues at coordinate 41,353,652 of NC_077233.1, read as the reverse complement.
CCAAATGTCATGACAGACTCTTAAACAAAAGTTCTTCTTAAATTTTCCTTGGTTATTTTGTCCAGTTCATTAGATTTTTTAAAAAAGTGTAGGTAAAATATTCATTTTCTTTAGCCCTATACTGTTATTTATATGTTGAAAAGACTGATAGCCTAAAAGGAGGATACTTTACCTTTTTAATAACTTCCTAAAAGTACCTTCCATGGGAATATGTACTAGAAAATTAAATAAAGGACACATTTAAAAAGTAAAGTCTTTATTTGCTGAGGAAACATGGTTTAACTAAGAAATCTCCAACTGCTGCTAAATAAGGCAGAGGATTTGATTCCTGAATTGGGGATAATACTATTCATTGAGTATTGTCACACCAGTTTTCATAATCAACAATCATGGATGAGAGAAAATTAGATAGTTCTACCATAATATATTTAATAATATTATAAGAAAAAACATAATCTTTTTCTGAGATGTTATGGTTATATATTTTTGTAACACCATGAAATACATGCTAATATGTTTGTTTTTGAAATAGCATGACTCTTACAGTTTTTCATCAGAATGAAAAACTGCAGAGCTCTACTAAAATATTAGCAAACTCCTGTTTCTGTGACATTTAATTTGGGGCATTGGAGTCTTGGAGAAAGAACCTATGGCTGTGATTCAAGAGGGCTCCTTACTGCATAAAATTCACATGGATTTATATTAAATATATATATATTAAATATATATATATATATATATAATTTAAAAAACTATTATACCCAGCCTTTATTTCCTAATTTTAAATTTGTTATAGAAGTACTTCATAATAAGTGACTAAAGGCCATTCCACAAATAAGTGACTAAAGGCCATTCCACAAAACTAGAAGTATCCCTACTAATCTATGCATAAAAGTCTGAGTATGCATAGGACATGCTACCATGGAAACTTGCTGACATAGGGATTTTATCTCTCAAATAAACATAACTCTAAAGAAACATGTCAATTCAGAAATCTTAGAGTTCACATTAGTTTTTAGAGATATGAATTTTTCTATTTGAATTTACTTTGCTGCAGTATTTCAATCTGATTATTGTCACAGTATTTCAAACACCTACTTCTTGTATTGTTTGTTGACCTACTTTATTATTTATATTACTACTTATTTTCCATTAAAGTCTTTATTTTGTATTCACATTAAAAATATTGATCCCTAATTTTTGGTTATAATATATGAGGTATCCATTTAATATTTCCATTTTCCTTTTTATGATTTCTATGCTTTAGCACATAATCAAAAAATTTTTGTTAATGTATCATGGGATGCTGAGTTGAGTTGGAGTCAGTCATCAATCCTGCTACAAATTTATGTTATTCAATGTCAAGCAAGTCCTCAATGGAGTAAGGCATATCATGTATGATTTCTTAATTGATTTTCCATCCTAATCATCAAAGAGACTATTCCAAAATCTCATCTCTCTTCAACCATCCCAATATAACCCATCATCTCACTTAAGTACTTCATATCATACTTAAACAACACTTAACCACAAAGTTGAGATCATTTATCAGAAATGCCTTTTCATCCTTCTTCTTATCTCACAATCTTCAGACATCTTTAACCACTATGGATTCCTCCATTCCATTTTCACATAAAAATTTAACTCTTTCCATCTTCCTTGATTCCCTCTCAACTTTTCCACAAGATTACCACTGCTCCATAGCTCATTTCACTACTCTTTCTCATTTTCAGTCCCACTTTATTTGATTGTGCTTTCCTTACTACCTATAAATGTGCCATGTAATCCTTATTTGGAAAAGAAGTCATCCTTATTAATGTTAGCATTCACATTAGCTCCCCAACATTTAACTTGATATCTGTTTCCTTTTTGTAGCTAAATTCCTTGGAAAATCAATTTACTTTTTGTGTCTTCAAATTTCTAATTCATTCTTTTCAATCTGCAAATATTTTTCACTTCATATTCTTATCTTATTATTAATTTGAAATGTTCTCTCCATAGTTCCCAATGATCTTGTATTTGACACATCTTTGACTTTTTTTGTCAATCATGAACATGCTTAAGCTCTCTGGCACTTAGCCTTGTTGAGTAACTTCTACTTGATAGTCTCCCTTCTTTTTGTTATCACACTAGTCTCTCATGTTTCTCTTTATCTATTTCACAGCTCCATCTCAGTCTTATTTGCTGGTTCTTTGTGCATACCAAACAAGTTAAATATGGGTTTGTATCAAGACTTGTCCTAGATACTCTTTTCTTTTTATGATGATCTCACCAGCTACACTTAGTTCATTTTGCATTCCTCTGCAGATAATTACCAGATTTATATGTGGAGCCCTAATAGTTCTGCTGAGATATTATCATTGAACTGCTATTGGATATCTTGAAGTGAACGTCATCTGAGCTTCTCAAGGTTAACATGACAAAAAGATAACTCATTATTCAACATTCAACTCTCCAAAAAGTATCCTCTTTCTTCCAAATTTCCACTTTACTGTTGAAGGCACTACCATTCTCCAACTCATTCAGATTCTCAACCTCAGATACATCCTTAACTCTTTTTTTTTAACTCACCTGAATCCAATGTCAAATTATGCCTGCCTGCCTTCATTCCTCTCCATGCACTCTATAATCCTACTATCTTTTTTCAATGATTGCCACAACTACTACTAATGATAGTAACTGATGATGATAGAATCACTAATCATAATAGTACTAAGTATAGTTCTTTAAGATTTACAAATATATATATATACATATATATGTATATATATATATGTAAGATTTCTCATTTTAAATTCTCCTATTTTAAGGTCTTTGAACATAGAACTCCACTTTCTGTCTCAGAACCTTTTATACTGCTTGTATTCCTCAATTGTTTTCTCTGCTCAGCTCAATGTTTTTGGAGTTTTGGGCTTCCTTTCAATAAACTCAAAACCTACCTCTTTTGGGACACTTTTTCACTCTCCTTTACCCAAGGTGTTATTAACTTAGCCTTCAGATTACCTCCTAGGTTCTCGCTATATATCTTTTTAAATATTTGCCATTCATGTATTTTCTCCCTTAACTGAATATGGGCAATATGAAACAAAGCATTTTTCCCTTTTCTTTTAATCCTCATTGATTAGAATACTATTTGGTGCTCATACATATTTAATAATGCTTGTTGGCTAAAGGAATGATGGGTCAGCAATGGGGATAGGGAAAGAAGATAGAGGGAAAAGTAAGAGAGAAGTGCTAAAATAACAAACAAGGGGATTGAGAGAATCCAATAGATATCATGTGAAATGTAGTTAACAAGTTTTTTTTTAAATGATGGAGACTGAGAATAGATCATATCTAAAAGTTAAGAGATATTTGATCATTTCTGATGAAGCTAAACTTTTCTAGAGATGCTATTTTGGGACATAAACCATTTTAATTTCTTTTTATGAATATCATATTCCAAGAACATGGGATGCATATTTTTGAAAGAAAAATATTACCCATGATATCTTGAAAACTGGTTCAAATTCTATAATTATTTCATAAATGCATATTTAAATAATTGGATTTAAAATGCACAACTATTAAACTTATGGTTAAAAACCAATACATTCAATTTTGATGGTTTTATGGAGAAACATACACAGTATTACACTGATCAACATTGTTACAATGGAATTTAAGTAGGTAATCAATAATAATACAAGGGGACCATGAACAGGACCTTAAGGTTAACAATATCATTTGGGTATACAGAGCTTCCTACAATGCTGAAGTAAGTATCTGAAGCTCATGACTGATAAGTCTCTGAGCTGTTTTTATCAGAATATTTTTTGTAGACTTAGAAATATCTACATTTTGAAATATGAAAAGTCACATTGCAGAGCTGACAATATATAGGGGGGAAAGAAGGAAAACATGAAAGAAAAGTTGGAAGGAGAGATGAAAATAAATATTTAAGGTTAAGAACTTGAGAACTTTCTGCTTGATTCATTATTTCTGTTTGATTAAGTATTCCATGCCTACTTTGGCTGTTTACCTTTCATTGTTTTAAAATATTTTTTTAATTTCTCATGATTTTATTTGATTAATTCTTTCTGGTTAGGATTTTCAGAGGAATATGTGGTTTCATGAGTAGTGATCTAGAATAAAGGATGAGACCAATTAACTTTAAGAACCTGAAAGTGACTTGGAATATTACATTAGTAACGTCAAATGAGTTATGAACATGACACCCAGAAGCCAAGCCACTGGGAGTGCAATGGATAGAGTGCTGGGTCTAGAGTCAGGAAGATCTGAAATCACATATTGCTACGTGAAGATTGGATTTGGCTCTCCCCTGATTGTAACAATGAAGGTACTTAGCTCTTTCCTGATTGTGAAGATTTAAATTGTAACTAATGTCTATTTTTAGATTTTAATTCCCATAAGTGTAAACACCAAAAGTTAAGTATGGAGACCTGCCTATTTTTAGATTCAATCACAAAAAGGGAAAACATGTTATTTAAAAGTTAAGTATGAAGATCTGCCCTTTTAGATCTAATCACCAAAAGTGCAAATATTCCACTTAATCATGAAGTAGGAGGTCTGTGATCCACTTGTGCGATTGTTGGTAATGAATCAGAATCAACTAACTGCCTTCAGGGCTGGCCTAGAGCAAAGCCTCAGCTGTGATTGGTAGACATGATATTAGGGGAAGTGACATAAGAGAAAATGCCTTTAAAAGAGAGAGTGCTACACAGAGTTGGGGATTCTTGGCGCAGAATTCAACTTGGACTTCCACTTCTGCCAGAATTCAATTCTTCTTCCTTTTGAGTTGAGGCTGGTGAAAAGGGGAAGAAGGATATGCTGAATGGACTGACATGTGGTGAGTGAAAAAGCTGACACATAACTGCTGGTTTTTCCCTGAAAAGACCAGCCACAGGAAAGACCTATCCTCTTGAGAAACTGCCCAGTTCCTCAGCTTTGCCAAGGTCAGCTGAAACTAATTCTCCCTGCCTGGAGGGGCCAGTAGTAAATTACTTAGTGCTCAGGCTAGATATCTTACCTTATCCTCTCTATGATTTCTTGCTTCACTCTTTCTACATTTTGTAAATAAACTGTAAATAAAATCTCTTTGGAATTAATTAAATTATTTGTGACCAAACTCTTAAATAATCAAATCCAACCCTTTAAAAATAAACCCCTTTTCACACTTACATCTTCAAATACTTAATGGATGTATGTCTCTAAGCAGTTCATTTGCCCTGTTTTCTTCAGTTATTCAAATATAAAATGGGTGCCTAAGCTGCAGGGTTTTTGAGAGGATAAAATGAGATATAATTTATAAAGCACTCCATATAGTGGCTAGAATATAGTAGATGCTATGGAAATTCTTATTACCTTTTCCTTCTTTCCTCTCCCATTAGGTCTTTGCCTTTACTATATTTGTGAAAGTGTGTGTAGCAGGGTGCTAAAACACTATAACGAGAGGGAGCATGCCACAAAAGATCAGCCTCACAGATTACCAAATAAATGAAAAAGTACCACCTAAGTGCCCACTTTTGTACATTGTGCACTGAAGAAACAAAGAAAAAGTATGACAGCCCATAATCTATAATATTTTATATTCTTATTAGTGGGGAAAATTCAGATAGAGAGTTTAAGCTATAATGAAGATGGAAAAGCAGAATAGTCTTTAAGGCTCTGCATTAAAGTAGATGATATGATCCAGGAGACTTTAGGTTAAAAGCATAGGTCAGATATCAATGTCTAACGTCTCAAATGTTGTAAATATAGGTCATATAGTAAGACCTGGTAAAACTGGACAAGAGTTAGCAGGGATATGTGGTTTTGGGTCTTGCCTCTGACATACTTTTATGTAATAACTTGCAAGTCACTTGATCTGAAAGTTTTTCAGACAAATTTAGAAACAGAAGTAGGAGATGAATTGTAAATCAGCATTATGTCCACATGTAATATAGGAGTGTTCCACACAGATTAAAACACAGTTTTGGAATCCTCTGTCACCATAGCCCCTCCCCCCCCCAAAAACATAAGAAATAAGAAACTTGAAGTTTGTGAAGAAATTTTAGGAAAAATAATATAAAAAATAAAGTAAAGTACAATATATATATATGTACATATATATATATATATATACTATTTATACAGATGATGGCAATGATGATAAAACAAAAGCAGAAACAAAACAGAGAAAAATATATCAGAAAACTATAGAGATATGATTTTATGATTTGTTTAAATTAATAAGCATTACTTAAATTAAATTTGGTTTATAATGAATGTCTTTATGGCAATTAAATTATTGTTTTAGTAACATAATAAATTTTTCTTTAAAATTACAGTAGGGAATTCATAGCTATTGTAAACCTTAAAATTTCTTAGACTTATGAATGTTGGAAATTTCCCCATTGGGAAATTTCATACTGGAAAAAACTTCCTACTGACAGTAAGAACTCTATTGGAATACTTTAGGACAGAAACCTTTTGCTAAACAATGGAAAGGGTTTTGACCTATGCTTAAGCATAGAACAGGAAGTTCTTTGAGTCATGATTGATTTTAGAATTGATACAATAGAGATACTTGGAATGACAGAACCAGGTCTTGGAACTTATAATCTCCACCCTACTCAGTCTAACAGGATTTAGGAAGGACTGCAGCAAAGATCAAGATTTAATTATTTGAGAATATGACCTTCAACAGACATGTGCAAAGGCCATAGACCTCTGGGAGGTCCTGGGTTAAGCTAGAGCCACCATTGGCACAGGGGAGACATCTACAGTGATTGGTAGATGTGAGAACTGAGGGGAGGGGATTTAGATGGTTTCCTTAAAGATAGAAGGGTCTGAGGAGGCTGGGAGGAGGTTTTGCTCTGAGAGGTTTTGCTCTGAGAGGTTTTGCTCTGAGAGGTTTTTTTGCTCTGAGAGGAGTTTTTTGTTCTGGGAGGTTTTGCTCTGAGGAGGTTTGGCTCTGAGGAGGTTTTGCTCTGAGAGGTTTTGCTCTGAAGGAGTCTGGAGGTGGAGGCCCCTGAGACTGTTTCTCCATTTTGGTCATGTGAGTGATAGGGACTGATCTCTTTTCTTTGCCTCAGCTATATAAGGGCTTGGGCCTTTGGCCCAGCCTAAGGAGAGGGGGTATTTAAGTCCTATTCCCTTCTCTCCCCTTTCTCTCTCTCTCTCTCTCTCTCTCTCTCTCTCTCTCTCTCTCTCTCTCTCTCTCTCTCTCTCTCTCTCTAATATCTTTCTTCCTCCTGTTCGTAATTAAAAACTCCATAAAAGGTTGACTGCTGACTTGAGTTTTCATTTAGGAATTACATAGCTGAATTCCTTGGCGACCTTAAATTAATATATCAGTCCTTTAAAGTGATTTCCATATCACACTATCCATCTTCAATCCTATAGAACCTCTCAATTTTTTGAGAATTTTTCACATTCACAATTTTTTGAAAGTCACAAAAATCACTTTAACAATAATTTCTTATACTTCTTCCAGACATTTCTATATAAAATAATCCCCAGTTAAATACTAAATGGGATATCCTAAAAATCACAGGAGAAATTTATAAAATTGAAAGTAAAATAACTATTGAACTAACAAATAAGATTAGGTGCTGGTTTTGTAAAAAAAAATAAATAGATGAAGTATTGGTTAATTTGATTAAAAACAAAAAAAAGATATTAAAATTACAATAATCAAAAATGAAAAGGGTGATTTCATCTCTTGAAGAGGAAATTAAAGTTATTATTAGGAACTATTTTGCTTAATTATATAGCAACAAATCTGACAATCTAGGTGAAGTGGATAAATATGAACAGATATATGAATTGCCTAGATTAACAAAAGAGGAAATAGAATACTTAAATTATCCCATCTTAGAAAAAGAAATTGAACAATCCTTCAATGAAGTCTCCAAGTAAAAATCCCGAGGGTCAGATGGATTCTTAAATGAACTCTGTTGAACTTTTAAGAAACAATTAAACCACAAACTATTTGACAAAATAACCAAAGGAGTCTCATCATATTATTTTTATGAATAAAATATGGTACTGATAACTTAGCCAAGGAGATAAAAAAGAGAGGAAGAAAATTATAGACCAATTTCCTTAATGAACATACATACAAAAATCTTAAATTAAACTAAACTAGCAAAAGGACTACAAGGATTTTTCACCATGACAATTGAGATTTATACCAGGAATTCAGGGATGGTTCAATATTAGAAAAACCATCAATATATTTGACCATTCCATTAGTCAAATTACCAGAAATCATATGATTATCTCAAAAGATGCAGAAAGAGCCTTCCACAAAATACAAAACCCATTCCTTTTAAAAATAAGAGAAAGTATAAAAATAGAAGGAGCTTTCCTCAAAATAATAAGTAGTATTTATTTAAAACCAGCAGCAAGTATCATCTGCAATGGGAATAAGTTAGAAGTTTTCCCAAAAACATCAGGAGTGAAGCAAGGATGCCCATTGTCACCATTATAATTTGACATCGTACTAGAAATGCTAGTAGTCACAATTACAGAAGAAAAAAATTGAAGGAATTAAAGTAGATGAGGAGACTAAATTATCACTCTTTGCAGATGATATGATAGCATACTTAGAGAATCCTAGAAAATCATCCTATCTAGTTGAAATAATTAATTACTTTAGCAATATTGCAGGATACAAAATAAATCCACACAAAACATCAGCCTGTATTTATTTCTAATAAAAATCAGCAGCAAGAATAGGAGGCAAGAAACTCCATTTAAAATCACTGTAGACAAAATATAATATTTGGGAATCTATCTACCAAGAGAAACACAGGAATTATACAGACAAAACTACAAAACATTTTTCACACAAATAAAACTAGATTTAAACAATTGGGGAAAAAACATTAATTGTTCATGGGTAGGCTGAGCTAATATGATAAAAATTATAATCATATCTAAACTAATTTACTTATTTAGTGGAATTCCTATCAAACTACTAAAATACCATTTTATTGGAATTAGAAAAAAAAATAAAATTCATCTGTTAGAACAAAAGATAAAAAATATCAAGGGAACTAATCAAACAAAGGGTGAATGATGGCAACTTAGCAGTACCAGATCTTAAACTGTACTATAAAGCAATGATTATCAAATCTGGTTCTGGTTAAGAGATAGAAAGAGGATCAATGGAATAGACTAGAGTATATGATCTCAGCAATCAAGTGTTGAATAAACCCAAAGTTCCCAATTTTGGGGATAAGAACTCAGTATTTCACAAAAAATGCAGGTAAACTGGAAAACAGTATGGGAAAATTTAGGTTTAGATCTATATCTCACCCTCTATATCAAGCTAAGTTCAAAATGTATATCTGACAAACATAAAGAGTGATATAAAGAAATTAGGTTAACCTAGAATAGTCTTCTTCTCAGTCTATGGAAAATGGAAGAATTTAAGACTAAATAAGAGACAGATAAAATTATAATATGTAAAATGAATAAATTTTATTTTATTAAATTAAAGATTTTGTACAAACAAAACAAATGCAATGAAAATTAGAAGGTAATCAAGAAACTGTTGTGGGGAATTATAACAAATTTCTCTGATAAATGTCTAATTTTTCAAATATATTAAGAACTAAGATAAATTTATAACAAACTTAGTCATTCCCCAATTGACAAATGGTCAAGGTATATGAATATGTGGTTTTCAGATAAAGAAATCAAAATTATCAATAATCATAAAAATGCTCTAAAAACCTCTTTTTAATTTTTTTCTTTTTTTAAATTTTATTTAGTCAATATAGAACATTATTCCTTGGTTTAAGAATCATATTCTTACACTCCATCCCCTCCCACCACCCTTCCCGTAGTGTATGTGTAGTTCCACTGTGTATTACATATGTCCTTGATCAGAACCTATTTCCATGTTGTTGATGTTTGCACTAGGATGTTCATTTAGAGTCTATATCCCCAAACATATCCCCCTCGACCCATATAATCAACCAGTTGTTTTTCTATTGTGTTTCTACTCCCACAGTTTTTCCTCTGGAGCTAGATAGTGGTCTTTTCCAAGATCCCTTTGGGTTGTTCAGGACCATTGCATTGCCACTAATGTAGAAGTCCATTACATTCAATTGTACCACAGTGTATCAGTCTCTTGGTACAATGTTCTCCTGTTTCTGCTCCTTTACCTCTGCATCAATTCCTGGAGATCATTCCAGTTCCCATAGAATTCCTCCACTTTATCATTACTTTGAGCACAATAGTATTCCATCACAAACATACCACAATTCATTCAGCCATTCCACAATTGAAAGGCATCCTCTCATTTTCCAATTTTTTTGCCACAATAAAGAACACAACTATGAATATTCTTGTACATATCTTTTTCCTTATTATTTCTTTGGGGTACAAACCCAGCAGTGCTATGGCTGGATCAAAGGGCAGAAAGTCTTTTGGTGCCCTTTGGGCAAATTTCCAAATTGCCCTTCAGAATGGTTGGATCAAGTCACAGCTCTACCAGCAATGCATTTATGTCCTAACTTTGCCACATCCCTTCCAGCATTCATTCTTTTCCATGACTGTCAGGTTAACCAATATGCTAGGTGTGAGGTTATACCTCAGAGTTATTTTGATCTGCAACTCTCTGAATATAAGAGATTTAGATCACTTTTTTCATGTGCTCATTAAGTTTTGATTTCTTTATCTGAAAATTGCCTATTCATGACCCTTGCTTATTTATCAATTGCAGAATGGCTTGATTTTTTGTACAATTGATTTAGCTCTATAAATTTGAGCAACTAGACAATTGTTAGTGCTTTTTGTTATGAAGATGTTTCCCCAATTTGTTGCTTCCCTTTTTATTTTGGTTGCATTGGTTTTCTTTGTACAAAAATTTTTTAATTTGATGTAATCAAAATTATTTATTTTACATTTTGTGACTTTTTCTAACTCTTGCTTGTTTTAAAAATCTTTCCATTCCCAAAGATCTGACATGTATACTATTCTGTATTCACCTAATTTACCTATAGTTTCCTTCTTTATATTCAAAACATTCACAGATTCTGAGTTTATCTTGGTATAGGGTGTGAAATGTTGACCCAAATCTAATCTCTCCCATACTGTCTTGCAATTATCCCAGCAGTTTTTATCAAATAGTGAACTTTGGTCCTAAAAGCTGGGAACTTTGGGTTTATCACAAACTGTCTTGCTGAGGTCACTTACCCCAAGTCTTTTCCATTGGACATCCTTTTTGTCTGATAGCCAGTACCATATTGTTTTGATAACCACTGCTATATAGAATAGTTTGAGATCTGGTACTGCAAAGCCCCCTTCCTTCACATTTTTTTTTCATTAATTCCCTGGATATCCTTGATCTTTAGTACTTACAAATGAATTTTGTTGTGATATTTTTTTTCTAATTCAGTAAAAAATTTTTTTTTGGTAGTTCAATGGGTATTGCACTAAATAAGTAAATTAATTTGGGCAGGATTGTCATTTTTATTATGTTAGCTCATCCTACCCATGAGCAATCGATTTTTTCCAACTGTTTAGATCTAGTTTTAATTGTGTGAAGAGTGTTTTGTAGTTGTGTTCATAAAGTTCCTCTGTTGGTCTTGGCAGATGGATTCCTAAGTATTTTGTATTGTCTATGGTGATTTTAAATGGAATTTCTCTTTCCAATTGTTGGTACTGAGATGTGATGGAAATATAAAGAATTTCTATTGACTTATGTGGGTTTATGGGCCATTAAAACCCACCACCACTCCCTTGCTATCCTCTGACGTTGACACTCTCATAAAAGATAAAAAAGGCATCAGCAACAGGTGGAAAGAACACTTCAGTCAGCTTCTCAACCGACCCTCTTCAATCGACCAAAGCTCCCTTGACCAGATCCCCCAAAACCATACCATTGAACAACTTGATGACCCTCCTTCAATAGAGGAAGTCCAAAAAGCCATTAAACAAATGAGTGCAGGCAAGGCACCTGGTAAAGATGGGATCCCAACCGAGGTGTACAAGGCTTTAAATGGAAAGGCGCTCCAGGCATTTCACATAGTGCTGACCAGCATATGGGAAGAGGAAGACATGCCCCCAGAACTGAGAGATGCCTCCATCATAGCCCTATACAAGAACAAAGGTGCAGGAGCAGCCTGTGACAACTACAGAGGCATCTCACTACTCTCCATTGCTGGAAAGATCCTTGCCTGTGTTATACTCAACACACTCCTGTCATCTGTTTCAGAGCAGAACCTGCCTGAATCACAATGTGGTTTCTGACCAGATTGCAGCACCATCGATATGGTCTTCATGGTGAGGCAAATGCAGGAAAAATGCCTTGAGCAAAGCCTGAGTCTCTGCATTGTCTTCATAGACCTGACGAAAGTGTTTGACACAGTAAACAGGGATGTATTGTGGGTGATCCTTAGCAAGCTTGGTTGCCCAGAAAAAATTTGTCAAACTGATCCAGCTTTTTCATGTCGACATGATAGGGGAAGTCCTATCTGGTGGAGAGACTTCCGACTGCTTCAACATCTCCAATGGCTTGAAACAAGGTTGTGTCCTCACTCTGGTACTATTCAACCCATTTTTCACCCAAGTATTACGGCATGTTGTGATGGATCTAGACCTGGGCATCTATATCAAATACCAACTGGATGGCTCACTATTCGACCTTTGCCGCCTGACCACAAAAACAAAGAAAACAGAGAGACTCATCCTGGAAGCTCTCTTCACAGATGATTGTGCTCTCATGGCCCACCAAGAAAATCATCTCGAAATCATTGTGGACAGGCTCTCTACAGCAACAAAACTGTTTGGCCTGACTATTAGCCTCAGCAAAACAGAGGTGCTGTTCCAACCTGCACCAGGGAGGCCAACTAACCAGCCGTGCATTACAATCGATGGCACACAGCTTTCTAATGTCAACACTTTCAAGTACCTGAGCAGCATCATCGCCAATGATGGGTCCCTAGACCACGAGATTAATGCCAGGATCCAAAAGGCCAGCCAGGCACTCGGGTGGCTGAGCTCCAAAGTCCTCCAACACAGAGGTGTAAGCACTGCAACGAAGCTCAAAGTGTATAACGCAGTGGTCCTCAGCTTGCTCCTGTATGGTTGTGAGACATGGACACTGTACTGGAAGCACATGAAACAGCTGGAGCAATTCTACCAATGCTCTCTCTGGTCAATCATGAGGATCTGATGGCAGGACCGAATCACCAACCAGGAAGTCCTCGACAGAGCCAACTCCACCAACATCGAAGTAATGGTCATCAAAACCCAGCTATGCTGGTCTGGACACGTCATCTGCATGGACCCACAGTGAATACCAAGACAGGTATTCTATGGTGAACTGTCAGCTGGACTCAGGAAACAAGGCTGACCAAAGAAAAGATTCAAGGATCAGCTAAAGTCAAACTTGAAGTGGGTTGGCATTACACCAAAGCAACTAGAACATGCTGCCTCTGACAGAAGCAGCTGGCGAACCCTCATTAACCATGCCACCACCACCTTTGAAGATGAACGACGTGGACATCTTGCCACTGCGCATGAAAGCTGACACCAGGCCACAACCGCACCTCCCATAACAACTGGCATCACATGCCCCATGTGCCACAAACTTTGTGCCTCAGTCTTTGGACTTCAAAGCCATATGAGGGTACATCAATAGATGATTATGATGATAATGCACAAAGACAATTGTCATTCTTGGTCACCAAGAGACTATCACTATGTGCATTTATTTTGTATCCTTCAATTTTCCTAAAGTTGTTGATTATTTCCACTAACTTTTTAGTTGATTCTCTAGAATTCTTTAAGTAGACTGTCATATCATCTGCAAAGAGTGATAACTTGGTCTCCTTCTTGCTTGTTTTAATGCCTTCAATTTATTTTTCTTCTCTAATTGCTACTGCTAGTGTTTCTAGTACAATGTTAAACAATAGAGGTGATAATGGGCATCCTTGTTTCACCCCTGATCTTATTGGCAAGGCTTCTAGTTTATCCCCATTGCAGATTATATTTGCTGATGCTTATAGATATATGCAGTTTATCATTTTTAGGAAAGGCCCTTCTATTCTTATGCTTTCTAGTGTTTTCAATATGAATGAGTGTTGTATTTTGTCAAAGGCTTTTTCTGCATCTATTGAGATAATCATGTGATTTTTGTCAGTTTGCTTATTAATGTGGTCAATTATGTGGATGGTTTTCCTAATATTGAACCATCCTTGCATTCCTGGTATGAATCCTATCTGGTCATAGTGAATAACCCTGGTGATGACTTGCTGGAGCCTTTTTGCTAATATCCTATTTAAGAGTTTTGCATCTTTGTTCACTAAGGAGATTGGTCTGTAGGTTTCTTTCTCTATTTTTGACCTGTCTGGCTTTGGAATTAGTACCATATTTGTTTAGTAAAAGGAATTTGGTAGTACTCCTTCTTTGCTCATTCTTTCAAACAGTTTGTTTAATATTGGGATTAGTTGTTCTTTGAATGTTTGTTAGAATTCATTTGTGAATCCATTTGGTCCTGTGTATTTTTTCTTAGGGAGTTCTTTGATGACTTGTTCAATTTCTTTTTCTGATATGGGGTTGTTTAGGTATTCTATTTCTTCCTCTGTTAGTCTAGGCAATTTATATTTTTGTATATATTCATCCTTATCACCTAGATTTTCATATTTATTGTCATATAATTGGGCATAATAATTTTAATGATTGCCTTAATTTCTTCTTCATTATAGGTGAGGTCTCTCTTTTCATCTTGGATACTGTCAATTTTGTTTTATTATTTCCTTTTTAAAACTATATTGACCATTACTTTGTCTGTTCTATTTTTTTCTAAGTAGCAGCTTCTAGTCTTATTTATTAAATCAATTGTCCTTTGACTTTCAATTGTATTAATTTCTCCTTTGATCTTTAGGATCTCAAATTTAGTCTTCATCTGAGGATTTTTAATTTGTTCACTTTCTAGTTTTTTAATTTGCATGCCCAATTCATTGACCTCTGCCATCCCTAGTTTATTAATATATGAACTCAAGGATATAAATTTCCCCCTGAGTACTGCTTTGACTTCATCCCATAGATTTTGAATGGATGTCTTATCATTGTCATTTTCTTCAATGAGATTATTAATTGTTTCTATGATTTGTTCTTTAACTAACCGGTTTTGGAGAATTGTATTGTTTAATTTCTAATTAACTTTTTATTTGCCTCTCAATGTACCCTTACTAATTATTATTTTTATTGCATTGTGGTCTGAGAAGGTTGCATTTATTATTTCTGCTCTTTTGAATTTGTTTGCCATGTTTTTATGCCCTAGTACATGGTGAATCTATATGAATGTACCATGTGCTACTGAAAAGAAGATGTATACCTTTTTGTCCCTATTTATTTTTCTCCACATATCTACTAACTAATTTTTCTAAGATTTCATTCACTTTTCATACCTCTTTCTGATTTATTTTTTTGTCTTGATTTATCTAGTTCTGATAGAGGAAGGTCAGGTCTCTCACTAGTATAGTTTTTCTAACTATTTCATCCTTGAGTTCCACTAGTTTCTCCTTTAGAAATGTGGATACTCTGCCATTTGGTGCATACATGTTGAGTTCTGATATTTCCTCATTGTCTATATTGCCTTTTATCAGAATATAATTACCTTCCCTTTCTCTCTAATCAGATCTATTTTTACTTTGGCTTTGTCAGATATTATGATTGTGATTTCTGCCTTCTTTTTATCAGTTGATCCCCAAGAACTTTGACTCCATCCTCTTAATTTTACCATATGGTTGTCTAACTCCCTCACATGTGTATCTTGTAGACAGCATATGGTAAGGTTTTGCTTTCTAATTCACTCTGATATTTGCTTGTGTTTTATGGGTGATTTCATTCCATTGAAATTCAGTCATGATTACCAGCTGTGCATTTCCTATCATTTTGATTTCCACTCCTAGGTTTTCCCTTTCTTCTTTCACTATTTCCTTCTACACCAGTGTTTTATTTTTAATCAGTCCACCTAATTTCCACACTTATTTTGGTTCCCTTTCTATCCCCTCCCTTCTTCTTCCCCTCTTATTTTCTTTAAAGTCTTTTTCAACTAACTGCCACCTTCACCCTCCCTTCTATTGCTTCCCTCCCCACCAGTCTGTTTGTTACCCTTCTACTTCCCTATAGGACGCAAATCAATTCTCTGCCCCAATGTATTTGATTGTTCTTCCCTCTTTGAGTCAATTTCAATGCACTTACGAATTGAGTATTCCCTATCTCCAACCTCTTTACCCCTCCAGTGTATTGATATTCTCCCCCCTCCTGCTATGAGCTTCTTTGTGACATATAAATTTACCCCATTTCATTTCTTTTCCCATTTCTCTTAGTATTAACCTTTTTTTAAAATTCAGTTGTATGTATATGTACATATATATTCATGCATACATATATCTATATACATATTTATGTCTTGGCATTTCATCCTATACAGTTTGTCACTGTTTCCTCTAAGTATAATTCTTCTAGCTACCCAGGTGATAATAATTTTAAGAGTTAACAATATCCTTCTTTCTTATAGTGATATATATCATTTTAACTTATTGGGTCCCTTAAAAAAGTTTTTTTTTGTTTTCTCTTGTTTTTCTTTTTTCCATCTTTCTTAATTACCTTTTGAAGATCCTCTTGGATTCTGTGTTTAGGCATTATATTTTCTGTTCAGTTCTGGTCTTTTCTTTACAAATGCTTGGAATTCTTCAATTTTATTAAATGACTATACTTCCCCCTGTAAGAATATATTCAGTTTTGCTGGGTAGTTGATTCTTGGTTGTAGACCTAGTTTCCTTGCTTTCTGGAGTATCATCTTCCATGTATTTCAGTCCTTCAGTGTAGATGCAGCCAGATCATGTGTTATCCTCTCTATAGTTTCATGATATCTGAATGACTTCTTCTTAGCACCTTATAATATTTTTTCCTTGGACTGATATAGTTCTTGAATTTGGCTCTAACATTCCTGGGTGTTGTCAGTTGAGGATTAAGTACAGGAGGTGATATGTGGATTCTTTCAATCTCCACTTTTCCCTCTTGTTCTAGAATGTTGGGGCAGTTTTCTTCAATAATTTTCTGTAGGATGATGTCCAGGCTTTTTCTTTTTAATGGTCTTCCAGTAACCCAATGATTCTTAAGTTGTCTCTCCTAGAATGATTTTCTAAATCTTCTTCTTTGAGAATGAGGTGTTTCATATTTTCTTCAATTTTTTTAATTGTTTGATTTTGTTTTATAGTTTCCTGTTGCCTTGTGAAGTCACTTGCATCTAATTTTTGTATTCTGGTTTTAAAGCCTGAATTTCATCCCTGGCTTTTTGGTCATCCTTCTCCTTCTGTTCTGATTTTCTTTGGAGTTCATCTTTCCTATTCTTTGCCTTATCTTTCATCTCCTTTGCCTCATTTTCAAGCTGATGAATTTTGGCTTTCAAGATACTATTTTCTGTTTCCAGATGACTTTTCATGTTTTTTAAGTTCTTTTCTCGGGTGTCTTCAGCTTCTCTTAATTGTATTTTGAAGTATATTTTGAGTTCTTCCAAAGCCTGTGTCTAGTCGCTAGAGTTGCTGTGTTTTTGATTGGTTTTCCTTGTTCCTCCTCTGTTATATTTGCTCTTTGTTCATTGCCTCAATAGAAGCTGTCAATTGTCATTTCTCTTTATTCTTTTTCTGTGTTTGCTCATATTTGCCCATATTTTCCCCCTGTAGTTGCCTGCACTCTTGCTCCCCTCATTGTGTGTTGGATCTATGGGTTTGATCTTTTCTGTCAACCTTCACCCTTGGAGCTTAGCAAGGCACTCAGTGCAGTCTGTGTGGGATGAGTGTAGGAGCTTGAGCTTTCCTGCCCTCTGAAAGCTTTATGACATTAAGACTAGCAGAGTTGAACTTGAAGACTTGGATGTACCCTGACCCAAATCCTCAGGAAGGGTGGGGAGTGGAGGCAATATGGAGTGTCTCTATTGTGACTAGGCTGCTTGTTCTGTGCTTCTTCTCCAACTTCTTCCCCAGCACCTGTGTTCAAATCCCTGAGCCTGTCACAGCTTTGCTCACAAAGTACTCCCTCCGAACTCGCATCCTTGCCTGCCCAGAGATTCCAGCCACTGCTGGATGCTCAGTAATGTAGGTGGGGGATGGGTCCCAGGACCTTCCTTCTTCTTTCCCCTTAAACCCCAGTGTTCTCAAATTCAGGCTTTTGGGGGACTTACCTTTAAAGTTGAGTTCAGCAAGAGGGTTCCTTAGCTCTATACTATTGTTAGGATTGGTTTTCAGTCCCCTAGGATCATTTGGTTTTTAATCAGTAAGGAAGGGTTTTCAGAGGTATGAAATTTTGCTGCCTCTTAGCTACCATCTTGACTCCACCTCTCTCTAAATACCTCTTGATTAGAGAAATGCAAAGGAAAACAACTCTGACTTATCACCTTATAAACAGTAGATTGTCCAATATGACCAATATAAGACCATATTAAGGAAAATAATAAATGTTGGAAGGAATGTGCAATAATTGGACACTAATGAAATGCTGGTAGAGTTAAGAATTGATCCAAACTTTGATAGACAATTTGGAATTCTGCCCAAAGGACTTTAAGAGAATCAATGCCTTCTGATCTCAACATACCACCTCTAGGTCTGTATCCCAAAGATAAAAAAAATGAAATGCACCTGTTTAAACAAAAATATTTATTGCTATACTTTTTGTGGTGGCAAAGAATTGGAAACTAATGGGATGTCCCTTAATTGAGTAACGACTGGACAAATTTTGGTATAGTGATGGAATACTATTGTGCTATTAGGAATGATGAACTAGAAGATTGTTTTTAAGAAGTGGGAAAACATACAAGAACTGTTGTGTAGTGAAAAAAGCAGAAACACTAGAATATTATGCACAGTAACTGAAACTGAAACATTGTGAGAAGATCAAATGTAATAAACTTTGCTATAACAGCAATACAATGATCCTGGAAAATTCTGAGAGACTCATGAAAAAGAATGCTATTCACAACTAGAAAAAGAATTGTTGGAGTAGTTGGAGTAGAAATGCAGAAGAAAACATTTGATTTATCACTTGTTTATTTGGTATATGATTTGGGCTTTGCTTTTATAAAGTTATGCTCTTACAAAAATGAATAACATCAAAATATATTTTGAGTGATAATAAATTTATAAACCAGTGTAATTGCTTGTTAACTCTGGGAGTGGGAAGGAAAGAAGATAGGGAGACAACATCAGTCATATAACTTTGGAAAACTTCTGTGTAAATTCGTTACTGGAATAAAATAAAGAATTATTTTTTAAAAATTGTTATGTAGTCTTTAAGTTCTTATCCTTAAAAGTTTTCTTATAAAAATTTCATACCTGAGGTAAAATAATTTAAAACTATTATTAAAAAATATAATATTTTACCCAATCTTTAAGGTACCACTTAAATGCCACTTCACAAAAGAAACATTTCTCTGGTCTTTTCAGTGTCGTGATGTTTCTCTTTTTTTGATTCAATAGGATCCTCAGGAAAATTGAATACTTCCCATATCCAGAATTGGAGGGAACCTAAGAGATCATTTGTTATAATCCCTCAGTTTGTAGTTGACAGCATTTATGGGACAAGAGTTTCCATGACTTTACCTTTATGTTTTCCTAATGAAGTCTAAACTTCATTAATCTTGCTAAATAAGATATGAAATTTTTTCTCTAACCTTCACAGGGCTTCATGAACCTAGTCAGATTTTATAGCCATTTCCTTTCCCCAATGTATTTCATAATAAAATTTGAAGATGGGTTCATTTTCCTAATCCCACTCTTCTATCATTATCCAGAATGTAGTCCATGTATGCTCCTCCCCAAAATACATATTCATTATGTTGAAATCTCTTTATTCAAAGCTCACTCCATTTTACCTTATTACTTACTCTCCCACGCCCTAGTTGGTTATTGTTCCTTTATCAAGGTAATTGTTCTGTTATCAAATTTCTCAATAAAATTGTATAGATGTCAGCTTTGGAATTATTACTTTCATCTTGTCTCAAAATTATTTATACACATGTTTTTATCCTAGGTTTTTAAAAAAAATACTATTATCATTAACCAAAATATGTTTGGCTTATTATTCTTGCTTTCAATGCTAAAATAAAAACTACTTGAGGACAAGCTCAATATCCTTTAGATTTTTGTAGGTCTTGTACCTAGTAGAGTGCTTTTCATAAATGATTTTTAGTAAATGCTCCTGATAACTATCTGACTGTCCTAAGTGTCACTATTATTGGCTCAGCATTTCTATAAATATAAAAGTTACTTTCCCCTCTTATCTGTTCTGAATTATTTTGACTGTTTCCATTAGAGTGGGATTTTCAGTATCAGTCTATAGGGGGGAAAGAAAAAGAAAAATCAATATTCAGCAGCTTTGAGAAATCACATAATTATATAGAAAATCAAAACTACTTTGGAAATATCTTCATATCTGTATTGGAGGAGGGGAGGGTTGAATTAGTTTTTGAAAAATTTCTAATATGATTAAATCTGCTCTTCTATCTCCAGGCATGTTAGTAGAAGAAGGGGAAGATATGAAAAGCTATCTATTACCAAAACCAGAATCTTGGTTTAGAGTACTGAATGTTGGAAATTTACTATCTACCTAAAAATGTCTATAAGAGTTAGTAGGAACGAAATTTGTAGAACCCCTTCCCTTAAATCCCCCAAAGCTAGAGTTCAGGTAGCCAATGGGATAAAATTGTCTCTAAAACCAAGGGGAATGATATAGGCCTGGGAAATAATTAGCTAATGTCCAATTTTAAAAACTAATAACAGACTTGGTGGGTTAAGAAAGATAAGTTCTATGGACTATTTTCCCATTCCTCATTCAGAATTTAGGAAAATAAAGGATATAACAGAATTTGGGTAATTGGTTACTGGTAATCTAGGTCAAATTTTGGAAAAAAAAGAAAAAATGTTCCTTTCAAGAAACATATATTCCATTTAGAGACTATACAATGTATACAGATGACTCAATAAAAAGTACTTTGCAGGGGAAAGTGGTACTAACACCAGTTGAGAAGTTCAGGTTTTAAGAAGGTATTAGGAGATGTTAAATTGAGTACAGAGAGTTAGTATGAGGTAGAACTAGATGGAATAATGATTGTATGAATCAGAGGGAAGACGAGTTTTTGAGTGTATTACCAAACTTTGTTTCTGCCTCTATGTGATTTCAACCTGATTTGCTCCTCATGTCTGCTTCTTAGAAGCAACTCTGTTGCTTCTATAGGCTTGTTTTTGGCAAGGAATTGGAGGGTAAGACACTGTCAGTCTGTGAGGATGATCAATCAGTTCATGAACTGATGACTTGAGTGTCATAGTCTATTTCTGAGTTTTTAATAATATGGGAGTCATATTGCCAGTGAGATGTATTTCCATCCTCTTAAGTTATGGCAGCTGATACAAAGAAAATATCATCTTTCTGGAGCTAGTGGGTCTAGATTCAAAGCCTAACTCTAATTCTGTGTGACTACTGGAAAGTCATAGAACCTCCTTGAAAATCAGTTTCCTTCTCTATAAAATTGAATAGGTAATGTTAATTTCTAGAATTACCTCCAATTCCAGAACTATGAAAGACAAACGCTAAAGACCCAACCCTCAAAAACCTTTTCTTTTAACTAAGGGAGTATAATTAAGGAGATCAATAAATTCAAGAATATATTCAAAATAAATAATGATTTTGGGTAAATGGGATATGAGAGAAATGAAATGTTTCTGGATAGATGTGACTTTGCAATATAGCCTAGGAGGCTAAGGGGTCTCAAAATATAGAGGGAACAAACAAATCTATCAGAAACATTTTGCTTTCAGTTCACTATTATACAAAAAGTGTGATGGAGAAAATAAACAAAAGTCATTTTATTTTTGCCTACAAATTCTGAGCTTGTATTCTCTCCTCTTCAAAGTCAGAAAAAAAGATTGTTTACCAATTCTATTTTATTCTCCTTCAGATTTATTTGCAGCTGCTATGGGTAAATGAAGTCAATCAGAATGGTCGACCTTTTAACCACATAGAAGAACAACTCTCAAAATATCTAACTTCTTTGGAACTATCTGGTTTTCTCATATGTGTGGGCTCCTGAATGAAAAGTGATGCTTGGGCATAACTTATTTACTCTGCTTCACTTTTTGCAAACAATGAGTAAAGAGCATGACAATGGCTTGTGTTTCAACAGGGATGGGCACATAAAAATAGAGTGAATGTCTACAAAAAATAATCTCTTTTTCTTTCTTCCTTTCTTTCCAAATCACTTTTACTCAGCTGCTCTGACATATGCCATGCTAGGTCCCAGTTCAGGTTATATTTTTGGCATCATATTGCTCCTGATCTCTCTATTGCCACCTGGGGACCTGATTTGCAGGCTTCTAATATGAATTTTCTCATGAATGTCAATGATATACAGCTACATTTTTCTTTCAAATTTTTTATCCCCTAGGCACTCTCTATGCTGTGTGACTACTTCCGAGATATCCTTAACGAGATGAATAGCAATAGCTTGTAACTGAAAGCAGAAGAAGCAAAGGGCATTTTTATTGGTTCTGAGAAACTTTAACTACATCTATGTGTCATTCGTGGCTGATTTCCCAAATGACTCTGTCATTCAAGAGGGGTAATGTTCATGTGAGTCTTAGAAGGTCCCCTGAGGTTCGCAGGGGACAATGACCCTTGGGGATGCTTTTGTTTGAAAAAGGCTAAAACTGGGAACTATTTTTCCCTCTTCTGGCCTAGCTGCCCCAAGAATATAAGAAGTGTGAAGGTTGAACACATTATCCTCAACCCAATTCAAATGTAAAATAAAGCCTTAATCTGCCTCCCTGTCTTTGGGGGCTCATCTTCTTTCAATGTACATTTGAATGTCCATTAGTTCAAGGAGAACAGGCCCTTTAGTAGCCTTTGAATTAGGCACTGAAGGCCAAATTGCTCCTTTGGAGGCTTTTGCATGGCTCCCTTTGGCATTGATGGCCTCCCTGATGTGTAGCCTATATCCCATGACAGAATTTGGTACCAAACAGGACCATCAGCCTGTTAGCTTTATAGGAGCAGTGGGGGATATTTAATACATGGTTGACTTCTGAAGGGCTTGATCCTGCATAGGCAGAATGTATAATGGAGGCAGAGATTCCCTTCACCCTCTCCGTTTCCTGAAGATCCATGACTTCCAAGGGGAATGTCATGGACTCAACCCTATCCTAAATGGCAGAAGTTTACTCTCATTGTGGTCAGAGTTAGAAGGATTCCTTGCCCCAAATCATACCAGCCTCCCCAAAACCTATCATGCCAGCAAGTTAGACTCAATTCCCTCCCAAAGTCCTGAAAATTGGCACTATCTGTATTTACACACACAATACAATTTGTGCTTTATTGCTGGAATTCTAAAGACCTCCAGGGATGAAGTAAAATAATATTTTCCATCTCAATTATGAATGGATAACCCTCCCCCCACCTTCCTGTCTCAGTGCCATTGGTAACAGCTGCTGCTTTTCAACTTAGGAGGACAGTAAGATTAATTAGTATGTAAACAAAAATAGAGATGAAAGTCTATTTGCATATTTTTCTTTTGTTAAATACTTTTAGAGGTACAGTAAGCAGTTATATAGTTAAGGCTTTCTAATGACAGAACTTCAATGACTCATTATCATTTTTAAAAAGAGACTACCATTACTGTGGTAATGTAATTATTCATGATCCATTTCTTTATTTTCACATACAAATTTTTTGGAGAACAAAGTTGAAGTAGCATAAAATGGGTAACAAAAAGGTAAATCATAGCCAGTCAGTCATTATATGCAGGCAGCCTGCTAAGTACTGAAGATATAAAAAAAAGATGAAAGACAATCCCTGCTCTCAAAATCTCTCGGGCTAAAGGGGGAGATAACATACAAACTATGTACAAAAAGATATAGACAGAAAAAATTGGGAATGATCAACAGATGGAAGTTACTATAATTAAGAGGGATAAAGAATATAATCTTTTATTTTTTCTTCTAAAAGGTGGGATGTTAATTGAGGCTTGAAGGAAGCCAATGAATAGTAGAGGGAAGGAATTAGAGGGGAGTGCATTTAAGGCATGTGGAATACCTGGTGAAAATGATCAGAGCCAGGAGATAAGTGCCTTATCCCAGTACAAGGAAGCTAATGTCACAGGTTCAAACTATGAATATCTGTGCTATGGGGGTAATAGGAAATGGATAGAACATAGAAGAAACATGTATGTGTGTCTGTCTATGTATTTTAAATGTATAAGGAGATTTAAAATCTTGACAATGAAGAACAGGAAGGAAACTATTTTGGATGGATTTAGAGGTCCTCAGTTTAAATCTCAAAAGAATTTCAGAGTTTGATGGTTGTTTGACTTTAGAGGAGTTTTTTAATCTATGTGGGTCTTCCTTTATTTTTCTGCAAAAAGATGAGTTTAGACTATTAGACTTCTAAGGTACCTTCAAAGTCTATATTGAGGGTCTTAAGATGTTATAAATCTGAATGTTGTACTAGTTGTGATTCCACTATCAACTAATCATATGACCTTTGTTATGTCACTCCAGTCTTTCAGCCTAAGTTTCCTCATCTGTAAAACCAAGAGACAGAACACTTAAACTGCAGACAAAAAGACTCATGGTTGATTTCCCATATTAGATACAGCATGGCTGTATTAACCTGGGCATGGTATATATCTTAACATATTTCATTCTGAATTTCCTTAACTATAAAATAGGAATATAATAAAAGCCCCTATTTCTTATATTTGGGAGGATCAAAAATATGAATGCAAAATTCTTTACAAACCTGTAAGCCATTATTATTATTATGTAGAAATAACCTTGATCTATTAATTGCATCTTTATCAGCCCACCTTTTCTCTATGTGCTGCTGAGATCATGGAATTAATTAAGTGAACAGTCTGTTCCTGGGATTTATTTTATCCTCTATTCACTTGTGGTTATTTACATGAGTATTTTAAATAACTGGGAATAGATCCAACTTAGTAGAGAGTAGGAAATTCAGAAAGAAAAACAGACTAATGCCCTATCCTACAATTCAGTGAAAATAGAACATTTCATTACCCCATAGGAAGGAATAAAGACTAGAATTTAGATCATTAAGGACCATTTTACTTGCACAAGATTCTTTTAGTTATTGAAGAAAAAAGTTCACATGGATTCATCTTCTTGCCAAGAAATATTGAAAGAAATCTTTAACAGAAGACGTAGTATAGAACTTTAATTCCATGGCTATTTGAGGACAATAAGCCAATTAAAAAGTGCATCAGATATCTATAGATTTTATCTATCTAAGACCTACCAAGTATTTTCTTTTACCTCATAAGTGACTGTGATATCATTTGGTAATATATGCCCAATGGCTCACTAAGTTTTATTATAAATTATGATATTTACATTTCAAGAGCTTATTTTACTTATTGTCATTTTTTTTAGATTTAGGTATAACGATAACTTTGAGACTATAGGCCAGTAGCTAAATCTCTTATTCTGGAAACTCTCCAACATAGCCATCTATAGAGGAAGTACTAGCCTGAATTGGTGGCATCTTTTTAGGAGTTCTCTATATTTTACATCAATCACAAATCTGGAGGGATAACACAAGCTTATTGAAGAGATATTTTTTAAGCAATGACTTTGTGGCAAGTACTGTAGCTAGACATTGGGTTAAATCAACAACAACAAAAAGTAAAAACATCTCCTGCGCTCAAGGAATTTACTATAAGCTCTTGGCATGAAATAATAAGGGTCAGTACCAGAACATTGCACCAGAACAAAGGATGTGGACAGACAGCTGTTCTTTTTATACCAACACACTCATTAAATTTTATTTTTTGAGATTAATAAACCATTTACTAGTTGTGCATTATAGAGACATATTCATTGACCTCAGAGAAAGAAAATTATGTAAATAAATGGTTTATTTATTCGTATGTATTACAAACAATTTATATTCATGAATACCCCTTTCTTGATCTCTTCTCTGTATGTATAAGTATATATTATATGTTGTATGTATGTATAAGTGTATATTATAAGTGTATATATAAGTTGAGTACATTTATTAGTATGCATATATATATATTTGAGTTTGCAATATGTGGAAGTACATAAAACATTTATTCACTTAATATAATATATACATGTCTGTATGTATTATAAACATATATTATATATTTATATTTAATATTTGAGTGAATAAGCTGCACATAAGTTATCTTACATTTTAATTTAAGAATCATTTGTAATAGAATTTGCTATATTTGAAAAGGTAGGATAAACTAATAAAGCATGATACTATCAACTCAATGATTTACAAGCACTTTTTGTTCAGTTCTAAAATTCAGCCTGAGAGATAGGTACTATTATAGTATAATAGTATAATATAATAGTATATAATATTTATATATATATAGTATAGTATGTATATAATAGTATATAATGTTATTATATACTATTATATTATACCTTTTAGAGAAGAAATAATACCAAAGAGCTTAAGCAAATTATTTGTCATCATATTCAAGAAATTTGAACTCACAACCTCTTGACACTAAGTACAATATGTCATCTGTCATATCATATTTATTTTCAGAGTACAATTTAAAGACATTGAATCAGAAGATTTAACTTATTTTTTTTTCTATTCTACAGAAAAATCATTTTAGTAGCTTTCATCTTTATATCTATATTTTATCTCTCTCTCCTAGAAAACCATAATTTATAATATAAACATATATATTTACATACACACATATATGCAAAATAAGCTACAGTAAAACTAATCAACACATTGAAAAACTGCTAATACAGTGGTTCCATATTTGTAGATTCCAACCTCTGCAAAGGAGTAGGGGAAGGCAGAATATCCATCTTCAAATCTTTTCCCCTAAGTGAATATTGAGTTCATACAAATTACTTAATCTTCAAAGAAGTTAGAATGTTTTTTTCAGAACTCCTACATTCTCTTTCTCTTTCTAGATTTTTTCAGTTACTATAAAAATCAGCCAATAAATACTTATTACTTACCTACTATATTTCAGGAACCATGATAAATGCTGGTGATAATAAACTTCATTTGTGGAATCACAAGTAAGACATCAAAAATGAATCAAAGAATATGGAGATAGGTAGAGATGAGGTGGATGAAGCAAGAAGAATAGAAAGAGTATAGGAGGAGGAGTTTCGGGAAGACCTTGAATAACAATAAGAATAACAAGAAGAATTCTCATCATAAGTAACATATTTGATTTCTATACAATTTTTTTTTCACGAACAAATCGGTTATTGACTTCATTTATAGGTGAGGAAATTTGGGTCACCGAAAGTTTAATTGCCTTTTCTAAGGTACATGTAAGACCCATAGGAAATAGCATTTAAATACCAGTTTCTTGACCTCGAATCATTGCAAAAATTATTGGAGTTTTTATAGTAGATTGGGAGTTTCTCAATCCTAGGGAATTGATTATATCTTTCATATTCTGAGGCATGATCATAGTATAATAAAATCAGAATTTTAGAAGTGCTACAAAAGAAGCAAATTTCTACTTAAAAGCCAAGAGTCCAAAAATAGGCCTCTCTTAGCCACAGTGTTCTGGGGTTAGGAGTCATTCTAACTCTTTTCTCCAGTTAATATTTCAATTCATCTTCTTTAACTATTCATTATGAGACTCTATTGCCAATGGCACAGAGTATGTCAACAGGAAAATGATCTGAAGATTTACAAAAATTCATTTTATAACCACTCATCATTTGGAACACATGCATTTCAAGAATTTCAGCATGCATGAACTGGGACCTGGTGCTTTATGCTGTTGATAATATGACTTATTATGTGGTATTATTTAAAGGGCAATCCACAAGAGTTAGATTTTCCATCATTTTACAAGTTGAATTCCTTGTTAGCCATCAGTTTTATTCTGCCCTTCTCTGAACCTGCACAATATTCATATTGCCTCTGGCACTTGGCCATGCCCAGACTACATTTTCTTTCTACAGAAATTGGACAATGTCTAAACGCAAGTAATACTCCCTAGGAAACTCTACTCTGAATTCATTGACTTAAAAGCTTGAGCAGGACCTTTCTGTTGGCTAGAAGTCATAGCCCAAAGCCCTAGGAGTTTGTTTCATTATTTATTTGAGATTCAGGCTCTGAAATTGAGTAAGGCAGGAATTTGATGAGAGATCCAAATCACTTCTTGGTCACTAAAGCAACCTTTTAAAATGAGTTTGTGTGTGTGCGTGCATGCGTGTGTGTGTGTGTGTGTGTGTGTGTGTGTTTATATTTGTTCCTAGTGAGATTAACAGCCAGTTTCAAACTAATCAATATGATTGAGTGGTGATTCTAAGAGGCCATTAAAATGTCTGAAATAATCAGATTGACCATTTTCTGAGCCAATGATTCTACCAGACAATCATGTCCTATGTATATACATACTAAATGAAGAGAATACACAAAAGTGTAATGTACAATATATAATGATAGAAATATCTGAGGTCACTAAGAATACTGTTTTTTCCAACTACTATAGAAAATCATGCTGAAATCTTTAGATAAATGATTAATTTAATTTAATTTTCTCTGTGTAAAATGGGCAATGTTATAAAATACCAACTATGCATGTACCTCAAGGCTCTGTCCTGGCCCTATAACTTTATATTTTATTGTTGATCACATTAATTCCCATGGCTTAAATTACTATTTCTATATGGTTGAATCCTAGATTTATATATTCATTCGCAGATTCTGCTGAGCTATAGTAGCAAATGTTCAATTATCTCCTGGACATCTCAAATTGTATTCCCCCTAGGCATCTCAAACTCACTCTGACCAAAAGAGAGCTTGTCTTCATCTCTAAATACATCTGGCTTCCAAAATTCCCAATTAGATTCAAGGCTACCATGGTGTCCATTATCCATGAACACAATTTTGGTGCCATCATCACTTCCAAATTTTCATGTCCACATATCCAAACAATTACTAAAACTGGTTGTCTTTAACTTTAAACATCTTTCATATATCTCCTATTTTCTCTACTCATACAACTATAATTCTACTTCAAGAACTTAATACCTTTCAATTAGACCATAACACTAGTATAGTTAGTTTCCTAACCAACATTTTTGCCTCTACAGTAAGCCCACATCAACGCATCTTCCACACATCTGTCAAAATGATATTTTTAGGGCATGGACAGTGGTTTATAGTCTCCCTTGTCTCCACAAAACCTATCACCATACTTGGCACATAGTAAGTACTTTAAAAATGTGTTTTTG
Source organism: Monodelphis domestica (assembly GCF_027887165.1). NCBI lineage: Eukaryota > Metazoa > Chordata > Mammalia > Didelphimorphia > Didelphidae > Monodelphis > Monodelphis domestica. The sequence continues at coordinate 41,324,367 of NC_077233.1, read as the reverse complement.
AATAATGGTTAGAGAATATGAAATCTTCATTTCTTTATGTAAATATTTTTATGAATACTATTTGGCCCAGATTATTATTATTTTTTTTAAACCCTTACCTTCCGTCTTGGAGTCAATAGGGCAGAAGAGTGGTAAGGGCTAGGCAATGGGGGTCAAGTGACTTGCCCAGGGTCACACAGCTGGGAAGTGGCTGAGGCCAGATTTGAACCTAAGACCTCCCGTCTCTAGGCCTGGTTCTCAATCCACTGAGCTACCCAGCTGCCCCCCTGGCCCAGATTATTATGAGACTTTCTCTGCTGATCATGCTAACTTATCCTAGTGACCTGTCTGTTGCAATTCCAACCTAGAGGAATACTCAGTTGCATGTTCTCTAATCTACTTGTGTCCTCATTATAAGGTCCTGTAACTAATGACTAATATCTTTTTTCTCTTAATACTAAGTAGTATTTATTTAAACAAATCTCATGTCTGAGAAAAAAAAATTACTACAATCAAATCTCTCCTCCTTATAGAATCCCTTTCTTATAAATTAGATAAAACATTGACCCTAGGGGTACCTGTATTCAAATCTAGTCCCAGACTCTTATTTACAAAGTAACCTTTGACATGTCACATAAATTCTCTCTTTCTAAATTTCCTCAACTATAAAAAGAGAATAATTATAGCCCATTCCTCCTAGAGTTTTTGTGAAGATAAAGTAATATAAAATTTGTAAATTTTCTAGCTCAGTGCCCAGTACAGATAAGAGGTATTATATAAATGATAATTTATTTTCTTTACAGTGAAAGTATATATATAAATTATCCTTTTTTTTGTTTTGACTCCCACATAATAATATAAAGACTCAGAATAAGATTTTTGATCATTCCTTTGTTTTATAAAAATGATATAATTTTTTTTATATTTCTAATACTCAGAAGCACTCTGTCACAGAGCTAGTTACTTGTTATTCACTTTGCTACATAAAGTTCATATTGAAAAAGCCAAATTTACCATAATTTAATTAGAGTATTTTTAATTATTAATCAAATTCATCCCTAGATGGTACCTTCAGTTATGGAGTGTTGTATATGTTGTTGGTTTCACTTAAAAGCAAAGCTCACAGTTTGATAAAAAGGGGAGATATTCAGAAAAGTTTGATGAAAAATAAAAGGTATCAATAAAACAAAAAACAACAAAGAAGGCATATTTCTTCAATAACAGTAATTCAGTCTTTTACTCTATCTCTTACATGTAGGGACATTTTATCTTTGAAAAAGAAAACATGTTCTTCACGATATTCTGTGCAAGTGTTTATAATTTCGTAGAAAAATTCACTTGGCTAGTTATTGCAGCCATCACTGGTACACAGTCAACTGAACTGGAAAATTTAGGTATTATGTAATTCATTTAATTTTTTCCATTCACAATAGGAAAGGCATAGGTTAGAGGATATCAACTCTGAGTATACCCCAAGGTTCTGTCCCTGCCCTAAGAGTTCAGATGGGACAACTGAATCTGGTTAATCCATTTTTCAACCATGCAATATATCATCAAGCATTAATTTGAAACATACTTTGGGCTAGGCTTTGAACTAGGTAAAAGAATAAAGGAAAAATTGAACTGATTTCTATACATGCATATATACATAGCTTTTCCTTATATGTGAAATATGTACAAAGTAAAGACAAGATAATGGGGACATTAGTGATATGTGGATAGACTCAGAAAAGAAATTGTTTGTGTAAAGGTAGCATTGGAGCTAAAAACAAAGAAATTAAAGGGACAGAGTTAAGGATGGGGTTCATTTCAGTCATGTGGAATAGGCAATGCAAAGACATAGAAATGAGAATGCTTTGTTTAACACCAAGAAACTCATTATGATCAGATCATAGTTTAGGCAGGGAAGTAATATAAAATAAAACTGAACAAGGTTAAATCAGCAGCAATTCATGAAATGCTTGAAATGCCAAATGAATAATTTGTACATTGCTACTGCTATTCTCTCTGCTGTTACCCTGATGAGAATGACCCTTTTGATCTCTCCTCTCATAATAATAATAAATCCTCCAAATATCATGATTTTCCATCTAAAGTATATCTCCCATATTTTCAAACAGACTGAAGACTTTGGTTCTGTCACTTAAGGGATGCAAAACCTTTTAAAACTTCCTTTCTAAATGAGGTGAGACTATGATTCTAAAAGGTGAATGAACTCAGCCTTTTATCAGCCCTTTCTACTAGATCCTTATAGAACTTCTACAAGAAGCTTTGTGAATCTTAAAATTTCTCAGACTCTACCTTGGAACATTATCTTAAGGTTATTCCCCATTTAAGCAATGAAGGTACTTGATCAGAAATGTATTGGGAACTTTAAAATTACTCCACCCATACTTAGGCATACCTTAGGGGAAGATAAAGTTGTAAAACTTCTTACTGAACAATGAAAAGTACTTAACCCATACTTATAGTAAGGCAAAAGCCCTTAAGCTAGGTCTATTTTTAGATCTAATACAAAATGGTGCTAAGTAGCTATGAAGGTCAAATTAATCACTAAAAGGTCAGGCAACTTAGCAAAGGGCAAGCTTAACAAAAGTGGTGTGAAGTTTTAGTCTACCCAGAGAAGTTGAGAACTAAAGAAGATGTGAATTAAGAATGGTCAGTCCTGTGAAAACATCTACTGTTGATTGGTAGATGTGAAAATTTAGGGGAGGTGACATAGGAGAAAATTCTCTTTAAAAGGAGATCAGGACCTGAGAGCTGGGCTCTCTCAGTGAGGTCGCTAGGTGGCTAAAGTTAGTTGAGCTGAGGAGCTGAACTGGAGGGTCTCTCTAAACACTAGAGTTTTGCTTGGAAGGATCTTGTGGTGAGTGATTAAAGACTGACTTCATTTTCTCTCTTAAGGAGAAAGGCTTAGGCCATTGGCCTAGGCCCTATCCCCCCCCCCTCTCTAATTCCTTAATTTGTGTTAATTAAAATCTCCATAAAACCCAGATGACTTGGGTATTTCATATTTGGGATTTTTTTCCCATGGCGACCACTTTATTCTTAATATAAAATCAAGACACTAAAAATTTATCTTTGCAGTTTTGGCAATTCAAAATCTTAAACCCATATTTTTGTGGTCACAGTTTATGGCAGCCACTCTTTTGTCTGTAACAGCTTTCTACTTAGTATATTTATCTGTATATATATGCACTGTGGATTGTAAAGAGAAATATGACAAAAGAAAGGGTTATAACACTTTTAAGGGTTAAAATAGGGGTTTTGACAAAATAAGAGAGTAGCTTTTAATAACTTAAATTTGAATAAGAATATGATAGAGTTATAAATTAATATTATCCCTTTAAGCCAGATAAAAGAAAATTTCTAGCAGCTTTTAGCATTTAACAATTTAGTTGTTTAATTAAAATAGGGATAGTAAAAGAATATAGTAAAATGGATATAATAAAGGAAAGAGGTAGAGAAAGAAATTTTCCTAATGGCTATACTAGTTACCCTGTAACTGCCTATAACTGTCTATAACTAGTATCTAAAACTGCCTATAACTACCTGTATTAAAACCCAATCCAGCCCAATCAAAATCAACCCGATCAATGTTTAATCCAACTCCAATTAGGTCTGTCAATGAAGAGCAACCACTTTCCAAAAAATTCAAGGAAAGGGAAAAAAAAAACCTAACAGCCCAAACCAAAATCTCCAAATCCAAAAGACAAAAAGTCTTCTGAAGCCTAAAGCCAAAAAGTCCTTTGATTAAGCTTAGGCCTTACATTACAGCAACTAAATGTCAACCACCAACTAATCACCAGCCCATACCACCAGCAACCAACCCCCAATGACCAATTCACTCACAGAAGCCAACTTCCCCACAACTGCCAGACCTAAATGTCAGCCACTGATGGGACCACTGATACTGACAGCCTTTTATCCCCTCTTTATATCTCACTTCCTATCTATATGGTCCCTACTTCCTGTCACTGTGGGCTGGTTAGTCCCTACACATCTCTATGGCAAAAGCACCTCCAGGTCCCCCGTTAAATTAAAAAAGGAATAAAAAATTTCCTTTTTACACACTGGATGTGAAGATACAAGAACACAACTATTTTTATCAATAACAAGATCTTCAATCTGGCAAAAAAAAATTAAAAGCAAGCAAATTAATTTAAATTTCCACCCACCCCATCCAATCCACAATTATGCAAGTGATTTTTATAAAGTGCAGGCATTATTCCATCATTCTCTTTCTCAATAAGTTCCAGTGGTTCATTTTTGACTCAAGACCAAAATTAGGCTTCTCATTTCGGTTTCTAGTGTTTTACATAACTTGGTTCTATCCTGCCTTCCTAACTTTAGTATGCATTTTTACTCATCTCTGAATACAGTCATGCACTTCAACCAAATCTGTTACAATAGGCTGATCAACATATGCAAACTAACCCAAGTCATTTCTGAGTTACTGGATAGGCTCTCTCCCATGCCTAGAGCTAAGTCCTGCTTTACCTCCACATTTTAGGATCCCCTGTTTCAAAACTATGAGTTGAAGCTCTTTACTTATCCTGCTTCTGTCTTCTATCATCAAAATTTTCATGTTAATATTGTTTTACTCACTGATTTATATTTTGATATAATGGGATATACTTGAGGGAAAAGATTGCTTTATTTTTGTCTTCATACTCATAGCTTCAACTCTAATGAGCTCCCAATATTTATAAAAATCTTGTTTACTTAACATTTCTTTGATGGGTTGAAGGTTTGAAATTCTGGGGATGAGGTACAGAATGTAAATTCAGAGGACTGTTCAATTATGGACCCAGTAATAACCAGAAAAGGCAGTTGACTACCACACTACTACAATAACCAGTGACAGGAAGTGAGATTGCTTTTTTTCAGGGAGAGAGAGATTAGATTTTTTTTTATCATATTCCCATATCTAACCATTTTCAAATCAGTTTAATAGGATAAAGTCCTATATTTTGTTCTACTTAGTCTCCACATAGATATAACCAAGTTTAAAAAAGAATAGGAAGAAAAACATCATACTTTAGAATCACAATGGACATTAGTCCAACAAACTCATTTTCAGTAAAATAATCTAAGACCTAAAAAGGCAATATATCTTGATGAAGATTGACAAACTAGTGTCAGGTCTTATACCTGCATCCAGACCTTCTGATGAAAATCTAGTGCTCTTTGAACTACACCTGAAAATTGCTTTCAGCTAACATGATTTGGAAAATAAACAATTTGTGACTTGCTTACACTAGCAATCCTCTTTCCACAGTCTTTTCGAGCTTCCTTTTGGTAACTTTAGTATTATAAAATTTCTTTGGAGAGTGGTGTTATTTCATTTTTGCCTCTGTAACACCAGAATCTAATGAGCACCAAGCCAGGAAGTTGTTTATTGAATTGATTTGAATTGTATTAAATCAAAATGAACTGAAACATTCATATCTTTGCCCACACTCAACACCATTCACTTCCTGAAACAGGTCACAAAGTAGAAAATATATAAAACTATCAGCTTTGGGGGTGTTTAAAAAAATAAAGGAGTAAATTTTGATCCCAAAAGGAAAAATATCTAACATATTTACCATCCAATATTTTTACTTTCTTCATATAATTTTCTGGTCAGTCTACACTTAACATCTCACTTTTTTATTGCCAAATAGAGATTTTAAAGTATTTTACACAGGAAAATCACATTTTATTCCTACAGCAACACCATAAAATAGTCAATGCAAAAGATATTTTCCCATTGTACTGCTGGAGAAACTGAAGTTTAGGCAAGTAATTGATTTCTACATAGTCAAAAAATAACCAAACAAGTGAAAATAGTTCAATTATCTGTAATTTCATTGCTGAAAATACTTGCTCCTCACATGTACATTTTTCTAGTACATTTGAAATTTTCATGATTTTCTCTGGCCAAAAGTTGAACATTGTGCAATATTTGTCTTTAGAATAGGTGGATTAGGCATATAGATATGGGGACTAAAAAGAAAAAAAATAGCTTAACAACAATATACTTTCTATTTTATCAGTCCTGATGGACACACAGCCCTTTTGTTCTTCTCTGTGTCCAATATATGATCAATATACGTTTAATGTGATGATTTAAAGGATTGTAACCACCTATCTAACAATATTGTACCTATAAAGCAAGGAAGTATTTTTAATTAGAGGTAAATAATATACTTTCTGTGAAATACAATGTGTTAGGATAACTCCACTTGAACTAGTCCAAAAGGAGTGATATAAACTTTGTCCTGTTTCCCCATAGTTTTTATTTCTCCTAATAGTTCTCTCTATTTTGAAAGTTTTAAGTTCCATAAGGTATGTTATTTATACTTTTAGGGACTGGAAGCATCTATCTATCTGAAACCTGATCCCTAAATCTACAGTATTGTAGGAGATAGAATAAATTCAAATGATGCTTCTAATTCAGCATAATCTGATCACTGAATTCTTTAAGATATTTTTAGGTTTCTGTTTGTCATAGATAAATTTGTTGTTTATTATTTTTAGAGAGATGTCAATAAGTATCTATTTAAATTATTTATCAGATACTAAGAAGTGGAGAAAGATTTAAAAAAACAATCTGGATACTTAGGTATCAATACTTTAATGAGAGAAACAACATGTAAATGACTGTTTATGAAAAAAAGATATTCAGGATAAATTGGAGATAATCACAAAAGGAAGGCTAGAAGAATAGCAAGCTTTTCATATTTAATCATGATAATCTGATGATTATTCCTAGGTATTAAGTGCTCATTTTTTAAAAATAAAGTAATGCATTGTGCAGTTGATACCATTTCTCTGGAAAATTTCCATTGGTCTATACATTGGAGCTCATTCAGAATGAACTATCTTTAGTTTTTGGTAAGAATGATTTAATTCTGTTAATTTATATGAGCTCCCAAATTTCTTTAAATGAATCTTCTGGAATGAGCTATTTTTAAAATTACATTTGTCGACAGAATCTTGTTTGAATTCATATGGTATATTATGGTCATATGCTCTGATACAGAGTTTTTTGGTACTATTGTGAAATCTTAGTTTTTTTCATAATTCTTTTTTTTTATTAATTAATGAGTATTTGACATGGTCATGTTTTATGTCCCTACTATTCCTCTGTGACATGTCAGTCTATTTTCATTGTTATTTTCTTCTTCTTCACCTTCTTCTCCTTCTTCTTCTTCTTCTTCACCTTCTTCTCCTTTTCTTCCTCATTCTCCTCCCATAATATGTACCTAATACCTTTTAAATTTTATAGACTGATTATTTTAACATATTCACCTGTTTTTTTTCTTTCCTAAGTCCTAATAAAAAGATACCTATATGAAAAAGAAGCTCATTGTCTTACAATTGGTATCTTCATATGATTGAAGGTAGCATGATTAGAGATATTGATTACAAGACCCATGCTCTGTGTTATTTCTGATGGAAAAGGGACATAAAGAATGAGCAATTCAGTTGTGTAATATTTATTGGGAAAGGAAATGGGATTGGAAAAATGGGGATAATGGAAGGTTTGTATAGGGGTAAGGAGGAGTTAAGGGGAGAGAGGGAACATGGTTTGATGAAGCAAGGGAGGAAAATGCCCCTCACCCCCACTGAAAGGAAGCAGCAGGGATCCAATGAGGTCTGTTTGTCTTTGAATGACTGAACTGAAGTTCAGCTCCCTCTATGACCAGAAAAGATAATCCACTTATCTGACTGCAGATTCAAATAATATACAGTTTAATAACCAGTTGGGATTGGAGTTTTTTCTCAGCTTCAGACCTGAGGCCACGCCTCAGAGGCTGGCAGAGGGTTCTCCCACTCCCGTCTACCCTATATCAGACCAGTTTTGCATAATTCAGAATCTTAGCAGTAGACAGAAAGCAAACAAGAACATGTCTAACCTTCAGAAGTGAATTGGGCCTGAATCTTAGGGCTGAATCAAAAAGAGGCAGCACACCACACCAGACTGGGCTGAACAAGCTTCTCTCTCCTCCAACACCAGGAAGTAAGTCCCAACCTGGCAGGCAGGAAGTGCTAGTCCCAAGACCCAACTGCCACTCCCAGTTGGCTCCTTCCCCCACAAACTGTCAGTCTTCTTTCCTTTCCACAATCATCCCATTTTTTTTGTTGGCTTGACCTTCCCAAGGCCACTTATTTATATTATAGTTACCAATTTACTAAATCTACTCTAAGGAAATATTAGCAGGAAAGTTTGGACAAGAGTAATTTTGGGGTTTTACAATAAATTCAGTACAATAAATGTTGAACAAAACTATTACAAAAATTTGAATCTTAGTGCTAATACTACTTACTCTATGTTAACTAAAACTAATACATTATTTACAGAAATTATTTACATATAATACAACAATATACATTGTTGAACATCATAATGTCAGTCAACTAGAAATATCTATTGATCTTTCTATTTGCCTAAGACCTTTAGAACTAACTACATACATATTTACATTTTGCATAAATACAATTTCAGACATTTGTTTATATAAACAAGGTCTCTCAATATGTCAGTTTGTGATTTTGTGTTTTGTGTCTAATAGTGTTGTGTTGAATTAATACTTATCAAGTTTCTTCAGATTTCCACTTCTCATGTTGACTGATGGATCTCTTCTTTCTTCCATGTTATGTAGTGATGCATGCTATTTCCCTAATATCTGAAATTACTTTTGTTTTATTATTTCAACACACTAAGTCTTACATATAAGTCTCATTTTTGTTCTGTCCTCTTCTTATATAACACCATTTACAAAATTCAAAGTCTTAGCTGTCCATTTCAGCTTTTCCTTTGTTTCTTATGTCTAGCATCTTTTCTTGATGCTTTTCCTCTGGGAAGCTTTTCCTCTGGGCTGGTTTAAAATCTTTTCCTATGGGATGCTTTTTTTTTGGGTTGCTTTCCCTCTGGGTTGATTTTCCTCTGGGCTGAAAAGTTGTCTCCAACATCATGTGTCACTATTATTTCTTTGTATTGTACTTTTTATGTTAATCAGTTTTTGTTTTCATTTCTCAGCCCTAGCTGTTGTCTAATTATCTTCTATGTCCATTACAGTGATGTGGAACTTTTTCTGGTTTCAAGTGGGAACAGTGAAACCATGAGTCTTTCCCTGCAACTTTTATAGCTGTTGGGGTAGTAAGCATTACTTAATGTGGTCCAGTCCATTTTATGTCTGTAGCCAATTTTCTATTGAAATTTTTTAAGTAAACTATGTCTCCTGGTTTGATGTTGTGCAAATTGTAATCCAGGGCTACTGTTTGTTGTATCAAGCCCATTTCATGCAATTCCGCTATTCTTGTCTGTAAAGCTTGTACATATTTTGTTAATTGACAGTCTCCACTTATCATGGCAATGTAAGCTGGTTTACGAGTCCTTCCTTGACAAATTGCATGTCCATATAGCATCTCAAATGGAGAGATGTGCAAATCTCCACTGGGTCGTGTTCTAAGATGGAACAGAACTAATGGCAGAATGTTTGTCCATTTTGGGTGTGTTTCTGCACAAAATTTTCCTATCAATGTTTTAAAGTCTTTATTTAATCTTTCTACTTGCCCTGAACTTTTGGGGTGATATGGTGTGTGGTATGTTGCTTGTATTCCTAGATTTTTATAAATTCCATTTAATATTGACTGAGTAAAGTGACTTCTATGGTCTGAGTCCAATTTTGAGGGAATCCCAAATATAGGTATGATTTCTTTTAATAGGATTTTGACCACAAATGCTGCATTGTTCTTCTTGACAGGAAAAACTTCTGGCCATCTAGTCAGTCTGTCTATGATGACAAGGCAATACTTAAACCCTTTGTCTTTTGGCATATTGATAAAATCTATGTGTATGCATTCAAATAGAGTATATGCTAAGGGATGACCTCCTAACCCTTTGGTCTTATAAACTCCCTGATTGAACTGCATACAAATTTTACATTTTTGACAAACTCTTATGTCATATGAGGATATTCGTGGTGCAGTCCAAAATCATCTCACTGAATTGATCACAGCTTGGGTTCCACAGTGTCCTTGTGCATGTATTGCATTGCACACGTGATAAAATAAATTTTTAGGCATGATGGGCTTGCCTAGTTGTGAAAACCATATTCCTCTTATTTGTTTTGCTCCTAAGTTCTTTATCCATGATTGAATTTCCTGCTCATTATAAGCATCAGTTAGATTATCCTGTTCAACTATTGAGAAATTCAATACATGAAAAGGTCCTTCTCTTGCTCCAAATTTTGCTGTAATGTCAGCTCTATGGTTTCCTAAAGACACATGATCATTAGCCCCTGTGTGTGATCTACAGTGGATTATTGCCACTTCCTTGGGAACTTGTACAGCCTCAAGAAGTTGCATTATTACTTTGGCATATGGGATCTCTTTACCTGAACTTCTCAAAAATCCTCTATGCTTCCAAATTTCTGCAATGGCATGAATTACTGAAAATGCATACTGGGAATCTGTGTAAATATTGGCCCATTTATCTTTACCGATTTGCAAAGCATTTAATAAAGCAACTAGCTCTGCCCCTTGAGCGCTCACGTGCTTTGGTAAGGACACATACCATAATGTCTCTGTTACTACTGCTGCTCCCATATACCTTTCAATATTAATTATCATGCTCGAACCATCGGTATACATTTCAATGTTGGGTTGTTCCAGGGGAGTGTCTTTTAAATCATTTCTTGGTTTTTCTACTACTGATATTGTTTCTTGGCAATTATGTATGGGTTCCCCTTCCAAAGGCAGATCTGGAATCAAGGATGCCGGATTCAATAGTTGGCAACATTTTAAAGAGATGTTTTCATTGCTTAGTAACACAATTTCATATTGAGAAAGATGATGCCCCACACCTGGCAGGAAGGAAGTGCTAGTCACAAGACCCAACTGCCACTCCCAGTTGGCCTCTTCCCCCACAAACTGTCAGTCTTGTTTCCTTTCCACAGTTGATTACAATTTTCTGTCATTGAATATTGAATAAAATGTCCCATGATGCAATAAACATGTCTAATAATTCAGTCCCTAAGAGTTTTTATAGTGTTTGGTTTTATTTAGAAACCAAGTTAATTTTTTAGGCTTTACAAAGGAGCTCTTAAATATAGAACAATTCATTTTACATCATCAACTACTCTGAGACTCACAATCTTCATATGAAAAGTAATTTGTTATTTGATGATCCTCTAACAAATAATCAGTCTATAATAAGTCATGATTTTGAGAGGGAAATGCATATGTATGTTTCATTTATTCACTGGAAAATATGTGGATTTAAAATATTTTTACCAATCATAGGTTATTAGCTTGAATAATCATTGGTATTTGTGAATATCTACAATTACTACTTATACTGAGGAGATTGCTACTTAGGATGATTATGCTAGAAATGTTTTACCTCTCTAAGTATGTTTATAGAAAAAAATGTCTATATGGAAAATTCTATTTACCTCCCCTTAGTGTGTGATCACACACATATTGCCATTTTTAGGGGTTTATAATCCTCATTCACATTGAGTCTTGATTGATGCCTTCAGTGTAAAAACAGGTTAGACAATGGTACAAAACCAAATACTACAGAATTTTATCATATTTGAATAATGTAATTAGAATCTAGGTCAAAGGATTCAGACCTGGGGGGAGGAAAGAAATAGGCATCAATGTTGTGAGAATGAAAGCATTTGTGGAAATTGTTGCTTTCATATTAACTTCCTACTAGCCTAACTTCAGTTGTCAAAGAGAATACCAAATTAAAAATTATTTTAAGATGAAGAAAATAGTCATAATTTATATAGAGAAAATATTTGTAGCATTCCTAGGTTATAAAAAGTAATAATCTTTACCTGATCTGGATAAGGAGAATTAAATATATATTCATATATATACATACATATACACACATATTTCTATCCTGATATACATATAGGCACATATTCAAACATACAAGTTTGTATATGTGTATGCAGATATTTGTGAGTGTATGTGTGTATCTATCTAAGAACACAGGAACAACTTATCTTTTTATCTCCCTAAATAAACATGTTTTCTATATCTTTATATGTGTGTATATAAACATTACATGAACACATACATACATATGAAGCATTTCTGTTTAGGGTGAATCTGTATTTCTGTCCATTTATACATGTGTGTATATCATATGGAATATCATATGTGTTCAAGTATATATGTATCATATGGAAGTAGAAAGTGTGAAATCCCATACCCCTTATGATTATGATATTGTATTTTATATTTTCTATAATTCTGTAATACTCAATAGCTATTATGTACTAAATATTAACCCCAACCCATGCTAGCTAGCTAAGCTGTACATTGCTCTGGTGTGGCAGTGGGACAAAACTTAGACTTAATCCACAGGTTTCTGCCTTGAAACTGTTCAGAACAGCCTATCTTTATGCTGACCTCAGCTGAATGAGCACAGAATGAAGTACATTCATGCTAAAAGTGGTGGTTACATCAATGGCATGACTGTCCATTGTAGAGACCAAGATACAGGACCAGGACACACTGGTCAATTTACCTGAGTCAGATGATACTATACTACTGACATCACCTCTGTAAAACAGTGCTCTATAAGGGGGCTACTCACAAGGCTAGTAGTCTTTGGCTGTTAATCAGAGTTCGGCTTTATTGTGAGACTGGCCATATCATTTCTTTTTGGCTTGGAGACTTTATTTTATTTTTGGTGTATTGGATAATAAATTGTATGTCACAAAAGTTTGAACATTGTTTTTTTTTCTGGTCTTTGGATCTCTATCAGTAGGAATAGCACATTGAGCAAGGTGGGTACCTAATAAATTGGATTGTATTAGAATGTCTAGGATAGAAAAGGATAGATTAGGTTAGGTGAGGTCCGTATAGGTTAAGATAGACTAGACTAGTGGGCTAGACTAAGTTAGTTAGGAAAGGATAAGGTAGTCTTGAATTTTATAGGACTGAAAAGTAAACTAGATTTATATTCAAAATATTTGGATTAATACCTCCTTTACTTCCCTTCTAACATTATATATATACATATATATATATAGATTCATAAATATATATCTAATCATGAATCTAGCTAAATTTGAAGAATCTTATTACCAGAAAGTTGATATTGAGTATTATCAGTCAGCTAAGCTTAGCTAATTAGTAGCAAGTTAGAGGCAGACCATTAAGATTATTTAGTAAATTTTTTTTAATAATTTAGTAAATTTAGTAAATTATTGCTGTGGAAAGATTACTTATATTACTATGGAATACCTTAAGGTCACTAGACTGAAAGAAAATTCATAAATACTTAATCCTTTATTCTATTCTCCATTTCCCTTCCTTTCCTTTTTTTTTTTGTTATATCACAAGACATACAAACTAAAAACATCGGTGGTTATGGAAGGAAAGTGGAATTTTTACCTAAAAAACTAGCTAAATTTAATTTTCAAGGCTGACAAATTAAGAATAAACTTAAAAATGGGTTAAAAGTGAGAGAAGTAAACTTAATGATAACAAAACATTGAGGTTGCTAGTACAAGGAGAACAAGAACAGGGATGAGAGACAGAGGAAAAGAGACAGAGAGACAGGGACAGAGAGAGAGAGAGATGGGGAGAGAGATACAGAGAGTGAAATAGATAGAGAGAATGAGAACTAAGGAAGTTAGAAAGGGATGATTCAACCAGAATTGATATAAAGGGTACAGAAAGACAAGAAAGAGACATTCCCAGATCCATCACCACTGAGCCTTGAATAAAAGGCATGAGAGTGTAACATCATTGAGAAGACAGATTAATTTTTGCTCTTGAACTTTAACCTATCACCCAGTGTATTCTCTGATATAAAGACAATTAATTAGTGAATTATTTAATATTGTAATAAAAATAGAAGTGGATCAGGTTAAGAAGGGAGGATGTTATCGCTGGCCTAAAGATATTATATATGAATTTAAAGGTGACCAAGGCAGATTCTGGAATCTAAGTCACCAACCAAATATAACAATTGTAAATTCCAACATGAAACCTAGAACTGAGCTAACATTAAGCATAAGACCTGACAAAGTCATCTCACAGAAAAAAGGAAGCCAAAAAAAAGCAGCCTTCCTCTTTATAGTTGGTATAAAGGGCAAAGAATAGTTCATAAAAAGTTTGTAATGTGTAAACTTAACTATTAACTTGCTTTATTTTTCCATCCTATGCTCTGTTTTATTTCCTTTGATTGTTATTAGGATTACTTTGTGACATGTTTGTGTCCAAAGGGAAGTGAATATTTTAGAGAGAAAATATGCTGTGAGATGCAATGTGGGGTCCTGAACTTGGAGGCTAGAGAAATGAGTTTGAGTCCTGCCGTGCCCATTTAATTACATCTTCTGACCTCAATATGCTTATGAATAAGATGGGAATTATGATATACTGTGCGACATAGAATAGGATTCCAAATTCAACGGGTTTTTTAAGTATTAAATAAGCTTTACAATTTAATTAATTTCTAACTGTAATATAGATATATGTCGATCACCAAGATTTTATTCATCTAGTACACACACACAAAAAGAGAGTCAGAGACAGAGATTATTGCTTCTGTCCACCAGTTTCCCTAAATCCATTAGCTTAGCATCCTCTAAATTTTGACTCTGAAATCCTCCCCGGTCCATCCCTACTTCCTCCCTTGCCTTGGGTATAAGTTTATCCATTGTCTACCAAAGTGGCCAAAATAATTTACATTTCACTTTCTTAACTTTTCACTTATCTTTCTAGAACCCTGAATCTCCAAACCATGATGTATTAACTGGTTCAACTGGTTTGGAATTTCTATGATAACACAGGAACAGTAATTATTACTGCCATTTCTCTTTCAGAAGAGTTGCAAGTATCTAAGGACAAAAGAGACAGTATTAACAAAGATAATTCATTAATGCTTTCCAGAAAAAAAACAGAAGGGAGAACATTGATGTTGACTTCTTTCTTCATTTCATCCCAATCCCTAATCTCATGGCTTCATAACAACTGGTGAAGATTCATGAAGAACAAAACAAGTCTATAGCTTTGGAGTTTCTTTATCTTTATCTATCATTTATGTGAACATTCATGCATTTGATCATTTGATTATTTACTTCACATTTACCCATTTATCTATTTATTACTCCATTCATTCCATTTATTAATTGACTCGTGAATCTATTCATTTATTTACTTATTTACCCATCAATTTACTCATCTGTTTGCCCATCTATCCATCTATCTATCTATCTATCTATCTATCTATCTATCTATCTATCTATCTATCTATCTATCTATCTATCTATCTATCCATCCAGCTAGCTAGCTAGCAAGCGAGGTAGCTATTATCAAAGCTTGTGATTTCATCTATTTAGGCAAATAATTAATGAGAAAACTCCTTCCTACTAAATAGATAAGCAGCTCCTTTGTAACATAGTTCTAACAAGTTTAGGGAATTAAGATATTAAATTACTTGCCCAAGGATACATAGTTCTCATGGCTTAGACAAAATACTTGGTCCTACTTCTTCATGATGCTAATCTATCCTCCTACACATAGATTTATATTTTCTTCCTCATAGATTTTTATTTTTACTGTGGGTGTGTGTGCATATGGGTGTATGTGTGTGTCTACCTACATATGTATGTGTGATATGCCCCTTTTAAATCCCTTCTTAATAAAAACACAACTCTTTCAAATGCATGAAATAAAATGTGTAGAACAAAGGAAGCCTATTATATTGAAATAATTATCAAAACATTACATAACTTTACTAAGAACCCATGCTCCAAAATGTCATGTTTGCATCATGAATTTATTTAATATATGCCTGTTTATTACTGCAAAATGGTAAGTAAATGTCATAAGGTGACTGTCATAAGTCTTTTAATTTTAAAATATTCAGTTAGGAATATTGATATCAATTTGGTAGACCTCATTTTTTCATTGTTTTCTTTGAAAACATCACAATATGTATCAATCATATCCTATTAAACGTATTATAAATTTTATTTTTTTAATTTGTTATTTCATTTGTTTGTTGCATTTAAATACGCAGATAACTCCCTTCCTCTCTCCCCATTAGAGAAGGCATCATTTGCCATGAAGTTATGTGTATATAAAAAAAAATGTCTCATTTATTTCTATTTATCAGTTTTGTCTCTGGAGACACACACAAGTCATTCTTCATACAGTATTTCTGTAGCTATATATCATGTTCTCTTACTTCCACTTGTTTCACTCTTTGTAATTTCATATATCTTTCCAAGTTTTTCCACACTGACTCTGCTCATCATTTCTTACTGTGCAATAGTATTCCATCACTATTATATGTCACAACTTATTTAGTCATTCTCCAGTTGATGGACATACCTTAAATTTTTAGGTCTTTGCCATTACAAAAAGATCAGCTATGAATATTCTACATCAAATTAGAAAGGTTTTGTACAAACAAAACTAATGCATTCAAAATTAGAAGGGAAGCAACAAATTGGGAAACAATCTTCATTACAAAAACCTCTGGCAAATTTATAAAGAACTAAACCAATTGTACAAAAAAATCAAGCCATTCTCCAATTGATAAATGGTCAAGGGACATGAATAGGCAATTTTCAGTTAAAGAAATCACAACTATTAATAAGCACATGAAAAAGT
Source organism: Monodelphis domestica (assembly GCF_027887165.1). Classification (NCBI taxonomy): domain Eukaryota; kingdom Metazoa; phylum Chordata; class Mammalia; order Didelphimorphia; family Didelphidae; genus Monodelphis; species Monodelphis domestica. The sequence goes on along the minus strand of NC_077233.1, from coordinate 41,307,741 downwards.
GCTCCAAATCTCTAACAATCAGAGGAATGCAAATCAAAACAACTCTGAGGTATCACCTCACACCTTGCAGATTGGATAACATGACACCAAAGGAAAGTAATGAATGTTGGAAGGGGTGTGGCTAACTTGGGACATTAATGCATTGCTGGTGGACTTGTGAATTAATCCAACCATTCTGGAGGGCAATTTGGAACTATGCCCAAAGGGCGATAAAAGAATGGCTACCTTTTGATCCACCCATAGCACTGCTGGGTTTATACCCCAAAGATATAACAAATAAAAAGACTTGTACAAGAATATTCATAGCTGCACTCTTTGTAGTGGCCAAAAATTGGAAAATGAGGGGATGCCCCTCAATGGGGAATGGCTGAACAAATTGTGGTATATGTTGGTGATGGAATACTATTGTGATTAAAGGAAAAATAAAGTGGAGGAATTCCATGGGGACTGGAACAACCTCCAGGAATTGATGCAGAGTGAGAGGAGCAGAACCAGGAAAACATTGTGCAAAGAGACTGAATCACTGTGGTACAATCGAATGTAATGGACTTCTCCATTAGTGGCAATGCAGTGATCCTGAACAACTTGGAGAAATCTACAAGAAAAACCACTATCCATATTCAGAGGAAACACTGTGGGAGTAAAAACACCAAAGAAAATCAACTGCTTAAATACATGGGTAAAAGGGATATGGTTGGGTATGTAGACTCTAAATGAACATCCTAGTGCAAACAAAAACATGGAAATAGGTTCTGATCAAGGACACAAGTAATACCCAATGAAATTGCTGTCAGCTGCAGGAAGCATTGTTGGAGGGGAGGGAGGGAAATAAAGTGAGTATTGTAACCACGAAAAATTAAAGAAAATTAAAAAAAAGAAAATGTAGATTTTTTTTTTCATTTTCCTGATCACCTTAGGAAATAAAAAATAAGAGTAATATTGCTGGGTCAAAAGGTATACACAGTTTTACCTCTTTAAGCATATTCCAGATTCCAAAATATTTGATTTAGTTCACAGTTCCATCAACAGTGCATTCATTAGTGCTCCCACTTTCCATATCTCCTCCAACATTTGTCATTTTGTCCTTTTATAAATTTTTGCCAGATTGAAAGGTATGAGATCATATTTCATACTTAGTTTGATATGCATTTCTCTAATCAATAATTATTCATAGCATTTTATATAGTTATATATAACATTGATTTCTTCATTCAAAATCACTTAGTCATATCTTCTTTGACTACTTATCAATTGGGGAATGTCACACATTCTTATGTATTTGAAAATATTTTTCTATATATTTTATATATGAAGCTTCTCTCTAAGAAACTCTATAAATATTCTCTTCTTACCATTTTCCTTATAATATTTGCTACATTAGTATTATTTATAAAAAACTTTTCAATATAATTCATTCAAATTATCCATTTCAAATCTCACAATCTCTTCTTTATTCATAAAAACTTGTCTATGAATCTGATATGATATAATGTTCATTATTCTTTTAATTTACTTATGATATCTCCCTTAATATGCATGTCATAAATTCCTTTTGATCTTATCTTAGTAAATTCTGTATGATATTGGTCTATATCTAGTTTCTGCCAGGCTGCTTTTCAGTTTTCCCAACAATTTTTACCAAGTAATGAATTTTTATTCAAAAACTTGGAACTTACTTTTGTCTAACACAAGCTTGATATAAACTTTTACAACTGTGTGTTTGCATTCATTACTCTTCTATTTAGCCAGTACCAGATTGTTGTTATCATTACTACTTTATAATACAAATTCTAGTATTGCTAAACTTTCTTCCTTTACATTGTTTTCATTAATTCCTTTGATATTCCTGATCTTTCGTTGTTCCAAATTATTTTTTAATTTTTTTTTTACATTTCAATATAATAGTTGGGGTTTTTTAATTAAATGATATAACATTGAATAAGTATATTATTTTAGATAGAAGCCAATTCTATTATATGGGTTCTAAACACCCCATGAAGAATAAATAAACTGAAATGTGACACCTTAATTTTAGGCCATCTGTACACAGATATATATATATATATATATATATATATATATATATATATATATATATATATGTATATATATGTACACATACACATACACACACACACACACACACACACACACATATATATATATATATATATATATATATATATGTTATAAGAAACCCAGTGAAAGTGCTTGTTATCTCTGGAAGGAGGGAGTGAAGAGGAGAGGGAGATAACAAAAATCATGCAACTATGGAAATCATTTTAAAAATTAAAACTATCAAAAAAGATTATAACTGCTATCTCTAAGGCAGTCTATTAATTTTACTTTCATGTTCTAGGGTGATTAGTTTTAATTTGCTCTCTGTCATCTTTTGCCATTATTCCTGAGTATTTCAGTGAGCAAATCCAAAAGATGAATTTAACATTTTAATGCAAGTTATAGATGGGTATCTCTATATATGCATGACTTTGTTGGAATACATTATAGACTTACAAAATCTATCAATTCTTTGGGCCAAAACAGGCTTCTAGATACAATAATGCTTACATTCCTCAAATGAGATCTTATGGTCTTTAATTGTGGCCCTTTATCAGGCATACTACACTGGCTCTTGATGTCTATCTACTTCAATCAATTCAGTTGATAGAACTGAAAATCAAGGGTTAGAGAGATTTTTAAGTTGCAGGTTGGCTAAGATCATCTAGCAAGTTAAGATAAGACTCAGGACTAGAATCAGTGCTATGGCCATCACATCAAACTGAATTTCAATACCTACCTTAATTTCAGTGTCATTTCTTGATTCTAAGAACCCTACATTTAGCAGAAACATTGCAGAAAGTCAGATGTTTACCTTGACTGGAATCTTGGACTCTGCAGGATTTGAATTATAAACATGAATATTGAATATAATTGAATGAAATTATATACCATAAGTTATGATATATATGATGTTATGATAATTTATTATATATAAGTATGATTTTATATAATTTATATATCATAAATTATTATATATAATTTCATTAAATTCAATTGAAATTTATCAAAAACTTCTTATTTTCCAGGTACTTTGCTGAGTAGTGGATATGAAGACAAATAGAAAAATTGTATTCTCAAGTATCTTTGATTCTATTCGTTCATAGTTTGACTTTTATTTAATTTTATGTACTCAGAAAGTATGATATAATAATAAATATATTAGGTTTGGAATCAGAGAACTTAGGTTAAGAACTCTAATTTTATATTAATCACTTCTATTATCTTAGGCAGTGACCATATTTGTCCAGTGAAGTGAAGTTGACTAGCATTTATTAGGCATTTTCTCTGTGCTAGGCACTATGTTAAATCTCAGGAATTCCAATTCCAGCTGAAAGAAAGATGATCCTTTCTCTTGAAGTGCTTACATTTTTACAAAGGTAGACAAAAATTAAAAAAGAAAAAGAAAAAAGAATCTGAAGAGGTTGGGAAGACTGAAGCAGACATGGCCATTGTATAGAAAGTCTGAGAGAATAAAGAGTCTAGACTGATGGGAAATGAAGATATGACTAGACTGGCTATTTTCTTTACAATCGGGGCTTTTCAAGGAATGAGGCAAACAGAAGGAGAAGTCACAGACAAGGAAGCTACTTCTAATATTGAAGTTTAGGGATGGAGAAAGCCTCCAAGGTGAAGAGGTTTCTGAGGTATTGTAAGAAACATATGGGGGAGACTTCCGGTTAAGATGGCGGCTTAGAGAAAGCTAAAGCTCAGATCTCCTGAAAACCCTTCCCGACCGATCTCAAAGGATAAGCTCCTAAGGCGCCGAAATTCAAAACGATCAACAGCACAGACCCTGGGAACCCTCCTCCTGGACCTGGACCCGGTTCAAAAGGTACGGCTCCCCTTAAAAGCCAGAACCCGAGATCACTCGGACCTCAGGGGTAGGAGCACAGAGTCCAAGGCTCCCGGAAGCCGCAGCCCCGCCGGGCTCAGAGAGCAGAACCCTCAGGGCCTTCTACAGTCCCGGTGAAAGTTACTGCCTGGGGCTTCCGCTGCAGAGAGCTGGTCGAAACAACAGCAACCCTCAGGGCGGGCAAGACAGCCTCACGGGCTGGATCCTGCTATCCAAGTCTCAGTGAAAGTCTGTGCTCTCGGAGCTTGGGGAAGCGGCAGCCCATCCCCCCGCAGGCCAACGAAACAGCCTCACGGCCAGCGATTCTGAAGGCAACTTCCGGAAAGCGAGCCGGGGGAGAGTGTGGCCTCGTGGTCCGACCCTTCCATTCCAGTTCCAGTGAGGCATATTCAGTTTAACCCAGGGAAAGCTCATAGAACTATCTGCCCAGGACTAAAGCCCCTGAACACCAGAAAGAGACAAGAAAAACTAATCCTCCACATTCAGAAATGGCAAACTCCACAGAACCACAGAAGCCCCAAAATACCAAGAAAAATAAGAAGAAAGGGGCGACTTTGGACACATTCTATGGAGCCAAAATACAAAATACAGAGCAGACAGAAGATAATATAAAAGAAAATGCTCCAAAACCTTCCAAAGGAAATGGAAACTCTCCACAAACCTATGAAGAATTTGAATCAGAAATGACCAAAAAGATGGAAGCCTTCTGGGAGGAAAAGTTGGAAATAATGCAAAAGAAATTCACGCATCTACAAAACCAGTTTGACCAAACTGTAAAAGAAAACCAGGCTTTAAAGGCCAGAATCAGGCAGCTGGAAGACAACGATCGTGTAAAAGAGCAAGAATCAATAAAGCAAAGCCAAAATACCAAGAAATTAGAAGAGAACATAAAATATCTCACCGACAAGGTGATAGATCTGGAAAATAGGGGGAGAAGGGATAATTTAAGAATAATTGGACTCCCAGATAAGCCAGAAATAAACACCAAACTGGACATGGTGATACAAGATATAATCAAAGAAAATTGCCCAGAGATTCTAGAACAAGGGGGCAATACAGCCACTGACAGAGCTCACAGAACACCTTCTACACTAAACCCCCAAAAGACAACTCCCAGGAATGTAATTGCCAAATTCCAAAGCTATCAAACAAAAGAAAAAATCCTACAGGAAGCCAGAAAAAGACAATTTAGATATAAAGGAATGCCAATCAGGGTCACCCAAGACCTTGCAAGTTCTACTCTGAATGATCGTAAGGCATGGAACATGATCTTCAGAAAGGCAAGAGAGCTGGGTCTCCAACCAAGAATCAGCTACCCAGCAAAACTGACTATATACTTCCAAGGGAAAGTATGGGCATTCAACAAAATAGAAGACTTCCAACTTTTTGCAAAGAAAAGACCAGAGCTCTGTGGAAAGTTTGATACCGAAAATCAAAGAGCAAGGAATACCTGAAAAGGTAAATATTAAGGAAAGGGGAAAATGTTATCTTCTTCTTTTACTCAAACTCTCTTCTATAAGGACTACATTTATATCAACCTATGTATACTAACATGTGGGGAAAATGTAATGTATAAATAGGGGGTAAAGAAAGACCAAATAGAATAATCATTCTCACACAAAGATTCACATGGGAAGGGGAGGGGAAGAAAACTCCTATAAGAAGGAGAGGAAGAGAGGGGGGGGGTTACTTAAACCTCAATCTCAGGGAAATCAGCTCTGAGAGGGAAAAACCTCCAGATCCATTGGGATCTTGAATTCTATCTTACCCAACAAGGGTAAGGAGAAGGGAAAACCAAGGGGGGGAGGGGGAGAGGGAGAACAAAAAGGGAGGGAAAGAGAGGGGGGAGGGGGAGGGAACAAAAAGGGAGGGACTAAAAAGGGAAACATCAAGGGAGGGGACAAGGGGGACTGTTTCAAAGTAAATCACTGGACTAAAAGGTAGAGCCGAAAAAGAAAAGGTTAGAATTAGGGAAGGCAATCAAAATGCCAGGGAGTCCACAAATGACAATCATAACTTTGAACGTGAATGGGATGAACTCACCCATAAAACGTAGACGAATAGCAGAATGGATTAGAATCCAAAACCCTACCATATGTTGTCTTCAAGAAACACACATGAGGCGGGTTGACACCCACAAGGTCAGAATTAAAGGATGGAGTAAGACCTTCTGGGCTTCAACTGATAGAAAGAAGGCAGGAGTGGTAATCATGATATCTGATAAAGCCAATGCAGAAATAGACCTGATCAAAAGGGATAGGGAAGGTAATTATATTTTGTTAAAAGGGACTATAGACAATGAGGAAATATCATTAATCAATATGTATGCACCAAATAATATAGCACCCAAATTTCTAATGGAGAAACTAGGAGAATTGAAGGAAGAAATAGACAATAAAACCATACTAGTGGGAGACTTAAACCAACCATTATCAAATTTAGATAAATCAAATCAAAAAATAAATAAGAAAGAGGTAAAAGAAGTGAATGAAATCTTAGAAAAATTAGAATTAATAGACATATGGAGAAAAATAAATAGGGATAAAAAGGAATACACCTTCTTCTCAGCACCACATGGCACATTCACAAAAATTGACCATACATTAGGTCACAGAAACATAGCACACAAATGCAGAAAAGCAGAAATAATGAATGCAGCCTTCTCAGATCACAAGGCAATAAAAATAATGATTAGTAATGGTACATGGAAAACCAAATCTAAAACCAATTGGAAATTAAACAATATGATACTCCAAAACCGTTTAGTTAAAGAAGAAATCATAGAAACAATTAATAATTTCATCGAGGAAAATGACAATGGCGAAACATCCTTCCAAACCTTTTGGGATGCAGCCAAAGCGGTAATCAGAGGTAAATTCATATCCCTGAATGCTGATATTAACAAACAAGGGAGAGCAGAGATCAATCAATTGGAAATGCAAATGAAAAAACTGGAAAGCGATCAAATTAAAAACCCCCAGCAGAAAACCAAATTAGAAATCCTAAAAATTAAGGGAGAAATTAATAAAATCGAAAGTGATAGAACTATTGATTTAATAAATGAGACAAGAAGCTGGTACGTTGAAAAAACAAACAAAATAGACAAGGTACTGGTCAATCTAGTTAAAAAAAGGAAGGAAGAAAAGCAAATTCACAGCATTAAAGATGAAAAGGGGGACAGCACCTCCAATGAGGAGGAAATTAAGGCAATCATTAGAAATTACTTTGCCCAATTATATGGCAATAAATACACCAATTTAGGAGAAATGGATGAATATATACAAAAATACAAACTGCCTAGACTAACAGAAGAGGAAATAGAATTCCTAAATAATCCCATATCAGAAATTGAAATCCAACAAGCCATCAAAGAACTTCCTAAGAAAAAGTCCCCAGGGCCTGATGGATTCACCTGTGAATTCTATCAAACATTCAGAGAACAGTTAATCCCAATACTATACAAACTATTTGACATAATAAGCAAAGAGGGAGTTCTACCAAACTCCTTTTACGACACAAACATGGTACTGATTCCAAAACCAGGCAGGTCAAAAACAGAGAAAGAAAACTATAGGCCAATCTCCCTAATGAATATAGATGCAAAAATCTTAAATAGGATACTAGCAAAAAGACTCCAGCAAGTGATCAGAAGGATCATTCACCATGATCAAGTAGGATTCATACCAGGGATGCAGGGCTGGTTCAACATTAGGAAAACCATCCACATAATTGACCACATCAACAAGCAAACTAGCAAGAATCACATGATTATTTCAATAGATGCAGAAAAAGCCTTTGATAAAATACAACACCCATTCCTATTAAAAACACTAGAAAGCATAGGAATAGAAGGGTCATTCCTAAAAATAATAAACAGTATATATCTAAAACCAACAGCTAATATCATCTGCAATGGGGATAAACTAGATGCATTCCCAATAAGATCAGGAGTGAAACAAGGATGCCCATTATCACCTCTACTATTTGACATTGTACTAGAAACACTAGCAGTAGCAATTAGAGAAGATAAAGGAATTGAAGGCATCAAAATAGGCAAGGAGGAGACCAAGTTATCACTCTTTGCGGATGACATGATGGTCTACTTAAAGAATCCTAGAGATTCAACCAAAAAGCTAATTGAAATAATCAACAACTTTAGCAAAGTTGCAGGATACAAAATAAACCCACATAAATCATCAGCTTTTCTATATATCTCCAACACAGCTCAGCAGCAAGAACTAGAAAGAGAAATCCCATTCAAAATCACCTTAGACAAAATAAAATACCTAGGAATCTACCTCCCAAGACAAACACAGGAACTATATGAACACAACTACAAAACACTCGCCACACAACTAAAACTAGACTTGAACAAATGGAAAAACATTAACTGCTCATGGATAGGACGAGCCAATATAATAAAAATGACCATCCTACCCAAACTTATTTATCTATTTAGTGCCATACCCATTGAACTACCAAAATACTTCTTCACTGATTTAGAAAAAACCATAACAAAGTTCATTTGGAAGAACAAAAGATCAAGGATATCCAGGGAAATAATGAAAAAAAAACACATATGATGGGGGCCTTGCAGTCCCTGACCTAAAACTATATTACAAAGCAGCAGTCATCAAAACAATTTGGTACTGGCTAAGAAACAGAAAGGAAGATCAGTGGAATAGACTGGGGGAAAGCGACCTCAGCAAGACAGTATACGATAAACCCAAAGATCCCAGCTTTTGGGACAAAAATCCACTATTCGATAAAAACTGCTGGGAAAATTGGAAGACAGTGTGGGAGAGACTAGGAATAGATCAACACCTCACACCCTACACCAAGATAAATTCAAAATGGGTGAGTGACTTAAACATAAAGAAGGAAACCATAAGTAAATTGGGTAAACACAGAATAGTATACATATCAGACCTTTGGGAGGGGAAAGGCTTTAAAACCAAGCAAGATATAGAAAGAATCAAAAAATGTAAAATAAATAATTTTGACTACATCAAACTAAAAAGCTTTTGTACAAACAAAACCAATATAACTAAAATCAGAAGGGAAACAACAAATTGGGAAAAAATCTTCATAGAAACCTCTGACAAAGGTTTAATTACTCATATTTATAAAGAGCTAAATCAATTGTACACAAAATCAAGCCATTCTCCAATTGATAAATGGGCAAGGGAAATGGATAGGCAGTTCTCAGATAAAGAAATCAAAACTATTAACAAGCACATGAAGAAGTGTTCTACATCTCTTATAATCAGAGAGATGCAAATCAAAACAACTCTGAGGTATCACCTCACACCTAGCAGATTGGCTAACATAACAGCAAAGGAAAGTAATGAATGCTGGAGGGGATGTGGCAAAGTAGGGACATTAATTCATTGCTGGTGGAGCTGTGAACTGATCCAACCATTCTGGAGGGCAATTTGGAACTATGCCCAAAGGGCGACAAAAGAATATCTACCCTTTGACCCAGCCATAGCACTGCTGGGTCTGTACCCCAAATAGATAATGGACACAAAGACTTGTACAAAAATATTCATAGCTGCGCTCTTTGTGGTGGCCCAAAACTGGAAAATGAGGGGATGCCCATCAATTGGGGAATGGCTGAACAAATTGTGGTATATGTTGGTGATGGAGTACTATTGTGCTAAAAGGAATAATAAAGTGGAGAAGTTCCATGGAGACTGGAACAACCTCCAGGAAGTGATGCAGAGCGAGAAGAGCAGAACCAGGAGAACATTGTACACAGAGACAAACACACTGTGGTATCATCGAACGTAATGGACTTCTCCATTGGTGGTGGTGTAATGTCCCTGAACAACTTGCAGGGACCCAGGAGAAAAAAACACCATTCATAAGCAAAGGATAAACTATGGGAGTGGAAACACTGAGAAAAAGCAACTGCCTGAATACAGAGGTTGAGGGGACATGACAGAGGATAGACTCTAAATGAACACTCTAATGCAAATACTATCAACAAAGCAATGGGTTCAAATCAAGAAAACATCTAATGCCCAGTGGACTTACGCGTCGGCTATGGGGGGTGGGGGGGGGAGGAAAAGAAAATGATCTATGTCTTTAACGAATAATGCTTGGAAATGACCAAATAAAATATATTAAAAAAAAAAAAAGGAAGGACACAAAAAAAAAAGAAACATATGGGGGAGTCAGAAGTGAATGTAATTTGGAGAGCAATCAAGTGACTGAGTTAGACTGTCCAGCTCTATATCTATGCACCTGGGCACAGTGCAGTGTTGACTCATCACTTTCCCAACTTCATAACTCCTAGGATGATTACTTAAGGCTGTCAAGACTGAGAGTAAATCACAACTGAGAGTAAAATCTATCACCTTACCTCAGGATTCAGTCACAGCAAGAAAGGTTTTTTCAGAAAGCCCCAGCTTCTAGCAGAACACAGTTGCACACCACTCAGGCAGATGGCAGAATATGTGTCTAACTCACCATCTATGGAACAACAGCTTCATTGATTTCTTCAAGCCATTCACAGCTCTGCACTGCTTTATAGTCCCACAAATCAAGAAGCAATTTTGGTCTTTTGACAATGATATAGGAAGTACCTACTTTCCCCATGATAGCACACCTGCTTTAAACTGTGTCTTCAATTTAACAAAAAGGTCCTAGAGTTGTTTAGCAGAGTTGGCTATGTTTTAAAGTCAATCTTTTAATAAGAGGGAATATTTACATATCCTAAATCAAAAAGCAATTTTGTTCTTCTGTCATTATTATGAAAAGATGTGATTCATCCGTCTCTCTTTATATGGTCAGGTCTGTTGTTTCTCTGGTAATTCCAATGTAAATATCAGAGATATAGAACATAAAACACATTTCCTGACTTTGAATAATCCTATCTTATATATTCAAAGAAGAGGGAATATAATGGAGGCAGAGGGATAGTGAATAAATAAACACCAGGCATTTGAGGACCTCTTTCCACTTAAGAGCATCTCTGATTCCTTACAGAAATGACCTGAAATTCTTAGAGGACAGAGGCTAGACCCTGAGTCCATGAAAGAAATAAACTGGAAGACTGGGTATCTTACTGCAAGGCTATGTGTCTTTCCTCTGAGGCCCAACATTGTTATATTTGCTGAGGCTGATTATCAGAAGTATCCTAGCAATGAATGAAATATAATAACAATGATGTTGATAATAGCTGTATGGTCTTGCCTCTTTAAGATTAGTTAAATGCAGATATTCTTTCCATATTCATTATCACTTTTCCTATCACATTTTAGATATATCAGGTGTCAGCACAAGAAATTAAATGGGTATTTTGGGATAATTTTGTGGAAGTCACAGATGACATGTGAAGATTAGCAGACAACAGGAAAATTTTAGAAACTCAGAATACTCATATGGTATTTTATAATATCTGCATGTTTTATCTTTAATACCATTAATACAAAAATTATTTTATTATAAATACCACATAAGAGAAAATGATGAATTTTTATTTTTCTAATATGAAGTGAGTCAAAATTTTTTATATGAAATTTCTAAATCATAGGAGCTTTTGAGCTTTGTCCCCCACAATTTAAAATTGTTACCTATACATTACAAACATTGTTTCCTTTGATATTCATTTCAATGCTTCTGGGGGTGAAGCTAAGATGGGGAAATAATCCAGAGTAGCTCCATACCACCATGATAATCCTCTCAGACCAAGATTAAAATATCTGCACAAAATGAAACTAAGAATGAAAGAACCCACAAGAAGACAGTGAAACAACTGTCAAGAAAAGAAAAACACAAAAGGTAGGCAAGGAAGATCAGGAAAATGGGGGTGAAAGGAGAGCAGAGCCAACAAGAATCTGTATCAAGGAGAGAAAAGCAAGTCACAACCCTGCACCACACATCTGGTAACTGGGAACCTATGCCCAAGGCAATATCCATATTCTGAGATTTTTTCTGGGCAAATAGTGGTACAAGCCAACCCTTGCCCCTTGAAATTTCAAACCTGTGGAGAAGTCTGGAGCCCCAGCCTAGGGAATTCTAGTCGAGGCTTCAGATATGGACTTAATTCACACTTTGGAGTGATAAATAGTACTAAGTGATACATGTGCCATTGTTTAAGCCCAACTTCCATGTTATTCATATTTACAGTAGAACAATTCTTTAACATCAAAACCCTAAGATTACATTATCTTTGAATCATAGATGTAGAACTGAAGAATTTCAGAGGTAAACTAGTCTAACTTTTTTGCTGTATTTATAAAGAAACTAAGGCCAGCTGTGGTCTAAAGATAGTAAATGATTTCTTGTAAGGGATTAGGATAGCCTCAAACCATAAAAGAATGTGACTGAGTCATCAGACATATATGTATATGAAGATAATTTAGATTCAGTGGTCAATCAAATTCACTTAAAGCATTTTTTCATCCTCTCATTCCCTTTCTGCCATGCCATTTAGTCCTTTAGAGTAGAGCTGCATATATGATTTATACAAAAGTAATATAATATTATAAAATTCTTAAATTAAATATTCATGAACTCTTTTTAAAATTCCTTGGAATGGTTGATTCCTTGTACCTTTCTTTCATGTCTCTTAACACTAATGTATACTACTGTTTTGCATGTACATCTTCACCTGATCCCCTTAATTTTCTTGTGATCAGGATGTTCCTTGTTTATATTATCTATATCACCTTTAGAACCTTCCAGAGAAGTCTATTCATAAATATTTGTTGTATGATTGAATCAGTTTCTGGTATTTCTTTAGTGGTAAAATCTCTCACAGACAGAATAGCTTTGTTTATTACTAAATAGATTAATCCCAAGGAAGAACAAAAGTTATGGAGAGGTTAAATTACTTAAACATGTTCACCACACTAGAGAATGTCAAAGGTAAGATCTAAAACTAAGTCTTCCTGTGTCCAGGCCTAGAATTCTATCTGCCATATCAAACTGTCTAAGACAGAGTTGACTAAAATTAAGTTGCTCATGAGAGAAAAAGAGGCATAGTTTGGAGAGAGTGGTTCTAAAAGTCAAGAAGATTTCTGTTTTTATCCTGCTTTTGAAACTCACACAGTCTGGTTAACCCTGAAAATCTTTCCAGAATCCTGAAAACTCCCCTTACTAAGATTGTTGCTAAGAATTCCCAATATTGATGAAACCATTGATATGGACAAAGTCTGATTGGTTTTAACATTTCTATTAAATGACCCCCCCAAAAAAAACCTCTCCTTCCCTTGTATTACTTTCCTCTCCACCAGCTCATTTATTACCCTTCTACTTTTCCACAGGGCTTGATACAATTCTCTGCTCCAATAGATCTGATTATTCTTCCCTTTCTGAGTCAATTTCAATGTGCATAAGATTTAAGTATTACCTGTCTCCAAACATTCCATTGTATTGGTCTTCTCCCCTCCTTCCCCCATGCATTTCTTTATAAAATATAAATTTATTCCATATCTCTTTTCCCATTTCTCTTAGTATTATCCTAAAGTGGAGATTGAAAGAATCCAAAGAAACACTTCCTACAATTAATCCCCAATTGACAATGCCCAGGAATGTTATAGTCAAGTTCAAAAGACTACCAGACCAAGGAAAAGATACTACAAACTGCCACTAAAAAAGTTCTGATATCAGAGAGCCACAGTGAGGATAACACAGGACCTGACTGCATCCACACTGAAGGACTAGATGGCATGGAATATGATATTGTAAAAAGCAAGGGAATTGGGTATGCAACCAAGAACCAACTACCCAGAAAAATCGACTATATTCTTGCAGAGGAAAATATGGTCATTTAATAGAATAGAAGACTTTCAAATATTCATAAAGAAAATACCGCATTTAAACAGAAAATTTGATGTCCAAACACAGAACTAAAGAGAATCACCAAAAAGTAAATAAGGGGAAAAATAGCTTTTTTAAGGGACCCTATAAGTTCAAATGATTGGTATCCCTACAAGATAAAAGGATATTGGTAACTTAAAAATTGTTAATATCACCTGGGTAGTTAGAAGAATTATATTTAGAGGGAACAGTGACAAACTGTATAAGACGCAATGTCAAAAAATAAAATAAAAATCTGCAGGCAAAAAAAATTTATAATTTTTCTAGAAAATTGAAAAAGTATGACGCATACAGATCCAACTTTTAAAAAAATCCTTGTTGTTTTTTCCCCCGTTGTTTTATTTAGTGAATATTTTGGTCTGTTAAGCTTATCCTTATGAATGGCAGTTGATAACAGGAGTATTGTTATATTCTTCACAGGAAGAAGTAAGCCCACAAATTCAATAGAATTTATTGAAGTAGAGAAAGTCAATATTATAATAACAATTAGCTTCTATAGAGTAATTTTGAGTATAAAAGGCACTTTACATAAATTTCTCCCTTGATTCTCACATCAGGCCTTTGAAAGAGGTGCTATAAATATCCCCATTACATAGATGAGGAAAATGAGGTTAAAAGAAGACAATGACTTGCTAGGGCCACATAGCTATTAATGTTTAAGTCATGATTTATACTCCAGCCTGTCTGACTTTCATTTTAGGACTTTGTCCACTAAGCCACAAAATTTACACTTCATATTTTAAAAGTACCAAGTTGATGAAAATATCCATGAAATAAGTGACAATGGCACTCCTTCCTATTACAGACTTCATTCAATTCTCTTTAATTAATCTTTTTCATCAAAGACAGCTAAATGTGATGAGTGACTGCTTAGAATGTGGAGGGCTTGTAGGTTTAGGTGTCAAAGCAAATTTGGACCAAGCAGAATTGTCAGTCAGACCCTGAAAACATCAACCCCATTTTTTCTCCTGAAAGCCCTGGTTCAGGGTCAAGCATGACTACTTAAAACTAATGTGTGTAGCTGTTCCTTTCCTGAAAAAAAAAGGATTTGGAGTTGAAATCTTGTGTCACTTGCATTTGATATTTGGATTCTGAAACAATGATTAATGACTTACTTCAAAAGGAATTTAATTTGGAGTAGTAAAGGTTATTTAATTTGCCCTGATCAGAATGAGTCCAATCAAGCTTTAAAAACCCAAAGAACTTTTAACATTGGTGATATGTTTAAAACAATAAATGCCTGCTTGATAGCTAGAGAGATGAATCTGCAACATCTCATTAGCTGTTTATAAGTAGCCAAAAGTGATTAAAATGTCAAACTTGAAGCTGACATTAAGTAATTGGGGGCGGGGTTGTTGCTGAATGAATATGAGGGGTAATGTGATATAGTGGAAAGATTCTGGTCTTGAATTGTTTTCTTTTGGCTTGGGTAATTTCTTGCTCAGATGCTGCCCTCCCAGTTTATCTTACAATTATGTAACCAATACGAGCTTCAAATACATCATCATTTTTTAAACATCTACCATCCATCTTAGAATCAATATTGTGCATTGGTTCCAAGGCAGAAGAATTATAAGGGCTACATAATAGAGGTTAAGTGACTTGCCCAGGATCATAGGTAGGAAGTATCCGGGGTCAGATTAGAACCCAGTTGCTCCTGACTCTGAGTCAGCCTTTCAATGTACTGAACACCTAGCTTTCCTTTGTAAATATTCACTAAACAGGAGAAATGGGTAACAGAAATATTATTTGAAGAATAATTCCTGTATGCCTACCTCCAGAGAAAGAACTGATTAATAGAAACAAGCAACACCTAGTTTTATATATCCACATATGTTTTTGTCAAATGATGTTTTGTCTAAGTGTGGGAATCAAAAGGAGTGAGAGAGACACCTGACAATTTTAATAAAACAAATAAATAAATAAAAAGAAGAGACATCCATATTCCCTGCCAAGGTTTTTGTAAGGAAAGATAAAATTATGACTCTATCCATCTATCTATCTATCTATCTATCTATCTATCTATCTATCTATCTATATCAATCTAATCTTTTAATCTATTTATTCATACCAACTAGAGCCCTTAGTAATTTCTTCATTTCCTTAGCAGACAATAGATATTTATTCATGACCTGAATGATTATGGATAATTAATAAGCATTTATGCTAGTAAAATAAAGAAACCAAGCTATGAACCATAACTCTATGAGATATTTGTATTCTGAAACAAAAGTTAGTTATCATCACCATTTTTATCAACTTCCTCTTCCTCTTTTTCCTCCTCTTCCTCCTCCTCCTTATCTAATCATTCCTGGTCCTATTTGAAATTTTGAGGTTTTCTGGCTTACCAAGAATTCCCAGAAATATAAAAAAGTCTAGATGTCAATTTCAATAATATTTTTGACCTAAAGAAAAAAATGATACTTAAATTTTGTGCTTAATATTACTCTAAAATATGTTTAAAATTCTGAAATTTGTCTAGATTATGAGAAGGGCTTCCCTTTTTGCTATCACTAAGTACATGGTTATCTCTAAATATACACAATCTTTCATTTCCCCTTTCCTCTCAGTTCCAAAAAGCACTGTGGGAATCTTACATCTAACCAAGGCTTAATTTTCCTACTTTCAGAACATGAAATACACTATTCATAATTTATATGAATCATCTTTTCAGGGCTTTCCTATGTATTTTTCTATATTTTTTTATTAAATGTATGTTTCTTTTTAATCCCCCCACTTTTAATGTGTTTAAAATTAAAAATGCTTTAAAAACACTCCAATAACAAATCCATGGCATTTAAATTTCTGTTCATTTTTCACAGTGATAAAAGGATTATGGACTTGGTAATATCCCATGCAAGGATCTTGTATTCTATAGTATTTTAATTTCTTTTCAAGAAAGATTTAAAATTAGTTCCAGTTGTTACAAAGACTCTAGCAATATTTTAGCACTTATGCATCTCCCTTTATAGCTGTCATTCATAAAGTATGCATAGATATGCACATAAATACATTTGGTGGGAAGAATAGAACTTTTCTCTTCCCAGTAGCATAGATGATTCAAAGAGGTGTATGCCACAAATTTTCTGTCCTTCTTAGAAATATTTCTAAAAGTAGTTTTATACAGTCAAAATAACCCCATAAAATTTCCCAGACAGTTAACAGATGAGATGGCAGCTGTGTACCAACTTCCAATTCCTATATTCAGAGAGGAACTTTTAGAGTAGTTATACAATATATTACTCCAACTATAGGGAAAAATCATGGACATACATTATAATAAAACCAACATAGTTTTATATGACCTCTATCACATGTATTATCTCTTTCCTCTTTTCCTTAATGGACAAGACCTATGATTTTATTGTTATAGAAAATCATCTGTTAAGGAACAGTTTTAACCAATTTGAAGCAGTTCTTCTAACTATTCACAGTTCTAGAGCAACATGTGGATCTCTAACAGGTTAAGTGAAATGCTCATGTTCATTTAAGTGATATATTTAAATGGTATTTCAAACCTGAAGTCACCTCCAGGTCATATACATTACAAAACACTCCATCTGTTTCCCTTAATTTGAACACTGGATTGCTTTCATTTTGAATTTTATTAAGAAGTATAATTTTAACCAGGATTTTCCCTAGAAAATAATATTCTAAGATCATCTGAATGGGAAAAACAAGAGAAAGAATAAGTCTCACAAATTTTATTGAGCCTGCTCATGAAATGAGACACTCATTAATATTTGTGTATTATTTCATTTAATCTTCAAAATAGTAGCATAAAATGACTTGGCAGGTCCATTCCTATAGGCATAAAGTTCTTCTATAGTCTTTGAACTATAGATACCTATTTTAATGTAATCTTTCTTTTTTGGTCCTATAAATTTTATTCTTTACTTTAAGAAAAAATAGAAGAGACCATAGAATTCATACATTGCCAAATATCTACATGACATAAACAAAAATTAAGAATCTCTGTTCTAAGAATCTATTGGCCTTCAACTGAGAAAAAAAGGCAGGAGTAGCAATAATGATCTCAGACATACCTAAAGCAAAACTAGATTTGATTAAAAGAGGTAAGGAAGGTAATGGCATCTTGATAAAAGGCAGTATAGACAATGAAGACATATTAGTACTCAAAATATATGCACCAAATGGTATAGCATCCACATTTTTAAAGTAGAAACTAAAGGAGTTTAAGTAGGATATAGATAGTAAAACTATACTATTGGGAGGGGGAACCTCAATCTTTCCCTGTCAGAACTATATAAATTAAACCAAAAAATAAAGAAGAAAGAGGTAAGGGAAATGGAAGAAATGTTAGAAAAAGTAGAGTTAATATATATCTGGAGAAAATTGAATAGGGATAAAAGGAAATATACTTTTTTTCAAGCAGGAAATAGTGCATAAATAAGACTTACCATGTACTAAGTCAAAGAAAACAAAGAATATCACAAACAAATGCAGAAAAGCAGAAATAATAAATGTAAATTTTTCAGATAATAATGCAATAAAAATTACAGTTAAGATGGATTAATGGAGAGGCAAACTAAAAATCAATTGGAAACTAAAGAATCTTATTCTTCAAAAATTGTGGATTAAGAAATAAATAATAGAAATAATCATTGATTTCAATGAAGAAAATAATAAGGAGACATCATATCAAAATTTATGGTTTAGTCCCAAAGAAGTACTCAGGGAAAGATTTATATCTCTGAGTGCTTATAGCAACAAAACAGAGAAATAGGAGATGAGTGAATTGTCTTTGTGACGAAAACAAAACAAAACAAAAACAAAAAACAAGAAAAAGAACAAATTAAAAATCCTCATGTAAAGACTAAATTGGAAATAACAAAAATCAAAGAAGAGATTAATAAAATTGAAAGTAAAAGAACTATTGAACTAACAAATAAGTCTAGAATTTGGTTCTTTGACAAAAACAAATAAAATAGGTAATGTATTATTTAATTTATTTAAAAAAAGAAATATGAGGATCAAATCACCAGTATCAAAAATGAAAAGGATGATATATCCACCTCTAATGAAGAATAAACTAAAATAAATCATCTGGAGTTATTTTGCCCAATTATATAACATATCTGACAATCTAAGTGAAATGGATGAATATTTACAAAAATACAAATTGTCTAGATTAACAAAAAAATGAGATAGATCACTTAAATAACTCCATCTCAGAAAAAGAATTTGAACAAGCCATCAATGAACTCCCACATATAAAAGCCCCAGGGCAAGAAGTATTCCCAAGTGAATTCTATCAAACTTTTTTTTTCTATCAAACTTTTAAAGAACAACTAATCTCAGTCCTACCCAAACTATCTGACAAAATAAGCAAATAATGAGTCTTAAAAATTATTTTTATGAAACAAATATGGTATTAATTATATAAGCCAGGAAGACCAAAAGAGAGAAAAAAAACTTATAGACCAATTTCTTTAATGAACATAGTTGCAACAATCTCAAATAAAATCTTAGTAAAGAGATTACAACAATATATCACAATGGTTATTCACCACGACCAGGTGGGATTAACACCAGGGATGCAAGGATGGTTGAATATTAAGAAAACCATCAGCATAATTGACCATATCAATAATCAGTCTAACAGAAATCACTTTTATCTCAATAGATGCAGAAAAAAAAACATTTGACAAAATACAACCATTCTTATTAAAAATACTTGAAGGCATAGGAATAAAAGGACCTTTCCTGAAAATAATGAATAGCTTTTATTAAAAACCAGCAACATATACAATGGCAATAAGTTAGATGCCTTCCCAATAAGATAACAAGTGAATTGAGGATGCTCATTATCACCAGTATGTTTTAAAATTGTTCTACAAATGCTACCTGTAGCAATTAGAGAAGAAAAAGTAATTGAAGGAATTAAAGCAGGAAATGAAAGGACTAAACTATCACTTTTTTGCAGATGATATGATAGTATATTTAGAGAATCTTAGAAAATCATCCAAAAACTTAGTTGAAATAATAACTTTAGCAAAATTGCAGTACACAAAATAAACCCATATAAATCACCAGCATTTCTACACATTTCCAACAAAAACCAGAAACAAGAGTTAGAAAGAGAAACTTCATTTAAAATCACTCTAGAAAAAATAAAATATTTGGGAATCTATCCACCAAGACAAGCACAGGAATTATACGAACACAACCTACAAACACTTTTCACACAACAAAAACTAGTTCTAAAAAAATTGAAAAAAATATTAATTGCTCATTGGTAGGATGAGCTAATATAATAAATATGACAATCCTACCTAAATTAATTTACTTATTTAGTGTCATATTTAACAAACTACTCCCAAAAATGTTTAATTAGAATTAGAAAAATAATAAAATTCATCTGAAAGAACAAAACATCAAGAATTTCAAGGGATCTAATGAAACAATGTGTGAAGGATAGTGGCCTAGCATTGTCAGATCTTAAAACTGTACTATAAAGCAGTGATCATCAAAACAGATAAGATAGATAAGCAATAAGAGATAACAACTCACTATTTTACAAAAACTGCTAGGAATATTGGAAAATAATATGGCAAAATTAGGTTTCATTCAATATCTCACACCCTATACCATAATAAGTTTAAAATAAGTATATGACTTAAAGAGTGACATTATGAGTAAATTAGGGGAACATGGGATAGTCTATCTGTCAGATCTGTGAAGAAGTGAATAATTTAAGATCAAGCAATAGATAGAGAACATTGCAAGGTATGAAATGAATAAATTTGATTCAATTAAATTAAAGAGTTATTGTACAAACAAAACCAATGCAACCAAAATTAAAAGGAAAGAAAGAAACTGGGTAAAAAAATATAACAAATTTCTCTGACAATGGTCTAATTTTTCAAATATACAATGAACGAGGTAAAATTTATAAGAAATAGAATCATTCCCCTACTGATAAATGGTCAAGGGACATGAGAAGGCAGTTTTCAGATGAAGAAATCAAAACTATCAATAAGCACAGGAAAAATGTTCCAAATTCCTCCTGATAAGAGAAATGCAGATTAAAACAACCTTGAGGTACACCTTATACCTAGCAGAGTGGCCAATATAACAGTAAAGGAAAATAATAAATGTTGGAGGGGATGTGGCAAAGTTGGGACACTAATGCATTGCTGGTGGAGCTGTGTATTGATCTGACCATTTTGGAGGCCAATTTGTAATCATGCCCAAAGACCCTTAAAAGAATGCATGCCTTTTCTTACAGAAATCTCACTACTGGGTTTATGTCCAGAAGAGGAAAAAAAATTGATAAAGAATCTTTTTGTGCAAAAATTTATAGCTGAACTTTTTGTGGTAGCAAAAAATAAATGAGAAAAGAGGGAATTTCCCTCAGTTGGGGAATTGCTGAACAAATTGTGGGATATGATGGTGATAGAATTCCACTATGCTAGAAGAAGGAATTGATGGTTTTCTATAAGAACTGAAAAGACCTACATGATCCATTGAGGTGTGAAATAAGCAGAACCAGGAGAACATTATACACAGAAACTGTAAAATTGTGGGATGATCAAAGGTTGTTGACTTTGCTATTAGTAGCAATGCAATGATCCAGAATAATTCCATGGGACTTAAGAAAAATAATAGTATCCATGTCTAAAGAAAGAACTGTGAGAGTAGAATTCAGAAGAAAATATATGGTATGTGATTTGGGGTTTTGGTTTTAAAGGATTATTTATTTACAAAAATGAATAATATGGAAATGGATTTGAATGATTATGTATATATGTAAGTATAATTCAGTGGAATTGTTTGTCAGCTCTGGGAGCAGGGAGAGATGAGGGAAGGGAGAAAACATGAATCACAGAATCGTGGAAAAAATAAAAATAAAAAATTAATAGAAAAATAACCTCACTCTTGTTAACAATATATCTACCTACATTCCTTTATCTCACAGCCCCTTGCCTATTTTTCCTAGATCAATTTTAATTTTTTTATTTATATTTTCTATCACTAACACCTTCTAATTTGTTTTCAGGCTCATTGTGGTCATTTAATTTAGGTAAAATGTTTTTGAGTGTTTCCTATATATTAGACAGTGTTTATCATAGCATAAACAACAACAAAAGCCAAAACTACACTTAGATTCAAAGAAATTAGAATCAAATCCCAGATCTGCTACAAATTCCTTGAGAAGGTAACTTGACTGCTTTTTCTCTCAGTTCTAAGTTATGGTTTTCACAATTGTGAAATCACAGGGTCATACTAGATGACCTCCATGTAACCTTCCATCTCTAAATCTATGATTTTAGAAGGTGAATGGAAAAGGTAGAAGGCAGTCTGACTTAGTGGACAGAGAGTTAGACTTGGAGTCAGGGAGATCTGGATTTGAATCTTACGTCAAACACTTGCTAGTTATGCAACTTTACATTAGTCATTTAAACTCTCTTTAAATTTTTATATCATAAAATAAGAAAACAGTACGACCATCAAAATTAATTTCAATTCTCAATCTGATTCTCTGAATATTATAAATTACTAACAGTGAGAGTTTATGCTTAGTGGAAAAAATAGAAGAAAAATTAAGTATATTTTTATCTAATTTGGATAAGGTAATGGAATCACAGAATTTGAGATATTGAAGAGATCTTGAAATCGACTTAGTCAAATAGAGTAATGTTCTGTGAGAAAACATGACTATTCTGGAATGTACTCTGGAACCATGCCCAGAGGGCCATGAACCTGTGCATATTCTTTGATCCAGCAACACCTCTACTAGGTCTATATTCCAGGAGATTAAAGATAGGAGAAAAGAACCTAACTACAAAAATATTTATAGCAGCTCTTTTTGAGCTTACAAAAAACTAGAAATTGAAGAGATGTCCATAAATTGGGGAATGGCTGAATAAGTTCTGGTATATGATTGCAATAGAATACTATTATGCCAAATGAAATGGCAAATAAGATGATCACCAAAAATGTAGAAAAATTATATGAAGTGAAGAAAAGTAATTTGAGTAGAACCAAAGGAACATTATATGTAGTAACAACAATAATGTATGATGATCAACTATGAATGACTTAAATATTTACAAGTATATCCATGACCATAGAAGAAATAAAACTCTGAATACAGATTGAAACATACTACTCTTCCATTATTTCCTCCATAATTTTTTCTCTATGTTAAATAATATTTGCTGTTTCACAGCATGACAGAGATTGAAATGTGTATTATATGATAATATATTTATAATTACAAGCAAAAAAGGATAACATCCACTATAATATACCTGATAAATGGTCATTCATCTACAGCTTGAAAACTTCAAGGAGGCTGACAAAATAGATGTGGAATACAATAACAAAGAAATAAAATATGCAAAAATGTCAAAGATTACAATGAGAAATGAACTAAGATAATGAGAGATAAGGTAAAGAACAACAAGCTACATTCCAAATGAACTGAATTCCAGTTTTGGTTCTATCAAGAACTCTCTCCATTAGGTAAGATAGGTTGTTTAATTCTCCTTCAAATTTTCATCTGCCAAATTGGGAAGTGAGAAATTTACTGACATAGGAATGTTGGGAAAATAGAACGAGAAAAACAACGGGTAATTGAATTGCAGGATTCATCAAGCTATAGGGAATTATGCTAATATCAATGTATCAGTAAATCCAAGTATCCTGATACATACGTACTCAATCAATATTGAGGAAATACAGAGTAAGGGAGTATTGTTTTATGGTGAGCCATTAAGGAAAACTTGACAACTTTTCTATCTCCCTATAATATTCTAATAATGCCTTATATTGATACAGCTAAACTATGGATAATCTGTTAGTTATTAAGCTATTGACTGGTTGATAAAGGGCTAGAGGCAACTATTATAAGTAAATTTAATCTTGCATATTAAATGTTAAAATGATAATTGATCTGACTGCGTTGGTATTGAGTATTGATAGCTTTGATTGCCCAGCTATATTGATAAACTAACACTATCAGGGTTAGCTATTTGATGGAAGGCAGGAAGCCAACTGTAATAACCACTATAACTGTCAAGGGTTAACATTGCAGATGGCAGATTGAGGGCCTGAGGCAGTCTAATACAACTAATTTATTCATCTCTATGAGGAGAAGCAGGGACAAGAGACAGGATTTAGAAATAGGATATGAATCTCTTAATCTTAACACTAAGATTTCTACATAAAACCAAAATCTACCAACTGCTTCTCATGAAGCATCTTCTTGCCTATAAACAGGCCTGGCTTAAACTACACTCACCTGTCTAAAGATGATAATCTAACTTACTAACTTATTCTAATTCATAAGTCTTCTTAATATTTATTAATATTTATATGGGGGGGGGGCATCTGGGTGGTTCACTGAATTGAGAGCCGGTTCTAGAGATGGGAGGTCCTAGGTTCAAATCTGGACTCAGACACTTCCCAGCTGTGTGACCCTGGGCAAGTCACTTGACCCCCAATTGCCTAGCCCTTACCACTCTTCTGCCTTGGAACCAATACATAATATTGACTCCAAGATGGAAAGTAAGGGTTTAAAAAAAAATATATATATATATATATGCATACATATTACATATATATATATATATATATATATCTTCACAATTGAATGTAACATTTCTGTCTCCTTTCTCACTCCAAAGACTCCCTTGCCTGTGACAATTTTCATAGAGACAGCTTGATTGCTCTTCAGCTCCCCCTGTGGCAGAGAGGGGAAAAGCCCTCTATAAATCAGACTAGGAAAACTTCAGTGAATAACACTCTTAACAAGTAGTATTAAGTCTTTGCTTTTTAACTTTAAGTCTCTTCTTTCTTACCAACTGTCAGGGAGCTAAATCCAGTTACCCCTGTTTCCTCAGTCCAGAGAAAATGGGACACAGAATTCTCCCTTACTGGGAATTTATTCTCTTCACTAAAAAGGCCCATAGCCAATGTCTCTTTCTATTCCACTTAAAAGAGATAGAGTAAAAATTCACAAACCTTTACTTCTGACCTCATCTCTGCTTCTAATGAGACTAATTAACTAATTAAAATTAATTATAATCAACATCCCATAGTAGTGAAGAGCCTGTCTACAGTCATGTCCACCAATTCTATAATTACTATTCTATATGCTGGCCTTCTTGTGTGTTTATTCTCTCTTTCAGATTCAATTTTTAAAAGTAAAAAGAAATCTCAAGATAAAGGATAAAGAACAAGGACTATGAAAATTTGCTCACTCAGATCTATTTTTCAAAAGAAAAAGTCTATGATTCATAAAACAATAGATTGCCTCCATTGTAGAAAAACATAGGAAACAAAAGAAGACTGGAGAACAACATTCAGAATGATTTTTTTGAGTAGGGAAAGGAAGACAAGTGTGTTTAGAAACATAAAATGAAAAGCAAAGCCAGGAAAATATCAAAGGTATGCAAGTTGGGCTATTCATGAAAATAAGGACTTTGAAGAGCTCTGTGTCATGACACTTTGTTTTTTAAGAGAAAATCTTTCTAATCCCTTACCAAATTCTTTGCTTTCTTTTCTTTAAAAAAAAAAACTTACCTTCCATATTAGGATCAATACTGTGTATGTGTTCTAAGGCCAAAAAGTGGTGAGGGCTCAGCAATGGAAGTTACGTGATTTGCCCAAGGACATGGAGCTAGAAAGTGTTTCGAACCCAGAATAGCCCATATCTAGGCCTGACTATTATCCACCTGATTTTTCCCTAAACCCTTTGTTTGCCGTAACTCAACATAAGACCCTTCCACAGCTTGAACACTTTATGATTCTAATCTGTTTAGATGGTAATAAATTAATCACTTAAAATACCAGTTTTGTTTAAGTCAAACATTTCACTTTATCAATTTCCCCTAGATTATAGGATTATTAATGAGCTGGCCTCCACCAACTCCAAAACCCTGCTTGTTCAGTAGAGACAATTGTATCATCATTAAATGATGAACAAAGATTCATGGCTTGTTGGTGATGATTCTAGAACCCTTTCTGATGGCAAAAATTTGGACACCTAGAGATATGCCTTATATCTTTAGATTTTTAGAATATCAAAGTTGATATGATCCTTTAAGAACATACAAATGATAGTATTGGCATAACACTGTAATTTGTGCAAAAGACTTTACATACAATCCATTATCTCTTTTCAGCCTCAGAAAATCTCTGTGTAGTGAGGGTATTATTATTCTCTCCTTAAATAATTAGCCTGTGGTTAGAGTACATAGAAGTTTCTAAATTGAAATGCAAAACCAGTTTTTTCTTCTAATTTTATATTCAAAATCCTCTCCATTAAACTCGTTGCTTTTCCCCCCATTTGCTACCAAGATGATTGATTTTATTTACACATAGTCAGAATATCAACATCTATTTTAGGAAATTACTTCAGTTTTATACAATATCTAAATGTTTTACAGAAGAGGTGATTCCATGACCAATATAAAGGAAGCAAAGCCCTCTTTTAAGTCTTATGTTAATCATGGTCCAAAGGATAGCATGGATAATACTTTGCTCTGATCCTTCCACTGATACTATTACCTTCCAGGAGCAAATATGAAGATGGAAAAATTAATATGCACAGCTAGAGCCAAAGGGGGTAATTTCGGCAATCTAGAGAAATGGAATGACAAGGAGCCTCATATTAGACAAGCAATTAGTTTTGAAGAAAATGAAATTACTCTTCTGCCATGGTCTCAATTTGAAGACAGCAGGTAAGAGTTTACAAAAAAAAAAAAAAAAAAGTGAAAGAAAGGGGAAGTCAACTAGGTGGATTTGTAGATAGTGAGCTAGGATTAAAGATGGGAGGTTTGGGTTGAAATCTGGGCTCAGACATTTCCCAGCTGTGTGACCCTGGACAAGTCACTTAACCCCAATTGCCTAGTGCTTAACACTATTCTGTCTTAAAATCAATATTGTAACACAGAAGATAAGGGTTTGGGCCCAGACAAAAGGGAAGGCTCACCAAGGGAGGCAGTAGTCAGAAACAAAAATATTTGCCACATGGCAATACTGAAAAGAGAGGAAGATAAGGATGAAGTGGAGAAAAATAAGATGGTGGGAAACAAACAATAATCGTAACTATGAATATGAATAGGATAAACATACCTATAATATAAAATAAGGTAGCAGAACAGAAAAAAGCCAGAATCTCACAATATGCTGTATGGAAGAAACATATTTATTTTTTTTTATAATATATTTTATTTGATCATTTCCAAGCATTATTCGTTAAAGACATAGATCATTTTCTTTTCCTCCCCCCCCCACCCCCCATAGCCGACGCGTAAGTCCACTGGGCATTAGATGTTTTCTTGATTTGAACCCATTGCTTTGTTGATAGTATTTGCATTAGAGTGTTCATTTAGAGTCTATCCTCTGTCATGTCCCCTCAACCTCTGTATTCAGGCAGTTGCTTTTTCTCAGTGTTTCCACTCCCATAGTTTATCCTTTGCTTATGAATGGTGTTTTTTTCTCCTGGGTCCCTGCAAGTTGTTCAGGGACATTACACCACCACCAATGGAGAAGTCCATTACGTTCGATGATACCACAGTGTGTTTGTCTCTGTGTACAATGTTCTCCTGGTTCTGCTCTTCTCGCTCTGCATCACTTCCTGGAGGTTGTTCCAGTCTCCATGGAACTTCTCCACTTTATTATTCCTTTTAGCACAATAGTACTCCATCACCAACATATACCACAATTTGTTCAGCCATTCCCCAATTGATGGGCATCCCCTCATTTTCCAGTTTTGGGCCACCACAAAGAGCGCAGCTATGAATATTTTTGTACAAGTCTTTGTGTCCATTATCTATTTGGGGTACAGACCCAGCAGTGCTATGGCTGGGTCAAAGGGTAGATATTCTTTTGTCGCCCTTTGGGCATAGTTCCAAATTGCCCTCCAGAATGGTTGGATCAGTTCACAGCTCCACCAGCAATGAATTAATGTCCCTACTTTGCCACATCCCCTCCAGCATTCATTACTTTCCTTTGCTGTTATGTTAGCCAATCTGCTAGGTGTGAGGTGATACCTCAGAGTTGTTTTGATTTGCATCTCTCTGATTATAAGAGATGTAGAACACTTCTTCATGTGCTTGTTAATAGTTTTGATTTCTTTATCTGAGAACTGCCTATCCATTTCCCTTGCCCATTTATCAATTGGAGAATGGCTTGATTTTGTGTACAATTGATTTAGCTCTTTATAAATATGAGTAATTAAACCTTTGTCAGAGGTTTCTATGAAGATTTTTTCCCAATTTGTTGTTTCCCTTCTGATTTTAGTTATATTGGTTTTGTTTGTACAAAAGCTTTTTAGTTTGATGTAGTCAAAATTATTTATTTTACATTTTTTGATTCTTTCTATATCTTGCTTGGTTTTAAAGCCTTTCCCCTCCCAAAGGTCTGATATGTATACTATTCTGTGTTTACCCAATTTACTTATGGTTTCCTTCTTTATGTTTAAGTCACTCACCCATTTTGAATTTATCTTGGTGTAGGGTGTGAGGTGTTGATCTATTCCTAGTCTCTCCCACACTGTCTTCCAATTTTCCCAGCAGTTTTTATCGAATAGTGGATTTTTGTCCCAAAAGCTGGGATCTTTGGGTTTATCGTATACTGTCTTGCTGAGGTCGCTTTCCCCCAGTCTATTCCACTGATCTTCCTTTCTGTTTCTTAGCCAGTACCAAATTGTTTTGATGACTGCTGCTTTGTAATATAGTTTTAGGTCAGGGACTGCAAGGCCCCCATCATATGTGTTTTTTTTTCATTATTTCCCTGGATATCCTTGATCTTTTGTTCTTCCAAATGAACTTTGTTATGGTTTTTTCTAAATCAGTGAAGAAGTATTTTGGTAGTTCAATGGGTATGGCACTAAATAGATAAATAAGTTTGGGTAGGATGGTCATTTTTATTATATTGGCTCGTCCTATCCATGAGCAGTTAATGTTTTTCCATTTGTTCAAGTCTAGTTTTAGTTGTGTGGCGAGTGTTTTGTAGTTGTGTTCATATAGTTCCTGTGTTTGTCTTGGGAGGTAGATTCCTAGGTATTTTATTTTGTCTAAGGTGATTTTGAATGGGATTTCTCTTTCTAGTTCTTGCTGCTGAGCTGTGTTGGAGATATATAGAAAAGCTGATGATTTATGTGGGTTTATTTTGTATCCTGCAACTTTGCTAAAGTTGTTGATTATTTCAATTAGCTTTTTGGTTGAATCTCTAGGATTCTTTAAGTAGACCATCATGTCATCCGCAAAGAGTGATAACTTGGTCTCCTCCTTGCCTATTTTGATGCCTTCAATTCCTTTATCTTCTCTAATTGCTACTGCTAGTGTTTCTAGTACAATGTCAAATAGTAGAGGTGATAATGGGCATCCTTGTTTCACTCCTGATCTTATTGGGAATGCATCTAGTTTATCCCCATTGCAGATGATATTAGCTGTTGGTTTTAGATATATACTGTTTATTATTTTTAGGAATGACCCTTCTATTCCTATGCTTTCTAGTGTTTTTAATAGGAATGGGTGTTGTATTTTATCAAAGGCTTTTTCTGCATCTATTGAAATAATCATGTGATTCTTGCTAGTTTGCTTGTTGATGTGGTCAATTATGTGGATGGTTTTCCTAATGTTGAACCAGCCCTGCATCCCTGGTATGAATCCTACTTGATCATGGTGAATGATCCTTCTGATCACTTGCTGGAGTCTTTTTGCTAGTATCCTATTTAAGATTTTTGCATCTATATTCATTAGGGAGATTGGCCTATAGTTTTCTTTCTCTGTTTTTGACCTGCCTGGTTTTGGAATCAGTACCATGTTTGTGTCGTAAAAGGAGTTTGGTAGAACTCCCTCTTTGCTTATTATGTCAAATAGTTTGTATAGTATTGGGATTAACTGTTCTCTGAATGTTTGATAGAATTCACAGGTGAATCCATCAGGCCCTGGGGACTTTTTCTTAGGAAGTTCTTTGATGGCTTGTTGGATTTCAATTTCTGATATGGGATTATTTAGGAATTCTATTTCCTCTTCTGTTAGTCTAGGCAGTTTGTATTTTTGTATATATTCATCCATTTCTCCTAAATTGGTGTATTTATTGCCATATAATTGGGCAAAGTAATTTCTAATGATTGCCTTAATTTCCTCCTCATTGGAGGTGCTGTCCCCCTTTTCATCTTTAATGCTGTGAATTTGCTTTTCTTCCTTCCTTTTTTTAACTAGATTGACCAGTACCTTGTCTATTTTGTTTGTTTTTTCAAAGTACCAGCTTCTTGTCTCATTTATTAAATCAATAGTTCTATCACTTTCGATTTTATTAATTTCTCCCTTAATTTTTAGGATTTCTAATTTGGTTTTCTGCTGGGGGTTTTTAATTTGATCGCTTTCCAGTTTTTTCATTTGCATTTCCAATTGATTGATCTCTGCTCTCCCTTGTTTGTTAATATCAGCATTCAGGGATATGAATTTACCTCTGATTACCGCTTTGGCTGCATCCCAAAAGGTTTGAAAGGATGTTTCGCCATTGTCATTTTCCTCGATGAAATTATTAATTGTTTCTATGATTTCTTCTTTAACTAAACGGTTTTGGAGTATCATATTGTTTAATTTCCAATTGGTTTTAGATTTGGTTTTCCATGTACCATTACTAATCATTATTTTTATTGCCTTGTGATCTGAGAAGGCTGCATTCATTATTTCTGCTTTTCTGCATTTGTGTGCTATGTTTCTGTGACCTAATGTATGGTCAATTTTTGTGAATGTGCCATGTGGTGCTGAGAAGAAGGTGTATTCCTTTTTATCCCTATTTATTTTTCTCCATATGTCTATTAATTCTAATTTTTCTAAGATTTCATTCACTTCTTTTACCTCTTTCTTATTTATTTTTTGATTTGATTTATCTAAATTTGATAATGGTTGGTTTAAGTCTCCCACTAGTATGGTTTTATTGTCTATTTCTTCCTTCAATTCTCCTAGTTTCTCCATTAGAAATTTGGGTGCTATATTATTTGGTGCATACATATTGATTAATGATATTTCCTCATTGTCTATAGTCCCTTTTAACAAAATATAATTACCTTCCCTATCCCTTTTGATCAGGTCTATTTTTGCATTGGCTTTATCAGATATCATGATTACCACTCCTGCCTTCTTTCTATCAGTTGAAGCCCAGAAGGTCTTACTCCATCCTTTAATTCTGACCTTGTGGGTGTCAACCCGCCTCATGTGTGTTTCTTGAAGACAACATATGGTAGGGTTTTGGATTCTAATCCATTCTGCTATTCGTCTGCGTTTTATGGGTGAGTTCATCCCATTCACGTTCAAAGTTATGATTGTCATTTGTGGACTCCCTGGCATTTTGATTGCCTTCCCTAATTCTAACCTTTTCTTCTTCGGCTCTACCTTTTAGTCCAGTAATTTACTTTGAAACAGTCCCCCTTGTCCCCTCCCTTGATGTTTCCCTTTTTAGTCCCTCCCTTTTTGTTCCCTCCCCCTCCCCCCTCTCTTTCCCTCCCTTTTTGTTCTCCCTCTCCCCCTCCCCCCCTTGGTTTCCCCTTCTCCTTACCCTTGTTGGGTAAGATAGAATTCAAGATCCCAATGGATCTGGATGTTTTTCCCTCTCAGAGCTGATTTTCCTGAGATTGAGGTTTAAGTAATCCCCCCCCCCTCTTCCTCTCCTTCTTATAGGAGTTTTCTTCCCCTCCCCTTCCCATGTGAATCTTTGTGTGAGAATGATTATTCTATTTGGTCTTTCTTTACCCCCTATTTATACATTACATTTTCCCCACATGTTAGTATACATAGGTTGATATAAATGTAGTCCTTATAGAAGAGAGTTTGAGTTAAAGAAGAAGATAACATTTTCCCCTTTCCTTAATATTTACCTTTTCAGGTATTCCTTGCTCTTTGATTTTCGGTATCAAACTTTCCACAGAGCTCTGGTCTTTTCTTTGCAAAAAGTTGGAAGTCTTCTATTTTGTTGAATGCCCATACTTTCCCTTGGAAGTATATAGTCAGTTTTGCTGGGTAGCTGATTCTTGGTTTGAGACCCAGCTCTCTTGCCTTTCTGAAGATCATGTTCCATGCCTTACGATCATTCAGAGTAGAACTTGCAAGGTCTTGTGTGACCCTGATTGGCATTCCTTTATATCTAAATTGTCTTTTCTGGCTTCCTGTAGGATTTTTTCTTTTGTTTGATAGCTTTGGAATTTGGCAATTACATTCCTGGGAGTTGTCTTTTGGGGGTTTAGTGTAGAAGGTGTTCTGTGAGCTCTGTCAGTGGCTGTATTGCCCCCTTGTTCTAGAATCTCTGGGTAATTTTCTTTGATTATATCTTGTATCACCATGTCCAGTTTGGTGTTTATTTCTGGCTTTTCTGGGAGTCCAATTATTCTTAAATTATCCCTTCTCCCCCTATTTTCCAGATCTATCACCTTGTCGGTGAGATATTTTATGTTCTCTTCTAATTTCTTGGTATTTTGGCTTTGCTTTATTGATTCTTGCTCTTTTACACGATCGTTGTCTTCCAGCTGCCTGATTCTGGCCTTTAAAGCCTGGTTTTCTTTTACAGTTTGGTCAAACTGGTTTTGTAGATGCGTGAATTTCTTTTGCATTATTTCCAACTTTTCCTCCCAGAAGGCTTCCATCTTTTTGTTCATTTCTGATTCAAATTCTTCATAGGTTTGTGGAGAGTTTCCATTTCCTTTGGAAGGTTTTGGAGCATTTTCTTTTATATTATCTTCTGTCTGCTCTGTATTTTGTATTTTGGCTCCATAGAATGTGTCCAAAGTCGCCCCCTTTCTTCTTATTTTTCTTGGTATTTTGGGGCTTCTGTGGTTCTGTGGAGTTTGCCATTTCTGAATGTGGAGGATTAGTTTTTCTTGCCTCTGTCTGGTGTTCAGAGGCAGTCCTGGGCAGATGGTTCTATGAGCTTTCCCTGGGTTAAACTGAATATGCCTCACTGGAACTGGAATGGAAGGGTCGGACCACGAGGCCACACTCTCCCCCCGGCTCGCTTTCCGGATGTTGCCTTCAGAATCGCTGGCCATGAGGCTGTTTCATCAGCCTGCGGGGGGATGGGCTGCAGCTAGCCCAAGCTCTGAGGGCAAGGACTTTCACTGAGACTTGGATAGCAGGATCCAGCCCATGAGGCTGTCTTGCCCGCCCTGAGGGTTGCTGTTGTTTCGACCAGCTCTCTGCAGCGGAAGCCCCAGGCAGTAACTTTCACCGGGACTGTAGAAGGCCCTGAGGGTTCTTCTCTCGGAAGAAACATATTTAAAGAGGCAGATCCATAAAGAACAAGGGTAAGTGGCTGGAACAGAATCTACTATGCTTTAGCCAAAGTTAAAAATTGCAGGGTTGGCAATTATGACCTCAAACTGATTATAATGAAATACTATGGCACCATAAGTAATGATAAACTAAATTGTCAGAAAACCTAGGAATTTGACTAGCATTATAAATATATTATAGTTATTTGGGGGTGTTGGAAAAACTCTTAGTGATCCTTGGGCTGATAACATGCCAATATTATACATGAAGTTTTCTGGGCAGAGATTGGAATGGTTTGCCTTTTCTTTATCTATTGGGTTAAAACAAAAAAAAGGTTAATTGACTTGCCCAGAGTACATAGCTAGTCTGAGGCCAGATATGAACTCAGATCTTCTTGATTCCAGGCCCAGGGCTCTATCAAGCCAACTAGATGCCTCTCTCTCTCTACATATATATTTGTATGTATATATATATTATACATATAATATAATATATTATTAATACCTAAAATAAATAATTTTATTCATTATATTTTAATTTTAATTTATATAATACATAACATTAATATATTATATCATATGGTTTATAAATACTATATATAATTTTTATAAATAAAATGAATTCATATTTATGCATACAAATATACAAACATAAGTATGCATAAATTTCATGTAATTTATTTCCTTTGAAATAGTTTCTTTATTTTGTTTGATAAGTTAAAATCTTATTCCGTGAAGGGGTACATGCATTTCACCAGTTTTCCAAAATGATCCCTGATCTCCAAAAGATAAGGAATCTGTGATCTGGAAGCAGTGGGAATCACTGAAGTTTCTACAAAACTGTCTTCTTTGGAATTCCAAACTGATCAAAAATGTCTAGAAGGTATAAAAATGAAACTCATTAAAATTATTAATTGCATTATTTATCTTAATAAGTATATTCATCAGTATTTACAACTAAAGAAGATTCTTGTGACAAGAATTATTTCAGTGTAAGAATCCACATGCTTCCATTTCTGATCCTTCAGTTAAGGGACTAAGTTTATCCAGTCCTAGATACTCAAATGTTGTGACAGTGTTGCCTAGCAATCACTTAGTAAGTATCTGTTGATTGAATCATATAGAGAATCATGATATCACCAAAGCATAACATAAGCACAGAGAGAAGTTAATGGGGATATAAGGAATTCCTTTTTAAGACTCAATTGTGATAATAGATAATCGTTAACAATGAAGACCCATTCACCCTGGACAAAAGGAAAAAAAGTCAAACCATACTTGTTTCAGCTTGTGATATTTTTAATATACATTCATAGAAAACTTGAAGATTTTCTGTTAGTCCAGGTGTTCCTTAAGGTATCAGGTTCTATTGTCTTCTGATTCACAGAATTAACTTGTTTAGTGTAATTTCAGTGTTAGTATAATTTTTGGTACTCAGATTGTTTCCAGGAAAATTGGGAAGCTATACTTTTATATAGAAAAGTTCTAGATCAGAATATTTATTTTAAATTAAATTGATAAAGGCAACATGGCCAAATGTAAAGAGAATTAGGTTTGTACTTAGGAAGACCTGTTTTCTAATCCTATCTTCTACACTTGTTAGCTGTGTAATCCTGGATAAATTACCTGACCTCTCTGAGATTCAAACATTGTCTTGGGACTTAAGACACTGCAGATGGAAAGGATACCATTTGGGTTTCTGGGGTTCTCCCAAATGAATGGATAGTTCTAAATTTTGTCTATCAAATTAATTTGAATTTCTCCTCATTCAAGTATTCTAGATAAATGAAAATTTGATGCAAATACAATTTCTAAATGATAAATGTTCTCTCCAATGTATCCTATGTTTTTAATGAGTCTTATACATTCACTGGAATGAAATGTTTTCCCTTCATTAAATGTCCCTTTGTGAAGAATGATTCTTGTCAACTCCAGTCACATAAGTTCCCATCAGTGAGATAAATATTTTCATGGTGGTGGGAGTGTGTATGAAATGTACCATTTAGCTTCCCATGCTGAGCTATACATATAATAAATGGGAACCTTTCATTTGGATCTAGCAGTCTTGTACAGATTTCCCTAGGACAGGAATGTGTTTCATCGCATAATCACCTCTGAATATTTACTTGATAGAAAATAGAACAAGAATGAAAGCACAAACAGAGTAAGCTTTTATTTTTAAAAGTTTTCAGTACCTTGACAGGAAGAAAGATATGGGAATCATTCTTCTGTCCCTAGCTTCAGCAGACACAGTCTGATCAACTTAAAAATATAGATAATTTTGACAACTGGACAATTTTTATATCCATTCTTGTCATTCCAAGGGGGTTGTTTTAAATCCACATAAAACTTGATAAGGATGTTTAGCATAGAAATGGCCAAGAAAAGCCATGATTCTCAGACCTATAAATATGTTTGATTTAGAGCTGATCTTCAGTTTGTTTTGTTTATCTGGATTATTACTATTTGTTGTTTTAATCATATCCAGTCCTTTGTAACCACATTTAGGAATTTCTTGGCAAAGTTACTGGAGTGATTTGTTATTTCCTCCTTCAAATCATTTTACAGATCAAGAAACTGAGCCAAACAAAGACAAATAGTATCATATAACTAATATGTGTCTGGGGCTGGATTTGAATTTGAATAGTCTTGACTCTGGCAGAGTCTTATCAACTGCACCACCTACATGCCCAATGAATCAAATAATGTCTGCTTATTAGAAAAATTAGACACAGTTCTCCATAAGGCTTCCTTCTATTATAGATTATCTTTTTGAATAAACTATTCACACCAAATTCATCGTGACCTATTCTATACAGTGGAGCTCTATGAGTTTTTCTTTCCTTTAGTTATTTCTTAATCCCAAAAGACTACAGAAGACACTGTTCAGAAAATTAGGAGAGTGAATTTGGTTTCTAATCGCCTCATCTCTTGCTTGACTTGCAGATTGGAGGTAGAGAGTCAAGATAAATGAGGGAAATTATCTTTTCTTGCTAAAAACACTATTCACAACAAGAGAGATAAATGCATGTCCTTTGATAAAATAACCACAGAAAACTACCTTCTGCATCTCTGCACTTTGACAATTCATGGTTATTGAAGTGAGAGTCATTGAGGAAGTCAGCTCAAAAAGATTTTTTTAATTAAATAAGTAAAAAGACTTACTGAAAGAGAACTTGTACATACACAGTTCTTGAATATCATCAAGGTTGCTTATTTGCTATCTCACATATTATAATAGATCTAACACTGGAGGGACCTTAGAGACCACTTAACAACAATGATAGTATTTTATAGTTTGCAAAACACTTTATATGAATAATTATCTTAACCCTTTAGAGGTAGTATTATTATTTCCCCCAATTTATAGCTCAGAAAATCAAGGCTAAAAGAGGTTGTTACCTGCCTAGAAGGACACATCCAGGAAGTACTTGAGTCAATATTCAAACTCAGGTCTTCCTGGATTTAAGATCAGGACTTTATAACACTGCTGGGTTTGTATGCCAAAGTGATAATAAGGGGAAAAAATCTTGTACAAAAATATTTATAGCCATACTCTTTGTGGTAGCAAAAACTGGAAAAAGATGAGGTTTCAATTGATTGAGGAATGGCTGAACAAATTGTAGTATCCGTTGGTGATGGAATATTATTGTGCTAAATGGAATAAAGAAATGGAGGAATTCCATGTGAACTAGAAAGACCTCTAGGAATTAATGAAGAGCCAAAGGAGCAGAAGCAGGAGAACATTGTACACAGAGACTGATACACTGTGGCACAATCAAATGTAATAGACTTCTTTACTAGCAGCACTGCAATGATCCAGACAATTCTGAGGGACTTATGAGAAAGAACGCTATGCACATCTAGAGAAAGAACTGTGGGAGTTAGAAACACACACACACACAAAAATAACATTTCCTTAGTCACATGGTTCAATGGGATATTCTTGGGGATGTAGACTCTAAATGATCACTCCACTGCAAATATTAATAATATTAAAATAGGTCTTGATCTATGATGCATGTGAAACCCAGTTGAATTGTTCATTGGCTTTGAGGTAAGGGAAGTAGGGAGGGGAAGGAATATGAATCATGTAACTATGGGAAAATATTCTATATTAATTAAATTAATTTTAAAAACAAGATAAGGGCTTTATACACATCATTACATGAATCAATCTGATCATCTTAAAGATACATTAACTGTGCCCTAGGGAAGTTGATTGGCTTCTGATTTTGAAGGAAAAGATGCTTCTATGGATCCAAGTGACTATCCTTCATGGGGCTGGGATTCCTTTTCAGTTCAAATCTAATAAACAAACATTGATTAAACAGCAACCATCTGGAAATACTGGGCTAAGCACTTGAGAAACTGTACTACCAGACTATGAGTATCTATAAATACATGTATATGTATGTGTGTGGGCATGTGTGTATCTGTATGTATGAGAGAGAGACAGAGACAAAGAAAGAGATTTGAACTCAGGTCTTCCTCTTGACTCTCCAGGCCTAGCAGTTTATCTGTATAAAGTGTGTATGTATGTATTTATATGTGAGTATAAATATGCATGTATTTTCATGTTGATCATCCTTCATTATCAAAGAGGGCCAATGACATCATAAGGTGACACCTTGACTTGGGGTTGAGTTGGCATCCATCAGCTTCAGTTTGTCTTCCAGAGTCATTAACGGGAAATATCAATACAAAAATTAGGTCAACAGATGATGAACTATAATGCAGTAAATTACCTTGACATCTTCATGGTGTGACCCTGTCTAAGCTCTAAACACTCCATAGTGTTTGCTTCAGTCACTCATTGTTTTGGAAGGAGTCTTCACATGTTTGCCATAGATATCCCCACTAACTTACTGACAGGTCTGAAGCTTCTCATTTCCCCCCATATATCCATGTGTGGTATACATGCACACTATGTAGCCATACATAGAGTTTACATGTGATATATGTACACCCATGAACATATGTA
The DNA here is from genome assembly GCF_027887165.1 of Monodelphis domestica. NCBI lineage: Eukaryota > Metazoa > Chordata > Mammalia > Didelphimorphia > Didelphidae > Monodelphis > Monodelphis domestica. The sequence continues at coordinate 41,269,761 of NC_077233.1, read as the reverse complement.
TGTATGTATGTATATCAATGTCTTTGTATACTATAATAGAGGATGGTTTGGGGATGGCAATAGATGGATAAGTTTGGGCCAGTATCAAAAGATTAACAGGATTTTGGGAAGGCCAACAAACCCAGTGAAGCAGAGTCTGACTCTAAGATGTCACACACAGATGACTCAAATAAAATGGGAAGGAGGTTTAATAAACAAGTAAGGTAAAAAGGTATGGGATAACTTATAGCTAATTTGTCTAACTAATAACCCAGCATCTAATGTCTCTTCACAGAGATTTTTTCAGAGTTATTTTTCCCTGCTCTAATCCTCTAATCCTCCCTAACTGCCTAAATCCCAAGACCCTGATCTTGGCTAAACTAAAACTAAATCCTGCCTTGGCTGGTTTTAAGGAAAGGGTCCATGTAAGCATGGTACGGCCCAGGGAAGCTCCTAGATCTGAAAGGACGCAGGCCTGGTCTCACAATCAGATGTCAGATGGTTCAGGATCACCAAGAATTGCTGTAGCTAACAACCCAATCAGCAAAGCAGACAGGGCAGCAGAGTAGCAGAGCAGTAGGGCAGTCAGAGAGCAAAGCAGGATAGGGAATTCAGGGTAATATAGGGTAGTATCAGCCCCTAAGGAAAAGCAGCCCGTCTCTCTAGGTCAAAATCAGAGAAAGATCCCTAAACCTCAGTTAACTGTCTCTCCCTTACTTTCCAATTTTAGAATTCTCTCCCTATTTGTCTCATGACTCTGCAACTTGCCCTAATGTTCTCTTGCTTATAACTATAACTATAACTATATATATATATATATAACTATATAACTATATATATATATATATATATATATATATCTGGTATGGAGGGCTTGTCGTGCCCTCCTAGGGCAGCTCTCCAGCCTCTGACCCCCACCTGATACCCAGCCCTCACTTGTGGCTCCTAGTATCTGCTAGCATGTGGCAGCGGCCATACCCCAGGCAATGGCTTCGACAGGCCGGCTAAACCTTGTGAGGGTAGCCATTGGGTCATCGACCCCTGGTGAACCAGGGCTTTGCTCACCCAGCATGTGAAGACTGTTTCGGCGGACCAGGGGAAAGAAACCAACAAGAAGGTTCAACGGCTGAGATGGCAATGCAGCAAGGCACTGTGGAGTGCTTAGGATGCGTTGGAGCACAAAATACAACACAGCCATCCAATGCAGCTGAGGAAGTCTCCAGATGTAATGACTTTTCATGCCACTGGACCTAGGCTTCCAATGCCGAGAGAGTGGGACTGTCTCTGTGCACCGACTTTTCCACTTAAATCTCCTTCACGCACAAGTGTCTTTGTGCACACTCATCTACATCACAGATGAAAGAGCACAAAGACAATCTTCATCCTTGGTTACTGAGAGACTACCATTACTACTACTACCATACATTAGATTATAAGCTCCTTAAGGTTCTCTTTGATTTTTTTGTATTCCCAGGGACTAACACAGTGCCTTGCACTTATAAGACACTTGATCATTGTTGATTGTTTAATGTGGACATATAGTTGTTTATATACATGTATGCTTATATATGCATGTGCACATGTGTACATATTTACAAAAATCCATATGTGTACAGTGTATATATGCATAGTCCCACTCTTTGGTAACAAATATCTGATGCCCTATATCAAATTCAAAACTCAGTTTTTAATATTCCCTGACACTAATGTTTCTTTCATCATCCAGAAGTTATGTTTTTGGGTGGATATTTTTTCTCTTTTAAATATGTATTTAATTGCACATAAGTTGGTCCCCTCTTCACAACTGAGAACATAAACTTCAGGGAATAAGTTGTTCTTTCCTTTTCTCTACTCTCCTTTCTTCTTTAAAATTCCCAGTCAATACCTAGGAAATAATAGACACTTCAGAAATGTTTGTTGATTGAGTAATTGATTATCAGACTCATTATTCAAATGAATGGTTCATAGCTCATCAGGAAGTCTGGACACAACCTTTCAAATCTAATGGGAAATATGTGAGATTGTGCTTCACTGGCATAGATTTTGGAATGCACAGATTATTCATACATAAGAATTAAAAATTAGTGGAGAGTTTTTATGGCAGAAATACCATAATTAACTTGATTTATTTTTTATATGTATGTATGCATGTGTGTGTCTGTACATATATACCGTGTATGTAATTTTGTGGAAAATTAATATTATTATGTAGATGTTTGGCCCTTCAGAAGGCTTTTTGATTTTTTAAGGTCAAATATTTTGATTTTAGACTGAAATTCAAGCTGTCTCTCTTTGAAGTTATGCTTGGTACTCATTTCCTTTACTAGATGTAGCAGCTAACAGAGTGGAGACCGGGTCTTTGTCTTGTCTATATATGAGAACTCTCTTCAATGGTGAGTGTAATTAATTAACTAGGTATACATCATGTGACAAAGAGTGCCCATGCCCTGTGTAGTGACTCTGGATTTTCAGGAGAATTCTTGGCTTCTGGAAGACCTGCCTCCTGTTCTAATTGAGGTCTGAGTCCTCCAAACAGAATGAACCTTGAATGGAACATCATGAATAGTATAAATTGATAGGGAAGGCAGGCAGTTGGTGCTATTCCCAAAAATGGAGGACTCAAGAGTCTGCTTCTCACAGAGCAGGGAGCAAATCACTAGCCGATTGGGCTAGCTGAGGCTCTATCTCTTCCAGCTAGGCATTCAAGCAGCTATTTATTCTCTCTCTCTCTCTCTCTCTCTCTCTCTCTCTCTCTCTCTCTCTCTCTCTCTCTCTCTCTCTCTCTCTCTCTCTCTCTCTCTCTGTCTCTCTCCTGCTTTTTAGTATTTAGTAAAGAATAATTATCCTTCTGGGTAAACATGGCTGCAATCTAGATGCCACACACTTCCTCTCCCAGGCACTGAACGAAATAGACTACATCAAAGGAGCATAAAAATCACCTTTGGAGGAACTGAAGAACTCCCCAGTACCCCACAGAGGCGAAGGGATGTGGGGTTTGAACATTTCCACACTATAATAAGAAGGAGGAAATGCTTGCACAGAAACATGAACTGAGCCTCCCTTCCCCCCCACCTCCCCCACCAAACCAGAGTGAGCTACCTGAGCTCTCACTGGAATAGCAAGAGAGTGGGAAACGTCTCTGTCTGGGGGGGGGCACTCCAGGGTCCTTGGGATATGGGGACTGCCAGGAAACAATGTCCCAGGGTGCTTTCACGGGAGAATCCTGCACAGAGCACAGGGGGCCCAAGAAGCTGAACTCCGGGCATTTGTACTGAGTATCTGGGCGGAGCTAAACACCAGGGGCAGACCATGTGCTGAATATCTGGGCTGAGCTGAACACCTGGGCAGTTTGGCTGTGATCAGGAGCCCAGCTCTCTAAGAAACCTCGGAGGCTGGGAAGAACTAGTCTGAGGCCACCTAAATTCACAGAAAATCTTCCCATATCACCCAGACCCCAGACCAAAAAAGAAAGTGGAATAAAAACACCAAAGGGATGGCTTACATGGCCCAAAATCAAGCCTCCAGGAAGAAAGGGAAAAAGGTGACTATTGAAAACTTTTATGGTGGGAGTACCCAAGGAAAAGAAGAGAATGAGGATGAAATCCAAACAAAATCAGAACATGCTCCCCAAAATGGAAACTATCAACAAGCTCTGGAAGATCTCAAACTGGAGCTTACCCAAAATATGGAAACCTTCTGGAAAGAAAAATGGGAGAAAGAGATTAGTAGTCTGATAGATAAGACTGCACAATCAGAGAAAGAGTGGGAATCATCCAATAGAAGGGCAGACAAAGCTGAAAAGCAAAACCAGTCCCAAATGACCAGAATTAAGCAACTCGAAGAAAGTGAGATCATAAAACAGCAAGAATCAATAAAGCAAAGTGAAAAAATTAATGAATTAGAAGAAAACATAAAATATCTCACTGAAAAGGTCACAGACTTGGAAAACAGAGGAAGAAGAGACAACCTTTAATTTATCGGTCTCCCAGAAAAACCAGAGATAAACAATAACCTCGATGTTATTCTACAGGAGATTATTGAAGAAAATTGCCCACAGGTTCTGGAGCAAGGGGGCAAAATAGAAATAGAAAGGGTTCATAGAACACCCTCTATATTAATCCCCAAAAGATAACCCCCAGGAATGTAATTGCCAAATTCAAGAGCTTCCAAGAAAAGGAGAAAATCCTACAAGAAGCCAAGAGGAGGAGCTTCAGATATATGGGGGCTCCTATAAGGATCACAGAGCACTTAGCGGCTAACACACTAAGAGACCTCAAAGCATGGAACATGATATTTAGAATGGCAAGAGAGTTGGCTCTCCAACCAAGAATCAACTACCCAGCAAAACTGACGATATACTTCCAGGGAAAAGTATGGGCATTCAACAAAATAGATTTCCAAGCATTTGCTAAGAAAAGACCAGAACTTAGTGGAAAATTTGATATCCAAGCACAGAAAGCAAGAGAAACATGAAAAGTTAAATATGAAAGAAAGGGAAAAGGAGATGAATCTTATCTTTTTCTTTAAGTCAAACTCTCTTCTATAAGGACTACATTTACATCAAATTATATATATTAATATGTGGGGAAAATGTTTGTGTAACTCTCAAAAATTGTATGCATCATGAGTAGTTAGAAGAAACATGCAGAGGGAAAGATTGGGGCATTAAGAAGATTTGGTGAAAGTGGGGGCAAAGAAAGGAAAAGGGAGGGGGTGAACCATTGATAATACTAAGATTTAATTCAAGAAATAGCGGGGGACTTAATAGAATAATCTTTCCCATATAAAGATACACATGGGAAGGGGAGGGGAAGAATTCTCATATGAGAAGGAGAGGAAGAGAGCGTGAAGTGGAATTACTTAAACCTTACTCTCAGTGAAATCAACTCTGAAAGGGAAGAACATCTAGATCCAGTGTGATCCTGAATTCTATCTTATCCAAGAGGGTGAGAAAGAAAGGGAAATTAAGGAGGGGGAGGGAGGAGGGGAAGGGAGCATAAAAAGGGATGGGCTGGAAAGGGAAACAGTTCAAGGGAGGGGGCTAGGGGTACTGACCCAAAGTAAATCACTGCTTCAAAAGCATATAGCTAAAGAAGAAAGGTCAGAAATAGGGGAAGATATCAAAATGCCAGCAAATCCACAAGTGACAATCATAACTTTGAATGTGAATGGGATGAACACACCCATAAAACATAGACAAATAGCAGATTGGATTAGAACCCAAAACCCTACCATTTGTTGTCTTCAAGAAACACATATGAGGTGGGTCGATACTCACAAGGTTAGAATTAAAGGTTGGAGTAAAACCTTTTGGGCCTCAACTTATAGAAAGAAGGCAGGACTTGCAATCATGATATCTGACAAAGCCAAAGCAAAAATAGACCTGATCAAAAGGGATAGGGAAGGTAAATATATTCTGTTATAAGGGAGTATAGACAATGAGGAATTATCACTAATCAACATGTTTGCACCAAATGGTATAGCATCCAAATTTTTAATGGAGAAACTACGAGAATTGAAGGAGAAAATAAACAGTAAAGCCATATTAGTGGGAGACTTGAACCAACCACTATCAAATATAGATAAATCAAACCAAAAAATAAATAAGAAAGAGGTAAAAGAGATGAATGAAATCTTAGAAAAATTAGAGTTAATAGACATATGGAGAAAAATAAATAGGGACAAAAAGGAATATACCATCTTTTCAGCACCACATGGCACATTCACAAAAATAGATCATACACTAGGTCACAGAAACATGGCACTCAAATGTAGAAAAGCAGAAATAATAAATGCAGCCTTTTCAGATCACAAAGCAATAAAAATATTGATCGGTAAGGGTACATGGAGAGCCAAATAAAAAATTAATTGGAAATTAAAAAATAGGATACTCCAAAATCGGTTAGAGAAGAAATCATAGAAACAATTAATAATTTCGTTGAGGAAAATGACAATGGCTAGACATCCTTTCAAACCTTATGGGATACAGCCAAGGCAGTACTTAGAGGAAAATTCATATCCCTGAGTGCATATATTAACAAATTATGGAGGACAGAGGTCAAAGAATTGGTAATGCAAATCAAAAATCTTGGGAACAAACACATTAAAACCCCCCAGAAGAAAACCAAACTAGAGATCCTAAAAATTAAGGGAGAAATTAATAAAATTGAGAGTGACAGAACTATTGAGCTAATAAACAAGACTAGAAGCTGGTACTTTGAAAAAACAGACAAAATAGACAAAGTACTGGTCAATCTAATCAAAAAAAGGAAAGAAGAAAGGCAAATTAACAACATCAAAGATGAAAAGGGGGATCTCACCTCCAATGAAGAGGAAATTAAGGCAATCATTAAAAACTACTTTGCCCAACTATATGGCAATAAATATACCAACCTAGATGATATGGATGAATATTTACAAAAATATAAATTGCCTAAACTAACAGAAGAAGAAATAGATATCTTAAATGATCCCATATCAGAAAAAGAAAGCCAACAGTCCATCAAAGAACTTCCTAAGAAAAAATCCCCAGGGCCTTATGGATTCCCCAGTGAATTCTATCAAACATTCAAAGAACAGCTAACTCCAATACTATACAAACTATTTGGCATAATAAGCAAAGAGGGAGTTCTACCAAATTCCTTTTATGACACAAACATTGTACTAATTCCAAAGCCAGGCAGGCCAAAAACAGAGAAAGAAAATTATAGACCAATCTACCTAATGAATACAGATGCCAAAATCTTAAATAGGATACTAGCAAAAAGACTCCAGCAAGTGATCAGAAGAATCATTCAATATGATCAAGTAGGATTCATACCAGTGATGCAGGGCTGGTTCAATCTTAGGAAAACCATCCACATAATTGGCCACATCAACAAGCAAACCAACAAAAATCACATGATTATTTCAATAGATGCAGAAAAAGCCTTTGATAAAATACAACACCCATTTCTATTAAAAACACTGGGAAGGATAGGAATAGAAGGGCCATTCCTAAAAATAATAAACAGTATATATCTAAAACCCTCAACTAATGTCATCTGCAATGGGGAAAACTAAATCCATTCTTCTTAAGATCAGGAATGAAACAAGGATGCCCATTATCACCTTTATTATTTGACATTGTACTAGAAACACTAGCAGTAGCAATTAGAGAAGAAAAAGAATTTGAAGGCATTAAAATAGGAAGGAGGATACCAAATTATCACTCTTTGCAGATGACATGATGGTCTACTTAAAGAATCCTAGAGATTCAACCAAAAAGCTAATCAAAATAATCAACGACTTTAGCAAAGTTGCAGGATACAAAATAAACCCACATAAGTCATCAGCATTTCTATATATTTACAACACAGCTCAGCAGCAAGAACTAGAAAGAGAAATCCCATTCAAAATTACTTTTGACAAAATAAAATACTTATGAATCTATCTCCTGAGACAAACACAGGAACTATATGAACACAACTACAAAACACTCTCCACACAACTAAAACTAGACTTGAACAATTGGAAAAACATGAACTGCTCATGGGTAGGACAAGCCAATATAATAAAAATGACCATCCTATTAAACTCATCTATCTATTTAGTGCCATACCCATGGAACTTCCAAAATTTTTTTCTTACTGATTTAGAAAAAACCATAACAAAGTTCATTTGGAAGAACAAAAGATCAAGGATATCCAGGGAAATAATGAAAAAAAATACAAAGAAAGGGGGCCTTTCAGTCCCAGATCTCAGACTATATTATAAAGCAACAGTTACCAAAACAATTTGGTACTGGCTAAGAGACAGAAAGGAGGATCAGTGGAATAGACTCGGGGTAAGTGACCTCAGCAAGACAGTATATGACAAACCCAAAGATCCCAGCTTTTGGGACAAAAATCCACTATTTCATAAAACTGCTGGGAAAATTGGAGGACAATGTGGGAAAGATTAGGTTTAGATCAAAACCTCACACCCTACACCAAGATAAATTCAAAATGGGTGAATGACTTGAACATAAAGAAGGAAACTATAAGAAAATTAGGTGAACACAGAATAGTACACATTTCAGACCTTTGGGAAGGGAAAGACTTCAAAACCAAGCAAGAATTAGAAAGAGTTACAAAAGGCAAAATAAATAATCTGGAATCCATCACATTAAAAAGGTTTTGTATAAACAAAACCAATGTAACTAAAATCAGAAGGGAAGCAACAAATTGGGAAACAATCTTCATAAAAACCTCTGACAAAGGTTTAATTACTCAAATATACAAAGAACTAAATCAATTGTACAAAAAATCAAGCCATTCTCCAATTGAAAAATGGGCAAGGGACATGAACAGGCAGTTCTCAGCCAAAGAAATCAAAACTATTAATAAGCATATGAAAAAGTGTTCTACGTCTCATAATCAGAGAGATGCAAATCAAAACAACTCTGAGGTATCACCTCACACCTAGCAGATTGGCTACCATGACAGCTATGGAAAGTAATGAATGCTGGACAGGATGTGGCAAAGTAGGGACACTAATTCATTGTTGGTGGAGTTGTGAATTGATCCAACCATTCTGGAGGGCAATTTGGAACTATGCCCAAAGGGTGATAAAAGACTGTCTGCCCTTTGATCCAGCTATCGCACTGCTGGGTTTGTACCTCAAAGAGACAATACATAAAAAGACTTGTTCAGGAATATTCATAGCTGCACTCTTTGTGGTGGCAAAAAAATTGGAAAATGAGAGGATGCCCTTCAATTGGGGAATGGCTGAAGAAATTGTGGTGTATGTTGGTGATGGAATACTATTGTGCTAAAAGAAATAATAATGTAGAGGAATTCCATGGAGACTGGAATGACCTCCAGGAAGTGATGCAGAGTGAAAGGAGCAGAACCAGGAAAACATTGTATATAGAGGCTGATACACTGTGATACAATCGAAGGTAGTGGACTTCTCCAATGGTGTCAATGCAATGTCCCTGAACAATGTGCATGGATCTAAAAAATACTATCCACAAGCAGAGGATAAACTGTGGGAGTAAAAACAACGAGGAAAAGCAACAGCTTGACTAAAGGGTGAATGGGGATAGGACTGAGGAGAGACTCTAAATGAACACTCTAATGCAAATACCAACAACATGGAAATAGGTTAGAAACAGGAACACATGTGATAACCAGTGGAATGTGCATCAGCTATGGGAGAGGAAGGGTGGTGGGAGGGGGGGAGGAAAAGAAAATGATCTTTGTTTCCAGTGAATAATGTTTGGAAATGACCAAATAAAATAATTTTAAAGAAAAAGAATAGTTATAAAATTAAGATACAGTCACTAGAGAATTTTAATCATCACCATTTGTCCATCTTCACCTCAGAGGGAGCCATTTTTTAAGGTCATCTACTATTCTCCTGTTTAGTCTAACTAATGACTGAAAAGGAAGAAATTATAACAAATTTGGAAAATTATTCCATACACATATTTTATAATCATTACCATGATTTTTAAAGCAATGCTCATCTTTATATTTATATGTAAATGCAACATATGATGTATAATAATTTGTATTGTTTGTATTAAGAATTCCATTGTTTTCTAACGTTTCTAACTTATTTGCAATGAATTTCAAAAAAACAACTTGCTACCTCTTTTATTTCTTTTTATTCTTAAGAGCAACTATACTAGCCTATTCCAAGTGCTGAAACAAGACAGATTCTTCAAGAATATAAGTTTCTTTTGGGAAAAGATATTTTAAGAAATGACAATGTTTTTAGGACACAATTGTATTATTTAGGGCCATTCCTATCTGCTTTTGTCAATTATCACTAACAAGAAAACAATGCAGTTTTCAAAGGAATGGCAAAAGAGAACACCAATTGTATGAGTCAATGAAGTTCATTGATCTCAACAGTTTGAGTAAGCATGTTGAAAGTAGGTGAAGTAGGGATTGTAGGAAAAACCAATAAAACAGCAAATAAGCATGGGTAGAAGAAAGTTTATTAGATTTATATTAGAGGAACAGGTTTAGATTCCAGGATCCTCTTAGTATAAGTTGAACCATGGATGTATTAAAGATAACTCTTCCCAACATAGTTTCAGGGATGTCATGTTAATGTTAATATTGGTTTTTTGAAAAAGAAAAAAAAAGTATATTCATGATACACTTGTAAATATATATTATTAATATTTTAATTACTATAAGATTATATAATAAAAATACAGTAATCCAAATATTTATTTAGAGCAATTATTGTTTTTAAAGGCATAAACTCTCCCATTATAAATTTATAAACTTAGATGGCAGAGTAGAGGAAACAAGCCAGCAGAAATCTCACAATATTCCCTTCCAAAAAACTTTAAAATAATGCCTGAAATGAAATTCTGGATGGCAGAACTAATGAAAGATCATAATTCTTTTTGTAGTCCAAGACAAATAAGGAGGTCTTGAAGACATGTTAGTGACAACACAATGAGAGGCCAGTCCAAAGTACACAATCATGGGCCTTGAAAGTGGTTGCAATAGCTGTAGTATTATCTTTGGGAGCTCTAAGCCAAGAGACAATAAGGGAGTCAGACAACTGGTTAAAAAGAGATTATATGTCAAGTCCTAGTTTAATATCTGGCCTCAAACACTTCCTGTATGAACCTGGACAAGTCACTTAACCCCCATTCCCTAGCCCTTATCACTCTTCTTCCTTCAAACCAACACATAGTATTGATTCTAAGGAGGAAGGTAAGGGGGGAGAGAGAGAGAGAGAGAGAGAGAGAGAGAGAGAGAGAGAGAGAGAGAGAGAGAGAGAGAGAGAGAGAGAGACAGAGAGAGAGAGAGAGAGAGACAGAGAGAGAGAGAGACAGACAGACAGACAGAGACAGAGAGACAGACAGACAGACAGACAGAGAGACAGAGAGAGAGTATACAGAGGACTCTTCATTGCCATCAAGAACAAGGGTGTGTGATACTTTTTGGCAACTATATTTTTCTTACAGTGTTCTGAGTTATAATGTCAGGAAAGAGAGAAGCTCTTGTGGCCAGTCATGAGGTAATAGGGGCACTATGTTGTATTTCCAAAGTGGAGAGAAAAGTAGTGCTTGCAGCTGCAGGGAAACAAAAGGCTTTTCTGAGTAAATACTGGATTCAGACCAGAAAAGACATGACTAAACCTCTCCCTATATTACATCACTTTAGAAGTATTGAAGACTTGCAGAGCCCCAGTTCTGAAAACAGTAGCATAAAAAAAACCCCGAAGCTTGAGTTAGTGCCTCCCCAAGACTCAGATGCAAAAAGCCCAATTTCAACACAGATTAAAAAAAAAATGCTGGAAAAACAAGTAACCTACCAGTAACTAACAACAATAAAAAAAACCTGCTAAAAATAAAATGCTATCATGGTGGCAGCAATGGACAAGACATAGATTCAGAAGAGGAGATAGAAAGATAGATAGATAGATAGATAGATAGATAGATAGATAGATAGATAGACCAATCAAACACCAGAAAATCCTCAAAGAAAAATGTTAACTGGACAAAAGTACAATAATAATAATTCCTGGGAGAGTTAAATAAAGAGATATTGATGGTAGAAGAAAATTAGGTAAAGAAGTGGGAGTAATACAAGAAATTTAAGAAAAAGGAATGTTTTGTAAAAGATGCACAAAATTGAAGAAAATAACTTCAAAAAATGAAAACAGAATGGACTTCAAGTTTCAGGTTGGATGAAGGATTTCTGACTCAGAGTTGGATTCGGAGGAGAGACTGGAGACAGACACTTGAGGAACAACCAGAAGATAGACACCCAGACTTCTTTGCATTTAAATGATCATCAATGGTGAGTGAAAGGCTGACTTAGTGACCATGCCTTTCTGGAGGCCAATTATCTTGAGACTCTTTTCCCCTGGCTGGGCCTTAGAAATTTCTAACTGGCTCAGAGGAAGCCAGAGTTTTTTTTTTTCTCTCTCTCTCTCTCTCATTCCTTAATATCTTCCCTCTATTGTAAATAAACTACCATAAATTCATTTTACTTTAGTAATTTATTTGGGATTTAGACATTTAAATCCCTGATGATCACCTATTATATATTCAGAGTCCAACCACAAATAAATTTAACAATATCTTTATCTCTAATGTGAAGGAATTGAACAATGTGGCATCCCTGGTATATTCTAATTTTGAAAGTATTATTAATGTATTAATATTGTAGCCTATGTGCTCATGTACCAGACTCATGGTCCTATTATTTCTTGATCATTGTATTTAGTTGGTACTCTATTAATTCTGACCACTCTCCAAACCTACATTCCAAAGGTCAAAAGAATTCCTGGGCAGGACATTAGCTGCCATAGGGTCCTTGCTTCTACTTTGACAGACCAGATTCCCTATCAGGTCACATCTTCGATTAAGCTCCTCCTCTTTGATCTTGTAGTTGTTGATTAAACAAATGACAAATCATATGCCATGTCACATGTTCATTAGCTACCTCCCATTCTCCATTCCTTGATTCTCTCATAAAATATTGTGGAAACATGTAGCTTTCTTTCTTTTCCACCATCAAAGGAGCATGCACACTGGAGCCAATGTTGTTGAACTCTTCGTCTCTGAGCCTTTCTTCCTTTATTGTGTTCCCTGTCTCTATACTCTTCACACATCTTCCCTCAGTTTCTAACTTCCCTTATCTTGTCCACCCATGTATATATTAATTTGTGGCTTCAGGCAGCCACAAACAAGATATACATTAAGGTCATTTCTAGCTAGAAAGATATGATCCTATAACCATCCCTCCCCACCTCTGGCCAGTATTACTAAATAAGCACATAAATTACTACCAATCTTCAAATGTAGTTAATAACTATGGTTCTTTTTATAATGCAATTTCATCTTTCTCTTAAGACTCTAGGCTAAGTCTAAAATTAGAGTTAAGTTTAAGTACATTGACAAAAGGATGTCATGAGCTACTTTTCATTATAAAAATTCATAATGGAAGCTGTAAATAAATACCCTGTCATACTTCACTAGAAATGAAAAGAGATAGTAATGTCTTATAGTAGTCCATAAATGATGGGCTGTTCTGTTAGGATTTGATATGTTATGCATTTATATAACCTTATATAAAGTTTGGAAGCTTAGCCATTGAAAATCCCTAGAACAAGTTGCCATGAAGCATTGCTAACAAGTCTTTGAAATATCAAAGGCAAAGTGACTTTGAATGGATGATGATACAGTATACTAACTAATCTTGTGGCTGGGTATTCAGAATTAGTATTTATGTGTGAATGTATATGCATGGGTGTGTAGTGTGTGAGTGGGTTTATGGGTGGGAGGGGATGCAATGCTTATCATTCTCCATAAAACATGCAGAGCAGGCAAACTTTGTGAAATCTTTTGAAGACAAAAGATGATAAACAAAGCCATTAGATAAGTAGAAGTTGCTCAGAAATAGCAATTCTATATTCAACATATGGTTCTCCCTTTGTACAAATATCACTGAGAAAACTAATACCAAAGATAACATGATGAGTACTCCATTTGCCAAATTCTTTCTATGTAATTTGACTTTCTCTCTCTCTCTCTCATCTATTTGCTTATTCCATGGCTGTTTCTGAGAGGACAGATTCTGAATGCTGATAAATGAAACATCAGCAGTTTCAATTTAGAGATGCAAAATATATGTAACATGATGTTCCAAAAATGTACAATGATGACAGCGAGTGCCATTAATGTAATGGACCATACATGGTTTAGCAGAAAGTTCTAAAAAGTTTATGTCTCGTGCTATAAACTTCAGAAACTTTTCATAAAGTATTACTGATTCCTAAATGCTGATGTGCTTAAAAGCAATAAATAGCCATGGTGCTTCCAGATGTAAAGAACCATTGCTAAGTAAGATATTCAGGGAATGAAGCCATTTTTTTCTCCTTCAGAGTTTTCTCTCTCTCTCTCTCTCTCTCTCTCTCTCTCTCTCTCTCTCTCTCTCTCTCTCTCTCTACCTAGGCCCTCAGCCCCCTCCCACCACACACTCACTCAAAATCATCCATTCACCATCCATGAGCTCTTAGAAAAGAAGTTCATGTCTCAGTCCACCCCTTCCTCTCCCATTAGAAACAGGGTATTAAGCTATAGAAAAATTCCAGAATTAGCACTGCCAGCCCTTTTCTTAACCATTAGTTTTACTGCAGCCAAGAGCTGGAAATATATTTGAAAAAAATGATAAATAACTGAAGTGCCTCTTTCCTGGTTTTATCCTCATATTCCCTGAATACAGATTCAATTACATATATATATATATATATATATATATATATATATATATATATATATATATATATATATATATATATATATATATATTCCTGTCAAGGAATAAATGCATTTTAAGTCAGGAATTCCTAGAAACATAGCATAAATAAAGCAGTATCTCATTTTTTTCCTCCTCTACCTGATATGCTAATATTACAGCACTGAAAGGTAAAGCAAAGAAAGCTTGGCCAGCATTATTCACATTGCAGCAGACAGCACAATTTTGTACTTACAGATCTGAACAGGGGAAATGTCTCAGGATCTTTACAATTCTCTGCAGAACTCTGTTCCCAGCTCTCAGCAAGCCTTGCTGTTCATCCAGGCAGAACCAAGCCGTCTGGAATGTCTATGCAGCTGGGAGATAATGGAACTCTTTCCCCAGCTGGGATTACAAGCCTTTTATCCACTGAGCATCGCGGAGTCCTTCCCTGGTCTTAACTAGGGAAACGCGCTGCCAGCCTGCTGCATTCCTGACGGGACCCAGATAATTAGTGCGGGGAGCATCCAGGCATGCTCCGGTCAGAAATAATCGGACCTGAAATTCTCCTTCCCATTTAGAAATTAGCTCCATCTCCATCAACCTTCATGCAGGCTGAAAGAGCGGCAGAATTGCTTCCATGCCAGTGGCATGGCCGATTAAAATGCTTTTTTTCCTCTTCATTCTTTTCCTAGAGGTAGGCACTCTGGTTTGGGTCATCAGAAAAGCTCTTAAAAAGAAGGGAGGGGGGCTTGCTAACTAGTTATCAGGTTTCAAATAGGAAATGGGGATCAGTTTTATTTTTTAACCTTTGGTGTCCCTATAATACCATTCACGAAAGAGATTAAGCCAGAAAAGGTTTAGAATTTTTTTTTTCTAATTTAGGTTCTTATTGATACCTTCCAGGAAGTATTCTGAATCTGAACTCCTCTGAAGAGAATAGAAAAAAAAATACAAAGGCCTTTATGCCCTGTTCCTAAATCCTCTTTTAATTGTGCTCATAGCATGTCTTTATTACTTTCATAGTATGTGTGACTGAGGAAAAGGAGCTCAAAGCAGCACACCCAGCTAAGGGACTTCACCTGCTCTGGAAGGTAAATTTGGGTACACAGGAGACTACAGAGAAGAGTTTTAGATGTGTGT
Source organism: Monodelphis domestica (assembly GCF_027887165.1). Classification (NCBI taxonomy): domain Eukaryota; kingdom Metazoa; phylum Chordata; class Mammalia; order Didelphimorphia; family Didelphidae; genus Monodelphis; species Monodelphis domestica. The sequence continues at coordinate 41,254,402 of NC_077233.1, read as the reverse complement.
AAAATAATTCCTCTAGTATCCAACATCCAAAGACATGGAGTTGAGTGACTATATTAGATCTAACCATTGTCATAATTTTATTTGTTTGTTCTTATTTTGAACTTAACAATACCAAAATACAAAGGTTATTCATAAATATTAGACCAGAAAAAATATTGTAGTGTAACTGTTGAGCTCCATCACGAATATTTTTTATTGTTTAAATTTATAATAAGTTTAATCTTTAGCTTTCAAAGGTATCTTGCTTGTTTGTGCCTCTTTCTTAGCCATTGCTTTTAAAGGGATTAACCACTGGGATAATAGGAAACAGAGAAAAAAGGAGGTAGGAAAAAACACTCATTTATCATTAAAGGCAAAAGTGAGAAATCATTTTCTGACATGTTTAAATTATCTCAAATTTCATGCCAAAAACTAGAAAAAAGAAGACACTTGTATAACATCCTACAATCTAATGTTAGTTCATTTCTCCTAGTCATATTCTATCAATGATGCATAATTTATGGCTTTGTCTTTTTTTTTTTACTCTGACCAAAACTCCATTGGATAGATAGTAATGAATCATTGTTCTTATTAGCACCAGATCAGAGAAAATCACAGGATTTCAAAGCTACAAAGACCTCAGCAGTTACTCGTCTAACCTGTAGTGGAAAAAAATATCTTGTCTATAACAATCCCAAAAGTAGTCATCCATTTTTGCTTGAAAAACTCAAATGAGAAGAAACCTACAGCAACCCAAGGCAGCTCATTCTACTTTTGGATAGTTTTAGTAATTTTTAGGAACTTGTTTTTTCTTACATGAACACTAAAATTCTCTCAGTAATCTTTATTCATTGCTGATAGTCTTGTTCTATGGGAACAAGTACAGCAATTCTAATCCATTATAAACATGACAGCACTTCAGATATTTGAAGATGGTTATTATATATTCCTTCAGTCTTCTCTTCTCCAAACTATAATTTGCATGCCCTCAATCATTCCTCCAAATACCTAGCCTTAAGGTTCTTCATTGTTCTGTTTACTTTCCTCTGAATACCCTCCAGCTTATCAATATCATTTCTAAATCCTGGTGGCATTATTGAGCCTAGTACCCCAAATTTGATTTAACAAAAGTAGAATGCTATGGATCTGTCTCCATAATGATAAGAAAACAGAGGCATAAAGCAGTCATATCTGATAAAAGTCCCAGAGATAGTAAACAGAAGAATCATAATTCAAATTCAAAACTTCAAAGTCTAAATGAAGTTTTCTTCTCAATTCAATATGCTGCAGGCCTTCTGTAGCTACAGGGATAACATCACCCAAAGCTTCAAAGAAGGAAAATCAATTCCTTGCTTGGTTCCAGTGATGAAAGAGTTCCATTATTTACCCTAATATAGCCCTCTATGCTCTCCTTCTTGAAATCTCAGCCACAGCTTGGCCAACTGTGACAAATATTTAAGACATTCTAGTAATGAACTACCATGACACTTTCTTTGAACCTTCCATTATTATTTCACATCTGATTCCCTATTATGTAGTAGCTATCCCTTAAATTTATGTCTTAACACTCACTGACCACTCTGTTAGTCTCTAAGCTTCATATCAGCATTTATTCTTATCTTCTTTAGTGCTATTATCTTGCAAATTGTAATAATAATATTGTTAATAATAATGGATATAAATATACAGATACAACATATATGTGAACATACAACATACACATGCACTTATTAATATTTTACTGTGCTATATGTATGCACAAATATCTATATGAAATGTATGTGTATGTGCCAGGTATATAATTTTACTTATAATATTTCATTTCACATCATTACAAATTTATGTGATAGGTACTACAGCTATATTGCCTGGAGTATTTCTCTACAATGGAAAATATTTTATTTAAGAATGATACAAAAGGATGATTCTCTTTTGATCATTGCATTCTCCAAAATCTCCTATGGATAGAGGAAATTTTATTAAATTTATTAAGCCTCAAAATATTATAAAGGTTCCTCAGTGAAATCCCTAATATTGTGTGATTGTTATACCACTGTGCATACTTAGGTCTAAAAGGCAGGGAAGAAAAAAATGGCCCCAATTTTCACAGATGATTGGAAGGGTAGTCTGTTGAAACAATTATTTAAACCAGGAAAATAATAACAGAATTCCTTTGGAAGAACAAAAGATCAAGAGTATCAAAAGAATTAATGAAAACATATATAAAGGAAGAAGGTCTTATATCAGTTTGTAAATTGTATTATAAATCAATAATTATCAAAACTATCTGGTTCTGGCTAAGAAATAGAAAGGTACATCAGTAGAACAGAACAGATCTGCCACACACAGTACTAAAAGATTATAGTAAAATTGTATTTGATAAAACTATGGATCCAAGCTATTGGGATAAGAAATCACTCTGATAAAAAACGTTCAGATATATGGAAAGTAGTTTGACAGAAAGTAGGTATAGACTAATATTTTATACCATTCACTAAGATAAGATTAAAATAGATACATGATATAGACATAAAAGGACATATCATAAGTATATTAGAAGAGCAGGGAATGTGCTACCTATTAGATTTATGGATAAGAAAGCAATGTGAGATGTAAAATGTACAATTTTGAGGATATGAAATTAAAAGTTTTGTACAAATAAAATAAATGTTGCCAAGATTAGAAGGAAAGCAGAACATTGCGGGGGGGGGGGCATTTATATCAACTATCTCTTTGATAAGTTCTCATATTTAAAATATAAAGAGAATTTTGTCAAATTTATCAGAATAACAGCCATCCTCCAAATGACAAAAGGGCAAAGGATATCCACAGACAGTTTATGTATAAATAAATCAGGAAACAGGATATTAAAAACATCTTAAATTATTACTGATGAGGGAAAAGCAAACCAGCACAATTCTGAGGTATCATGTTAAATACAAGTGGGCTAAAATGACATAAAGGCAAAACAATCAATGTTGAAGTGTATGTGGATAAGTAGGAACACCAATATACTACTGGAGGATATGTGAACTGATCCAACCATTTTAGAGAGTAACTTGAAATTATTTACAGAAAACTATAAAACTCTACATATCTGTAGACTCAGCAATACCATTTATACTAAATATTTATAGCTGCTCCCTTTGTGGTTTCAAAAGTGGAAATTGAGGGAATGTCATTTAATTGAATAATGACTAAACAAAATGTGTTTGACATCTGACAGAATACTAGTACACTATAAGAAATTAGCATATTATTAAAAATCTTGGAAATAACTAACGAGAGAAATGAACAGAACCCAGAGAACCTTATACACAACTTTAATATTTGAAGAATAACATGTAAATATTCACCTCCAGAAAATTGACTTAAAAATAGAAAAGCAGAAAACTCTGTGTATGTGTGAGTGTTTGCTGCATGTTGCTCTCTATGGTGTGGGAAGGAGAAGGAAAAGCTGAGGTATCTCACCTACTCCTCAAAATTGCACCTCTTCCTAAGAATTCCTATTGCTGTTAAGACTATCGCTCTCATGACCACATAGAATGCCAACCTGGAAGTCATCTTTGACTTCCCATTGTCTTCCTTTTTCTACTCCTTTCCTTTCCCTTCTATCTCCTTTGTTCTCTCCACTTCTCTCTCCTTTATCTTTCCTCCACTCTTCTCTCCTCACTTTTCCCCTTTGCTGATATCTTCCAATACCACTAATTCAATTATCACATTTGCATAAAGAATTCCCCAGTAGAAATTTTAATCCTCCATCTGTCCCTGACAAGCTACAGACTAATATTTTCAACTCCTTGCTGATATCTCCACTTGAATTCTCTGCCCAATCTTCAAATATATGTTGAAAACATAACCTTTTCTCATGCCCTCCTCAAAATTACACCTAATCCCAATATCCCCATTGCTGCTGATAAGACTATCACTCTCAAAGTCACATCGAATGCCAACCTTGAAGTCATCTTTGACTCTTCTCTCTCCCTCACCCCTCCCCATATCCAATCATTTGTCATCGTCTTGTCCATTGAGCTTTCACAATTATCTCTGATATCTGTACCTTCAGTTCCACTTATGTTGTCAACACATTAGTTCACGCTGTGATGTTATCTGATCTGAACTTCGGTAATAGCCTAAAAATGTGTCTCACTGCTTTTTTCTCCCCCTTCTCTGGGATATCCTTCACACAGCTGACAAAATAATCCTCTTAATGGGCATCTCTGAGTATGTCAAGCTCTTACTCAAAAACATTGTTTGCTCCCTATTGTTTAGAGAACAAAGTACAATTTGGCTCCAAACAAGCTTTCCACAAAAATATTGTTTTAGATGCATAATAAAGTATAAACAAGATTTTTATCCTCTTTGTATCCCTAGTACCTTGCACATAGTAGTGAGTAGGTCAATAAATAAAAATTCATTATTATGTAACTATTCATAGATGCTTACTGACATAGATTTCCAATATTTTCTGATGCAATCATGCACACATACTATTTTAAAATTTAAATTGAATAAATAACTTTTCCACAATTTCTTTCTGGCCTCCCCTGCCATCACGAATTTGGGCAGGCTGAGCCTGATGACTAAAATAAACCCTCTCTAGCTCTTGGCCCTTTAGATTCTTTCTCATCATTGTTTGCTCTGCTCAGGTGCCATATCATCCAAGAAGACTTCCTTGATGCATCCAAGCTGAAAATCCTCACTCTTGCATTAATTCTTCCTATATCCCTTAGTCTAGATCCATCCCTTGCTTTCATTATACTCTATTTTGTTACAGAAAATTGAATATGTGGCAGGCATCTCATTCCCCCATCCGAGTTCCTTTTGAACTTCATGAAGTAACAGATTTTTCACTAGTTCTTTTCACATGTTTAACCCCAGGTGCAAGGATAATAATTTTCACCTACGAGGCACTCTAATCTTTTATTATTATTATTATTATTACTTATTATTTCAGTATACCAGGAAATATCTTATTTTTGAGTGACTAGGAATTCACAAAAAAATTCATTGTTTATCTAATTGTCTAACATGAGCTCACAAATGCTTATGTATCTTATTCCCAAAAGAGACTATGAATTCTAGTGGGAGTAGGAGCCTTGTTGTACTATTTTTTCCTTCTTCAATAGTGACTAGTATTATATACTTTATATTTAGTAGGTATTTAGCAGGTAATTATCCAACTGAATAGTTATTAGATAATTATGTCATTGAGAGAATGAACATGTCATATTGTTACTCAATGAAAATTTCCATGAAAATAATTCAATTAAAATAGAATACATATAAAATTATTAGAAGAATAAATGAAAAGCAAAGCCAAAAATGAATTGTTATATAATCACAGTCCTGCAGAAGATATATATTTTTAAATGAACCTTATTTACATTTTCGTGGAGATTCTACAAAATGAGTTGACAATATTTCATGTTCAATGTTCCATCCTAGATCCTTGTCTCTTCTTCTACTGTATTAGTAATGACAATACTTTAAAAGACTGAGTGCCTGGGGGTGGCTGGGTGGCTCAGTAGACTGAGAGCCAGGTCTAGAGATGGGAGGTTCTGGTTTCAAATCTGGTCTCAGACACTGGTCACTTAGCCACCATTGCCTGGCCCTTACCACTCTTCTGCCTTGGAACCAATACATAGTATGAATTCTAAGACAGAAGGTCCTTAACTTTTTATTAAAAAAAAACAAACAAGACTGAGTGCCCAAACTGCAATCCTCATGCCACATGTGAGCTCCCCACCTTACCCTAGACAGGGTAGAGAGGAAGGACTTCCATTGGGCTACTGGGTAGAGGGGTATGCAATGTGAGAAATGTCCTCAGGTTTGTGGAGAAGGAAAAGCTAACAACCCCTTTTGGCATGCTCTAGCATGTGTGCCATAGATTTGCCAAAACAGCTCTATATTATTTTACTTGTTGATCTCATCAGCTTCCATCAGCTTCAATTATTATCTCTACATAATTTGCATATGCACAAATACACGCACATATACATGGACATATATATCCATATATATATATATATATATATATATAAATAGATAGATAGATAAATAGATAAATAGATAGATAGATAGATATAGATAGATTGATAGATACTTTCCTATCTCTCTTTTGAACTCCAGTGTTGCATCACCAATTATACTTTTTAAATCTCAGGTGTGCCATAACCTCATCAAACTAAACATCTGGAAAAGAGCTCATTATGTTTTTCCCCAGATTTTTTCTTTTTTTTTTAACTTCCCCTAAGAGAGTTGAGAGTACCACAGCTGTGATTCCAGCAGTGAGAATCTCACTATCTCAAAATGATCCTTGACTCCTCACTCTCACTTATACAACAATTTCAAATCCTTTGACAAATCACATCATTCCAGTCATCACAATATCTTTCATTTAAGTTCCCTTCTCTCCAATCATCCAGTGATACCCTTCATTCAGTTTTCCATCTTCTCTTTCCAGAATTATTGCAATTAGCTTCTAATTAGTGTCCGTCTTTCTGCACTGTAGTCGACACTACTTCTCTGACAGTGAGTTTCTTAAAGCCTAAGTACAATCAAATTAGTCCATTCCATCTTTCAGAAAATACATGTGTCACTATTATTTCTATAATTAAAGGTATAGACCTCTCTTTTGGCAGTTAAAACCCTTAAAAACCAGTTCCTCTCTTCTCCTTGAAGTTTTACACATTTTGCTTTCCCCTGAACATGCTATAGTTTATATATCTTAGCTATATTTCTGTCCCTCCCACAATATACTTCAGCTCTCAATTATGTGTTCTATGTCTGCAATGCTCCATCTTCCCCAATGCATCTTTTTACCTCCCTGGATTCAAAGTTTGCTTACAATATTTGTAGGAAATCTCTAGTCTCTCCCTCTCTCTCTCTCTCTCTCTCTCTCTCTGTCTATATATATATATATAGATAGATATATATAGATATCTATATATATACATATATATAGATATCTATATATAATATTATATATTTATATATTTTTCTCTCTGTCTCTGTCTTTAACTATCTGACTCTCTTTCATTCTCTTTCCCTTCACGCCTCCCTCCCCTCTGCTTCTACCTCTCTCTTCAAGTTATCTATGATAAATTTCCTATAATTTTTATTAACTAATTCCTCTTTATGGACTTTTATAATGGCTTAGATAGTTTTTTTTTTCTTTCAGTAGCTCAATGGAGGAATTACTGACCAATGAGCTTTAAATATTCTGGCTCTCTCAAGGAACTGTACCTTATTTTGTGGTCTTACATATATATGCAGATTGTACTTTTTAAAAAAGTTAATATTACTAAAACCTGGACCTATAACTTTCCTAGTATAGAGAATTGCCAAATTGGGAAATTGTCTCTTCTACTGAAGGTCAGAAACTCTTCTGAAAATGAAAGTTATGCTCATTGTGAAAGTACTTTATGGATAGAATGTTAATTTGATTTATTATAAATTGAGAGTTGACATATCTCTTTCATTTGGCTAAAATTTTTTGCCAAACTAAAAAGAATATTATTTTAAATTTTGAATTCTATTCATTTAGATTTTTTTGGCCTTATTTGGGACAGTTTACCTAAGTGCAGGAAAGCTCATTAACCAAACTATTAATACTAACAAGATTGTTGAAGAGGATAGTTATTTCATGAAGAAATAATGTATTCTAAAGGACTTAAGTACTGTGAATCTTGAAATTTCTCAGACTTATGAATCTTAAAAATTCTCAGACTCTACCTTAGAACATTTGGTTAGGACCATTCCCCATTTTAAAACAATGAAGGTGGAAGGTGGAAACTCTAACATTACTCCACCCATACTTATGCATACTTTAGGGGAAGATAAAGTTGTAAACTCCTTACTGAACAATGAAAAGTACTCAACCCATACTTAAAGTGAAGCAAGAACCCTTAAGCTAGGTCTACTTTTAGATCTAATACAAAAAGGTGCTAAGTATCTATGAAGGTCAAATTAATCACTAAAAGGTCAAGCAAGCTTAGCAAGAGTTGTGAGGTTTTATTCTACCCAGAGAAGGTGATAACAAGATGTGAATTAAGAATGGTCATTACTTTGGAAAAAGTCTACTGTTATTGGTATATGTGAAAATTTAGGGGAGGTGACATAGGAGAAAATTCTCTTTAAAAGGAGGTCAGAAAGGCCTCTGAGGTTAATTCAGCTTTGGAACTGAATTGGAGGCTGGTCTCTCTCTAGGTGGCTGAACTTATTTTAGCTTCCTGAGCTAATCTGGAGGGTCTCTCTGAACACTAGAGCTTGCTTGGAACAAAATCTTGTTGTGAGTTATTAAAGACTGACTAGTCTCTCTCTTAAGGCTCAGGTATTCCCTCTCCTTTTTGTTAATTCCTTCATTTGTATTAATTAAAATCTCCATAAAACCCAGCTGACTTGGGTATATTTAAAATTTGGGAATTTTCCCATGGCGACCACTTTATTTTTTATTTAACTCAAGACACTGTCTTGAAACCATATTTTCGCAGTCACAGTTTAAGGAAACCACTCTTTTCTCTGTAACAGTACCTCATTTATATGAAAATGGTGCTAACTACAAATGATTATTATACCACATTAAAAAATAGAATGGTAACTCACTACATGTTAGCATGGGTTCACTAAGAACACTTTACTCAGTACTTCCAAACAAAATATTAATATTAACTAAGCTAAATTACATCAAAGCTCTGAATCCTAATTTCAATAATGCATTTGTTAAAATATTTCCCAATATTCTCAGAATAACCCAAAAAATTAAGATGGTGGGATAATAAAATTGAACAGATTTGTCAATAGTTGGACTAATTTTATACCATAGTATCTTAGCTGGAAGTTTCCTGGACAGACCAAATAAGTTAATTTTATTCAATGTGTTGACAATCTGTTTTCATTGTTTTCATTGATGGTGTGACACAAAGCCATATCTTCAGCTCTTACCTCTTCAGTCAATGACTTGGATGAATACATAATATATATTCATGAATCTAGCAGATGGCTCAAAAATTCATCATAAAACCATTTAAAAAACATATCCTATATACCTTATTCAAGCATCTCGTCCAAGCAAAGACAAGGAAAAGAAAGGCCAAAGGTGCTAGGAATCTTCAATTGAAGAACTTTAGGTCACTGGGACTAATTTTCTTTTCTCACATATCCTCTTTAATTTCTTCTATCAGGGAAAGGCAAGTCAGAGAATGGGAATCATGTAAGGGTATAGGGGATTAATATGTTTACCTGAGAATATGCATGAAAACATTTTATCTACATATAACTAAAGAAATATATTAATGAATATAAATAATGAATGAATGAATGTGTGAGCAAGTCACATGATCGTAACTCACCAAGCAATAAAAATTCAATTTCTATAAATAAAAAAATAGATGGAGAATACTGAAATGAAGGCAAAATGATTTCATTAATTAAAAGTTTTAAGGAATTCATGAGAATACAATAAAGAAAACCTTGAGGAAAGAATAAACAGCTGAAAAAGAACTCGTTTGCCAAAGTTTAAGATAATTTCAAAGAATTGCAACTGGAAAAAAATATACCTATTGTCTGCTTCAGAAAACATGTATTGATCATTTTTAATATTTTTTCTCATTATGTGGAAAGATTCTATTGAAATATCTATAATTTAAGGGAATATCATATTGGGTCAAAGTTTTATTTGCTTTGTTTGTTTTTGACACATCATTTGAAAACCAAGACAAAAAAAATTACAGAAATACACCAATAAAATGATGTGATCAACAGAGAGTTGGATGGGATAACTGCAAAGAGAAAAACAAACAAACCTGAAAAATATTGCTCTCCCCAAAGGATCACCAATATAAATCATCCCAATAATCACTTTAAATCTCTACTTCATTCACCTTATTGCTTCTAAGGAAAAACAGGAAAGACTCATTAATCATAATTCGGGTTGGTTTAGAACAAATATTTCAGTAATTGAAGCATCTTTGAGTCATGTGACCTCCATTCAACCAGTCCCCTTTTTCCCAGGGTTCATGAATTTCCTAAGGTTCTATCTCTTCTACTGTTCCTTAGTTATTTTTAATTATATTCAATTCTTCATGATTCCACTTAGGATCTTGCTGCCAAAGATACTGGAATGGTTCACCATTTCCTCATCCAGCTCATGGTACAGATAAGGGAACCAAGACAAACATGGTTGTGATTTGCTTAGTATCACAGAGTTAGTAAATGGCTGAGGACAGATTTGAGCTCAGGAAGGTGTTTTCCAAACTATACACTGCATCACTATCCTAAGCAAAATGGAAAGATAAACTATTAAAAGGAGGTTTCAAAACATAACAAAAACTATAGCAAACATTTTTATTCTTTAACATTAATTACTTGGATAATTTAAGATAAATACCAAAATTTTACAATAAACAAATATTTATAGATGTGCTTTTCAGAATTTGATCTAAAATTTTGACAGTTTTTTCATAGAGAATTAAACTGACTAAGTCATTTATTCTCTTGATTTTTTTAGAGAAAATTTGTGGTGCATTACACATGAAAATCCAAAAGCAATTTCAATTTCAATTTTACTTAATCCAGAAAAAATATACATATAGCACAAATATTATGCTTATACAAAAATTAGTATGCACTTGTATATCTATATTAATGTATACATTTTACCAACGTATATATTATGTAAGAATATAGGTTTTTATGCTAATATGAAAGTTCTAAAGTAATATTGTGGCCACAGATTTAAAAATATTATTCCTTAAGTCAAAATGACTGTTTGTAGCTTTATTTACAGAGGTGGAAAGAGAGAAAATAGAAAAATATAAGAAGAGGGTAGAGAAAATGTCTAGCTTATCACCCTAAATGTTGCTCTGGTGTCCACCTCAGTCCTTGCAAGGCTTAGTAATCTTCAGCCAGAGGACCCAGTAGTGTCTTGAGCAAGGGTTTCACCAATGAAGCCTCCTCCAAGAAAGCAGGTCTTTGGACAGGAAGTTCAGGACCTTTTTAGTTCATTTTCCATTTCATTTCCTGTCCCTTCCTCCACTTTATGGGAACCAATTTCAGTCTTTCAGTTTGCCTAGCACTGCCCAGGAGCAGGGCAATGATTTCTGGAGGTGTCACTCACTTTAGCAAGTGACATGCAAACTTTCTTACTTAGTGTTAATTTGGAATGCATAAGTTTTTGATTGATTAATTTAAAAGTTGATTGATAGACAAAGAAAGTCTGATTCACTCTTTACAATATGTATATAGAGTATATATCTATATAGAGTACATGATTTTTATATAAAACAAATTATTTATTTACTTTAAAAATTACATCAAAATTATAACTTTGTATTTGAGACAATCACAAGGGTATGAAATTGATTTCTTCTACATATTCTATTCTCTCATTTTTATTATCATCTTCTAGATGGCCAACAGAAAAAATACTTATATATATATATACACATTTACATATGCATATGTATATATATTCACTTGTGTTTTATAGATAGTGATGTCTTTATAGATACCAATAATGTCAAAATTTCTATTAACTTTATTAAATATTGCTTCAAATAGATAAGAAAAATGCAAGTAAAACAATTTCAGAGATTGTAACTTTTGACCAACACAGTAGTAAAATAAAAAATGATGGGAAATGTAAGCAAAATACATTAATATATATAGTATGTCAAAAAAAATTCAGTATGGTTTAAACAATAAATATTTCACTATTAAAGCTTAAAATTATATAAGGCTTTTGGGACATGTATATGTATGCTTATGTATATATATATGTATATGTATGCATATATACATGTATATGTATATTTAGGAATAAAATAATTACAATATTATAAGGATAAAAATTTATTTCATTTCTGACATTTATCTCTTTCTCTTCTCATTCATAAAAATATTAGAAATCAGTGGATATTAAGAATATGCAGAGTTGAGGAAAATAAATTCGCACTTTCACCACCCTCTCTTTCTGTTTGTCTTACATATATAATGTGTGTCTGTAATAAAACCATCAACTCTTTATCTAGAAGTAATAACAACAAAAACATAATGATAAACATCAATACAGTGAATGTTGTATTCTAGGCACTTTAAAGTTATTATTTCATTTGACACTGATAAGAACCCTGGGAGGTAGAAGCTATTGCTATCTTAATCTTATCAATGAAGGATGTAAGACTGATAGGTGTTAAGTGACTTGCTGAAAGTCATATAGCTACTAAGTATCTGAGGCTATACTTGAATTTAAGTTTTACTGAATTCAGGTCTGATTCCCTCTCCAATGAGCCACTTAGATGGCCTTTACTAGAAAAGTATGTCCAATCATGGGGGTTTTCAGAAGTGTTATAGATCATGGTATTGAACAGAGTTCCTGAGATTTTAAACCTGGTTTGTCTTTATGATATTATTACTGTATTTTTCATATTTCCACTTATTATTTCAGTTTTCTCAACTCATAAAAATCTTACCAGTTTTCCCTAAAACCATAACTTTTATTGTTTCTTATAGCACAAAAGAATTCCATCATATTCATAGATCAAAATGTGTTCAGTCATTCTCTAATTGATGGGTATGCCATGAAATGAGCTATCATTTGGGGGCATACTCTTTGTTTAAGTCATGTATATATTTAAAACATGTTTTTATACTTGATGTCAGGTTTATATCTAGTCTAGTTTCTGTTAAGCTCTATTTTAGTTTTCTCAACAGATTTTGTCAAGAAACAAGTCATTGCCCCCAAAACTTATATTTCTGGGTTTTTCAAATACTAGGCTTCTATATTCATTTGTTTTTGCATACCATGTACTATTTTTTCTATTGATCAATCGCCCATTACTAGTGTTTATTTTTTTTACCAAATACCAACTGATTTTAGCCTTGTAATATATTTCTAGATCTAGTATTGCTAAGTCCCTTTCCTTCTCATTTTCTAATTAATTATTTTCCCTTTTTTCCTTTAAATTCTTGGCCATTAATTCCTCAATATAATTTTGTTATTTTTTTTTCTAATTCTCTGAAATAGTAATTTGGTAGATAAATATAGCACTGAATGAAAACAAGAATATAAGAAGTCTTTTTTTTTATTATTTTATTATGCTGGCTTAACCTAACCATGAAGAATTAACATTTCTCCAATTAGCTTGATCTATCTGTTAAAGAATGTATTGTAATGGTGTTGAAATAATTCTACTTGGTATCTTGTCAGGAAAACTCAGATTTTGTATAGTCTGTATTTTTAGAATTTATATGTAATTTCCTGCTGAATATTTTGGAGGATATTTGAAAATTAGAATGATTTGTGTGAGTTCATACTATATCCTGAAAATGCAAAAATTAATTGTTTTTTAAAGATGATTTTCTAAAGTTCTGTAGTTTAATGATTATATTACCTACAAAACTGTATTTTCTTCTTATTTGTTTTCATTTATTTTTTCATTTATTTTTCTTTTTTATTTCAATAACTAAAACTCATGGCACTATTTTGAATAGAAGTGATGAAAATGTACATTCTTCCTCTACTTCTGATGGAATAATCACAAGTAATGTTGGTTCTTGTTTTTGAATAGAAAATCTTATAATTTAGGGACATTTTCAGTCATTCCAATGGTTTATAATACTTTTTTAAAGAAGAATGGGCATTGTGTCTTGATAAAAACTTTGTTTCTTCATATATTGATGATAAATTTTTATTATGTTTTATTAATTAATTAAGACAAGCAATTATATGTGTAGTTTTACTAATACTGATCTAGGTCTAGTATCCATACAGTTAAACCAGACTGATCATAATGCATAATTTTATATATTGTCTTGCTAATAAATCATTTCACATTTTGCATCAATATGTTTTATGGATATTGAACTGTAGTAGTGGTCTTTCTCTATTTTGTCTCACCTTGGTTTCAGTATCAAAATCATGCTTGTATTATAATAAGAATTTTGTAGGATCCTTTATCCCTTATTTTTAATAGATTATGCAGTCTTAGAATTGGTTCTTCTTTCATTTTAGGTAGAATTTTCTCATAAATACATCTGATACAGTGTTCATTTTGAGTTGCTTTCCTATGAAAGCATCATTACTATCATCATCAACATAGCTAGAATTTAGGGCTTGTGCAATTTATATTTGTAAAATAAGTTTAAGTACCCTATTTCTCATTCTACTTTTCTATACACTTTATATTTTTGTTAATGTTGATTCATTTCCTTTAGATTGTCATTTTTATTGACTTACATTGAGTAAAAGAGTTTCTGATATTTTATCTTATTCCTTCTTCACTAGTTGTAAATACTTTTTTCATTTTTTTTTTCATTTTTGGTACTGGTAATTCTGTTTTCTCTTCTTTTTAAATCTAATCAATTTAACTTTTGGCTATCTCTTTTATTTATGTTTATCCTCAAGAAAAACAACTCCAAACTTTAACTTGGTATGAGTTTGTTAGTCTTCAATTTTGGTAATATCTCATTTGATTTTGAAGATTGCAACTTTGTTGAACAAGGGTCTTATTTTGTTGGCTTTCTAGTTTCTTTTTTTGTTTCTTTTTAGTTAAATTCCCAAATCCATTATCTGTTATTTCTTTCTTTTATTCATGAAAATTTTATAAATATAATTTTTCCTCTAAGTGCTATTTTGACTGACTCTTAAAAAATCCATTGTTTGAATGATAAATTCCTGATAAATAAGTTTAAATTCAAAATAATTAACAATAATTAAAACAAAAAAATTTAATTTTAAAATAATTTAATCTTATCTTTAATCATATTTTATTGAATGTAATTTTATTACATTATGGTAGATAAAGGAAAAATGTAAGATTTAAATATATTTATGCAAATTTCCACATTTGACTGTGAAATTTTTATGCCCTAATACTTAGTAAATTTTTCTGAAGGTGCTAGACATAGTTATATGCAATAATATGCTCTAGACAGCTAGCATATCTATTGTGAAAAATAAAATAAAATAAAATGAGAGAATTTTAGGCAATTTAGACATAAAATCATATTAGTCTAAGCACAGGGTTAATTGAAATCCTTCACTATTATAATTATATAATTCATAATTACTATTTATTTAACTTTTACTTTAAAATTTGCATGCTATTTTATTTGACACATATGTTTAATACCATGTTAATATATCTTCTATGGTTACTTTAGCAAAATGAAATTTTCCTATTTATCTCTTTTAAATAGCTGTGTTTTTGATATTAGTTTGCATGAGATCATGATACCTACAATTCCCTTTTCTCCTTTGAGTAGAAACATAATATTTTATGACCAGGCCCTTATTTTAACCCTGTGCTTATGTTTTTGTTCCAAATATGTTTCCTAAAAATAAATATATTACTGGATTCTGGTTTCTAATCCATTCCTTTAATCTTTTTGGTTTTATGAGAGTATTCATTCTTTTTACATTCATAGTAATTATTTGCTAACTGTATTTCATCCACCCTATTTTATTACTTCCTTTTTCTAACATAATCTTTAAGTTTCATTGCCTCTGAATAATTTTTCCTTTAAACTTTCCTCTATTTTTTCACCTCCAATTCCTTTCTATCAAATCCTTTAACTCCTCTTTACTTTTTGTATAACTTGTATTTCTGTAATTATTTGTGTGTTCTTCCCTCCTGTTACCAGGTCAGATGAAATTTGGTTCCAGTGTTGCTCACCCTACTCCACTCCTTTCTCCCTGATTTAAAAAACTTTTTCTTGACCACTTTAATGAGAGATCATTTTCCCCTTTTTTCCCACTTCTTCCTCCCTTCATCTTTTTCATTCTGTTTTTAAGTTCATCAAAATATAACTGAAATATTCCCAGTCCCTTTGACTTATTAGAATCCATTTACAACCCTTGAGTATGATAGAATTCTGAGTGGAAACATGTATTATATCCTCATATAAGAAAATAAATAACTGTCACATGATTTATCACTAATATTTACCTCTTGATGTTTCTCCTGACTTTCATGTTTACATGTCTAGTTTTTTTAGCTCAGAACATCAGGAATTTTAGATATCATTTATTTCATTTATAATTATCTTTCATCTGATAAAATAAAACCTGTTTTATCTGGGGAAATTATTCTTGCTTCTTACCTTAGTTTTTTTTTTTATTCAGCATTATCATATTCCAAACTCTCTACTGCTGGAGAGTGGTAGTTTATAACAAAGCTGTGGGACCTGGACTCTGGCTCCTTGGCACTCAATTTCTTCTTTTTTCCTGCCTGTATTATTTTTCTTTGATTTAAGACTTCTGGTTTTTGATTATGAGTCCTGAGAGTTTTTGTTTTAAGGCCTCCTTCAGAAGGTTGTTAGTGCATTCTCTCAGTTTCTATTTTGACCTCTAGTGGCTAGAGGTCTGGTCAGTGTTCTTTTATGATTTATTGAAATAGGATGTTTATGTTCTTTTTTTATCATTTCTATTTTTAGTCAACTATTGCCATGATTATTATAGCTGAGTGGTGCAGGAGACACAGACTGGCATGAAAAATTCACTTTTCTGAATTCAAATCTGATCTCAGACATTTCCTATCTGTGTGACCCTGGGCAAGTCATTTAACCATGTTTGCTTCAATTTCCTTATTTACAAAGTGCATTGGAGAAGGAAATTGCAAACCAATTTATTATCTGTACCAAAAAAACAAAAAAACAAATGGTGACACAGAAAATAATATACAATAGAAAAATGACTCGACAGAAACAAATTAACTCAATTCTTAAAATGTCATTGATTTTTTTCCAGATTAGTTGTTTTTCTTATGAAACAAGAAAAACTTGGCGTTCCATTTTTTTTACTTTGTTTTAGTAGTTTGTCATGTATTCTATGTTTTTATTACATTTTATGTTTCGTTATCTTGATTGTTTTAATATTTATTAATAGCCTTATTAATTATTCTGTCAATTCTAATATTCAAGGGCTATTCTCAAAGTGATGTGATCTGGCCTAAAATCTATTTACTGATGTCATGATCTAAGCTGTAAATTTCTGACCCAGAATTACAATTGTCAGTTTGTCCCTGGTTGGATATTTCAGTAGATTGCTGCTGGATTTGGCCCTATTAGTATGTTCTCAAGGCTTTGAGAATTCACAACTCCTCAACTACAGACTCCCTTTTTGTATAGGAATTTTATCCTAATTCTCTGACTATAGACTTCTGTCTTGGGCTGGAGGACAGTCATGCTCTGCTCACAAGATTGGAGCTGCACAACTAGTGCTTACTTTCAAACTTTTTAATATTGCAGAACAATGTTAGGAGATGTTAGTGATCCATCCTCTACATCACTACTATTTGCAGAACACTCACCTCCTCATTCTATCCCAGAACTGGGTAGTGGGTGATAGGCCTACCAGATGGTACCCATCCTATTAACTTATATTAGACCAGGGATTTTGTTCCTGTTGCTTCCTGCCCTTGTGCCTAGTTATTAGCTCATTTTAAGGCCTTGATCTTTCCTCATGATACTTTGCAAGCACCATTCTCCTAACCAGAACTCAGGTGCCTTCATCTGAGAAAATGGCTGTTAAGTTTTTCTCACATTTCTCATCAGGATTTGGCTGAGTTCATTTTCTAGACCTTTGTTGAGAAGTTATGTTGGGGGAGCTGAGCTATATTTCTTCCTACTATTCCTCCATTTTGATCCTTCTTGCTTCTAATATGAAAAAAGGAAATAATGAAAATGGAAGAGATACTGCATAAATGAATTAATTGATTTAAAGCTGGTCACTTGGATAAAGTGCAACAATTTTTACATTTTCCCCATAGCCCAATGAGTGACTTAGTCTCAGTATTTCATGGCACTACACCTATTACTTTTGACACTACATTTTAACTGTGTCCAATTGCAGTGCAAGACTCTCAAGTCTTATTTTCAGAGCTTTATTTACTCCAAGGCCCATAGCGATTTCTCAAAAATCACATGATAATTGCTTGAACAACAGTGAAAATGAATGTGTTCACAGATTGTGGTTCCTCCACTCTAATCTTTTCAACCCTGTAGCTGGACGAAAATGCCATGCATAATGACGATGATTTCTGTGATGTTTTCTAGACAAAATCTGGAGGTCAAAAGAACATAAATTCAAAATCCTGGGTATTTATCAAGAAGCGTTAGTTATTGAAACCACTGCCTTATCTTCACTCTAAACTGTAGGGGGTTGGAATGAACACAAGCATATACTTATGAGCATAAAAATAACTAGGACGTTTGGCATCACAGTCAGTGAAGTGGAGAGAAAGGTAGAGAGAACCCAGGAATTCACTAATGGAAGCACAAGGAGTTTAAGACTCCAGGATACTGGCAGACTTTTCTTAAGAAGATATTGTGAGGTAGTTTTTTAAAGAAGTGGGATTTGATGGGTTTTCAGGGAGCCGATATGGAATGAGGCAATGGTAGAACAAATATATATTAGTTAGAGAAAGTAATTTCTTAAATTATTCTTGGTAAGTAAATGCTAGTTAAACTGTTTCTAAGCTGTAGGAGACAAAGTAGCAATGGTTCCCTCTGAATTTCAATAAAAGCTCCAGTGGCCCCATCATAGTTATACCTCTGGTTTTGAGTTATTATAATTGAGATGTGCCAAATATTAGGAACCCAATATTGTTCCAAAAATGTAATATTTGCATATTTGATTACAATTTCATTTTCAGAATTATTGCAATGAACTGTATATGGGGCATGGCTTAAATTATATTTTCAGAGAAACATGATAGGAAAAGTAAAAGTAGATTGGTACTGGCTATGTAGGAAAAGAGAAGTATTATAAATTAATAGCCTAAGTGCTAGACTTGTGACAATGCAATATTTTAAAAAATTGAAAGGAAACTCTCAAATTGTGCTTGTCATTGAAATATTAATTGATGGAGTTAGGGAGAATATAGATGGGTTGTGACCTAGGCTAATGTAGGAAGAATAAATGTCAGCAAGATCACAGCACAGAAACAGTATATTTAAATAAATTTGGAATCTCCCATAGAACCAACTGATATCCTGGCATAATGTTACTTTTATAAAAATCAACAATCTCATTTCAAAATCAGTTCATTGAAGAATCCTAAATGGCAAATGAAATTTATATAATATTGTAATGTATATGCAATGCTGGCAAAGTTAACAAAAGAGATAGCCTCAAAGCCAATAAGATGTACGTTCAAGTTTTACTTCTGACATATACTGGCTATATTACCCAGAGCAAAGCACTCATCTTTCCATTGTTCTGGCTAAGTCTCTATGATTACAAATTGCCCATCTATAGTGGTAGAATGAGTTTCCTCTATTGGAAGTCCTCTATATTAATTAATTCATGGGCCAACTGCCCTATTTTTTTCCATTGATAGTAAATACAACCTTATAAGGTCCATACTACAGGCATTATTTTCCTCATTTATTACTGATCTCAGTAAGGTTGAGTGACTTCTCCAATGTCAAATAATTCCATAGCAAAGTTGGTATTCTTTTTTACTCCAATTTTCACCATTCTATCTATTATGTAACAAGGTTTGTCTAAGGTAAGGGAAATAATACAAAGCTATTTGTTGCAGAGGATGACATATGTTAAAATACCCTCTTTCCTCCCCCATTAGGAATATATGTGAAACTTTAACATTAGTGAAGAATAGATCCCTGACAACTAAGGAATTAGACGTTAACATATGGGCAGAAGGTCTGAATAATTCTACATTTACAGTGTTAGATGATGGAAGAGATCTTCCTTCTAAACTTGATTCTTCAAGAAATTGTTTTTCTACTTTCTTCAGAGACATTTATCAGTTAACAGCATGGAAACTGGCTCAGATGAAGACTGGGAAAGCCCATTCATTTGGGGATTCATTAATTCATTCTTGATTTCACAGGTGGTTTTCTGAGTGCCATACTTACTATGCTAATTGATAAGTACACATAGATAATGGTCAACTTGTGCTGGCAAAAATGTTAGCACTCTATCCATACCCATAATTGAATCTAAGGTAGCTTATTTAACCTGAAATAATGAATAATAAAATGAAACTTTTATGACACATGTTTAAGATAAGAACCTGGTAGGCATTCAATCCCCTGGTCATTGATGCTGGTGAATTCATGGGGGTTATGAAGATGGCCCCTTGGGGTAGTGGTGGTGGTTGTGGTGATGATGGTGGTGGTAGTGGTGGTAGTAGTGTTAGTGAGAAAGTCTAGCAGGAGGAAAAAAGGAGAAAAAAAAAACACATCCTGTTAATAAATAAATACATAAGGGGCAGCTGGGTAGCTCAGTGTAATAAGAGCCAGGCCTAGAGACAGGAGGTCCTAGGTTCAAATCTGGCCTCAGACACTTCCCAGCTGTGTGACCCTGGGCAAGTCACTTGACCCCCATTGCCTAGCCCTTATCACTCTTCTGCCTTGGAGCCAATACACAGTATTGACTCCAAGATGGAAGGTGAGGGTTTAAAAAAATACATACATAAAACATCTTTGAAAAGCTACAGGAAACATTTTTAATACATTCCTTCATTATAATATCCTGATTGTCAGAAATACCACTAAACATTATGTGACTAGGGTTAACAAACTGTCATTCCATATTTTATACAGGAAAAATGACAATTGCTTAGGACACAATTAAATTTAAGTTTTATAAAGGCTAAAATATTTTAAAACCTAAATTTTAAAAAGTATCCCCAAAATAAATATTTACAATAAAGATACATTTGTCAGTGCTTTTTGGTTTTATCTCCATTGCATGAATTGTATAGGTCCCCCTTCTCCTTGACAGGGATGTAGAGGTTCATATCATTTCATACCTGTCTTATTGCAACAGTCTGCTGATTATTCTTCATGTTTTGAAGCTCTTCCAAATCCAGTCTATTCTTTTCTCAACTGACAAAATGATTTTTCCAAAGTCAGGTTTAACCTGTCATTCTTCAATTCAATAAAGTTCAGGTTTTTCTTATCACTTCAAGGATGAAAAGTAAAATCTTCTGTTGCTAGTCATATTACTCCAAATACTGCAAGACATCTAGGTGGTACAATACTGGGCCCAGAATCAGAATGACTACAATTCAAATCCATCCTCATATATTTACTAGCTGCATGACAGTGGGCAAGTCACTTACCCTTAGACTGCCTTGGTTTCCCTAACTGTTAAATGAATATAATAATATTACCTACCTCACAGGGTTGTTATGAGGATCAAAAATATTTATAAACCAGTTAGCATAATGCATTTTAAATGCATATTATATTCTTCTTCATAACCTCATTCTACCTACAGGCCTTTTAAATATTCTTATATCTGACATTTCATCTTCTTTCCATCATATTCTGAAACTTGGTGATTCTGGACTTCTTGCTATGTCTTGAAAAAGACATATCTTTTGATACTTATAATGCCTTCTCTCAACATCTTCCAACTCCGAGGTTTTCTGACTTTATCAATTCCTATCTAAAATCTGGTCTTCTAAGAGTTACTCCAATTCTAGGCCCTTTCCTCTACCATTTCTCATTTATCTTATCTATATCTTGTCTGTACTTGTTTGGATGATTCTCTGGAATTCTATTAGTATAACATCAAAAAATAATAATTTTTGTTTTCTCATCTCATGTTCTAAATCTTTCAACTTCCTTCTCTTCTCTTATTGGCATAATTTAGCACTTCTAAGACAATACTAAACAAATATAATAGACACCCTTGTTTCCTCTTTGATCTTGTTAGAAAGATTTCTGGCTAATTATCTTTACAGATAACACTTGCTGATAAGTAGATGCTACATATTTTTAGGAAAGTTCCACTTATTCCTGTGTTTTAACGTAGAGTTTAATAGGAAAAATGTATTTTCCTCAAATTTTTTTCTCCATTTATTGAGATATTATGATTTCTGATGTTTTTATTATTGATACCAATTATGCTGATTTTTCCTAATATTGAACTAATCCTGCATTCCTGATATAAATCCCATCTGATGATAGGGTATGACCCTTAAGTATATAATTTTCTTTCTGTTTTTGTTCTTCCTGGTATAGATACCAGTACCATATTTTTGTTACAAAATAAATTTGCTAGTACTCCTTTATTATTTTCTAATTTGTTTATGTAGTATTGGAAATAATTGTTCTTTAAATGTTTAGGAGAATTCATCTGTGAATCCCTCTGACCTTGGGGATTTTTTCTTAGGGAGCTCACTGACTCATTGTTCATTTTTTTTAAAGATAAAGTTACTTAGGTGTGCTATTTCTTCTTTTGTTAATCTCAGTAATTTTTTTTCTGAAAATATCCATCTATTTCATTTATATTTTCAGAACTACTGACAAATAATTAGACAAAATACATCATAAGAATTGTTTTATTTTCTTTATTTCTTTTAAAAGAGAATTGTTTCTCTTAAAAAAACATAATTATTTATCTAATTTGTTGCTTTGCAAATATAAAACTAGCACTTAGTTTTATTTAGTAGTTCAATGATTTTATTGCTTTTAATATTATTAATCTTTCCTTTGATTTTTAGGATTAAAAATTTAGAGTTTAATTGATCATTTTAATTTTTTTTCTTTTTAAGGTTTTTTAGTTGCATGACCAATTCATTGCTCTGCCCTTTCTAAAAAAATTTTTTTTTTGATATAAATATTTGGAGGTAAAATTTCCCCCTAAATACTATTTTTGATGTATTTCATAAATTGTTGTCATTTAATTTAATGAAAATATTGTTTCTATGATTTGTTGTTTGACCCACTCATTTTGGGGATTAGACTATTTCACAATTTTATTCTGTTTCCATAGTCCATTAATGCATTAATTTTTATTGCATTATATCTTAAAAAATGAATTTGGATGGTATTCTTTTATACCCTGATAGTCAATTTTTGGGAGGGTACCACGTACAACTGAGGAAAAAAAAGATATGCACACTCTTTTCTATTTCTGGTCAATATGCTCCAGAAGTCTATCATATCTAAATTTTGTAAAATTCTGTTCACCTTGATTTCTTTCTTTTTCACTTCATAGACAGATTTGTGGAGGTCTCAGAGTGGAAAGTTTAAGTCCTCCACGAGTATAGTATTACTCTCTATTTCATCCCATAACTCATTTATCTTTTCTTTATGAATTTGGATGACATGCCATTTGGTGTATATATGTTTAGTATTGAGAGTACTTCATTTTCTATTGTACTGTTTAGCAAGATTTTGTTACCCTGCTTATCTCTTAGTTTGGTCTTTGAATTTTCTTTGTCTGAGATGATGATTATTACTCCTGCTTTTTAAAAAACTTCACCTGAAGCATTATGCATTATACTCCTGCCCCTTATTTTTACTCCAGGTGTATCTCTCCTTTTCATATTTGTTTCTTACAAATAACAACTTGTTGGATTCTGGTTTTTAACCCATTGATCTGTCTGCTTCTATTTTATGGGTTAGTTCATTCCATTTACCGCATTCAGAGTTATCATTATTTAACTGTGTATTTCTCCCCTATCCATTCTATTCCCTCTACTAATTCACTAATTCTCTCTTCTCTGTCTCTGTCTCTCTGACTCTGTCTGTTTCTGTCTGTCTGTCTGTCACTCTCTGTCTTTCCTATTTTGCCCTTGACAGCAGCTTCCCCTGCCTTCCCTTAAATTAGCCTCACTCCCTTTCTCTTATCTCCTTCCCCTTATATTTCCATGTAGAATAAGATAATTTCTATGCCCAAGTAAATGTATATATTGCTTCCTCTTTGAGCCATTTCCAAAAAGAGTAATATTAAAGCATATTTAGGCAGTAGCCATCTTCCTTTCCAAAGTAAAAGGTTTTTTTTTTTGAGCCTTTTTAATTTGAGATCATCTCCCAGTTTCTCTCTGGACAGCCCCTCTTCTCTCTTCCTCACCTTGAGCCACATACTTCTGCAGACATTCTCCTCCTGCTACAGAGCTTCAGATTAGAAAACTAGTTCATGCCTCCCATGATATCTCAGCCCATGTGAAAGAAAAAGGTTGCAATCAATACTCTGAGCTTATCTATAATAGAATTGCTAAGTCTTTAATAGTACAACCCACTGTCAACCTGATTAGAGATAATTGGAGAAGGAAGTTCTTTTTTTTTTTTTTAAAGTAGGGAGGGGACCAACTTGTAAGCCTATTTCTCCACATTACTCCCTGGCCCAAAGGTCACTTCCCCTTCCCTGTTTGAGTTGGTTCCAGTACCTTGTATAACATTTGATTTTTTCCAGTAATAATCATGAATGTGCTATTTATCATCTCTGGCAGTTTCAGGCCAACTTGAATCATTTCACCTATCTCTTACCCTCATGTTCTTTCTTTATCCCAAACTACACAGCTTACAAAATTATTTTACTCATAAATAAACTTTTACAGAACTGAATATGTATCTGGACTAAGAGGTTGTTGTCCAATGATAAACTTATCTTAAATGATTATCAATTAAGTGAATTCCTTCTCAAATGAACTTTCTAGGCCTCTTAGGCACTGGAAAGAGTTTTGAATTAGAAGTACTGAAATTGGCATCTCTGGACTTGAGTTTATATCCTGTCTCCACCTCTTAATATCTATGTAATTTAGGCAAGTCATTTA